>NC_053140.1:44689191-46046691 GCF_016808335.1 Panicum virgatum | reverse complement strand
TCTAGAATGGAATCTCCATGGATCCTGCGATCGGGGGCTAAAGGGTCCTGCCCACTCCCCCTGACACTGAAACACTATCCTCCTGCAGTAATGGTGCCGCGCATAGCTAGCTCGGGCTGGGTCCCCCCTCATAAAGGATAAGTGGTGTGCACGTTTGACATAGTTCCGTCACTAGGGCCACAAAGTCAAGTCCTTAATCCCGCAAGGACGAGCGTCTTTGTCCACAGTTTGCGTTCCGTAAACACGGTTCGCGATCGGCACCCATTACAGGTATCGCCACCTCAACTTCTCAACTCATGTTCCCACGGGAACAACCTTGCACCCGCCACAGGTGCTCGTCACCCATCACAGGTGCTCACAGGGTCGTGCCCAACACACAACCCCCAGCTCCCGATCCTAAGATCGGAAAAAGGGTCCGCTCGCCCCGTTGTAACCTATCCCCAACTCCTATATAGGTGGAGGCATCTTCCAGCACGCAAGGACTATATCAAATATATGTTCCCATACCCCAATTCTCACTCATAGTAGCAGTAGCATGTATCACTCAAAGCTAAGTACGGGAAACAAGGAATACGGAAAGTAAATGGCCATGCAAGCTCATCTCATCACTCAATTTGGGAGCGTAGCGTATCTTGCAAGCAATGCCTAATAGGTATTCAATCGCGAATGGGCGTGAACCTGATAGGTCTTCGTAGTCTTCCTTGATCTCTGACGTCTTCTAGTCATCCGGTACGTCCTTCTGGGCCCTCCGGGTGTCGAGGTAGTCCTTCTGGATCTTCTGGTCATCCGGGACGTCCTTCTGGGTCCTCCGAGTGTCGAGGTAGTCCTTCCGGATCTTCTGATCGTCCGGAACGTCGGTCGACTCCTCCACGTCAGGACCTAATCGTAATTACGTATAAATACAAGGACCAAAGTGCAAGAATGCACAAAACTGATCAAATAAGATCCAACTCACAACAACAAAACCTATTCTAACGCGTAGATCAAGATTTTAGAAGAATTATGAAACTGGTTTCATATTTTTCGGAGCTCCGGTTGAATTACTGCGAATTTTCTAAGTTTAAAGCATTTTCTGGAATTAATAAATGATTATCGAAAAAGGGAAAACACAAAGGTGACACGTGGCAACACCAGAGCGTGCCACGTGGCATGATGACATCAGCACAACGTCATCATGACGTCACCTGGGGGTCAGCTCTGCTGACGTCAGCAGTGGGCCCTGCTGACGTCAGCGTTGACCAAGTCAACGTTGCCCAAGTCAACATTGACCGTTGACTGGTCAACCGGGTCAGTGGGCCCCGCAGTTCAGTCTCACATTAGAGACTTACAAGTGGGACCCGCGTGTCAGGGTAAAACCAGAAAAAGAAAAAGTTAAAGGGTTTAAGGATTATGGGCCGGATGTGCACAGCGGCCCAACAAGGCTCGGCTTGGGAGCCCAACTCGGCTCGGCTCAAGGAGGTGGGCCGGCTCAGGAAATGGCTCACAGGCTGGCTCGGTTCGGCTTGGAACAAAAGGGCCGGCTCGGGTTTTTGGCTTGCAGGCCGGCTCAGCTTGCGGCTTGTTGTGCTGAAGGCGGCCCAAGGGCCACTGGCTTCCCCTTCACTTCTTCCTTCCTTCTCCTTCTTTCTTCTCCCCTGCCTTCTGCCTCTGCATCCTCCCGCGGCGATCTGCCTCCTGGCGGCCCGGCGATGTCGAGGACGAGGTTGGCCCAGCGCTCGGCGAAGAGGCGGCGAGGTGGAGACGGGCGGTGCAGGCCAAGTCCGGGAGCAGCGAGGTCAAGGCGGCGGGCTTCCTTGGGCGGTTCAGGGTGAGACCGCGGCAAGGGCGGCGGCGTAAGTCAGGGTAGGCCAAGGCGGGGCTTGGCTCGGTCTTGGGTCGCACGCGCGTAGGCGCTGGCGTACCAGTCCGCGGTGGCCGCGAGGGTTAACGGGGCAAGGGTCACGGCGAGATCTGGTCGGGATGGCGGTGCGTCGGAGCCAAACAGAGCAACTGCGACGGCGAGGCGCCGATGGCAGGCCAGGACAGGGAAGGCGGAGGCGGGTTCTGGTGCGTCGACGATGCGGCCGTGCACAGGCTTAAGCAACGCGGGGTGCTCGGCGGACACCAGGGGCATGGCCACGGCGTGGCTGAGCCAAGGACAACGACGAAGGTGTGTGCGTGCACGCCCGCGGAGTGCTCGGCGGGAAGTCGCCGAGGCGCCAGCGCGTGCCACGCCACGGCGTCACGCGGCGTGCGCGGCAAGCGGGAACGTGCAGGGCCGTGCGCGCGCGGGGCCTGGCATCCCAGGTCCGTGGCGGTAATTTGGCAAGGTTCGGCTGAGGGTGGAAGGGGCTTGTGCGCGGCCGGGACTTGCCTGGCGTGGGCGCGGTCGTGCGCGGGGCTCTGGTCCGCAGGTGCGTGCGCGTGCGGCGGCGAGGGTGCCATGCGTGTGTGCGTGGAAAGGTGTGTGCGCGTGCGCGCGGAACGCGGCGTGAGCGCGCACCAGGTGCGACGCGGCCACGGCGACGCACGGCGCAGGTGTTGGCGCTCCTTAAGTACCTATTTTACTATATGATTAGGAGTTGTTTTGGTAAATTCTTCGGGATGATTCATGTACTAACCCGCCACTTGGCACCCGAACTTGACCGTTTTTGATTTTGTCCTGGATTTTGGAGCATGTTGCATTTTGACAGAAAATTGGACATTTTCGGAGATGTTTTGACGCATGGTTACAACTGGGCTAAGATGAGGAATAAGAGGAAGAGGCCACACGCGAAAGATGGGACCGAAAGGGGCCAGAAAGGGCCCAGGCCGGCCGGCCTGGAGTCCTTGGGCCGGCCGGCTTAGCCCATTTCGGATCCCAATCGGACTCAATTTTCTTCAGCACGAAGTATGCGTCAACCCTAATCTATGTTTTACCAAAACCACCAACCATATCTGCCTATAAATACCCTGAAGCCGCCGTCAAAGAGGAGGATCGCAAAAGGGCAGCAGAGATCGCATCGACAGGATCCAGAGAAGAGCATCCAGAGATACATTCGAGTTAGACACAAGAGAAAGGCGACACCGGAGGCCTCATCGTCCCTCGGCGCCGCTGCAAGTTGGAGGACAGTAAGGGATCCATCCCTTGCCGTAGATTTCACCACCATGATCGACTACGCTTCGCTTAGCTTCATGGGGTAAAGTCCTCGTTTGTTCATGGGGTTGTAAGGAGATCTTGAGTTGTAATTGCCGAATCCTTTATGAGATTGATCTATCACGATTCTTGTTGATGATGCTTTGATGCCTAATAGTTCGCGACTTGGCTTTGGGTTTGCTTTGCTCTTACATGGTTTATTTAGATTACATCAACTATCGTGTTCTTGTTGATTCGTTACCGATTATCCTCGTGTAGTGACAGTATGCGGGAGGGAAATGTTTTGATCTTGGAATACACCTTGGGTAGATTAGATCCGTTCTTCGTTGCTTGGCGATTGCATCTCTAGTGATCCTAGACCCTATGGACAAATTCTCTTCATATCTTGTGCACACATCTATCATTGCTCACTAGTCCAGATTAGATTAGATTGGTTAGATTAGATCTATTTCACACTCAAACACTCAATATAGATCTTTTACCAACATCATTAGTGCTTAGTTAAGCATAGTAATACACTTGTTCCGTGGATTGATAAACCTTGGGGGAATACTCTAAGGGAAAAGCTACACGATCCGTGCGCTTGCGGTACGTAAATTGGCGCTTTAAGAAGCGTCAACAAACTGTTCTGGTGCCGTTGCTGGGGAACAAGCGATTTTGCTACGTTTGACTTTGTATTAATTTTGTTGGTTACTAACACCTAACCTTTTCCCTAGAAAATTTTTGTTTTCTTGTTTTTGTTTTGATTGTCTAGATGGACTATCTCATTCAACACGTGGAGGAAGGAGAAAATTCACTAAGGGACTATGCAAGCCCGCGATCGGAGGACTTCGACATGCAAAAATCAGATTCGGTGTTGCGAGCCACCGAGTACGAGATCAAGCCTCAAATCATCAAGATGGCGGTGGCAAACCCCTTTAGAGGAGATGAGACGGACAACCCATATAGACATATCAAGTGGTTCACAATGCTATGCAATACGGTACAACAAGACGGAGTTCCGCTAGCTTGGTTTAGATGGAATTTTTTCCCATACTCACTTGCGGAAGAAGCGAGAAGATGGTTTACACTTGCATCCTTCGATGTAAAAGGAAATTGGGATGACTTGATGAAGAAATTTTGCGAGTGGTTCTTTCCGTTAAGCAAGGTTCAACATATTCGGAAGCAAGTGATCAACTTCGCGCAAGGAGACGAAGAAGGGATAGATCAAGCATGGGATAGATTCAATGGATTGATTGAACAAGGACCGAAGCTCGGATTTTCCAGTGAAGTACTCTTGCATACTTTTTATTTTTTCCCTAATCCCCGAGTGCATGCGATTTGTTCAAATGTGTGCAGGAGGAGATCTCATGGAGAAAACACTCACGGAAGCCGCCCAACTCCTACAAAAAATCAGCAAGGGTGCGGGCATGCGAAGAGATTGGGGAAAACGATATTCGGCAAGCTCCGAGGAAGAATCTCAAGTGCGGGTGCTTACTAGAATTTTCAGAAAAGAGGCATCGGAAGTGAGGGAAGAACAACCGAAGCATGGGAAAGTCATAGAGACAAACCACGATGAAGAAGCATCGATCCGGAGTGCAACGAAAGACGACCCGGAAAAGAAAGGAAGAACCATGGGCACCGCCAAATCGCTAAGGGAATTCGAGCAAATGGATTGGATACCAATTGACTTCGGAAGATTGTTCGACAAAGCAAGACCGCATCCAAATCAGCGAGGAATGGCGAAGGTGATAGCGGAAGACTTCCCGCCAGATAATCACACGGGATATACATTTGGCAAGGAATCGGCCAGTGATATTATTCGGAAACTTTTTGAAGAAAAAGAGGAAGAGATTGACTTGGACGAAGTGCTAGAGGTCAAAAAGATCATGGGAGTGAAATCGGAATCATCACCCTACGCGCACATAGCCCAAGTATATGCGATTGGAAGCGATCAAGGCGAAGGTAATCCATCACCCACACCTCGTGTTGATTGCATAATAGAAGGAATAAAATGTTGCAATATTTTATGTGATGTTGGCGCCCATGTTAGTGTGATGAGTTCCAAGGTTTATGTTGAGCTTTTTAACGAAATGTCAAACCTAGATGCCACAATCATCAAATTGACATGGGAGATGGTAGATTAATCAAACCGCTAGGAGTGCTTAGAAATCTAAATGTTGCTATAGCGGGTAAAAAAATTCTTACCGACTTTTTTGTGATTAATGCTAGTGATGATGAGCATGAAGGCATAATCCTTGGAAAACCCTTTCTCAAATTAGTAAATGCTGGTCTAGATGTTGGAAAAGGGATTGTCACTTTTGATCTAGATGGAGAAAAGCACTCATTCGAATTTCATTCAAAACCGTCTTTTGCTTCACCTCTACCTCTTGATAACGAAGAGGTAGAGAGCATTCGTTCCATCGATTCTTTCAGGGATCCTCTCCAACGCGCTTTGGAGAATGGAGACGCTCAAGATGATCAAGACGGAGAACTAGTGGAAACAATGGAAGAGTTGAAGCCGCAACACGGGAATTTGGAGGAAGAAAAATTTGAAGACATTGGAGAGTTAGATCAAGAAGAGGATGGTGCGCCCGATGTTGAGACGAAGCCACTCCCCAAGGGATTGAAATATGAATTTTTGGGAGATGGCAAGACTTTTCCGGTGATTATTAGCGACGAATTTCGGGATTCTTCCAAATACCTATTCATCCGGATGATCAACATAAGACCACGTTTACTTGCCCGTATGGAACTTTTGCATATCGGAGGATGCCTTTTGAATTGTGCAATGCGCCCGCTTCTTTTCAAATGTGCATGATGGCTATATTTTCAGATTTCATAGAAGAGGTTATGGAGGTATTCATGGATGATTTCTCGGTGCATGGTACTAGCTTTGATAATTGCTTGGCAAATTTGGAGAAAGTTCTTAAAAGATGTGGATAGGTTGATCTTGTGCTTAATTGGGAGAAGTGTCATTTCATGGTGAAAGAAGGAATTGTTCTCGGTCATGTTATCTCCGAGAAAGGGATAGAGGTGGACAGAGCAAAAATAGAAACCGTGGAGAAATTGCCACCACCTACGGACATCAAATCTTTGAGAAGCATCCTCGGTCATGCCGGATTCTATAGGAGGTTCATAAAGGATTTTTCAAAAATCACCAAGCCATTGACACAACTTCTCCAAAAAGATGTGGAGTACATTTTTTATAGTGATTGTCTTCACGCATTTCGAACACTCAAGCAATCCCTCATAAGTGCTCCTATCATGCAACCTCCGGATTGGAATCTACCTTTTGAAATCATGTGTGATGCAAGCGACTACGCCGTAGGAGCCATTCTTGGACAAAGGAAAGAGGGGAAGGTAAATGCTATCTACTACGCAAGAAAGACTCTCAATGAAGCCCAATTTAATTATGCAACAATGGAGAAAGAATTTCTTGCTGTGGTATTCGCATTCGAAAAATTCAGATCATACATAGTAAATTCAAAGGTGATAGTTTATACCGACCATGCGGCAATCAAGTATCTTTGTCCAAGAAAGATGCTAAACCACGCTTGATTCGATGGATCCTATTGCTACAAGAATTCGATGTGGAGATAAGGGACAAGAAAGGAGCAGAAAATGTTGTGGCCGACCACCTATCATGGATGAACCATGGAGATAATGGAAAAGAACCTATCGAGGATCAAATGAGAGATGATCACCTATATAGAATTCTCGACAAAGATAGTTGGATGAACGAAATAATAAGGGCAATAAAAGGGATGCCCTTGGATCACTTGGACAAGAATGCAAGGAAAAGAGTGATCGCGGAAAGAAGAAAATACTATTGGGATCCACCATACTTATATAGATATGGAGAAGATGGAGTCCTAAGAAGATGCATACCAAGGGAGGAACGTGAAGAAGTTCTAAGGAAGTGTCACTCGTCGGAATATGGAGGACATTATGGGCACTTTAGAACTCAAGCTAAGGTATGGGCTAGTGGATTCTATTGGCCCGAGATGCATGAAGACGCGAAAAGATTTATTTCGACTTGTCCGGAATGCCAAAGGACGGGGAATATCTCGCAAAGGAATGCCATGCTGTTGAACTACAACTTGCAAATAGATCTATTTGATGTCTGGGGAATCGATTTCATGGGACCATTTGTGAACTCATATGGATTTGAGCATATTTTGGTGATGGTGGACTATGCTTTAAAGTGGGTTGAAACTATGCCATGTCAGAAGGCATCAACGGAGGAGTCCATAAACATGATTAAATCGGTAATCTTCCCTCGATATGGCGTCCCGAGAATCTTGATAAGTGACGGAGGAACACACTTCACAGGCAAAGACTTTGGTAAATGCTTGAAGAAATTGGGAATTGAATATAGAGTGTCCACGGCTTATCACCCCCAAACAAACGGACAAGCGGAAACTTCAAACAAGCAATTGAAGGATATCTTAAAGAAGACCGCGGTAAAAGGAGGAAAAGATTGGTCGAAGAGACTAGATGATGCACTATGGGCATATCGTACGGCACACAAAACCCCGATTGGTATGACTCTTTATCAATTTGTTTATGGAAAAACATGCCACTTGCCGGTTGAGCTAGAACATAAGGCGTATTGGGCAATGAAGGAAATGAACTTTGATGCGGAAGCCGCTGGAATTAAAAGGAGAATCCAAATAAGCGAATTGGAGGAGTTAAGATTGAAAGCGTACAATAGGGCATCAATTTACAAAGAAAGGATGAAGAGATGGTACGACAAACGATTACAAAACAAGGAATTCAAAGAAGGAGACAAGGTCCTACTCTACAATTCAAGATTCAAACTCTTTGGCAAAGGAAAATTACAAAGCAAATAGGATGGACCATACGTCGTACACTCGGTTTCACCCACGGGAGCGGTGACAATCATGGATGCGAAAGGCAACCAATATGTGGTGAACGGACAGCGACTAAAGGTATTCTTGGAGCCCGACGTCGTGCCCCTTCATTACATCGACATATACACCATGGATGAGGAACCGGAACGTCAAGCCTAACGATGTTAAGCAAGGTAAGTTTGTAAATATTCTCTTTTAGATTTTATTTTCATAGTTTTATTTCTATTCTGGACGAACTTTGAGTAAAACATAGGCTTCTAATTTATTGGTGTGCACCTCGGAAAAAGTTGGAGTCCAGGGGGCTGAAAAACGCCCTGGGCCGGCCGGCCCAACACCCCTAGGCCGGCCGGCCTAAGCCTTCTCGTGTGCGAATCGGTCTCGATTTTTGGTAGGTGCGAGATAAGAAAATTTCAAACCTGTGCCTTATAGATTTCGCATGCCAAAACCGAAGAGATTTTGGACTTCTCGTCCAAGTCTTTTCGGGATATAAATAGAGGCGCGGGTTAGATCTATCTCTCATACTTTTCAATCTACACCACCACCTCGTGAGAGACTTCGACAATGGCTGGTCCAGCGAGCGCAAGAGCCAAGATTGCAGCAATGGAGATCGAGGAGAGGGGCTTGACGCCCGACACCCCCACGCCAAAGATGCCTAGCCCCATCTTGGCAACCGGTGCGCAGCCCCTCCTTGTCGAAGCAAAGCGATGTGAAGCGAATGCCCCTCCGAAGAAATTCAATACTCAAGCAAGGATGAGCGTCGGAGGGAAGGGCCTTCAATGGTGCAACGAGAAGCTAGCTCAAGCACAAAGGGTCGTCGTCGTCATCAGCAGCGACGAAGACGAAGGCGAGAAGCGACAAGACAAAAAGCCACCCGCGCCTAGGCATTCCTTGCGCCTCCTCGGAGTTAAAAGAAAGAACTACATCGAGCACACCCCAGAGCCGAAGGACTATGCTGGAGACAGCGATTGGGAGAGCATCATGAGCCCCAGTTCATGGGGTGCCACCGGTCGTGACTACGATGATGATTGGCCGGGGTGGCCCGAAGAGGAGAGAAGGGAAGAAGACGACCCCTCCGGAGGTGATAGCGGCAAGAAGAAGAAAGACGATGATGAGCCCGAAGATGACAGCCCCAACCGCGGTGGGCATCACTTCGGGTGCTGTTTCAAGTGCCGCAATGAAATCGCGGATCTCCGCACCACCATCGATAGGTGTCACGATCGAATCGTGGCAATGGAACGAAGGATGGACGACATCGAGAGCTTGGTTGAGAGAGACTACAACTTCCTTGTCCGCAACATAAGGAAGTTATTCGGGATGGTCGGAGATCTACAAAAGCAAGGAAGAGGGCGTCCAAGATGCAATTGCCCGAGGTGCCGTTGAGAACACCGACGAGCGTCACACCCGTCTTTTATATCATTGCGACGAGGACGCCGCATAATCTAAGCATGGGGGGAAGGTGTGACGACTCGTAGATTGAATTTTGGTCTTTGTTTACTCGAAAGTTCGTCGTGTGTGTGCTTTATTTTTCGCATGTGTGAGAGTGAGTCTTAAATTAGTGTTGAGTCATGAAAACAAAATAAAAAGAGTCTTTGTTTTTGTTGGATCGTGCAATTTTATTTATGCATTCAGTTTTACTTTATTTTCTTTAAAAGCAATTGTTCACGAGCGTTGTCATGAAAATTATTTCGTATTTGTGGAGCTTAGTAGATTATTCGTCCATGTTAATACCCACACTTGAGCTTTGATTTAGCGCTTGGTTTTTATTACGCTTGCGAGTAAGGCATGATTTGGAGGACTTTAATTTCATAAAAATAATAAAACCCCTACAAACATAAGGTTGATCAAGTTCTTAGCAAGTTGAGAGTAAAAATCCTATCATCCAAAAGCTATATTCGTTCCACCATAAGCATTGGATGTACATTGAGTTGAGTTATGATTTCTTTCTCTTGGGAGTTTTAATTTTGAGCAATGATCATGTCCGTATTTTTCATCTCTGAATTGCTAGCCACGTCAATATTCGGTAATGAGAATTCCTCATTGGAACAACTCATGAAATCTACCGGATTCCAAAACCCGAACCCGAGATTATCTTGTTTATTATCGTCTTCCTTGACCACAACCCAATTGTGAGGATACGTTCTGTTTCTGCGCATGTTTTGAATAAAACATAACTTTGGGATGAAGAAAGGAAGGAGTACTGGAAAGACGGACCGAATCCGACCTGGGAAAGCCCCAGGCCGGCCGGCCTACACCTCTTGAGCCGGCCGGCCTAGGCCTCTCTGGTCTCGGTTCGGGCTCCAAAAATTCAGGGAGACACTTCGGAGATTTGCCTATCTATGTTTTATAGAAAGTGTCCTATGAAAAGGTTCGGAACAGAGAGAGAAAATTCAGGAGAGAAAAAAAAGAGAAAAGAAAAAATCTATGAGAAGAGAAGAAAAAAAATAAATGAAGGGATTCTATGGTTAGAGAAGTGCAAAGGGATATCACCTTGTTTGAGAACAATATCCTCAATTCCAACCATGTGCAATCCGACAACGAGGACGATGCTTGTGCCTTGAAGTCAATCTTTTTGTATGCCTTTGCACATGTCCACCATTCTAAATCTTCTTACCCTTGAACCCTTTACATTATGGAGAAACTCTCATGATCATTGGCTCAGAAGGTAAGCAATCATTAGAAGGTTTTCTTAATTTGACAATATATGTATATACTTTGCTAAGCCTCACCTATAGCCCCACTTTATACTTGAGAGACTTTTGGGAGATGAGAGTTTGCAAATAATAATAGGATAGCCACTTTTATCGAGAGACATGAAAAGACTTGTGCAAGAATTTTTGGTCTAACCTTTGTTGCAGGGTATTTTGTTTCTTAATAAAAAAAGAGAGAAAAACCTCCAAGGATGGCAAGAAAAGCAAGTGTTGTCGATATTCGAGTTGCCGGCTAAAGGTAAGAGTCGTGGAGTAATATTGGATGAGTTTTTAAACGCCCATGATATGATTATCCTCGCTGCTCCTTGTTGACGATCAAAATTGGCACTGGTCGAACAGACCGGTCTGACCGGTGCTTTTGAGCGGTCTGACCGGTCTGGACCATATAGCCGGTCTGGCAACACCGACCGGTCTGACCGGTCAGACCGGTCTACCTGAAATCCGAGTACAACTAGAACTCTTTGTAGATTTAGATCTGTAATAGGATTTCTTGTGGGATAAGTCCACCCCACCCTATAAATATAAAGGGTCACAGCCGATTAGGGCATCCAATCGATCAAATCAATACAATTTTTATCTTTTTATTTTTCTCTTGCCCTAGCTTTTCCAATCTACTATTTGTTGTTCATCCGTCGTCTCTACGTCCATTGAGGGCGTTCTAGGTGGTCTGCCGACCCTAGAACAACCCTACGTGCGCCTGCCCCGACGGGTCTTCCCGGGCTAACGTTCGTAGGCTTCGTCACCGATCTGCCGGCGGCGACCGGTCTGACCGCTCCAAGGGATCGGTCTGACCGGTCTACGCAGGAGGCGCTGCAGCGAGCTGCCTCTTCGCGCCGCACGTTCGAGTGCGTTCGTGTGTTGATCCTGAAAGGCGTCAACATACTTATTGGCGACTCCGCTGGGGAAAGAATCAATCGGCTGCCATGGCCGGTAAAATTCCTAAACCTAGCGATGTTGATGCCGCCAACATCCAAAGGCCGACTGTTCAGCAACTTTCGGCCGAACAACAGAAGGCTCTTGATGACATCCAGAAGAAGATCAGAGAGGAGAAAGAGAAGGAGATCCAGAAGCTGGAGGAAGAAGCCATGAAGCAGTACATCTCGCACTTCTCCATCGACCGACAAGGGAAGGTCACGACGGATGCCGGCTTCGATGCTTCACAGTTTGAGGTAAAATTCGATGAGAGCGAACAGCCCGTTCTTAATTCTGAAATAGCTAATGCTATAGATGATGCTGTTTCTTCTCATGTGAATAATAAGTTGGAATTTATTGGTCAAAATATGCATGATATGTTAGATGACCGTTTTAGCCGAATTGAAATACATCTTGGTATGAAGTCTGTCGGTAATAATGCCTCTACATCTAATACCGATAAAACAATTCGTGGTTCGGCAATTCCAACTAATAATGCTATTGTGACTAATTCGGCTAATCAGCAAAGCCGAATTAATTATAATGCATCACCTCATGCCTAGTAGTACACCGACCACAAATCGGCTTAACGCCGATGATATTGGATCAGGTAGTATCAAAGAGGAGGTGATTAAGATATTTCGGCAAACTTTTGGTATAGAGCCTAAAGCCAAATGCTGATCTTATCAAAGGCCATACCCTGAGAATTACGATTATGTTGTATATCCTCAAGGGTTTAAAATTCCTGAATTTGTTAAATTCACTGGTGATGATAGTAGAACTACATTGGAGCATATAGGTCAATTTATTATACAATGTGGTGAAGCTAGCACTAATGATATTTACAAATTGAGGTTATTTCCTTTGTCTCTTTCGGGTGCTGCATTTACATGGTTTATTTCATTGCCACCCAATTCAGTTTTCACTTTTGCTGATTTAGAGCAAAAATTTCATGATTATTTCTTTAGTGGTGAAACTGAATTGAAATTGTCACATCTCACATCGGTTAAGCAAAAGATACATGAAGGTGTTTCTGAGTATATTAGAAGATTTAGAGATCCTAGAAACCGATGTTATAGTTTGACAATTTCTGATAGAGATTTAGCTGATCTAGCTTTTGCTGGTTTACTTGATTTTCATAAAGCAAAGCTAGAGGGACAAGAATTTCTAGATGTTAGTCAAGTCTTACAAAAGGCTCTGGCTAATGAAAGACGAGCTAAAGAAGCTAGAGATTCTCAAAAGTCCAATGAAAAACCTAATCGTCCTGTTTATGTGCTCGGGTGTGATTCCAATTGTTCGGACGATGAAGGTAAAGATGTTTATACCGCTGAATTTGTTTGGTCCTCTAATGATAAACCTTGCGTTTGCAGTTCTCTTAAGCTGATTCATAAAGATCGGCAAGAAAGATTTATTTTTGATGTATCCAAATGTGAGAGGATATTTGATGAATTATATAAGAATGGGTACATCAAGATGTCGCATGTCATACCGCCGCTTGAAGAATTAAAGCGGCGAGCTTATTGCAAATTTCATAATACTTTCTCTCATGCGACTAATGATTGCAATGTGCTTCGAAGGCAAATTCAATCGGCTGTTAACGAAGGCCGAATAATTGTTCCACAAATGCAGGTGGATCAGAATCCTTTCTCTGCACATACACATGTGCTTGAATTAAGTAATCCAAAAGTGTTAATTCGGCCAAATCAAGCCGAGTCAACAAAAGGAAAAAATATAATTATTGGTGAAGAAAGGTCTGAGCCTTCGAAATCTCATCAGGAAGCTCCAGCAAAGAAGGTCCTTGAAGATTCATCGAAGAATTCAGCGCTCGGGGGGCAAGAGCAGAAGAAGGACGCAAGATCTGCTCTGACCGGTCTGACCGGTCTGGAGACCGGTCCGACCGGTCCATCTGGGATTTTTTAAAAAAATTCCAGAAACAACAAAAAGGAGAGGCCGAGTTTCAAGCAACTCTTGGCCAAGTATGAGGAGAAAGGAGCTACTCAGAAACAGAACAAGCGACCAGATCAAGCTAAAGATACAAATCCATCATCGGAGCATCGTGAGCAATCGGCTTCTCATGTTCAACAAGGTAATAATGTTTTTGTGCCATATTCATTTGGTGGGCCGATTGCTCCATGGTTCTGGTCGTATCCTTACTATTACACACCTATGGATTATAGTAGAATGTATATGCATCCATATTTTATTCAATATTCTTCTATATATCCAAGTTATGGTGCCTCTCAAAGACCGATTATTGCTAGCAATAATCTGGTCAAAAGCAAACCTGATTGCAGCAAGGAGGGTGAGAAAGACATAAAGCAAGACAACAGGTATTTACAGACGAGGTGGTGCCCTTCAGGCTTGTCTCACACCCAAAAGAGAAGGCTGCAGCAGATGCGCAAGAAGGAGTCTATGGAACAGCAAGTGAAGGTTGTACTAGCAAGGTCGGCGACCATGAAGCAGGTATGGAGGCCTAAGCAAGTTGTTTCGTCATCGGCTTGAAAAAGAAGCAAGATATGGCCGATAGATTTTGTCGCCCTTAGAACAAAATATGGCCGATGCATATTTATCATCGTCCTTAGACAATTTTGGTCCAGACGCTTGTTTTTTGGCATGCTAGCATCACCAAAAAACAGGGGGGACATATGTTGACGACCAAAATTGGCACTGGTCGAACAGACCGGTCTGACCGGTGCTTTTGAGCGGTCTGACCGGTCTGGACCATGTAGCCGGTCTGGCAACACCGACCGGTCTAACCGGTGGGTCTGACCGGTCAGACCGGTCTACCTAGAATCAGAGTATAACTAGAACTCTTTGTAGATTTAGATCTGTAATAGGATTTCTTGTGGGATAAGTCCACCCCACCCTATAAATATAAAGGGTCACGGCCGATTAGGGCATCCAATCGATCAAATCAATACAACTTTTATCTTTTTATTTTTCTTTTGCCCTAGCTTTTCCAATCTACTATTTGCTGTTCCTCCGTCGTCTCTACGTCCATTGAGGGCGTTCTAGGTGGCCTGCCGACCCTAGAACAACCCTACGTGCGCCTGCCCCGACGGGTCTTCCCGGGCTAACGTTCGTAGGCTTCGTCACCGATCTGCCGGCAGCGACCGGTCTGACCGCTCCAAGGGATCGGTCTGACCGGTCTACGCAGGAGGCGCTGTAGCGAGCTACCGCTTCGTGCCGCACGTTCGAGTGCGTTCGTGTGTTGATTCTGAAAGGCGTCAACACTCCTCTGACCTTTGTTTGAAGAAATATTGTTAGACTTGTTTGCATAAGTAAATTTTGCAGTTTGAGAACTCTCGAGCAACCCTTGGAAGGATTTGATGATTTGATTTGCTCGAGGACGAGCAAAAGCTAAGCATGGGGGGAATGTTGGCGCTCCTTAAGTGTCCATTTTACTATATGATTAGGAGTTGTTTTGGTAAATTCTTCGGGATGATTCATGTACTAACCCGCCGCTTGGCACCCGAACTTGACCGTTTTCGATTTTGTCCTAGATTTTGGAGTATGTTGCATTTTGACAGGAAATTAGACATTTTCGGAGATGTTTTGACGCATGGTTACAACTGGGCTAAGATGAGGAATAAGAGGAAGAGGCCACACGCGAAAGATGGGACCGAAAGGGGCCAGAAAGGGCCCAGGCCGGCCGGCCTGGAGTCCTTGGGCCGGCCGGCCTAGCCCATTTCGGAGCCCAATCAGTCTCAGTTTTCTTCAGCAAGAAGTATGCGTCAACCCTAATCTATGTTTTACCAAAACCACCGACCATATCTGCCTATAAATACCCCGAAGCCGCCGTCAAAGAGGAGGATCGCAGAAGTGCAGCAAAGATCACATCGAGAGGATCCAGATAAGAGCATCCAGAGATACATTCGAGTTAGACACAAGAGAAAGGCGACACCGGAGGCCTCATCATCCCTCGGCGCCGCTGCAAGTTGGAGGACAGCAAGGGATCCATCCCTTGCCGGAGATTTCACCACCATGATCGACTACGCTTCGCTTAGCTTCATGGGGTAAAGTCCTCGTTTGTTCATGGGGTTGTAAGGAGATCTTGAGTTGTAATTGCCAAATCCTTTATGAGATTGATCTATCACGATTCTTGTTGATGATGCTTTGATGCCTAATAGTTCGCGACTTGGCTTTGGGTTTGCTTTGCTCTTACATGGTTTACTTAGATTACATCAACTATCGTGTTCTTGTTGATTCGTTACCGATTATCCTCGTGTAGTGACAGTATGCGGGAGGGAAAGATTTTGATCTTGGAACACACCTTGGGTAGATTAGATCCGTTCTTTGTTGCTTGGTGATTGCATCTCTAGTGATCCTAGACCCTATGGACAAATGCTCTTCATTTCTTGTGCACACATCTATCATTGCTCACTAGTCCAGATTAGATTAGATTGGTTAGATTAGATCTATTTCACACTCAAACACTCAATATAGATCTTTTACCAACATCATTAGTGCTTAGTTAAGCATAGTAATACACTTGTTCCGTGGATTGATAAACCTTGGGGGAATACTCTAAGGGAAAAGCTACACGATCCGTGCGCTTGCGGTACATAAATTGGCGCTTTAAGAAGCGTCAACAGCAGGCGACGTTACGGGTTACGGCGGCGGCGCTTGGCGACGGGCTCTTGCAGGCGAGGTACACACACAAGGGGATAGGAGGGCCCTAGGGTTGCTCTACGGCGGTTCAACGGCGGCGAGGTCGTGAGGCGACGCTCACCTGGCGGGCTCGTGGTCGACGGGGTCGGTGCAGCGGCGAGGCGAGGCAGGAGAGGTCGAAGCCGTGCCGTGCTGAGCAGCTGCGGTGGTGTAGGCATACGGGCGCTGGCTCGGCGAAGATCTTCGGCGGCGGCGGTCCTCTTCCTCCTCGAGGCTCCGGGTACGGCGGCGTCAGCTCGATGTCGAGGCACCAGCAGCGCTCCTGCTCCACCTCGCGGCTGACGGCGTCGAGCTTCTCCTCCTCTCTTCCTTCTCTTCTTCTCCTCCTCTTCCCCCTCCTCTTCCTCCTCTGCTTCTCTCTGTTCTTGGGGAAGGCGGTGGCGCACAAGGAAAAGCAGGGCTAGGGTTCAAGGCGGCGGCCAAGGGGGTTTTATAGAGGGGCTCTAGGGTTGCGCGGGCCTGGGCGAGGTCGGACGGCCGGTGATTTTCGGCGTCCGCGCCGGGACGCGTGGCTCGCATCCGGCGGTGCGGCGCTGGGGTTTGCGGGGCGGCCAAGGCAACAGCGCGGCGCTGGTGGTCAAGGGTGACGTGAGCAGGGCAGGCGGGGCAGCGCGGCTCGCGGTTTCGCTCCATTGTCGTGGAGTGGGGACGTGCGCGCGGCGCTGCCGCGCTGGCGGCGTCGGGGAAAAGGCAAGACGGTGGAGGAAGAGGAACAGAGGTGGGCGGCTACCAGGTGGGGCCCAGGCGGCAGTGGCACAAGGGAAGAAGGGGTGAGGTGCGGCAGGTGCTGGGCCGTCGTTGCTGGCTTGGGCCAGAGTTGATTCCTGGGCCGCGCGTTGGATTGGCAGGCCGGCGGGGAGGAAGGTTAGCAGGCCCTTTTGGCCAGCGGAGCTGAACCGGGTCTTGGGTCGATGCTAGGTCTAGGTGGGTTTGGGTTGGACCGAACTGGATCGGGTTTGGACCGGGTAACGGGCTCGGGTTAGAGCTCGGGTTTGGTCAGGTTGGACTGGGTAGCGGGTTCGTTCCAAAGAGTCAGGGCTAGGATAGGTTAGCGGGTTAGGGTTAGAGACTAGGATTTAATTTGAATGGCATTATTCAAATTAAATCCCACTCAAGTACTAGGAGATGAAATTAAATTGAGGGACACACCTCGATTTAATTTCCACACAATTTCATACAATAAAATAAATCCGAATCCAATTCGAATTAAACAAGGCAGAGCCAAATAAAACCAATTACTCCAAATATTCCCACACTAGCAATACTTTATCCTTAATTTTATACAAAATTTTTAATTACTAGGATTTTGGGGAGGCGGAAATCCTACTTAGGTTAATATTTACAGCATTGCCACGAAATTTTTTTGAAATTCACATTTTTCGACTTTATAACATTCCGGAAAAATCCGGGATGTTACATCTTTGTTGTTGAGTGTTGACTCTGGAGAAAAGAGCAGCGACTCCAGTCAATAAAAGCTAATTTTGATTTTAAAATGGGAATGGAGAGGCAATGAGGTACAGAATTACAAGATGGCAGCTGGGGGGGGGGAGCAGGACCTGCTATGCGCTAGTATGTAGTATTTACATTGCAGAAAGGAAGAATAGGAGAGGATGCTTCCCTCCTACAGGAAGCAAGCATTACAGTTTCTTGAGGCTGTTTCACCCGCTGCGTCCGGGATTCCAACAAGATTACGCAGTAGCGGCTGCTGCTTCCTCAGCCACCTGGGACGCCTGCTGCAGCGTGCAGATGAGATTGCGATCCCCGTACACGTTGTCCACACGACCTGAACATGGTAACGATTAGCTTCTCTTACAGTACGGTAGTAAGCGAAGAAGAAGAGAAGGCTTGGCTTGGAGACGGTGAGGTTTTTTCTCGAACGCGCAAAAGAGCTGCGCATCAATATAATAAGCAGACGCTGAGGTTTGCTCATACCAGTTGTTGGCCAGAACTTGGCACCCCGCAGCCATGCCGCAGGGAATGCAGCGTACTCCCTGGAATACGGCTTAGTCCATGTGTCACTCATCAAGAGTTGGGGTGGGTGAGGAGCGCCCTGCACCAACAAAGCAAAAGCACTTAAAACCTCTGTAAACATGCAAGAGTGCTGCGTGCAGAACCATATCTTAAGAGTGGACAAGCCAAAAGACAGATATAGTTTACAGTTATAGCTTTTTTTTATTTAATGTTATTCGCAGGAATGGGATTCAAACGGACCTAGTAACCACTCATTATGTGGAGAAAGATATGGTTTGATATGGTGAACAGCTCCTACCTAATAGATACCATTTGACACTAATGATAGATTTACCTTCAGGACATTGTTGAGCGTATCTGCTTTGCCATTTTCTATCTCTGCAATCTCTTCCCTGATGGAAATAAGAGCATCACAGAACCTGTCTAGCTCAGCCTGACAAGACAAAATGATGTGACATTAAGCTAATGTGGAATCAACAAACTAAATAATAGGAAGTAAAAGATTAAAAGCCATATTAGCTGACCTTGCTCTCACTTTCAGTGGGTTCAATCATAAGTGTGCCAGGAACAGGCCATGACATAGTTGGTGCATGGAATCCATAGTCCATCAAGCGCTTTGCTACGTCCTCTGGCTCAATACCAGCGGTCGTCTGACAAAGATCCAGGAGCCAGTTAGTGGATTGCATCAACACAAGGTTCAATTGCTAATATGATTTGGATAAATACCTTGAACCCTCTTAAATCAATGATGAATTCGTGGGCAACAGTTCCATCGACTCCACGGAACAGAACTGGGTAGTGCTTCTGCAAAAACAAACATTACGAAGTAAACTTTAGAAAATAATTTTAACAAACATAGGTAAGGTATGCTGTCATGAATTAAAAGTACCTCTAGTCGTTTTGCCATGTAGTTTGCATTCAAGATCGCAATCTTTGAAGCATCAGTAAGTCCCTGTGAGCCCATCATGGCTATGTATGTGTAGGAAATTGGCAGAATCAAAGCAGATCCCCATGGAGCAGCAGAAATTGTACCAAGCGGGTCGGTTTTCTCAGGAAGGGGGAAGCCACCAGTGGGAATCTAATAATAAGTGGGTTAATCAGATGGTGTGCTTGTATTTGCTTTTGGATGAAATGATGAGGGCATGCAAAAAAATATTCATATTTTTTTCTGGTTTTAGTGCTCTGCAATTTTAGAACGGTCTAAGTAGTTCACACATCATCACTAAATACTACAGTACCATGAGGCAATGTAGCAAACACAATTGTGCAGCAAACAAAGACATCGCCAGGACAGCAAAATAGTTCTTAGGTTGGTTTTCAAGTAATAATGTAGAATTGGTCGTAGCATAGAGAAATAAAGTTGAAAATCAATCTTAATCTTCGGTCTGAAACATCATAGGAAACTATTGTTGGAAATTAAACATGGTTATAAAAGTCTCAGACTGAACATAAAAAATGGAACTTCTCAAACGCAAAGTGACAGGATACAAGGTGGTGAACTGGTGATACTGTCTAGAATATTAAATTTGCAATATTAAATTTGACTAGCAATTCAAGGTAAGTGATGAACATGTTGGCCCAAATGAAAATCAATTCCTCTCAACCCCCTAGCCCAAGAGGTATTGGTTACATATATAGGTGCTTTAACCCAGGTTCTACCTAGGCTGTCACAGGAGGCCAGTAAAAACCACCGTGTGATCCTATCGACGGTCGAGATTACACGGGGAGGCTATACCTAGCCCTATCTAGTAATATAGATAGATACATCGATGCATAAATGTGAGACTTATCTAACAGAACATAGGGCAGGGTGCTATAGGGATGCAAGTGGGTACCCATTGGTGTTTTTGGGTTTCTCATTTTAGTCCATTTTCTCTCCCAAACTAATCACGTAGCATGCCATTCTAGTTCATTTTATCAAGTTTTGGGTCGACCCAATGACCCAAAAATGGTGGGACTGGCATCCCTAGTGCTAATATAGTAATATGCCTCAAACCGGGATATAAACTTTTATATATTGACAAACGACCGGATTAAGAATTCAGGGTACCTACCACTGGGTGAGATGGTAAAAATGGTGCCAAGTGCTTCTTAACACCAATAGGTCCCATTCCAGGACCACCTCCACCATGTGGAATGCAAAATGTCTTGTGAAGGTTAAGGTGGCAAACATCAGCACCAATAAAACCAGGACTTGTTAACCCAACCTGTAAAAACATAACTTTTGTAAGCTCAAGGAAATTTCAGGTGAACTGATCATTTTGGCTTTAGCCATCCAATAAGGCCAAAACTAGGTTCAGGTGAACCTGGAGAAAATATGTTTCTTATACAACAAAAATAGTTTGGACCATACAATTAGATAGATTATAGATAATTTAATCCCAAATATTTTTCAAGAAAACCACAGAATTACCACTTAATAAGAAATTAACAAATGAAACGTGATTACTAATACCTTACCAAGTACTGAACTTAGATAGATTTGCCTCATGTGTTTATTACTATTTTAGTTTCAACAAATAAGAAGAATCAACTTCATTGTCATGTGAAGTGCCATCTACACTCTTGTACGAATGTATGTGTTCCATAACCTTTTTGGAATAATAAACTCTTGAAGAGAGTGCTTGCATAATGAACAAAGTACAGAAGATGGCCTAGCAAACTGCAAAAGATTAACCTGAGCATTCATGTTAGCTCCATCCATGTAGACCTGCCCGCCATTATCATGAATGATCCTGCATATCTCATCGACACCTTCTTCATAGACTCCGTGAGTTGAGGGGTATGTAACCTGAAAATTGTATTAATAATGTAACACTGTTGTTCTCGGCATACAGCAAAATGATTTCTGTAGGAGAGAATAATCGCTTGTATTCCCCCAAACCCTAGAAGGGTGGGATATATAGTTCCTATACATGGGCATCTAGATGGGCCTCTATACATGGGCTCACATATACACCAACACCCCCCCCCCCCCCCCCCCCCCCGCAGTCTGAACTACCGGCGCAGCGGTGTTCAAGACTGGACAACAAGAAAGCCAACACCCCCCCGCAGTCTGAACTACCGGTGCAGCGGTGTTCAAGACTGGACAAGAAAAGAGTACAAATAGAGTACAAAGGGCAAATACCCCCCACAGCTACAACTAGCCACCGGCTACGTTGAGGCTGGAGCGAAACTCCGAGAAGGTCGAGGAGGGCAATCCCTTGATGAAGATGTCAGCAAACTGGGAGGTAGTCGGGACATGGAGTACCCGAACATCGCCGATGGCGACTGTCGCGCACGAAGTGTAGGTCAATCTCCACATACTTCGTCCGCTGATGCTGGACGGGGTTTGTGGAGAGATACACGGCGCTGACGTTGTCGCAGTAGACGAGCGTGCTCTTAGCGAGCGGGCTGTGGAGCTCCGCCAAGAGCTGTCGTAGCCAGGACGCCTCCGCCACGCCGTTAGCGACAGCCCGGTACTCCGCCCCAGCACTGGAGCGGGAGACAACCGGCTGCCGCTTGGACGACCAGGAGACCAGGTTGCCGCCCAGGAAGACGGCGTAGCCGGAAGTGGAGCGACGAGTGTCCGGGCAGCAGCCCAGTCAGCGTCGGTGTAGACCACCAGCTCAGCAGAGGACGAGCGGTGAAGCACCATGCCGAGGTCCACAGTGCCACGGACGTAGCGGAGGAGACGCTTCAGGGCAGAAAAGTGTGACTCCCGGAGATCATGCATATGGAGACAGACCTGCTGAACAGCGTAGGTGAGGTCCGGCCTGGTGAAGGTAAGGTACTGCAAGGCGCCAGCCAGACTCCGGTAGGCAGTAAGATCAGCCACAGGAGCACCCAGATCAGCAGACAGCTTCGCCTGAGTGCCGACAGGAGTAGAGCAGGGCTTGCAATCAGTCATCCCAGCCCGCTCCAGAATATCGAGTGCGTACTGCAGCTGGTGAAGGAGAAGGTCAGATGGACGAGGCTCGACAGTGACGCCCAAAAAGTGGTGGAGCTGACCAAGATCCTTCATAGCAAACTCCTACTGCAGAGAGTAGATAATGCGCTCAAGCAACTGCTGACTGGAGGCGGTGAGCACAATATCATCAACATAGAGCAGCAGGTAGGCAGTCTCATTCCCACGGCGGTAGATGAACAGAGAAGTGTCAGCTTTGGCCTCGGTGAATCCCAAAGTCAGCAAGAACGTGGCGAACCGAGAATACCAAGTCCAAGGAGGCTGCTTCCGACCATAGAGAGACTTGTTGAGCCGGCAGACCATGTCCGGACGACTGGAGTCCACAAATCCCGCGGGCTGAGAGCAGTAGACTGTCTCTGACAGAGTGCCGTGAAGAAACACATTCTTCACATCTAGCTGGTGCACAGGCCAGGAGCGAGAGAGCGCAAGCGAGAGGACCGTGCGCACCGTAGCGGGCTTCACCACTGGACTGAAAGTCTCATCGTAGTCCACACCAGGCCGCTGGGTGAAACCCCGGAGAACCCAGCGAGCCTTGTAGCGCTCCAGGGTGCCGTCAGCCCGACGCTTATGCGTCTAGATCCACTTGCCTGTGACCACATTGCCACCAGACGGACGCGGCACGAGGTCCCACGTCTGGTTGGCGAGAAGAGCCGCGTACTCCTCTTCCATCGCGCGACGCCAGTGAGGGTCCGCCAGGGCGTTGCGGACAGAGGAGAGTACCGGAGAGACCTGTGGCTCTCCCTCGGTGGCGGAGAGAGTCGCGGTCTGAGACGCCATCCGCCGAGTCACCATGGGATGGATGTGTCAAGGATCCCGATGCACGACTGGCGGGTGGTACACCGCCGGCTCGACTCGAGAGCGAGGCGGCGGAAGCGGCGGCGGCGACGGCTCCGGTGTAGGCGTCGCAGGAGCCTCCGGAGCCGGAGGCGGCGCCGGTGTCGGCGCCGAACGTCGGCGCCGGTACATCTGCACCGGCTGAGCGTACCGCGGTGGCGCCGGTGCCGGCGCCGAACGACGCTGGTACACCTGCACCGGCTGAGCATACCGCGCAGGTGCAGGGGAGGCACCGGGGCCGCGCGTGGCACAGCAGGGGACCCCGGGGCCGCGCATGGCACGACAGTAGGTCCTGGGGCCGCGCGTGGCGCAGTAGGGGTCACCGGAAGCGGTGCCGGTGCACCGGGAAAACCTGCAGGGAAAGTACAGACAGGTAAAGGTGGCTGAACCACCGGGTCTGTCGGAAACAGCGACTCCAACTCGGGGTCAGGAGAAGGTGTGGAGGAGGTGTAGGGGAAGTCCGACTCGTCAAACACAACGTGTCTGGAGATCAGGACGCGGCGAGAGGTGAGGTCAAAGCATCGGTACCCCTTGTGGTCAGCGGAGTACCCAAGAAACACACAACGAGTCGAGCGGGGCGCCAGCTTGTGAGGAGCGGTGGCGGATGTGTTAGGGTAACACACACCCGAAGACCCGAAGGTGGTCGTAGCGAGGAGGGGTACCGAAGAGAGCGTGGTGTGGAGTGGGAGCAGGGGAAGCAGTGGACGGAAGGCGGTTAATCAAGTAGGTGGCGGTGTGGAGGCCCTCGGCCCAGAAGCGCGGGGGGCAGAGAGGCCTGGATCAGAAGGGTGCGCACGATGTCGTTCGTCGTGCGAATCATCCGCTCAGCCTTGCCGTTCTGGGGAGGGGTATACGGACAAGACATACGCAGTTGAACACCCCGAGAGAGGAAGAAAGAACGGGAGGTGGAGTTGTCGAACTCACGCCCGTTGTCACACTGGACGGCCTTAATGGTGAGGCCGAACTGAGTGGACACCCAGGCAAAGAAGTGGAGGAGGGTGGGGAAGGTCTCAGACTTGGCGCGCAGAGGGAAAGTCCAAGAGTAGTGGGAGAAATCATCGACCACGACCAGATAGTATTTGTATCCAGAGAGGCTGAGAACAGGGGAGGTCCACAGGTCACAGTGAACAAGGTCGAAGTCATGCGTCGCATGCGAAGAAGAAGAGGAAAAAGAAAACCGAACATGACAACCAAGCTGGCACGCATGGCAGAGGTGCTCAGCAGGAGCCCTAGTACCAGGAACATCGGTACTACGACTAAGCTGAGCTAGAACGTCGCGGCCAGGGTGACCAAGACGGCGGTGCCAGGTGGTGGAAGACGGCGTCACGGCAAAAGCGGCGAACAAAGAAGGCAAGAGTGGTGCAGCGGAAGACGGAAGGCGAAGGGTGTAAAGGGGGGCCGTGCTGTTACACCGGAGTAGCGGACGCCGGGAGGCCGAATCCTTTACAGTGAGGCTAGAAGAGTCGAACTCGATGGAACAAGAGTTGTCAGCTATAAACTGACGAATGGAAAGAAGGTTATGAACCATCCGAGGAGCAACAAGGACATTGGGAAGACGGAAAGAACCAGGAGCAGAACCCACGGCGGTGACAGGAAGGCAAGACCCATCACCAACCATGATGGAAGAAGGACAAGAGGGGTGTGGGGGTCGGACAGAAGAGAGGATACCGGCATCAGGGGTGGTGTGGAAGGAGGCATAATCGCTTTGATACCATGTAGGAGAGAATAATCGCTTGTATTCCTCCAAACCCTAGAAGGGTGGAATATATAGTTCCTATACATAGGCCTCTAGATGGGCCTCTATACATGGGTTCACATATACACCAACAATTTCTAAAGTTTCTTTTGACAACAATCAACTTCATCCTAATTGAACTTTAACTTTTTTATCCTCCAAAAAAGAAAACTTTAACAATCCCATGGTTCCACAGTATTCATTGTAATCCATCAATTGTATGTATGTCAATAAAAAACGTGACTGGCACAAACCTATTGTATATGTTATATATGACTAGTATCATTAGAAGGAAGTATTATGAAGCAGATGCGATTGCAAAAGTCATCTGATTTGCATCATAATAATAAACAAACCAAGAAGGGTACACAGTGGTAAACATTTAGTATAGCATCAGAACAACATAAAGGTGAGCTACTAGCAGAGCTGAAAGAACAAATGTCCAATGTGGTTGCATTATTATTTTATTTTTCCAGATAATATAATCCTCATATTAACAGGGCATAGCGATAGTACCATCAGAGCAGCCAAGTTGTCCTTGTTTGCTTCCGCAGCTTTCCTCAATTCCTCAATGTTTATGTTACCTTTGGAATCAGTTCCAACAGCAACAATTTTCATTCCAACCATAGCTGCACTTGCTGGGTTTGTACCATGTGCTGAGACAGGAATGATGCATACATCACGGTGGTGGTCTCCTCTTGCCTGCATTTTTCAGCATGGTTTGTTAACAAAGATTACTAGAAAAGCAAGAGAAAAAAAGGTAGGCCAGATATAAAATGACTTACCTTGTGGTACGCACGGATAACCATTAGTCCAGCATACTCTCCCGCAGCACCAGCATTCGGTTGCAAAGAGAAAGAATCAAATCCTGTGATCTTGCATAACAGATCGCCCAGGTCGGAAAACATTTCCTATGACACAAAACAAGTTATTTCAGATGTTTAGAAATTCATGATGTGAATAGATTGACATTAGAAATTACAAAAACTGAATCATGGTCCTTACATGATAGCCTGCAGCCTGATCAGTAGGGGCAAATGGGTGCAGGTTCGCAAAGTTGGGATATGTGACAGGCATCATCTCAACAGTAGCATTTAGTTTCATTGTGCAAGAACCGAGAGGGATCATACTGTGGCACAGCGAGAGATCCTTGGACTGCAACTTATGCAGGTAACGGAGAAGCTCGTGCTCTGTGTGGTACCTGCAAGCCCACAACATGATAATAAATTAGAAACACTCAGACAAATTAGTGGAGCAAACATGCAGGCATTTGAAGCCACGTACATGTTGAAGATTGGATGTGTTAGGTAGGGGCTCTCGCGGGCAAGGCTGCTAGGAATTGAGCTTGAGACCTCTGGTGCCAAGGATTCAGCGGTAAAGTTTGCCTGAAATTGTTTGCAGTATTATTTAACATTTGGATCTAACTTCACATCAAGCACACACATTTCACAATAATTGAATGACTACTTACTGGTTTGCCATTGTTGAAAACCTTAAACAGCTTGTCAACATCCTCCAAGGTGGTGGTCTCATCAAACGCTACAGTTATCTATAACATCACACTCTAAATTAATACTTAACTCTCAAGAGCATCCAATAAGTTGCAATGAAACAGTGATGTCATGATAAAGCGCACCGTGTTCGCATCAACAACCCGAAGGTTCATCTCGTTTTCGACAGCTTCCTTGGCAATTGCATGCGCATCAGGACACGTGACCTTGACTGTGTCGAAGAATGGCAGATCCTGCACTGTCACTGTCCCAAGCTTCTTCAGCCCATGGGCGAAGGTACCAGCCAGTCCATGAACCCGGTCAGCAATCTCTTTCAGCCCCGCAGGACCATGGTAGACAGCATACATGGCAGCCATGTTGGCGAGCAAGGCCTGTGAACCACAAGTGTCCTTGTCACTATTACTCTATCACAAACACCTACTCGATCACTATCAGGCAAATTTTTTTCAAGGGGCGCTGTCAGGCAATTTGGTGAGCGGGTGGAGTGCGTGAGTACCTGGGCAGTGCAGATGTTGCTGGTGGCCTTGTCCCGGCGGATGTGCTGCTCCCGGGTCTGCATCGCCATGCGAAGCGCAGGCTTCCCGGTGGAATCGACGCTAACTCCGATGATACGACCGGGCATGAGCCGCTTGTACTCCTGCGACGTGGCGAGGAACGCGGCGTGCGGGCCTCCATAACCCATGGGCACGCCGAACCGTTGCGCGGCGCCCACGGCGATGTCGGCGCCAATCTCGCCGGGCGGGCGCAGCGCGGTGAGCGCGAGCAGGTCGGTGGCCATGACCACCTTGACGCCGTGGGCGTGCGCGTCCTTGACGAACTCCGCGTAGTCGAGCACCTCGCCCTCCGTGCCGGGGTACTGCACGAGCACGCCGCACACGTCGCCGCTGCTGTAGTCGAAGTCCTTGGCGTCTGCGACGACGACTTTGATGTCGAACCCGGCGGCGCGCGTCTGGCAGACGTCGATGGTCTGCGGGTGGCAGTTGGAGGCGATGAGGAAGGTCTTCTTCTTGCCCCTCACGATGCCGAGGCACATAGCCATGGCCTCGGCCGCGGCGGTGGCCTCATCAAGCAAGGATGCATTGGACATGGGGAGGCCGGTGAGGTCCGCGACCATGGTCTGGAAGTTGAGCAGGGACTCGAGGCGGCCCTGCGCGATCTCGGCCTGGTACGGCGTGTACTGGGTGTACCAGGCGGGGTTCTCCATGAGGTTGCGCAGTATCACCCCCGGGACATGGGTGTTGTAGTAGCCCATCCCGATGAAGGACTTGTAGGCCTTGTTCATGGACGCGAGGCGCTGCATGTGGCCGATCATCTCGGACTCGGTGAACCCCTGGTCGAACTTGCCGGCGAAGTGCATCGGCGGCGCGCGGATGGCGGCCGGGACGGTGGCGTCGATAAGCGCGTCAACGGTGGTGAACCCGCAGGCGGACGCCATGGCGGCCTGCTCGGTGGGCGTGGCGGAGTTGTGCCTCCGCGGGAAGGTGTCGCTCGGCTTCAGCGCCGACGCTGACACCTGGCGGTCCTGCGCGTGCTGGTGCGCGCCCCGCGCGCGCGGGCGCTGCTTCCCCGCCGGCGCGGGCGCCAGGGTGGAGATGCCGCGGGACGGGACCGGGGACGTGGTGGAGCCGGCCGCCGCCAGCAGACGGCGCAGCAGCGCGCGGCTTGCGAGGCGGCGTGCGCGCTCCATCGGGTTGGTGGGAGTGGGGGTGGGTGGGGGAACTCGCGCGGCGAGAGGGAGGGGGGAATGGAAGTGGCGAGTCCCCCGGGTGGAGGAACCGGGAGGCCTCCGCTTCCGCTCCTGCCGAGAAGAGCGGCTGGTGGCTGCGACTGGGCGGGGGGCGAGTGATGTGGTTGGCCGATGATTTATATCGGCGCGTCCGGAGAAAGGAAGAGGGGAAGAAAGAAAATGAGGAAAAATAAAACAAATTTCCTCCTCTCCTCCGGTGGTGGCGACTGGGGATGACGACGGTCTCTGCCCGCGCCAAGTTGTTGTGGAGTGAGTTGGAAAGCACGCGCAGCACGGGGACCGGCGGTGAGATCTCTCAGGGTGACGTCGGCACTGACACCTTGATCGGCAACGGGAGGCGGGGCGCGCGGATGGCGTTTGGATGGACGAGGAGCCCGGCCACGGAAGCCGGCGGCCGGGGGCCGGGCAGCACGGCGGAGTGGGAACGGGCGCGGGGGGAGGGGAGGGGGAATCGCCGGGTGGGCGGATGGGACGAGCGAGAGGGGAACGCTGGCCGGCGCTGGGGCTCGCCTTATCGCTTTTACACGGCGCGGCGCGCCCCCCTCCGCCGCAGAAAAAACGCCCCCGCGCGCCACGCCGATCGCCGGGGCGCATTTTCTGCGGCGCTCGTTGCCCCGCTTGCCGCTGGCGCGTTAGCGCACAGGTATTTTTTTGTTGGGCAAATCAGAGAGCTTCATTAATAAGACTCAACATTACAATCCTTGTTAGCGACCTCCATCAGCCAGTTCGGGAGATCACCAACCCAGGACATCACCGGTGAAGACGCTGATGTCGCACAGGTAGGGAAGGCCGGAAGGGGTGTCGCGTCCGGCCTCGGCGGAAGTCGCCAAGCACAGTCGCCAAGCCCGCGGCGTGCTGGCGAGAGCGACGCGAGGGGGGATTTGCGGCAAGCCGGATTCTAGGCTGGGCACTACCGGGCAACACGTGGTCTAGCGACGGGTCGCGCACGAGAAATCACCGGGCTTAACTTTTCAAAAAAAAAAAAGGAAATCGCCGGGCTTGGCAGCTCTGACGGGTGGGGGTGGCTTTGGTTGGGGGATGGCACGTCAGTGTCACGGAGGCGAGTTGGGAGGTTTGGTGGATCGGGGGGGGCATGGATCTTTGTTGGGATCACCTACCACCAAAAGAATCTCTGGGAACCCGTGGGATTTGCAGGCGTGGATGGATGTCCTTGTTCCACCAACCGCACGGAGTAGTCTGCTCGTCTTTAGAAAAAAAAACATGGGTCTTCGCTGATTGGGCACATCTGCGGATGGAAAAATACCTTATTTTTGCGGGTAGAAAAATACTATTGAAACGGTAAATGGAAAAATACCAAGGCCTGCTGCATAGAGTCGATCTTTGTAAGAGCAAGAATAATGGTTTCGGCGACTGCTCGCCAGCTCCCAGCGGAGATGCGCGCATGATTGTGGCGGCCCTGCTGGTGGCTCGCTGCTCAGCCAATAGGTGCAAGCGCAACATTTCTTCGCCGGCTGGAGCGAGCGTTTCGCGAGACGTCCGTTTCTCATTCTCTTCGTTTTTCTCTCCTCCACGTAGATATGAGCTAGTTAGTCGTCCATCATAATACTTACTCTAAGAAGTATGGCCACCCATACTCCGAAAGTGAAGAATATCCTAACACGAGTAGATTAATCTAATCCCTTGTTTTCTTCACTTTCCCCGGTTGTTGGATGTAAATGGGAGCATACAAGATCTACTACTACCAGTGCTAACAGTTTCTGCTTCTCAAATGAATATATCTGTATTTTGCAAAAAAAAAAAATCTAGTTAGCAGATGCTGAATGAAATAATAATGAGCTGTTAAGTGCTCCAAGTCTTTTTGAGACAATGTTTAAACCTCAAAATGAAAAATAGGAGAATATGATGAAAAAAAAGATCCATGTAATCTCTTATTGGCAATATGTTTTTTTGTATCACTCCTACAGTATTAATTGAACCCAAAATCATAACTAATGTTGTTATGGTTTTTGTGTATTATCAATCTATTGTGCTTATCAACAGAAATCATTAAAATGTGTGCAAATGTAGTAACATCAGATTAGGTATGAAGTCTAGCAAATAGATGGTAAATTTAATTTAATGTATTCTAAAAATATTTTAATAGAAAATTCAATGATTGGCTATATATGTTCATATGTAATGAGCCCACCATGTCAACTATATAATATATGCTCAAATGTAATGAGCCACCATGCCAAGGCAAACGCATCAAGATCTAACTACTCCCTCTGTCCTAAATTATAATTTATTTTGACTTTTACAGATTCATAGTTTCTGCTATGTATTTAGAAATAGTGCATATATATGTATCTAGAAAAGTCAAAATAAATTATAATTTGGGATGGAGGAATTATTTAATAGCCACGTTGGGCATACTTAAAATACATATAATTAGTTCTTTTACCAATCCAACATAGATATGTGTGGTTGAAATTTTACCGAATGTTGCATGCAGCCAGAATTTCCTGATGGACGTGGCAGATTCCTTAGTTTATAGAAGAAGCCAACAAGCAACATGGTCAGTTGAGTATCCAGTGGACCAGTGGTGGGCTGGTGGCACAAAGCTCGTCTCCAGAACAAACAAACAACTTTGCACATTGGCGAATTGGCGTAGCCCAGTGGTGTCACGACGGCCATCACAAAAATTTAAATAATCGCTATAAAGGATAAGAAAGCTCGCAGCCGAACCAAGTGGAATGATATCATTCTGACTAAAAGCGAGACGGAAGAAATATAAAAGACTACTGTGCGTGATCGATCAAAGGAAATCAGGAGAAAACTTTTCAATTATTTTAATTGAAAAGAACATGTATGGTAATCAAACTCCGTTGGAAGATTTTTTTTTCTTTGAAGGGCTGCGAAGATCCCCCCCCCCCCGGTTTTAGCTAATGCAATGATTGTTTTTCTTGTTAGTTCAAATGCTTAATGATTGTCTGTGTTGTAAGATTACGAATGCATGTTTTTCTTGTTAGTTCAAAGAATGCTTATTGCAATGCATTGATTGACTTACTTGAAACTCCTAGAAAAATTAGCACATAACAAAACTATGTTTCAACTTTCAACTAGCTTGGCCGGATAGTCTTGGAACTTGGACCTTGTTCCAGCATGGGATTCTTATGTTCTTGTGCTACTCCCTCCGTCTTAAAATGTAAGACATTGTAATTTGTCCTAAATTAAATTGTTCTAAGTTTAACCAAGTCATGCATAGATACATATTTATCTATCTCTTGACTCGGAGTGAGAGCAGTATAGAAAAGAGTAATAATATTTCAAATGTAAAATGAGAGTAATTAGATCTATTATGAAATATTTATTCATAATTTACTTATTTGATGTGTTAGATGCTAATATTCTTCTCTATTAATTTGTCAAATTTAGACTACTTTGACTTAGGACAAAACAAAATGCCTTACATTTTAGGACTGGGAGAGTAAGTCCCTAATAACCACAAAATTATCTCTCTACTACTCGTCATAGAAATAAGTGTTGCAATCTTTCTTGACAATTATTTTATGAGTGGCCAACAGTTTTAGTAGTCCCTAGTATTTTCCTTGAGTGGGCGACAATTTTATTTATATTCCTTATCTTTTCCCAACAATTTTATCAAATTGTTAGCAACGTCATTCTCAACAAAATGCTGAAACTGTTGGACATTTGCCTATTTGAAAGCAAACACTGCTGGGATGTTTGTTTCTTCTGTAGTGGCATGTACTTCTATCTTCGGATGCCATGTATTATATTTTTTTATGTGTCATCTAGTTTACAAACCATCAATATGTTTTATAAAATTCATGGTCTTTAGATTTCACGAAACAAATATGTGGTCAACAAAGTATTTACTTGTGCAGTAGTAAGGGAAAGAAAAAGAACGCCACTACACCTGCATCTATATCAGGCCTCCTTCGATGTTCCAGTGGCTTATTTATTTATTTTTTTCTCTTCTAAATTCGGGTGAAGCAGTTAGTTAGGAGCATCTTTATTGGCTCTAGGATTCGCGATAGCAAAGATTCTATTAAATTCAGCAAAGATTCTTTGTAACAAAGTGGGAAGAGGTAGACTATACGGCGACCGAATCGCACATCACATCACATGATGCACAAAAAAAAACTACAGTTCTGGCTTTGAAATAATTGAATATTACTCATTGAACAGCATCACCTGCTCCCTTCGGTGATCTGACTTATTTAGTGTTAACAACTGTGATCATGGTTTTGACGTGGTTAATACAGCCATTCCGTCGTTCACTGGCAGCTAATCTTCAGTTACGTCAAATCGCTAGACACAACCACATAGGCCAAAAGTTTTAATTTTGGTCATACTTAGAGAATAGGGCCATCCTGAGAGAAAAAGAGAAGACTGGTGGCCCACTGGGCCGGAAGTTCTATCCGAGCCATCTGATGAAGCCAAATCAGCGCAGAAAGCATATCAAAAAGGAATTTGCTTTGCAAGTTGCCACGATGCCGAAAGTTCAATCCTGGTCTTGCTTGATCGATGATGTATTTGTCTTCAGGAGCTTTTTCTGGTTGTTGACCTGATCTGCGTGCTGACTGACTGCTCAATCTGCCTCGTTTTCTTGCTGGATATGCTGCAGTTGTCAACGTTTATATAGCTCCAAGTAAATAAAAGGGCAAAGTAGCCGACACTACCAGATGTCAAGCTGGCAGAGTTCATTAGCTGACGACCAAAATGTCACACATGATTTTACAATGTTCTTTCTTGTCCTCATCAAGTTAGAACGCAACGATGCTATGCTACTAGCACTCAGCAGTCACCACCAGGCGATCGAGAGCCGCGTCAAGAGCTTGACACAGGGGTGGACCTGGTGGTGTCCTCGGACACGCAGGGGGACGACTCGTACGAGCGCCCCGCCTGCGACTGCGACGGGGACGCCGAGTACTTGTTGCTCCGCTTGCTCCCCCTGTCCCGGATGTCCTCGATCATCTTGGCCACCACCGCCATCCTGGGCCGCTCCCCGGGCTCCTCCGCGACGCAGAGCAGCGCCACCTGCAGGAGCGCCACCATCTCGTCCTCGGCGCCCCTGCCCCGCTGCAGCTCCACGTCGAGCACCTCCGACGCCCACTCCTCCCGCACCGCCGCCCGCACCCACCGGGGCAGGTCCTCAGACGACGGCTGCCGCCCCGTGAGGAGCTCCAGCAGGACGACGCCGAAGCCGTGCACGTCCTGCTTCTGCAGGGATGAATAATCCCCCGTCGCCGGCGCCGGCGACAGCAGCTGGAGGAGCGCGAAGTCGGAGACGCGCGCGGTGCCGCTGCCGTCGACGAGGATGTTCGAGGAGGTGAGGTGCCGGTGCGAGAGCTTGCCGCCGGACACGCCGTGGAGGTAGGCCAGGCCGTGCGCCGCGTCCTGCGCCAGCTTCAGCCGGGTCTGCCAGTCCAGAGGAACTCTCGCGGGTCCTCGGTTCTCTGTACAAAAACGAGACCAAATTTTGTGCCCGCGTCAGGAGGCAACAATTGATGACACGTCTCCAAATTATACAGTGTGACGAGAAATGAAGCTGCCCGTCACCGTGCAACAGGCTGTGGAGGCTGCCGTTGGGGATGTAGTCGAAGACGAGCAGCAGCTCCTCAGCGGACGCGTAGAACGCGCGAAGGCCGACGATGTTGGGGTGCCGCCACGTGCCCATCTCCCTCGCCAGCTCCCTCCGCCGCCTCTCGTCCTCCCGGGACGCGCCCTCCCTCCTCCTCATCCTCTTCACCACCACCACCTCGCCCTGCTGGTGGGCCTCCTCCACGCCGGCGTCGTCGCCGCTCGTGTCGGTGTTGCCTCTCATGGCCACGCGGTAAGTCGTCGCCGTGGCGCCCTTTCCCAGCATCTCCGCGGCGCCCTGCATGAGCGTGGCCACGTCGAACTCCACGCAGCACCCGTCGAAGCGCACCGTCTCCTCCCGTGCCACCGTCGAGTTGGCGGACGTCGACCTGGCGCGCGGCCGTCTCGGTCTCGCCGGCTTCCTGTTCCTCAGCAAAAGCACGGCGCACAGTGCCGCCGCGACCAGCGACGCGACCGCCGCGGCCACCGCTGACATGATCATCACGACCATCCACCGGCCATGGATCATCCCCCTCGCCGCCCTCGATCCGCCCGACGCCACGCCGCTGCCGTTGCTGTACACGATCTGCTGCGGTCCACTGCACCGGCGCGCCAGCGGCGCGCCACAAAGGCCGGGGTTGCCCGCGAACGACGACGAAGGGAAGGCGGCCGCGAGGCGGCTGGGGATCCGCCCCTCGAGGTGGTTGCCGGAGACGTTGAGCTCGGCGAGCTCGGGCACCGCTTCCAGCGAGACGGGTACGGGCCCTGCGAACGAATTGCGCGCGAGATTCAGCGTCAGGAGAGCGCGGAGGCGGTGCCCGATCTCCGGCGGGATCGTGCCCGCGAGCCGGTTGCCCGAGAGGTCGAGGCGGCGCAGGTGGCGAAGGCGCAGGACGGAGTCCGGGAACCGCCCGGAGAAGCCATTGCCGGAGAGGTAGAGGAGCTTGAGGTGCGGCGCCAGGCGGGAGAAGTCGACGCCGTGGAGCGCGCCCGTGAAGGTGTTGTTCTTGAGGCTGAGGGACGAGAGCGCGGGGAGGCCCGCGAGCAGCTCCAACGCCGCGGCGTGGCCGCGGAGCCGCAGGCCCTCGAGGACCACGCGGCGCACGCGGGGCGGGGACGAGGAGGGCGACGGCGACGGCGACGGCCGCTGGCACGTGACGCCGCGCCACGCGCCGGCGCAGGGGTCGGAGGCCTCCGCCCAGGAGCCGAGCGCCGCGGCGGGGTCGGAGCACACCGACTTGAACGCGAGCAGCGCGGCGGCGTCGGGGTTCGGGGAGGGGGCGGAGGCGGCGCAGCCCGTGGCGAGCAGCGCCAGTACCAAGAGGAGCACGCGCGACACCGTCGCCGCCATTGCAGATTTTTGCAGCGCTGGAGCCTGGGGCAAGAGGAGGGTGCGAGAATGGCGGGCGCGTGGAGCGGCTCGGCCTCGGCGGACGGCGCCTAGTCGTATGTAGCAGTAACGGCGCAGAGGGAGGGGGGAGTTGATGGTGCACCGGCCAGGTGCGTGAGGGATTAATGGGCGTGCGCGGGAGGAGCGTGCCGCGTGCGGAGCGTAGCGTGGCGCCGCCCCCGCGGGAACGCGCGCGGCCGGCGTGAGCCTATTTGCACGCCGTTGGAAGGGCAAGGACCGAAGGGAAATTTTGGCGGCGCGGTCTGCAGTGCATGGACTGTCATGGCGATTTGCGTTCAGGATTCACCACTTGTCGCCGAGCCGCTCACTGGTGTATCTTTCAGGTTCCTGCTTAACTGAGTGTGTAGTCAGCCACTCGGTCTGGCCGGGTAAATACTCCAGAGCGTGCAGGCCCGACCGCTGCATCTTCTGATCCTGGCTCCTACACTGCATGTTACTGCCCCGTGTATCCACCACAGGAAACGGAAGTCGGGTGCTTGTTGTCGTGCACTCATGCGGCCCTTTGGACTGCTGCTGGCTGTGAGCTTCCTCTCTACGGCAGCACTGCCCTTTTGGCTGGCTCCCTCTGGGCCTGTTTCACCTGGGACTCCCTGCTACAGCTTTCGGTGCAAATACAGATACGCTGTAGGATCGCCATTGCAGTTCCTACAATGCTCACTGGAATTCAAAAGGGCCTGTTAACCTGTTAGTTTTAAAACTACAACTCTGCCTCAAAATTCCTAACATACGACCACTATGTAAGATAGGTAGACGAGGATTGCACAGAAGCCTAAGGCTGTTTCCAGCAGGTCTCTCATCACGTCGCGCATGCGGAAAAAACAAAGTAGATGCGCATCGCGAGGCTACTGTAGCACTATCCAGCAGCATGCTGATGCGGCGCGTAAAAAAGGAGTCGGCCCTCGACGCACCGCATATTCACTCGTTCTCTCTCCTCACCGCATCCTCTCTCTCCTCGCCTCATCCACACGAACCCAACCGCGTCCACTGGCGGGAGGCAAGTCTCGTCTGTTTTGCGAGGCCGCGTCCGCATCCCGCTGGAACGGCCCTTTCCTCATCGCGATGCAGGTGGTGGGGCACGGTGCGGATCTGATCCGTTTTACGCATGCGCAACCGCGACCTGCTGGAAACAGTCTAAGGCCCCTACGACTAGTTGGCCGGCTGGGGCTGGCGGCACCCCCGCGGCGCGGGTTCGAGTCCTGGGGGACGCAAATTTCCGATGCCGCGGGGTAAAAAATCCCCCTCGCTGGTGGGCCAGGGTTCGGGGGTTTCTCGATCGGGTTAAGAGCCGAGGCAGTCGCTTCCTCTTAATTAAACACGGGTGGGGACTGTTTCAACCCCCCGATCGAGTTTTTAGGATTGCACAGAAAAGAAATAAAAGTGGAAATATTGAGAGGAAACGGTAAAAATCTGAACTCCGTGCATTTTCTATGAAGAGTATGTTCCTTGTCACCCTCTTCTGCCAGTATAACTTTTCAAGACCTTTGCTCAAACAAGATTCACAAATAAATATAATCGTGGATGCAGTGAACTCATCGGTAGAGAGCACCACAGCCAAGAAAGCTATTTGCACATTCAGCACCAACGAAGTGTAGCACGGGCACGAAGCAGAAAAGAATATCTAACATATAACTGAAATGCCTGATGCTGCCATTGTTAACTTCTTGGAATGACCTAGAGTTACAACAACACTATCACAGAGCCGCAGCTTCAATTATTCTGTGCGTTCCCAAAGAATATCCTTCGAGTAAATTCATCATCAGAACATGTTTCTGACCGAAACCACCTATGCTCTGGCAAATCCGAGATTGGTCCCATAGCAGCCAGAGCAATATCCTGAAAATTGCCGGACCAGTCAGAGGTCAGTGCTTGAAGCATCCCATAGTTCAAGTACTCAAAAATACTGTAGTACTCAATAGTAACATGGCCACTAGTATTGGAGATTTACCTTATCAATTATGTACTCCTTGGCGGTTTCCATTATTGTAGCGCGATCAACAGCATCTATGCGCGCGAAAAGTTCTAGGAATGGCATTACTCGCCCATAAGTTAGCATCTGCATGAGATGGTTGAAGAAAAATCTTATTAATCGGGATCAGAGAAATAGCTGCTATGATGAGTGCTTAATATAGAGTACCTGGCGACCATTATTCTCAGCAACTGCCGTGGATCCGTCAATATGAAGTAATAGAGATGATTTCAGCTGGTGTAAGTCATAATGTTAGTTCTCAAATATTTATCAGGTTCCACTAATGATTTTTTTTAACACATAGTAATTTTCCCAAAAGAAAACATACCCACTGTCATCAATACCACATAGGTCAGTAATGCATCAAAAAAGGAAAACGTGTGCTTACTAACTGAATCACCAATACATGAGGAACCAGGGGCAACGCTACGGTGTCGTTGCCTGATGCACGTGCACCATGGTAAAAAAGAAAAATTTCACTAGTTGATTCAATTTTACCATATAAATTATATTAGTTTTCGAGATATGGTATCAGGAAGCATTGGTGATTGTCTTTCAATTCGCGGTGCATAAGCAAGTACTCAGCAATGCAGCGGGATATGGCAGGTCAGCAAGTAGTGTGCACAGCCACAGGCTATCGCTCCCATCCTCACCCTAACATGTGATGCTGCACTGCGCTGCTCCCTGCTCTCACCACCGAGCAGGTGCGCTGCCTTCTGGAGCCCACACTGCCGCCAGGAACTCACACTGCCGCTGGGTGACAGCAAAAACTGAAACCACCTAGAGAGTCCACGCAGGCTCCTATAGCCCACTTTTTGGAGAAGCTTGCACAGCAGCCCTGGAGGCTGGAGGTGCGTAGTGCTGCTGATTACTGAACATGCGATTGGGGGCTGATTTTTGTGTGAATTAGGGCTTTTTTAATTGAACTTAGGTCTGATCAGCTGAATTTTGATGAAATATAGGGATGAGCTCCTTCCTCTTGTGTAGTTCAGATGAGGCATTGCAAAGGGCATATTGAATAGTTTTTGCTAATATATTTACATTCTCAATCTTATCTAGCTTATTCATATGTTTCTGAAATATAAATGTAGACATTTATTGGTATATAATTCTGCCACACCAGTGTAGCGTATCATTATTTTTCTGAAAAATGCTATATCGCAGTACCCATACCGCTTATATTGGTGAAACATAGTTGTACAGTAAAAGGTCAGATAAAAAGATCCTTTTCTTTAATAGCTATTGACAAAGTGCCACCCATGCACTTTTGCCTTCTATAAATATCAAATTGCTAAAACAAGATATAAACAGCTAAAATGCATGCAATATACTGTAGGAAATTGAGATCAGAACCATCTACCTGATTACGGGCACGAGCAACCTCCTCTTCCGACACTTGGAATGTAAGTCTTCTAAGCTCCGCCATTATTAAACGTGACAAGTCATGCAGGGTATCAGGCTGTAATACAATTTTGTAAATTGTAAGAGAACATGGTAGCAAGCAATATTTCCATCCAATCCATATTATTTGTTCAGTTGCTGTATAGCTGAATGGTCACTATGAACTTCGAAGCAAGTCTCTGTAGTGCAAATACAACTGATTTTCTATGAGTAGTTTATAGATCAATCTGATGAATAACCAATCACTGGCTACATCTACACATTCTGGCATTCGGCCCATGTGACAAAGATCTAGAAGCACCCATTGTTATTTGAACATGGGAGTTCCCCTCCCACTGCTTGATTATTCCAACAGGTTACCGCAGATGTGGAATGGAATACCCATGACTGATCATTTCTATATTTTCTTAAAGGGGCAAAAACGTTTCTACCCCTGTTTTGAACCAAAATGGTGATTTTGCCCTCATTTTTGAAACTTTGTGATTTTACCCTTAGTCTTCACAAAACAAGGGCAAAATCAACTAAGAAAACGGTCAAAATAGGGGCAAAAATGCGTTGACCAGGGGTAAACGGCAGCTTCGTTTGAAAATGATGAGGGCAAAATCACAAAGTTTAAAAATAAAGGGTAAAATCACCATTGAGGTTTGAAGTAAACTAACCTTTATTCAATTCGGAGCTACCATTACACATATAGCAATCATAATGGCAACATCAAGATGAAAGGAGGAGATTGTATAGTTGAATCAGAAAAAAAAAACCAGAAGACTGAACAATAAACATTACCAGAGCAATAGCATAAATGCCAAATATTCCTGTGTCCCGATAATTAGTGTTGAATGCCATCAGGCTCTCAGCTAAATTACCATTGCTGACACCACGAGCTAAAGAAGACCTTGCAGTTTCAATAAGTAACATCAGATTGAAGCAACAAATTTGGCACAAACACACTAAGGAAAGCAAATTGCTGACACATCAAATACAAACTATCAAAGGAGATTTCATACCCTGAGCAGTTCCCAACCCCAACACTCCTGTTCCAGGATCCCAATATGCTTTGGATCACCATAAGGGGAATGGAGCTAGGGTCAATCCATGATGCACCCTTGAGAGCAATTGCAACATGTGCTAGAGGCATCGTCACATTTTCCACACGAACCTACAAAAGCTAAAATCAGTTGAGTAAAAAAAACTAAATCAAAGATCATTTGAAATGTCCTAGCGAATCACTAAATACGATTCTGTATGAACTATGAACTGAAGCCAGACCTCCGATCCAGCAAAAATAGCTGGGTTCGCGTCGACAAGCTGATCAGCAGTAGTTGGATCAGCGGAGAATTCTGTAAATAATTCTTTCACTCGATCAACAACCTCATCGTGACTGACACTTCCAGCGGCGGATACAACCTAAACCAGACAGCAGAACGAAAACTTTACAACTAAATTTGCTCAAGATAACAAATTTCAACAAAGTTTAAGATTTGATAGAAATACCATTCTAGGACAGGTATAATGAGTTGAGATATACTGCTCCAAATCTTTCTTTGAGATTGATCTAATGTTCTCTTCTGGACCTAATATTGTGTCCCCTAGCGCATGGCCTTTGAATGCTGCTGCATGCAAGAGATCAAATATCACCTCTTCCATCATACCTTGTACCTGTTTATCCATAAACAAACATCAGGCATCCACGTCTGGCAATAGGTGTTCTACTTTTGTAGCAAGAACTATTCTCAACCACAACAAGCATCCTTCACCATCAGGGGCGGATCCAGAGGTGGGTCTGGAGGGGCTTCTTCCCCCCAACAATTATCCCGGATCCACCACTGTTCACCATTATAATCATGGAACGTTTTATGCCCTAAGCAGCAATATGCAGGTTTAAAAGTTATGGTTTTCATAGACTGCAATAACACATAAATTATCTGAATGTCCCTCAGAACAGCACTTATACCATTAATGCTAAAGCTCATAATTGTGTTGCACAACTAAAAATGTTCTACCCTACAGGGAAAACCAACAGTCAGGACATTATAAATCTAGTTGCCACATGTATGGACCCATGTTCAGAATACTGAGACCTAAAGCCATCAGATGCAACTTAAACTCTTGAAGTGGTACAGTAGATACCAATTGCAAGGCAAATTTAGTATCGATTGACGATCAGTTACCCAATTTTTTATACAGTACCATCCCTGCTAAAGCAATATCAGATAAGCAGCAAAAGAATGTGGCCTCCACTTTTAGTTCAAAAACAATCAAGCATCTAAAGTTTTCGACTTTACTCTTAGGACAATGGTCAAATGTCCAATTAGCAATGCCACGAGAATATCGCTAAGTGTCACTAGAGCTTGCTCCCCTTTTTGGTAAAGGGAGGATCGAGGTGTTGGGCAAGAAAGACACAGCACAGCAAATTGGTGGAATAAGCTCACCTCCTCCATCTCACGGAGGATGACGCCACGCTCGCGCTGCATGGCCTTCTCCGGGAAGCGCGGGTGCTGCAGAATATCGCTGAGGATGTCGAGCGCGACTGGCACGTGGCGCGCCTGCACGTCGGCGAAGAATGTGGTCTGTTCGCGGGAGGTGTAGGCGTTGAGGCGAGCGCCCATGTCCTCGATCTCCACCTCGAGCACCTCCGCGTTGGGCCGGCGCCCGGTTCCCTTGAAGGCCATGTGCTCGAGGAAGTGCGCGGTGCCGTTTGTCCCCGGGAGCTCGAAGCGGCTCCCCGCGTCGACCCAGACGCCGACGGAGGCCATCCGGGTGGCGGCCGGGTACGCCTGCGTGACGACGCGGAGGCCCGAGGGGAGCGTGGATACACGCGCCTCGGGGAAGCGGAGGTAGGGGGAGTGGTCGGGGGTGCGGGGCACCGGCGACGCGTGGCGGAGGAAGCGGCTGTTGGAGGGGGACGGGGCGTCGGCAGCGGCAGCGGTGGGGCCGGAGTGGAGGAGGCGGTGGAGGTAGGGTAGGAGCCGGCGCCTCGAGCTGGCGGCGGAGGCGAGAGCGGCCATGTTATGTTCGACGGAATTCGCCGCGCCGCCGCGCCGCCGTACGGGAGGAGCCGAGGAGGGAGAGGAAGGGGGGTTTGGGTTTTTTTCCCCCCTCTCCCGTCTATTGTTGCGGCGGGGGAAGGGCTGCCGCCCTACCGCTGACTTGCTGAGAAATATGAGAGGTTTTCGTTCCGAGTCGGGTACAAATACAACAAGGCAACGGGGAAAGCTGTGCTGTCTTAGCGTGTGTTTAGATCCCACAAAAACTCTAAATTTTCCATCACATCTCCATCACATCGAAACATTAAATATAGCAAATAACCCATGCATGGAGTACTAAATGTAGGTAAATAAAAAAACTAATTGCATAGTTTTGATGTATGTTGCGAGACGAATCTTTTGAGCCTAGTTAGGTCATGGTAGGACAATATTTACCACAAACAAATGAAATGTGCTACAGTGTGCTACATTGTCCGATGTGATTTTTTCTTCCACCTTTTCCAGGGATCTAAACACAGCCTTGTTCAATCTTCTGGAATTCTTAAAAAAAATGTTCTTTCACTAGTTTTCTAAAGATATTTTTTACAGTATATCGTTTGAGCCGATCCACGGGATGCAGATTTATTGCTCTAGCATTGTATCATAGCTTACTTTTCTATCAAGGAGTTTTCTCTTATCCTAAGCATAAAAGCCGAGGGCCCAATTCCAAAAAGAAACAGAAAAAAGAAAGAAAATTGAGAAAGAAGTCTAGTAGAACAAACAAAGACACAGTATTGTCCTATTCTAGACTAGAAGACTAGACACGGCGTTGCCGTGCCATGACCTGTAGCTCAGTGATTGGTATAAAGGCTGGGAATATTTTTCGCGAGATTTTAGGCTATAGATTAATTTATAGAAATTTTAGTGTATTATTATTTAGTTAGAATGCAGGGGCCGTGGGTTGATCGTCATAAATATGAGGGTCTTTTTTTTGCAAAGTTTCGGGTTGTGGGTACATTTTTAGAAAGTTTAGGGTCTTTTTCATAAAAGTCTGTGGAGCATGGGTTAATTGCTGTAGAGTTTGGGTTTGTAAAAAATGCATGGATCGTGTGTTGGTTGTCATAAAATTACCAGAGAGGTGGCTAGATTGAGAGAGTTGTCGTAAAATTGCCGAAGAGGTGGCTTGAATAAATGGTATTTATGAAAAGCTCGGGGGAGGGTGTCAGTAAATTGTCGAAGGAGTGGTTGGACTATAGTTTAATTTTGATAAAGTTTGGGGGAGTTTTGTAAAATTGGCAAACCGGCTGGCATTCGTTCAAAGTTAGCGGTGGTTTCCATGAAACTGCATGAGAGTTGACTTAATTAAAATTATATTTATATGAAGCTCGAGGGGATTACCATAAAACTGTTTGAGAGGTGGCTTGAGCAAATACTATTTCAGCCAAGCTCAAGGGGGTTTCTATAAAATTAACTGAGTGTGGACTGGACTACATATTAATTTTAATAAAGTTCAAGGGGGTTTTTATAAAATTGCCGAGCCTCATGGATAATTCGAGCCATCCATGCGCGATCCGACGGGCGAGAAATTCCGAATGACGTGGCTCAAATTGTATTTCTATAAAGCTCGAGGGGTTTGCTGTAAAACTATTTGCGAGGTGGCTTGAGCAAATACTATTTTTGTAAAGTTTAAGGGGGTTTTTATAAAATTAACTGAGTGTGGACTGGACTATATATTAATTTTGATTAATTTCGAGGAGTTTTTTATAAAATTGCCGAGCCTTCCAAATAATCCGAGCCATTCACGCTCGATCCGACGGCCGGGATATTCCGGCTGACGTGGCTCAACGTGGGGGGTAAAAATCCCCCCGTTTTAGGTTACCTTCAACTAAAAAGACCAGTAGCTACATTCCAGTGTCTTGTAGCTTATTTTGGTACAATTAAATGTTTTGATAATATGGTATAATTAAATGTTGCTGCCGTACACCACCATACTTTTAGTGGGACATAGTGTGAGAGTAGATGTTGTATCTTTACCCCCTTATTAGTGAATTATTTGATTGTTGTCGAGTATATTTACTATATTGTTACATGGTTATTTTCCATTATACCGAATTTCTTTTTTATAAAATATTTAAAAAATTTAAGGTACAGATTTTTTTAGATTAATTTAAGGTACAGATTGGACTCTTATAATTCACATAGGTTCGAAATTTGACCTCCTAGGAGATGAAATCAAAGGCCTACTAAGCCCATATGGAGGCATTATAGAGAAAGGTGGGCGACATTTTAGTTGGTTAATTTAAAGCCCGTTCGCTTGTCCTCACATGGTGGTCCGGCCCATGCGTGTAGCTTCACCAGAATACCAGATCCATTTTCTGGGCTCTGCACAACGACACGGATTATTGGGCTTCTTGTAGGCCCAGATCCTAACGGCGCCTCCAATTCTCTGCTTCCAAATCTTCAAACACGATCAGAGGACCACCAGACGTGCTGTCATGGTGCTCGCAGTCACAGACAGACACAGCCACAGGCTTGCTTTGGCAGCTCACTGCGCATCTTCAGCATGACAGCTAGGTACATGTACCACGACAATCATCTTCCAACAGGTGGTTGCCGACCTGTGAATCAACCAAAGTCTCGATTAGACACTGACATATTTAGTGCGACATTATGTTCAGGACGCGTCGCTCTCTACAAGATAGCAACTGTACAATTATTGTGCTTGTATAGATCCCAAGTTCAACGATTTTTCATGTTTGTGTGGCAGAGTCATTTCGAATGCAGAGTCATTTTTCATGTTTGTATGGCCAGTGGGTCTTCTCAGACTGGCTCAAGCTTATCCAAAAAAAAAAATCGGGTATATATATACTGCAAGCCCTGTCAAATGAAATCAGAGAGCTGTAGTTGCAGAAGAAGGGTCGTTGACTCTATGAGATGATTAATCTGCGCAACAAACAGTAGATAATTGTGTCTACTTGAACAGAATTTCGTATTATAATAGCCAGGAAGGCAAAGACAAGACTGAAAAAAAAGATAAAATATGCCCCAAGTAAAATTTAGCTATAGGAAAAGTCTTCTACAGAAAAAAAATGTTGTAATGGTCTGGTGATTAACGGTGTTTGGACCCAGGTGCTAATATTTAAAAGTACTAAACTTTAGCACTATTTCATCCAAATAGAAATGTTAATGTGGTGGACTAAACTTTAACCAAGATTCAAAAACTTTAGCAAACATATGAGTGGTAATAGTTGCTAAAATTTAGCAATCAACTTTAGTACATCCAAATAAACCCTAAATCCATCTAAATGGATATGCTGACTGCTATCAACTGTAACTCACCCACCATTCCCTGTCGGAAGATGTAACACCTCAGGTGTTAATTACTTATCATTAAGGCTATGTTAATTACCTATCATTAAGGCTAATTACGGTCATTAGTGCCACAAACCACTGGAGGGAAACTTTTTAACAAAATTCTGCCCAGTTCAGCCCGGACCGGTCTGACCGGTATGGGCGACCGGTCTAAACCGAGTTGGCGGTTTTGGGCCCCACAACATTTAAATCACTCTCCTCTCTCTCCCAACAACTCATTCATCCTCCCCAGCGCCCAGCCCATCTCTCTCCCGAGCTCCCTCCTCCCTCAAACCCTCACCTCCAAATCCCTCCTCTCCATTGGATTCCAAGGGCGGGGAGAGCTTCAAATCGGTGGAGGATCAACTTCCCCATGTTCTCCTCCATGGGGTGACGCGGGATCGCAAGTTCTTCGTGGGGGAGGAGCCATTCAAGCTAAATAGGTTAGGGTTGGATCGATCTCTTGTTCTAGAAGGTTTTAGGTGGTTTTCTCTGGTCAAAAGCATCCACATGAACCCTTGAACTAGATCCTAGAAGGTATTTGGAGTTGGTGGACGATTTTCGCCGCGCCAAGGTTTCTAGATTCTGGCCTGGGTAGGACCGGTCTGACCGGTATCACGGTAGGCTAAGGGGGACCGGTCGGGTGGACCGGTCTGACCGGTATAGCGGGGTTGAGCAAGGGTAGATAGGTGGTTGTTGACACAGTTAGTTGGAAATTTATTTGGGTATTGAGTACTTATAATTTTTTTTTCAAATCATGCATGCATTCTCTCATATCATATGCATATGCACACATGTAGCGGCCGCGGCGGAGGAGGTCGTGTACGAGGTGGTTGCGGAGCCACAGGGGCCACAGGGGCAAGCCCCGCAGAAGGAGGACCGTGGGGAGTCGGCCCAAGGCCCATCTCACCCTAGTACTGAGCAGCAGACGCAAGGCAAGCCCTGGTGCATGTCCTATTATTTTAAATTATGATTCACTATGTATATGTTTTATCTATTACTTGTGCATTACGTATTAGGAATTGATTGGAACCCTAGCTACATGATCCCTAGGTTTCCTTGAGTTTTTACTAGTATGTCTAGGTCGATAGCGGTGCCAGGCTAAATAAGTCCAGTAGAAGTCGGGTGACTTCGTGTCACTCGCGAGACACAGGAAACTTTAGAAGCCGAGTAATTGCCGGTTACTCGCGAGATACATTATTATCTTTATACTTCAGTAATTGAGAAATGGATTGAAATGGATATGGAGATGTGAGACCGGGCGGGGATGATGATATTAAGTTTGGCAGCAGGACAGGGTTCCTGGGTGTCTTAGCCTCGTCCGTGTCGATTAAGGACCGGTCGTTGTGGCAGTGCTGATCGGGGATTGAATTGTACTAACCGCATGCCGGGAGTAGGAGGTAGTCGAAACCGGTAAGCCTAGTACTGCTTTGCTTCGAAAGTACAGGACTTCAACTCACCTCCTGGGGTAGTCGAGTAGTCGCGGAGAAATGGGGATGCATGTTTACTTTTGGTGGTCTCACGTTGAGCTCGGCTGACCATATGATGGTGGGGCGGTCCTGTAGTTCGAGGTGGGGAGGGGAATGGTTGGTGCGTGTGGTCCGACAGGGCCTATACGTGCCGTGTTGGTTAGGTCCACCTTGCAAGGTTAAAACGGATTGATTCGCCGTGTCTCGCGGATATGAGGGCCTTGATCTCTTTGTCACCTCGTAGCAAATGAGTTAGGATATTAGAGATATAAAAATGGATATTATTCTGAATCTTAATTGGATGCTCCAACATGCGTGTGTAGATAGTCAAACATTAGTGAGAGTCTATCTATATAAAATATGTGGCTAAAACATTGAAAGTAAGGATACACCTCTAGTTGTTATTTCTGTAAAACAAACCACCTGCCAAATGACGTGCATGTCTAGGTATGTGGGCTAAGTTATACCCACTGGTCGGGTAAGCCTTACTGAGTATTAATATACTCAGGGTTTGTTGCCACAATTATTATTTTAGGGCACCCGGACGTCGACTTCTGCCCCTGCTGTGTCAAGTTCATCCGCCGGGATGCAGAGGGGTGGGAGGTGGTAGAGCGAGACCCTTAGGTTAGGGGATTGTCGGGTTGTACACTCGAGGGCAGAGTGTTCAGCCTCTCTGTTTTGCGCAGACCGGTCTGACCGGTCCGTGGGACCGGTCTGACCGGTGGAGGCAGCAGAATGGTGCCGACCGGTCCGACCGGTTGGGTGAACCGGTCCGACCGGTCGAGAAGGATCAGAACTGGTGATAGTTAGAATAGATGTAGGACCTTTTGATTTCGAACTTCAGACCATTTATTGTAAAGTTTTGTAAATTAATTGCATATATTTGAACTCGGTTTGTAAAACTTGTTTTGTTTTCATTGAGTTTATATTTTCAAGTATTATGCCGTGTTTGTACCATCTGCGCCCACCTTCGCGCGGGACTACCGGTGATGTTTCGATCGGGCCGTGGGTTGAGAAAGGATCGCCAAATTAAACTATTAAGTTAATGCGCCCGATGTGTTTAAATGACGACCATTACGATTAATTAGAGATTTAATTTAGCGGTTCAGCCACACAAGCGTCTCCCTCATCTCACATCACTCGCTCTCTTCCCCCACCCATCTAATTGTCCATTCGTCAGCCATTCACCAAAAAAAAAAAAGTCCATTTGTCCAGCCTGCACCGGTGCACCTGACGCTTAGCCAGACCAGGACGGCCACTTGCCATCCAGGTCGTCCCGTCGCTGCCCGCTGCAAGTACCCTATCCCCTGATGCAGAAATTGTCACGAACACGTCTTTCAGATCTAGCATGATTTTTTTTCAACCAGTTAGGACTAGGGAGGGATTGGCTGGAACGGGAAACAGGTGATCAAGAGATGCTTGGAGCTACCCACAGTTTTGTCAGACAAAAGAAAAACGTGCACATTTTACGTGATGTGTCGTCTACACGTCATTGTATTTTGGATAATTAAGAGTAACTGTTGTTCGGGCCGTCGGTGTTCTACGCATCTTCTGCTCCCCAATCCCCCATCCCCTCCTCTCAGTCTCTGAGCCTCTGACCACTCCACAGTCCATACACGTGGCCTTGTTTGGATGCGCGCTAGGATTCTAGCGCTAGTGAATAGTGCCACTTTGACCATTAATTACGGTGTCAAATAAAGTCAGTTTACAAAACCAATTCCAGAACCCCGCGCTAGTGACCCTAAAGAATCTAATGAGGCCTTTGACCGCGCGATTAGAGGATGGTTACTGTAGCATCACTGTAGCAAATCATCAATTAATTACCATCATTAGATTCATCGCGAAAAGTTACATCCATCTCTGAAAAGGTTTTGTAAATAGACTTCATTTAGTACACCATGCATGCGAGATTTTTTTGTAGCGCTAGGTAGCGCTTTGAAACCAAACAAGGCCACGCTCCACCTAATCCTCTTCTCCTCCCAGCACGCGCGCCCCGCGCCCGCTGCACACACATGGACGCGAGCCAGGGCGTCCTCCTGTCCAGCTCCCTGGTCGCCGCCGCCAATGGCCCCGCGTCGTGGCCGGAGCTGCTCGGCTCCCGGCACTGGGACGGCCTTCTCGACCCGCTCGACCTCACGCTCCGCCGCCTCATCCTGCTCTGCGGCGACCTCTGCCAGGTCACCTACGACTCCTTCAACTCCGACTCCCACTCCAAGTACTGCGGCAGCTGCCGCTACTCCCGCTCCACGCTCTTCGCCCGCACCATGTTCCCGGCCGCCGCCGACGTTGCCCCGGCGGCCTACCTCTACGCGACCTCCCAGGCGTCGTTCCCGGGCGGCATCATGGTGTTCTCGCTCTCCCGCGAGGCCTGGAGCAAGGAGTCCAACTGGATCGGCTACGTCGCCGTGTCCACGGACGCCGCTGCCGCCGCCACGGGCCAGCGCGTCATCTACGTTGCGTGGCGTGGCACCATCCGGACGCTCGAGTGGGTGGACGTGCTCAAGCCGGACCTCGTCTCGCCCGACGGCGTCCTGCCGGAGGGGGACCCGGCCCTCGTCATGAAGGGCTGGTACCTCATCTACACATCCAGCGACGAGCGCTCGCCCTTCTCCCAGCACAGCGCGCGGGACCAGCTGCTCGCCGCGGTGCGCGGGCTGGTGGCCGGGTACAAGGGCGAGAGCCTCAGCATCGTGTGCACCGGCCACAGCCTCGGCGCGTCGCTCGCCACGCTCTCCGCGTTCGACATCGCGGTGAACGGCGTGTCGAGGGTCGCCGGCGCCGACATCCCCGTCACGGCCATCGTGTTCGGGAGCCCCCAGATCGGGAACCAAGAGTTCAAGAAGCGGTTCGAGGAGCTGCCCAACCTGCGCGCGCTGCACGTCAGGAACGAGCCCGACCTGATCCCGTTGTACCCGAGCGGCCTCCTGGGCTACGCCAGCGTCGGCGACCTCCTGGCCGTGAACTCGAAGAAGTCGCCGTACGTGAAGGAGAGCACCACCAACGTCGGCGACTACCACAACCTGCAGGGCATCCTGCACACGGTGGCCGGCTGGAACGGGAAGGACGGCGAGTTCAAGCTGCAGGTGCACCGCAGCGTGGCGCTGGTGAACAAGTCGTCCGCGTTCCTCAAGGACGACAACCTCGTGCCGGAGTCATGGTGGGTGGAGCGGAACAAGGGGATGGTCATCGGGGAAACCGGGCTGTGGCAGCTCGAGCCGCCTGCCGAGGAGAACCTGCCCGTCCCGCCGGTAGTGACCGGGAAGGTCATCGGCGACGACGTCGCCGCCGCCGCTACCACGGCTAGCAAAGAGACGAAGATGCCGGCGGAGGACAAGAAGAAGGGGACCGGAGCTAATCTTTTCTCGGCATGCTTTAGAGTTTAGAGGGGTCAATCAGTTTGTTCATAGGATTAATTTGAATGGTTGAATGTTTGAACGATCTTTAATTTGCTACTATTGGTGTGATGTGATGGTGCTTAAGCTGTGTTTACTTCACAAAAAGGTTTGGATTTTATTACTGTAGCGTATTTCGTTGTTACTTGGCAAATAATATCCAATCATAAATTAATTAGACTTAAAAGTTTCATCTCATGCTAATTAGTTAAATTGTATAATTATTTTTTAAAGAAATAATTAGTTATTTTTTTCAACTACATTAAATACTTCATATTTGTGTCTAACAATTCGATGTGATGGATACTGTAATTTTTTTTGAAACTAAACATAGCCTAAGCCTCTAAGATAATGCTAGTGCACTATTCATTTCAAAACGAAAAAAATTGATAGTGCTCGGTAATCTTTACTGCTCCTGCAGTTTGTGATAACGTAATGCAGATGACCTCAGCCGTTTCCTATTGCAGTAATAACATACCCTCGTATCATCTCTAGAGTTTTTACTAAAGACGGATGCCTTTCACAGACAAGTGGATTTCCCAGAGCTATCCTTCTTGTGTTTCTGTCCGGTTTTCATTTCCATCTCCAAGAGACAGTCCAAAGAGAGCATTTGGATGTGACTTATGCTCCTCCTTTCAGAGCAAGCGTCAGGTGACTGATGAAAAGTCATGAAACAATGCTATTCCTTTGATGTCAAAAAAAAAAAATTCAAGACACGTGCAGCTCTAAGCGCAAATACTAGGAGTCGTTCGGGCTACTGGCAGTAAAACCATCACACAAGACCCAATAACTATTTTTGTTCTAAAATAAATTATTTTTGTTTCCAAACAATTTTTTGTATTGCTGGAACAATTAAAAATTTGTTTTAGAATAAAAAAAATGTTCTAGAATAAATTTGACTGGATTACACATGTAAATTGATTTGTTGAGCTAGTTTAATCCCAAAACATATAATCTAAAGTGAATGAGACTTGTGATAGGTTTGGTGGGGTCATAGGGTGACCCTCAGCAGCGCCTGCTCCAAGGTTTTCTCCAACGGTTCCCCATCCAACTCCCCCTATACGTACTATTTAATATATTTCACTATCTCCTCTTAAAAAATTCCTCCCCTTATAAATCCTCTTCTTCAACCATTCCCCCTACCTATTCCCTATATACCAACTACCATCCATTTTTAAATCATATTCACTTCACAATCCAACAGAACATATTTCGACCATACGCGAGCCGTATTCGTACGATGAACAGTGCAAATGTTCATCGGTGGACGTTTGTAGAGTTCGGACGAACTAAAAAAATTAGAAACAATTAGAAAGTCATTATACCCGTATAAATTATATTTTGCAACTCGGTTTTAGGTACATAAACCGTTTCTAACGATGAGGAATACTCATATATTTTGTTTTTTCATACAAAAGTTGCGAGATGGCTAGGATCATATTGTTCTCCTCAGTTTTCCTCTTTTTCCTGCCACGGAGTTGGTCCTTCTTCCCGCGCGCGCCAACAGCCACCAACTCTGCGCGAGCGGTGGGGGGAGCCCGTACGCCCCCCACCCATGGGGGAGGAGCGAGCTCCCCGCTCGTGGGGGGAGCGATTGGGGGCGCCGTTGGAGGGGAGAGGGGGTGCACTGTGCACTGAATGTAGGGGGAGGGGGACGTTTACGGGATAGCGTTGGAGACAGCCTAAGGGGCGCTATGGTGATAAATTCACACAAAGCGCAGGAGGAAGAGGAACGCCGAACCAAAGAGTCCCCATGGGCCGTGAGCCCGTGACCCATGCCATGTTTGGCTAGGTCCACCAAAAGGTTGAATGCACAAGGCCCAGCCCAGTCAAAGGCCCGAGATTTTTGCCCGATCCATGAAAAACTACCAAGCTGCCCATACTTTTTTTCTTCTTCAAAAAAAAGGAGATATCCACCGAATTAGGAGTGGAAACCCCTGCACCACCATGCATGTGGATGCGCAAGTACGCTTGGCCATAACCTTTGCCAACTGAGGCTCGTCAACTTGGCACACTGGCTGAACTAATCTTCTATATGGAAACCTAGGTTCATTCTCTGGTTTCTCATCGCGCCACGTCACCCAAAAAAGAACGGCCGTTGGATCGGGCCATCGAACGGCCATGGCAACGCCCTCCGCCGCCGCAGTGCTCCACCGCCGCCCGAGCCCCGCCGCGCGCCGCTGCTCCTGCCTCTGCTCCGACTGCCGCGCTCCGCTTCGGCCGCCCGCCCGCCCGCCCGTCGCGCAGGGGATGGCCTCCAGACGGCGAGATAGCCCACCGCCGCCTGCTCGTCCTCGCCCTCGCGGCCACCGCCGCCGCGTCCGAGCCCGGGGGGAGAGAGAGGGTCCACCATCGCCTGCTCGTCCTCGCTGTCCTCGCCCTCGCGGCCACGGCCTCCGCGTCCGAGCCCGGGGAGAGAGAGAATGGGGAGGGGCGCAAGACACAACGACGGTGTGCGCAGCCCTCGGCCGCGCCGGCCGCCGCCACGCGGCCCACCGACCCGCTCTGGCTGCCCGCCCGCCGTGCAGGGGATGGGGATGGAGGGAGCAGGGGTGCCCAATCCTGCCGGCGAAGATGGCCCACCGCCGCCTGCTCGTCATCGCCGTCCTTGCCCACGCGCCCACCGCCGCCGCGGCCGAACCCGTGGAGAGAGGGAGAGAGAAAAAGAATAGGGATCTGGCTGCCTGCGCAGCCCGACCTCTGGCCCGGCGCGGCGGGCGCGGCCCCCGGCGAGGCTCAGCGCGAGCGCACGGCGCGAGCGCATCCCCCGCTCGCTGCCGCCCCAGCCGCCGACGAGCGCCATGGGAGGGGCGCAGGCATGCGTCCACCCTGCGGCCTGGTCGGAGCATGGCCGCCTCCGCACATGGGTGGTGGGTGCGAAGGCTCCAGGTCTCCTTTTCCAACGGGGCCCACAGTGAGCACATGGGGCGGTGGGGGGCAGCTTGAGCATAACCTCACGCAGATACATCTGCAGAGCTGGTGTGCTCGCCTCTACCTACAAGGCTAAAAGCAAATGGCTTGAACCCAGCACATTTGGTGGCCTCAAATCCACCCTAAATACGTGGTTAAAAGCCACCAAAATATTAGTGGCATGAGGCGGCAAATCAAACTTGCTCAAAATTTCAAAATCTACAGGTTTATTATAAACTACAATTTCATATTCGTTCATCGCCATAAATGTTAATTCAAAACACTTTCGGACTTGGTTTGTACAAATACTTACATGTGATCCATTGTACCTACGATTTTAACACCAAAACGGCATCAAATACAAAATTGTTTAAAATAAAAGTTACTCAGAATTTCAAAATCTACAACTTTATTATATACCACAAATTCACATTCGTTCATCCGCATAAATATTTACGTACGATCCATCCTATCAATAACTTGGACACTGAAACGTCTTTATGTAAAAAAAAAAGATTTGAATACAAACATATCTAAAAATTTCGTAGCTCGCGTACTAAAACATCACATGCATTTAAAAAAACTTAACATAATCTACTCTACGTTAATTACATACTGGTCCAATAACTTGGCTACGCAGCACTTTCTAGTACTTGTCTCATTCATGATTTGATTCAAAGCACTGCATAAACAATGCCTATCTTGTGCAGCCATAAGCAATGGAGAACTCCCAAGTTGCCTAAATTCAATAGCACTAGCATGTAAGTCTGTATGTAAACAAACTTATCAACATTAGTCTGTGTCGGTACCCTGTAGCAGGGATACCCACTTCTACTGCAGCAAGGCAAGGCTCCCTGTAGCAGGGATACCCACTTCTACTACAGCAAGGCAAGGCTCGCGTAGTCATCCGTAACTACACGGTAAAGGGCGGAGCAGCCGGGCCCCATGGGTCAGGCCCTTACCTCATCGGGCCAACGGCCCCGGACCCGCTCCCCGCTCGGGGACGGGTCTGGAGACGCCACGTGTCCCTGAGGAAGGGAAGCTCCGAGCCGACAGCCGAGGCCTCGGACCCCCATAGGGGTCCGGGACCTCCCGCGTCCGTCCGGGATCTCCCGCGTCCATCTAGGCCCCTCACGCGCGTAGAACCAACATACCGCCGGGGGGTCCGGAGCCGCCACGTGTCCCGCAGGCGCGGGCGTGGGCACGAGTCTTCCACTGGAAGACTCGCCCCCCACCGCATTCAATGCGGGTGGTAGAGGCGTGCTCTGCCGCCGCGGCACGCGGGGCAGGCCTTGTCAGTCCTCACTGTAGACCGCGTATTACCGAGGTACACAGTGAGGCCGCCTACGCCGCACCTGCGCAGAGCCCGTCTGCCGCATTAATTGGATACGACGGCACAGCGCTTTAACATCATGCCGCCTATGCCGCAAGCTACACGACCCGTTCAGCTACGTGGCAGGCGACGCCGCAAGCTACGCCAGGTGCCGTTTTGACAAGACATCGCCTGGACAAGCTGAACGGGGGATTCCAGGAGCAGGCAAGGAAATCCAAAAGTTAGATCTCCCCCGCCTGCAAAGTCATAATGTATGAACAGTACGTAATCTTGTACTACATTGTTGGGCCCACCTGTCGGGGACCCAACAGCCATGTACGCGCTTCCCTTGAGATATAAAAGGGAGGCGCTCACTGTACAGGACAGGCTCTCGAGAGCACACTCAGACTCGCGCTGGACTCAGCTCCAAGCTCTTCCAGACTCAAGCAATACAACACACAGTGGACGTAGGGTATTACGCCCCGGCGGCCCGAACCACTCTAAACCGGCTGTGTTCATCGTGTTCTTGAGTGAGATCGAACTAATCGCTAGCTAACCCCCGAGTACTCACCCTCTGGGCTTAGGCGGGTGCATTCCGCCTCCCGGTTGTGGTTTGCCACACCACGACATTTGGCGCGCCAGGTAGGGGGAGTTTATCTGGTTTCTGGTTCATCTCTTGCTCATCTCCATGGTACGGGTGGACGATGTGGAGATGACAGAGGGTGTGGCGTCCTCCACGCTACACGCCTCTCGCGCTCCTGCTCCAGGGGCAACCGTGCCTGTGGAGCAGCCACCGTCGGCGGCGGCTCGCGCCGCTCGCCGGCAGGAGTCAGGGCACCCGTCAAGGGCCCCCTCACAAGCTGCGAGCGGCGGAGCGCTGGCGGCGGCTAGGGAGTTGCTTCGCAACCTCCCGGCTGCTGCTGCCTCGCCAGACGCCCTGAGGCAGTGGCGGGACGATGTCGACCGTCTCCTCCATCTGGCTCAGGCCTCACCCAGTTCCGCAAGGACTGGGCAACGACCTCCGCCTGGCAATGCGGTGGTACCATACCACCGGCGCCAAGGCGGTGCGTCGGCGTCCGTGCGCTCCCCCACAGTGAGGGGTGCACAAACAAAAGACCTGCGGGCGGAGCTCAACCGTAGGCGTGCAGGTGAGGACGCCCGCATCTCTGTGGAGAGGGCGCGAGAGCGCCGTCTCAACATTGAGGGCCGCAACCTTAACGCCGACTTGGATGTGATGGCACCCAAGCCTCCGGTGAACGCCCGGATACAGGCGGGCGCACCGGTGGCTGGGGTGGGCTGCGCTGGCGGAGCACCTCCGCGCAGTGGCATGGCCATCCAAGTTCCGCCCGCACCTGCCGGAGAAGTACGACGGTACCACTAACCCGTCGGAATTCCTGCAGGTGTATGTTACCGCCATCACAGTAGCTGGTGATAACGGCGCCGTTATGGCGAGCTACTTTCATGTAGCCTTGACCGGGCCAGTCCGGACTTGCCGTTATGGCGAGCTACTTTCATGTAGCCTTGACCGGGCCAGCCCGGACTTGGCTCATGAACCTCACTCCCGGGACGATTCAGTCCTGGGAGGAGCTCTGTGCGAGGTTCACAACGAACTTCGCCAGTGCATACCAGCAGCATGGTGTGGAGGCTCACCGCCACGCCGTGAGGCAGAAACCTGGAGAGACGCTCCGGGCATTCATCTCGCGCTTCACCAAGGTACGGGGTACCATTCCTCGTATCTCTGACGCGTCTATTATCACTGCTTTCCGGCAGGGGGTACGTGATGAGAAGATGTTCGAGAAGCTGGCGACGCACAAGGTGGAAAGCGTTACCACGCTTTTCCCCCTGGCAGACAAGTGTGCCAGGGCCGCTGAGGGCCGCGCATGGCACTCAGCCCCCCAAGACGGAGACGCCAAAGCTGGTGGCTCCGGAGCTACCGCTCAGGGCGGTGGCAAGAAGAAGAAGAACAAGAACCGGAGTCGCGGGGAGCAACAACCTGGCGGTCTAGCCATTGCAGCAGCGGCACTAGCTGCTGTGGCAGCGGCTGGGGGCCAGAATGCTCATGGCAAACGCCCTCGCCCGCAAGGTGGCAGCGGAGGTTCATGCCCAGTGCATCCCACCGCTCGCCACAGCGATGCTGACTGCCGCGAGATCCAGAAGCTCGCGAAGCGGGTCAGTGGGCGGCGTGAGCAGTCCTCCTCGACAGCGGCCTGGCAAGGAGAAGGCCTCCGACAGCAGGGCTGCAGCTGGGGAGAAGGAGCTGGGGTACCAATCCCCCGCTCGAGAGCTGAAGGGCGTGTACCACGACGACAACTCCGACTCCGACAACGACGACCACCGCAAGAAGCTGTACGTTATGTACGGCGGAAGCGGGGAGCTTGTCTCCCGGCGGGACGTGAAGACCCTTCGCCGAGAGGTCCTTTCTGTGAAGCCGGGGGTCCCGAAGGCGGCGGCGCACCAAAGGTGGATGAACACCACCATCTCTTTCGGGCCATCCGACTGCCCGGAGAATATGGCTGGGGCCGGTGTATTACCTCTAGTCACAGCCCCTGTCATATCCAACGTTATGCTCTATCACGTGCTGATCGACGGTGGAGCTGGCCTCAACGTCATCAGCTATGCAGCATTCAAACAGCTGCAGATCCCGGAGTCCAAGCTGACTCCCTCTCGCCCATTCTCTGGAGTGGGCCCACATACGGTGTTCCCTCTGGGGAGCATCACTCTGCCGGTCACGTTCGGGACCGAGGAGAACTTCCGCACAGAGAGCGTCCTGTTCGATGTAGCGGAGGTGAACCTCCCGTTCAATGCCATCATTGGCCGGCCGGCTCTCTACCGCTTCATGGCCATTGCCCATTACGGGTATTTGGTCCTGAAGATGCCTTCCCCTGCCGGTGTCCTCACCGTGCGGGGTGACCGCACCGCTACCGTCGCTGCAGTTGAGAGGCTACATGCTCTGGCGGCAGAGGCTGCACGTTCCGAGGGGGACCCATCCACCTCACAACCCAGGGCGCCCGCAAAGGCACCTAAGGTTCAGCCGTCTGATCCAGATGATGTTGCCGTGAAGATGGTCCAGATCGGAGCGGACTCCTCCAGGACCACCCGCATCGCGGGGAACCTGGAGAAGAAATAGGAAGACGCGCTCATCGCTTTCCTCTGGGCAAATGTGGACGTGTTCGCCTGGGAACCGTCACAGATGTCTAGGATCCCCAGGGAAGTGATCGAGCACCATCTGAGAATCTACCCCGACGCCACACCGGTGCGCCAGAAGCCTCGGAAGCAGTCCGTGGAGCGGTAGAACTTCATCCGAGAAGAAGTCCACAAGCTCCTACACACTGGCTTCATCGAGGAGGTCCACCACCCCGAGTGGTTGGCCAACCCGGTCGTCGTTCCGAAGGCCAAAGGGAAGCTTCGAATGTGCATCGACTACACCAGCCTCAACAAGGCATGTCCTAGAGACCCCTATCCTCTTCCACGTATCGATCAGATCGTGGACTCCACCTCCGGGTGTGACCTTTTGTCTTTCCTAGATGCATACTCTGTTTTCCACCAGATTCATATGTCTAGAGAGGATAGGAAGCATACTGCTTTTGTAACAGTAGATGTGCTTTATTGCTATATTATCATGTCATATGGTCTACGGAATGCCTTACCCACGTTTGTACGAGCTATGAACAAAACTTTATGTAATCTAGTCAAAGATATTGTTGAGGTGTATGTTGATGGCATTGTGGTCAAGACCAAGGTAGGGTCAACACTAGTTGAGGACCTGTCCCTCGTCTTCGACCGGCTGCGCACCACCCGCACGAAGCTAAATCCCGAGAAGTGCATCTTCGGTGTTTCGGCAGGGAAGCTGCTGGGTTTCCTGGTCTCACATCGAGGCATCGAGGCAAACCCAGCCAAGATCAAAGCGATCGAAGCGATAAGGCCCCCTGGCCGCATCAAGGACGTCCAGAAGCTTACTGGATCTCTCGCCGCCCTTAGCCGCTTCATATCGAGGCTGGCTAAGAGGGCCCTCCCCTTCTTCAAGCTATTGAGGAGGTCCGGTCCATTCTCTTGGACCGAAGAGGCTGAGCAAGCCTTCCAGGAGCTGAAGCAGCATCTCACCTCACTGCCAGTATTGGTGGCTCCAGAGCCCCGTGAGACATTGTTTTTGTATCTTTCTGCGTCTGCAGTCAGCGTGGTGCTGGTCGCCGAGAGGACGGAGCAAGCTCGCCAAGGGGACACCAGGGTCTCCCCGGCCAAGGATGAGCCAGACCCCGGACACGGGGGCCCGTCAGCCTCACCTCTGTCTGAAGGTCCGGACCCCGGACAAGGGAGTCCGGAGGAGCCTCGTCCCAGTGGGAACCCAGAACCACTGGAGGCCCGAGGACCTGACGTGGTGGATAAGGGCGAGCCGGACCCGGTCACCAGGGTCCAGACCATCCAAAAGCCAGTCTACTACATCAGCGAAGTCCTCCACGAGGCAAAGGCCAGGTATCTTGAGACACATAAGCTTATCTATGTCATACTTATTGCGTCCAGGAAACTGCAACATTACTTTTAGGCACATCGAGTTGTCGTAGTGACCTCTTACCCACTAAGAGAGATCCTGCACAACTCCAACGCCACGGGCAACATCGCCAAGTGAGCAGCAGAGTTGGCTGAGTTCCAACTGGACTTCCAGCCTCGCCATGCAGTCAAGAGCCAGATCCTGGCTGATTTCATAGCGGAATGGACTCCTTCCCCAAACAATTCTGGGGGCCCGGAGTTCGACGTCGGAGCCCCAGAGCCGGAAATCAGGACACCAGTCTTCACCGAGCCCCACTGGACACTCTTCTTCGACGGGTCCGTCCGCAAGAAGTGGGTTGGAGCTGGTGTGGTCCTCATCGACCCAAACGGAGATCAGCTGAAGTACATGGTGCACCTTGAGTTCAAGGCCACCAACAACATGGCGGAGTACGAAGCTCTGATCTTTGGCCTGACCCAAGCCCTGTCACTGGGGATCCGGCAGCTTCTGGTGAAGGGGGACTCTCAGCTAATCAACAAGCAGGTCCAAGGGGATTGCAGCTGCAACAATCCCCAGCTCGCGGCATACCTCTTCCACGTGAGGAAGCTCGAGAAGGACTTCGACGCCTTGGAGCTGCAACATGTTTCCCGCGAACTCAACTCAGCAGCAGATGATCTCTCCGCGATAGCATCTACCTGGGCATCCGTGCCCGAGGGCGTCTTCGAAAGACGGTTGCTGAGACCTACCGCCTAGCCTCCCGAGCTGGGTGAAGGGGATCAAGCTAGCACCTCGAAGCTAGCGGTCCCGGCGGCATTCCACCTGTGGTGCCCCGCCTTGGGTTGTGAGCAGGATCCTGGAGACCTCGTGGAGCCACTCCCACCTCCTCAGGGAGCTCCCGATGCATGGATCTCCGAGATCCGGGACTACCTGAAAGACAATATCCTTCCTGATGACGATGTGTCCGCTGAGCGTATAGTACGATTGGCTAAACGCTACGCAGTGGTAGAAGGGGATCTCTACGACCGTGGCGCCAATGGTATCCTCATGCGGTGCATTTCCCGGGAAGAGGGCCGCGAGCTACTCGCGGAGATCCATGGAGGCGAGTGTGGAAGTCATTCCTCATCTCGCACGCTTGTTGGCAAGGCATTTCGGCATGGCTTCTTCTGGCCGACAGCACTCTAGGATGCGGCTGAGCTGGTAAAGTCCTGCAAAGCATGCTAGTTCCATGCAAAGCAAATACACACACCGGCTCAAGCTCTGCAAATGATCCCGCCCTCATGGCCATTCGCCGTATGGGGCGTGGATATCCTGGGGCCATTCCCCCGGGCCGTCGGCGGGAACCGGTTCCTCTACGTCGCCATCGACAAGTTCACAAAGTGGCCGGAGGTTACCCCTGTGGTGAATATCACCAAAAAGTCAGCAGTCGCATTCCTCAAGTCCATTGTGTGCAGATTTGGCATCCCAAACCGCATCATCGCGGACAACGGGACCCAATTCAAGAGCAGACTCTTCCAAGAGTACTGCGAGGACATCGGCATCCAGCTATGCTTTGCGTCCGTGGCACATCCCCGCATCAATGGATAGGTTGAGAGAGAGAATGCAGAGATACTCAGGGACTCAAGACTCGCACCTACAACTACCTGAAGAAGCATGGTGCCAAATGGATCGATGAGCTTCCGTGCGTGCTATGGGGCAACCGGACTACACCCAACCGGGCCACCAGGGAGACTCCATTCTTCCTGGTCTACGGGGCTGAAGCATGCCTTCCCCCAGAAATTCACCTGGGCTCACCACGGGTCCAGGCCTTTGACGAATCCATGCAGGAACAACTGCGGTGCAGCGATGTGGACTTCGTTGACGAACGAAGGTGGCAAGCAACAATCCGAAATGCACGTTACAACCAGGCGCTCAGGCGCTATTATCAACGGTTCGTGCACAGTTGGGAGCTCTGGGCTGGCGACCTCGTCCTGAGACGGATCCTGAATCGAGCAGGGCTCCCCAAACTCTCCCCCAGCTGGGAGGGGCCCTTCAAGGTTACAGAAGTATGCCAGCCCGGATGCGTTCGCCTTGCCACATAAGATGAAGTGCCGCTGCCCAACCCATGGAACATAGAGCATCTGCGTAAGTTTTACACTTAGGCGGAGTGAAGAAATAAATTTTTTCTTTGTAATAAGATAGAATCAGCGTGCGGCCCAGAGCGGTTGGGGTCCGCCCTCATAAACCCGACCTCTGGCATCCATCACACCGTCGGCTAGAATTAACGCGCGGCCCGGAGAGGTAGAGGTCCGCCCTCGTAAACCCGGCCTCTGGCATTCATCGCGCAAGCCATGTATATCAAGTTGCAAAGGAAATATTTGCCCCAGTTCTGTCTTTGTGTCAAGATTTTATTTCGCATTTCGATTCTCGAGATTTTACTTTTCTAACCCCCGCGCGGACTTTCACTCTGGTCGCTACAACTAAGATCTGAATTGAGTCGTTGGACTACCGTACAGGTCCGGACCCTCTTGCTGCTGGGAGAGGGGTCTGGACCCCTAGGGACCTGCTCTGGAGAGGGGGTACTTGTTTCCTGGGGTGGTCCGGGGTCTTGTGTAGCCGCTTAGCCGGTTCCGTACCCAAAGCCTACACACTCCACCACCCTGTAACGAGTACTCTAGTACTCGGAGCTGGGTAATTAGGGGCCCGGACCTCGTTCTAAGCTCAAGGGTTGACTTCCTAAGTCCTACACGGCTGGTCCAGCTCCATATCTCTCCATATCTCAAAGGATCAAGTACGACAGAATGACCTCACCCATTGCTAGGAAGGGTCTGGAACGTCGGAGCCAGGTCCGATAAAGTCGTGTTGTTTCCTGGAGTGGTACGGAGCCCTGTGTAGCGCCTTAGCCTGGTTCCGCACCCTAAGTCTACACACTCCACCACTCTGTAACAAGCACTGAACTGCCTGGACCTGTGCATCTAGAGCTCCGGACCTCGTACTAGCCTGGGGCCGGTCCACAATAGGTCCCGCGAGTCTGCTACTAAGCTGTGACTTTGAGTGGTACGCAGGTTGAGCCTTGACTGGTGGTAGCTAGCCTCAAACCATTGAGCCTACCTACCAGGGGGTCCCGGCATCCGCTTTAAGGCTTCATTCAGATCGAGATCTAGTCTCGGTGGTAGACAGACTCAAAACAACTGAGCATGTCTCCCAGGGGGCCAGGGTGTCCGCTTTCAGCCAGACATCACGAATCAATTCTGCATGCGTCAAACAGCTAAGCTACATTATCATTACTACCATATAAGCGAGTTGATTCTCCTCTATGTAGTTCTTTCTGCTACACAGGGAATAAGGCGCTCACTCGGCTTGCAATCTATGCTACACCTATGCCCAAGGACGCTTGCCCAACCTCATATGGGGGTCCGGACTCCGGAGTGTCTTCTACGGCTTGGGTGGCCGATAGGTCCTGATAACTGAACCTATCCGCCAAGGGGCCAGGGCGCCGGGGTGCTGCATACCGCAACCACAGCAACTAACAAACAGCTAAGTTGAAAATTTTCCTTTATTAAAATTTCAACTGGTACAATGTTTGTTACATAACGCAAAAAAGGGGGTACAATGTGCAGCTCAGGAGTCTGCAGGCTCCCGCTTGAAGTAGGCGGCCACGAAGTCGACGACCTCCCGCACGCTGTCCCGAGCGGTGGCCTCCGTCTCCGCCACAGGGCCATCGACCACATGGGCTAGCGAGATGGCCAGATCGTGGCTCCGAAGGCAGGTCAAGATGTGCTCCGCCACTATCTGGATCAGCTCCCAGCCCTCGGCTTCAAGCTGGCCAGCAAGGACCGGCTCCAGATGCCGGAGCCTATCCGAAGCGGAGATTAGCACTGGGAGGGCGTCAGCAATCGAAGCTGGCGGCTCCGCCACTTGGATTGGGTTCATTCCAAGTGGCACCAGCGCTAAGCTCGCTTCGCTCGCCCAGTCGGTGATTCGCTGGGCCCCCATGCGCTGCTCCTCCTGCAGCTTCCGGACCGCCTCCTGGACCGCCTCCTGCACCCGGGTGTCCAGAGCTGCCTTGGCCGCCTCCACCTCGCGGGACCTCTCCTCGAGCTCAGCCTTCCTCTTCTCCGCCCACTCCTTCAGCTTCTTGAGGGAGTCACGCTGGTGCTCAAGCTGCTTCTCCATGTTGGCGGCGTGGGATTCCCGCTTATCGAGGGACTTCCTATCCCCCTCCAGCTCCGACTCGGCAACAGCTAGCTTGCTAGCCCTCTCCTGCAACTGCTTGCGCTATCCTTGCAGAGTGGCAGAGAGATTGTCGAGCTCTTCTTCCGGACCTCGAGACCCTGGCTGCGAGTCTCAAGCTCAGACCGCTGGGCTGCGAGGCGAGTCTCAAGTTCGGACCGCTGAGCCGCGAGGCTGGCCACCTCCTATGCAAAAGTCTCCTCCCGCTGCACCAGGGTTGTTTCCCGGCTCGCTACTGCGAACTCTCGGTCGAACACCTTCCGAAGATTGGCTCGGTAGGCCTCTTGGTCGGCCTTGAGTTTTGACCGAGCTTCCACAGCATGGGAGGCTTCAGCCTTCGTGTGCGCCTCCAGGCGGGTGTGCCAGTCGGAGAGGCGCTGATGTTCGCTCTCCAAGGCAGCCCACTCCCACCGGAAGGCCGCCTCGGCGGAAGAGGTTGCCTCCACTATCGACTGCCGGACCTGGACCAGCACCAGGGGGAGGGGAGTCGTTTCCTCCTCCGGGGGACCCTGCAGGAGCTGCATGCCAAAGACCACCTCCAGCTCCTCCTCTGCTACAGGATCGGGGATGGAGGTAGGAACTTCCTGCGCAGGCCTCGGGACCTCGGTTGCCGTTGTGCTCGTCGCTGCAGCACTTGTCGCAGCCGCGCTCGCCGCCGCCAAATCCGGTGTCAGCGCAACTGTCGCCGTAGCCGGGGTCTCGAGGACCATCGCGTCGGGTGCGGCTACGCCCAGCACTGGCGCATCCGCCGCCGCCGCGTCGGGTGCGGCTGCGTCCGGCTCTGGCGCATCCGCCGCCACCACATCGGGTGTGGTTGCGCCCGACACAGGCGCATCAGCTGCCGCCGCGTCGGATGCGGCCGCGTCCGGCACAGACGCATCCGCCACCGCCGCGTCGGGCGTTGCTGAGCCTGATGATGGCGTACCAGCCGCCGCCGCATCGCGCGCCACCGGGTTAGCAGAGGTCGCTGCACTCGAGCTTCCCGCACCCGACGTCGCTCCCACTGTCGCCGCCGAGGCCCCGGTCACCTGGGCACCAGCCGACGAGCCAGCGATGGTGGAGGAGCTGTTTGGGTGAGGGGCCCTGGCAACAAAGAGAAAAAGCCTTCAGTAAAAAACGGAGCACCAAGAATAAGGGGAGTGAATTGAATAACACTAACCCTGAAGCGTCGGGTCTCCATCGACCACGGAGGCTCGACGACTGCTTCTGCTGCTGCTGCTACTCCCGTGGCGGCGACGGAAGCGCAACCCGAGGCTGCCTCCTGCTGTTGCTGCTGCTGCTTCTGCTCCCGTGGCTGCCGCTGCTGCTGCTGCTGCTGCCGGAGGGAGCTATCTCTCGGCAGGGATGGTGGCGGCGTGGTCCCCCCGGAGGACCCGCGAGGGCCGGAGGCCCGGGAGCTACCCTAGCCCGCGCCCGCTGCGGTCCTCTGACGCTTCGCGGCGGACTCCGAGACTGGGGTCCCGTCACCCCTGTGTAGCCTGCGCCGGCCTACTTCTCCCGACGACGCGCCGGAGCTGCTCCGGGCCTGGCTGGGACCGCTCGTGGCGGCGCCGCCGGCCACGGCCTGCTTGCCCTTGGCAGTGGGGCCGGACCCCGCGGCGCTCAGCTTGGCTTGATCCCCGGACGCACCAGGGATGCGGAGCCCACAGTCCGGGTCACCTCCGGTCTGGCGTGCGGCCAGCCCACCGTCGTCGAGAGTCGGCAGGGTCGCCAGCACCGCGGTCCTCAGGCGCGAGTCCTCGCAGAGGGGGACAACGCCCTGGGGAAGGATCAGGTGCTCCGGGACGAAGACCTCCCCCGTCACCGCCCGCACCAGGACCTCCAAGGCTTCCTGGGTCAGGTCGCTCCCCTCTTCGCGGTGGGTCCTACTGCAGTCGTTGAGGCCGGTGAAGCTCCAAGCAGGGCGCGGCTGCTGCTTCAGGGGAGCGATCCGGCGCTTCAGGAAGTCCCCGAGCACGTGCAGCGAGGTGAGGCCGCTCTCCGCCAGCAACTGAATCTTGCCCAGCATGGGGTCGAAATCCGACGGCAGGGACGGCTTGGCCCTCCAGGACAGGCGGTCGGAGGCGGGCCCTCCGGTCGGCATGTCCAGACGCTCGTTGGCTTCGGTGGTGGCGATCACCCACTCCCTGCGCCACTCCTCCCACTCCCCGCCGACGAGTCCGGGGATGTACGGCGTCCGCAGGTCGCTTCTCGACTGGAAGTAGTACGCCCCCACTTCGTCTTTGACCTTCCCGGACTTCACCAGGACGAAGAAGTGGTAGAAGAGGATGACGCAGGGCCGCACCCCCACGAACATCTCGCACAGGTGCACGAAGATGGCCATCAGGAGGATGGAGTGCGGCGTGAGGTGCTAAAGCTGGAGGCCGAAGTCTTCCAGCAGTAGTAGGAAGAATGAGGAAATCGGCAGCCCCAAGCCGGTGGAGATGAGCGAGATGAACAGCACAAACGGGCGCGCAGGTTGCCGAGGGGAAGCGAGCCTGCTCGAATCCCCCAAGCAGTCTCATGTGCACTCCACCCGAGCAGGCGGCGCACAGTGTTCATCTCCTCCTCAGTCTGGAAACGGCGGGGATGACCAAGGGATGCCATCTCGCTATGGAGGTGAGGAGCAATCTACGCGAGGGAGCAAGGGGCGAGGAAGCTCGAAGGCAAAGGGGTGCAAAGGTTGGGAGGAAGAAGGCGAATGCGGGAAAGTAACCGCGGTATGCGGTTCGTCCCTTTATGAAGCCTAACCCAACCGGCGCGCCCCGGAACCGTCGCTGGAACCCAGGCGACGCCCGCACCTGGTGTTAACCGCCCAGTCCATGACAAAGGGGGCCCAGGCCCGCCTGTCAGGGAGGGCGGGTAACAAGCAAAGGTGTGAAAAGGCGGGATCTGAACCGTCGCCCGCGCGCGAAGTGATGCGGAAGCTGAGCTGACGTGCGCGCATTAAGCGCTGGCATGACCAAGCTTTTCAGGAACTGCGCCGGTGGTAAATATCCCGTTAACTCCGGCCGCAACAATGCCGAGCATCGCGCGCGTGACTAGGGGAACCACTGTGCGTGGGGGCCACGAGTCAGTAAGCCGATGTGATGAGGCAGCAACAACCCAATGGATGGTCAAAGCTGGTCAAGACCCCTGCAGTAAGAGGCTTCAAGTTATGCAGAGCCAAGTCGCAGTAGGGGCCCCATCTGCGAGTTCGTACCTCCCCAAGGTGGGCCCGGGGGCCACTGTCGGTACCCTGTAGCAGGGATACCCACTTCTACTGCAGTAAGCCAAGGCTCGCGTAGTCATCCGTAATTACGCGGTAAAGGGCGGAGCAGCCGGGCCCCATGGGTCAGGCCCTTACCTCATCGGGCCAACGGCCCCGGACCCGCTCCCCGCTCGGGGACGGGTCCGGAGACGCCATGTGTCCCCGAGGAGGGGAAGCTCCGAGCCGACAGCCGAGGCCCCGGACCCCCCATAGGGGTCCAGGACCTCCCGCGTCCGTCCGGGACCTCCCGCGTCCATCCTTCCTCTCACGCGCGTAGACCCAACATACCGCCGGGGGGGGGTCCGGAGCCGCCACGTGTCCCGCAGGCGCGGGCGTGGGCACGAGTCTTCCACCGGAAGACTCGCCCCCCACCGCATTCAATGCGGGTGGTTGAGGCGTGCTCTGCCGCCGCGGCACGCGGGGCAGGCCTTGTCAGTCCTCACTGTAGACCGCGTATTACCGAGGTACACAGTGAGGCCGCCTACACCGCACCCGCGCAGAGCCCGTCTGCCGCATTAATTGGATACGACGGCACGACGCTTTTCCATCATGCCGCCTACGCCGCAAGCTACACGACCCGTTCAGCTACGTGGCAGGCGACGCCGCAAGCTACGCCAGGTGCCGTTTTGACAAGACAGCGTCTGGACAGACTGAACGGGGGATTCCAGGAGCAGGGAAGGAAATCCAGAAGTGAGATCTCTCCCGCCTGCAAAGCCATAATGTATAAACAGTACGTTATCTTGTACTACATTATTGGCCCACCTGTCGGGGACCCAACGGCCATGTACGCGCCTCCCTTGAGATATAAAAGGGATGCGCTCGCTGTACAGGACAGGCTCTCGAGAGCACACTCAGACTCGCGCTGGACTCAGCTCCAAGCTCTTCCAGACTCAAGCAATACAACACACAGTGGACGTAGGGTATTACGCTCCGGCGGCCCGAACCACTCTAAGCCGGCTGTGTTCATCGTGTTCTTGAGCGAGATCGAACTAATCGCTAGCTAACCTCCGAGTACTCACTCTCTGGGTTTAGGCGGGTGCATTCCGCCACCCGGCTGTGATTTGTCACACCACGACAGTCTATCTGGCATACAGTAAAACCAACTTGTAGCAGACTAGCGGGGTAAGCATAGAGTTTGGAGCGGCTCATTTTAAGAAAGCCAGAGATACGAGACCCGGCGGCATCCCTCCAACAGATACACGCTTTGTAAGCTTCTCAAACGACAAGGTCGTCCGTCCGATCCTTTGATGCCAGGGCGATGCCTCAAACAGCATCCGGATGTGGCATAGGATTCGTTATTCCTGAATTGTTTTCTTTGTTCTTTTTTTGAAAAGATGTTTTCTTTGTCCTTGTCTTTCAGCAGAACTGGCATCAGTTTCACCCATATCGATGAAAGATTTTTCCACAATGCGCCAGCTGAATTTCACTACTCATCAAAACAATAAAATTACAACGAGTTTGCACCCAAATCTCATCTTCACCTGGCCAGACGACACAGATTCAATCTCAGCTGTGTGGCGCAGAGCCATGAATAGCGCGCAGGATCACATCGAGACCGAGCCAAACGACCGGAATTGAAAACCACCGGCCGCGCGCTTCCTTGGCCGGCACATGCACGCTCGCGCAGCACCATCGACCGGGGCCGAGGGTGGCGCAGGGAAAAGTGGCAGCCGGAGTCCTGCCCGGACAGCGAGGCCCCATGGTATCAAGCGTGGGAAGACTTGCCCTGGGCCGTGGCCCCGTGTCGTGTCGTGCGTGCACCCTGCGGTGCTCGCTCTGCTCGCCGGCTCCTCGTTATAACGTCTTGGGAGGAAGGCGTGAGGCACGGGCCCGGCCGCCAGGCGAGAACCGAGAACGAACGAGAGCTGCTAGTGCCAGCGAGGACGGAGGATCGATGGTGGCCAAGAAACCGAGGGTCGTCGTAGTGGGCGCGGGCGTGGCCGGGCTCGCGGCTGCGTGCCGGCTGTGCGCCGCGGGCGCGGACCGGTTCGAGGTGGCGGTCGTGGAGGCCGGCGCCCGCGCGGGCGGGCGGGTGCTCACGGCCGAGTTCGCGGGCCACCGCGTCGAGATGGGCGCCACGTGGGTGCAGGGCGTCGACGGGAGCCCCGTGCACGCGCTCGCGCGCGACGCCGGCGCGCTCGGCGGCCTCGGCTGCGGCGGGAAGGACGGCGGCGGCGGGGATGCCGCCAGCGTGCTCCCGTTCGAGCGCATGGATGGGTTCCCCGACCGCGTGCTCACGGTCGCCGAGGGCGGCGACGTCGTCGACGCGGACCGGGTGGCCGGGCCTGTCGAGGAGCTGTACAGGGGCATGATGGAGGCCGCGCGCGCCGGCGATGCCGGCGCCGGTGGGGGCGTCGAGGAGTACCTGCGGCGCGGCCTCCGCGCGTACCAGGCGGTGCGCCCGACTCCTGCGGGAGCAACCGCGGGCGAAGCGAATAAGGAGCTGGAGGAGATCGAGGAGGCGCTGCTCGCCATGCACATCAACCGGGAGCGGACGGACACCTCCGCCGACGACCTCAGCGCCCTCGACCTCGCCGCCGAGGGGGAGTACCGGGACTTCCCCGGCGAGCACGTCACCATCCCCAGCGGGTACTCCCGCGTCGTCGACCACCTCGTCGCCGCGCTACCGCCGGGAACCGTCCGCTTCGGCCTCCGCCTCCACCGGCTCGACTGGAGCGAGGCTCCCGTGCGCTTGCACTTCGCGGACGGCGCGCCGGTGATCGCCGCCGACCACGTGATCCTCACGGTCTCGCTGGGTGTCCTGAAGGCCAGCCTCGGCGGCAAGGACGCCTCCGCCGCGGGCGCCATCGCCTTCGACCCGCCGCTCCCGCAGTTCAAGCGGGAGGCCGTCGCGCGCCTCGGCTTCGGCGTCGTGAACAAGCTGTTCATGGAGGTGGAGCCTGCCGCCGAGGCGCCGGAACCGGAGGGCGGCGGCGGCCAGCCGCCGGAGTTCCCGTTTCTGCACATGGCGTTCCGGGGACACGTGTCCCAGATCCCCTGGTGGATGCGCGGCACCGAGTCGATCTGCCCCGTCCACGCGGGCTCGCGCGTGGCGCTGGCGTGGTTCGCCGGGCGGGAGGCCGCGCACCTCGAGTCGCTGCCGGACGACGAGGTAGTGCGCGGGGTCAACGCCACGCTGGACTCGTTCCTCCCGGGCCCGCCGCGGTGGCGGGTGAAGCGGGTCAAGAGGAGCGGGTGGGCCTCGGACCCGCTGTTCCTGGGGTCCTACAGCTACGTGGCCGTCGGGTCCAGCGGCGAGGACCTCGACCGGATGGCCGAGCCGCTGCCTCGCGGGCCGGCCGCCGCCGACGGCCGCGCGCCGCCGCCGCGCGTCCTGTTCGCCGGCGAGGCGACGCACCGGACGTACTACTCGACGACGCACGCCGCGTACCTGAGCGGCGTAAGGGAGGCCGAGCGGTTGCTGCAGCACTACCATTAACGCTGCAGCGATCAATTGGTTGAGGGCTTGTGCCAGCTAGCAGATTTTCGTTTTTCTCTGTATGTTTCTGCCGTTGTTTTGCTTGAACTGCCACGCTTGTCTTGTCCTTGTCGATTGAGAGTTGAGCAACACACCGGGGGGAGCGGCGGCTGATGCATTCCCCGTCGGCGTCGTTTTCGGGCGCCGGAGTGATAATATTATTGACGTCTTCTCACCAATATACTCGGCCTAGCTCGTCTTGCTTGCGTGCCTCTAGACGTGTCTCGCGCCCCTCGCCAATTAAGCTCGGCCGCGACATGACCATGGCCAATCACAGCGCGTCTTCCTCCGTAGCCCTGTCTGTCAACATTTTACATGTCACTTGATGACGTATCAGCCTGCATCTGGCCAGCGACATGGCTGGACGATCAAGAGGTTTTCCTTCACGTCGATGTCGAGCGGTGACGTTACTGACCACCTGGCTCACATCTTATTCGAACAACCTAATGGTGTCGTATCGGCAAATCCAACGTGCGAGTCTTTCAGAAGTATCACAATAGAATCTGCGTAGGAGAAGCTTAACAGGCGTGATCTTAGATGAGGCTCGACCGCTCCGTCAGCAACAGCTAAGTGGTAACTGCTGGCGGAGGGAGCAGAACATGCTCGGTGACGGCCGACGGGTGAGAGAGAGGGTCGGGGTCCAGCCCCACAATGGCTGCGCCTCAGTTCCTTGTCTGAATGCGGACATGATCAAGCTACCAATCTACCACTATGCTGATACCCAGAAAGCGCCGAGCAGCAGGCCCGTCGATGGCCACGGGCCAGCTGGGCGACGGCACAGCCCCCACCCCAAACGGAGGGGGCCCAAGTAGTTGGGCCAAGGCGCCTTCAAGCAGTTGGGCCAAGGCGCAGCAGCTGCGCACTCTACTCTGACGAGTGAATCATCATCGGCGAAAATAGAATACAAATCATCATCGGATCGATGTCTCTACTAGCTAGGGCTAGGCTGCGCGCCTGCGCGCGTGCATCCTGCATCCGCCGACCGCGATTGTCGCGGCCGCTGGGAGCCTGCCAGCTGCCCGCTAGGTGCTAGCCCTTGGGAAGACCAACCAACAAGCCAACAAGCCAACAAAGACCGATCAACAAGACAACAAGCCAACAACACTACAACAGTGCCTAACGCCCTGCGGTCTTGGGACACCACGTTCCACTCCATAGCAGATTTGGTGTTTTCATTTTTCAATCTCTTCTTTTTCTTTGTTGATGATTAGTTATGAAGTGTGGTTTAAATTTGATTTACTTTTATTTATTTTTTTTAATTGCATGAAAAAATATATTAATTATATTTGACATATTATTTTTATATATTTTAGGGTCTCGTTTTGCATTTCGCCCTAGGGTCTCGAATTCCTGAAGACGGCCCCGCCGAGCACTAAAGGCTCCATTTTTTTAGATATGGGAATATATATTAATACTCCAACTTCTGTATCGATAGATACGTGTAGCTGTTCATTATTACAACCAACCACCAGTCCACAGAATGACCAAACAAAGCAAGCACCACAACCAAGTTTGTGCTGAGCGGATAGAAATTAAACATGAGCAATTCGATTGCTAAAAAGCCATACATTAGGGGCAAAGCATTCCATAGCAGCTACTTCAAGAGCAAGACACCCCGACATGATTGGTGGTCTTCCCTCTTCTTTTTGGAGGTTCCATGGCAAGGGTCTGCACGGGGAGCTTACCAAAATCTGCCACCGCCAGGCCTCAAGGGTACGCTACACGGGGAGCTTGCCAATCTGCCATCGCCAGGCCGCAAGGGCACGCGGATCACACCGTCGCCCGTCGGAGCCGATCAGTCGAGCACACGAATGGGGTAGCAGCGATTTGATTGGTCGGATTGGCGAGCCGCTAGCTTTTGGGGATGCTGGTTCCAAAGGTTCCACAACAACTGACGGCAGCCGGATGCTTTTCTCGATTGGGCAATCGATCGATGAGAGCCGCAACTTTAGCTTTGCTGCCGGCCATATTTTACAGCTAGGCTGCTTGATCTGCGTGATGGGGTGCTATGATCGTGTTAAAAAGCGGTTGATGCGTCCAAGAGGATCTTGACCTAATCCGTTCTTTCGTCCCTTTGCCATGATTTAGATCTTGGTACGTTTATCTATATATCTGTTGGCGCCAATCTAGTACTAACACACGAATGCGTTTGATCGCGCGGTGAGCGACGGCACAATTATAGCGCCGATGCTCAGACCGGTTAGGGTAACCGGTCAGACCGGTTCGCCGGTGCAGAACGGCGAAATTCGACAAACGCTTGCCCGGGAGGGACCCCGTCAGGGCAAGCGCGCGTAGAGTTGTTCTAGAATCGGCAGGCCACCTATAACGCCTTCAGACGTCGCGGAGACGAAGGAAGAACAACAGAAAAATATTAGAAGGAGCTAGAATTTAGAGATAAAAATAGAAACAATAAACATAAAGAAAAGTAATGTATTGATGTGTTTTTTTGATCGATTGAATGTCTCAATCGGCCGTGGCCCTTTATATTTATAGGGTGGATGGACATGTCCCGCAAAAAATCATATTATAAGATCTAAATCTACGAAAATCTCTAGTTGTACTCGGACTCTTCTTGGACCGGTCAGTCTCCTGCCGGGCAGGCTACAGCGCCTTACCGGTCAGACCGCTCGGACAGACCGGTCAGACCGGTCGATGCCAATTTTGGCTGTCAACATATGCCCCTCTGTTTTTTTGGTAAAGTTTGCTTGCCAAAAAATATTCTTCTGTGCCAAAATTGTCTAAGGACGATGATTAACATCACATCGTCTATTTTTTGTGCTAAGGGTGATAAATAATTATCGGCCATATCTTGCTTAAGTTGATGTTGAAGCAACTTGTTTCGGCCGCCATACCTTCTTCATAATTGTTGATGTCTTTGGCTCGACCTCTACTTGTTGCTCCATTGTCTCCTTCTTGCGCATACGCTGCAACCTTCTCTTCTGGGTATGAGACAAGCCTGAAGGACACCACTTCGTCTGTAAATATTTTGAGTCTCACTTTGAGCCTTTCTCATCCGTTTGCAATCAATATCCTGTTTGACCAGATCGTTGCTAGAAACAACCGGTCTTTGTGGTAAAGCATAATTTGGATACATAGAATGATATTGAATATAATATGATTGCATATAAATTCTACTATAATCCATAGGCAAATAAGAGTATGGAAACCAGCCATACCATGGAGTAACCGGTTCATTGGATGGCGTATCAACTTGTCTTGGATGAGAATCCGATTGCTCCTGATGTTTCGTTGAGGATTTCATATCTTTGACTTTACTTGATCGCCTCTTCTGAGCAGTTCCCTCCTTCTCATATTTGGCCAAGAGTTCCTTAAAACTCGGCCTTGTCTTGCTTTCGGAGGAATTCCCAGACTTACTGGGCGTACTGGTCAGATCGGTTCTAGAACCGGTCAGACCGGTCGGACCGGTCAGACCGCCTTTTGAACCGATCAGACCGGTCGACTCGCTATTGGCCCCTTTTTCCTTGTCCTGCCCCCCCAAGCGTTGAAGCCTCTGTTGCAACTCGAGGAGTCTTGCTCTGCAGCACCTTTTTCTCATGCCTTTTCTCACCAACAACCACATTTTTCCCTTTAGTCGATTCGGCTTGATGCGACCGAATCAATACTTTTGGATCTGACAACTCAAGTGTATGAACGGGAAAAGGATTTTGATCAATTTGCATCGCAGGAACAACCAATCGTCCTTCATTTATAGCCAATTGTATTTGTCTACGAAGAACATTGTAATCATTAGTGGCATGAGAAAAAGTTTTGTGTAACTTACAATATGCACGCTGCTTCAATTCCTCCGTTGATAGAATAGTGTGAGAGAACTTAATTTTCCCAAGCTTTGTCAATTCATCAAAAATTTTATCACACTTTGTCACATCAAAAGTAAATTTAATCTCATCTTGCCGATTTTTAGAAATCGGCTTTAAAGAAGTACAAGTGCTGGGCTTATCACTAGATGACCATACAAATTCAGCAGCATATACTTCATTACCCTCATCGTCTGAAGATTTTCCTTGTAGCATATGCATACTAAGACGATCGGGTTTAAATTTTGCATCTTTATTTCGGCTTTGTTGAGCCAAAGCCCTTCGCAACACTTGATTAACGGTTAGAAATTCATATCCTTCTAATTTTTCTTTAATATGAGATCTCAAACCATTAAGAGTTAATTCGGCAAGATCCTTTTTAAAAATAACCAACCTATAACATCGGTTTTTTGTATCTCTAAATTTTCTAATAAATTCATCAACAGACTCACCATGCTTTTGCTTAACCGATGTTAAATGACATAGCCTCAACTCATTTTCACCATTATAAAAATGATCATGAAATTTACGCTCTAATTGAGACCAAGTTTGCACAGAATTAGGAGCTAATGTCGAAAACCATGAAAAAGTAGTGCCAGATAAAAACAAATGGAACATTCTAATTTTCAAATGATCAAGACTCTCATAAATTCCCATTTGTGCATTAAACTGACTAACATGCTCCCATGTAGTCCTACTATCCTCCCCAGTGAATTTAATAAATTCTGGTACTCTAAAATTCTGAGGATATGGAATAGAATCAAAACTCTCAGGATAAGGCTTTTGACAGACTAGAGTTTTATCCTTCAATTCTACGCCGAAAATTTCTTTAAACATAACAGCCAAATCTTTCTAATGCTTCTCAAGTATTTGATTAAAATAAGAATTATTTGGCCTTTGAACATTGGTATTAGAGCTATTCAGCACATGCGGTATATGATTCGGCTGTGTATATGGTATTTGCTGCAAATGTCCATTATTTGGTATTGTACCATATGAATAACATGAACCCTAAGGAGACCCTAAGGAGTCATAGTGTACGAATTATTCATTCGGCTAAAGCCAGCCGAAACATAAGGTACACTAGTAATTGGTTCAAGAGACGATGGATATGCAACTAAAGCTCCAGAACCGATCGGACCGGTTGGAACCGGTCCTCCATGACCGGTCTGACCGGTCTGCGAGACCGGTCTGACCGCTCCATGCGCGTGATACTGTTCTGGAGTTCTCTGACCATAAAAATTCATTGGCATGCCATATTGGGGTGCATGTGCTGCCGATGATTCAAGATGCATAGTATTATGATAGAAAGTGCCATCAATATTAGGTCTAGGAGTACCACTATCATCAATCAAAGGTTGCTTGCCTAATAATTTATCAATCATGTCTTGAACAGTAGCAAGTATTTTTTCTTGACCATTAACCACCAATTGAGTAATTTGCTCTAAAGTAGGCGGTGTTGTAGCACTTACAGTAGCACTTGATTTGGCTTGCTCATCTTCATCCGAAAGAATGACCACCTCCTCGTCCTTAAAGATATCACCCTTCCGATTCTTGGAAAAGTGAGACAAAAACCACCGACGCTTTTCTTCAAATTCTTTTTCCTTGTGCCGCTTGTTCTCCTCTTCACACTCCTTTATGAAGGCTTCATAAGATTGACGATCCTCGGGCGGCAATTCATCAACAGACGGTCTGCTGATGTTATCGGGATCGATCTCATCAGTATTCGACAGCTTCACCATGATAGTAGATGAAATAGATTAGATCGGTTTTAAATAACCAAGATCTTCTTCCCCAGCGGAGTCGCCAAAATATGTTGGCGCCAATCTAGGGCCAACACACGAATGCGCTTGATCGCGCGGTGAGCGACGGCACAATTGCAGTGCCGATGCTCAGACCGGTCGGGGTCCGGTTCGCCGGTGCAGAACGGCGAAATCCGACAAACGCTCGCCCGGGAGGGACCCCGTCAGGGCAAGCACGCGTAGGGTTGTTCTAGAATCGGCAGGCCACCTAGAACGCCTTCAGACGTCGCGGAGACGAAGGAAGAACAACAGAAAAGAGTTGGAAAGAGCTAGGATTTGGAGATAAAAATAGAAACAATAAACATAAAGAAAAGTAATATATTGATGTGTTTTTTTTGATCGATTGGATGTCTCAATCGGCCGTGGCCCTTTTATATTTATAGGGTGGGTGGACTTGTCCCGCAAGAAATCCTATTACAAGATCTAAATCTATAAAAATCTCTAGTTGTACTCGGACTCTGCTTGGACTGATCAGACCGGTCGGTCTCCTGCCGGGCAGGCTACAGCGCCCTACCGGTCAGACCGCTCGAACAGACCGGTCGATGCCAATTTTGACTGTCAACTGTGGTGATAATATATTGGTGACGAAAATCCAGGTGGAGATTTCAGAGAAAATGACTGGAGAGAGATTTGTTTGTTTATGAGGAAAGAATGACGAAAACATTTGACATTACAGGTTACCCCCTCGTCTCTGAAGTATTTCTCACCATGGACTATTGCCTTAAAATTGTGGCCAACGATATTAGTTAATCAGTTAAGTGAAATGAGTACCATTAGTTTTGTCGTCGAAAGTGCTTTAATCGTGTGTTGTGTGTTTATATAAACAAATATTTTGTATAAAAGATGAATAGTCAAACTGTTGAGAAAGTCAATAATGACAATTATTTTGAAACAAAGGGAGTACTAGATCATTGTTTTGCAGCGGTACAAATTTGTGAAGTGCAGTTATTGGCAGAGTAATATGAAAGCTGGAATTCCTTTTTTTTCCCAATGAAAAGCAATAACTTGACTTGACTTTAACCCCACAAATAACTGAAAATTTATGGTAACATACAAAAGCACTTAAATTTAGAGTAGTGAACACAACATATAAATATTTTTTTCTCAGCATGTTTTTGACGAACAAACTAAGTCCACAGTTTCTTACGAACAATCTATTAGAATTTTTGTCCTTGATATATAAGGCCACGTGAAAAAAAAAATCGCCGATCGAGTGAAGTGGGCTACAGAAAGCTAGCTACTAAACTCTAATTCTTGAACAAATGTGATAAACTCTTTAGCTGCCCACATGGAAAAAAAGCATCACTGGTGCGGGTGCATGGAAGCATGCACTAGCAGTTTCATTTCTCTCTGTGTATTCTAAAAGAATTTGGAACGGAAAACACATGGACGATTCCCTCTAATAACAAAAGTAAAAGGCATGCACCGACGAAGAAGCCGATTCCCAGACAACGGCGCGGACGGAGCACAAGCACAACCTTTTCCCCTTTTACTTTTCGAGCAGGCTCGTGATTTCGACGTGTACTCGCCGCGCGTGTACATACACGGTGTCCATTCACCCCACCGTTGGGGGTCCAAAAATAGCACGGCACGTTAGGGGCCAAAACGACTGTTGGTGCACATGATTACTCACTCGTGTGTGTGTGGTGTGACCAGTCGGTGGTTGTGCTAATACTGCTCCGCTGCTGTAGCAGCACCCTGGCAAATCAAAGGCACGTGACAAGCTCGTGAGGGGGACTTGGGAGTACTGGACAGGAGAAAATAAAGGGAAAGAGGCCTGTAATAGATAGGACCTTGGGCCCAAATGGTGAAATGGACACTCCGCAAACAGCCAATGTCCAGCCTCATCCATTCTGGGCCTCATCCCCTTTATAGGCTCAAATATCAGAAGGGGCCTTGTCTCTCACTAGTGTGACGACGAATCCTCGGTGGCTCAGGTTGTCTCTGCTTTCACTTTTCGAAATGTTTTTTTTTTCTTTGACATAGCAACTTCTCGAAATGTTAAAGGAGGGTGTTCGACCACCGGATTCTTTTGGCCGCAGACAAGCATCTGCGTTTGCATTAATTTAAGGAATGCTTTGCGGTCGCGAGGCATGGTGGCATCCGAATCTCTCTCTTTTCTTGCAGCGAGGAGAGAATACGAGCTTTCACAACGTTTTTCCTGGCAGAAGAATCTCTGAAATCCACAATCAGAGATTGCCAAGGCGAAAACAATCTGCGCCTTTATTTTCTCCTCGAACATCATGTTCTCAACTGTGTTATGAACTGTGGCAAGTGAGTACTTTCTTCCTGCGCTCTCTCTCCACGTTCTGCGACAAAGTAGTTCTAGTTCAACAACAGAGATGGGTCAAGTTGGACGCAGCAGACATGAATGAGACTACGATGAGAACATCGGCTGTTGTGCTTGCCAAAAAAAAATCGGCCGTACATTATACTGTATTGCAAATTGCATTACACCACGCGCACTCGGAAGCAAATGAACGCTGCTCCGTAGCTTGTAGCTGCGCGACCTACAAGCCGCGGTTGAGCATCTCCCTGTAGTTGAGCAGCGAGTTGAGCCGCTGCAGCTGCAGCTGCTGCCGGAACTTGTTGATGAAGTCCTCGGCGCGCGCGTCCACGCTCACCGCCGCGGCGGCGTCCTCCTCCTCCCTCACCACCAGCTGGGCTCGCCGCGCCGGGGCCCTCGGAGCGCGGCGCACCTGGGTCTGCGCCTGCGCCGGAGCGCGCTCCAGCTTCCTCACCTCCGAGCTCGACTTCGTCTTCGCCGCCCCGACCACCACCGCCTCGGCCTCCAAGTTCTTATTATTTGTGGCCCTGCGAGCCGCCGCCGGCAGCCTCGCGGCCGGCTCGGACCGGCTCCTGGCGTACTGGGCCTGCGCCTCTCGCGCGCCACCGCTGGTGCTGTCGTCGTCTGCCCCCGCGGAGAGGTGGTGGTTGTACTCGGGCGGGAAGTCGCCGGAGCGGAAGCGGTAGAGGCCCAGGGAGCGCAGCCGCTCCATGACCGACGAGGTGCGCGCGAGCGGCGCCGGAGGCGGCGGAGGAGCGTGCTGGTGCCGATCGCCGCAGTGCTGCTGGTAGCGATGGTCTTCGTCGAGTTGGTGGCGGCGGGAGCGGGAGGTGAGGGCGATGGTGCCGATGACCATGTTGAGCAGGAGGAAGAGCGTCGCCGGGGAGAAGTATCCGCGGACCAGCGACCACGGGTTAGCCGCCGCCGCGAACGCGTCCCCGCCGCCGTCCATCGACGAATTGAAACGAAGGTTGCCCGCGCGCAAGACGAGCGAGGAGAGGGGAGAGTGCGATCTGCAATGGCCTGGCCTCTAGAGCTCTTAGGGTGGGTCGGTCGGATATGCTGCTCGTGCTCGGTGTTGGCAACGGCCGCAGGGGCGCGGCCCTCTTATACGAGGAGCCTGGGGAGGGAGGGGGGGCACGCGGCGCTCGGATCGGTGGCCGGGGGAGAAGCGGGGAATGCTTGCCGGGAGGGGGAAACCGTGTGCCCGCGCGCGCTCTCACGGGATGGAGTGCCGCCTCTCCTCGTGCGCCGGCCGGTAGGCGGCAGCCGACCATCCACCGTGCCCGTGCCAGGTTGGAGATCCCGAAGCCCATGAGCCTGGTCGAATGAATGCGAGCACGGGGCCGCTGCGCCTACGCGTCGGTGGCTGCGTTCCATCGTGAGACTGACTCCAACAACAACAACATGCATTTTTTTAAAAGCAAATTACCGATTACCTCGCGTGTACAGTATAGCAATCACATTTCTTCCGCTCCCCATCTCCTCTGTGCCTCGCGCTCGCGCCACCTCCTCCGGGCACGGCCAGCCAGCACGGCGGGCACTTAGGCGCCGCCGGACACACCACTCCTCCCTTGCTCCTCCTCCGCCGGCGAGCCATTGCGACGCGCGGCCCTCCGATCCCCTGCACCTCTTCCGTCGGCCAGCAGCGAGCGGCGGCGCCTCCCCTACTCCCTCTGCCAGCGAGATGCGGGAGGAGACGGCGGCGCAGCAGAGCGGTCACGATGGGGTGGCCCCGTCCTCCTCCGCCACGGTCGATTCAAGCTCCGCCGCCGCCGATTTGACTCTGCAGGAGCCGATTCAAGGTCCACAGGTGCCGATTCGTGCTTCACCGTTGTCGGTTCGACTTCCACCGCCGTCGAGGCTGGGTCCAGCCCCCTCCCCTCCCTTTGCTCCGGCTGTGACAGGGGAGGAGGGCAGCGTCGCGCGCCGCGCGGGGAAGGAGGGAGGCGGAGCGACAGGGGCGCAGGGGAAAGGAGGGAGCAGGGGGCCACGGCGGCGCGGAGGAGGGGCGCAGCGGCGCAGAGGCCATGGCGGCTCGAAGGCGGTAGAGGAGCGACGTGTATGGGAGAAGACAGCGGCGTGACGGGTGGCCCCGTCCTCCTCCAGCGCTCTCCTCCGTCGGAGCTCCCCTCCCCTCTCCTCCGCTCCCGTCCCACCGGCGGCGGCGCATCGAGCAGCTCGGAGGCCCAGGTCGGCGGAGCTCCCCGCCCTCCCTCTCCCTCTCCTCCCCTGCGGCGGGCTCAAATGCATTCGAGGAGAGAGGGATTGCACTTTAACCTCTTATCTCTCCTCGAAGGCAGTGCTCGTCTGGTGGAAGACTTGCCTCGTGTGAACAGTAGTAATTGGAGAGGCAAAATGTGTTTGCGTGCTCTTGCTGGAGTCAGTCTGAGGAGATACTAGTGGCGCTGTCTGGCTACCACAAGTTTCTACTCCCTCCATTTCAAATTATAAGTCATTCCAAGAATTTTCGAGAGTCAAACCATTTTAAAGTTTGACCAAAATTATAGAGAGAAATGTAAAAATTTATGACATCAAATAGGTGTACTATAAAAATATAGCTAATAAAAAATCTAATGATACTTAATTGGTATCATAAATACTATTATTTTGTCATATAAATTTGATTAAATTTGAAAAACTTTGACTCTACAAAATTGTTGGAATGACTTATAATTTGGAACGGAAGACTGATGCTGTCCATCGAGGAAGAGTGATGCTGTCCATCGAGCTTGCCTTGAAGATCAGTTCGGAGAGCAATTGCGGTCTCCTTTTTTTGGCAGCGCCTGATCGGTGATACCTGCATGGGCTCGATTCGTGGTTCCATGTTCTAGATAAACAGAGAAATGGTTGTAGGACTGAACGAGAAATGAGGACATGGAACTGAAGGCCTTTCGCTTCACTGCCTTGGCTTGGCGCGCAGCAAGCTAGAAGTGACCATGCAGCAAGTCCAAACGTGGCATCGATCGAGGGTGGAGTGAGCAAACCATGGCTTCGACGGGTTGATGAGCAAACACCGTGGGGAGTAGAGTAGCCGACTAGCCGTCCAGCAACAGCCCACCTAGTGCTCATCAGTACAGTTGTGTGTCAGCGTGGTACGATGCGTCACGTGTTCCCGTGTTCTTGCTTCCGATCGATCAGAACTCAGAGGCTGGTCAAACCTAACCACCAGCAAGATACGTACTCCCGTCAGCATACGCACATGTCCATCTTCTAGCGATGGACACTTGTCACTTGGACAGGACATATATTCATCTTTTCTCTTCTTTTCATTTTTGCGAGGCAGGATGGTGGTGTTCATCAATGCACCATCACACCGTAGTACCATACCATCTTTTCTTAAGCATCAATCACACGAGGAGCCAACGACTCCGGAGTCCGGATCCAGTTCCACGAGCCTGCCTGAATTGCTGCATCAATGCAAGCATGGGCTATCAGCGCGTTGCATTCATCAGCTACTGTGCTTTGTCGTGAGAAAAATAGCTGCATAACTACAGACAGTGTCTGCTAATAGTATATTTCCGTGGAGTGATGTGAGTTGATCGAATGCCTCTGTTCTAAACAAACGGAAAGACGACTCCCTGGAAATGAACTAGCATATTGCTGCAAGTAAGTGCAGCATCGTCGCTATATTACATCTGTTCTTCGCCTGTTCTTGCTTGCTTCTGTTTTGGTTCCGAGATCGGAAGCTCGGAACAGAGCAGGTCAAGGTCAAGTGGTCAACCTGACCGAGTCAGTACTACCAGCACTTCGTTCACAGGCAGCAGTAACGCTTTATGAGAAATCCCGGCAACACATGGATCTCCAATAGCGTGTGCACATGACGATCTTACTAAAAGAATTTGAATCAAGATCCGTCCAAACCCACATTTTTTTTTTCTAATGATGATTGACGACCGACCATGCTCGAAATAAACAGGACGATGACCCGGGAATGATGCGCATCAACGGCTCAACGCCATACCCATCTTCTTTGTTTGGGAAAGTTTTTTTTTTCGGAATTCCGGCGCAGCTGAGCGAGCCTGCACGTACTCAGCGAGCGCTCATGCAATCCCTGCATCACGAATGGATGGCGGCCATTACGACTTCTACGTGAACAAGAGTACATGAAGTCAAGCAATCAAAACAAGCCCTTTGCAATACCCATGTATTCTGGTTTCAATCCTTGCGTTGCATTGTCCGTTTATACACGCAAAGTTAGGTATATGTCCCTCGACTCAGTTACACGCAAACTGAGCTATAGGTTCAACTTCTCTATATGTTCCTCGAGTCAGCATGCTTACACTTTTCTAGATTTAAACGAGACACGTAATAAACGGACCTTGCTCCACGTGGTAGCTAGGTCGTAAGCAAATTTAAGACTTGCACACTTCACAATCTCACTAGGTCCAATAGAAGAATTCAGAATAACTGTCAACAATATCCAGCAATATATAGTCGGCCTACAGACTACGGAGATATCCAGCTCTGCTACGTTCGCAGATGCTCAGTTTAGTCACACAACAAGCTTAATACAAGCTCACAAGTCGCGGGTCTTGGAGCATGAATCAGAGGACAATACCAATGTCAACTGAAGCCATTGTTAATGGCTAGGAAACTAGTAACACCTACTCAGAGTCTGCACTCTGCACTGCATTGGATTCCACAGATAATCACAGGATTCAGTTCCTCGGAGTGCAGCTGGCCAAGTGAGCCTTGAAATTCTCCAGTTCTTGGAGAACTTCCTCCTCTGGGCGGTAGATCAAATCACTCATCCGCCATATCTGAACAAATAAAATTGTAAGAAAAGAACAGAATCGATATGAATAAAGGGCAAGGGAAACATATAGGTTTAGTAGCTCCATTATCAGTGAAAATACAGCTCACTTTTGTCTTGTCAATTCACAATCGTTTGCAAAATCACAAGAAAGACCAGTACCTGCAGTGTTCCACCTCCACCAGTGCTCTCACCGTCATCTGAGACACTGACGATCGTCCAAGGATCCGATGAATTCCAGTGGAAGTCTACAATCTTATCCCTGCCAGAATATGCAATATGAAATTCATGGTATATAATGGGACCACATAAAGAAAAAGAAAGGTTGTGTTTTTATGTTTTGTGTCATGTGCTAAAAGGATGTTTCACATAAAGAGAAATATGCATAGGGAAAGATACTGGATACCCTAGTCCCCAGGCTAGAAAACAAGGGTCTATTTCTGTTTGATTTCGTATGGAGATACTAAACAGATTACTACTCAATTCGCTACCGGGAGGGGGCTGTACATAGAGGCCGTAACCAAACCACTATGTCAAAGAGTTTTTTTTTTGGGTGGGTGGGTGGGGGGGGGGGGTGGGGGGGTGACCCTTTCAAGATGAGCCTGAAAGCAAAAGCCTAACAGGACTAGAGACAAAACTGTGGTAGGGTACTTCCAAGCTATGAAAGACAAAAGATGAAAGCGAGCCCAGAAGACAGGAAGGAATAAGGAGATCCTCTCTACCCCTGTTATTAAAACGACGTTTTCACGACGTTTTCACGACGTTTTCTCTTGTGAAATAGACGTTTAAACGTTTAAAACGTCCGTTTAAACGTTAAAACGTCCATCGTTTCGTTAAAATCTACCCTCTATTCGTTTCGTCGTTTTATCGTTTTAATAAGCTTGCTCTCTACACTTCTATAATGACACAGGGGCGCAGCGATTGTAAATATTCTGTAGCGCCCTTGCACAAGTAGAAGAAAGGAATAGAATATCCTAGAGCAAGCTTGCAACTGAACAAAAGGGGCTGGATATGAGCTTTAAATACACCACCCTCCATCAGTGAGAGCAGTAAAAAACGTTTGGGGGCATATTGCTACCCAAATGGAATAATGATCGACTGATGCACTAATTTTGTCTCAAATCCTGGAAGTCCCTTTCAGGCTCTGGAGGTCCCTATTTGTTCAGGGGGCTTTCCCCCCAACAGCATCGTACCTGTGACCAGCATGTTGAAAGAAAAGCCCAGCTGGTACGTTAGAATTTTTTTTCTTCCCAACCTGTCATCGCAAAAGGAAAAAAGAATATTCAGGCGAGAAAAGTACACGAGAAAACAATAAAGGAACTGAATCCCATCACTCTTCAGCCTTCACAAATCATTGTGCAGAATTCCAACCTTCTCATGATCCCACACATTTAAGAAACCATCTTCCGCAGAACTTCCGAAAACAGATGCTCTGTCAGGTGACCACTGGAACACAAAAGGTTTGAATTAGGTCTAAAAGGCATTCAAAAACAATGTAAGAAATAACCATATCTGCATAAATGAAAATAATAACAAATATTATCATGGCATGCCTGGACACAAAGAACAGCAGCTTTATGGCCCTCGAATTTGTGAATTGGAGAACCAGCTCCTCCAGAACCCAGATTGCGACGATCCCACATACGGACAGAGTTATCAGCAGAACTGAAATATCAATTGAAATTCTCACTACTCAAATATGTACAAAAAACGATGAAGGAAGATGGGACCCATCTTCCACATGATGAGGGACTAACATCATACCCAGTTAAGATATAGTTAACATCAAGCGGATTCCAATCCACACAATGAACATCCCCACTATGAGCTTTCTCAACCTGGAAATCAAGAATAAAGAAGTTTCAACATCTTATAGAATTCCATCACTATGTTGAGAAATAAAATTAAAAGGTACGAGGTATAAAAAAAATACAAAGTCACAGGGGCAACACTGCATTAAGTTTGCGTGGTGCCCTTGCACGAGGGTAAGAAAATTTTCTACACTAGCCAGGCTCATATTCACCATATATTGCTACAAATTTTTGCATGCTCCTTAAGGGGCGCACAACGGTAAGTTTAGAGCTAGCTTCGCCCATGCGAAGTCACCCTATTTGGAATAAGATTAAGAAAAAAAAACACCTGGGAAAAATCTAGTCAAATGGACTCATTGAATTGAGAATGTGTGGACAGCAAGGTGATTGCGACATCATGGCCCAATTCGAATTAAAGCCTTTTTTGTTAAGGGGTGGGGGCCTTGCAAGTTGAGGGTAAGTTACACCAACATATAATGCTTCTAGAGTCCATGCCACCAACCCAGGTTAACCCTTATACGTAAAGTGAGGACGAAAGTGTAAGCTACTTAGTGGGAGTGTGTGGTCCACTCAGCGTGAGTGAAACTGAACCGTTTGGACTAAAGAGTACTACAGCAGTAGATCCCCGCCTGTGGGGCTGCCAACTCTGGTTCTCAATAAACAGAGGGTCACGCTGCAATGTACCGCTTTTAGCGTGTTCCAGCCTTCGGTCCCTTTTCTCAACTTTACCTTCCCCATGGCTCGAGTTTTTTTTTTCTGGACTCGTTAAATCAGAGTCACAGATCCAACTTTTCAAGGAATTTTGTGTTCCTCCGGTTATTTAAAATGCAAAACTACTGGAGGAAACAGAACCAGAAATATCATGCAAGTAAAATATGCCAGGCCCATTTGACTAACTAAATCATTCAATGTGATGTAGCTGACCATACTAAACCCTCTTATCTCATTAATAAACAACATTACGTCGCCTCTTCAAGTTAAGATATGTTATTACAAAACATGAGTATTGCATTCATGCACTCAAACTTCTGCCAGAAACAAAATTGATCCAATTGAGATAAGAGGAGCATGTTACCTTAACAGCCGGGCTCGTACCAGTCCGGGCATCCCAGAGAATAAGACAAGCATCATCACCCACACTACAGAATTCCTGTGCACTTCATCCCAAAAGGGAAACAACAGAGACATGTATTAATATAAACAAAAATGAAAATGAGGCATAAGTCCACACAGATGTTCAGAGACAGCTGCCATTAATTCACAATTAACAATAATATTAAAAAAGATGAGATGTTTTGCATAATTGCATCCATCCCAACCAACCCCACACCAACTCAGGTAAACCAACAAAGTGACGAGGGAGTACCAGCTAAGCAAAGCCAATACAAAGCCACAACATACAAAGTAAACCATCCAAGGGAACAAGTGAAATATAGACAAACCACCTGAAGCCATGCAAAGAAGCTACAACAAAGGGTGACTTCACTTTCTGCTGAATTTCACTCTTAACATATTAAAGGATCTTATACTACCTCAACGTTCTAATTTGTGTTGCTTAGGTTTACATGTGAGAGATGGAGATGCTCAAACTATGAAGGTTTATGTGGAGGACAAGACACATTATGTGGTGGACAACATGGACGCTGCCCAAGCTGAGAAGGGCTACATGAAGACAAAGGTTTACAAATGCTTCAACTTCCCATGCATGCGAAAATAGATCTATGAAATTTCAGGATGCACAATGCATGTGATTGGAAAGCTTATTTAGCCTACTTTCAGACATAACAAAATAGAACGTCATTGCTTCGAGGTGATCATTGAGTTAGCTTATCTTCATAGACTGAAAGGCCCTTTTACACCCCACTAGGAGGGTTGTTCCTAGTATAAATACCCCTTGCATATAAGCTATTTTAAGACTATTGATAATCTACTTCGAACCCTTTTGCTCCTATATGTGTGCTAACAATTTCAGAGTGATCTCTACTCCTTTTGCTTTTGTGGCTCCCAATTGGTGCTCCTGCTTCGATTGATTGCAGTTTGTGTTGGTTGATTCCTTGAGAGTGTAGTTGGGCAATCCATGATTCAGGTTGTTGCTATGAGAGTGGTTAGATTTGAAATAATCTGCCAAGTTGCACTAGTTATCTTGCCCACTTCCAGCTAGTTTTCTTATTCATGATCCTACATCGTGAGATCGGGACTGTAGCCTTATCAGATTGTTTTGAAGGCAGCCAAAAAAACAGAGAATGCTATTTACCTGGAAGGGCAGAACTGAACATCTTCAACAGTGCTGTCATGTCCATGGAATATACCCCGAGGATCAACTTTGGGACTCTCCTTTTCATTCGCAGTTTTGCCAGACTGCTTGCTGCCAGATGCTCCAGGAGAAGATGAGGAATCCCCAAGGGCAGATATGTGGTCTTGGATGCTCCACAAGACAACAGATTTGTCCTTTCCTATTAAAAATTTATATTTGAACAAAAACATAGATCACCACTTATCGAAGCACTATACTCAATAAGAATTTAAAAAACTGCTCTTTCCCTAGGGTCTGTTCAGCTTGGAAATGGAATTACAAGAAGGTGTAATGGTGACTAGGTTCCATTCCAACTTCTTTTCCGTGTCTTAAAGTTAGCCACTGGATCTCTCTCCGACTAAATCAGGACTGAACCTGTCCATACTTGCATGCACTAGTTACCATGGAGTCCAAGTGACACAATTGTGCATAGTCTGCCAAAAATGGGACACAGGGAGGAAGGGAGGGTGGGAGAGAGATTGCCAAGGATATTGTTGATCAGAGTTAAAATGATGCTGTTCAGATGTTGGCATAAATTGGCTAGAGATGTAAACCCTAGGGCACAAGATTAACTCGACAGTAACTAAATGCAACGGTAGTACAATATGGTTACTTGTTAACAAGGGTACACATCACTAAGGACACTTGTCAATGCAACAAGGGAACATTTTCATTTTCATTCAGCAAAAGTTTTTCAAAGCTACGGCGCGCACGCTCGAGATGTTGAAAGAAACAGGATAAATAGTTGATTCCGAAAAGAGAAGGGGCAGCAATAAGTAAGCATACAACAAGATGGAAATGTGTTAACCTCCTGACAGTACATATGGTTCTGCTGGACACATGGCAAGCGCGAATTCAGCATTTTCCTGATGTCCTGTTAATATCTGACAAACAGTTGATGCCAGTAAGCCCTGTGCCAGAAAGAAAAGAGTATATCTGGCACATTGAACTAAACAAACAATGGTACCAGATCAGGCCGAGATTCAGTTGCTCCTAGGACAGCATGTCTATTTGGTTGGGCTTCAACATCCCAAATAAGTACCTGAATGACAATGAAAAAAAGGCTGACACCCATAAATCTATCACTGCCTCACTGGAATAGTTATAGAGATATTGGTTCCATCACAATAATTAAACAGCAGTATAATGGGCTGGACGTACATCTGGACTGTCGGTGTGAGTGGCTATGATCTTACTGTTCTGTGGAAGCTCCCTGATTCTGTTAACCTGTTTTGCATGATAAGGGCAGAGATAATGCATCAGCCATGCGGTTTAACAAATTAAGAAAATCATCATGTCACTACACTTCAGAGAGGAAAGCAAACTGAGCTATAAGGCTGAAAAGCCAATACAAAACGGCCACATTGAAGGTGAGCAAAAGCAACATGTAACAACGAGTGTAAAACACAAAACAGCCAAATTCAGTAGAACACGACTCTTACCTCACCAGGATGAACTATAGTCTTATACTTCTTCACAAAAGGCGATCGTGCTTCCTCATTGAACTGCAAAAGGAATGTAAATCTGCTGAGCACCATTGTAACCCAATAAAAATAGAACCAGAAACCCCTTGGTCTTGTTGAAGGATCAATTTAACACTATGGACATTTTGGAGACACCAGCGTCACACTACCAGTTCATGGCCTCAGATTATCTGTACCAAAATATTTGTCCGGTCACCCCAGGCAATTTTCCTAGTAAAAATAACCGCTCCCACTTCCGAATTGTGTAATGCCTCAGGAGCTCAACTATGCTCAATGAGTATTTTCATGCAAAGAAGAAATGAAAATGGGCCCTTCAGGAGCGTTGTAATTTGAACATGCCACCTCTAGATATGACCATTCAGGTTAAAAATAATTTGAGCACGTTCCTACAATTGTCAAATGAAATACGTGAGAACTTGTTACTAACTAATGCCGGTAATTCACATGTTGATTATTAGTCCAATATCTGTGAGTCAGGGCCCATGTTCTTGTTCTCCTCGTTTTTTGACGATTAGACCAACCGCATCATGAGTTTGAACTTTGTATCCATCAAGCTTAATTTGCAATTTATAAGATTGTGTTTTTTATATTCTTGCCCGTATTTTTCTACTCACATGCAAGAATAGCCTTGTCAGCAAGGCTTGCTTTGGCATGGTTGATAACCAACTGACCTGTGTTTTGCAGGATTACGATCAGTTCTCATCGGAGCCAGATCATCAACGTCAAGCCTCTACCAATCAAATTTATCCTACCTATTGGAAGATCGGGCCAACATTACCATTATGGCATTACATTGTTTCTCAATGTGGGATTAACTGGAGGACTGCAACAGTATGTGAAGGCTGCTGATGAGGAAGACGGAGTAGACAGAAGGTTGTGGTTATTCAGGATGAGGGTTTAAAAGCTTAGAGAGGTTGAACAACATTGGTTCTTTTGTAATCAACCAACATATTGCTTCCTGACATGCAGCATTTGTTCATTGACAGGTTGAAGGAGTAAAACGGTTAGCACACTCTGTTGAGCAAAAGTCCAATTTTCTGATTATGCTAAGATGAGACGAAATTGACATCAAAGGTCAGGTAGATGCCACAAGACACGGCTGAGAGCTCATGCACTTCTGCTACCAACAGAACAGAACTGTAATCAATGCAACAGACAGTAACTAACCTGTGAGATATGTTCAGCAGCTGCAACCCTTGGTTTGACAACTTCACAGTTCGCAATAACCAGAGTATTAGGCACACTCCCATCCGTCTGAAACCATATCATGACAACCAACTCCTATAGTTAGCTCCGATAAAGAAAATGTGTGTACTCATTAACCAACTAAAACATAAGCATCAGCTGCATTTGCATCTTGAAACTTCACAATTAGCTTCAGCTTCATAACATTTTGAAAGAGCTAAAACAATATGTGCTCGCAGATGCGCTTGCCTGCTCAGATAGGTAAAGGCGCTGGCGATTCTTGTAGGTAGCTTTCTCAAATTGCGGGCCCCACCTGTCCAACCAAAGATCAGCATCATAAGTGGGAGGATCCAAGCATTGAAGCAACTTAATAAAGAGAAAGCAACCAATCTGCGAATATTTATCTTCAGCTTCAAAACATCTGGCTAGATAACAGAATGTGTCAGGACTCTGATCAATCCTAGGATTTTCAAGAGTTAACTCATTTTGAATTGAAATTGGATCCACATCCCTTCCTGCCCAAACAGGTACTTAAGTCACTACTGCAGGAATTACATAAACACACAAGCTCTTAGCCCCCAACCCAAACAGTAATAGACCACAAAAAAACCACCCGCTCATAAACCCTAGCATCGCAAAACACTACTAACCCAGCATCCAGGCCCACCATTCCCACCCCGTATCACGCTATCCCTATCAACGCAACAACCACGCGACAGATCTTGAACCACCGCAAGCACAGCCCCGGACCAAAACCCTAGACGGTAAAGCCGAACGACCAACCCCTCAAAACCCTAATCCGGCAGGAATCCCCACGAAACGACGGGAACGGGCATGAAACGACCGAGAACAGCAAGTAGGAAGGAGGAGGGAGTGCGGTGGGCAGAGGATGTTACCGGCAGGACAGCGACGGCCAGACGAGGTTGTGGTTGGCGAACCAGTCGTAGAGCACCGGAATGAGCGACTTCCACTGCGCGTAGCGCTCATCCACCGCCGCCCTCGAGCCGCTCCTCTCCTTCATCTCCGACAGCGGTGGACTCCGCCGGCGGCGACTGCCCCGCGCCTCCCACTCCCACGCTTTCGGCTACTGCGGGAGCGTGTGCTGGCGTCCCGAGTCTGGAGGTTTCTGTCTGCCTCCGCGGCCGAGCCACTGCGTTGCGAGCAGAGAGCAGAGGGGGATCCAATGCTGGGAGCGGAGCGGGGGGAGCTGAGAGATGGACGAGACGCATGGGCTGGGCCAGGTTGCATTTGGGCCGGTAGTCATAGGTGCTGCGTTAAGTTGGGCTGGCGCGTGAGACTTCTAATAAATGCCTGTCAACAAGTTGGTTTTCGTTCTTTTCTTATTCTTTTTTTCCTTTTCGCTGATTTAAGGAATAGTATAACATTTCTTTTCCTTCAACTCTAACTTTTTTTCGAGTAAAAAAAAACTCTAAATTTTTTCTCCCTCAAAAACCACTCAATGTTATGTTTCAAATGGTAGTATTTTGTGATAATAGAGATTAGAGAATCTGCTGAGTTTTGGAGTTGTTTTTATTGCGTATCTGATTGATTCGAAATATCCATTCTGAACTCCGAATGGTACAGTGCACACACGCTCGAGCCTGCACTGGTTGTCTGCATCTACGAGATTTGATCGGTCAGTGCAGTATCTACTAGGAGTTCCTCGTGTGTGTGTTTTTTTTTCTCAACGTGAAATCAGAACAAAGACGCAAGTTTAGGTCGGTACTGGGTACGTAGTATGTTCTACGAAGTCAGCAAAATGTAGCTAGGGGCAACTGAAATTTCAAAGGACGAGTCGGTTCGGCACATGTCAAATCCCGATTTTTGAATAATCGCTCTCGGAGAACGGCATCGCGATCCTCTGATTTGGACGTGAGGCAAGGCACCCGGGCTGCCGTTAAATCTTTGCATGTTCAGATTGCTTTTGCCTTAAAACAAGAGTTCGGAATATGCCGGTTCTTCTCCATTTACTCCAGCCGCTTATTCCTGGAACATCCTACTTTCTTCTGAAAAGTATCAGAGCCCAGAAGTCAAATCCTGCTCGTCGCTGCCTTGTTTAGATCCCAAAATATTTTTGATCAAAAAGATCATATCAAATATTTAGACACATACATGAAATATTAAATGTGGATAAAAGAAAAAAAATCAATTGCACAGTTTGCGTGCAAATTGCGAAACGAATCTTTTGAGTCTAATTGCGCCATGATTTGACAATGCAGTACTACAGTAAACATTTATTAATGACAAATTAATTAGGTTTAATAAATTTATCTTACAGTTTACATGCAGAATCTATAATTTGTTTTGTTATTAGTTTACGTTTAATACTTCAAATTAATGTCCGTATATTTAAAAATTTCACTCTAAAAGAACTGACGATCTGTAATTTAGTTTTAGCCTTCTCCTTTTCCTTCCCCCGTCCATATCCACGAGACTGCACTCTGATTCAGCAATTCAGCTCGCAGCCCCGCACCCCCCCCCCCCCCCCCGCACGGAGGACTTCTTGTGCTTGGCCATGTTTGGTTTCCTGCGAAATTCTTTAAAAAAAAATAAATGTATGCATGGAGTACTAAATAAAATTTATTTTCAAAACTTTTTTACGAATGGATGTAATTTTCCGAGCCGAATCTAATGAGCCAAGTTCCATCATGATTGGCTACAGTGATGCTACAGTAACCACCCCTAATCATCTTCTAATCATACGGTCAAAAGACTTATTAGCTACATCACATGCTACAGTGCCATAATTTTGAAGATTATTTTGTAATTAAACTTCATTTAATATTTCTAATTAATAATCAATAAGGTGAAAAATTTTCATAAAAACTTTTTCACCCCCGTAACCTTGCTCCAGGCTGTGGATGGGGACCGACCGACCGGGCGATGGGGAGAGCACAGCGCCCTGAGTCCCTGATCTGAATCTGGACTTGAGTACTTGACTGACCCGTCGTAGATGGGGGGCACATGGCCGGCGCCCGGACATGTCGCGCCGGCCTAGTCAGGGTCTCATTGAATTTTGAAGCGCGGATTCCTTGTCCATCCTAGGATCCCGCCCCGGACCGACCGCACGGCTCGATCGAGACGGGACGGCATGCATGCGCCGGCAGCACCACGGCACCACCAGGCACAAGCAGCAGATCAGCGCGGAGGTGGGTGGGCACGGAACGGGGGAGGCCGCGGACCACCGTCCAACAGCACAGGCACAACGAAACGAATAGCGCGGGACAGACCTACTTGCGGTGGTCCGCAGCGTCACGTCCGCCTCGCCACGGCCCACGCCAACAGCGACCGCGCCGCGCTTCCCTCCTCCTCGCACACCACGCACGGGCCGTTTGGCTTTCGGTTTCAGGTTTCCCGTGCGTCCGCGCAACGTCGATGCGCCGTCGTCGGTCGGAGCAGGTCGTGTGTGCTCACAGACAAACCAATTCTCCTACGGAACCACTGCTTGAGAGCAACAGGGATCAGCAAACGGTTCCCCTTCGTCTCCGCAGCAATGACGATCAGTCGTCATCAGTCAGATGCAGATCAGGTTATTCCACGTACAAACAATTTGTTTCGACTTTCGTGGGTCCTACTCATTCAACTCCGATCCACAGCGCGCGCACTACTTGCGGTGAGATCTGGGGCGAAAGCGAAGACCCAGTCGGAAATCCATTGGACCGGAAGAAAAGGTCTCTCCTCGATCCACCTGCGATTTGCGCTTATCTACCTGACCTCGTCACCATCCTCCATCTCCCGCGGGTTCCGCCCACCGCGCGCCGCCCATGGCGTCATGCGTCAACACGTCCGTCCGTGCCCGTCCGTTCCCGACTCCGGCAAAGCTAGCTACCCCGACCCCAACCGTTCCTCGTGCCGTTAACCGGAAGGTTTCGTCGTCGGCACGCTGGGTTCGGGTGTCGTCTCCGCCGCTCCGTTTCCCCGGCGCGGGAGGGTCAAAAGCTGGCCTAACTCCGCCGACCGGCCGACGCAAGCCGGGCGGGCGCGCTGGGTGGGGTCACCCGGCGAATCGGAGTTGCGCACCGAATTCCACCGGGGGCTTCGTTCGCTTCTTCTCTGGGTCGGTCGTCGTCGTCGAATTTCCACGCCAATTTGACAAGGCTGACTTCGCTAGAATGCATGGATAAGCTTGCCCCTGCAGCATCATAGAGTTTTTTTTTTTGGAGAGGGGGGGGGGGGGGTGGCACGGTTCCATTCCATGCATGCTTCACTTCCAGATCCAAACACGTTTTATGCGTTGGCAATCACGTTTTTCCTTTTGTTTGCCTGTAAAATCGTTGATTAATGATCATGCGCATGAATCTGGAACGCAGAGAACGATTGCTGCTGTTTTTTCTCTGTGGTTGTATGACAAGACTGCATGTCTACCTTTCCCGTTGCATAGGCAACACCACGTAAATGTCACGTACCTACCAGCAGGGCCCTCTCCAAATGACATTTTCAGCACCTAGGATCGATAAAGGCAGGATTACTGTGTTAATTACCTCTCGCCAATCACTAGCAAGTAGGGGTAGTTGTACTGCCCAAGTGCCCATTGAAAGGAAATTAGATGGCTGTTCAAGGCTTCAAGCTAGCATTAGCAACGCCATCCCCTGCTTCTAGTCCTGGCTATGCTAGTTGTTCCGGTTACAGAGCAGGAACTGAATGAGTTCTGGTGGGCACTGACGGGGTAAAAAACGTGATAAGCATGCGTGCGTGTCCATCGGCGTACCAGACTACCAGTAACGTGAAGCACGCGATATATCTTAGGATTCCGGGTGGTTTTCGTGTGTCACGTCTCAGATCAATTAGCATGCAGCCAGGGGGGGAAAAAGGACATGTGAAAAGCTTTAGCCATATTTGGGCCGGATAATTTAAGAAATCCCACTTTTAGCGTACTACTACTACTACTGCTAGTCGCTTGTTTGGCGCCTAATTCTAGCCGGGAAGGAAGAGAAGTTCTAGCTCGCTCTCATAGTCTCATTGCTGTCAGAGACAGCTAGTACACGCAAGGCACTTGGACTTGGATCACAGCCGCCCGGCCGGTTCGCTCGCTTTGCGATCTTCCTTCCGCGCCTTCTCGGCCGCTCGATCTATTGATAGTTTTTGCGCCGTGGGACTGCACGTCTGCACGATCATTATCTTATTGATGAATCCGTTTGTTCGAGCCCTCATGCTTTTCCTTTTTGAAATGCCCCGCGCATAGGACCGCATTATTATGAGTGCACCTAGTGGCCTTGATGTTCCCAGTGGCGTGCGTGATGACCTCAGCGGGATGTAGCATGACGTCACGTCTGTGCTGTGGCCGCTTTGGCTAATTGATGATCGATTGAGCGCATCGGACCCCATGCTACTCTCCGTCGCGATGCCGACTATCATTAATTAATTAGCCGGTAGTTTTGCATGTTCATTTTATAGGGAAAAAAGTTTCATCATGGTCGCGCGTACTTGATGGGTGGTCTTGAGAGCAGGCTTGTTTGCCAAGCAACAGCGGCAGCTACCAGTGCGTGACGTGCTCGGTTAGCACCTACTTGGAAGGGCAAAATCTTTTCCAAAAAGAAGAAACAACACTTTTGAGTATACATGGTACATGGATTTGGAAATTTGGCGTATGACATTGAGGTGGCGATATGCTTATAGGAAGAAAATTTTAATGATTTGCCTGCTCAATCTTCGAAAATGCTTATATGGGTAAAAATTGCATACGTGTGTTTATAAAGATGAGTGTGCCACGTTCTGAGTGTCTGAATATAGTGAAATTTAGCTACACTCTGTTTAGTGTTTAGTGTGAGGTTTCTTGCGGGCACTATTGGAGTTGAGCTAGCTCACGTGAAACATTTGTTTCCCTGCTACGAACTCCAGGTCATCGTCTCTTCCTCTCCTTCTAGCCTAGGGCATGTACAACCCACAGACGGCTTGTTATCTGTAAGTGTCTAGATCACTGCACACAGACAACAAAATACACAACTTGTACAATGATCTGTCTATTAGGCTGTCTCTTTACTATTTAATACAGGTATTTGCGTATAAATCTTTGGTGATCAAGTGTAACTTTGATCTTTGCATCCTCTATTGTTGCTTGATTGAGAAAATGAAATGATGAATAATGTTTGGTTTGTTTGTGCAAATTTTTACATGTGGGACATAAAATAAAAATTTACGAAATACATGAAAAAGAAAGAAAAAAATTAATTGTTCACGTATCCTTATCTCTTCCTGTCTCTATCCTGAAATCTTGTGGCTCTCCTATCTCTCGTCTCTATCCTCTCTTCTCTCTTGGTTCTCGTTCATGGTCCGCTGCTTGCTTCTCAGCACTCGGCTTGGAGCACCACCAGCGGCGGCGGCGGCCAGCACTGGCGTAAGCAGGGGGTGGGCTCGGAGCTGCGGAGCACTGGCGCCATCTATCAGCCACGCCGCCCTTGCTACATCCGCCGGCACCGTCCGCTTGCTCTGCCTTCTCGGTGCGGCGCAGGCCACCTTCGGAGAGGGCAGGTGCTAGCGGCGACGCATGCCACCTTCGGCGAGCAGGCGCGAGTAGACCGTAGGGGATCCATCGTCACCGTCGCCGACTCGCAGCTGCAGCAGCGGAAGCATGGAGCCGTCGTTTTCGCTCAGGCAACGGGCTGAGGCTGTCGCCTCGCGAGAGGACGATCGAGGCCGTCGCCTCCCGGTTTGTCCTCAATAATCACAATTAACCAGTTATAAACGGCGTAATAATTACTGTTGTACATGTCCTAACGCCCCATCGCTCTGTGCAGTGAACTCGCTTTTCAACCGAGTCTAGAAGCCCAACCGCAAGCCTATTCCGGCGGTTGTACAGCGGTGGCCCCGTCCGTGATGTCACTGATTGCCGCTGTCCCCAAAAAAGTGGCGAAACGGAGGCCCACGCGTCCACCACCATGGATGAACGGATCAGCCGGTCCACCGCACCGCAGCGCCACTGCTGCTCGCCCGTCTCCACGCCACCAAACGAATCGCGACCCTACCGAACAACGATCCAATCCCAAACAACACCCAGAAAGTCCGGTGGCCGGGTCCTCCCTCTGCCTCTCCCCGTCCTCCCATGTCGCTGCCAACCCCTCCGCCGTTTGGCGCCGCAAGAAAACCAGTCGGAAAAAACCTCAGAAAAACCCCGCGCCGCGCGGCCAGATCACGGAGACGGCGCGGCGAATCGCCGAGCGCCAGCGCCGCGGATCGCAGCAGAGCCAGGCAGGCAGGCGTGGGGGCGGACGGAGGAGCAGCTCCGGGGCTCCGGGCCTTTCGCCATCCCGCCCCCATCCCCGATTAAAAAACTTACCGCTCACTGCTCGCTTTGCTGGTCGCTGGCTTTGCGTTGTGCGCGCGTGCTCGGCTCCCCACCCGCCGCCCGCCCGCCCGCCCCATTCGTTTACCGGGTCCGGTCTCCGCCCCCCGAATCTTTTCCCTCCTCGCGCTCCGCAGCAGCACCACCGCCACCCGGCTCGCGCGTGCAGCGTGTTGGGGCCGGACTAGCAGTACTGCCGGGGATTGATTGAGATGTGATCGGAGCTCGGCTGTCGGTCGGGGGTTTTTCGTTGCCATCGGACCGTGGCGCTGGGAGGAGGCAAGCTGGCGGGGAGATGTGGCGGCGCGGAGGAGGACGAGGACGAGGACGAGGACGAGGAGGGGGAGGTTTGGGCGGCTGCTGTGCGCTCCTCGCCGCCGCGTTGGTAGTCTCCGCGCTCGTGATCCGTGGTGGTGGAGGTACGTACGAATACGACTGTACGTCTGTACGAGTCGCCTCGCCTCTGGGTTGCTCGGTGGGAGTTTGGTGGTTTCCTCTTTTTCCTATGGGTAGTTCTATCAGGATCACGCGCGCGTGGGTGCTCATGTAGCTTACTTCCCTCAATTTTTGCTGTTAAACTGATGACTGAATCGTGCGTTCCACTTTAGAGTTAACTTCATTCGATCCTTTGATCCTTATTTTTGGATGCGGACTATTGTTAGAGGACGTTGGGGCGTGTCCTGAAGACACCCCAAGCTTAAGTAAAACCATGAAGAATATCCATGTAATTCAAATTTTGGATACAAAATTTGAAGTTTATTCGGTTCCAGAAAAAAAAGGAAGTTTATGCTGAAATTTTGGCATGATCGATCTGGTATCCATTATCTAGGATGCTTATTACTCCTCTTTTCACGAATAGGATAATTGTATTGCATCTGTTAATTTCAAGGCTTAATTGTGTTATATACCTACAACAGTGTGTAATAGGCATTTTTGGACGAAATTAATGAATAATGATTGAAGTGACAGAGGATGAGAAATAATTCATGCAGATAACCACACAGTATGATGTCAGTTGAAATCAGGAATTTAATGCAGTAGGCATATCAGTAGTATTTGAGGCAAGGGATGAGGCTTTATACATTATAAATATAAAGCAAGAATCCTTTGGTGCAAACCAGCATCTAGATTGGTGTTAAGCAGTACCTAATCATATAATACTGGGCAGTTAGCACTATGTGTGTGATTGTCTATGAAGCACACTTGTTAGATTATTTTCACCATAGGCTCTTCAATCCTTCTCATTTTACTGATGGTGAGAAATAAGAAAAAAAAATACTGTGCTGATTTTTTACTCTGTTCCACTTGGAGAGACAAGCAAGTTCCGTGAACTGCATATGGCACTTTATGCTGGTAAAAAGTCATTGAATATTCTGTTTCATCATTTTTTTGAAGGATTGAAGCAATCTCATGCACCTGCAGTTGCTCGCAAGGTTCTTCTATCCATAACGAGTTGGCATCCACACAATAACTTGGATAGTGTGCCCCATCCATCTCAAATACAAGATCAAAGGCTCAAACGTGTAGGTCTGTAACTAAACATTGTATACTTCAATGTTTTGCAATTTTCATTTTTATAGATTTTGATTCATGTTTCTGAGCTAAACATGATTGTCCATACTCCATACTGTTTCTTTGCTAGGATTAACTGCAAAGTTATTTAGCATACATGTTAACAAACGGCAGGAACAATAAGCGCTGAGCTCAGCAATCAACCACAATGTTTTCCCCTTTATTTATCTGCCTTAAATGGTTTGGTTTCACCACCTAAACAAGCAGTGATACCTGCGATGTAACCTAGTGCTCAACCAGACCATTTTTATCAATCCCAGACGATCAATCTTTTACATTCTCTAATTTCATTTTTTTTAAAACAAATACCTGAAACCAGCATCTGAACCTCCTCCATATCTTCCTTTATCAGAAGTCATTCAGTACCACCAGCTACTTCACTCGTAATTGACCAATGACCACCATAAGCATAAGGTTGTTGAATCTAAGGCTATAACATATGAACATGTCATAAATTATTAGCTGATGACATGGCATCGAGTTTCTCACACTTACTAACCTGAAATCTGTTGCAACCTATTGTTCTCATGGCAGCAGCTCCTCAACCATCTATACCTAGTGCCATCATGCATTCTATTGCTGATAAATAAAGTGATTCATGAAGTTATGTCATGCAGGACCTGCTGTTTCTCCCTCAAATTCTCCCATTATCCATAGGAAAAGACATGGCATTCCAGTTGCTGCCCCTCCAAAGGAACACTCCAGCCACTCACCACCTGCAAATCGTAGACACCACAAAGGCACGCACCTGCTGAGAACACAAATAATGAAAATAATGCGCTCATCTCACAAAATTGATGTTTGATGCAGGCTCTTTTTGTCCTGCTCTGCACAAAACTAACAATACTTCTGCAACAGGCCATGGAAATTCTGGTTTACATCATAGTCCTACACCTGCACCTGCACCTGTACGTTTGCCTCCATCAAAAGGAAGGAGACAAGGAAATTCCGCTTATGCTCCACGCCATTCCCATCAATACCATTCACCATCATATTCTCCAGGTTATCACTTGCTCATTATATTGCCTAATTTGTTCTATGCGCCACAAATGCTCCACGGCTCCAGCCATGCCCCCTAAGAATGAGCACCACCTTTTTGTGCCGGGCGTACTAAACATATTAAGTTTGGTCATGCTTAAGCATGCATGCTGCCATCATTTAGCATTGAATCTAGAAGTTTTGAGACATCCCATGCACATGACTCGTTTTAGACATTGGCAAGATGAGTCCGTACTTGATTGAGATTCAACATTTAATATACAAAATTGATCAAGACTTCTTAATATGAATACACAAACTATCCTGCCCTATTATGCACATTTGAATCTCTTTGCAACAATAGTCACACAGGCCTTTTATTCTATATGTCAAAATGGATCCTATCTTATTTCGCCAGAAGTAATTTAGGCTTCCATTGGTTCAATATGAATGTAACTATAATATTTTTTTTCAATACCACTACATCTATGCAGGACCTGCTCTACCGCCCATTCATCCACCTGAAACTCCTGCATTTAAAAAGCCCAAGGCTTTGGCACCAGCGCCTAGCCAATCGCTGCTACCTCCACCGACGATTTCATGTATGCTGAGAATACAATTGCCATTTGATTTCATAAATTCTCAGATAGTTAGCTACAGATTGCTTAGCTTTTGTCCGTTCACCTTTCTTTTTTGTTTTGCTAGACTGCACAGCTTCCTGTCAAGATCCTCAGACCAATAGTCCTCCAGGAACGACATGCCTCTGTGTGTTGCCGATAAAAGTCGAGCTTCGCTTTGATATAGCATTGTACACGTTTTTTACACTGGTTCCAGAACTTGCACAAGATATTGCATCTGGAGTGCTCATGAATCAAAGTCAAGTTCGTGTCATGGGAGCAAATGCTGCACCTGATGACCCTGAGAAGACAATTGTCTTTATTGATCTCGTGCCACTGGGACCAAAATTTGACAATGCGACAGCACATTTAGTATTTGAAAAGTTTTGGCAGAAGAAGGTCATCATAAACTCTATGCATTTTGGAAATTATGACGTGTTGGGTGTTCTTTACCAAGGTGAGAGAGTTCCTCACGACTTTTTGATGTTCCACTTAATATTCATTTTCTAATTATGTTAACCTCTTCAATCTTTATTTTTAATTAGTCCAGTATTTGATTTGAACTGTAAATTATTTTATACTATTCTGGTCATTAATTCACTTTCTGGTCTTCTTCCCTTACAAAGCATTGGTCATGATAAATGGTTTCATTTACTCATGCAGGTCTTCCTCCGCCACCACCAACAAGCATGAACAATGGTCTTAGCAATATAAATGGTCCAAAGTTACATCCACTTGCTGCTGATGTGGGAAATCATAGAGAAAGAAAAGGCAAGGGCATAATTGTTATAATTATTCTATCAAGTGTTTTTGCTTTTATTTTATGTGCTGGAGCTGCACTGGTGGTTTATTTCAAACTTAGAAGCCACAGTCATTTAACTGAAGCATCACTTGTGCCAACAAAACCTGCAGGTACGAAGACATTCTGTCTGTGGATTATTGTTGCCTTTTTGTTCCATACCTTTCTGTGTGTCACCTTTGAAAAGTCAGCAAAATGCAGCGTAGCGAGCCTCCTTTCTTCTAGAAACATAATTTGCCTTTTTTTTCTCTGTGGAAAGACGAACCATGTGCAGCAGATAGTAATATATCTTTATAGTTATATGTTAGAGAAAAACAGGAGTTTGTTTATCACATTTTCCTTGCCTTAGCTGCTGCAAACTAATATGCTTATCCTGTTTTAAGCTTTCAAGGGCACTGAGAAAGAGAGAAATGTTATTCTTAAAGAAAAAAAAAAATCTCCATGTGACTGTGTGAGATTAAGTGTTCATTTTCATGCTTCATGGTGAAATGCGAAAGTACTTGCATCACACTTGAGAAATCTCAAGACTTACAGTTACAATTTTACAAGTTCATTAAGATATGATGCTGGTTCTGTTATTCTTTTCCTCTCAATAGTTGCATTGCATTGGAAATGCAGGTCCTGGTTCTGCAATGGTCGGGATCAGGCTAGAAAGCAGACCTATTTCAGCATCACCATCCTTCAGCTCAAGCTTGGTGGCATATAACGGATCTGCCAAAACGTTTAGCCTGGCTGAGATGGAGAAAGCCACACAGGGATTTGATGAGTCCAGAATTATTGGTGAGGGTGGTTTCGGGCGTGTCTATGAAGGTATTCTTGAGGATGGAGAACGGGTTGCTATCAAGGTTCTAAAGCGGGATGACCAACAAGGTACCCGGGAATTTTTGGCTGAGGTCGAGATGCTTAGCCGATTGCACCATAGGAATTTGGTTAAGCTGATAGGTATATGCACAGAGGGGCATAGCCTATGTTTGGTATATGAGCTTGTTCCAAATGGCAGTGTGGAATCCCACTTGCATGGTAAAGGTTTGCTCTTTTTGCCATAACTTCACTTTCTAAGACTTTCTTCATTTGATCATAATAACTTATAGGAGCCAAACAGTTAAATAACAGAAAACATCCAGATTATATTCTGTAGTGGAATAGAGCTTTATAACGGTGTCACTCACATGAAACTTCCCAGTGCTAGTTTTGAATTGCACCATTTCAAAATGTTGATACTTGATACCAACAAAATACAGGCTTGTGCTTTAGAACTTTTTAATATGGTTCAAGGGTTGTATAGTATGTATCCTCGATTTACTCGTAATATATACCAACACTATATTTCCTTGGACTGCTGAATGGAATATTATTATGATTCTAAGCAGGATCAGACAAGGGGGCTGCTCGGCTTGATTGGGATGCTAGGCTCAGAATTGCACTTGGTGCAGCACGTGCACTTGCGTATTTGCATGAAGATTCAAGTCCACGTGTCATACACCGTGACTTCAAGTCAAGTAACATCTTATTGGAATATGACTTCACCCCAAAGGTGTCAGACTTTGGCTTAGCGAGAACTGCTTTGGGGGAGGGAAATGAGCATATTTCAACTCGTGTCATGGGAACTTTTGGGTATGTTGAATCTGAATTTATCATCTTTACTATCTCAGAGCTTATTCACTATCAACTTATGTTACAAATTTATGATTAATTCCTATTAGGTATGTTGCTCCTGAATATGCGATGACTGGGCATCTTCTAGTAAAAAGTGATGTTTACAGCTACGGTGTTGTTCTTCTTGAGCTTCTTACAGGGAGGAAACCGGTAGATATGTCAAGACCTCCTGGACAAGAGAACTTAGTAGCATGGGCTAGTTCTCTACTTACAAGCAGGGATGGTCTGGAATCAATCATAGATCCTTCACTTGGGAGAAGCATTCCATTTGACAGCATCGCCAAAGTAGCAGCCATTACTTCTATGTGTGTTCAGCCTGAGGTGGATCAGCGCCCATTCATGGGAGAAGTGGTTCAAGCTCTGAAGTTGGTATGCAATGAAGGCAGTGAGTTCAACGAGTCCACAAGCTTTAGCCAAGATTTGCATATCCAGGATGTTGAGACCATGAGTAGAGCAAGTATGGATATGGACATCGATCCAGCTCTATCTGCCGAGCTGTTTACTTCATCAGCAGGTTATGATGCTGTGGATGCATCTGGTTCTTTCCGACGATATTCAAATTCAGGTCCTCTAAGAGTAGGGAGAGCTGGACACAATAAAGAGAGGGGACTGTCAACTGGCAGCTCGAGTGAACACGTTGGGCTACAAAGATTTAGGATTGATTCAGAGTAGTCAGCCCGCAGGCAGCTCACTATGTTGTGAGCATCGAAGGAACACGCACTGGCTTATTTTTTTTCCAAGCCAGATTTCACTCATCGGGAATATCTGTGGCCTTGAAGTCAACTTTGGTTGTGACCGGGAAGTCAGCTGTGTAACCAGCAGCGTACCAGCTTCAGCTGTGATCGGGGAGTCAATGAAGGCACTGCAGAATGGAACAGTTACTGCTACCTTCTACTATTGCTTTACTATTCTCATTGGCTTCTTTCGAATCTGATACAAGGCTACTTCGCACGTTTTTTTGTACAGTGCTAGAGATGTATAGATGCCTTCAGAAAGGAGGGTACACAAGCAAGGTCTTCAACTGTAGATCTCCAACTTTCCCTTTGTATCATGTGTACATCAACTGAAATCTCAGGGCAATCGTGCGCAAGCTGTCACCATTTTTGGGTTAACAAAATGAACTTTTGTCTCCTTAAGCTGCAAACTCTTGCATATTTCTCCGGTTGTCAATATATTGTCATTGTGATGCTTGACTGTTTTCATTTTTTTTTATTTGAGTGGCGGACTTTTCTCTGGTCATTCAGACAAAACTAGATGGTTGGTGTACAGGCAGCGTCACAAATGAAAGGAGCTTACAACATTCGCCATTACGCCTGGAACCATGTGTCATGCATTCAACAACAAACTGGGTCAGCAGATAATGCGATTTCTGAATTCTGACGTATCCAAACTACAAGCATAAAAACACGTCCAGATACCCATTGCCTAGTAGAAGGAAAAGTAAAAAAAAAAATACAAAAGTCAAGACGTCACTACCACAAAAGTCAGGATGACATTACCACATTGAATGGCTGCAACAGCATTTCAAGTTACAAGCGGCCAATTTTGGCAGCCATCGTTCAGACGGGAACAAGACAAAATCAACCACATATCCCATGCTGAATAAAACACCTTCCTAGAACAAACCACACTGAAAAAATAGTGGGGGCTGGGCAGTATTCATCTGTTACATCCAAAATGTAGAGGCATCTGCATCAAATCATTTTGCACGGCCAAGGAAGCCGGCAATTGGCAGAAAGATGAACAAAAAAAATTGAAATTGCACTGAACAATATCAAGCGCAAAAGGCTAAACAAATCAAACCCAATAAAGAGAAGAGATAAAAGACCACCATCACTGCAAGAACTAAGACACCTATGGAGTGTGTACATGTTTGTTAGGCTGCTGACGGGTCTTCTTTTTCCTCAGCAGCAATTTGTTGGTCAGCTGTAGCTGGAGCAGCTTCCTTTTCTTTGCCTAGAGATACAACTGCTGAGAGACAATCTGAAACTGGGGCTCCAATGTCAGCCTCCACTTGCCCATGTATATTCAGAGGAGTGACAGATATCTGTAGGTTGTAAAGTGGGGTAAATATTAGGGCATTTGTAAAGGACACAAACATACACATGAGACAGCACACTCACAAATCCATTCTCCATAGCCCTTAAATCGATATCTTCATCTAAATCTTCATGTTGCTTCTCGACAAACTGCATGTTATGTAACAAGAGAAGAAAATAGTTCTCAAGTGCTTTGAGGATACCACTTATGCACCTAGGAACATGCTCTAGGCTCTCACAAGTAATCAACAGCAGAATACCCCAAGTTAAAGAAGTGGCTTGAACAGCAAACAATGTGATATTTGCTATGTGACTTTGTCAAATTGACTGGACAGTGTAATTACCTCAGCACGGAATAACTTCTTCACTACTTCACGTGCCTCTTGTTTACCAGCAGCTGCAACAGACTCAACCTCGACTGTCTTTCGCTGAGCACTAACTCTCCGTGCAGCTCCCTGAAGATAACAGCAAAAATCAATTAAAGAATGTGCTAGTGAGGACATAACAAAATTTCCGTGAATAAAGGAATGTCTTCTTACTGCTGCAGATGCATCCTTCCCAAGCTGTGCCAACTGAATACCGAGGCTTTGATGCATGCCCATAAAGTGTGCAGCAGATGAAGGCCTGTTTGTTGATACAGCTTGCCAACTTTGAGCAGGACTGTATCCACTCTGTTTGGTCAACTTGAAACCCTGGTATCAGAACAGATATAAAATTTAACAAAAATTAGATGTGAAGGGAGAACCGAAATTATATCGGTGCTGTAAGTTTGTTTCTACTACAGCTGTAAAAAAGAATGCAAATCAATTCAATATAAATTAAAGTGAAGTGGTTCACATATGTCCACAAATCATAATTGGCTTCCAACTAATTAGGCTGACATACCCTTACAGACAATCGAATCGAATAACCTTATGATTTGCATACTTATGAATACAAGATTGAGGAATATTGCTTCGCCTGTGGATAAGCTGCTAACGTAGTCCTATAGGACTCATCATTCTGTACAGCTCAGCAGTCAAAGTCAAGCTATGAACCTATAGTGCATACATGCAGCGACACAAATTGAGACGGTGCTTTGCTACACTACACTACAGCAAATATCATGGCACTCAAGGAAGTTCAGAGTCAAGGTATCAGATAGATCCACCTGATTATTCCGATGTATTAAGTCGATTAAAAAAGTGAGCTAAGCACTAGTGATGAAACACAAGAAATTTTTTTTTTATAAAGAGGTCTCATTTGCCTAAACAAGGCAGACTCACTGTAAGTTTATATCATTCTTAAGCCTTGAATCACATGACAGGTGTAGGAAGCAGATGCCTAAGAGATGGCTAGATACTTTCTCAGCATTTTTGTCTGACATGACAAACAGCTCCTACTAACATTCTACATTAGGAAAGTGGAATCTCATTTCTTTGAACATAAACTAACATCTCGAGGAAATTGAAACAGATGCCCTTAATTGATCTCATAACTGTGCTATTTATTGCTCTAGCTAGTTGCAATAGTGTGGTCCATATGTGCTTTCAACTAAGTCTTGAAGTAAGATCATTTCAAAGAAAGTCTTGAAGCAAAACGACCAAATGAGTTCATGTAACCTTGAGCTATTGTGGACTTGTTGGTACTATCGCTCTGAAGTGGAGTCTAAGTTAAGAGAATCATTGAGAAAATGACCTTGTTTGCAGAGGGTGAGCTTGGAATCCCAATATTCAGTAGGCAACCTTTGACGAAATTTCCTTTCTCAATGTCAGCCAAGGCAGCATGTATCGATGGCAAACAGGCCTGAGCTGCATCCTTGAAGTCGCTGTCTTTGCTTTCATCCTTCTTCCTAGCCACATATACCCATCGTGTATAATTAGCATGGACCAATCATAATAATGATGTACAGACTTTGAAATATTATATTCAATACCAGTAGCGAGACATGCTCACCAATTCAATGAAACTGCAATTGAAGGCACCCCATACACTAAGGCCTCCCTTGCAGCAGCAATGGCAGAAGAGTGGAACCTACAGAGTTCTGCAATGAATTAATAAAAAATATAAAACAGACAATAAATGGACCATTTCTGAAACAAGGGCATACATCTCATATCCACAATTTGGTCCCGCGTTAATACCACTGATCACCTGCATAAACCAGACAAATATTATGTTTCAAACAACAAATAAAATTACCCTCAGAGATACCAATGCTAATGACTAAACAAGCGTTATACCAAAGCAGGTGCAGACCAAGGAAACAGCCTCCCAGATAATGCCAATGAGACACAGTCAACCGGTGTGCCTAAGTTACCAATGATCAAAGTCAGCAACGATAGAATATTGGGATCGTGGAAGCTAAGGAATAGTGTGATCCAGACTGCGGGCAGAGGAACGAATGGCCCTCACCGGATATCTCAAAAGCTTTAGCCCCTTTGAAATCCACGGATGTCGCAGTGACGGTCTCACGGACGGTAATTGAGTGGCCGCAGGCTGGCTTGTCCCTTCAAATCAACAAAGCTTCCCAAATTAGTTCAGTTCTATAATCACAGGGCGACAAAATTACTTAGTTTCTACATGCTCGGAACAAATCCAATGGAAGCAAACGATATTATGCGATCTCTGGAGCAATGTAAGGAGCAATTAATTAGTAAGAAGTTGGGCCGTCGGATTGGGGGTACGTACGATTCGGGGGCGCACACGTGGACGTCGCAGCGGCCGCCGGCGACGAGGGCGTCGATGAGCGCCGCGAGACCCGCCGACCGGATCCCCCCGGCGCAGGTCAGCAGAACGACGGGCCTCGACGGCGCCCCATCGGTCAGCGGGGCATCGGGAGCCTCCGCCTTGCCGGATAAGGCGGCGGTTCCGACCTCCTCGGCCGGGGGCGGGCGGCGCGCGGCGAGCACGGACTGGAGGTTGGAAACGAGCGCGGACGGGAGAGGGTTGCGCTTGGGAGCGCCCTCGCCGGAGTTCGCCTCCATCGGCTTCGGCCGCCGGAGAGGTTGTTTGTCGCCTTGTCGGGGATGGCTTTGGGGGAGGAGAGGAGGGAAGGGCGAGGGGGAGAGGGAGGGGGAGGTGTACGGACGAAGCGAATGATGGAAGGAGGAGGCGGCGATGACGGGGAAGGGTTGGAGGAGGTGGGGATGGACTGAAATAGCGAAATGGGCTGGGCGCGCATTCTTTATGGATTTCAAGGCCGGGCCCGCTTTACGTGTAGGGTGAGGAGGCCCCTTTTTTTTTCCTGGCTGCCCGTGTCATATTTGGGGAAACGTTTTGACTTTTGAGTACAGATTCAGCGAAGTGCGGCCAGATTAACTTTGTCGTCATTTGGTGATTAAGCCAGTATCAGTGAAAGTGTTATCAATATAGTTATCAAGACAGTAAATTAGATAATAAACTGAAGGAGTATCATGGTGATGACATTCCTCTCGTATTTTATAACATTCCCCATCATCTCTCTTTATAATGAAATTGCCATATCAGCAAAATTAATGCTCATAACACTCTCACTAAGATTAGTCTTAGTAGTTAATTTTCGAACTCGAAACTTAAACTACTATAATTAGTTCTATATATGTTACTGACTGACAGTGTCCTATGATTTGGGAACGTTGGCATTAGCGACATGGTCATTCTTTGACGAACGCTTTATTTATCAGGGTCAAGATGCTCACTTTTTTATATATACGACACACTTTTTACCAATCAATCTAGGTGGAGCAGGTAAGCTCGTCAGTGCTTCCCGATTGTAGTTGTCGGTTTGGTTGACTAACGCCCTGTTTAGTTTCCAAAAATTTTTCTACAATTTCCGTCACATCGAATTTTTTGGCACATACATAAAGTATTAAATATAGTTGAAAAAAATAACTAATTATACAGTCTAACTGATTAGCACGAGATGAATCTTTTAACCCTAATTAATCCATGATTGGACATTATTTGTCAAGTAACAACGAAATGTGTGCTACAGTACTAAAACCAAAATTTTTTCGCGAACTAAACGCAGCCAGCCTGTTTAAATCCTCCTGGCTTATCATGCGGTGCGGCAGTTGATTTATAGTAGTTTTTATTATAAACTAGCATGTGTGTTGCTATGGTTGAAAAACTCCGTACTTTATAAATACTGACTGATTTTTTTCTACAATAGGTTTTCTTCGATACGAATTTATCATGTTTCATGTGATTGTATATTTGTATCCGAGTCAGTTTAATTTACAATGTAATGTTATTGTTCGGTTCTCATTATATACACTTTGGATCTATTATATTGCACCAAACGAAAATTTATGGTAGAAACGTTGCATATTTTAGTAATAGATAAAGACTAGGTGGTTGGATAATTGAAAATTATAGTTACTTCAAGTGGCTGTTGTTTTTTTTTGGGGGGGGGGGCAACTTTAATGTCTAAATGGCGTTTGTACGTTTGAAAAAACAATACAGACATTCGCAAGAAAAAAAAAGAATATCAATACCGAGAGATACATTCGTGGTACTAAACTTACGGGGCTTTACGGTGGGGACTGGTGAAATGAAATCCGGAAATGTGTTTATATAGCCTTTGGAAACCATGCTGAATTGCTGATGAAAATGATCGGAGAAGGGAAGCCAAACGTGGGGGCACAAAAGTCTTGCGACCAAATTCAACCGCGTTTACGAGGATATTAAAGGCGGCATCTACGACGCCCTGCGCGCTAGCGGGGCCGGGGCTACCGTTCCGTTCCGGCAACGGCGATGCAGATCGCATGGCTTGTCAAAGTAACAGGTCGGTGAAGTAAAAAAAAAAATAGTTTGATCCAGCTTCTATTTTACTTTTACCCCGTCAGCTTCGCATTGCAAATAGCCCATTTTACTTAAAGCAGATGAAATTGAACCTGTAGTAAATCCTACGAAACCGGCCTTAGGATGCGTTCGGTTCGAGAGCGGACTGGAATGGAGGCATTTCTAGAATGGAGCGGCTCGCTGAAAGAATATACCTTCAGATTTCGGAACGAGCTCGTTTCAAAAAAAGACCGAAAACACTTGTCCCACTTGAATGGCCGTCAGCTCCATCCCAGAGTCGGGCACTGGAGCTCGGGGCAGCGAGGCTGCGTGACGTAGAGGGTGGCTGTGACAGATCCGCCGAGTTAAAATGCTTAATTAAGTGTAACCGCCATCATTTGGCGCATTAGACGCATTAGTTTAATTAAGTGTAACTTGACAGGTTGTTTCCAACAATGAATGCGCCAAATAATGACGACTATAATCACGCATGATGACAACAATGAATGCAATCAAGTTTTTAATTTATTTATATTTATTTGAGCAAGAATGCAAACGGTCCACATAAGATATAGGAATAAGGTGAGTAAAAATTAAACAATATCAATGCTAAAAGAACAACCGGATGTTCTTAGTCATCAAGGATGACCGGGATGAATTATCTTGGAGCATTTGAAGGTATGGCCCAACGATGAGGATATACGGTTTCAAATTACCGTTGACCAAGAGTAGGAAACATTTTGTCCGGATAAAAGGAAATGGTCATTGAGCCACTAATGAGTTATCGATAGCTGGTTATGAATTGGAGGTCAGACTAAGATAGTCAACCAAGGATATCGCCTAAAGATCACATCCTTATTTCGACCCTCAAGGATAATAGCAATCGACCAGAAGACTTCATCCTCAGAGACAAGAAACACAGACCAACACCAAACTCGTATCTTTGAATTTCAGTTGTTTAAACGCGAAGATAGATTTTGCTCAATTACAGCGTACTAATCTTCCTATTTTTCTAACCACATTAGGTTCGACATCATCAAAAGTGAAACGTGCACAGCGCACAGAAACTCATGCGGAGATACTAATAAACATCCAAAACAAAATAACATGTATGATATGATGCACGCATGACCTATACGTCCTCACAAAAATAATTTTTTGCCAATCAATCCATGGCAATATACAAAGACCATTCGGTGGCACAATACGTACTCTCACTATATACACTAGCAGTCTACTATGAACTTTCCCTACGTTAGCGGGGTTAGTGTACCTGCAGAAAAATCACAATATATACATCTATTCATAACTACTACATGGCTAGAAGTTAGTTGATATTATATATATAGCCACCTGACATATCCTATGCTATATAGGGCTTACATCTAATCTCTCATAATCCCTTAATCGCAAATCAATGTAGATATCTGAAATTCATTTTTAGCCTTGAAAACACCAAAATAATAGTGCTGGTACACCCCTGGTGCATTTCAGCTCTGATACTAGCTGTGACAGACCCGCCGAGTTAAAACACTTAATTAAGCGTAACCGCCATCTTTTGGCGCATTAGTTTAATTAAGTGTAACTTGACAGGTTGTTTCCAACCCACAGGCCGATCGAAACACACCAGAAGTCTCGCACGAAGGCGAGCGCAGAAGGTGCCAGCATGATAAAATATTATAAAATAGAAAAAATAACATTAAGGCTTTTACAAACAGCTTTAAATTTAAAATTTCAAAAAAAAAAAGAAATGACAGCACAGAAGAAAATCTAACTTACAGAGCATTTTTACTAGAGAATAAATAAAACAAACTAAATAATACGAGAACTACCGAGACGTGTAGATAAGGCGCCACATCGAGCCCACCGATATGACACCTAGTTAGCTCCTAAACTTGAAATAGGGTAAACAACAAACCCTGAGTAACTAATACTCAGCAAGACTTACCCGACCAGTGGGTATAACTTAGCCCACATATCTAGACATGCACGACATTTGGCTGGTGGTTATTTTTGTAGAAAGAGCGAATAAAGTAATTCCTTACTTTCATTATTTTAGCTCCAGGTTCTATATAAAGGAACTCTCATCTAATATTTGCATAGACCCACTATAGCAATCATGGTGATGCAAGCAAAAAATAATTCAATGTGCTCAATATTTTATATAAATATACATAACTCACATTCTATACATGCCAACCATTTCCCCTCCCTGCCTCGAACTGCAGAACCGCCCCACCTGCATATAGTCAGCCGAGTCCTACGAGAGACCATCAAAAATAAACATATGCATCCCGATTCTCCGCGGTCACTCGACTCGCCCTAAGGGGTGGGTAGAAGTTCTGTACTTTCGAAGCAAGACAGTACTCGGCTTACCGGTTTCGACTACCTCCTACTCCCGGCATGCGGTTAGTACAATTCAATCCCCGATCAGCACTGCCGACAACGACCGGTCCTTAATCGACTCAGACGGGGCTAAGGCACCCAGGAACCCTGTCCTGCGGCCATACCTATACATCATCCCCGCCCGGTCTCACATCTCCATCTCCATTACAATACTCAGGTACTATAATATCAGTGGACATAACCTATATCTCGCGAGTAACTGGATATTACTCGACTTCTATATATCCTATATCTCGCGAGTGACAAGAAGTCACTCGACTTCTACCGAGAACTCTTAAGCATAGCATTACTATCATCCTATCATACTAGTATAAACTCAAGGAATCCTAGAGATCATGCAACTAGGGTTTCAACCAATTTTTATACGTAATGCACAAGTAATATATATATATATATATATATATATATATATATATATATATATATATATATATATATATATATATATATATATATATATATATATATATATATAAAATCATAATTTAAATTAATAGGTTGTGCTCCGGGCTTGTCTTGAGTCTGCTGCTCAGCACCGGGGTCAACTGGGCCTTGAGCCGGGTGCTCACAATTCTCCTGCTGAACTTGCCCCCGCTGCTCCTGTGGCCTGGCGATCACCTCGTACACGGCTCCTTCGGCGGCGGCGTCTACACGTATGCATATGACATGAGAATGCACGCAGTATGATTTGTAACTTTGAAACATGCCTAAACCGTATACACGCACCACTACCCGAGACAACCCGACGCCCACACTTCTGCAAAACCCGGAATATTCGGACTTCAATCCGGAACATCCGGAATTTCCGGAGTATCCGGATTAATACCCGGAGTATCCTGACTCCCAAGTCCGGAGTTTCCGTACCTATACCCGGAGTTGTCCCTGGAATGTTAAAAATCCGGAGTATCCGGGCTTATACCCGGAGTTTTCCCCGTAGTGTTCCAAATCCGGAGTATCCGGGCTTATACCCGGAGTCTCCGGGCCCGACAACATTTTTTTTCTACCAAGAACAGAAATACTCATGGTGGAAAAACTAGCCCACCAAAATTGAAACCCTTTTGAATCCTAGTTGAAGGATGCATAAGGAGATGATTGACCAAAGGAAATCACTTAGAACCTCCTAGAAAGATAGATCGGGCCGGCACAAGTTGGAGTACCTTGAACGAGCTTTTCCCCGCGCGAAGAACTTGAAACCCAAGACTTCCCGCGGAGGAACATGTGGAGAAGAAGGTGCTCCTCGCCATCTTGAAGCCTTCTTGGCCTTGAGCTCAAGTTGGGGTGGAGGATTTGGGGTTTAGGGCTCTAGGGATAGGGAGAGCACTTGAGGGAGTGTGAGGGAGGGAGTGGTCGTGAGAGAGGGAGAGAGTGACGTGAGAGAGTGAGGGTGAGCGTGAGGGAGTGAGGAATATAGAAGAGCTGATGTTTTAACGTTTGGAAACAGTGCAAGAGCTAAGACATGTGATATAGAAACTTCAGGTCCGGACTATCCGGAAACAAATCCGGAGTATCCGGGTAATTCCGGAATATCCGGGTGCAAACCCGGAGTATCCGGGTTTTCCCAGGCTCCAGAAAATTGGACTGAACTTGAGTCGATTTTTGGTGACTCGATTTGTACCCGAAAGATTAGATCTCTAATTAACTAGTTAAGCCCGCGATTAATCTTGATTATAGGTGATTAACACCTGGTGTGTTACAGTGGCTGCGTCGGGGGATCGAGCTTCGGCGACGCGGCGGACTGCGGGCGGAGAACCTCGGCAGCGCGGTGGACCGGGAAGGAAGGACCTGGGCGGCGCGGCGGACCGGGGAGGGAGGCCCTCAGCGGCGGCGCAGCGGATCGGGGAGGGAGGCCCTCGGCGGCGCGGCGGATAGGGTGAGGAGGGCCTCGGTGGCGTGACGGAGGTGAGCGAGAGCAGACCGTAGGCGAGCAAGCAGTGGTGCGGAGGCCGCACGGTGCAGGGGTAGGCGGCGTGGGGGAAGGGGAAGAAAATAAGATGAGGAACGGTGACTGACAAATGGGTCCCATGCAAACGGAGATTGACGGAAGTGGAACCATTCGATTCTCATGTCTCCAACCAAACAATAAATGGAGCCACTCCATCCCTCCAACCAAATATGAACTATAAAATCATCACATCTCTAAAATCTAGAATGGAGCCGATCCTTCCTCGCTCTCCAACCAAACACATTCTTAAACTATTGCCGACACGAGAGCGGCGAGGTGGACAGCTATCGTGCGGCACAGCTCCATACGTGAAATCACCTCGCCTCGATGGCCGCAGAATAAAATGGAGCACTACGTGGTGCTGCGTGGGGGCGCACGCACGTACCCGATGGGGCGCGCGTACGTGCGGATCGCATAATTGGGATTCGCGAGCCGGCCGACGGCCGACGTGCACGGCGGTCGGCGGTGGTCGCGCCGGGGGCAGGGCAGCGCGCCAGCGCCCATGTGACCGCCCCCTTTTCAGACCTCCATGGCAGAGCTGCCCCGGCTTGGTCCCTGGTGAATCGGTCGGTCCGTCCTCGCGGGGTCTTGATCGTGGGCACGCACCCGGATCCGCCGGCCACGCGCGCGGGCAGAAAAGAGAGGCCTGGCTCGAGGAGTCGAGGTCGACGGGGTCGGGGTCGGGGTCGGGCGGTCGGCGTCGGCGCGTCGTCAAGTCGTGTCGTATGAATGGCGCCCGACGCCGCGCCGCAGGACCACGCACGGCCGGCGGCGTGTGGGTATGGCCTTGTCCTTGTGGGGGCGCCGGCCCGCGACGGCGCGAACTCACGCGCCCCGCCCCGCCCCCGGCCCGGACCTAATCCACGCGGTTCCGTTCCGTTTCTAGCCTGCCGTCCGCGCGTCGCACTTTTAGAAGGTGCATGCATGGCATCATCATTTGGACGCTTGGAGCATCAGGTTAGCGCGTAAGTGACGACCCGGTGCTGATAATTGCAGATGCATGCTGCATGATGAGACTTGGCCAGAGTTGCTGGTGGAACAATCTTTGCAGTAATTTTTATTTCTTTGAAATAATATTTTTTTTATTTTTTGAGCAATCCTTCCCCAGATCCCGCACAGTGCGGGAAGCCTACGGCACTGAGTACGTTTTTTTTTGAGCTGCTATGCTAGATACATGCTGGGCCCAGTGCTCTCGTGTTCTCCTTTCCGTCCTGGTCGAGCTGCTGGCGCCACGCTGAATAATGAGGCGTGTCTGACTGACTGGCATTATTAGGTCTGTACTGCAGCCTGTACTCCCCCTGTTCGAGTGGTAGGAATCCATACCACTCCGGTGGTACTCCCCGAGCACTACGAAGATTGCTGCAGTTATCGTGCGCCGGACCGTACGCACGTGAAACCCATGTTCGTTTTGTTTCTCCAGAACCTAAAGCTATCATTAGCAGGTGGCTAACCAATCGGCGCCGGTTTTCTAGGCCGACCGACGCAACTATAGCCAATCGAACAGGGGGAGGACGTACGGAAGAGCCCGGCTGGCGACGACGGATCGGAGACACCTCGCGTGGGCACCATCACATCGGCGCCTTGAAAGCCAACGACGCCGGCCGAGACCTGACCTGACCTGGCCCGACCCGACCTGACCCTGCAGAGGGGCCGGCAGCGCGCGCGCGCCGTACGCACGTCGTCGTCGGGAGCTACCACCACCGTTCGAGGCATGGTGCGTGCGGCGGCGGCGGCGGCGGTGCTCGCCGTGCTGGCGCTGGCGCTGGGGGGGGCGCCGCGCGCGGAGGCCGGGCAGAACTGCATCTGCGAGTGCATGAAGCTGTGCGTCCGGACGAGGATCCCGAGCATGGACCGGCAGTGCTCCGGCAAGTGCCGGGAGAACGCCTGCACCAAGAGCTGCGAGGAGGCCTGCACGCTCAAGGGCTTCCCCAGGCTGCCCAAGGAGGGCATCGCCATCTGCGAGCTCGAGCCGCTCACCGCCGACGAGACGCACATGCTGCACTGAGCCCTGACCGATCCGATCGATCGTTTCGACCCATCGTCCATCCATCCGTCGAGGTCCTTGTTTGTCGATCCGTCCGTGATCCGTGTTGTTTTTTTTTCTGTTTGTACCACTGCGTGCCCTGCCCCTTGTGAATGCATTGGTTCTGTACTGCGTGCTGCTTCATGTTTGATTGTTTTCTCTCGGACATTCCATGCCAACACGTGCAGAGTGCAGACAATGTGGGTACGCACTACGCACAGCTGCTGTCTGCCATGTGTGGCACAGTGTCAGCCAGTCAATTGTTTGTGGTCCGTATATGGGCTCCTGGCCTGCTGGCTTTGGAAAACCCAAGTATGCATGATGGCCCAGCCCAGTAGAGGATTTTCGGCCCGTAGCATCAAAAGCAGGCAAAATCGGTCCACAGCCCAGTCGCGCGCACTTTTCTCCCCCGTCTCCGCATGCGGCCCGTGGGCGCCCGGGCGCCGGTCGCGTACTCGTCAGGGAAATAACTGCGGTTTTTTTATTTTTATATTTTTTATTTCTGTTTTTTACAAAAATATATTTTCGATTTGGGAATTTACAGAAATATACCCCGACCGCCCCGATGCCGGGCGGCCGGGACCTGGCCGCGCGGCAGCCGGGCGGCAGGGGCTTATCCGCAAAAAAAAGAAGAAAAAAAAATTGCAGACATGTCTCTGGGCCCGGTCGCCCGGCAGCGGGGCGGCCGGCCCCCCTGGCCGCCCGGCAGCGGGGCGGCCGGCCCTCTGCCCCTATATAAGGTGTTGGCTGCTCCCTCACCCCCATTTGGCTTACTAAAAATCCAGAAAAAAGAAAAGAGAGGGAGAGAGGGAGAGGGGTGAGGGAGAGGCAAAGCGGCGAAACCCTGTCGGATTTTCAAGCCGGCGACTTTAGGTAACTAAAATTTTCTACATTTTATAAATAGATTATGTTGTAATTATTTGTTTGAAATAGTAGATTAGCAATCAGTTCAATTATTGTTAGTAGTGATTAGTGGTACATTTAGGCGCAGTTAATTATAGTTATTAGCGTTGATATAGTACATTTAGTGTTAGATTTAGTATTAGAAAATACTAGAAAATTGTTAGAGAAGTATTAGAAAATCAAAAAAATACAAGATAATATTAGAAAATTGTAGAAAATGTTAGGAAATTGTAGAAAATTATAGAAAATGTTAGAAATGTTTTTAGAAAATGTTAGAAAATAGTTTAGCAATTAGTTTAATTATTATTAGGAGTGATTAGTGGTACATTTAGGTGTAGTTACTGATAATGATTAGCGTTGATATATTATATTAGCAATCTGATTGCTCACTTGTGATTGTCAGGGCTCAACACCATGTCATCCTCAGGATCCACCTACATTCCATGGAATAAGGTGACGGAAACAGTCCCCCAAGGAGTCCAGGTGCCTATGTGTTTTTGCGGATCCTTGTGCAAACTAATGAAATCAAGGGTTTTGGGGTACGACCCGCCCAAACATTACGACAAGGACCGAGCAAAGGTACTACAAAACACTATCAGAGTTTGTCACTTTCAGATCTAGTAATGACTTCTAACATGATTTGGGGAAAGACTCCACCGCCTCTATGTGATTTCGTGCAGTGGTTAGACACCGAGCAATCTCAGCAGGATAAGAACCACGTGGAGCGTCAAGCAAGGTGGGCTGCACAAAGGTGGCAACGAATGCTGCATGAAGAACAGATGGAGGAGAAGCGCAAGAAAAACCAGGAAGAGATTCAGAAGAGGATTGCAGAAGTGGAACGTCAGAAGACAGAGGAACGTGAAGCTGATAAGGAGAGGAAGCGAGAGAGGGCCCGTCGTGCTAAGGAAGCAGGGTCTGAAGCTATTAGGAAGGGAAAATATCTTCGGTGCACTCAGTAAAGCACCACCATGTAATCCCGGCATTTTACATTTCCTAAGGCATGTTAGGTTTACTCGCAACATGAGATTATCGTGTTGCACATGCCATGGTTTTCATTGTTCAAGTATCTAGTAGTACGAACGCCTTAGGCCTCTGCTTTGTAATCGTAGCATTGTTTACAAAACTGTATTGCAAACCGAAAATTTATGATTCGTAACTACCCTTCTATTTTCAGTACACTTTCCAGTTTTTCCAGTGAGATATGAATTTTGAGTTATCACTCTCTTCTGTGTTCTTAGATTGTTCTTACAGCCATCATATATATATATTGATAGAAACATCAGAAAATTGGTGCTGACTTCAAAGAAATAACAAAAATATCATGAGGTGCAAAATAGGACTCATCTTCCAAAAAGTAAATTTTCATATTGGAAAATATTTTAGGATTATATGCTTAGCAAAGTAAACCTTACCTATGCATGTGCCCCACACAATGACACAAAGCGTCTCTGGACAGACATATAGATAGGCCCAGTGGCTGGCCCAAGCGAGCAATATAATTGAACCAACCTACACATTTAGAACTACAACCAAGAAATATACAAATACATATCCATACATAACGAAATATAATTATCACATACAGGTCGGAATATATATCCATACATCTGGTTCAAATACATATGCACACATAACGAGCACCAGCATTATCTTCTTGTATTTTAGGGCAGTTCTTGTAAGTGTGACCATCTGCTCCACACAGGTTGCATCTTTTTTTCTTCTTTCCTGCCTCAGACTCATCCATTCCATTACGGATACGAAGTGTCTGCCGTCGACCTACCCCTCTCCTACCATTTGGATTGGGAATGTACATTGGAGAGATATTTTGTGTAGTGAATGATCCCAGACTGTCTATGCCATATATCTCATGTCCCCAAGTGTGCACAGCGGTTTCTTTTCTGTAATATTGTGAAACAAAAACCCCTAGAATCCAACCCAGATTCTGAACATGCCACAATGACATGGGAGCATGGTAAGTGAAGAAGCTGTGGCTTCTCGCATCTGCAAAAAACCTTGCCTTCTGGCGTTATCAAGCAATCCTGAACGACTCTTTGTCTGCGGACACCCTGCCCTGTCCTGTCCTTGCATGAAACATCAAACCTTTGATCCTTTGTGCCCATGGAGACCACTCTGTGATATTGAACCTTTTCTATCTTTTCTTTCATGTAGCTAGTGACCCTATTACAAAAAATCACACCTGGATCACTAAGTAAGATAGCAGCTGACTGGTACCACTCTCTGAAGTACCTTGTGCATCCGTATATGATGAATTCAACTATGCCAACAAGAGGAAATCCACGAACATGACGCATTACCATATTGTAACACTCTGCGTGGTTGGTTGTCTCGATCCCATATCGACGACCACCAGTGTCGTATAGAATTGACCAATTCTCCTTAGGTGCATCTTAATCCACTGTGTGAAAGGTCCGCCGCCGGAACGTCTCCGGCTGGAGGTTGAGGCCTGTTCCTTTAGCAGCTCGGCGCACATGTTATCTAGCACCTACCACAATGCATCAAACTTCCGCTGCTGATTCTGAGTGCACAATCTCTTGAACAAATTCATAAGTTTTTTATTCTTGAAGTGCTCATAAAAGTTTGCACCCATATGCCTTATGCAGCACCTACTCACAACATCTGGCCATAGAGGAGGCTGTCCTCAACTTCCTTCATGTAGTTGCCTTATTGCGGCTAGAAGACTAGCATGTCTGTCACTGATGAGGCAAACATCAGGCCTTCTAGCAACAACGTGAATCTTCACACGTTCAAGGAATCAGTACCAGCTCTCTGTGTTCTCATTCTCAACAAAAGCAAAGGCGATGGGAACCACTTGCTTGTTGCAATCAACTCTAATCGCTGTCAGTATTGTCCCCTTATATCTTCCTGTCAAGAATGTGCCGTCAATACATAGAACAGGAAGACAATACATAAATTCCCTCACACATGCACCAAGGCAGAAAAAAGCACGAAGCAGAAATACAGGTCCCCCATCTAAACTCGGTACAATGTAGGTATCAGCCGCGCTTCCAGAATTTCTCTGCACAATTGCTGACAGCATGTGAGGCAAGTTATCATATGATGCCTCATATGTGCCAAATCTAATCTCAAACACCTTTTGTTTTGCCCGCCAAGCCTTTGCATAGCTGATTTTGTATTGAAAACGGTCGTCGATGTCCCTAATTATCAATTTTGGCTCATAATCAATTTTGTCCAGAATCACCCCATACATCTTCTTGGCAACGAAAGTGGATGTGATGTTACGGTGAGTTTGAGCAACAACAGTTAATCTACATGTATGTGGTGTAACAATTGAACACTCCCAGTGTGTCTTGTACTTGCCCTTATAGGCATGTACACGCCATGTACAATCGACATTGACACACTTCACCTCATATTATTTGCTGCTAGACTTCACAACTCTGAATTCCTTCCTCAACGATATAGCCCAAAGCTTCACATCATTTTTCACAGTTTCAATGCTAGGATACTTTGCCCCCTGCACAACCTCATTCTCTCTGTATTCGTACTCATTACTCCTAATATCCTGTATCACTGGATTTCCAAAACCCTTGCCTCTCCATTCACCTAGCAACAGGTAGTCTTCATCGTCTGATGAGTCCCCACATTCTTTCATCATTCGAGCCTCTTGGTCTTCATTCTGTACAGCTTCCACAATTCCAGGTATCCGCTCACCCTCATCAGCTAAACCTTGCGGCTCAGGTTGAATGACATGCACGTTCTGATCTTCTTTTTCTCATACCAGATCAGCTATACCTTGCGGCTCAGGTTCTGTGACATGCATGTTCTGATCTTCATTTTCTTGTTCCACTGCTTGGTTCATATGAGATGATGTACTTGTTGATCCTTCACCGAAATGGGCTGCCTTCTGGTGAATCTGAATTAGCATGGCAAGAGGCCACCCGCGGTCAAGAGCTGCTTGCATGTAAGTCCGCCATTCTTTGGTGTTTGCTATAAGCATCAACTCCCAGAAATCCGCTTCAGTTCCCCAATTTGTCACAGTCTGAACGGTTAGGAAATGAGTCTTTGGATTCACATTGAATATCTCGTGAAGCCATTTGCGTATGGAACCAAAACTCCTCTCTAAGGGTTTATCTATTCCGCACTCTCTTCGTTCAAAAGCTGATAGATCTACTCCATATGCATCATGAGAAATATATCCGTCACCATAATGAACTTGAAAACGAAGCTTGCTCGACATATCTGGACACAGAATCATGATATTAAATTGATTGTTAATCTACTGTTGCAACAAAAATAATTACAACAAAAATAATTGCTCGACATATCTGGACACACAATCATGCTATTTGTAAAGCGTAGAAGAATTTTGGTTACCTGCAGTCGCCGGCTCGAAAATCTGGCAGGGCTTCGCCTCTCTCCCTCCCCTTTTTTTTGGTTTCTGGAATTGTAGTGATGCAAATGAGGGGTGGGGGACCAGCCAACCCTTATATAAGGGTGGGAGAGCCGGTCGCCCGGCAGCCGGGCGGCCAGGGGGGCCGGCCGCCTCGCTGCCGGGCGGCCCGGGGAGGGGGGGGGGGGGCGCCCCGCTACCGGGCGACCGGCCCCAGGGACCTGTCTGCAATTTTTTTCTTCTTTTTTTTGCGGAAAAGCCCCTGCCGCCCGGCTGCCTGGCGGCCAGGTCCCGGCCGCCCGGCAGCGGAGCGGCCGGGGTATATTTCTGTAATTTTCCTAATCGAAAATATATTTTTTGTAAAAAACGGAAATAAAAAATATAAAAATAAAAAAAACCGCGAAATAACTCGTCGTCGGCCAGCGCGACGTCGCCTCTCTCGCCCACCGCCATGAGCGGGGGCGGCACGGGTAGATCGCGGGTGGTGGCCGGCCGCCTGATGGTGGATCGGCGCCGGCACGAGCGGTGCCACGGCGATCGGCTGCGTGCGTACGTGATGCGAGTCTTGGAGACGCGTAGAACAGGAGGCGGCGAACCTCAGAACCGGTTGTGAGGAAGAGTTTCAGGAACGTTGTGCTACTGTACTGGAAACGATCGATGTCCTGATCGGCCTGGTGCTCTACTGGCCTACTGTGCTCTCTTCACGCGTACTCGGTACTCCACCGTCCTACGCATCTTAGACTAGTATTTTTTCAGGTGCATAGTTAGAATTGTATCATTTTTGGAATAGAGGGGGTAGTCTCGTGGCATGTGACATGGGGGTCACTTTTTCTCAAAGGCAGACATGATATCCACTGTTCAATCCGCGTTGATAAAATTTACAAAGCTGTAGAAGAATCCCGACCTTTACCTAAAATAGGCGGTACTACCTGCTCTCGGTGGTGAAAAGAAGCCCTTGCCTTGCCTCGCCCGCCCCCCACCACGGTGAGAAAAAGTTGGGATATTTCCCGGCTTTTGGCAGCAGCTCCGTATTAAGAAGTGGTTAATAGAAACCCTACCACAGCTTCCATTTTTCTAAATATATAGCACTCGCTATTTCCTCAAACCTCATATCTCTTCCCAATATCAAGAAACTATTCTTTTGGTAATGGAAGGTGCTCCAGCAGATTATCAATTCCATCCTTAATATTATTATTTTTAATTATTAACAATACACACCTCTTACTCAAATGTAGGGGATTAGAGCATCTCCATCAGATTAACAATATCTCATACCCTATGTATTTTCTCTCTCCACCACAATAATACTTTTTACGTGAATATATAGGATATCATCCGATCCAATCTTCACAGGCTGAATTCTATCACACACATGTAAGTCTCTAACTAATGATAATTATTCTTATTTTAACCACAAAAACTAACATACGGGCAGTGGCGGAACCAGGATTGAGTTGAACCCCGGGCCGAGTTTTAAATATAGTTGTGACAAAAACCAGACGTCGACAAACTCATAGTTCAAAAAATACACGAGAACATAATGGAAGATCAAAAGATACACGAGAACATAATGGAAAGATAGAAAACATACAACAAGTGTCATCGCGAAGTAGTATATTTATTCTTCTTCAATAATTTTTTGGGCTTCTTCAGCAATTTTTTGGGCCGAACCCCGGGCCATGGCACGGGTGGCCCGGGGTGTACATCCGCCACTGCATACGGGAGTACCTAGTAGGTGATATTCTGAAATTTTGATTTGACCATCACCATGCAAACTAGTAGTTCAGTAATAAGCAAGACTTGTAGAATTCTTCTTCCAATGATTTTCAGCGTTGTCCTCACGGAAAGTAAGGAGTGAAAAAGGGGCGCATGGTGTCAATCACTCAACCACAGTACGCATATATACTCTGTACGAGAGTATAGGAGAGGTACAGTTACATGAATAAGAATCTCAGCACATGTTCAGTATAAACATGTCCCCACACTATATATAGCTGTAAAGAAGCTTCAAAGTACTTTCTCCTTACTTGGCGCATGACCGACACCCGCTTACATATATACCCTACACATTATATATGTGAATATATATATATATTTACATGTAACTTATATGTGATCACTGGATTTACTATCCTGAGAAACTTAGTAATCTAATTATTATTTATATCTAATTATTTTTTATAAATTATATTGTACTATATATATCTGATCCCGCTGTGCTTGATCAATCGTCCATGCATCTATATACCGCAGCAATATAATGAGCGCTAAGAGTCTAGCTAAGATGCGTTCAGGGAATCCAACAGTGAGACTGCATGCCGGTGCTCGCCGAGAAGCTCTCGACGGACGAGGCGCTGACCGCCGACGACCCGAGGATGGCCTCCATGAAGTCCATCACGGGGCCCATGGCCGCCGGGTCGGCCGCGAAAGCCCTCCCGCCGCCCTTGGGTTCAAGAAACGCCGGGAAGCTCCGGACGGCGGCGGCGGCGGCGCCCTCATCGTCTTGCTGAGCCACGAGATCAGCGGCTGGCTTGCACTGGCTCGCGACGCCGCCGGCGGGGCCGCTCTCCGGCGGCGGGAACGCGTCGGCCGCGCGGCACAGCTTGATGAAGTCCCCGTCGACGCCGTACTGATGGAGATTGTCGTTACCGCCGCCGCCGAGGACGCCGTTGTTCCCGGGGAGGAAGAGCGGCTGGGAGACGAAGTCGGCCCACGCCGCGGCGGGGGTGTGCACCATGGGCGGAGGAGACTGCGCGCTCAATGTGGCAGCTTGGGCCGCCGCATTGTCCGCCCCGTTCAGCGGCGCGCATCCGGCGGCCGCCATGCCCTGCCCTGCTGCTCCATCCAGGATGTTGTAGTACAGGTCTGCAGCCAGCATTTGCAGCACAAGGCCGAGTTAAAGTTGTGCTCCGCTACATGCATGATTGGTGCCAGTCTATCCAGACTAACTTGTTCTATCCAAAGAGGAAACAGTTTTTTTTTTTGATCGAGAAAGATGATCCAATTGAGGCCAAAGAATCTCAGAACACACAGAAAGCAAAGTGCATGCAGACTAGATAGGTGTGTGAGAGGAACTATAAAGTGTAGCAAGTTTTTCTGAACGAACAAAAACTGTAGTAATTGAACGAACGCAGGATTTTACATGCCGGGGCCCGGGGGAAGGGATCGATGCTACTTGTTACCTGGGTGGAGGCTGCCCACAGCCTGGGAGATGAGCTTCTTCTTGATGGTGGAGTTCCAGAAGTTCTTGACCTCGTTGTCCGTTCGACCAGGCAGGTGCTTGGCGATCTGGGCCCACCTGCATTGCAGTAAAAGCCAAAGCGGCACACATTTAGCCATCTGCATTTTGCCATTTGCGTCGCTTTCCTTGTCCCAAGCAAGTTAATGTGATTGTGCATTACTCGTATATGGGCGGTTGCATGCACAGATAAGTAACTGTCAGGCAGGGAAATCTACACTGCAGGGTCACATGCACGGCCGATTTGCGTGTAGGGCCGGCCGCCGGCGAGGCCTAGCTAACAAGGATTACCTGTTGCCAAGAACCCTGTGAAGCTCGACGATGAGGGCCTCCTCCTGCTGCGAGAAGCTCCCCCTCTTGAGGTCCGGCCTCAGGTAGTTGATCCACCTCAGCCTGCAGCTCTTGCCGCACCGCTGCAGCCCTGCATGCAACCACGCACACAGAGTAAAGAGAAGACTGAAGTGACCTTTCCTTCCTTCGGCATGCGCACCTGCTTGTCTCGGGACGGAGCTCCAGCAGCCATGGCCGTGCGTGGTGATGTACTTGATGAGCTTCTCGTCTTCCTCCGGCGACCACAGGCCCCTCCGGACCTTCTGCTTGTTGCAGCAGGAGTGGTGTCCCATCTCGCTCCGAAGGCCGGCTCTGCCACCACCGGTCTGGCTTCAGTGCACAGCACACAGGACGGGATCGGAAATGAAATGGAGGGCCAGAACCACTTGAGCTCTAGTGGTGCATGGTTATAAAGAAGAGGAGGGGAGGAGGTCGTGCAGCCAGTACTGCAGCATACCGAATGCATCGACGCACGCATATATCCAAGGGCAGGCAGGGCAAAAGCACGGGCAGGAAAAGTCGGCCCAAACCTGTGCATGCAGAGAGAGAGAGAGAGAGAGAGAGAGAGAGAGAGAGAGAGAGAGAGAGAGAGAGAGAGAGAGCTAGCGGCTAGTAGTGCCTAGTAGGCAGGCAGCCTCTAGGCGCGTGAGCAGGCATGTTACGGACTCTAGCTAGGTTGCCCCAAATGTGAGTGGCCGAACCGAGGGCGTCATGGCTAAGGGAGCTAGCTGGACGGGGGAGGAGGACGGCCGGCCGGTGGGCGGCGGTGCCCGGCCGGAGCGAGGGCACCCCGGTAATTGATCTCGCGCCGCGGCGTGTTTATGAGAAAGGAGACCTGTGGGACGGGGCTCCGCACCGATGCCTGGCTGGTTTTAGGAAACCCCCTCTCGGGCCTCGCGGCTCTCCGTCGTCCTGTGCGCGGCGTGATAGGCGGCCGTGTCGTCCCATGTCCATGGTGTGTGGTGTGCAGTTGTGCACAGTGCGGCGTGCAGTGGTGAGTGAGCTTTGCATGCGCGCGAGAGAGATTTCACCGCTTTGTCAGCGCGGCCATAAACTGCCTGCCCGCAGCTTTCGTCAAACTGGCCGGCCGGGACTGCTGCATGGCACGCAGCGCAGCTACCATTCAGACCTGTATCAATTGATTCAATTCGTGGAGCTAATGGCGGCCGATGTGCTCTGATCCATCGCGTCCATATTTGGACTCCAGCCCAGAATAGCCCGGATGCTTTGTTGGCACACATTTATTGTGCTTACTTACCGTGCCCGGCCTCTAGCTCTGCAGAAGAGAGAACCGCAAGGCCTTTCGATCTATGGGCTTGGCCATGGAGAGTGCCTGGGAGACCCTATGATCTGTAGTAAAAATGCTGATTCTTAAGAACTACTACTGACCAGAGAGCCTTTTTACAGGGGCTACCTTTGACAAAACGACCGGGGTTTCGGTTCGGAATCCTCACTACAGTACTGCAAATAGTATTTGCCAGAGAGAAAGACAAGAGACAAGAACCGCAAAGGTCATGCATATGCACGTACGTATTCGAGGACCTACTTTAGGTAGCTTCCGTAAACAGATTGTGTAGTGGCAATTAAGTCGAGTAGGTGGCCATCCGTGTTTGTGTGTGTGTGTGTGTGTGTGTGTTCAACTAAGCTTGTTGGCAGATTAAGCATACATGCATGCATACTCTCTCCGTTCAAAAGTAGTACTATAAGATATTATTTTGTCTTAAATTAACCTTTTCGTATTTTGATCAAATTTATGGAAAGATGCATCAATACCAACAACATCAGATCAGTAGATTCCACGTAAAATATATCTTGATATATAATTGGGATTTGTGGATATTGTTTTCTATAAGGTTAATTGGTCAAAGTTAGAGATGCTAGACTTGGGATAAGACTATTCTTACACTATTTTAGAACAATGTGACTGTGAGTATGAGTTATGTAGGCATATATGATATATGAAAGATGATAACACCGTGAATTGGTTGGTCCTAATGGTAGCATGCATACATGTGTTGCAGTTGCATCCAGTTCTTGGTTTATTATCAAGTGGCTCTTCTTCACATAGTTTTTGTCCCAAAAACAAGTGCCTCATCCGAACGAAAAGTCAAGCATATCAGGATGCAAAAATATCTCTATATACTAGCTTTGGACAGCTCTCTCCGTATGTGGCGTACGCAATCGAGAAAAGGAGAGCCGTAAACCGCCAGAAAGCTAAAAACATGTACAGATCTGGTGACACACTTCACACCCCTGTCAATCTGGCGCGTACACACACACACACACCCCCTCTGACATGTCATGCATCGCACTTGACTCGATCCAGAGCCGAGACATAGGGGGGAAAAAAGCTACTACTACCTGATTGAGACCAGCATCCGTTGGCCAAGAACGCCGCCGAGGAATATCGACGCAGGAAAAGGGGAGCGATTTCATTTCCCGGACAAGAGAACGCCGAGCTGCATGCATGCATGGGCCATGCAGAGAGACGACATGGCTAGGGAAACACGAGTGCACGGCAGTAGCAGCGCGTTCGCCGTACGTGCATGATCACGTACGGCCTCGATCTCGCTGGATCAACCGAGCCAAGCGTGCACCACACGTCCCCATGCTCCCCACACATACGGCCATACGGGCCTCATGTGCACGTCCCTCGCGCGCAATCAATGCGCCGGGCCCCACGCGACATGTCATGGCAAGTACACGTACGTACCAACACCACCGCTCTCCTCTACTGCCGGAGAAGGAAAAGGGAGCTAGAACAATCGTGTGTACGTATCCCCACGTACGTGCACGGTACACGTCCTTGCAGCCCGTGCTTAAGGAACGTTCATATGAGTTTTTTTTCTGTCATTTGTTCTTTCTTAAGGAGTAACAGTGTTTAGCTAGCTCTTCAGTTAGGCAGTTACTTTTAGGCCGTGTTTAGTTCCCTTAAAATTCCAAAAAAATTCCAGCGCTACAGTAATTTCGAACATTTGACCACTAATTAGAAGTCTTGAGTGCGAATAACTGACAAAACCCATTCCATAACCCCCGGGTGTAATTTCGAGACGAATCTTTTAAACCTAATTAGGCCATGATTGGACAACATTGTGTTACAGTAAATAATCTCTAATGGTGGATTAATTAGGCTCGTTAGATTCGTCTCGCGATTTAGAACCCATCCGTGTAAAAAGTTTTATAAATAGATTTCATTTAATACTTCTAAATGTCAAGATTCCGTTTCCAAAATTTTTGGAAAACGGAACTAAACACAGCCTTACGCTGTCTCTGAAGCTCGTGTTCCCAGCAGTCTGTACGCAAACACTTTATGGCTGTAAAAAAAACAGAAATTAACCTGTACACGTGTCGTCGCTATCACGGAGCTGTGCGTGCATGCAGTAGTTTGGGAGCGTGAAACGGCAGGCGATGCACCGGCGGTTCACGAGTTGGCGAGAGCGATTTTCCGATCCTCTTGTACAAGTATATACAACCGAATATAAGCTGTGGTCACGCAGGCAGCAGCTCATCATGCATCGTATTGCACCCCTACTCAACTTGGTGCTCTGCCTCCTCTGCTTTCTCCTCTCGCGCGCGTCCGTGGCGTACGAAAGGGCAAAGACGAGGCGATGTGATCCCCCAACTGCTTTGATCCATCGATTGTTTGTTTCAAGGCCAAGCCTCTTTCCCGAGCCCCGACCCTGTGTGCCTGTACTCTCTCTCTCTCCTGTACTCTCTCTCTCTCTCTCATATTATTTTGTGGTTAATTAGTCTCTCGATCTGATCGTCAGCATGTTTTGTGACTTGCGATGGAAGCAAAAGACAGGGATAAGTAGTGCACGTACGTGCGAGGCATGAAGCAGCCTGTCACGAGCCACGTAGGATCGGGAGGGCTAGCAGCTAGGCACGCACACATCTGGTACGTGCCTGGTGCTCCTCCGTGGAGCGGCACACGTACGCCCATCGAAACGGCAGTACGTAGAAACCCCTCCATGTGCTGCGCCGTGGGGGAAGTACACTATACCACTACCGTCCGGCGAACGTCGTCGTAGGGGCGTCGAGAGCTAGCTTTTGCTGCACTTGTAAGCCAAGCTACGCCTACGGGGGATCGGAGTGAATGCTGCCGCGATAGCTACCATATACGCCCGAGACAAAAGGAAATGTGCATCGTTACGGTCCGATGGCATGCACCTTTCGTTGGCCTTTAATTTGTTTTCTTCGTGTGTGTGCGTGTGCAGTGGACACGAGAGCATGCATTGTATACAGTACAAGGTACGACTTGATGTGTGTGATTCACTCTATCTCCAGCTCGATCGATCGAGAGCGTCGTCGTCTATCCGTGCGTGCCGTGCAGTTGGGGAGCTGACCAGGGGAGAGTAGTGGTTCAGTGTGTGTGCCAGGATCTGACGACCCACTCTCAACTGCTACTACTATGCCCATGCGAGGTCCGAGTGGAGATGGATCACGGCGGCCGGAGTCAGACGGTCAGTAGAAGAGTTGATACAGAAAAGATCGCCGGAGCATAACCCCTCGATCGCTTCCGGCTATGGCTAGCCTTCGCGGCAACTTTACCAACGAAATTTGCAAAAGGCATGCGTGCATCCAGCAACCTGCTGATGGCCGGTTTTGCATTGGCCAAGTACTGGACGGATCGGAGCAACAACGGCACATGCCTGCACCGTGCCGGGCTGGGGCGCCGATCACGTCCACGGCACCATCCATCATGCAATGTAATTGACCTGCAGCCTGCAGACATGTCGATCGTCTCCCCCCTGAGCTTTCGCTTCAGAGCTGAAATTCCATTACTCAAATCCAGGAGTACTGCGTAGCACAGTACATGTCGCTGCTCGATCTTCGCGTTTCGATCTCCTCATTGTCCCCCGTGCTGTAAGTAACGCGCCGGATCGGAGGGGAGCACGGCTTTAACTCGACCTAGAGTCTCGTCGCGTCAGCCTGCAGGGCGCGACGACGTGCCCGGCGACCTACCTGCCTACTACGACGCATGATGATGATCTGATGGCTGAAGTGATCCCTGCCGTGCCGGTCTGGGGACGCGCGTTGGATCGGACGGGCGTCCGTGCGTGCGATCGACTTGTCGAATCGGCGAGGTCCGATGGTATACGCGGCCAACGCCCAATCGAATCCCACACGCTCCGTGCGATCCTCGTCATGCAGCCCGGCCGGCCAAACGCCGAAAGAAACCGGCCGAGCGCGGACGTTGGAGTCGCTCGATCTTCGCGAAGCTTTCCCGATCGGTTGACCATCCGAGAGCCGGCGCGTATACGTACTGGGCGGGGTCGCCATCTCCGGTCCGGTCCCCCGCGCCCGCGTGTGCGTCGCTTTTTTGAGGGGTCGGGGGACGAGACGACGCCGCTGCCGTTACCCGGCTACCCGGCGCCGGGAAGAGGACGAGCCGAATCCCCCCGATATCGCCGTCGGCGTCGCCACCCGGCTGCATGCATGCTCCTGCTGAAAAAGCACAGCACGTACGAGAGCGCGCGCCACATGCTTGTTACCGAGCCATGCGGCTCATCGAGCTCCTGGCTTTAGAGTAAAAAAAAGAAAAGAAATGCAAGCTCTCGTACACATATCATCTCGGGCATTGCAAGGCATTATAAGAAATGCCAGAACATCATCTAGTTGCACATGTGTTTCTCCCAAGCGATCACCATCTTCAACAGCAAGCTAATTGCAAATGTAAGTATGCAATCTGGTGCGTCCCTACGTTTCCGTAAACGAACCATATCAACCTGATAATAACGAGAGTTTGCCATGCGTCAGCCTGAAAAAAAAATCAGGCTGCTACTTATTGTCTCACATAGTTGAACAGGCAACCCGATATAAATAACATTAAATCAAAACCCAACTAGATGCATGCATGATGCTGCCTACCTTCACAATATCATGAAAATCCCCACAAAAATATGTAGATTCGTTCGCCTGCGCGAACTAGCTTGCCGTGCCTGATGATCTCCTGTCTTGATGCCGCTTCTGCCTCCTGTTGCAATTCCTAAACAATATCGACCGGATAACTTCACCGCCACCAGTTAAACTAATTTGGCCAATCAATAAACTAACTAGCCAAATTATGTTGACAACAGGTCCCTGTTGGTCCGGGACGAGGCGACACCGCGACAGCAGCCGCGGCCGCGAGCGCGGTGGGGCCGACGAGCGAGGGAGGAAGTCAGAGGGAAATGTGGGGGACGCGGAGACCCGTGGTGGCGGTGGCGGTTCCATATATAGGAAACCATTTTTTCCCCATGCTATATAGCAAATTTAATCTTCTATAAATTTCTAGTTGGTCCATAGGGGAAAAAAGAGAATGTATTCACCGCACAGTGCGATTGGAACCCATCCAATCGCAGAGGCGATGCTCCGGGTCTCCTGTCCTTCTTCCTCGAGCCAGGGGAGGGGGAACGACAGCCGATGAGCTGGGGGGGGGGGGGGTTGGAGCAACCCATGGGTGGGAGGTGGGGGCGGTGAGGTTGCCGGTGCCTGGGGCGGTTGTCGAGGCGATGGATCGGTTCAGCGGTTGCCGGGGGTAGGGGCCACTACTACAGTGTATATAGTCCCGGTTGGTAACCAGCTTTTGTCCCGGTTTTTCAACCGGGACTGCCAGTTCGGGACTAATGCGTCAACCATTTTGTCCCGGCGACTATCGAACCGGGACCAATGTAATTTTTAACGACAAAAAAAAATTCAGCCTCCGCCCACCAGGCCGACCACGCCGCCGCTCGCCGGGTCTGGCCGCGCCGCCCGCCGGGGCTTGGCCAGGCCATCCACGCCGCTTGCATCCCCAACCATTCCCCTCGCATCCCCACCAGTAGTGTTGACAAATCATTCAAAGAATCAATCAACAAATATTGAATCGACCCATACAAAATCAATAGATCAAGCAAATCATTCGAAGAAACCATCACACCATCACAAGATAGATACAATCCATACAATCCCACAGGAATCTCTATTCAAAAAAAGCAAGAAAAAACAATCACCGACGGACGGATCCCGTGGTGCCCGGCGCCCGCGGCTCGAGCGCTTCTGCCGCACTGGCCAGCGGCGGCCCGCTCCGGAGCACTCCACGCGGCGGCGACCCACGCGCTTCCTGGCGACGGCGGCGGTCGGCCCGTACGCTTTGTGTCGGCGGAGGCGGCGGCCGGCCCGCGGCCAGCTCCTCACGGCGGCCCGCACGCTCCTGGGCCGGTGGTGGCCCGCGGCCAGCTGCTTGTGCGCTCCGCGGCGGCCGGCGGCGGCCCGCTCCGGCACGCTCCGTAGCGGCGGCGGCAGTGGCTCGCGCACTCCGCGGCCAGCGGCGGCCCGTAGCTGCTCGCACTTCAAGCAAGAGAGAGAGGGGGATAAGGTAGAGAGAGGAGATGTAGAGAAATGAGAGGGGTAGAGAGGAGCGAGGGACTTTGAAAATATCAAGGAGCGAGAGGCCGGCCATCACCTTTTTTGTCCCGGGCAGTGATTTCAACCGGGATTGAATCTTACTCATTGATCCCGGTTGGTGGCTCCAACCGGGACCAAAGGCCCCTCGGACCAATGGTCTTGGATGGAGCCACCAACCCGGACAAATGTAGGGGCTTTGGTCCCGGTTGGTGGCTCCAACCGGGACAAAAGGCCCATGTGCCCCCACGCCGCCCCGGCTAGCGGTTGGACCCGGAACTAAAGCACTCTTTGGTCCCGGGTCCAAAGGCAGCCGGGACAAATGGACTGAACCAAAGGCCTGTTCTGTGGTAGTGGGCGGCTCCATGGCCACCGACCTTAGAGGAGGGGACCGGGGACGGTGGTGGCGGTAAAGCCAGTGGAGGGCGCGGTGGCACTCTCGGGCGTGGTAGGGCAACCGATGGGCGGTTATCGGCAGCGGATTGGAGGGGGTGGGGGTGTCAAGAAGACGGCAGAGGGCTGGGCAGGCGGCGTGGCGGCGACGGTGGCGGCGCAATCGAGAAGGCGGGGCGGAGGACCAGGAGGCTTCTGCAATAGCTCCGCGCATAGAAATAGACGCCCCGGCTGACCAACCAGCTGAACAAGCTGAAGGAACGATGGGTGCGCATTCGCTGTTTGGTGTTTTTGCGTCGCCTCCCACCTCAACACCCTCAGGCTATCCACAGTTGTCGTACTCTAAATTCATCCTCTAAAAGAAATACTCTAACCTAGTCATCGAGATTCTCTCCTCTATACTACTTTTCTTCACACTCATCTATCCTCTATATCTCTACATCTGCGTTAGCGTCTTCTCTGGCCGCAGGCTCACCTACACCTACCCGGATATCCCTTGGCGTGCGTGGGGCGTTTCGGCCGCGGCTGCGTCGCTCGTGGTTGGTCACGATGTTCGTCACGGATCGAGCTCTTAATTAATACTCCTGGGTGCCGTCCTCCTCGCTCATGGCTTCGCCTGGATGTTGGTGCCGTAAGTAGTGTAGTGTGTTGGTCCATGGGCGTAGTACGTAGCGTAATTGTCCCCGAGACCCCGAGTCTAAGGTAGCGGTACTGCCTACTGGTTTAAGCTATTCCTGACATGCAGGACAGTAACCTCTCTCCCGTGCACGAATCACCACGCGCATCGGACGGCAGTGGTCACCCATATCCCCCTCGCGGTGTCACGCACGCCGTGGTGCGCCACTACAACGTCATGCAGCCGCCCGACGCCACTGTCAACGCGCACAACCCGAACATGCGCGTGTCCACCCGGTACGGTAACGGTGCTGTACCTGTATGGCGGCGAGGTCGCGCCGTGGCACTCGAACGAGCTGTTGTTGGATGGGCGCGCCGTGGGCCCGTGGCGCGGCCCGCGCGGGTCAAGGAGCACGCCGCGGCGACGTGCGCGCCCACGTTCGGATCCGCGAGGGGCAGACCGAAGGAAGGTACTCTGAAGATAGGGTCCAGCCCGGGTGAAACCCTACTCCCCCTCCCGATCGAGCCCCCGTGTCGCCTCCGCCTCGACCTCGTCCGCCTCCCCGCAGCCCGTCTTCGCCCGTCCGCGCTCCCGTCCTCGGCCGTCCGCCCCCTCCTCGCCCGTCCACACGGACCCCCGCCCTCCTCCGCGGCTCGCAAGCTCTTCCCGCCGCCCGTGGCCTCGTCGAGGAGAGCGGCCTGAGGACGACGTCGTCGGCGTAGAGGTAGACGCCGCCCCAGCCCGGCCTCGCCTCCTCCACGCGCCGCCGCCCTAGGCCTACCTTTCTTGTACGTATTTCTTGGACGCAGATCCGCTTTGTCTGCTGCGTGCTGCTGCTTCTGATGCTTCTTTGGTTCATTTGCAGCGAGCGAAGAAGAGAAGAAGTGGAGCAACCTGCTCTCCGAGGTGCCAAGTACAAGCAGATCACCCCATCAGTCCTTCCTCTCCGAGCGTCTCAGGGTAAAACATTCATCTCTTCGTCTTCACTCTGTGCCGTCCTTCCTGTCAAGGGCTTTCCTGATGATACTTATGCTAGGAGTGGTAGCTTTGCGATGATGATGATGTGTTTCTCATTAGCATTAGTTGAATTGTGCACCCCTTTTGCCGATACTGCAAGCCGATTAATATATGGTACTCAATGTAATTAGCACTAGTTGCATGCTGCATGCTGCGACGATGTCTACGGCCATGTGCGTGCTGCTTGCTCTGCTTGATACGGCCACGTGCGTTGTCTACTATGTTTTGGTGACTAAATAAAGAAGAGTGCCACACCTAGTCATCTACTTGTCGCTGACCTGTTAATCCAACTGCATTGCAGTTTCCTTACGTGCATTGGCTTTGGGCCCTCCACCTTGACCTTAGTTATGTCATATATGCAATTGATTAGTCATACAGTTTCAGGCTCGTAGAATTTCTCTGCACTGCAATGTTTCTACAGCTAGCTCTATTAAACACTTGCTGCCATAATAAGTTTTTTTGTGTGTAGAGCACTTGCTGCCATAATCAGATTTTGTCAATGTTTGTAGAGCGCTTGCTGCTAGAATATGTTTTTGTCAATATTTGTAGAACAACTGCTACTAGAATTAGTTTTTTGTCAATATGTGTTGAACACTTGCTGCTAGAATTAAAAAAATTTCAGTGCGTGTAGAACACTTGGTCCTAGAATTAGGCATTTTTTTCAATCTGTGTAGAACACTTGCTTCTTATGAGCAGAACACTTGCTGCCAAAATCAGTTCCATCAATTGGATGCAGCGATGGCCAAGGATTTCCGACCTATCAGCTTAATGCATAGCTTTGCTAAGCTGGTGACAAAAATTCTTGCTAACTGTTTGGCACCCCATCTAAATTCTATGGTGGCCACCAATCAGAGCGCTTTCATTCGCGGGCGGAGTATCCATGATAATTTTATTCTTGTCCAGCAAACTGTGAAGATCCTCCACCGACAAAAGGTCCCTAGTCTTTTTCTTAAAATGGATATCTCTAAAGCCTTTGATTCCGTATCATGGTCGTTTCTTTTGGAGGTGCTCGCTCATTTGGGTTTTGGTCGGTTGTGGTGCAACTTGATCTCTAATTTGCTGTCTACCTCCTCGACTCGTATCTTGCTGAATGGGGAACCAGGAGAAAGTATTCAGCACCAACGTGGACTCCGACAAGGCGATCCGTTATCTCCCATGCTTTTCATCCTTGTCATGGACGTCCTTAATAGTCTTTTTGTGAAAGCAGGAGAAGAGAGACTTCTTTAGCCTCTGTCCCCAAGAATTTCTGGACAGCGCCTTTCTTTGTATGCTGATGATGTTGCTCTCTTTATAAAACCAGTTGATGAGGAGTTGCAGGTTACAAGGGGTCTTCTAAATGTCTTTGGTGCAGCCTCTGGTTTACAAACAAACCTTCACAAAAGTAGCATCATCCCAATCCAATGTGAAGATGGTTCCCTGTCGGCTGTGAGTAATACCCTCCCTTGCACCATATCTGATTTTCCTTGTACCTACTTGGGTCTGCCTTTGTCTCACAAAAAACTGAGGAAAAATGATCTTATGCCTTGGATTGAAAAAGTGGCAGATAAGCTGCCAGGGTGGAAAGCATCTCTGATGAACAGGGCAGGGCGGATTACCATGGTTCGGTTTGTGCTCTCAGCTGTACCTATCTATCTTTTGATTGCCATCAACGTCCCAAAATGGTTTATTAAGGCAATTGACAAGATCAGAAGGGGCTTCCTCTGGAAAGGGAGAGAGCAAGCGAATGGAGGCTGTTGTCTGGATGCTTGGGAGAAAGTTATGAGGCCTCTTGATCTGGGCGGACTCGGAATTATCAACCTGGAAGTTATGGCATGGGCGCTGCAAGCAAGATGGCAATGGCACAAGAAAACCCGAGTGGATCGTCCTTGGACTGATTTGGAACTCCCCTCGCATCCCAACTCCTTAGCCCTGTTTGCTATTGCAGTCAAGACGGAGCTGGGAAATGGAAACAATACTCTCTTCTGGTCAGATAATTGGCTGCATGGTACTTCGGTTGAGAATTTGGCACCTTTGGTCTTTGCAAGTGTGCCTCCCAGGATCCGTAAGAGGCAAACTATGGCAGACGCCCTAACCAACAATGGTTGGGTAGCTGCAATTCGAGGAGGTCTTTCATGGGTTGGTATCAGGGAATTTCTGAAATTATGGGATTGTGTCCAGGGTATTGTATTAAATGAGCAAGAAGACAGGCACATTTGGAAACTGGATGCAAAGGGATGCTACTCTTCTAAATCTGCATACCGATCCTATTTCCTGGGGTCTGTTACCTTTGAACCATGGAAAAGATTGTGGAAATCTTGGGCTCCTAACAAGTGCAAAGTGTTTCTTTGGTTGGCAATTCGGAACAGATGTTGGACAGCGGATAGGCTGGCCAAGAGAGGACTACCACACCCTGATCGGTGCCCTCTTTGTGATCAGGAGGGGGAGACAGTGCAGCATCTTTTAGTCTCATGTGTGGTGGCAAGACAGGTGTGGTTTAACCTTTTACAGCCTCTCAATCTGGGGGACTATATTCCTAGACAGCAGGAGTGCAGCTTTGCGGAATGGTGGCGTAAATTGATGAAGAGGGTGAAAAAAGAGTACAAGAGAGGAGTGAATTCTCTCATTATTCTGGGAGCTTGGCTGCTGTGGAATCACAGAAATGCCTGTGTTTTTGAGGGAGTAACCCCTTCAGTCAGTGCCATCATGTGTGCTTTCAAAGATGAACATAGCCTTTGGTGTCTGGCCGGCGCTAAAAAGCTGCAGGGCCTAGGTTTGGCTAATATAATCTAGGTTCTTGATCAAGGTGTTCTGGTCATGTTATTATTGTTGCCATAGGCTAGTCTGGTTTTTTAGTTTTGAACCCGTCTCTCTTATTTGGTCCCCGTATGAGAGGTGGGAGATGTATGGGGACCTTTTTCTCTCTCTAATGCAATGAAGCGCAGCTCTCCTGCGTTTTCGGAAAAAAAAAGTGAAGGAGAAGGTCCTGCCGCCGAGCAGGAGAAGAACAGGAGCTAGACAAGGTCAATGATACCTACGACAAGCTGCTCTCCAAGGCGCGCAAAAACAAGCAGATCACCCCATCCATCCTCTCCGAGCACCCAAGGTGAGCATAGCACATCCTTTTGGCTGCCTGATCTAATGCTACTGTGAGCAGTGACTCGTCTTGGACTTAGTTATCCATTTTATTTTGTTGCATAAATTAGCTTAACTGCCCATCTAATGGCATGGACTAGAGGAAAATTCCAGCACAATTATGAGTCAACACTCAGCAGAACACAAAATTAATAAGCTGTGAAAGTGGAACACTATTTATTTATGTACTGTCCCTTTGATCATAATAAATTTCAGGAAGTTGACACTGCATGAAGGTCTCACAGCACTTTCTTCAGTTTGCTAGGAAATGAAATCTAATCAGAGGTTACCACTATTTATTTGTTTAAGTAAAACTTCTGATTTGGCATTCTCCCTATTCATTTGGTCAGGCTGGAAGATGTTACACTCATCTAATAACTTGCCATCTACAGATGAATCTGTTTCACCATCTAAAGTTTAAATATTAGTCCTATTGAATTCAGAATATGTACTTATTGAAATTCAGAATATATATCATTAGATAGTTTTGTACTTGCACATGCAGAATGGTAAATTTCAGCTATATGTTCACATCTTCTAAGTGACGGTGATGTGGATTTGAGACCTCACACTTATGCATATATACCAGTTATTATAGGTGATAACAATTTCTTGCTTTTGACTTTCAGATCAACGGTTCCTGGACCTCTGATCAAGCTCACTGTGGACTTTGACCCAAGGTAATAATGAACTTACCGATGTTTTGCATAGATGATATTTCACAACTCGATGAATGTTTACATTCCTGCAGCATGCTGTTTGAAATTACTAGTACTCATGGACAGATGTTGTGGTTCCATTTTGCTCCTCAGCTCCTCCCTGGCAACTAAGTAGGATAGCTAAGCAGAACATGCTTGTCTCATTTTGGTTGATGAACTGGGCTTCATAGTTCTCTAGTTTTTTTATGGATGTCCTTCCCATCTTGATTCAAAACATATTAGCTGATTGTTTCTTCCTTATTCTGTTGCTGTATCAGCTACCAGACATGGATGTCCTTACTATCTTGAACCAAAACATTTTCACTAATTGTGTTAACTATCCTGTAGCTGTGTAAACAAACTCCTAAATACACCTAGATGGCTGGGTTTAGTCTGTTTCATTATTATTTTTCTTGGTACTCATGTAGTCATGTTGTAGGAAGCTCAAATGACTACTCTACCTTCACAAGCAGTGTTTTTGACCCTTTGTAGGAATTTTTGTAGTTAATGGCAATTGGTCAGTGCTTCACATAACAGGAGTGGAAGAAGATAGCATGTACCCAAATGAGTTTTGCCAAATTTCTTGTAAGCTTTCCCTGTTTACATGTCTGGCAAACTCACCATAATTATCTAGTATCTATTTTTGCAGCTGAGTTATTTTGTGATAGGACAAAGGTGCATTGTTTGCATCGCTGGCAAAAGCATCTTGATCTTGAGCTTATCAAAGGCCCTTGGACTCAGGAGGTTGGTAACTGTAGTGTTGGCTTTGCTTTCACATAAAAAGACTTTACTTTGAATGGCTCCTTTTCAAATTCATATATCCATATTTGCTTGGCTTGTTACTTATCTGTCCGAACACAGAGCTGCACTAAAATTAATATCGGTAGAGGTTGATGATCAGTAGGCTTTACTTTCTTCTTAGCTGTATGGCTGTCAATCACATTCATTAAAAAAAGTGTATGTTGCTGCTGCGAAAGCTTTGACTTCCTCTTAAAAATGGATCTGAGGTGTTTATTGTTGATAAAAGTTGTATCATCAATTATTATTATTATTATTATTATTATTATTATTATGACTTAATTTGCTTGATTTGTATATCTGAATGATGATACAAATCTTAGGTTGAGCATCCTCCATCCGACCCTCCCACGCAGCCGTCCGCCACCATGGGTGACATCGAAACCATCTCCAGCCTCGCGGAGGCCAACGATGTCCTGAGAAATAGGGGTATTGATCAGGTTGAAGGGTACCAGCTGGTTCAGTTTCATTTGGACGAGCGGTCATCCCTCCTAGATGCAGCAGAAATCAAGACAAGGACCCGTCCTGGAAGGGTTGGATTCAGATTGTTAAATCCTGAAGTTTTGGATTGCAAAAATAAAACTAAGATCGAGGTTGAGAAGGCCTACAAACGGTTGTTTAATCAATGTATGCTGCAATGTGAACAAGAGCTAGTCCCTCTCGAAGCCGCCATCGCGGAGCTGAAGAGGCGGTTGCTCCTCCCCGACAATGAGATTGCAGACGTAGGACCTGATGTTATGCATAGGAACCGAGGAGTGCAACAGGGTATATCCTCTGACCGCACCCTCTGATATATCTATCTTTTCGTCCTCTCCCCCTCTTATCATGTGTTTTTCTTTTTTCGTTTTTAAAATCTTTCAGCTCAGTAGGATTCTTTACCTTGGGTATAAGGACAATGTTTGTGTTGTTCCATCCAGCTGGCATATCTCCACTATTTAACACCTGAAGAACTTCCTTGATTACTTTCTCTCCCACAATATGCCAACATTTATAAAAGAATTGCTGGCATGCCATCAGGTCCAGGAGCTTTGAGGTCCCTAATTTGGTCTAAAACTTTCTTGATTTCTGCACTTGTGAAGTCTGCTAACAACATTTCATTTATCTGATTTGTTATCCTTATTTGATTTAGAAAAGAGCTCACCAAAGTTTCACCTTGCTAGGTGAAGAGGGCTGAGTAGTATTGAAACACTAGATTTTCTGTTAGCAGTAACCCTGTGTTTGGACTGTCTTGGTTCAGTCAAGTGTCTAGGCGCAGATTTTCAGCTAGTACTTAAGAAGGAATAATAGGCAATCATAGAGTTAATGCCTGCAGTCATTAGGAGGATATCACACCAGTAATTGTAGTCCCACTACTGCTATATATATATAGAAGAAATTAGAAAAGCTGCAATGTATTCTAGCAGCACCAAATACCACTGTCAGTATTCGAGTTTGAGTGATATTCCTGGGCTCTTTGTGAGTTGCAGCTGCTTCTGCAGGACTGCTGTCGGCTTTCATTTTCAAGTGTTTTTCTTCAATTCTAACTTTTTCTGAATACTATTTTTCACCCAGTTCCCGCGCTATCCAGATTATGAGTATGGTAGTCGGAACTTGCGAGTACCATACCAACCTGCATACACTACTGAAGCAGAGAGAAATGATGCAATAGCTCGTGACAAACGTGCTCAGAAAGCATATTGGAGTTTCAACCTTTCTGTTCTAGAGATTAAGAAAACAATCCTGGAGAAGAAAAGAATTGAGCTGGAGAGAGGGCTGCAGTCCGAGTACATGAAAGCATGTGAGAACCAATCCGACCTAGGGGTTGGTTATGCCGACTTCGATTTTCTCTATGCATAGGTAAGCCTTTGTGTGGATAGGGGGGTGAACTGGGTATGGGGTTTGGGAGGTTCCGGTTCGGTCCAGATCAGCCGGTTCAGAGTTTTCTTTCTGGAATTTGATCTCTGTGCTGTTGATCTGATTTTGATCTTATCCTATTAACTTGGGACCATGAACTTGTCATTCCTCAGGAATAGCTATTTTGGTTGCTCTAATGTTTAGATCAGAAGTTTTACATATTTTGCTTCCTTGCATTCCTCATGAATAGAAGTCATATTGTGCACACTAGTAATTTTTTTTGCTTATTGCTTTTTTACTTTGCTTCTTCCCAGGGAAGGGGTGGTTGCTGTCATGAGGTTTGTGCATGTTTTTTTTCTTTTCCAATCATACTGGCATGGTTAGCTTGAACTGCGGAATCTTATAGTGCTATTCACCTTATTGATCGAATGATATTGTTACCTGTTTATTACTTAGCAAGCCCAGCATTTTAAGAAGGGCCTAGTTTCAATCACTTATCCAACTTCCTGTCTGCTTTTCCTGACGCAGAAGATTTCCCAGATTCCGCCGTCTGCGAAGACCGTGCTTTTGAAGCTCAGGTCTCCATAGAATTATCAGCACGTGAGAAGTCATATTGTGGAACTTCTTGCTCGTATTCAATATTTAGTTGTCTACAGCTATGCAAGTGTGGATAAGTAGAAAATCCTGTGATGAATGGTGTACTCATTTGTACGCCTGTTTGGCTCCATCGGCTAAAATGTAACCAAAACTAAATTTAGTCACGTTGGATTCAACGTAGGAGATTAATAAGGCGTTAAAGTTTAACTTACCCTCTAACGGGAATAAAAGTAGCCCACTTGATTCCGAGGACCAAAATATAAAATTCATGCCCCACCCCGGCGTGTCCCATGTTGCTTGCGCCCCCGGGGGCGGCCGGGCGGAGGCCTAGCCACCGCCCACCGCTGCGCACCTTCACGAGCGCCCGGCAACTCTAACGTATAGCAAAGAAAGATGAGCTATCTTTTGACACGTTAGATAGTACTAGTTTGTCACATTTTACTCAAACGTTTAGTAAAATCTAGCACTGCTCTGGACCCACAATAAAAAATACTCCCCTACTCAGCTTTTCCCCACGCCATGCGCTACTCGTGGATGGGAATGAATGATTTTTTTAATCTTAGCTAAAGGTTAGCTCCGGTGCTCAGTTAGAGGAGCTCCAGCGTGCGGTTTTGGGGTTGCTAAGAGCTCCACATGTTGGAGGAGGGGGCGCTCTATAGCACCATCCTAGCACTACCGCTCTGTTTTGCACCCGGTGCTCCAAATAAATTAACATATTTTTTTAACCCAGTACACCACCACACGAGATGGAGGAAAGAGATATGAATGACTTTTTTTTTATTAGATAGAGCTCCACCACTTGGACTAAACGCTGGATTGCATGTGACTCTGAAGCTCTTACATGTCCAAACGCATAGATTTTTTTCTCAACATACGCTGCCCTGCTTGAGCAGCTTCCCGGGGTAGCCGGGGTACGCCCCGCTCCCGAAGATCCCGGCGCACGCCGTGGCGGCCTCCAGCCCCGCGCCTGGCTCTCGCCCTGGTAGTACCCGTCCCCGTACGGGTTGCTGACGGTGTGCCGGCGAGGAGCGCGGCGAGGCTGACGACCAAGCCGTCGACGCCGACGTCCCCGATGGCCTTGGGCGGCGCGAGCAGCGGCTGGTGGAATTGGAATGGCCACGCGCACTGGCCTGGGCACTGCCGCGCGGGGTTCCCCGCCCACAGGTACGCATACCGCTCCCGGCCGGGCACGCCGTCGTGGCCGCCGCACCGCGACACGCAGAAGGGCGCCACGGGCACGTTGGTCGCCGCCGCTCGCGCTGCCCAACGGTTGAAGTCTTGAAAATCATTTTCTAATTATGTATATTTCATTGCGTTTTTTGCAGCGGTCATGTTTGACGCTTCATCCAGACAGAAATGTAGCATGTCAGTGAGAGATGTATCGGCCATAATTAGCAGCAGAACAGTGTTCTGAGACTGTAGCCCTGCTGCTGTCAGTAAAACAACACGGTGCACTTTGGTTTGCACGCTGCACCGCTGTCCGCTGATGCACTTTTTGCTGTGTCCGTCCAGTGTTCAACTCCGCCGGCGGGTCGCACACGGCGGACGAGGTGAGCGCGCGCGGCGGACTACGCCTCCTGCTCCTCCAGCAAGGCGCTCAGCAGCGACAGCGCGCACCGGCGCCACCACCGTCAAGCACTACTTCATCTGCGGCGTCGGCGTCGCCGGTCACTGCAGCAGCGGCATGAAGCTCGCCGTATACTTGGCCGCCGCGGCCGCCCCGGAGCCGGCGCTGGCCACGACCTCGGACGCCAGCGAGGACGCCCCGGACGCCACGAGACGTCCTACCTGCCAGCGCGCCAGGCCCATGTAAAAGGCCCAAAGTCCCGGAATACATAAAGCGCCAGCAAATCCTAATTCCTCAATCCGGCGGCCACTACCGTCCGCCGTCTCGGCATCTCGCCCACTCGACCGCGCGCCGATCCTCCCCCCGTAGCCATGAATCCTTCCATCCCCCGGCGTCGGGCCAAGGAGCCCGCCCTCCGCCAAGAGGCGCTGCGGCATGTGAGCGACGCCAGGCATCTCCTGTCGGGCCAAAATCGAGCGCTGCAAGGACTTGGCCATCAAGGCCCTTGGCCTCGACCCATGCGCCCCGGGCGGCCACGCCTTCTTGGTCGCTGCCATCGCCCTCCGCACCACCCTTCAGCCTCCTGTACGGCCCCCCAACCCCTACTCTGAGGCCGAACAGGCTCTCTGTCTTTGGCCTCGACCCCACCTTCCCAACCGCCCGCGACCTCGCCGTCGTCGAATCATACTATCACCAAGCCTCCGACCTGCTCAACCGCTCCCACCCCCTTGACCCGTGCTATGCCGCCTCCTCCAAAGCCGCCAGCCTGGTAGCCGAAGCGTGGGACGTCCTGTCGGATCCTGACCGCAAAGCATCCCTGGACTCCAGATTCGAAGCGCTACAGCAAGAGCCGCAGCTGACGCCGCCGCCGACTGCACAGGCTGGACAGGAAGACATGGGCCGTGGCGAGCGTAAGCGTTCAGTGCCTGTTACCAGCCCACCGGCTGCTACGACTACTCCAAGGCGATTTTTTCTTTTTTATATTTAAAAAAAATAAAAAATATATATCCATTTCGAAAAATTTCAAAAATAAACTCCGGTCGCCCTTATGGGGGCGACAGACCCTAAATGTAATTTCTTTTTCTTCAAATTTGCAACGAGGTCCCTAGCCGGAGACGCGCGGGTGCAAGGGGGGCCTGTCGCCCCCTGGCGACAGGGGGCCCTGTCGCCCCCCCTCGGGCGACCGGGGGGCCCACCCACAGGCGCGATAGGGGAGGCTGTCGCCCCCCTCCCTCGGGCGACCGGCCCTTCCCCTCCTATATAAACATTCTACCCCCATTCCCACCTCATTTGAGTCCAAAAATTTCACCAAAAATCCAGAAAAAAAAAGAGAGGGGTTAGGAGAAGAGAAGCGGCGAAGCCCTGCCAGATTGTGCACTTGTGATCTGCAGGTTAGTACATTTAGCTTATATATTTTTGCATTGTTATTGTAGAGTAATTTAATTTAATTAGTGCTATAGTAGAACCATTTAATTAGGAGTTTAATGATACTTTAGTTACATAGTAGTAAATTAGTTTAGAAAATTAGTACTACGCGTTTATTATTACAATTGCAGTACTATTAAAGATGTGTTTATAAATTAATTACGATTTAGAATAGAATTTCGCATATGCAGTATAGAATTTGAGTGTCATCACGTAGTTATGAATACTTATATGTTGTAGTTGAAATCCATACTTAGTTTTTACGGATTATTGAATAAGGTAGTGAAGTAAAGAGTATAACTCGATAAGTATTCTGTGATATACAGATATGTCGAGCAAGATGCAGTTTCAAGTATTTTTTGGTGACTACAATGTTTTGTATGGGCCAAATGGAGTAGACATTTCTGCCTTTAAGTACACATTTAACGGCATAGATAAACCTCTGGAGAGGAGTTTTGGTTCCATATGTAAGTGGCTGCAGCGTGGGTTCCGTGTTGATCCGGAGACATATGTGATGACCGTCCGGTCTCTTATTAATTGGGAGGTAGAAAGTGGTTTATGGGAATTGATGATGATACACAGCACTGATGACTGGCAGAAGTACATGCAAGCAGCTCTAGAGCGTGGGTGGCCTCTGGCCATTCTTGTTCAAATCCGGGAGAAGACACAAAATGAAATCCAACATGGTGCAGATCAAGCAACTCCGAGTATTCGAAGAGAGACCAACTATGTTGAGCAAGATGAGTCAGAAGAGATAGATAACCAAAACATCGGACCACAGGGCCTTGCTGATGAGGGAGAGATGATACATAGCATTGTGGACGAGATGGAGGCAGAAGACCAAACTGCAATAGAGATGGAAGAATATGAGGGCTCATCTGATGACGAGGAGTACTCATTGCCAAAAGAGTGGAATGAGTATGGTTTTGGCAATCATGTCGCAGAAGACGTACGAAATCAGGAGTGGGAGTACAGAGGGAATGAGGTAGTGCAAGGTGCAACATATCCAAACATTGAAGCCGTAAAAAATGCTGTGAGACTATGGGCAATATCATTGAAATGAGAATTTAGAGTAGTAAAGTCTGGCAGTAAAGAATATGAGGTGAAGTGTGTGAATGATGGATGTCCATGGCGAGTACATGCATTCAAGGGAAAATGGAAGTCGAACTGGAAATGTTCCAATGTGACAGAGCACACTTGTTTGCTGTCAGATGTTCTTCCCTCGCATCGCAATATATCATGCGACTTTATTGCAAAGCAAATATTTGGGTTGATTATGGACAACCTAAATTATGAGCCAAAAATAATTGTTCGACACATTGAGCAGACTTACCAGTACACCATTAGTTATATGAAGGCATGACGGGCTAAACAAAGGGTGTTCGAGATGCGGTTCGGCACATACGAGACATCATATGATAACCTACCTCGTATGTTATCCCAGGTTGCACTAGAAATCCTGGAAGCTTTTATGACACATACCTCGTACCAGCCGTGACTAGGGGGCAAACCATTCTGCAACGAGCCTTCTTTTGCCTAGGTGCCTGTGTTAGGGCATTTCAGTGTTGTCTTCCGGTGATCTGCATTGATGGCACATTTCTGACTAGAAGGTATAAAGGTCAGATACTCACCGCAATCGGCGTAGATTGCAACAAACAAATAGTCCCGCTCGCATTTGCATTTGTTGAGAATGAGAACTTAGACAGTTAGTATTGGTTCCTTGAACGAGTGAAGGTTAATGTTGTTGCTGCACGTCTAGATGTGTGCCTTATTAGTGATAGGCATGCAATTCTGCTACAATCAATACTGAAATTGCAACGTGAAACTGCGACAACGCCTCCATTGTGGCCCGATGTCCAAAACAGGTGGTGCATTAGGCATATGGGTGCAAACTTCTATGACCACTTCAAGAACAAGGATCTTAAGAACATGTTTAAGAGGTTGTGCACCTAAAATCAACAGAGAAAATTCAATGCATTATGGCAGATGCTTGATCAGTTGACTGTAGAGCTAGTGAAGGTAAGGGCATCAGGAACAATCACGAGTCAGGCTGCAGAGGCTAGGGATTCAATTGAGAAGCCATTTTCACACTGGATTCGAGGTGCATCTAAGGAGAAATAGTCATTCCTTTATGATACCAATGGAATACGGTATGGTATTCACAAAATGAACCATGCAGAGTGTTTCAATATGGTAATGCGTTCTTGTCGTGCATTTCCTCTTGTGTGAATTGTTGAGTTCATCATGTATGGGTGCATGAAGTATTTCAGAGAGCGTTACATGACTGCAAGCATAAACATCAACAACCCGCAAATTCAGTTTTGCATAAGAGTGACACAATATATGCAACAGAAGATTGAAAAGGTTAAACTGCACCGCGTCATATCGGTAGGTACAATGGAGCATAGATTTGAGGTTCTATGCAAGGATAGAACTGGTCGTGGTATCCGTAGAGATATGGTGGTACAGGAGAGTTTGATTACAGTAGATGGCAAAGCCTTCTGCTCCTGCATGAAGCCTAAGTTATTGCATTTGCCATGCTCGCATCTCATTGCGGCATGTGCAGAGTCTGGGTTGCAACCAGGAGTATTTGTTTCACCTTACTTCTGCAAGGAAGCAGTTGTATCCACTTGGGGACATGAGGTATACGGGATTGGAATAGTGGGACCTTTCATTCAGGATAATGAGGATAAGATGTTTATTCCTGATCCAGCCACTAAGAAAGGCAAAGGCCGCCGTCAGACACGTCGTATTCGGAATGGTATGGACGAGTCCGAAGCAAGCAAGGCACAAAAGCGTTGCAGCCAATGTGGAGCATTAGGTCACAATTACAAGAAGTGTCCTCAGAATGCACTTCACGATGCTGCTGACGTCGGTCCTTCTGGAAATCCCAGAGATGGAGCACCTCCTATATTCAGACGACCATCGGCAAGAATTGCTCGTGGAAGGCACTCGGTGTCATGATCCACCAGTGTGCAGTTTGTACCTATATACTAATCGTGCGTGGAGTTTGTATCGAACATATCTGTAATATGTAGTAATCGTGCGTCCAGTTTGTATGGAACATATCTGTAATGTATAAATATCGTGCGTGGAGTTTGTATCGAACCTATCTGTAATATGTAGTAATCGTGCGTGGAGTTTGTATCGAACCTATCTGTAATATGTAGTAATCGTGCATGGAGTTTGTATCGAACCTATCTGTAATGTATAAATATCATGCGTGGAGTTTGTATGGAACATATATGTACCTATGTGTTCGCATATATTTTTTAATGCAGGTATGAAGATGGACTCCTTGCTAGACCCAGTTATCGACTCGAGCCACCGGTCTTTCTTTGCAGCAGTTGAGCACTGAGCCCTAGAGGTGCTACGTCCTCGTCCACTTGGGGAGGCGATCTCTATACACCACGATTGGGTTGACAGGTATGTAATGAAATATTATTGTTTATCACTTATGTATTCGTCGGTATTCCTTTGTTTCGACAATTTTGTTTTTTGCAGGTTACGTGAGTCCGGTCTACTGACTCTGTGCCGTCTTGTCGAGGGTGGGCTTATTCAGCTAGACCGATCCCTCCTGACGGCGCTCGTTGACAGATGGAGGCCGGAGACACACACGTTCCACCTCCCGTGTGGGGAGATGACTCCTGCGCTGCAGGACGTGGCCTACCTCCTCGGCCTCCCTATCGTCGGGGAGGCTGTAGGTCCGCGTGTGGTGGCGGCCTCGTGGAAGGATGACCTCGAGGCCCATTTTGCCCTGGTTGACCGCGTGGAAGAAGCTGGTCCGATCAACCCACACCCGCGAGCAGCAGGTCCTTCGAAGACCTGGTTCCTACAGTTTACAGTACGTATTCATTGCATATTTAAGTTTAATTGTTACAATTCACATGTTGCATTGTCAGTTCAAACCATTAATCTTAATTGTTTATGCAGCCTACCCTGTTGGCTGCGGATGCCGACGAGTACAGTGTGACCAGATCGCTGGAGGCGTACCTACTTTGGTTGTTTGGTTACATCATGTTCAACAACACTCATGGCAACTCGGTGGATAGGATTCTCCTTCCGTATGCATGGGAGATTGCGGATGGGGACGAGGACGTACCGCCCTACAACTGGGGTGAGGCGGTACTTGCAGCCAGTTACCGTGGACTCTGTGACGGCTGCATGAAGACACATGGGATCGCTATCCTAGCGGGGTGCCCACTACTGCTACAACTTTGGTCGTACGAGAGGCTAGCCGTTGGTCGGCCCATCGTCAGCCACGAGCCTTACCACGAGGCCATGTACGGCGACGAGGAGGACGACAGGCCCACTATGGGAACTCTCTGGATCTGGCGTCAGGTACGTTCGCAACAAATCTAATTTTGTTATTCATTGTTACATGATGCGTTAGCGCACTTTTAATTTTACTTATTCGGACTGCAGAGGTCCTGGGCGCATACGCAGGTTAGACGCGCATATCCTGAGTTTGTTTCGGAGCTCGACATGCTGACGCCCGAGGACGTTGTCTGGGAGCCTTACAGCCCTGAGGTTGTGGCTACCCGTGCACCAACAGGCCTGTCTTCGCACTGCTCCACGAATGCGAGCCTGTGGTTTACTACAGCCGTCGTGGTTTACGACATCGCGGTTGAGGCATATTGCCCTTGGAGAGTCAGGAGACAGTTTGGGCAGCGCCAGGAGTTTCCGGTGCCCACCGCGTTGGAGCATGTCAGTCGCCAGGACCACAGGTAATTATGAATGAACTTGGCTCGTAAATTCGTGTCGAATCTAACGATTCTTCGTGGTCCACTTTTGAAGGTTGTCAAGGAGTGGCTTGCCGTGCTCTGATGATTGGCTCACCAAGATGCAGCCGTGGGTGGACCAATGAGAACATGCAGACGAGTACTTGGTCCATCCAACAGGACCACACACAGACAGCTCCTTTAGGGCTTACCTCACCTGGTACTTACCCCGGACTAGGGCTCGTCTGGTTTATGTTGACACTCACCCGCAGCCACACCAGGTGAGGCCTCAGGATGGCTATGCCCGGCACCACGTGGAGGCACTAGCTGGCGCGGTGAGTCTCTTGATCATATTTGCATATATATATATATATATATTAATATTCATAAGATAATTCATGTGTTTCTAACTGTTCATTTACTGACTGGATGTTGTTTCGCCTTTGCAACATGATGGAGACGGACTGCTCGACTTACCTGACGAGGGTACGTGCCGGATCACCAATGACCCAATTTGAGCAGACAGAGGCATGATTGAGGCAGCGTGACCAGTTGCGTCAGGTAGTGCACAACTTGGGAAGCCGTGTGCAGTACGAATACAGCCACGGGTCGTCCCAGGCCTCGTCGTCGTTCCCGCGTCCGGCGACCGTGCACGGGCCGACGTCGCAGTACTACACAACTACAGGTAACGTAGATATCTCTTTAAAATTAGATCAAGGGTCCTACATATTTACTAATATAACAAACAGGATATGATCCAGCTACTGTGTTCGGCCATACTGGAATGTTTAGAGGGACACCACCAGTTGGCGGACCGTATCCAGAGATGATACCGGGGCCACAGATACCGGCCTACACATGTTAGTTTATGTTTCATATTTAGGTTTCTACATGTCACGACGAAAGACACGAGCGTATGCTAACATCCGCATTTTATGCGTAGGATTCTACCCCGATGCGGGCGCCGGGCCTTATTCTTCCTCCTTTCGACCTGGTACAAAACACTCTCTCAATACACTCACTAATTTACCACGCAACATTTGTTGGTTTACGTTTATATGTTACGCAGGGTTTGTTTCGAGTACGTTCGTTCCAGATAACGAGGGCTTCACCTTAGACGAACTCAACAGCTTGACTCCAGACTCACCTGGCGCGCACGGTGACCCCGATGTCTTGGGGTATTCACAGTTAGGAGGAGCACCACTTGGGATCTCTCAGCAGCAGACACCGCAACCCCTTTTGCGTCCTGAGCGACAGGTGAGGTCTCCGGATCGTCACACCTACTCCGAGGGCCATGTCTGTGCCCAGCAGAGGGCTAAGAGGGTCCGACGCCCTAAGGGTGGTTAGATATATCCGATGTTTGTATCTCTGATGTTTATTTGTAATGAGATAGCTGTGGACCGCTTATTTGTACACTTTAACGTTCACATCTGACCACTCTCGTATTTTCCATTACATACAATAGATGGTATGTTTATGCTTCGCTATTCCATTAGGACTAACTATGATTCAAACTCGACATTATGTACATGTCCAGTGAATGCAAGTTAGGTACGAGACATACATACAAGCATAATACAACATTAACAATACTAAATGCGAATACATCTTGAACCTATGAACATCATATGTTATAGATCATGACATGAAATCATCTAGGTCGTCATCCCAGTTGACAGGTGGTGGTGCTGCAGGTGGTGTAGTATGGCTCGACGAACCTCTTGCCTTTCCCTTTCTCTCTTTTGTGGATCTACGTTCATGTACAGGGGAGGAACATCATGTGTTGGAGGCCATGGTTTGGGGGGCATAAAGTCATCCATGTCGTCATCCCAGTTAACACAAGTTGGTGCTTGAGGTGCTGCAGCATGACTTGACGAACCTCTTCCCTTTCTCTTTCTCTCTTTTCTGGATCTAGGTTCATGTACAGGGGAAGGAACATCATGTGTTGGAGGCCATGGTTTGGGGGGGAGGGGAAGAAGTCATCCATGTCGTCATCCAAGTTAATACAACTTGGTGCTTGAGGTGCTGCAGCATGACTTGACGAACCTCCGGTCATCTGTTCTTGTGGAGGCCAATTACTATCGCCCGAAGATCTTCTCCACCTCCTTCGCCTAGTTTGCGGCATAAGTCCACCGAAGATACATACCAATTTACGGAAATTTTGTATCGATTTGTTAATCAACTCCATGTCCTCGGGGTAATCCTAGCATATAATTAAACAACAATGTTACTGTTTCAAACATATGGATTCCAAATGACGGCCGGGATTAGAACTGAATGAGAGTTACCTTAATGTGCATCTCATACACTTCTGGCCGCATCCATATCTTACAAGAACTTTGTAAGAATCCAATGATATTAGGATGATTCGCTAGTTCACATACTCTCATGTATATCTTCTGACGTTCTAGCAGGTGTCCCTTTACATCTTGCGTTGTAATACCTCGAAATAATGTCAAATCTTTAAACTCTAATACTTTGGACAACACCATCTCTATCGTACCATCCGCTAACGGATCCAACTTCTTACTGATAACAAGATGAGTCATGATATCAAGTATTATACTAGATTTTTCTTCGGTCCATGAAAATCCTCCACAATTGGAGGCAGCCATTGCCTTATGCTGCAATATCAATAAGGTACTGTCATAATTCTATTCTAATTCATAATTAATTTAAAAACAAGTCTGTAATAGTACTGAAATTGTAATACTAAACGAGTGTTCTAAAGCAACAAATCTAATTCATATAATCCGCTAATTAAATAAAATTGTTATACAATATCAACGGATTCATACGGAAGTTACCGGTAGATCACAAGTGCGGAATTCGGCAGAGCTTCGCCGCTTTTCTTCTCCTCACCCCATTTTTTTCTGAATTTTTGGTGCAATTTTTAGGCTCAAATGAGAAGGGAATGGATGCTAGGACTTATATAGGTTGGGAGACCCCCTGTCGCCTCGGGGGGGGGGGGGGGCGACAGGCCCCTGTCGCCCGTTGGGGGGGCGACAGGCCCCCTTCCCCCGGCCAGGTACCTCTTTGCAAATTCAAAAAAAAATTACATTAAGGTCCTGTCGCCCGTTGCTTGGGCGACAGGACCCCTGTCGCCCCTGGGCCGGGCGACCGGGGGTATTTTCGAAAATTTTCAAAACGAACATATATTTTTGAAATTTTTATTTTTTTAAATATAAAAAAGAAAAAGGCGCCTACTCCAAGCGTTGTGGCCCATGGGCGTCGCGCTGGTTTGCGCGTTCGCAAGCGCAACGTCTAGTCTGGCAGGCGATGAATGGATGTGAGGGTGCCTGCGTGCACATGCGGGGCCGAAGCCGTGTATCGCCGTGTCATGAAGAGGAATTTGCTGCAGATTTTGTGTTTAAACCATATCTGAAACATTTGAATGATGTGATTGCTGTCGATTATATTTGAGTCTCTTTCGAGGAATTTGCTACAGATTTTCTATTTAAACCATATCTGAAACGTTTTGAATGATGTGATCACTGTCGATTATATTTGTCTCTTTCCTGTATTGAGTTAATTCTGAAAGTACGACAAATCACTATTGATATTTGTTTTACATTTTTTATAATTTTTTAATATTATGGCTTCATCTTGCACATCTATGACAGCCCTTGCAGTATCTAGAAAAGGTCTTCCCAAAATTATAGGCTCGCTCTTATCCTCCATTTCCAAGACAACAAAATCAACTCGAAAAGAAATGCAAAATTACCAAGTACCACAGGGAGTCAGGGACATCAACCAAAATGCATGTCTGATGGTGATAAGTGCAATCAGCAAGATGGAGAGTCATGGTAGCCAGCCGTGCATCACCTAAAGGTAGTGCTTCTATTTAACCTGTCACTATAGCCACCAATTTCCTGCAGGTAATCTTTAAAATAAGCACTGCACTTTTAGTAATATAGAATAGGTGCATTTTAGTACCATTTCAATCTAGACTGTGGTCATAATCCGATTCAGTGTCCAAATATGCTCTAGATGAATGTAGGTGTTGTCTATTTTTGTATCCAAGCTTCTTTTAAATTCCATATTGTTCAGCTATTTTGTTTCCATATCCAAAACTGCAACAACTTTATGCAAGGATCAATGATGCTATATAATCAGGTAAGTTTAATTTTGATCAGTCTTTTGAATTGGTATATGGAGATTTTGTGAGTGCTTTAGCATCTTTTTAACCTCATAGGTGCTGCTAGATCAATAGCATTGTTTATTTCTCTCTATAGTTATCGAATGAAACTTCACAAATGTGGATGTGTTTTTTTTTTCTTTTTTCAAATAATGAGCGGTAGCTGCTACAAGTATGTCTTTCTATCTCTAGATCCATCATGTTTTTCATTGTCAATTTGAGTGGGAGCTATTCTCAATATTTTTCTTGACTGCATAGGTCCTTTGATTTTTGGCCTCATAGGTACTGCTATGGCAATTTGATTTTGTAAATTCCTCACTTGACAAGGACATGGTAAGATCTTAGATATCTTTTTTTTTACATGTGGTTGTTATTTAAATGCTTAATATGTTTATAATGGAGCTGTTGGTGGAGGGTAGTGTTAGAACTATTGGATCGCCTAGGAGTAGATCGAGTGGGAAACTAACTTTCTGTTGAGGAAAATACCTTGCCGATGTCCATGGCGCTGCCGTTATCTCGTGGTATGCCGGAGTCGTTCGAGGTCGAGGCCGGCGTGATGCGGTGACGACGACGCAACAGTGCAGGGACGGCGGTGTCGTGGAACAGGGGCGGCGGGCTTCCCGTCGCTTCCGGCACCTCCTTGGTCGGTCAAGTCGCAGGGGTGGGCGAGTGGGCACGACTTTTTCTTGGCATGCGTGCCTCTGCAGCCCCCACCTCCTCTATATAGTGTCGGCGCGACAGGGGCCCACAACCCAGTTGGGTTGGGCTCCCCCGACCAGAGAGCCGAGTCAAGGGCCCGACTCAGTCGTTGGACCGAGTCGGTGGAGATCAATACTAACATTCTCCCCCTTAGTCTCAACTTTGTACTTTAGACTTCTCAACTTGAACGTAACTCTTTATTTTCTCTTTACTTGCTTTGCTCTTGGCCTCATCTCATTGCAGATTGGTACGTAGGGCGTGCCTCGTCATGACAGTTATCATTTACTATCAGATTAACAGCCACAATACACCTTTCTGTATTGAAACAAGGCCTTAACTTTTCTTTGGGCCCTTTAGTAATCCAGAAATCATAGGCCTCCCGTAAAACCCATGTCGACTTGGGCGGTAGACCTTTAGTAAGTGGATCGGCAAGCATTTGCTTGATACTTTGATGCTCAATGCTTTCATATGATTCTGGATTTTCTCCTTTGCAACATATAACTAAACCGTCAATGTGTTTGGCAGCACACTTGACATGTTGCTATAGAAGTGAAAACATTCGAATGGTATATCGCTGTTGACTACCATTATCAATTCCGGGTAAAGATTTTCTCAACCATTTTGCCTATCCTGTAGTCTCATATCATGCTAAACTTTGGGTACACGACCCACGATATCACAACTATTTTGCTTTGGAGCTTTTCCATAATAAAACTCCAAGCGCGAGTGTTAGCTACTACTCTGGGCTTCACTAAACATCTCGCCAAAATTCAATTCTTTTTACTCATAACCTTTTTGAGAGTACATGTTCCTTTCTTACTTAGCATGAGGCTTACAATACTTTACAAAATTGCAAAATATTCTATAACTCCATTCCAGTGATCTATTGCTGGACTGGACATCTGCAAAAATGTCCCGAATACTCTATGTCAGGGTAAATTCTTTTGAGCACTATTTCTGCTTCCAACAGCTGAAGCACATGGAAGCACTTTCTTTTGATCGATCATATTACGGTTCTTGGAATACTCAAAATTCCAAAACTATTACCCTTGACTATAGGACGGGCCTAGACTTTCTCGCATGCATACTATTTCTCTTTAGAACTCTTTTCAAGTATGCTCTTGCGATATTCCTAATACCCCTTTTCTTTTATCTCGGAGAACTTCCATTCCTAGAGCGAATGATTCTTCACCGAGATTATTTTTATCAAAACTAGAGGTTATAATAACCTTCTTTGAGCTTTGTGGGAAAGGGATTTCCCATCTTGGAACTTTGCATATTTGCAATTTGTCATCTTGACCATTACTTAAAACCCAAAACTTTTTTTTTGTTCCCATAAAACTTTAGATACCACTATTCTGTGATCTGATTTCATTAGATGTTATCCCGATGTTCTTTTCTTTCCAACATCCATCTAATGCAATTCTAAAAGTAGTATGACACCAATGTCTTTATGATTATAAAAGAATCTTTTCATAAGACTGCATAAGATGTCTCATTGTATCTTATCCTTTTCTTTGCACAAGGCCTTTTGCCACAAGTCGTGCCTAGCGACTTTCCACATTCCCTCTGGAGTCACATTTTAATCTTGTAGACCAATTATAGCCTACTGTTTTGGCTCCGTTAGAAACTTATTCTATGTTCCAAAAACAAGTTTGAAGCTTCTAGGTCTCATTACATCTTCCATGGCTTCTCGCCACGTCGATGAATGAGACAACTCAATTTACGACAATCATACAATGTCAAAACATATGTTGAGACAATTGTAGTATTTGATCAGCCTTAGTTCTCGGCATACTTTACTCCCCCAGATTATCCCATCTATTGCAAAGATGGAATATTTTCAAGCTTTTGGTTGGGTTTGTTCTTTACAAGCCTCAAAGGGTGCTTTAAGCACCACCATGCTTAAAACACTACCTTTTCTTTTGGTTGCTTTGAGGATCAACTTTCTGTTCTTTATATTTGGAGCTGAAAACTCCAAGAATCTCGCTTATTTTTATGGTTGGGGTATCAACGTTATGACCGTTGTACTCCCTTTTCGGTCATATTCACTTTAATAGATCATCCTTTAACTTTGAGGAGAATATCTTTGTAAATGTATTTCTTATCTTTCTAATCTTTCTTCTTCTCGAAATATGGCACAAACTTTGCTGCCATAATTTCGAAACTATTATTTTTTAACACTTTTGAACGAGAAGCCTTTCGTTACTTGGTTTATCCACATGATCAAGTCATGCAAAACTATAGGAGTACCATTTTCTCATTCCATTTCAAAAGCTCATAAGAGTTCTTCATTTTTCTTTACTTTTGCAAGTCATGCTTGCAGGCTTGCAGTCTTTACTTTTGGTTCATATACAACTATCTTTTGTCCTTCGACTCTTTTAATTCAACATGCCACTATAGTAGTGCATGAAAATTGCTGGGATAGCTTAAAAGCCCCCCAGACTTCTTCACTTTTATGTGATACTCAAGTAGCATATGAGTCATCACAAAAAAAAAAACTTTCCCAACCATGCAAGATATGAAACTTTAATTGCACTGGTAACAATCAATGCCATAATTTCAGAAATAAATCCAAAAATCATGCTAACACACATGTTCAATTCAAACATATGTCTAACTTATGTCACCATTATCTTTACTATTGAAGGACAAAAAAACACTTTATAGTGATAAAATTTTAGTCACAATGACTAAAACATGCACATATACCTTCTTTTCTGATTAAATCTTCCCATTGGTTTCAATTTAATCAGAAAAATTAAAGAATTACAATATCCGTAAAACTTTAGTGAGAGAAACCAAAAACTTTTTGAAAACAGTTGCATCTCTTTTCCATATTAATTAAAAGTCAGAATGAAACAAGCACTTTTCTTTCTTAACCTCAACTATACAGCTGAGTAACCTCAAAACTTTATATGTAGCGCTGATCGGAATCAACTTTTGTTTGTTAATTTCTCTCTACTTGGAAAGAATTGTGTCGGTGTCCCGACCCCGGGGCCCGGATTCCAACTAGTAAATGCTGCGTGTCTTCTCGTCCCAGATGATGATGTAAGAGGCAACACAGTAACGCACGGTTTATCCTGGTTCCGGCCGCGGGGCCGTACGTCCAGCAAAGGGGGTGTGCGAGGGCACTGTATTATCTTGCACCTGGAGTGCTTGTAGTAGGGGGTACAAGCAAGACGAGAGAGGGAGAGAAGCTCCCAAGTCTCAGCTAGGAGTGGAGTCGGTTGAGATGAGTGCTCAGTAGTCCCTGAACGTCCTCTTGAAGAGAGAAATCAGTGATACCAAGCAGACTAGAGTCCAGACCAGAGAGTCTAAAGGAAGCCCGCCTCCTCCTTTTATAGTTACAAGAAGGGGCGGGACACATGAGTGGGGCATGGAAGTCGTCGTCCTCCCCATGAATCGCGGGGTACAGTGGTCGAACACTGTAGGAAGTATACTGTGGGAAGGCGGCGCGTGTCGCAGTCGTCCTGGATATCATCCTCGGTCCTGCGAAGATCGCGCCGGTCGTCCAGCAGCGTCCCTGCAGGCGGCGTGGTCGTCGCTGGTGGAGTCTTCTATATACGGCGCGGTGGTGTTCAGTGGGTGCTGCGGACTAGGGTCCTGCATGCACCAGCGGCAGTAATGGCGCGCGACGGCCCCGGACCCCCTGGTCGGAGTGCGGGCGTGCACACTAGAAGGTCCGGGGGGACACGTGGAAGTCCTGGACCCCTTCCCCAGTGGGAGGCGAGTCCGGATGGTCGGTGTTGGTAGAACAGTAATGGGAGCAGTGCTGAGCCCGTCTTGTTCCGCGTTGCAGGTCCCAAGGCACTGCTATAACATCCGGGATGGCGGAATGGTGACCGGAGTCAGCGGATGGGATCCCGGTCACATCCACTGTGGGAGTGGCGGCCTGACGCCGCCCGTCCTTTGAGCCATGGCGGAGTGGCTGGCTTTCAATGTCTTCGTACGGCGAGCGGTTGGGCGGCGGGGCCGTTTGTCCTTTGTGTGGAGAGACGGCCCCGAGCGAGGCGGAGAATGAGTTCCTGCTCGAGGGTAGATCCGCTACCCTCGAGCGAGGCGGAGGTGCGTTGCGTGATCGAGGGTCCCGAAGGGAGCCCTCGAGCGAGGCGGAGAATGAGTCATCCGCTCGAGGGTAGATCCGCTACCCTCGAGCGAGGCGGAGATTGTCCAGCGGGCCCGAGAGGGACCCTCGAGCGAGGCGGAGAATGAGTCATCCGCTCGAGGGTAGATCCGCTACCCTCGAGCGAGGCGGAGATTGTCCAGCGGGCCCGAGAGGGACCCTCGAGCGAGGCGGAGAACGAGTCACCCGCTCGAGGGGGATGTGAATGGGTCGTGTGCTGGGCTTCATTGAGTCCTTTCCTTTCTTCCAGATTGGAAGGAGGCCGTGGGCCTAGTTGCCTTAACAGGTGTTTTGTGTTTTTAAAAGCGGTCTTAGTACTCCGATTAGGGTGTCCCTAATTGTGATACCCGACAAATTGTATGTCTTAATTTAATTTAATGTTGGTCAAAATTAAAACATACAACTTTCCTTTACTTTCAATCCTATATCACCGTTGGGCAGAAATAGAACACATGATTAGAATAAAAATTATAATATTGCCATCATAAACTTTGGTTAGAAAATGACAACATCATAATAAACTTTAAATTTCTTTTCTTTTAAGAGCAAATTAATGCTCAACTTGACACTTACAATGGCAAAATGGTGCCAAAACAACCTTTAACTTACAACAGCGGAAGTTTTTTCTTAACCTTAAACTTAAAGGCTGCCTTTTCCCACAGGGAAAAACTCATCTGAGTTTATCTTTCTTTATTGCAGCGGAGAACTTTTCTTTCATTCATAAGCTTTTCTTTGTCTTTCTCTATTCCCTGAAAAATTGATCACTTTGATGCAAAAATGTCAAAGAATTAACACTGAACTCAAAATCACAATGAAATTATAATATTGTTATCATCAACATTGGTCAGAAAATAATAATATCATAATTAACTTTAAACCAATATCTATCTTCTCCTCTATTTAAATTGTCCTGTTGGTTCTAATTTAAATAGAGGTTGAGACTTTTACTTTGCAGCGAAACCATGAATATTCTATATCGAGAAACATGAATATTCTATATCGAGAAACATTATTTTATTCTTTTATTCTCCTAAACAATTTACACATTGGTGTAAAATTGAAAGGAGATCAAAACATAATCAAATTCATCAAACTATCATTGAAACAGGTTTCTGAAAAAGAATATGGCTAATTCTTAAGCTTGACTGTGCAAACAGGCAACCCAGCCTAGGGCGCGGCTTGGCGGCCCAGCACCTGCACGTGCGCGGCCGGCCCACACGCGCGCTCATGCGGCCCATGCACGCCCACTCTTAGCCTGGCTCGGCCCAGCTCGGCGCGCACTCCGCGTCCAGGCCACAACCTGGGCCTGGGCCGGGAAACTCCGCCCCCGCCTTGGCTCAATTCGGTCTGCTCGGTCGCCGGCTGCTCCCGGCCGTCGGATTGTATCCGATGGTCGTCCGCACTTTACGGCTGTACAAAACCCTGGCCGGCGACTCCCCCGTAACCATAGCTTCATTTCTCCTCCCCCCTTTGCCGGTCCAAGCCGGCGGCGCCGCTGCCAGGGCTCTCGCCGGCGTCGCAAGCTCGGGCAGCCGGGGCTCTTGACCATCCACCCTAGAGTTTCCTTTCTTTTCCTCCACTTTCTCTTGTGAAAACGGAGGTAGCAGCCAAGGGTGGCCGGGGAGGAACGTGGCCGGCGCCGCCGTCAGCCCATTCGCCGGTGAGCGTGCTCCACCCGTGCGAGAGCGCGCCGCCGTCGAGCGGCCTGGCGGCGGTGCCCCGAGCCCGCGCGCACTCGTTACCGGCGTCCCGGAGACAAGCGGCGGCCCGAGCTTTCTTTTCCGCGCGGCGTGCCCTTGCCACGCAGAGCTGCGCCGCGCGGCTATGGCCTGCGGTGGAGCTCAGGTAAGCCCCGCCGCCACTTTTCTCTAGGGTTAGGGTTTAAATTTCCTTTCGATTCGAGATCGAATCTTTTCTTTGATTCTTTCCCCCATCTTGTTCTATTCGTTAGAGAGGCTCCGATACCATTGTTAGAACTATTGGATCGCCTAGGAGTAGATCGAGTGGGAAACTAACTTTCTGTTGAGGAAAATACCTTGTCGATGTCCATGGCGCTGCCGTAGAGTTCGTGGTACACCGGAGTCGTCCGAGGTCGAGACCGGCGTGATGCAGTGACGACGATGCAGCAGTGCAGGGGCGGCGGTGTCGTGGAACAAGGGCGGCGGTCTTCCCGTCGCTTTCGGCACCTCCTTGGTCGGTCAAGTCGCAGAGGTGGGCGTGTGGGCACGACTCTTTCTTGGCGTGCGTGCCTCTGCAGCCCCCACCTCCTCTATATAGTGCCGGCGCGACAGGGATCCACAACCCAGTTGGGTTGGGCTCCCCCGACCAGAGAACCGAGTCAAGGGCCCGACTCAGTCATTGGACCGAGTCGGTGGAGATCAATGCTAACAGGTAGCTGGTCCCTAGTGCATCATACCCAAGGGATGGGGGAAGCAGGCACCTTTAAGGCTCATGGGCTCATGTATCCAACCAAATCTTGCTATTAGTAAGTTTGAAATTCATCATGCTTCATATGTGATTGATGTAGCTATTAGTTTATTTGATGGTGTTAAGGCTATTTCGTGATGGCACATAATTTTGCTCGATTATGTGCCCTGCTTGGAAGCCCAAGCCTTGACCCTTCTGGGAAGTGAATATTAAAAGGAAAATTAAAAATATCTTCTATTTAATATTTGCAATTAGTTCAGAGAGCCTTTTTTATACTCTTATGTGCTAAATGTTGCTATTAGTAAAGTTATTCTATCATGCTTCATATGTGATTGATCTAGCTATAAATTTATTGATGGTGCTAAGGCTATTCTGTGATGGCTTATTTTGCTCGATTATGGGCCCTGTTTGGAAGCCTTGACCTTCTGGGCAGTGAACATTAAAATTTAAAAGGAAAAAATATCTTCTATTTAATGTTTGCAATTAGTTCAGAGAGTGTTTTTATCCTCATGTGTCCGGTCTGGAAAGATTTCTATCCGTCCGTATCCGATTTCGAGTATCCAGTATCTATAACCGATCCGTATCCAAATGCTCAAAAGTTACATTTTTATGATGTCGATATCCATTACAATTTTATTCGGCAAAAACTAACACTATCTATATTCGAACATAAATATGAAAATAAATACGATATCAGTAATATCTGCTCATATCCGATCCGTTTACATCTCTACTCAACTGTCAGAGTCAGACACTCAGACAATCAGTAGTGATCGAGTTGATACCGATCGAAAGATCGCGAGATCATAATTAACCCTCGCTTCCGGCGCCTATGGCTATCCTTCGTGACAACTTTGCCAACAAAATTTGCAAAAGGCATGCATGCATCCAGCCTCGTGACCGGTTGTGCGTTGGCCAGCAACAACGGCACATGCCTGCAGCGGGCCGGGCTGGGGCGCCGATCACGTCCATGGCACCATCCATCATGCAATGTAATTGACCTGCAGCCTGCAGACATGTCGATCGTCTCCCACGAGCTTTCGCTTCAATCGGAGCTGAAATTCCATTACTTAGGCCTCCTCCAGCGGCACTGCCGACTTCGCCACCAGCGTAGAGGAAAGAGGAGGCCGGCACAGTGGCAGCAGAGTCTCGGGGTGCGTGCAGTGTGAGAAGGAGGAGCTTCACGCTAGCCGAAAAGGAGAGCGCGAGCGCGATTGACCCTGCACTGTTTATCAACTAAACAAATAATTTCATTGGCGACATCGCCGGCCTTTGGAAGAGGCCTTAAATCCAGGAGTACTGCATAGCACAGTACATGTCACTGCTCTTCACATTTCGATCTCCTCATTGTCTCATGCTGTATCGCGCCGGAGGGGAGCACGGCTTTGAGACTGTGTTTAGTTCGCCAGAAAATTTGAGTTTTGGTAATTTAGCATATTTTGTTGTTGTTTAACAAATTATATTATGTCTAATTATGAATTAATTAAACTTAAAAAATTCATCTAATATAAAACAGTTATACTGCATAATTAGTTTTTTAATTACATTTAATGTTCTATATATGTGTCAAATATTCGCTGTGATATGTACTTTAGAAAAAAATTTAGACCTAAACATGGCCTACTCGACCTGGAGTCTTGTTGTGTCAGCTAGCTAGCGCGCAGGGACGACGTGCCCGGCTGTCATGCTATCAAGGACTACTACTTCGGCCCACCCCAAAGCTCAGCGAGCCCGCAAGCCCAATCTAAAGTCTGTCGGCCCAGCCTGGAAGAATTAATCGAGCAAGGCGTGATGCTGTTCGCTGCCTTCCTTCTTAAGACCTTCTTCTCCAAGATGAGCATAACATTGTAATAGGAATAGACATTGGCCGGCTTGCGGAGAAGTTGAGTGTCGCACTATACTCGTGAGTTTATCCAGTACTATCCGACGCCACATAGGTCACAATCCTTTTTTTTTAATGCTAACTGGGATATGCTCTACTGCACATGATAACTACTAAAATCGTTTTATGTTATAGTGGGATATGGAGTTGTTTTATCCTAACCGGGATAGACTAATGGAGTTTTCTGGCTACATGGTAGCCCTGTTCAACCACGGATTCACCAAACTGCGCATGAACAACATTTAAGTTACTCGTCATGCGCAGTTCTAGGCTGAACGATTTGGTCAAACTGTGTTGAACATTAGTCTGATCAGCGACATGGCACCACTAGGAAACATACAATATATTAAGAAGAGTAGATGTACCAATGGGAGGGAACGTCTTAAATTAGCAAACGACTTAGACTAAACACAACATAAGGGGGCTTTTGAGGATTTGTTTTCCGTTTATCTGTAATTCTATAATATTTGGGTGACTACATAATTTTTGTACCTGTGTTATAAATAGCAGCTGATCGAAGGATTTTTTTGCCAAGTGTTTCTTGAATAATCGGACCATTCAATCACTAAGTAGATTATTATTTTTGCTAACATTGTTGGTTCCATGGTTCTTAAGGCGTCGCCTAGGCGACACCTAGTCGTCCAAGCGCTCAAAAATCCAAGGCGTCCGCCGACGCCATGCCAAAAGAGAAGCCAACTGAGAGGGAGGGTGAGGGAGGAGGGAGAGGAAGAGGAGGGGAAGGATTTCGACGATCTGCGGGGGAAGGGGGACAAGAGGGAGGGGGTGGTGCCCTACCTGAGCATGGTGAGGAAGGTGGGAGAGGGAGCGCCGACGAGCTTCGGCGGCGCGAGGGCCTGGCGACGGTGCGCGGGTCCGGTAGTGGTGTCGCGCGGGGCCAGCGGCGGCGTCTGGCGGAGCAGCAAGGGCAGACCGGCGGCGGCTGCGGGAGGAGGAGCGACGGCGGGCCGGCGGCGCGAAGGGAGAGGGAGAGCTGAGAGGGCAGAGTGCTGGGCAGAGGGCAACGGCGGCGCGGATGAGGAGCTCATTGAGTGGGAGAGGGTTCTGGAGGGTGGAGATGCTATTGTTGGGCTGGGCCTAACTGTTGGGCTGGGCAGCAGCCTGTACCTTGCCCTCTTCTTTGTCTTTTTTACTTTTTTTATTTCCTATTTCTTTTCATTTCCTCCTTGTGGCATATGGGTAAGGCGTCGCCTTGCTCGCCTAGGCGTCGCCTCGCCTTGCAGACGAGGTCGCTCGCCGTGCCTCGTCTTAACGCTTTAAGAACCATGGTTGGTTCATGCTTCAAATTGTGATTGCTGTTAGTGGTAAGTGGTAACTAACTAGAACTATCATGGGGCTGTTGTAAAAAGTTCATATGATCACAGCAATCCATATTTTTTTAGATTAAAATTGCTAGCTACAGGGGTATTGATTTTTTTTAGAAAAACTTAAAACTATATGAAATTTGGATCAGCCATTTGTCATTGTGACAAACTAAAAGTTTATAGGAAATGATTTGGTTGACTGATTTATGGGTTGGTTTCATGGAACTACAACTCTTGGCCCCATGTATCAAGAAATTACAACTATTGTCCTTGCGTTTTAGGGTAATCCCAACCTATGGTGTCCATAGATGATATCTGTGATGCCACATAACTAAGCCATCTCCGTTAGAAACTACACTCTATAACTCATGGTTTTTTATTGTGGGCTCTAATAAATTTATTCTCAATCCTCTCCCCCTATCACATTTGTTTTCCACTATCATGAAGACACTACCTTCTCCCAATGCAAATTTAATATTGTCTAGTGTATTGGATTTCGTATTGAAATTGAGTTTTGCATGAGACCCGATTTCTTCCCCTATCTCCTCTCTCTCATTTATTATAGTGTCATGTAAGCTAAAAATGAGTATGTGGCATTGTATATAACAAGATGCTACAACTTTTAAAAAACCTAAAAGAACACCTAGGTAGACTCACTTGTCAGCCAGTTGCAGCATTCACAACTCGATCTCATGTGGCACGTCATCATCAGACTCAGCCCATGCCAGGCACGCAAGAACCTATTTGCAGACCTCTGATGTGGCTTGTCGGAATGTGGTTGTGAAATGATGCATTTGGCTGATAGATTGTCCTGTCTAATTGTTCTATTTGGGTTTTGACTTTTGAGAAAGTTGCAATCTTTTGTTATTGCAAGTGTAACTAGTCATGGTTTTATAATATATATTGTGTCCATTAGTTGTTGTTCCTAGATACAAGATAATTGTAGTCTTATGATCGTGAGTTACTCCATATATTCATTTAATACACTGATCTAATTGATCAGTTGAGCTTTTCATCGATACATTAATGCATTTAGTTTATCTTGTATTTCAAATAAAGATGAGAATTACTGCAACACCACTATACATCTAGTTTTATATGTAAAAGCATGATGTACCCAAATTTACCATAAACATTTTTGTTTACTGAAAGTGTCTGCTATATATTAACTTGTTAGAAGAATTATTGCAGTTACTGATGGCAAATCACTTCTGTTTCCCTGTGTTGAGTCTGGCAATCGGAAGTGCACAGGTGATTCAAAACATGCACTTTGGTAAAATCCATATTGAGGTGGATAATTCTAATGATTCAAGGCAAAGTAGTGTACCCACCACATAGACACTTCGAAACCATCCTTTACAAGGGAGTGTGCAGTGGCTTGAGAGCAGGAGAACATTCAAGCCGCAGCATACGCGTGTGGTTCAGCTATCCTAACTTGTACCTCGAAGCTTTCAAGTCGAATGTTGTTTGGTACAGATTTAAGGATCAGACATGCACCCACAGATAGTGCATGCTGGTGCATGCTGGTGCGCCGGCTCACAGGTACAAGTTGAGGAGCTTCCCTTTGAGGCTGGCTACCACCATCGTAGCCTACAAGCTGACTAGGCGGTCCTACATTTCGGGCAGAATACCATATTTGACATCTACAAAGCACTTAGGGATTACTCAAGCAACGCAGGTGGCATATATGAGCTAGTTTTACTGACCAAATCTTCGGCGCTGTCCTAGAGGTCATGCGCTTTCCTGAGGTCCGAGAGGCTCTAATCTATCATATGAGAATTAGGGAGGGTAAGCCGACCTACAGGTTGTCTACTACTTCAACAAATGAGACTTATGAGAAGCGATCAGGCGCGGCCCTGAGGTTTACGAGCCCATTTGCGGAGCTAATGTGCTGTCTATGGTGAGTCTGCTCTGCACAAGAGCTGACGGAGGATCCGTCGTGACGTTCGGATGACTGTTGTTGCACCTTAATATATCTCTGTACTTTACTTCCAGATTCTGATGTGATGCAATATATATTTATTGCACCTTGTCGTGCACCCAACAAACATGTGTTCGGAGTATGTTATGTTAATCCAATCAAATTCAAATGCACTAGAATATTAAGAGTTTTTTAGCGATGAAATTTTGAGATTAAGGTTATTTGAAATTATTTGTACTTTATTTGATGCATTTAATTTACTTGTACATCTAAAACTAATTGATAAAATCTTTGGTTACTTGCAATGTTGAAAAATCGATGTCCCTAACATTGGCACCGACTCCTTATGTGTGCCCTTACCCACACTATTTTCTCTGTGGATATCTTCACATCAACACTAATATAGGAAACCAACTCTGGAACTCAAATTTTTATTCACAACTCAACTTCATACAATATGAGACTCTTATACTTTTATGTGACTACCCTACCACACTCAACTCATGCCATCCAATGGTATGTCACTCAACTCTCTATGGCGGCTACCTATGTCATCTCCAAATGGTTTTTACTTGACATCTTTGTCATCTCCTACTTAAGACCTCTTATGCCATGGACTCCATAGCTCATATGATTTTTTTCATATGTGTCCATCTTCTACCCACTTCCTATAAAATATCTAACTCTATAATTTTCCTCATGCTTATCTAACCATACAAATATCTAGTTTCTAGAGTATTCCACATTTACCATGAAGCATGGCAACCATGGTTCATGCATACTCTCTAATATTCTAGAAGCTTTCACAAGTATGCATTGCTATTTCCAACACTCCCCTTCAATGCATACTTGTCTCGGGTGACCGGACCACTGCGCGTCGTCCCTTGCATCTTCTGTGCTGAACGCGATCTCGTTGTGCGGAAAACATGCAATACCACTGAACACGATCTCGTTGTGCGGAAAACGCAATCTCGTTGTGCGGAAAACATGCGAACACACCCTCATTGTGCAATCCAAGAATAAATCTTGAAAAAACCCACTAGAATTTGTCCCTGCTAGTATCGAACCTCCGACCTCTAGTTCCAGCCTTTTGAAACAACCATCGGTTGTGTAGCTTGTGATGGGAGATTAAAACTTTATTTGACTTTATTTTAATTGTAAAAAAATCTAATACTCTATGAATGTAATAAATTATTTCAAAACTGAAATATATGAATTTTCATTCTGGCATTTTTTTGTTTCAGTCGTAATTTTGGCAAATTTTTAACCGGTTAGTTCATTTATGACGTTATGAACCTTATTACCATATCTGTATTATATTTCAGGCAAATTTTTACTCGTACAGAATCTATGGCATTATGAAAATTCATAGTGTCGAATGGGCACACGCCCAAAGTTTAAATGTCGGCTACGCCTATGCTCATATGTGCAAATTTCAGGTCTATTCAGTGCTAGGCTACTTGCTCGACTCTGCAAGTCTGAACTTACGATTGATAGCCAAACACGGCATGAGTAGTTCAGGCCCTTTTTTTAAGAGGGTATGTACATAGGACGCACGCAACCACTCCCAAAGATTGGAACCGTATGTGTACCCATAGCAAACCATCAATAAATCCTAAAAAAACACACCAGATTTTGTCCCTGCCAGGGTTCTTATAACTGTAAGCTATAAGAACCCTATACGCCTAATTCCAGTTCCCACGACCGGCAGGCACGCGTTGACAAGATCCATGGTCTAGCGAATAGCTTAGAATCACAAGCCAAGGTGCACATACGAAACAACATTTATGCAAAAATATGGAATTTGCCATTACAGGAAACTCGAGCAGAAGACAAGTAGTGGTTAAGGCTAAGCTTCTGTAATCTTGTCACCAGATGTAAATGAGTGGGGAACACTAGAATGAAAGAATATATCAGGTAGCTGTTACATGAAACAATTAGTACTTGGTAACAGAGTTGCGGACGACACTGCTTCATTGGGTTGCAGCTTCATACGGCATTTCCAAGCCTCGGAAATCCTTGTTCTGCTAGCTGTCCGCCTGGAGAAGAGATCAACCAAAATTAAGCAGGGCCATGGCCAGAGCTTCACTTCTCTCTCGGAGGTATCTTCAGAAAATGCTTCACGGTGTCATACGCGGTGAAACCAATAGCCACTGAGGGCACCACCTATAAAAGGACCCATGTTTTAAGATTACACATAATAACATGACAATCATAGTAACCATCTAAATATAAGTCGAAGAAGTATTCAACAAGTAAACAGACGAATTCGCTACATCCGCCACCAAGATAAATCACTAAAATATTCTATTCAGTAGGGAGAATATAATTATTTCAGTTTAAAAATATGAATTTGCTGCATCCAACACAGATATACAAGAAAACTCACAAGCTACTAAGAAGAACCAGGTCTACTAATAAAAGGTGTTCAAGCTCACAACAAGGTTATAGAGGTTTCCTGACAAAGGGTTTTAAAGAGAGCATAAAACACCAAAATGAAAAGGTACAAACTGATAAGGTTCCCACAGAAATAAGAAGTTGCTAGTCTACTTTTATTTTCCAATAACAGATATTAAAAGAAATGTCTTACAATTTCACGCGGACAGGAAAAATATGCAGCAGTATTCACAATGAAGGAACAGAATACAAGTTCTTCAAACCAAGAATGCAAGACTTTCAGACACTGTTATAGTGGCCCTAGTTGCAATAGGTTCTGTTCAGCATTTTTGTAATCATGCCACTTAGGAGTTGGGATAGAACATCAGGGTAAACAACTAAGCATGCAAAGTCAAATAATCCGAACCTAAATATCAAGGAATATCTTCATAAATACCTTGATGTAATTGAGGCTCAAGCCAGCAAATAATTGTCTCCATCCCTGTGTTTGTTTAATGGCTATAAGACCCTGGAATGTGCCTGTTATTCGTGGGCCACCAAATTGTCCGTTCTGTTGCTGATTTTGAACCTACAAAAAGGGAAGCAAATACAAAACAGTCAGAATGCTAAAAATAACAAACAAGAAAAACAATATCTTCTTACAATGATAATCATAAACGGAGACTGTTCAAATATTGTACCTGCATCTGTCTCCTGACAACATCTAGCGGATAGGTCAGAGTCTGTCCAAATAAACCAGCAGCAGCACCACATGACAGCTTCAATGTTACCGAATTTTTGTAATCATCTGGTACATGTGCCTTCAGTCCTTCATATATGTAGAATTTAAGACCAGCATAAGGAAGTATTCCCATGAGCGTTGGACCTGATGGAGAATATTTCAGATGAGCCCCAACACTAAACAGAATCCAGACAATAATTAAAATATGGCTGGGCCCAAATCTACACTGGTTAGCACTTTAATGACCTAACAAGAGATTTTACAAGTGCTTGAATAGGCATTAATGACAATATGAACGAAGCCATACCTACACCTCGGTAAAGAGCTCGCACTCCACCTTCTGAGTAAACACCTCTAAAGACATCCATTATTCCTCCATATGTTGGCTGAGGACTTGCTCTTTTCAAAGCTCTGCTGAGTTGGTCTGAACTATTGACCTATGATCAAAGATAATCATACCATTATTCAGCGCTGAAAGCTGCTTCTGTTTGGTGTTTGGAATAGATACCACAGGCAATTCTAAGAATTTTTATGTCGAAGATGATCTAATAGGAATATAGGATGGTGGGTACCAGATAGAATTTCAGTTACCCACCAGTTTAGCCAAAAGAACTACAGTTACCGTTACATGAACCCGATATGGTCCTAACAAGGACCTTGGACACAGTTTTGAGTTTAGCTAGCATTTACATGCAGTACATGTGTAAATACTACTACCTTATTTGACAAATTAGTCTTACTATGGACATTGACATGAACTTTGACAGAAAAATTTAAGCACCAATGTGTCTTAGAAAAATAGAAAAATGTACTCACAAATAATCTAACATCTTTTTTTATTTAACCAATTCAGATGCTCACATAAAAATTAATCATGATGCAATGTGATTGTCAGAGATCAAAACTTAGTTGAGTAATTTATCGATCACTGTTACATGAAGCAACTTATCTTAACACTAGATCCTTGCTCCAAAATGAAGTATAGATGTTGTAAAGACTTAAGACAGTAATCCAGAATGACAAAAGCATGGTAACAAAGGAGTTGCCATCAAGAAGACATAATAACTGGTGAAGTAAAAACCTGGAAAGCAAGCTTAGTCCGGGCCAAATCCAAGGGATAAGTACACAACACAGCAGTTCCCCCTGATGCTGAGCCAGCTAAAAGATCTACTAAAGGCCCTGTCCCCAGTGAGGGACAGTTATTCAAGATCCAACACCGGTATCGCTCATATGCCATGAAATGTAGTGCAGCATAAGGAATAATTCTCAGCACACTAGCACCATTTCCCCTGGAGGTAGCATCAATATAAGGTTAGCAAGCAATATTATATCATACCACAACGATTCAACCCAAATACTATATTGGTTCGAATTGCTACGTACTTGTAAAATCCCTTGATTCCATCATGTTGTCTCACTTTCTTCAATGATTTGAGAACTCCAAGAGATCCAAACTCATTTGTTCTAGTCTACAAAAGCAGAATAAATATGAATGAGAAATAACATGCATTAATCTCAAAATAACATCAGGCCTAGAATGGATGTTCAAAAGTAATCATGCAATTGGATAGCTTTCATAGCATGTAGCATCTACAGAGCCATGACAAGAAGAATTTTCACTGAACACCATCAATATCAGGACATTTCTACATCCGAGAAAATGGAAGCCATCTAGCACAAATCTAATCTTATATAGGATCTTAGTTATCTCCTGGTGGTCCCACTTCTTATATGCTACTGTGAACTCTCTGGTATTTCCGTTGATGAAATGGAAATGGGGTGGATCCTCGTATCGAAAAAAAAATTATCTCCTGGTGGCACCAATTTCGTCGATACAAAATACATGATTATGCTCTAGCATCCTAAAACTACCAGCACGGAGTGCTTACGCGGCAAAATCAATCTAACTCTTCACAAAGAGGGCTGTGATTACCATAGTTTCAGACTAAGAAAAAGCGCCTCGTTCTCCACATTTAATACTGAGAGTCTGAGACGTGACAGAATTCGAAATAATCTTTTGACTAGGAATCTTGAAACCAAGTCTTGTCTAAAGCAATTCACATTCAGCGACTACACCGGCAGACTAGTTTTAATTGCGCATACAAACATTTGGATCCCCGCATCACTAGGAAACACTAGGGAATAAATAAAATATAATCCCAGGAAATTTATCTACAAACCGGTACGCTCACGCAGGGAGACCACAAACCGACGTACTAGTATTACACGGGTTTATCCATTCCACGGGTACGAGCGAGAGGACCGCACGAACCTGCAGCAGTATCTTGACGCGCTCGAGCGGCGCGATGGCGGTCTTGGAGAAGGCTCCTGCGACGCCGCCGGCGATCATCTCCTTGGCGAAGACGGGCATGAGGTCGAGCGCGCAGAGGTCGACCCGGGCCGCCGCCACGGCCGCCGAACCCTGCGAGGAGGAGCCCATCCCGCCGCCGGGCTCCTCTCATTCAAATCAAAACACCCCCGCGCGGGAATCTGCGGAGGTCCGAAGGGGATCCCACCAGACCGGGCGCGCCGCGCGGCACGGCGACGCCGCCGGCCCCCGCCGCCGCAGCCGCCGACGAATTTGACCGCGGCGAGCCGGCGGGCGCGGACGGCTTGCGGGTGGCTCTTCGCTTTGTGCGTGTTTTCCTCAAGAGGGAAGGGGCGCGGTCGCGGACGAGTAATATGCGGGGGAATCTTCGTTATCGTTAAATATCAGCCGGAAACCGACTCGGCTTGAGGTAGGTCGTGTCGTGTGACTCGAAGGTTCGCTTTCACTTTTTCACACCTCAGCCGGAAAATCATCATGGGTATGTTTAGATCCGTAAAACAGGGGTAAAAAGAGTCATATCGGATATTGTGGCACACTGTAGTATTTTTCATTTGTTTGTGGTAATTATTGTCCTACTGTGACCTAATTAGGCTTAAAAGATTCGTCTCGTCGTATACATTAAAATTATGTAATTAATTTTTTATTTATTTATATTTAATACTCCATGCATGAGGTAAAAAATTTAATGTAATAGATGAATAGTGAAATTTGGAGAGAGAAATTTTGGAAGTAAACACAACCTTGCGGCGGGTCTGGTCGATGAGTACTTGATACTCCCTCCATCTATTTCTATGGCGTATGCACTTGTAGTGCAGAGACCAAGGCAGCCTTGGGCCTGCGCCATCGTTGGAGCCTGCAGTAACTGTGATGGGCTGTTTAGTTGGAGGGTGAAATGGAATAGAACGGTTCTCTTCTAGATTTGAAGAATGAAATGGCTCTGATGGAATGATTCCATTTGTTGTATGGTAGGAGGGATGAGGATCGACAGGCTCATGTTCCTTTCTCCCTCCCCTTCCCTGGCCTCCCCTTCCGTGAGCGGCGCTGCGAGCATGCTCCGCCCCACCGCAGTAGCAATGTGGCCATCGGTAGGGTCCTCCGCCACCCATTGGTCCGCTGCCGCCCCAATTGGCCACGCGCAACTCGATTCCACGCCGCCGTCGGATTCGTCGCGATGCAGCTCAAATCGGTCCTCCGCACCCGATTCGTCGCAGCCGCCGCCGGATTCATCGAAGCCGCCGCCCAATTCGTAGCAGCCGCCGCCCAATTCGTCGAGCCACCATTCAAATCGGTCCTCCACTGCCTGATTCATCTGCGCCGCCGCCTGATACGCCGCGTCTCTGCCAGATTCATCGCGTTGTTGCCCAAATCGAAGCCGGGCGCACCTGATTCATCTCCGCACGCCTATGGGAGCCAGAGCTTGGGGTTGTCGCCGCCCAGCTGCATGCGCTCCGGGCAGGCAGGAGTCGCGAGGTCCGGCTCCGAGCAGGCAGTCATCGCGGGGAGAGGCTGGTGCGAGCTCGAGATGGAAGGAGACGATGTTGAAGTGGGATGTCATTTCGGAGGAGCGAGCCGGTCCCGAATATTGAGCGAATATTCGCTCCGTGGGACACCAAACAAAGATAGAGCCGCTCCATCACGGTTGGCTCCCCAACCAAACAGCACTGCCCATAAAAACAGATTTTGCTCGTGCGCCCTAGAAAATTAGATGGAGGGAGTACGTACTACTAGTATGAAATTTATTGGTGCAAAATAAAGATGGTAAAAATTGGCATGTCTCGTTTTTGTGAAATGAGAGTGAATTAAAAATGTATACTCCCTCCGCCCTAAAAAAAACAAATCACTCCAAGATTCGAAATTTGTCAAAAAAACAAATCATCTTATCCAAATTACAAAGTGTAGGTGCATGTAAGAATTAATTAGTGTCAAATATGAGTAATAAATAGAAGTAAATATGGTCATTTCAATTTTTTTATTAATTTGTCCTATAATTGTCAGGATGATTTGTTTTCTGGTACAGAGGGAGTAGCTCTTAATTCCAAATAATCCTATGGTGCAAAATGAAATCTGCATGCCATGCTTTTCTAATCTTTCACAATTTTTTTAGAGTATTACTCCCTCCATCTACTTTTATAAGGCGTACACGCATATCAAGATTCAAACTTTATAATCTTTAACCAATAATTTTTTATTTTTATAATATAAATTTTATATGATTGGATTCGTAATCAAATATACTTTACAATGATTATACGTTTATAACCATAAGGGCACGTACAACGGGTCGTCTGCTGCCGTAGACAAGCAGAAAACAAGCACCTCTTCTTCGGACCAGGTTCCCGACGTTCCGGACCCCTCCTAGCAGTGGGGGAGGTCAGTCTGTCGTACTCGATCCTTTGAGATATGCAACCGGACTTGCCGTGTAGAAGTTAGGAAGCCAACCCTTGAGTTAGAACGAGGTCCGGGCCCCTAATTACCCAGCTCCGGGTACTAGAGCACTCGTTACAGGGTGGTGGAGTGTGTAGGCTTAGGGTACGGAACCAGGCAAAGCGGCTACACAGGACTCCAGAGCACCCCAGGAAACAAGCACCCCCTCTCCAGAGTGGGTCCCTAGGGGTCCAGACCCTTCTCCCGGCAGAAAGGGGGTCCGGACCTGTACGGCAGTCCGGCAACTCAATTCGGATCTTGGTTGTAACGATAGGGGTGGAAGTCCGCGCGGGGGTCAGAAAGGGAAAAGTTTGTGAATCGAAATGCAAAATAAAATTTGACACAAAGACAGGACTGGGAGCAAATCTTTCCTTTGCAACTTGATATACATGGCTTGCGCGATGGATGCCAGAGGCCGGGTTTATGAGGGCGGGCCTCTATCGCTCTGGGCCGCGCGTTAATGCTAGCCGGTGGTACGATGAACGCCAGAGGCCGGGTTTATGAGGACGGACCCCCACGGCTCTGGACCGAACGCTGATTCTATCTTATTACAAAGGAAAAGTTCATTTCCTGCTCTGTCTAAGCGTAAAACTTACGCAGATGCTCTATGTTCCACGGGTTGGGCAGCGACACTCCTTCTTCTGTGGCAAGGCGGACGCATCTGGGCCGGCATACTTCTGTCACCATGAAGGGACCCTCCCAGCTGGGGGAGAGTTTGTGGAGCCCTACTCGGTTCAGGAATCGCCTTAGGACCAGGTCCCCAGCCCGGAGCTCCCTACTGTGCACGAACCGTTGATGATAGCGCCTAAGCACCTGGTTATAGCGTGCATTGCGGATTGCTGCTCGCCATCTCCGTTCGTCAATGAAGTCTACGTCGTCACGCCACAATTGTTCCTACATGGTTTCATCAAAGGCCTGGATCTGTGGTGAGCCCAGGTGGATTTTCGGGGGAAGGCATGCTTCGGCCCCGTAGACCAGGAAGAATGGTGTCTCTCCGGTGGCTCGGCTGGGCGTGGTCCGGTTGCCCCATAGCACGCACGGAAGCTCATCAACCCATCTTGCACCATGCTTCTTCAAGCAGTTGTAGGTGCGGGTCTTGAGTCCCCTGAGGACCTCTGCATTTGCCCTCTCGACTTGTCCATTGCTGTGGGGATGTGCTACGGACGCAAAGCATAGCTGGATGCCGATGTCCTCGTAGTACTCTTGGAAGAGTCTGCTTTTGAATTGGGTCTCGTTGTCCGTGATGATGCGGTTTGGGACGCCAAATCTGCACACAATGGACTTGAGGAATGCGACTGCTGATCTTTTGGTGATGTTCACCACAGGGGTAACCTCCGGCCACTTTGTGAATTTGTCAATGGCGACGTAGAGGAACCGGTACCCGCCGACGGCCCGGGGGAACGGCCCCAGGATATCCACGCCCTATACGGCGAACGGCCATGAGGGCGGGATCATTTGTAGAGCCTAAGCCGGTGTGTGTATTTGCTTTGCATGGAACTGGCATGCTTTGCAGCACCTTACCAGCTCAGCTGCATCCTGGAGTGCTGTCGGCCAGTAGAAGCCATGCCGAAAGGCCTTACCAACAAGCGTGCGAGATGAGGAATGACTTCTACACTCGCCTCCATGGATCTCCGCGAGTAACTCAAGGCCCTCTTCCCGGGAAATGCACCGCATGAGGATACTATTAGCGCCACGGCGGTAGAGATCCCCTTCTACCACCGCGTAGCGTTTAGCCAATCGTACTATGTACTCAGCGGCTACATCATCTCCAGGAAGGATATTGTCTTTCAAGTAGTACCGGATCTCAGAGATCCATGCATCGGGACTTCCATGAGTAATTGGGGGTGGCCCTATGAGGTCTCCAGGATCCTCGGTAGCGCACACGACCCCTGGCGGGCTCCACGGATGGATTGCCGCCGGGATCGCTAGCTTCGAGGTGCTAGATCGATCCCCTTCACCCAGTTCGGCAGGCTGGGTGGTAGGTTTCAGCAGCCGTCTTTCGAAGACGCTCTAGGGCACGGGTGCCCAGGTAGATGCTCTCGTGGAGAGGTCATTTGCTGTTGAGTTGAATTCACGGGGAACATGTTGCAGTTCCAAGGCGTCGAAGTCCTTCTCGAGCTTCCTCACATGTATGAGGTATGCTGCGAGCTGGGGATTGTTGCAACTGCACTCCCCTCGGACCTGCTTAATGGTCAGCTGAGAATCTCACTTTACAAGGAGCTGCCGGACCCCCATAGATAGGGCTTCTGTCAGGCCAAAGATCAAAACCTCGTACTCTGCCATATTGTTGGTGACCTTGAACTCAAGGTGTACCATGTACTTCAGTTGATCTCCGTATGGGTCGATGAGGACCACAACAGCTCCGGCCCACTACTTGCGGATGGACCCGTCGAAGAAGAGTGTCCAGTGGGGCTTGGTGAAGACTGGTGTTCTGACTTCCGGCTCTGGGAGTCCGGCGTTAAGGTCCGGACCCCTAGAATTGCTTAGGGAAGGAGTCCATTCTGCTATGAAATCAACCAGGATTTGGCTTTTGACTGCGTGGCGGGGCTGGAAGTCCAGCTGGAACTCAGCCAACTCTGCTGCCCACTTGGCGATGTTGCCCGTGGCATTGGAGTTGTGTAAGATCACTCTCAGTGGATAAGAGGTCACTACGACAACTCTGTGCGCCTGGAAATAATGGCGCAGTTTCCTGGACGCAATAAGTATGGCATAGATAAGCTTATGCATCTCAAGATACCTGGTCTTTGCCTTGTGGAGGACTTCACTGACATAGTAGACTGGCTTCTAGATGGTCCGGACCCTGGCCACCGGGTCCGGCTCGCTCTTGTCCAGCACGTCAGGTCCTTGGGCCCCAGCGGTTCTGGGTTCCCTTTGGGCTGAGGCTCCTCCGGACCCCCACGTCCGGGGTTCAGACCTTCAGACAGAGGATTGGCTGCCGGACCACCATGTCTGTGGTCCGGCCCATCATCCTTGGCCGGGGGGACCCCAGTGTCCCCCTGGCGGGCTTGCTCTGTCCTCTCAGCCACCAGCACCATGCTGACCGCCTCTGCAAACGCAGCAAGATACAAAAACAACGTCTCACCTGGCTCTGGAGCCACCAATATTGGCAGTGATGTGAGGTGCTGCTTCAGTTCCTGGAAGGCTTGTTCAGCCTCTTCAGTCCAAGAGAATGGACCGGACCTCAACAGCTTGAAGAAGGGGAGAGCCCTCTCTACCATCCTTGAAATGAAGCGGCTAAGAGCAGCCAAGGACCCGGTGAGCTTCTGTACGTCCTTGATGCGGCCAGGAGGCCTCATCGCCTCGATCGCCTTGATCTTGGCTGGGTTTGCCTCGAGCCTCGATGTGAGACCAGGAAACCTAGCAACTTCCCTGCCGAGACGCCGAAAACGCACTTCTCGGGATTCAGCTTCGTACGCGTGGTGCGCAGTCGGTCGAAGGCGAGGGACAGGTCCTCGACTAGTGTTGACCCTACCTTAATTTTGTCTACGATGTCATCGACATATACCTCAACTATATCTCTAATTAAATTACAGAAAGTTTTGTTCATAGCTCGCACAAACGTGGGTAAGGCATTCCGCAGTCCATATGGCATGACAATATAGCAATAAAGTCCATCCACTGTTACAAAAGCAGTATGTTTCCTATCCTCCCTAGACATCTGTATCTAGTGGAAACCAGAGTAAGCATCTAAAAAAGACAAAAGGTCATACCCGGAGGTGGAGTCCACAATCTAATCGATACGTGGAAGAGGATAGGGGTCTCTGGGACATGCCTTGTTGAGGCTGGTGTAGTCGATGCACATCCAAATCTTCCCGTTGGCCTTTGGGACGACGACCGGATTGGCCAACCACTCGGGGTGGTGGACCTCCTCGATGAAGCCAGCGTGTACAACTTGCAGACTTCTTCACGGATGAAGTTCTGCCGCTCCACGGACTACTTCTGAGGTTTCTGGCGTACCAGTTTGGCGTCGGGGTAGATCCTCAGATGGTGCTCGATCACTTCCCTGGGGATCCCGGGCATCTGTGACGGTTCCCAGGCGAACACATCCACATTTGCCCGGAGGAAAGTGATGAGCGCGTCTTCCTATTTCTCCTCCAGGTTTCCCGCGATGCGGGTGGTCCTGGAGGAGCCCGCTCCGACCTGCACGGTCTTCACGGGTACATTATCCGGATCAGACGGCTGAACCTTAGGTGCCCTTGCGGGCGCCCTGGCTCGCGAGGTGGAGGGGGTATCCTCCTCGGAGCATGCAGCCTCCGCCGCCAGCGGTGCGGTCACCCCGCACGGTGAGGACACCGGCAGGGGAAGGCATCTTCAAGACCAAGTACCCATAGTGGGCAATGGCCATGAAGCGGTAGAGCGCCGGCCTGCCAATGATGGCATTGAACGGGAGGTTTACCTCCGCGACGTCGAACTGGACGTTCTCCGTGCGGAAGTTCTCCTCAGTCCCGAACGTGACCAGTAGAATGATGCTCCCCAGAGGGAACACCGGGTGTGGGCTCACTCCTGAGAATGGGCGAGAGGGAGCCAGCTTGGACTCCGAGATCTGCAGCTGCTTGAACGCTGCATAGCTGATGCCGTTGAGGCCAGCCCCACCGTCGATCAGCACGTGATAGAGCCTGATGTTGGCTATGACAGGGGCGATGACTAGAGGTAGTACACCAGCCCCGGCCATGTTCTCCGGGCAGTCAGATGGCCCGATGGAGATGGTGGTGTTCCTCCACCTGTGGTGAGGCGCCGCCCTCGGGACCCCCGGCTTCACCGAGAGGACCTCTCGGCGAAGGGTCTCGACATCTCTCCGGGAGACGAGTTTCGAGCTTCCGTCGTACATCACGTACAACTTCTTGCGGCGCTCGTCCTCGCCAGTGTCGGTGTTGCCATGGCTGTAGACGCCTTTTAGTTCTCGAGCAGGGGATTGGTACCCCAGCCCCTTCTCCACGGCAGCGGCCTCACTATCGGAGGCTTTCTCCTTGCCAGGCCGTTGGCGAGGAGGGGGCGAGCCGTCCTTGGAGTCCTGCTCCCGCCGCCCACTGACCCACTTCGCGAGTTTCTGGATCTCATGTCAGTCAGCGGCGCTGTGGCGAGCGGTGGGATGAATTGGGCATGAACCACCATTGCCACCCTGCGGGCGCGGGTGTTTACCGTTCGCATTCTGGCGCCCAGCTGCCGCTGCTGCAGCTGGTGCTACTGCCGCAGCAACTGGGGCTCCAGCCTGCCCCCTCCCCCCCCCCCCCCCCGCGACCGCGGTTCTTGTTCTTCTTTTTCTTCCACCGCCCTGGACGGTAGCTCTGGAGCCACCAGCCTCGGCGACTCCGTCTTGGGGGGCTGAGTGCCATGCGCGGCCCTCAGCGGCCCTGGCACACTTGTCGGCCAGGGAGAAAAGCGTGGTGACGCCTTCCACCTCGTGCGTCGCCAGTTTCTCGAGCATCTTCTCATCACGTACTCCCTAACGGAAAGCAGTAATGATATATGCGTTAGAGATACGAGGAATAGTATCTCGTACCTTGGTGAAGCGCGCGATGAATACCCTTAGCGTCTCTCCGGGTTTCTGCCTCACAGCGTGGAGGTGAGCCTCCACACCATGCTGCTGATAAGCACTGGCAAAGTTCGCCGTAAATCTGGCGCAGAGCCCCTCCCAGTGCTGAATCGTCCCAGGAGTGAGGTTAATGAGCCAAGTCCGGGCTGGCCCAGTCAAGGCTACATGAAAGTAGCTCACCATGACAGCGTCGTTGCCACCAGCTGCTGTGATGGCGGTGACGTACACCTGCAGTCATTCCGACGGATTAGTGGTACCGTCGTACTTCTCCGGCAGTTGTGGACGAAACTTGGACGGCCAGGCCACCGCGCGGAGATGATCCGCGAGCGCGGCACAGCCCACCCCAGCAACCGGGGCAGCCGCTGGTGCCCGGGCGTTTCCCGGGAGCTTGGGTGCCGCTGCATCCAAGTCGGCATTGAGATTGCGGCCCTTGATGTTGAGGCGGCGTTCTCGCGCCCTTTTCACGGAGATGCGGGGTACCACCGCATTGCCAGGCGGAGGTCGTTGCCCAGTCCTTGTGGAACTGGGGAGGCCTGAGCCAGATGGAGGAGACGGTCAATGGCGTCCCGCCACTGCCTCAGGGCGTCTGGCAAGGCTGCAGCAGCCGGAGGGTTGCAAAGCAACTCCAAGCTACCGCCAGCGCCCCGCTGCTTGCAGCTTGTGAGGGGGCCTTTGACGGGTGCCCTGATTCTCGCTGGCGTGCAATGTGTGCCGCTGCCATCGGTAGCTGCTCCACGGGCACAGTTACCCCTGGGGCAGGAAGGCGAGAGGCGTGTGGCACGGATGACGCCACACCCTCCACCATCTCCACGTCGTCGTCTTGGTGGGAGTGCTCAACCACCCGAACCATGGAGACGAGCAAGAGATGAACTAAAACTAGCTAAGCTTCCCCCCTACCTGGCGTGCCAAAATGTCGGGTGGTAAACCCAGCCGGGTGGCAGAATGCACCCGCCTAAGTCCTGAGGGAGAATGAACTCGGCGGGTAGCTAGGATTAGTCTGATCTAGATGCAAGAACACGATGAACACAGAAGGTTTAGAGTGGTTCGGGCCGCCGGAGCGTAATACACTACATCCACTGTGTGTTGTATTGACTGTGCTCACAAGAGATTGCTCGAGAGTGGTTCTAGCTGGTGAGCTGAGAGTGTGAGGGAGAGAGTCTGAGTCGACCTATCTTGAGACTAGCGTGTGCACCCCTTTCATAGTCAAAGGGAGGCACGTACATAACCATTGGGACCCTGACAGGTGGGCTCAATGTGGATGTATTTAAATAAAATAACGCCTAGCGCTATTATGGTGCTACGCCTAGGGAAGATCTTATTCCGGGATCCCACTGCCTCGTCCGCATGGATGTACTGACCGGCGCAGACCCTCCGACCGGCGTGGTCTTGCCCTGTCATGTTGGTGCGGCGCTTGCAGCTAGCCGGGTAGGCTGCGCCACGCATGCTGTTCATGCCGCGTAGCTTGCGGCGTAGGCGGCATAATGGAAAGGGCCGTGCCGTCGCATCCATTTAATGCGGCAGACTAACGTGCACCGCACGCGCGGCGCCTGTGGCTGCACTGTGCACCTTGGTAATACGCGACCAATAGTGGAGTCTGGCAAAGGCTGCTCCATGCTCTGCGGCGACAGAGCACGCCTCAGCCTCCCGCATTAAATGCGGTGGGTGGGCGAGTCTTCCGGCGGAAGACTCGTGCCCGCGCCCGCGGACACGTGGCGGCTCCGGACCCCTCCTGGGTGAAATGCTGGTTCCCCGCGCGCCGGGGGGTCCGTGGACCCCAAGCTATCTGCGCCGGGCACTGCATTCTCTGGGACACGTGGCGTCACCGGACCCCCCCCCCCCCCCGAGCAGAGAGCAGGTCCGGGGCCGTTGGCCCGGTGAGGTGGACTCCGGACCGCAGGGGTCCGGCTGCTCTGCTCTTCAGTGTGTAGTTTAGGATAACTACGCAAGTCCTTGCCCAGACGCAGTAGATGGGGATACGCCGGTCCCGGGGTACCGACAATGTTTATAATGGATGTTATAAGATTAGCTTCAGGGGTCGGAGACACTTGCGATTTTGTGGTGGGCTGGTGGCAATGGATTAGAGAAGGTGGACTAATGGAGACCCTGGGCCCAAGCGGTTTTTTTATTTTTTTATTTTTTATTTTCAATTTTTACAAAAATATATTTTTGTTTTCGAAATTTACAGAAATATACCTCGACCGCCCCGCTGCCGGGCGGCCGGGACCTGGTCACCCCGCTGCGGGGCGGTAGGGGCTTTTCTGCAAAATTTTCGCTCAGAATTTGCGCTGAGGCCCCTGGAGGACCGGTCGCCCGGTAGCGGAGCGGCCGGCCCCCCAGGCCGCCCGGCAGCGGGGTGACCGCCTCCCAGAGGCCGCCAGCCTTCGTTTGCTTCACCAAAATTTCAAAAAAAAAATCTCAGTTTGTCGTAATACTATTCATATAACATATAATGGTCTAACAGTTCATTGGTGCTGCAAAAGTGTGCTTGCATTGCAATGTAGCATAAACGAAGTTTGAGTACAAAATATGAAAACCAAGACGACAGGTCCATAATAACAATAGAGAACTAACCACCCCTACCGTGCCGACCTCTCTTACGTTGTGCGTGTACGTGATCTGTAGGGCAGCTATGACGGTCCGGTGGCCTCACATCTCTGGAAGGACGGCGTAACTGAGCCAGAGGTGTATGCAAGCTGGGATCATCGTCCTGGGCAGGCGTAGCAAACAACCGTGTAAAGTCGTCGTAGGAGGCCTCGTCGTTGTCTTGAGACCACCCATGGATCACAAAAAACCTTTTTTTTAAACAATGTTAAATAGGTGAATGCAATTCCGTACAAATAATTGTATGTACCCTGTGTTGGAGGTGGTGGTGGTGGTGGATAGGAATAAACTCCTTGATATCCTCCTGGTGGCGGCATAGGGTGATACGAAGAAGGCCCCGCTCCGGTGAACTGTTGGGATCCTAAGTGTAAATAGTAATGTATGAGCCTTCGACCATAAAATATAAGCAAATAAAATTATGCACCACATATTTACCTAAATTCCCTGCAGCTGGTGTCGTAGAGGTAAACTGGGTTCTTTGAAACGGAGCCCCTTGCGAGGCACCTGACCATCCATAGGGCTGAGAACCGGGGTACCCGTATCTTGTGTGGAGTCATACTTAAATATTGCCTACAAACATATGGATCGGTAAACATCACACCATACCTTCGTACTATGGGTGGTATGGGGGAGGCTGCTACACTGCGGCACCATAAGGAACCGACGTGGACGCTTGCGACGATCCGTAGGAATCCTCGTACACCGTCCGCGTACCAAAGGCCTGAAGGATGCCTCTGGCTCTATCACATTGAGTGGCCCAGGCCTCGAGTTGCGCTGGCATGCTCATCGTAGACCCGCCATGAATCCTCATTACATTCAGTGAGCAATCTAATTCAAGCAACCTACACATTTCGAACTGCAACCAAGAAAACTTAGTCCACAAATCTTAAAAGATTGAAAATGCCTTCAATAATTACTCACCGCCCCAGCTAGTGCCTCATCCCTGTGTCGTGCATAGCCATCCTGCGAAGTCGCAATATGCGGCTGTGGATGCATGTCAGCATACGTCAAGCGGCAACGAGTCTTAGGTTCGTACCAGGTCAGGTACGCCCTAAACGAAGCCTCAGTGTGTGGACCGGTGTCCTCAACCAACTGCTCGTCTGTATTATCCCACGCAGCCACCCACGGTTGTAATCTAGTGACCCACATGATGGAGAAAGGATGTCCAGCCCTTGACAAACTGCACGTTAAATAGAAATTAGTGACACGTTATTAGTACATGGGGACTTATACGTTTTTGTTACCTATGATCGTGGTGCTGAACACGATCCAATGCTGAACGCACAGGGAAAGACTGGCGTTGACCAAACTGTCTCATGACTCTGTCCGGGCAGTGGGCCTCAACTGCAACGTCGTACACCAAAGCTGCAGTAGTCATCCATAGGCCCTGGTCCTGTGTGCAAACCGAAGATATCCCAAGCGGTGCACGTGTGGCTATAGCCGAAGGTCTGTATGACTCCCACACAATATCTTCTGGGGTCAATCGATCAAATGCCGCAACAAACTCAGGATAAGACCACCGGGTCTGTACATGTGCCCATGTTTTCTGCAAAAATAAAAATTATGTGTCCATAACGAATGTATTGAGGGAACAATGTATGATCATAGTATGCATAGAATACAAACTTTTATCGGGTCCAGACCTGTCGAGAGTACCAGAGAGTCCCAATGGTGGGCCTGTCTTCCTCCGTGTCACTGTACATATCCGGCTTGTATGGTGACTGGTCAATCATGGGACGACCGATAGCAATCCTCTCGTAAGACCAAAGCTGTAGTAGAATTGGGCACCCCGTTAGGACAGCATTGCGATCATTCTGCCGTGATGCCTTGCAGAGTCCACGATATGTGCATGCAAGAACCGTTGAACCCCAACTATATAAGGGTATGACATCCTCATCTGCATTGGCGATCTCCTGTGCGTAGGGCACAAGCACCCTATCCACACAGTGGCCGTGTGAGTTGTTGAACATGAAGTACCCAAACAACCACAACAGGTATGCCTCGAGTGATCTAGTCACGCTTTAGTCATCAGCATCGGCTGCCAATAGGTCCGGCTGCAATGAAGTACGAACATTGAGAATAAGAAACACATGAGGTATTTCAAAGCTATAAAATGCATCAACACATCGTTTTGTAGGAAGTTGTACCTGTCTAGCTTCATCAAGGCACTCTCAGCAAGACGAGCCACAGTAAGAAGACCAGCCGCGCTCAGCCTGCATCATATAGTGCACAAACGTTAGTACATTATATAACGAAATGTATAATGGACGAAAACAGAAAATAGACGACATATCACCTGGGCACCCATAGTGAGTCTACAGGAACCAACTCTGCAGGTGGATGTGGATGCAGCACGTTGAGTTGTTGGTGCTGAACCACAGCAAGAAAGGACCGGTGACCCGAGTCTATTGTTGGTTCCAGCAACGCAGGAGTAACCCCGGCCATACCTACCACGTAAGATCAAAACAATGCAATACAATCACACACATCTAAATTATATTGTTACATGCTACCATCTGGTTCAAATACATATCCATACATAACCGAACCTAAATCCTTAATCTAACACTAATCACTACTAACATTAATTAAAATGATTGCTAATCTACTGTGTCAACGCTAATCACTACAAGTAACTACACCTAAACTAGAAATCTGGTTTTGACTTTACTCACTATAGTAACTGATTGCTAATGTACCGTGTCAACAAAAATAATTACAACATAATCTATTTGTAAAGTGTAGAAAATTTTGGTTACCTGCAGTCGCCGGCTTGAAAATCCGATAGGACTTCGCCGCTTTGCCTCTCCCTCACCCCTCCTCTCCCTCCCTCCCTCTCTTTTCTTTTTTTTCTGGATTTTTAGTGAGGCAAATGAGGGGGTGGGGGAGCCAATCCCTTATATAGGGCCGGGGAGGCGGTCTCTCCGCTACCGGGCGGCCGGGGCCTGCCGCCCCGCTGTCAGGCGACCGGTCCTCCAGGGGGCTTCAGCGCAAATTCTCCGCGAAAATTTTGGCTGTAAATTCTCCGCTGCTGCGGGGCAGCGGGGGTATATTGCTGTAAATTTTGAAAACGAAAATATATTTTTGTAAAAAACGAAAATAAAAAATAAAAAAAATAAAAAACCGCCTGGGCCAAATATATATTCCAACTTATAGGCCCGTATCAGTCTCGGGCCATTTTGGGCATGGCAAACACATTCCAACTTATAGGCCCGTATCAGTCTCAGGGCATTTTGGGCTGCTACTATGCCGTCGTGCTGGCCTGCTGGGCATAGCTGGGCTCCGGCGGCTGTGCTCGTGCGCCCCGGCCCGGTTGCCCAAGCAGCCGAACCTTTCGTCCATCCCTCTACCCACCCGCTGGCCGCTGCAAGGGATGTGCACCAAACAGGAAACCGATCCCTGACACCTGCAGGAGTCGCGGATCCGCTCGATCAGTCACGAACTCACGACCACTGGATCACGCAATGCTCGCTGGGTGTCCACTGTTTTCGCATGATCAGAGTCGTTCACCGCCGGTCCGACGCGCTGCCCCCGTGCTCAGCCCTCCACTGGAGTCTGGAGGAGTGACCAATGACCAAGACGCGGATGGGCGTTCGGAAAAATGGCAGAAAATTTAAGCAAGCGCACATCCTCCGGCGCCGCGCCCACTCAAACCCGGCGGCCGGCCCGTCTTTCTCGAAGCCCGACACAGGCCGACACGACCAAGGGGCAAAAAAAAGGGTCAGCGCGTGAGCCGCAAATTTCGTCTTTTCGACTGCGCGCCTGCGCCGTTTGCTCTTCCTTTGGCTGGCCGCTGGCTGCCTCGGCCGAAGAAAGGAACTGCCCGTGACATGACACAGCCCAGCACCTCTCGTCGGGCCCACACGCCAGCCTCCTAGACGGGGAAGAAAGCGTGCCCGGGTGGGGCCCCACGTCCACTCGGCCCCGTCTCTCTCTCTCTCTCCGGCTTCGTGTGCTCGTCCCGGTTTCAAAATTTGAACCGCGCGTGCCCCCGAACGGCTCTCCTCCCCGCCCCGAGACTCGTAAACCGAAGCGCACAACGGCCAAGGCACGCCGCCCGGCTCACGTTCCCCACGTCTCCTCGAGTCCTCACCCATTTGGCCGTTTCCCCCCGGCCTCTCCTCGTCGTGGGAGCAGCGAGAGAGCCAGAGAGAGAGAGAGAGAGAGAGAGAGAGAGAGAGAGGGGAAAAGTTTGGGGTTTTGCCGTCGATGGGGGCGTCGGGCAAGTGGATCCGGACGCTGGTGGGGCTCCGCCCGGCGGCGGAGAGGGAGAGGCCCGGCGGCGGCGCGGGGAAGGGGCGCAAGTGGAGCCGGCTCTGGCGGAGCTCGTCGTCGCAGCGGGGGAGCAGCGCGCCGCCGTCGGAGGCGCCGTCCGAGGCGTCCTCCGCCGCCGACGCGCTCAGCAGCTCCGTCGTCGCGGCCGTCGTGCGCGCGCCGCCCAGGGACTTCCGCCTCATCAGGCAGGAGTGGGCCGCCGTCCGCATCCAGTCCGCCTTCCGCGCCTTCCTGGTACGTAGGCTAACCAGCCGCGTGATTCCTGGTGCTGAAAGGGAAAATGCTGCCTTTTTTTCCCCTCTCACTGTTTCTTGTCGGTGCTCGCGCGGCGCAGGCGCGGAGGGCGCGGAGGGCGCTGCGGGGGATCGTGCGGCTGCAGGCGCTGGTGCGCGGCCGCCGCGTGCGCAAGCAGCTCGCCGTCACGCTCAAGTGCATGAACGCGCTCGTCCGGGTGCAGGAGCGCGCCCGGGACCGCCGCGCCAGGATCTCGGCGGACGGCCGTGACTCGCAGGACATCCTCGACGACCGGACCGGCCGCGCCGATCCCGTCAAGGAAGCCGAGGTATAAACTGGATGTCCTTCAGAACTTGCTTTGTGCGGGCTTAAGAGATCTTGCACGTTGCTTTCATGGCCAGTTTTGCGAGTGCAGCAGGGTTGCCTTGCGCATTTTGCTTAGTTCTTAGTATTATTCGCCATCCATAAACTGCAAAACCTTCAGAACTTGCTTTAGGCTGACCTAAGGGGGACCTGCACGTTTGTTTCGTTCATGACTTCTGCGACTGCGGGCTGGTTGCCTTGTGCCGTTGTGCTTAGTTCTAAGTATTGACTATGTAGTCGACTTGCCCTACAACTGCATTATGCGTCATACTCTATTATTATGCAGTTGTACGAATGTCATATGCACTCTTCATGAATCCGCAAAATTAGAATTTGTCACTTGGTGCAGTCGGTTGCTTTTGCTGCAGACTTGCAACAGTAAAATCACTATATCCATGATGTAGGAATGATTTTTGATATTGAGCTCTCATTTAGTAATGATGATTTGATATATTGTTTACTATTGACCAGATATCTTTGAATTAATCTTGGTAGTGTCATCCCTGCAACTTTGTTTATGCCATGCTTGATGGCCAACAAACTTTTAGTTCATTGCAGATTATTAACTAGGACAATGGGCCTGCACACTTGTTTAGTTTCAAACATTTAAATCATATTACAGTCCTGCAAAATATAAGATAGTGTGCGATGATGGTGTCTGCACGTTTGTATGACATGCTTCACATTGCAGGCTGGATGGTGTAATAGTCAAGGCACTGTGGATGACTTAAAATCAAAGCTACACATGAGGCACGAGGGTGCGGTAAAGAGAGAAAGGGCAATTGCTTATGCTCTCTCTCACCAGGTATAATTTCTTGCAGCGATAGTCTGGATTTGGAAAGAAAAAATGTTGATTTTCTTCATGTATGTTCTAATATTTGTTTCTGCAGCGGAGTTCAAGCCACAGTGGTAGGCCTAGCTCTCCAGCTGTATCTCTCAGACACCATGGAAGTAATAGGACCAATCAAAATTGGAGCCATTTTGAAGGGTGGATGGCAACAAAACCGTGGGAGAACCGCCTTATGGAGCAAACCCATACTGAACACTCTACCAATTCTCGGTGTTCAGAGAGCATTGAGGAGATGAATGCAGTCAGTTCAAAACTTTCAGATGTAAGCTCAGTCAAGATCAGAAGAAACAATATGACGACCAGGGTGGCAGCTAGACCTCCTTCCACAATATCTGCTTCTTCATCAGATTTTGTTTGTGATGCAAGCTCGCCATCGACTTCCTCAGTCACCCCAGTGTCTGGCACAAATTTCATAACATCGGAAAGAAGATCTGATTGTGGACATGGAGGTGGACCCAACTACATGAACTGGACTAAATCGGCCAAAGCTAAGTTGAATGGTTCTGGTACCCATAAGCCACCGCTTCAAAGGCAACGGTCTTCTGATACGCACTGTAACAGCAGGACAGCGTTATCTTCTGTAGATGTTCAAAGCACAGCTGGCTCAGAACTTTCAGTTACTTCAAAGAGGTTGAACAGTTTGACTTTGAAAGGGCGAGGCACTAGAAGTTTGGACAAGGAGAATGATGGCCAGCCTGTTGCCTTGTTTTAGAACTTAGTACTTGTATTTTCCATAATGCTATATTTTAGGCATATTAATGTTGACTTGTATGTATGCTCTGATTTCAATGCCTCCTTGCTTGTTTTGGCACCATCTGCATTTCTGATGTACAAAGGCTGAACTGCTTCTACCTGCTACTTCTGGTTTCTAAACCACTGTTTTTGAGTCATGCAGGATGGTGATAACTAGTTAATGTACTTTTGTGCTGGATCAGCATCAATGAATTGACAATTTCAGATGGGATGAGTCATAAGTGATACAAACTTCTTTCTTGTTTGCTTTATAAAAGCATATGCTCTCTTGCTTGCAGAATTCAGATGTTTTCTTTTGGAAATTATATATATTTGAGAATTGTCAAATTTCTTCTTTGTCAATTCCCTTTATGGCTTTATCCATAATACCTAGCTAGACAATAAAATTTCTGATGAAAGATACAGTATGTATTACTGTGTTCTGGTGAATCATGGACTTGTTTAACTGCAATCACTTGATAGATACCTAGCTAGGCAATAAAATTTCTGATGAAAGATACAGAATTTGTTAGCGACTATTTTAACACATATATTACTGCTGTTCTGGTGAATCATTGACTTGTTTAACAGCAATCACTTGATAACAGATTTTTTTTTTTTGAATTATATATCCACAAACCTTGGGAGCGCATGATGCATGTCAGAGGGTATCATAGAATACGTTAAAAATATCTCCGGAGAAGATTTTGTGGAGTGGCTGCAATCAGGCTGCAGGAACAGAAGTAGAAAATGAGGAATGCAGAGTACTGTCAATCTGAAATGTTCTTTGATCTGTGCTCTAGTGCTCTACGCGCACGGCACCAGGGACATTTTCCTTTGATCGAGTAGCAGCAGTTACCATCGGTTTGCCAGAAATACCCTGTGATCAGTCTATCTTCTGCAATATCTGGTGTCGGCAGATGGCGACACATGTCTATAGATCCACCGCAGAATCCTTCAGAATCTCCCATGGCCAATACTGTAATGGGTACTACGTTCATGGTGCTTGGAGACAGAGGGCATCTAGCATCTGGACTTAATAGATCCTACAGAGTAGTGTATTCGGTTCGGAAGATGTGTGTGCTCCATGTGCTCGCAAGTCGCAACATCTCCAGCCATGATGAGCCCCTAGCGACTAAACAATTCACTGATGGCCTCCCTAATCCCTCGCAGTCCCAGGTCACTCGCAGTATGTTAATCTGACCGACGCGTGCCGCCTCTTGTAGGCTACCAGGAAGAAGGAGCGCCGCGTCGTCGTCGGACACTCTCGTACTAAAAAACAAAGGAAAAAAAAAAACAGGCCGGTCGGTCCCGTGCCGTGAGGACGGACGACGCAAGGCGACGAGACGAGACGTCGACGTCTCGTCCCCGAAACAAGCTGCGATCCGCGTCAGGACGTGTCGTCTCCGGCACCGGCATCACGGCAGGTTCGCCGAAGCTTCACCGGCGCCGGTGGCGCCTGCGTCCGGCGACAACCGCCGCCGCCGCCGCTGCCGTGTCGTGCTCGGAACTGCAGGAATGTTGTGTAGATTTTGTGCAGCGCAGCAGCAGCAGGCTGCTAGAGAATGTTTGATTAAGCGGCGGTGTCGGGGGGACGAGCTGAGGCTGAGAAGAAGCACGCGGAGCGGAGATCCTGCCCCAGGAACAATCGTTGTCAGCCAAGGTTCGAGGCAGATGCGGCAGGTTTGATGAACAACTCGATCGGGCCGGTGAAATTGCCTGCTGGTCCGAGTGTTGTGTTCCGTCTGGTGACTGCTGCTGATGAAACCTTGATATCTTTTTTTTTGAAAAATATAAGAAACCTTGGAGTATCATGGCCGTGTTTGGTTGTAGGGTGAAAAAATTTTCACCCTACTTTGACCACTGATTACGAGTATTAAATAAAGTCTAATTACAAAACCACCTCCACAACCCCCTGTGTAAATCGCGAGACGAATCTCCATTTGACCGCGTGATTAGAGGATGATACTGTAGCATCACTGTAGCAAATCATCAATTAATTACCGTCATTAGATTCATCGCGAAAAGTTACACCCGTCCCTGAAAAGGTTTTGCAAATAGACTTTATTTAGTACTATATGCATACGAGATTCTCTTCTCAAAAAACGTGCGCGAAAAATTTTGTAAGGAACCAAACACGGCCCATACTTGGTAGGAGTAAATGATAACATAGGCCCTGTTTAGATCAGGGGAAGTGTAAACGAAAAAAAATTTTGCGTGGGAATCTTCCAAATTTGAAGTACTAAATGAAGTCTATTTACAAAACTTTTTGTACAGATGGGTTGTAAATCGCGAGACGAATCTAATGATGCTAATTAATCCATGATTAATCAATAATTAGCGGATGGTTACTGTAGCATCCCTGTTGCAAATCATGGATTAAGTAGGCTCATTAGATGCGTCTCGCGATTTACAGCCCAACCATGCAAAAAGTTTTGTAAATAGACTTCATTTAGTACTTCAAATTAACAAGATTCATTTTCACTTTAATGTGTTTATGACTTTTTTGCGTTTACGGGGTGGGATCTAAACACACCCATAAGCTCGTTCGAGCTGTTGTCATGGCCAAGGTCAACAACAAACTGATGTGACTGATGGAAAGGTTGCGACTTCGTCCTTTCTTCCTAAATAATGAGATCAGACGAGCATCTCCAGTAGTTTTTAATTTTTTTCTCCCCAAATCTTGTTTGTCAACTCTTCAAATAGATAGAAAAATTTGTATCCAGGACAGACTGGTTTTGTGTGAAGCACACCGTGAAAGCTGAATTTATCTCCAACACATCGTAAAAATGTAATTTTGTCTCCAACACACCATGCTGAGTATAATAATCAATTTTAGCTTTGAGATGGTGTAAAAAGACCATTTTGCCCCTGGGCCCACTTGTCATCTTCTTCCCCATCTCTTTCTTCCTTCTCCCGCTATTCCCACCCATCCACAGACGGCGCGCTCGCCACGGGACCACGCCACGCGCGGGGGCAGACGGTGGGGCACGGCGAGCCCTGTCTCTTTCCTCTCACAACGAGCAGGGCGCGGCGCCACGGGACCACTCCGGCGGAGGCGCGACGGCCACTACGGCGGAGCCACGGCGGGGCAGTGGGCCTCGGCCGGCGCGAGGGCGGCGCGGGTTGGGGCTGCGCGTTCGGTCCCCCCCTCTCCGGCGTCCATGGAGGAGCTCGGAGGCGGCGTCCCATGGAGGAGCTGAGGTGGAGGAGCGCGCGCCACGGGTAGCCCGCGCGGAGGAACGCGGTGACGACGGAGGAGTGCGCGACGACATCGCGGCGGGGCAGGTCGTCGGACCCGAGGAGGAGACGCGCGGCAGTAGGGAGGACGCCGGACCCGTGGAGCCCGGAGCCCATGGAGGAGCTGGGCCCATCCCCAGCGCCCATCGAGCGCGCGCCGCGAGTAGCCCCTGGCGCACATGGAGCGCGCGCCGCGGCCGCCTGGGTCCGCCTCGTCGACGGGGGAGGTAGGAGACAGCCGGCCACCAGCCGCCGCGCTGCGCGCCGTCGCAACCTCCGCCCCGCAATGGCCTACACGCCCCGCCATGGCCGCCGAGCTCGAGCAAGGGACGGAGCTCGAGGAGGAGCCTGGACACGAGACCGCCGCGCCGGATTTCGAGCTGCTGGGGAGGAGGGGCCCGGCCGGAGGAGGAGCAGATCCGGCCGTCGAGATCCGCCCGCGCGCCTGGCGATGGGAGCCCGCCGCCATGCTCCTCCGCCGCGCACGCCCGCCGTCGTGCCCCGCGCGCGCCACCGCCCCGGTGGTGGCCGGCGCTCAGGCAGTAGTAGCTTAGTGGGGAAGAAAACGAGAGGACGGCAGAGGCAAAGGAGAGGGAGAGGAAGATGACAGGTGGGGCCAAGGGCAAATAAGACTTTTTACCTCTTCTCCCAGCCGAAAATGATTAGTTTATTTGCAGTGGTGTGTTGCGGACCAAAAAACTCTTTTGCAATGTACTGCAGACAAATTTAACTTTGATAATATGTTGCATACAAAACCCCACTTTCGCAATGTCCCACGGACAAATTTCCCTAATAGCTATGGGATGCAACAAAAAGTATCAGTTCTCCATTTTTACTCAAAAAATGAAAAATTATGACCCTACAAGGTTAATTTCGTGGGAAACTTTTATGGCCGGCGGACAGAAGCTTCTTGCAAGTTAAATTGCTGGCGATTAAGGGCACGAAAGGGCTTGGAATTTGCCAAAAAAATAATGAGGATGACGAGGGGGTTCCGTTTTACCTCTTACTTGCGCCGGAGATGCACCTTGGCAGCCGAAATCGATGCGAGAAGTGACGGCGGTCTAGTAAACAACAATTTTTTCCCCGTAGAAGTGGCCGTAGGGAGGATGATTGGGAGTCACGGAAGCGTGCGCATATTTACGTACAAGGACGAGCAATATGACAATTGTTAGGAGATAAGAAACTAGAATGAGAAACTATAATGGAGAACTATAAGAGGGGTTTTTTTCCCTAAAAAACAAGAATGAGGAAAAGAGATTGAGAACTATTGGAGATGCTAAGGAAGTCGAGAATTTATATTGGCAAGATTACTACGGGGAATATGACCGACCTCACCCCCCTAGCTAAGCAAATATCTCGGGTGAGTTCTCTTTCAGGATCTGATCTGAAGTGCAGCAGTCAATCTTCCGGGATATATACTTCCTGTAAAGAAAGAGATCGCATGTAGTTTCCTATGCCTCTATCATAGGGTGTGTTTGGTTGGGCTGTGGCTGTAGAGAAAAGCTGTTGTGGGCTATGAAAATGCTGCTGTGAGATATGTGCGGTGAGGAAGCAGAAAGTCGTTTGGTCGAACAGCTGTAGCTTTTTGGAAAAGCTCATGCTCACAGGTCCCACGTGTCATCTGACCCCACTTGTCAATCTCTCCTCTCTCTTCTTCTCTTACCTCTATCTCGTGCCCCACTCCTCACACTCGCCAGCGGTGGCCGGAGCTCGCGCTCCCGCCTGTGCCCCCTAACTTCCTCCCGCGCGCCGGCGGCCGGCGGCGGTGGAGCTAGCGCTCCCTTCCGCGGCCCCCTCTCCTCCGCCCGTGGCCGGCAGCATGGCGTGCACGCTCGCCCTCGGGGCCGAGCAGGGGCTCGCGGGGCGGCGGCGGCTCGGGCTGGCAGAGCTCGCGCTCGCTGCGCAGCGGAGCTCGCCCTCCAGGCCAAGCAGTGGCTCGCGTGCCGGAATCGCGAGGCGGCGGCGGCTCAAGCAGGGGCTCACGGTGTGGTGGCGGTTCGGGATGGCGGAGCTCGTGCTCGCCGCGCGGCGGAGCTCGCCCTTGCCCTCGTCGGTGGAGCAGTGGTGCGGGCGCCGCCGCCGCAGTGGAGCTCGTCGCCGGGGAACCCAAGGTGCGGGCGCTCAGTCTGGGAGAGAAAGCGAGGTGGTGGAGTGAACAAAAATAGAGAAGGAACCGGTACGCTATGCAAAGAGTGGCAAGCGGGTAATTTTGATGAAAAAATCGATCTCACAGCCGGCGGAAGCAGGGGGAGACGTGCTGTGAGAATTAAACTGTCTCACAGCTGCTTTTTGGCTGTGGCTTCCCATGACAGCCAACGCATTTGATTAGCTTTTGAACTGTGGTTGGAAGCCACAACCACAAAAAGTCCAACCAAACAGGCCTATAGCCTAGCACATCACTTGGCTCTTATCCTAAAAAAAAAGGCTATGCTGTTGTGCCGGTTCTCTATCCAGGGGAAAGCATTCAAGATTCCTTTGAATGCTTTCACGCGTACCATGCCCTAGACTGTAGGTTTGGAGCACAGCACATTGACACGTTCATGGATGAATGAACCTGTCAAAAGCCCGAATTTCCTAAGAGCAGATATTATGGTCGGTGTGGAGCCGGTTGGGATTCGACGTGGGGGAGAGAGAGTTGGAGCGGGCGGCTGACGAGTTGCTCGTTGGGAACTGGCGAAAACGCTCGCGCTCTCACTGAAACGCATTAAATGTGCACTCTGCGATCTGGTGAGCATGGCGATCTGGCGTGCTCCTAGCCTGCAGCTGGCTGGGACTATAAGTCTTGCTCTAAAAGAAAAGAGGGAAACAACTTGTGAAGCCCAAGGACTCGGTTCTGAGAGGGGGCAGGTGCCAGGGACCAAACTGCAACTGCAAGATCTGCACCCTGACATGTGGGCTCCCCGTGGGGCAATCTGGGGCCCAGTTCGAGTTGACCCGGCAAATTAATTACGCGATCGCGTCGCGTGACGACCGACAAGAGAAGCCTCGATGGAGGTACCGTGCCGCCTTCATTTGAAGCTCCCCAGCTCAAGCGGATAGCACGCGCACGCAGAAGCGAAGCCGTGACCCCTTCCCCGCGCCGCCGCCGCCGCCCGCACCGCGCTCCTACGCCATGGGCGACACCAGCGCGGCGGACGCGCCGGCGGCGAGCAGGTTCGGCAGGATCTGCGTCTTCTGCGGCAGCAACCCCGGCAACCGCCCGGTCTTCGGGGACGCCGCGCTCGACCTCGGCAAAGAGCTGGTAATGCGCCGCCGGTGGCGACCGCGGCCGGTCCAGAATTCCGATCCTTGGCTCGACTGCTTCGCTTGCTTCCTTTCGCGCTCACGCTCGCCGCGGCGGGACTCCGGCCGCGGGCTCTTTCCCTTCGCAGGTGGCGAGGGGGATCGATTTGGTCTACGGCGGCGGCAGCGTCGGGCTCATGGGCCTGATCGCGCAGACGGTTCTTGATGGCGGCTGCAGTGTCCTCGGGTATCTACTTACCTGCCGCCCCTGGAGAATTCTGCCTCTAATTCAGTTCTCCAACACTGGGTGTGATCTATCTCATTCTCACGTGCTGCTGTTCTGTTTGATCCATTTGCAGGGTGATTCCAAAAGCACTCATGCCGCTTGAGGTGTGTATCAAATATCAACCGTCCCTTTTGGCTGTTCTTTGTGCACGCCTAGAAATAACAATTCCAGTATAATTCTGCTCTAGCGGCCAAGTCATTCATCAGAGAGAATGATCTTTAACTAACTGCAAAACAATTCTCAGTTAAGAATCAGAGTTTGTTTCGCGTTCGGTTTCGTACTTGCTGACAGAGATGGTTCATTTGAATCATATCTATGAAATTTGACCGTGGATGCCAGTTTTACGAAATTTTCGTCAGTCTGCTGTAGCAGCTCATGTAGTGCTATGTCAGTAGTGCCCTCCAAGTCGCCATTTGATTCCTGAGGCTTCTTGGCCCAGATTGATTCACCTTTGCTTCGGGGGTTAGCAATTTGTGAACAGGTGATGACTGAGGAGTTGGAACTAGGATTTAGGGGAGGCGACTTGGAGACTTGGAGTGGCAGCCGATCAGTTTAGACTTTAGGGCGGTGCAACTTGGAATTTTAATGTCTGCCACTGGGTTGGTGTAATTATTCTGAATGTGTAGCTTGCCAATAGGACATGTCAAGTTGAGGGGGGGAAAGTGAGAGGCATAAACTTTCTTTTAGGCGGTAGAGGATAGGTTTTGAATGATGGTCTATATGTAACTCAAAAACTGAACACTGGAGTTAGGAACTTGGCAAAGGCAATTAGGCAAACAAGCAGCTATTTCTATGTACTTGTTCCAACGTGACCCTGGAGTCCTGGGCAGCATTTTTAAACATGTCTTGCTGTGGAAGTATATCTGAAGAATGGCGATAGAAGAGATCTGAAACTATGGCCTATTTTCAGTACTCTGTATAACCATTTGGAACAACAAAATTTTCCACTTCAAACTAGATATCCGGTGCTAGCGTTGGAGAAGTAAAGGTTGTCACCGACATGCACGAAAGGAAAGCTGAGATGGCACGACAAGCTGATGCCTTTATTGCTCTTCCTGGTACACAATTATCATTTTTTCTCTAGTACATACTGACAGAGTGACAGGGACTTCAATTTAATTTGATGTGCTCACATGAAAATGACGACTTTCTGGACATCAGGAGGGTATGGAACAATGGAAGAGTTGTTAGAGATGATAACATGGTCACAACTTGGAATTCATGACAAACCAGTGAGTATTACTATATGGCTGTGAACAAACAACTTAAGGGCACTGAACAACTTATCATGACATGCTGCAGGTTGGATTGCTAAATGTTGATGGTTACTATGACCCGTTGCTCATACTATTTGATAAAGGGGCGACGGAAGGTTTTATTAAGCAAGATTGCAGGGATATAATAGTCTCAGCGCCGACCGCCCATGAATTGCTGAAGAAAATGGAGGTGAAGTGACCTCATCTGCTTATTTTTTTTTAACAAACCACACTCGATGAGTGCGTTTCTATTGATATAGCAGAAAAATATAAGACTACGGTCCTGGAGGCCATAGGCAGGAAACAAAAAGAAAAGAAAACAACAAACTCACCCGGTTGGATTGGGACGTCAACACGAGTTACCGCTCAACTATACTCACTGCCCGGTTGGATTGGGACATCAACACGGCCAAACTCTATTCACAACAACGACAGAGGAGAAAAGGCACAACCGCAGCTTCCACCCATAATCGCACTCTTGCGGTTATCGAAACATCTGAAGTGTTCCAGCGTTGATAGAGGAGCAGAAGGGGCAGACACCACCACACCAGGAGGCTACTGCCATGCAGGACCCAACGCCGCAGTGCTGCTGCACCCAAACCGACCGCCCGACGGCATGAAAAAACACCAAGTCCGGAGCAATCCAACGCGCGGGGGCCTCGCCACTTCCGCCATTGGACGCCTCTCTCGCGTGTGCGGGGACCTCCAACCCGCCACTCAGCACGCCTCTCACGTGTGCGGGGACCTCCAATCCGCCACACGGCACCACGCTCCGTACTTGTTTCAGGGATTGCCGTCGAGGCAGCAAGAAGAGGTGCCCCGCCCCCCCCAGGAACTGAACCAAGCCGCCAGATCACCGCCGTGGTTCGAAATCATCACGTTGCTTTCCCCCTCGCACGAAGACGCCGCCCTCGAGCCAGAAGACCGAAGATGATGCCCGCGCCGTCTTCCAACGTTGTACCGCACCGGAAGGGTTCAGCCGTGCTGAACACCCTGCCGCGATCCGCTGCAGGCCAAGTCGTCACTGATTGTCGTTGCCGCTAGCGCCATCCTTCAAACGCTGTCTCGCACCGCACTGGAGACTGCCACGCAGCTCCAGACGCCGCGGAACGCTGCAAGCAGGCGAACAACAACCGAGTGATGACCCCCGGCCACCAACAGAAGAGCAGGCGTCTTGGCGTGAGGTAGGCAACCGCCTTCTCCGCACGCCCTCCGACAGATTTGTCACCACCAGCCGAAGCAAAACGCGAGCAGCAGGCCGGCCAAGTCGCCGAACGGTGTATCAAGAGACGGCGCCTCCAAGGAGGTCACGACGCCCACAGGCGCCGCCATCGCTCGTCCAGAAGTTGGACCGGGTTTTCACCCAGAGACCTCGTGCAGGAGGGTTGCAACTCCAAAATGACGCCCTCAACAGAGAGAGCGACGCCCGGAGGCGCCGCCGCCATTTCACCAGAATGAATCTAGCGAGGGCTTTCGCCCGGAGTGCCGGCACCCCACTGCACGCGTTCGTCGCCTCAAGCCGGCACCATCACTGCGGCCGCCCCAACCGAGGGACACCACTGTCGCAGCTCCACAAAGCCCGCTGCCGAAGCTCCATCTCCCTCCGCCGTCCTCGCGACCCGGCAACACGCCGGCGCCACACCGCACCACCGCACCTCCTCCCGGCACGCCGCACCACCGCACCTCCTCCCGGCCGGGCAGAAACCGCCAGCACGCGCGACGCGGCCTCTGCCCGCGCCGCATCTCCCCCTCGCGCCGCTGCTCCTCTGCGGCGGCCAGAAACGCCGGTGACACGCGACCTCCGCCGCCTCCTGTCACCACCGGTGCGGCCCCACCGGGTGCCGCGTCACTTCGCCGCCCAGTCAAGGCCGCCGCTCCGCACGGCCCCAAGTGCCTCGCGCCGCGCCTCCATGGCCGCGCGGCCACTCGCTCGGCTAGGCCGGCGCCGGCACGCCCCCGCACAGGCCCCGGCTCCCGGGCCGCAGATCCGCCCAGAGGGGCGACGGATCCGCCCCAAGGGACCATGGATCCGGCCGATGGAGCACCGGGGCAGCCCCCAGGAGCCGCCGGAGAAACGCGGCGCCGCCGCCCGCACAGCACGCACGCTCCCCGGCCGGGACGCCCCGCCGCCGCCCTCCTTGCTGGTTCCGGACTTCCGGCCCCCAGCTCGGGCGACGGCGAGGAGGAGGGGGAGGAGGGACGAGGGCCCGGCGGCGGCGCGGTGAGGTTCCCCGTGCCGCCTGCGGGAGCGACGCGGGGGCTATCAGAATTAGGAGGACCTCATCTGCTTATTATACAGTTTGAACACTCGCTCTTTATTCTTGTCGTCTGCCTCATTGACTTACACCAGTGTTTCGATAATTCTCTTGTTTGTGCTCAGCAATACACTCGATCACACCAGGAGGTCGCCCCCCGGACAAGCTGGGAGATGTCAGAGCTGGGCTACGGAAATGGAAAAGCACCAGTGTTTCTTGGATGTTCTTCTGCTAGTGTTTAGTGTTACTGGGCTGGGGGCATTGGCTTTCAAGTATCATCTTTTGACATCTTTTTAGTAGCCATTCATGCTACTTGTGCGCTCAAAATTCTTATTTCATCTGGGAAGCAAGAGTGTAAGAATTTATATGTTCTTCAACAGTAACAGTGTTGGCAAATGGATACATGGCTGCACCAGCACTTTGTTCGCGGTGGTTACAATAATACACGTTGTACAATGAGAAATATTTTATGACTGTTGTTATGTGTGGTCAGTGTGTGGTTATCCTTGCGTTTTGTTCAAGAATTCGAAACATTTCGTCCATTCAGTGAACAGGATGAATTCCTTTATTTTATATCGTGCAAGTTTGAACTGATGAAGAAACAGGACGACTTGAACCTTTTTCAAAGTTTTCACTGTGTTGGAATGCAACCTGTTGCGGCTATACTTTGCTTTATGGGTACAGGTTGCACAGTTGCATCCACTTCATCAAAACATGGTCCTGCTTTGACGCAAGAGCTAAAATTTGCAAAGCAGAGGGTGAAGAAATTTTGCAGAAGTAATTTCGATCACCACAACGCTGAACTGTTGATCACCATTTAACAGATATAAAGATAAAAAACGGACTCAGAACCCTAATAGATCAACCTACTGCTGATCCACAAGCAACGATCAGAATTCATAACCATATTATGAGCAAAGAGGGCGAGGGGCCATGATCATTCGAGCACGAGGAGCAGCAGCGCAATCAAAACGGATCTCCAATCGGAGAACCAGCTCCTGATCTTGCGCCCAGCACCTGCCCCTATGAGGCTGTCACATCGCCAGCTTTACACTGTCTGGGCAATGCTATACTTGCCAGCTTGGAATACTTCCAATTTTCCTTTGGTTTCCAGGAATTTAAGGGTTAATTAGATTTTGTACCAAATTACACGTATTTGGGTCAGAATCCCTACGAGTAAAAAATATAGTCATTGTAGCTGCAGACTTAGGCCCCATCACTGAACATGGATGGTCGTGCATTGATCCAGGCAGGTGCTAGAATAATTTCTCAGAACGGCTGTGAAGAAATGGATGAATAACAATCGCCAGCATAGTAGACGTTACATGCAAATAAGTGAAATAACATGTCTTCACAGATCAATTTACTAGTCAGGAACATGTTCAGACAAATTTGCTCAATCGACTGATTAGAATTCTACATGCTCGAATTTCAGTTTTCCAAATACAAGTTCTACCAGTGTTGTTTTCCTTGTCCCAAGACTCCAAGTCGAAATGGAACATCCAAAGGAATAGAACAGTAAAACAGACTGATGAACTCACAGGGACGCCTGACAGTAGACCAACTATAAGACATTTACATAACATTATGAGCTAGGTTTCACGCGCCTCAGACAGACATTTATTTACCTTGCCCAGAAGACCACCTGATAAACCACACTTCACGTGATCACATCCTCCTCCCAGCACTTTATTTCCTGTTGATCCAAAACTCAACAGGAAACTCAATGCTAACCACCTGATTATGATTTTTACAGAGTGGATGTAGAATTTCTTGCAGCTCTAGTACTGAACCCTCTCGTCACCATCAAAGTTAAGACCTTCAATGCCTTTGAGGGCAGAATCATAGTTCTTCACATTAGATGGATGCCGGCCTGATGATGAGCGCTTTTGTTCTGCAGAATGGACAGGTGAGCTTCTCTGAGGACCTGATGCTCTGCGGAGCGCCCCAGGGCTTGCATCAGTTGTACGTGCTCGAGAAGGCTCAGAACTATCAGTGGCCACCACATCACGGCTACTCGAAACAACAGGTCTCCTTGAAGATCCACTAGACCTTCCCAAAAAGTTTATTCCCGATGCCGATATCTAAAAAGAAGCAGAGACCAAAGTAAGTCCAAAATTGAGGAGCATCTTTTCTGCTGTTTATTTTTTCAGAATGAAGACTGTAAATTATGCTTAATCAAAGAAATACAACGTGAAGAAGCAAATGCAAAATCAATGTGATAATACTACTTTTACCAAGTCAAAAAACAACAATGAGCATTATTCAACTAAACCAGCATTGGTTGACCAAGAAAGCAGTTGAGTACTCAGCACATACTGATATACAGGGCTGAATAAAATTGGAAATAGCAGGTTATAATTCCCTCGTGGCCGCAAAATTTCAGAAAACAGGTAAAACAGCTCTCCTAGTCTTCACATTCTTGTTCAAGATAACTTATCCAAAATTTCAGATAACTTAGAAATGACCAGGATCTGTTAATGGTAACTTGGTCATGTGTATTTGAATGCTGCTACCAAATTCCCCATCCCAAAGGCCTCGACTACCACTACAATAAGCTTTTGTAGTGGCTTCTGCCCTAATAATTTTCAAGGGGTTTTTTAAAATCCCCTAGTCACACAAGAGCACCATGCACCATCATGCAGTTTGACCACTAGTTTCTATTAAAATGTTTATAGAACCTTGTATAATATCATGGAAATACTGTCCACAATAAATATAACATATGATTTTCATATGTTCATTATCGAATTCACAAAGAAAAAGTTAGACAAACTAAAAAGTTTGATTATTCGCACCCCAAAAGAACAGTTTGTGTACATTGTGCAATGTTAGAATTATATTACACTAGGTCTAGAGGATGAAAAGGTGTCTTACCTTGCACACCTTTTTAAGTCCCATTACAAACAACAGACAACATGATGACAACTTACCACAGCACCATTAGAAGAAGTAACATCATTCCCCACAGGCGCTTTCTGCTTAGATAGTGTCCCCACGCTTGTGATGGGAGGTGGGGTACGACGTCGATCTATTGATGACCAACCACTAGTCCTTGCTTCCTCATGGCCTGAAAGATAAATGATGAGCTTTACTTGATCAAATGCTAAAATACAAACACAGCAAATTAAGGAGACTGCACCAAATTACCTGATTGCCTGTCATTCTGTAATGCAGGTGCTAATCCAGAAGGTCCTGCAACATGACCCTGTACCAAAGGCAAGGCATCAGAATTTCCCCTACAGATGAATACATAACATTTGGTGGGTAAGTCATCAAGGAAGAGTTGGAGAGGCTCACCGCACGGGGTGGAGCGGTGGCAATTTGAGATTGTTGGTACTTCAATATTGTCCAGTCAAACACATAGTCAAACTGAAAACCTGCAAAACAGAGTTTGATAATGAACATGCACACAATACAACTTTTTTACTCAAAAGGTTATTAATATTTCCTTAAAATTGAAAGCAAGGCAAACAAACTGACCTTCGCGAATAAAAAGGTCACGGAACAGTCGCTTAAGGTATGAATAGTCAGGCTTGTCATCGAACCGCAGCGAGCGGCAATAATGGAAATATGATGCAAACTCGGTGGGATAACCACGGCATAGAGCCTGAAATAGGTCGAAAAAATAATGACATTCCCCAGGGAAAAGTTCCAATTCCAGCTAAAGATGTGCCAAACATACCTCAATTGATGTTGCAACTTTTTTCTCGCTGATTTTCTCATACTTTTGCTTCTTTGTTCCTGCTTTAAGACCTTGCCAAGGAAGGCTGTAAAGAAAAGAAATGTTAGGTAAGGGCACATAGAAGGAGCTGATAATGACTGATCAAACTCACCTGCCCCTCAGGAAGTACATAAGTACATATCCAAGAGATTCCAGATCATCTCTTCGGCTTTGTTCTGGCCATTAAAACAAGAGCAAAATTTAGCCCGACATAAGGTATACCAAGAAAAAAGAACTTGAACTGACACACTATAATTCTCACCAATGCCAAGATGAGTGTTCACACTAGCATATCTTGCAGTTCCTGTCAAGTTCTTGTTCTCCCTGCAGCATTTACTAGCTCGTTAAGATTGCATGTAAGTAGTTCAAAAAAAAAAGTAAAGAAACAACTAAAGATGTCTGCATGATACAACTATCAGATTGGTGTGGCCGGCATATGTTCATTAATCTATTTTTCTTCCGTTCAAACTCATGTGAGGACTGGGATGTGACTATTCACTATTGTAATTAGATTCATTAAGCATTATAGTACTAGCGAGATAGAACTTATGCTACCAAAAGAGTTAAGTCAGGATTAAAATTTCCAGATCTAGCTCAACAAATGATAGAAGACAAAACTGGGAAGTTCTAATTAGAAGAACACTAAACATGCTTGGGAAGTGACTTGAGCTGATTAGAAGAACACTAAACATGCTTATTTGAAAGAACAGAAAACATATACATCTCAGGAATGCTTAAATTATTATATACCTGTATGGAATGTGCTGATGAGTTGAGGTATCCCTGTATTTTTTAGCAAGCCCAAAGTCTATAATGTAGACCTGGATGAAAATACAGAAGAAAACAGGAAGCTTCCTGTTTAATAACCCAACAAAATTTTAAATGAATTAAAGCACACACTAAAGATGGCAGTGCCACCCACCTGATTAGCTCGCCTGCCAAGACCCATGAGGAAATTATCTGGTTTGATGTCTCGATGTAGGAAAGACTTGGAGTGGACAAATTCCACTCGGTTTATCTACAAGTGGGAGGGCAGATTACACATCTGTTATAGCCTTATATATAGGTGGAAAAAAGAATAATGCATACAAACAAGAAAAACAGAGGTGCTCAGCACTCAGGAGGGAGAGGGTTTAATGTGGGAACCACACAGAAACATTATACAAATTATTAATGAGGATTTGTGTGCCTGTGTGCAAGTGCAAGGGGGCAATGTGCTAATGGGTAGCACACAGTATGGGATCATATGCCATCAAAATGGTGAATCGCTGACACACATCGTGAGTTCATTCATCAAAATATGGAAAAACAAATGTTTCTAAAACTTGAGAATAAACCATTCAATGATGGCACTGTGTGTACCATCTGATCAGCGAGCATAAGTACAGTCTTCAGAGATAATTTCCTGCTGCAGAAATTAAATAGATCTTCAAGGCTTGGCCCAAGCAAATCCATAACCAAGACATTGTAGTCTCCTTCTACACCAAACCATCTGACGTTTGGGATTCCAGCTGTCCGAACAAAGAGTGTCAATCCACACATGCCCTAACACGCATTCTTACATCGCAAAGAGTCAAAAGCTTCCATACTTCCTCCTTGCAGAATCCTATAAATCTTTGATTCATAAAGCAATTGAGGATGCTTTGTCTTCACATTTTCCTGCAAATATAAACATAGGCAATCAAAAGTTGAGTTCATAAGCTGATGCTAGAAATCAAGCCTAATCACCTAGCATTTATGCAGTCTCAATTCTCGTTTATACCAGTTAATTTAGACCCATCAGGCAACACTCCAACAGGTGCATCTCATTTCAATTAGCAGTTCCCATGATTTGCAGAGTGCTCAAAGATGCAAACATTTTTCAAAGTCCTACCACGTGAGCCACAATTCCACTCAAAGCCACAATAACCAACAAAGTACTACCCAGAAGATTGATCCATTGAGAAGCAGAGCAGCTAATGCGAGCAGACCCCGATTCCAAAGCCAAATCAGAGAGCTCGAAATTGGTCCTAGACGGCTACAATAACATCCTATAACTACTTATTGACACACACAAGGTCCCGAACCCAAACCTCAGCTAGCAACTAGAACCCAACAGTGGTCACAGGGATGCACTACAAAGAGTTACACCAAAGAGCAGGAAGCATTGCAGCGGAAATGGAGTGTAACAAAGATCCGAGCAGTCAATCCAGCAGGGAGAGAGCACGGACCAGCTTAATCGCGACCTCCTCGTTCGTCTGGATATTGGTGCCTGCATCCACAAGCGACAGACAGAGAACAATCTCATCATCACCCATTAGCAAGAAGAACCCCCCCCCCCCCCCCCACACACACACACACAAAACCCTCCGAGCACGAGCCGCGGCTGCTCACCGAGGTAGATCTCTCCGAAGGAGCCGCTCCCGATCTTGCGGCCGAGCCGGAACTTGTTCCCGACCCTGGGCTCCATTACTCCAGCCCTCTCCTTGCCAAAACCGACCGAAGGAAAAGAAGAAGAAAAAAAGACTGCTGAAAAAAAACGCGCTCTTTTCGCCGCGGAAATCTAGCTAGGGAGCTCAGATCGGCGCGGGACTCGGGGATCTGGCGGCGGGAGGCTCTCGAGCTACCTAGGGTTTGTGGATAGGGGCGGGGACGAGGAGGCGGCGGCTGCCATGGCCGTGCGTGGGCGTACACAGTACACACGCTTCGGGGGTGGAGCGAGTCCAATCCTCCTCGGTTTTTCAGGGGGGGAGTTGGGAAGTAGACGAAGCGAAGCAACCAGGCGAAGCGAAGCGAGAGGAGGGCGAAAGGGTCAAAAGATAGAAGATATTCCACGTCGGCTATCTGCGGGGGGTTTGGCCGTTTTGCGTTTTGGTCCCTCCATTTCGTCGCTTTCGGTGTCTGTTCCTCGAGGGTTATTGATCGGTGCACGCAACGGGTGCCGTACTAATATCATGGCCGTGTTTAGTTCCCACCCATAAACCCTGTAAACGAAAAAAAAGTCACATCGAATGTTTCGACACATACATATAGAGTATTAAATAAAGTCTATTTACAAAACTTTTGCATGGATGAGCTGTAAATCGCGAGACGAATCTAAGAAGCATACTTAGTCCATGATTTGCAACAGTAATGCTACAGTAACCAAGTGCTCATTATTGATTAATAATAAATTAATTAGCATCATTAGATTCGTCTCGCGATTTACAACCCATCTGTGTAAAAAGTTTTATAAATAGACTTCATTTAGTATTTCAAATTAGTAAGATTCCAACGCAAAAAAATTTTGCGTCGGAACGGCCTAATTTTTTTGGCGAGGACCGTACTATATTCACTCTGTTCGGCGGCTAGCTGCCGGACTGCTGCAGCAGCAGCCAGCAGCCAACAGCAGCCTAAGCAGCAAGCCGAACGGCGGCAGCAGCTGCGAGCTTGGTGTGAGATATTTCTTTCTCCTCTGGATTTATTTGGAAGAAACGTGCTGTGGATATCTCCTCTGGCACCTGGGCTATGATTGAACTTTGGTTGGCAGATTTTTATGTTTGACTCATTTAAACGGAAGAGTTTTAGATTTGTTCTTAGTCTTAATTGTATTTACAAAAAAAAATTGCGAGTCTATATACAGTGTTGTATACCAAGAGTTGCCATCAAAGGTTGGTCAAACAAATACATTGTTTTACAAGTGTTCGCTAGCAAACAAAACACGTGTCATGACAAGTTTAGCCAGCAAGAAAAAGTTTGCTTGGAAACCTTATCGGTTCACCATAAAGCTTGTATATTTTTTTTCCTTTTTACAACCAGTAAAACCGAATGGTATCTTTTGTATTTACTCGTTTCATTTCCTTCTGGTTCTGGTGCTTTCATAATTTTGTATTTCTTGCACACACGAGCTAGTGCTATATATTTTGGAAAAAGAATGATACGCCTCTACCAATTCATCATTACAGCTACACATCATTAGTGTGCGAGACTTCTTTTAATTTTCGATGGAGCTGTTGTCATTGTTAAGAAGTTGGAAATACAAGCTTTTTTCAATATGAAGCGAATATCCCTGGTTGTAAAAAAACATCATACCAAGTAATCGTGATGTACCTTCCTTTTTGTACTTTCCATAAGCAAACTAAATTATTAGGGGAATCATATTTTTTCATCGTTTAAGTACGATCCTTCGGTGCCCACTAATTAATAAGTAAGTAAATCATCAAGTTTATAACAAATTTGTTTATTTTAGAATGCAGTGTTAACACCAAGTGATTTGTTCACAAGGAAAAAAAATGACCTCACTCTGTTCGCTTCAATCAGCCAACAGTATTTTTCTCTCACACCAAACCAGCACCAGGCATCAGCCAACCAGCAGTACTTTTCTCTCACAGTAAATCAGCACCAGACACAGCCAGCAGAACAAAAATGCTTGCAGAGTTGCAGTGTTGCCCATTCACTCTTCGGGGGGAGCAGTACGTGTGTAGACAACCCTGATAACATGAAGCTGTCAACAACAATGGTAGCTGAAAATTAAAAGATAATGTGCCTGATGGGAAATAACCTACAACTCCCTTTTACATGGAGTGAAAAATACTTATGTGTAGTCATCACATCACTATACTTGTTTATATATCACATCACTATACTTGTATGCAGAAAAGGTTTGGCGCGTGCCCTACAACCCTAGCTAGTGCCCTACCAGGAAGATGAATATATAACAACTAGTTGAATACCCTGCGCGTTTGCGGGATTTTAAGGCCAAAATTTGAAGCTGAGTGTGCTGAAAATATGGAGTGATGAAGTTGCAGCCAATTTTAGCATATGATATAAATGGCATGGTTGTATATAAGAAATGGTTAAATATTGAAGTCGATGCACATATAAGAAGTTCTAGTTGCTGAAACAGATAAAAAGAGGAACCATAATGGTTATGATAAGGATGCTTTAATTCTATTTTGGGAGGAAATGGAAATGTCTACATCATTTTATGAAGCAAGAGATTGGACTTTGTATTGACTCTCTTGAATAAGTGAAGTTTCTGCAATGTGAGCAACATGGTTGTGTGAAATGTTGATAATTGGAAAGAATATATTTTGTTTAATGGTTTTAGTACCTATGTTTCATTGGAGGAATGTAGAAATTTTTAATTGGTTATGGATTCTCCACCATCGTGATATGCATTACTATAGTATAATAGAATGTTATGAATGAGTGTGATAAAAATGAATGAGGATGTTAGCGCTTGCATTATTCTTTTGATGTTTTGTTGCTAATTGCATCATAAAAATTATTCATATGGCAATAATAAAAACAAGTAAAAAGGTGAGAACTCTTAGTGGGTTGCGAAAGGTCAGAAGCAAGGGTGGAAATAAAATGATGATGTGGCTTCACCACGTGAAAGAAATAGCTATTAATGACTCTTAGTGGGTTGCACTTATACAAGATATATAGATACGAGTTTGGTCGGACAAATTCAACATTTATTAGTGTTCACTAAAAATGAAGAAACATATGACAAGTTTGGCTTAACGTTGAAGTCAGAGAAAAGAGAGATTTTGCTCGGCAACCTTATCGCTTCACCATAAAGCATGCAAGCACAGCTTTCTATTTTCCATCTTAACAGAGTACAGCCTGCCTAAAGGCCATCTTTTGGATTCTGTTTCTTTGGTTCTAGTCCCTCGCCTTCATCAATTTCCTTGTTTTTTTTGGTGAAGAATAATTTTCTTGCTTAGTTAACCGATAATTGTCACCAAATATGATTAGTCGAACTTTTATTGCAATTTTCCTTTCGGTACGGTAGTACTGTCTAGCGTGACAAAGATATTGTCATATTTGAATAAGTCTTTTTTTCTGAGAAAATGAAATCACGAGCTTCTTTCAGAGGGAGGGCTATTCCGACTACACTGGCCTGGTCAAAACGTCATGGTGGGGCATTTTGAGCTTGAGTGTTACTACTCTTCATAAACAAAAGCAAACCAGGGACATCTATATCATATTTTTTGTATGATCTTTTAGGGCCCCGTCCATGATTTCTTCAAATGCTAATATGAGGAAGTAAATGTAACAAGCCTATAATAAACTTGTTTGCTCAAGACTTCACTTGGAGTGATATGAAGCGGTGATGTGAACGTGCCTGCGCCCTGCAGCGTATGGTAGCATTGCAAAGTAGCACCCCACAGAGGCTACTGCTTGCGGGAGCGGCGACACCAGGAGACTTTGCCAGTGAATTGTTAGTCAAACAATGGTGCTTTGTCCACCAAGAAAAAAAAAATGAAATTGTAGTGTTGCCACCGCACTCTTAAGAGCCCGTACCATGACTGTGCAAGCAACCCAAGACAGCATAAAAGTGGCTAAGCAATGCTAGCTGGAAACATTACGTTGGGAAACACGCAACGCAATTCCCATTAATCATATCATGAATCTTGATCAAGTGAAATCCTGTGGTACAGTCACATCACTACACTTGTGTGCAGAGAAGGTTTGGCGCCCTACCAGGCTGAAGACGAGTAATATAAGCTGCACGAGGCAGAGTCCAAGTCCAGGACCTTTTACCATTTTAGCCCTGGACGGCAGAAACATCGTAACGCTCTAAACTTCTTGATGCTTGGCCATGACGTGCACTGACACCAGTCCACCACGTAACAGGCGTTCACTTGTTGATCCAACTGAATTAGATAAACAAAACCATGCCTATTATATTATCTAGTACTAGCATTACCTAACCCAACACAAGCAATGCCCATATTCAATTGTGATAGGCCTGGGCAATTTCAGGATAACGCTTGTAGCTTATGTCACAAGGGGAACAAGAAGGAAGCATCTGCAAGCTAATCCCCCCCTTTTTTATATAAAGCATCTTCTTCAGGTTGATCCGAAATTCCTAACACACTTGTAATACATTCGGTTTTGGACCAACTCGCCATTGGCCACTTTGTTTGGCAGCATGGAAAATGGGGACGCTGAGAGCAACCATTCAACTTTTACCACTCCATCCACTTGTTCTTTTTTTTAATTGATGATTTAGGACCAGGAAAATATCTTTTCTATAGATTATTAAAAGTTTTTTTGTTACACGTACACTACAACACAGTGGTTATTTGAGGTAAACAAACATCTTATGCTTTGTTTTGTTTTATTTGTCCTCGGTCAATTCAAGCCTGAAAACTCAAATGAGGATGAATGAAGAGAGTGGAATAGAACCTTTGTAATGAGGACCCGTCGAAACCGGCCAACGCTCACATGAACCGTGAAAGTTTTAAGCTGAAATGGTTAGACAAAGCATCAAATGCCCCGTACAGATTTTGTTTTATGCAAACATGGACGACAGCCTGGTTGCCTCTGGTTCAAGGCACCATTCAGGAACCGGCTGGTTGCCTGGTTTGCCGCTGGTTTTTGGCCAAGCTCGTAAGATCATCTCCCTTTATCACAATACTTCTGATTTGCAGCCCAAATTCAAATCAGAAAAAAATCTGAATTCAAATTTTGAAGCAAAAAGGGGGCAGCCGGACAGGACCCAGGAGGTGTTGAAAAATGAAGGGTTACTGCTTCATTTTTTTTTGGTTCTGCCAAATTTGCCAACAATCTGATTTGACAAAGAGATGATGCTACCAATCGGTAATCTTTTTTTTTGGGAGATTCCAATCGGTAATCTTTTAGGAGAATAGGTAGTACTGAACAGAACCAGCCACGAGTTTAGCACTGTGCAACCAGACAAACGACAAGATGAGACGTGATAAAAATCTGCAGTATTTTTTTTCCCAAACTTCTGTTAGATCTATAAAGGGCAGTATCATGAGTAACCGACCCAAACTTTAAACGCTACTCTAGACTCATAAATGATGGAGGGAATAATTGATGTATTCCTCCAACCCTAGAAGGATGGGTATATATAATACCTACATATGAGCCTCTAGATGGACCTCTATACATATGGGCTCAATATACTCCAACCCCCCCCCCCCCCCCCGCAGTCTGAACTACCGGCGCAGTGGTGTTCAAGACTGGACAACAAGAAAGCTAACACCCCCCGCAGTCTGAACAACCGACGCAGCGGTGTTCAAGACTGCACAAGATAAGAGTACAAGTAGAGTACAAAGGGTTAATACCCCCCGCAGCCACAACTAGCCACCGGCTACATTGAGGCTAAATCGAAACTCCGAGAAGGTCGACGAGGGCAGCCCCTTGGTGAAGATGTCAGCAAACTGGGAGGTAGTCGGGACATGGAGTACCCGAACATCGCCGATGGCGACTCTGTCGCGCACGAAGTGTAGGTCGATCTCCACGTGTTTCGTCTGCTGATGTTGGACGGGGTTGGTGGAGAGATACACGGCGCTGACGTTGTCGCAGTAGACGAGCGTGCTCTTGGCGAGCGGGCTGTGGAGCTCCGCCAAGAGCTGTCGTAGCCAGGACGCCTCCGCCACGCCGTTAGCAACAGCCCGGTACTCCGCCTCGGCACTGGAGCGGGAGACAACCGACTGCCGCTTGGACGACCAGGAGACCAGGTTGCCGCCCAGGAAGACGGCGTAGCCGGAAGTGGAGCGACGAGTGTCCGGGCAGCCAGCCCAGTCAGCGTCAGTGTAGACCACCAGCTCAGTAGAGGACGAGCGGTGAAGCACCAGGCCGAGGTCCACAGTGCCACGGACGTACCGGAGGAGATGCTTCAGCGCAGCAAGGTGTGACTCATGGGGATCATGCATATGGAGACAGACCTGTTGAACAGCGTAGGTGAGGTCCGGCCTGGTGAAGGTGAGGTACTGCAAAGCGCCGGCCAGACTCCGTTAGGCAGTAGGATCAGCCACCGGATCACCCAAATCAGCAGACAGCTTCGCCTGAGTGTCGACAGGAGTGGAGCAGAGCTTGCAATCAGTCATCCCAGCCCGCTCCAGGATATCGAGGGCATACTGCCGCTAGTGAAGGAGAAGACCAGACGGGCGAGGCTCAACAGTGACGCCCAAGAAGTGGTGGAGCTGACCAAGATCCTTCATAGCGAACTCCTGCTATAGAGAGGAGATGACACTCTGAAGTAACTGCTGACTGGAGGCTGTGAGCACAATGTCGTCGACGTATAGCAGCAGATAGGCAGTCTCATCACCACGGCGGTAGACGAAGAGAGACGTGTCAGACTTGGCCTCGGTGAATCCCAATGTCAGCAAGAACGTGGCGAACCGAGAGTACCAAGCCCGAGGAGCCTGCTTCAGTCCATAGAGAGACTTGTTGAGCCGGCAGACCATATCCGGACGACTCGAGTCCACAAATCCCGCTGGCTGAGAGCAGTAGACAGTCTCTGACAAGGTGCCGTGAAGAAACGCATTCTTCACGTCCAGCTGGTGCACAGGCCAAGAGCGCGAGAGCGCAAGCGATAGGACCGTGCGCACCGTAGCGGACTTCACGACCGGGCTGAAGGTCTCATCATAGTCCACACCAGGCCGCTGAGTGAACCCCCGGAGAACCCAGCGAGCCTTGTAGCGCTCCAGTGTGCCATCAGCCCGACGCTTATGCGTCCAGATCCACTTGCCAGTCACCACATTGCAACCAGACGGACGCGGCACGAGGTCCCACGTCTGGTTGGCAAGAAGAGCCGCGTACTCCTCTTCCATCGCGCGACGCCAGTGAGGATTCGCCAAGGCGTCGCGGACAGAGGAGGGTACCGGAGAGACCCGCGGCTCTCCCTCGGTGGCGGAGAGAGTCGCGGCCTGAGAAGCCATCCGCCGAGTCACCATGGGATGGATATGCCGAGGATCCCGATGCATGACTGGCGGGTGGTACACCTCCGGCTCGGCTCGAGAGGGAGCCGGAGGAGGCGGCGGCGACGACGGCTCCGGTGTCGGCGTCGCAGGAGCCTCCAGAGCAGGAGGCGGCGCCGGTATCGACGCCGAACGACGCCAGTACACCTGCACTGGCTCAGCGTACCACTGCGGCGCCGTGGGAGACACCGAGTCCGCGCGTGGCGCGACCGCGGGCACCGGGACCGCGCTCGGCGCAGCAGTGATCACCGGAAGTGGTGCTGGTGTGCCGGGAAAACCTGCAGGAAAAGGACAGACAGGTAACGGTGGCTGAACCACCGGGTCAGTCGGAAACAGAGACGCCAGCTCGGGATCAGAAGAAGGTGTGGAGGAGGTGGAGTATGGGAAATCCGACTCGTCGAAGACGACGTGTCGGGAGATCAGAACACGGCGAGAGGTGAGGTCAAAGCATCGGTACCCCTTGTGGTCAGGGGAGTACCCGAGGAACACACAACGAGTCGAGCGGGCCGCCAGCTTGTGAGAAGCGGTGGCGGAGGTGTTAGGGTAACACGCACACCCGAAGACCCGAAGGTGGTCGTAGCGAGGAGGGGTACCGAAAAGAGCGTGGTGTGGAGTGGGAGTAGGAGAAGCAGTGGACAGAAGGCGGTTGAGCAGGTAGGTGGCGGTGTGGAGGCTCTCAGCCCAGAAGCGCGGGGGGAGATAAGCCTGGATCAGAAGGGTGCGCACGACGTCGTTCGTCGTGCGAATCATCCGCTCAGCCTTGCCGTTCTGAGGAGAGGTATACGTACAAGACATACGCAGCTGAACACCCCGAGATAGGAAGAAAGACCGGGAGGTGGAGTTATCGAACTCCCGCCCATTGTCACACTGGACGGCCTTAACGGTGAGGCCGAACTGAATGGACACCCAGACAAAGAAGTGAAGGAGGGTGGGGAAGGTCTCAGACTTGGCGCGCAAAAGGGAAAGTCCAAGAGTAATGAGAAAAATCATCAACAATGACTAGATAATATTTATAGCCAGACATGCTGAGTACAGGAGATGTCCACAGGTCACAGTGAATGAGATCAAAAGCATGCGCAACATGCGAAGAAGAAAAAGAAAACGGAAGTCTAACATGACGACCTAACTGGCACGCATGACAGAGGTGCTCAGCAGGAGCCCTAGTACATGGAACATCGGTACTACGGCTGAGCTGAGCCAAAATGTCGCGGCCGGGGTGACCAAGCCGGCGGTGCCAGGTGGTGGAAGAAGGCGTCACGACAAAAGCAGTAGACAAAGAAACCGAAGGCGAGGCAGCGGAAGAAGGAAGCCGAAGAGTGTAAAGGGGCCCCGGGCTGTCACATCGGAGGAGCGGACGGCGGGAATCCGAATCCTTCACAGTAAGACCAGAGGAGTCAAATTCGATAGAACAGGAGTTGTTAGCAGTAAACTGGCGAATAGAAAGAAGGTTGTGAACCATTTGAGGTGCAACAAAAACATTAGGAAGACGAGGAGCAGGACCCACGGCGGTGACAGGAAGGCAAGACACATCACCAACCATGATAGAAGAAGGACAAGCGGGGTGTGGGGGTCGGACAGAAGAGAGAATACCAGCATCTGGAGTGGTGTGGAACGAGGCACCCGAGTCGGCGATCCACTCGGTGCTGGCCGGCGGCGTCAGTCCCATGGTGCTGAAGGACTGCGCCAGTGGGGCCTGGTCCCACCCCCCAAGTCAGGTCGGCTGCTGGCTGGGCTGAGCGGGCGGAGTCCAGGACGGCGCGAAGAGAGGAGCAGCGACAGTGAACATGGCCGTCGGCTGGAGCTGAGGACGAGGCCCCCCTCCCGGACCCTGGAACGGCCACATCGAGATGCGCCCTGACCATGGGTTGCTGAAGGATGGCCAGGGCGTATCTCCAGAGGCAGGGGCAGGAGCGGGAGCCGATGTCGGTGCGCCCCGACGGCCCCCACCGGTACTGGTACCCCCAGAAGCAGGGCCACCGGTGCCACCACCGCCACCACTTCTCCCTCGGCGGCGACGTCCACGCCCCCCTCCTCCGGTCTGCCCGGCGGGAGCAGCACCGAGCAGGGAGGTGGCAGGAGCAGCGGAGGAGGTCGGTGGAGCAGCAACGAGCGCAGAGGGGGTGGGCGAGGACGATCCGGGCGCGAGACCCCTGGTGATCTCCTCGAGGGCGAGGTCGTCCCGGACCTGCAGGAAGGTGGGGAAGGGCCTCTAATGGGCGATCTAGCCCTTCAGGTGGTCGTATGTGCTGCTCAGGCCCCGCAGGACATTGAGCACCAAGACCCGATCGGACACTGGATCCTGTCGTGAAGAGCATCGGCCATGCTCTTCATCCGCCGGCAATACTCAACGACGGAGAGGTCCCCCTGCACGAAGGTGCGGAAGGTGGCGTCGAGCTGGAGGGCGCGGTACTTAGCATTGCCGAGGAACTGGCCCTCGAGCGCCACCCAGGTAGGGATGAAAACGGCCGGGAACGGTCGGGAAAACCCCTCAACCGTCCCCGCAACTGTATTTTTTGGTCGGGAACGGAAATGGGAACGGGAAAATCGGACGGGAAAACGAAATCGGTATTACGGAATATCGGGAACAGAATCAATCGGTCGGGAGCATGCCGATTACGATCGGGAATCGATAACTCAAAACGGGAAAATACATACAACCACTTCAAACATTTAACTCGATAAAATAATTACAACTATGCATAAATAACATGGAAACAAGACTCGTATAACTAAGAAACACAGGTAAAGTGAATCACGAATTCACAATTCACGTTGGAACACATGCAAACAACAATTCACGTTTCCAACACAGGTAACACAGCCGACTACGACAAATACGGGAATTCCCGCGGGAATTTTCCCGGCTGAAAACGGGAACCGTGAAAACGGTCGGGAAAACACCCCAACCGTTCCCGTTCCCGTTCCCGCTCGTTTTCCCGTTTTGTTTTCCCATTTTTTTGCGGAAACGGTTTATGGTCGGTTTAAACGGTAAACGGAGCCGGTCGGGACGGGATTTTCCCGTCCCATTTTCAACCCTACACCCAGGCCTGCCGCGCGATGCCGCCGTGGACCCTGACGAGGTCCTGAAGATCCAGGGAGATGGTCCCGAAGATCCAGGACATGGCGACGCTGTCGAGGCGCAGCCACGCCACGTCCCGCGCCTCGATCGGCAAGTCGTCGAGGGCGTAGCGGCGGAGGGCGAGCAGAACCTAGTCCCGCCAGCGGCCGTAGGAGGAGGACGCGGGGTCGAGGAGGACGGAGACCAGGGCCCTGATGTTCTGGACCCCGGCGGCCTGGAGGTGGAGCTGGGCGACCATGGGGTCGGTCGGGTCGTACCGGGCTCCAGATCCAGCGGGCGACGCCTGGCGTGAGGAAGAGGCGCCTGGCTCGGTGTCGACGGGCAGCTAGCCGGAGGAGGCGTGGAGGAAGCGATAGCCTCGGCGACCCGGAGAGCGGAGGCGTCGGCCGCGGCGCGCTCGCGCTCCCAGGCGAGGGCAGCCACGCGGACCCGCTCCTGGGCCGCCGAAGCCTCCGACTTGGCGGCGAGAAGGGCCGTGGCGAGAGCGGCGTCGGCCTGCGGCCCGCGGAGAGCGGCGGCGGAGAGCGGCGCATCCGCAGGCGACATCCCGAGCCCGGTCCATGCGGCATCAGGCGCGGCGTCGGTGGCGGGCCGCTTGCCCGCGGCATCAGCGGCGCGGTGGGCCACAGCGGCAGCGGGATCCTGCAGCAGCGGCAGTGCGGCCTGCAGGGCGGCCGGATCGGCGTCCGCGGCCTGCAGCAGCTGTGCCGCGGCCCGCAGGACGGCCGGATCGACGGCGGCGCGGTGGGCGGTGGCGGCCTGCGCAGCTTCGGCGCTCCCTCCAGCAGCAGCAACCGCGGCGCGCCCGGCGACCACAGGATGGGGCAGCGGCGGCCCAGGGGGCACCGGCCCACGGGGAGGAAACCCAGGGGGCGGCCCAATAGGGGGCAGCCCAGGAAGGGGCGGCTCATCACCCGTGCAGGGCAGGGGAGTCGTCAAGTCGACGTCCGCCGCGCCCCCAGCATGCGGATCGAGCGCCGCCAGGGCGACGGGCGCTTCCCAGCAGGAGATCCCCCCTCCCCCCCCCCCGCGCGCGCACCAGCGGCGGCGGCAGGAGCAGGCAGGGGACCCCGATGGGTCCAGGCGGCGGTGGACCAGGTGAGGACGGGAGGGTGGGAAGGAGGAGAGGGAAAGGGAGGAGGAGGCCGGTGGCCGGCCGACCATGAGCCGGCGGCGGCGGGCAACAGAGGAGCCGGCGGCGGCTGGCAACAGAGGAGAGAGGAGAGGTGAAAACCTAAGCTAATGATACCATGATGGAGGGAATAATTGATGTATTCCTCCAACTCTAGAAGGATGGGTATATATAATACCTACACATGAGCCTCTAGATGGGCCTCTATACACATGGCCTCAATATACTCCAACAATAAATTCACGTAAACACTCAATCAAACAATGACATGACGCAAGTGAGGTGCTGAAACAGATTTTCCACAGCAGCAATATTTTGCTAGGCCTTCTCCTTTGTTGGAGAAGTAAGTAGATGTAGTGACGATGTATGGATCGTTGTGGTTGGGATGGGGTCCTTCCCTCGTGCTGAACTGGGCCTCCTAATACTGTGGGTGCGCTCCATGTTGCTCTTCAAAAACTTCTGCACAGGCCTAGGTAGACGTGCAATCAATCTGGTTGAACTAACAAGTAGTATCACTCCTGTGATAATGAAGAACCTGCAGGATACAGCTAATTTGTTAGATTCTCCAGCAGTAGGCCATCCTTGTAAACTGTATCATCCAAATTGAAACAGAAAGCAGAAGAGAGAGCAAGGTTGTTCAATGAGAATACTCCGACAGGGCATGCCTTACAGTCCTATGCTGACATCATTGTATATTTTGCAACGGTCATCATAAGACATTAGTTACTTTGCCTATCGGTAATCTTAATGGACTAGCAATATCATCATATATAATTAGAGTAAACATATAGATGACAGGGACAGCTGTAAAAAAAACTCATCAATCCCAAGATAGCCATAGCCTACCTCACAACTGCTAATTTTGTGGACCTATCTGTAATGCATGAACATCTGTAACACATGAAACTATTGAATTCTAGCAAGAATAGGGAAACCTTGTAACATCCCAAAGCAGGCATAGTAGGCTAGTACTGCCCTTTCGAATCAGCATTTGATGAAATTGATATCCATAACTCAATCATGAAATGCAGTAGCAAAGGATTGAAGCCAGGGAGAACAGAACCAAATCAAGCAGTGCAAGATCATACAGTACAGAAGGAGAATACAATGCAGCATTAAGCAGTTACCATCCAAGTAAAAGAAAAAACCGAGCCATGGGAGCTTTAGGTAGATGTTCGTCAAGTGCAATCATGCCAGCTACCACACCAGACACTATAGATGCCACTGATGTACATGTAGATACAACAATTGCCCTCCCATGCTTGAGCCCTCGAGTCTGCACAAAAAAAAACAATGAGAGGAAATGAAATCAGAACAATATAAGAAAACTATTGGACTAGTCCTGGCGTCTGATCCTAAAAAAATACAAAACTTTCATAAAATAGGTCCACTTGTTCGAGAAAAAAATAGGTCCAATAACTAGTGCAATTTATAATAGACGTAGCATTGAGTAAACATCTACAGTGAGGCAAGCAACTCAAATTTGCAAATAATCCATGTCCTTTAAATTTCAATTTCAGGTGGGTAAGTGTCCATGGAATTTCAATTTACACATAAAAGCTGTACATATTTTTGCCAGAAAAAATAATAGTCACTCAGTCTCACTGAAAAACTAATTATACACTTTTTAGTGAATTGTTACACCACTATACTCCCAAACTTAATATAGCTAGTGAAAGCTTATGTTGTCCATACTTTTATATATATTTCAATTCTCATCTGCTCAACCACTTTGCAGCCCCACTTCACAATCACACCCCCCCCCCGGGCCTTGGTCCTGCTTCACAAAACCCTGCTTTTCAAGGTGTGGGCCCACGATTCAAAAATTGGTACAAGAGATTAATTGCTGCATGTCTTCTAGAAACACGATAGGCACATAGCATACAATCTGTGAAGGTTACATAGAATGACACAAACCAGGTAGGCACATCTCCAGAAAGCTAGACATACCTGATACACAAATCCGATGGCACTACAGCAAACACTACAAGAAATGGCAGCAGGCACAACAAGCTTTGGAAAACCCATCTCGGACATCACAAATCCCATCTTAGAGATCACTGAAGAAATCCTATATATGTAATAATGTTGTTAGTCGCATGATCTCTTCACTGATATACAGTAGTTGTAAGTAATGATGGGGAACCATCATACTAGTCCCCCTGCAGTACTACAGAGGAGACTCATCCGTGAGAAAAGGCTATAATACAGAATGATAGAAGGAAACCGGCAGTAGTAAATTACCCAAACAAGATGCCTGATTCTAAGCCATATATGATCTCCTCAATCACTTCAGGTCCAGTCTGCAAGGTATGTGCTGCGTTATTACTTGCAATATGCAAACAAGCATTAAGAGTTTTAAAATACTCACCAACTCTTGCTCACGCCTTTGCTTTTTATACATATGAAGCCAAGTGTTGAGCAGTACCTGAGATGGTAATTGACTATGGTAAGTTATTTACGGAGATTACAGGAAGCATTGGCATAACACAATTAGGCATGCACATGTAACTGTTAACTATTGTTAGTACGAAAACAAAACTGAAGCAAAACAAGCCTAGTCAATTGCATATCAACATATTTAAGTGCATGCCATTCATGTAATACTTGAACTTATGCAGCACAGAGTATGGTACCTACAAACAAGATGACAACGGAGAGCAGTAGCCACGGTATATTGAAAAGAGGTATCTGATCAACTTTCTGTTCCTCGCCTCCAACACCAACTCCTGAAGCAAGAGAACACACAATCAGCCAAACGCATAAACACCAGCCAGTGAAATCATCGAGAAGCATTGGAGCCTATAAAGGTCTGTTTGAATTCCATTTGTACTAGCTCAAATTGCAAAGGTTCCAAGTTGTGAATATCTCACCTATGGTGCCGAGACCAGCTAGCGTGATGGCAACCCAATCGAGGCCATTCATGACCTCCTTGAGGTAAAAGTGGGAGAAGACGCAGAGTATCGCGAGCCCGCAGCCGGCAATGGGCTGCACGACGGAGACCTGCAATGCAATGCGGTCAGCTCTCAGCAAGGCAAGCACAAGCAATCGAACCGCTCGAGGGCGGCCTCATAAAGGCGCACAGGAACAGCGGAAGACGTACCGGGGCCTGGGACAGCGCGGTGAGCATGAGCGCGGCGCCGCACATGTCCATGAGGAACCCGCTGATCCAGAGCTGGTTGAACGCGTACGCCTTGACCACCTGCGCGCACGGACAGGGGCAGGAACGCCACGGTTCGTAAGGGCCCCGGCGGCGCGATCTGGAGCGAAAGCAGTCTGTCGGAGGAAGGGGGCGGGCGGGGGCGAATACCTTGAGCTTGAGGGAGAGGGGAGGGAGGATGTGGGTGCCCTTCTTCTGGAGGACCTTGCCGATGTTGTTGCCGGCGGTGCCCGCCAGCGTCAGCGCCACCGACTCCCACATCTCGCCCCCGCCGGCGCCGATCCGATCCAACGCCTCCGTGCGCCGTGCGTCTGGGGGGAGGGATTGGGGTCGCCTCCCTTCTATTTTACTGGACTTTTTGGAGGGGTGGAGAAGCAGGAGCAAGACCACGAGGGAGGGAGGTGGCCGAATCGTCGTGGCAGGGCTGCGCTTTTCTCGGCCGCGCGCCCGTGCTTGCAGCTGCTGCCGCGCCGCTGTTGGTGGTGGCTCGTTGCTGCCGGTGGCGGGTCGCGTGTGCGGGACGGGACGGCAACGAGTATATTCTCCTCCACGTTCTATCGCATACAGTTTCCGGTGCTTGGGCTTAAATTTTGGGCTTTCGGGATTTGGAAGGGACCGCTTGGCAGATTTTAGCCCAAGCCATTTCGGATTTCATGAATTCTGGCGAATCTGGTCATAAGATTTCAACGAATCCAGTGAATGTGACTCGATACGAGTGTTGCGTTGAGTCATGCGACATGCGCATGCAGCAAGTAGCAAGTCACTTCGCAATGGCAGATCAGTAAGAGCTAACCAAACAAGCCACTGGAACTGAACAAACGAAAAACAAGTAAAAGCACAATCAACAATTCAACATTATCTTTGACGCCGGGGTAACGGAGATCACTTGATAAAACTGTCGAGGGAGATTTTCCGTGAACAATAGCTGACAAGGGTAACACAGACATAGCTACGCGGATCAAACGAGGAATTCCTGGAACCTACGCCCAAGTTGACACTCAAAACCATATAAAATCACGAGTTCACGACAAGCTTGCAAGAGCTGTTCCCAGCTGAGGTTACAGAACTGATGCTGACGTTTTGTAAGATGCGGGATAGGTCCAGCATCATCTGATGTTCTAGCGCACAAATTGGATCATGATGAATTCAGAACGAGACATACTGCTTTTCAAGCTTTGCTTCCTGAATCACCATGAAGTCTTAAAACGTGGGTAAAACTGATCGCTAAGCACAACTTTTCACACAAAGACATCATATTAAGCAAAAAAAAACATCACACAGATTTGCAGATTAGGATCATCAACATCAACATCAACATCAACAAAGCTGGAGTAGACTAGAGTTGAAACCCAACAAAGACTATTATTCATGGTTCTGGCACGTGAATCGCGGCTTTCCAAGCACTCCTATCTAAGGACAAATCTCTAGGTATACTCCAGTCTTTCAAGTCTCTTCTAATTATTTCTTCCCATGTCAACTTCGGTCGGCCCCTGCCTCTCCTCATATTACCGTCGTCCTTTAGAATACCACTATGCACTGGTGCATCTGGCAATCTCCATTGGACATGTCCAAACCATCTCAGCCGGTGTTGGATAAGCTTTTCTTCAATTGGTGCTATCCCTAGCATATCCCGTATATCATCATTTCGAACTCGATCCATCCTTGTATGCCCACAAATCCAACGCAACATGTGCATTTCTGCAACACTAAATTGTTGGACGTGTCGCCTTTTTGTAGGCCAACATTCCGCACCATACAACATTGCCGGTCTAATCGCCGTTCTATAAAACTTGTCTTTTAACTTCTGAGGTACCTTCTTGTCACAAAGGACGCCAAATGCTTGGCGCCACTTCATCCATCCTGCTTTGATTCTACGACTAACATCCTCATCAATATCTCCATCTCTCTGTAGCATCGATCCCAAATATTGAAAGATATCCCTCTTGGGCACTATTTGACCTTCCAAACTAACATCTCCCTCCTCATGAGTGGCGCCGAAGTCACACCTCATATACTCAGTTTTAGTCCTGCTAAGGCCCTGTTTAGTTGAAACGCAAAAAAATTTTACGAAAGAATCTTGCTAATTTGAAGTACTAAATGAAGTCTATTTACAAAACTTTTTGCACAGATGGGTTGTAAATCGCAAGATGAATCTAATAATGCTAATTAATCCATGATTAATCTATAGTTAGCAGATGATTACTATAGCATCACTGTTGCAAATCATAGATTAAGTAGGCTCATTAGATTCGTCTCGCGATTTACAGCCCATCCATACAAAAAGTTTTGTAAATAAACTTTATTTAGTACTCCATGCATGTGTCGAAACATTCGATGTGACGTTTTTTTGTTTACGGGGTTTATAGGGTGGGAACTAAACAGGGCCTAAGTCTAAAACCTTTGGACTCTTGCCGTCACAACTCCAGTTTCCTATTCACTCCCGCACAGCTTTCATCAACTAACACGACATTATCAGCGAAAAGCATACACCAAGGAATATCACCTTGTATGTCTCTTGTGATCTCATCCATCACTAGGACAAAAAGATACGGGCTCAAAGCTGATCCTAACTGCATTTATAAAGTTATCTTGACAAAGCGGTGCATCAAAGGCCAATCGCAAATCATAACTAGAACTCTAGAAGTATGCGACGAATAAAGTTCTAGGTTTTTTATGAAATATTGTGAGCTTGCGACAATGAAATGGAGCTACAATTCTCCACAAGAGAATGCTTGCAACTTCAAGCGACTGTTGCATGCAAAGTTCAGAAGTAGAATAGTTAGGTAAGCCATCTAGCTGGACATGGGTACAAGTATAAGCTGAGCTACTTTTAACCAGCTAATATTATCCAAATGCATTGATGCCCACCACAAGACAATGATGCATACTCCAAACCGAGAAAGCTAGAGCATCAATTTGTAGAAAGAGGATACAGCAAACTAAGTTGGAAAAGTGTCTCAGTGCTGCAACCAATGAGGCATTGAGTATTACTGTTGGAAACATGTCACAACCTAGAGGACAAATGAGTAATGACATTTCACAAGGCCACAGTTGGTCCGTTTCTGGTAGTGCACAATGTGGACAAAGCATATTACTGAATCACAAAACATCAAAAAACAAAACGAAAATAATCAAAATTAGGGGCAGCGTTGAAAGAACAGGGGCATCAAGACATATACATGTGCAACCATAACGCCACAGCACACAAATGACATCGATATCACAAGTTCTATCAAAATTTCTTGGTAAACTCAGTGCCATCATACATATTTTGGACCACGCACACAAAATGTCACTAATGGGAAACAATAATCTTAAATGAAGAAAATGATTTCTAATTCAAGACTCCTCGCAAATCATCTTGGACTCCCATCAATGGCCATGGCAATCATATCAAGGAGAATCACTACCCCAATAAACAAAATGAGAAACCACCGAATTGCACAGTGAACAACCTACAGCATGCAGAGGACCATATATCATCACCTGGGTATTGCAATCACAAAACACACATACTAAACCAGCAACACAAGGTACCTGCTGTGGAAGTACAGGTGTAAACTGAGGACTGTCCTGACTGGACTGCCTATAGCAGTACAAGGCCAAGCTCCGAAGGCTTGATGCCATTGCGAATCCGGTAGTTGTAGAGGTAATAGTGGAGCTGCCCATCTCCAGGACCAAACTTGAGCTCCTTGAGGAATGACTCGTTCTCCATGACATCAAGAGCATTGAAAACATCATAGTTCTTCTGCTTGGCAACAATCAGCGCATCGTTCATCAGCTGCTGCAATGGGGTTTTGGTGGAAACATTGTAATACGAGTATGCAGCCTTGAGCGTCGCATAGTTAGCATTGTTCAGCACAGATGACGGCAGCGTGTAAAAGCTGCAGAAATCTGTGACCTCATGCGTCTCAGGGCTCTCAACAAGGTAGCTGTCAACCACATCCTCCTGGGGCAGCAGCCAGTGCTCCACATCCACCTCATCGAAATCCGGCGCCACCACAAACTTTGCAAGGTAGGCCCTCAGCAGCCTTGTGACAGCAGCAACATCCCGCAGCTCCATCCGGCGGAATCCAGGGGTGAGCGGCGCATCAGGCAGCTTGTAGAGCCGGACAGTGCGGCTCATGGTCATGCGCGGACCAAGGCGAGAAAACCCAACATCAATGAGCTTCTTGGGGTTGAGGGATCGGTGCCAGTAGCGGCAGGTGGTGATGGGGGTCGGGAGGACGACCCCTGCGGTGTATGCAGCCTGCCAGATGTTCTCCTGGTGGACGCGGCGGGTGACCTCGCGGATGAGGACGGGTGCGAGGCGTTTGGATCGAAGCTTCTTGTGGACGCAGAGGAAGTTGATCTCGGCCATGCGGACGACGTCATCGCGGGCGCGGATGCGCGCGGGGACGCCCGAGATGAAGGCGACGAGCCTCTTGGACTCCTTGGCACGGACGCCGATGTGCCAGGCGCGGAAGAAGGAGGGCGGCTTGAGCGCCCAGCGGAGGAAGGCCGGGGAGTAGTTGAAGCGGAACATGTTCTCGTCGTCCTCGACGTAGTTGTGGGCGAGCAGCGAGTAGAGGTCGGCGAGGAGCGCGTCATCGTCGAGATCGCAGGTGAGCCACTCGAAGGCGGCGGGGAGCGGGTAGGGGTCGGCGCGCACCTCGGAGAGCGGCGTGGGCGGCTCGATGGGGCCATCCGGGAGCGACGCGTCGGCGGCGTCGCGGAACTGGCCGACGGGCTGAGTCTCCCAGAACTTGTGGCGGCGGGCGGTGGGGTTGGAGGCGAGGGTCATATGCTCCTGCACGCGCCGCGCCAGCGCCTCGATGGAGGTGTCCTCCTCGCCGGCGGGTGCGGCGCCGCTGGCGCTGGCGGCATCGTTGCTGTTGGGGGCGGCCATGGCGATCTGGGCCCGGATCGGCGGTAGGGTTTGGGGGGATTTGGTTGGGGGGGGGGGGGGGGGGGGGGGGGACGACGACGCTGGGGAGGGAGGGGAACGCGAGGGGCAGCGGGCAGATCTCTTGTCTTGTGGGCTCCTCCCTCCGTGGCTCCGTCCCTCGTCACCGTAGTAGTAATTTAGCAAAGCCCCAGCCAAAAGAAGCGTTTTAATATTTTTTTTCCCTTGTGGGAGCCTTCAGCTTCCCCAAAGCTAAGTAAAGCACTTTGTTAACTACGGCAATGAAGATTTACATAATTCTAGGTCGCAAAAAATATCGTACCGTAACATTTTAACCGGTAACTTTGCATCTGTGCCGATGATTTTTTTGAGAGAAGATCGCTCATAAAACACTGATTTATGCTGTTCCGACATCAGATTTTTAATAGCGAACCGGGACTTCCTTATAGCAAGAAATATCCAGATCATTTATAGGGGGGTTTTATTCCACAATGCTGAGTTTAAGGTCGACCGTAACTTCCTCCCCTAGCGGTCGATTTTTTCCTTCCCCCTTCTCCGCACATTTCTCCTCCCCCGTTCCCTCTTCCTCTCCCGACGCTGCTGCGCTCCCTCCCCTCCCCGCCGATGCCGCCCCCCCTTCCTCCCCGAAGCCGCGCTCCCTCCCCTCCCCCTTGAGCCCCGCTCCCCTTCCTCCCTGGAGCCGCGCGCACCTCCCCTGCGGCCGATGCCGCCGCTCCCCTTCCTCCCGGGAGCCGCGCTCCCTCCCCTCCCCTGAGTCCCGCTCCCCTTCCTCCCTGGGCCGCCGCGGGCTCCCCCATCGGCGACACCGCTGGATCCGCCTCCCTCGGCCGCCGCGTGCTCCCCCGTCGCCCGCCGCCGCGAGATCCCGCCTCCCCTGGGCCGCCGCGCGCTCGCCCGCCGCCGCCGCACTAGATCCCGCGCTCCCTGGGCCTCTACTTGCTCACCCGCCGGCGGATCCGCCTCCCTAGGTTGTGCGGCGGGCCGCCGACGGGGAGGCGGTGCCGCGGGCCAGCGGCGTCGGCGGGGGAGGTAGGTTTTTTTTATATATCAATTTTTTTACCGACCAAATTTTTTACCCAAACTTTTTTTCTTTTGATTTTGATGCAAATTTTTTTATTCTAAGCATTTTTTTGTTTTTCGGATGCAAAATTTTTTTACCATTTTTTTCTATTCTGAATGCAAAATTTTTTCCAAAATTTCTCAATTTTTGTCTCTCAAATTTTTGTTTCTCGTCAAAAAATTTTCTCTCTCCAAAATTTCTATTAGAAAAAATTTCTAAAATCGGAAAACGACAAAAAAAATCTAAAAACAGAAAAAAAATGCTGTCGGGAAATCGACCGTACAGGAGCCTCCTGTACAGTTGACCGTAAATTAGCGGTACCCGTTTTATTCATGTAGTAATGTCCTAGCGAAGTGTTAAAGTTTAGCACTATCCTATCCAAATAGGAGTACTAATGGGATAGCGTAAAATTTCACCAAGACTCAAAAACTTTTGCACAAACGTAAGTGATAATAGATATTAAAATTTAGCACTCAACCTTGACCCATCCAATCAGGCACATAGTCGAGTCACACACCAGTCCTAGCACATATTCATAAGTAACTCGAAAGTCGAAACCAACGTATCAAAAGCGAATTGCAGGGCACAAGGCAGTTATTGGCGAATCTGCTTTATAGGAGCATTCTTTTGGCAAAGGCCATCAACCATGTCACAGGTTTCAGGTTAAGCATCAGTGAAAAAGAAAAATTCCCACACTCGTGTAGAACAAGGGTCAAACAGCACACAACATTGTCGAAGTGAAAGATACAGGTGGTTCGCGGCACAGATTGTACAGTAGTATAGTTTATGATAAACAGGGAAAACGTTTGCCTTCCTACCCTAATTCATTGGTACCCTTTTCTATAAAGATTCCTCAGTACAATTCACTTCTTCGTTCCCTGTCCTCTGATCATGTCAACAAAAAAAAAGTGCAATCAAGATTCACGATCACTGTATGAAGTGACGCAGGCATGGCAAGATGCGACTACATCTCTACAAATCATTAAAAGATTGATGTCAGGCGGTGCACTGGTGTTATTTAGTTTAACCCTATATCCCAAGTACAGCACAAACACTTAAATTATACAACATAGGAGCAATATGGGCAGATAATCCAGGACAACCTATCCATGTACATGAAAACAGAGGCCTCCGGTAGGTTTCAGACCTCCCTTTGCGGCGGATTTAATGTGGTTATCTCTCCCCTTGAACCTGAACCATCAGCACGAAGTCAGATGACAAAGGGAAAAAAAAAAGAGAGAGAAGTCATAGTGAAAGGCAACATAAGGAGGACAACGAAGAAGATGAAGTACATCGATCATAGATCTCTGCTGCAATCGTGAGGAGAGACTCCGTCTTCTCAGCCATCTTGAGGATCCTTTCTGCCTCCATCATCTGATCATGTGCATCATGTGCTTTCACCTCTGCATCAGCTACTTTGGCTGCTGCGGCCATGGCTGCCTCTAGTGCAGGGCTGGAGGTGGCAAACAATCCTAGGTTCTTTGACACCTTCGATGGCTTGGATGGATCCTTCTGTTTTGGAGCTGAAGCTTTTATTGGAGCTGGAGTTCTCGTCGCAAAGGAATCGGCGAGCCTATAGGACTTAGTATCAACCTGTATTTAGATAAGAGGATGTAATTAGATTAGCACTTGTTCCATACAGCTTTAGAAGCCCCGGAGATTATATTATGGATTCCAGAATATTGCATGTGCTCCATATACAGTATAAAGATTACAGTACAAAGAAATACATTTTGAATCCAAATTCCAAAGTAAATATCTGCTGTGAATATTAATCAATGAGGTTTCCCTACTCTCCCATCGTATTCTCACAAATATTCTCCCTAGATGAAATGCAGCCCCATTTGTCAACTAAGTGAAAAGGCCAATGGGATACCGAGGGTTCATTTGGATGTGTTCACAACATGTAGGATTTCAGCCTAATCTATGGGATAAACTATAACATGCATATGGTTGGAATCGTGCCATCCTTGGCCATCCAACCCCAATACCCGATTGTAAAGGTGAACAGGTAAGCCAGACTCAGATGAAAAGGAAATGATAAGGGGGAAATCTATAGTCTAAGATAAGGAAGGAAGATTCACCTTTTCAATTTTTTTTGAATCTACAAGCCGCCGTAACTTTGTACCAATCACTCTTCTAAAGGTTGTTGGCACTAGATGTCTTTGCTGCATATGGTACCAATGATAGCATAAGCAATTTATCATCACAACAACAACAACATAGCCTTTTTTCCCAAACAAGTTGGGGTAGGCTAGAGATGAAACCCGAAAGAAATAAGTTCAAGGTTCAGGCACATTGATAGCTAGTCTCCAAGCGCTCCTATCCAAAGCTATCTCTTTAGAGATATTCCAATCCTTAAGGTATCTCTTAACCGACTCATCCCACGTCAGTTTAGGTCTACCTCTACCCCTCTTTACATTATCGACCCGCTCAAGAACCCCATTACGCACCGGCGCCTCAGGAGGCCTTCGTTGGAATATACCCGCTCAAGAATCCCAATGATAGCATAAGCAATTTATCATCATTCTAGGAATATACTAAGCGATATCTAAATACAGCATAAAAACAGGATATACATGTACATCAGGTATTGAATGGAAATAACAGAGCATGACTGCCATATTGCTCCTAATAATAGTACAGAATAAAGCACTTCCACCATATACTACAGAATCCAAAGTGCAAAACAGCTCCAGTAGAAACACAGCACTTCAAAAGGCTTCCATGGAGCTCAAATAAAAAAATGGCATGTGCATGGCATTGGCATCTATCGAATGTGTCATCAGAATTGAGCACACATTTTACATGTACTGAAGATTGGGTGACGGCAAACTTTTCTTAAATATTCATGATCCACGTGCGTAAAAAAAGTTAGTGTTTTGTGTCATCCAAGTTAACTATAACCAACAAAATCCTCTAAAAAGAAGAGGCTTCAAAACTAAACTAAACTTTTCCCTACAGACAAATCAAAATCATGCAACATATTGTGAGCTGTGATTCTTGTTATATCGAGTCAGTTTTATATCAGAGTCATAAGCAGTACATGGTTAGGAGCAACTAAAACTTCTGCAAAACAATGAAATCAAATGAGAATAATTAGTGCAGATATCCAACCTCTATGAAGCTGCAGATTTCAGTAAGTTCTGTACCATTTGGCTCATTCAACTCCGAAAGAGCTTCCAGGATCATGGCACCATACCTAGCAGACAAATTGGACACCATAATCAGATTCCGGAGTTAATCAGAACCATAACTTAAATAAAATGGAATGGGAATCATTGCTGCATTCTTCACTCTCCCACCATAGGGTTGGCTTATATCTTGACAGTCTTATTTAAGTTCTCTCTACATATTGGTTGGTTTGTCCACAAATATTCCTGCTAAACCATGTCCACTCTTATGTTTGCATTTCCAATGCACAAGTGCTTTGTTCAACCCAGATGTTCTTCAATCTAATGGAAGTTCAAGTGACATATCATTAAAAAACATATAGAGTTATATTCCTCCTAAAGACAGAGAATATAGGCAACTATCTGGCATGAGGTGATTAGAGACATCCTTGATTTCACTCAGAAGTATAACCAACATGTCATCAAGCAATCACCCCTGAATCAAGGCATTTTTAATCAGAACTTCTATCTACAGTTCAGAATAACTAGGCATTTAAAGATAAGATTGCAGATTAACTAAACTTCAGTGTGAAAATAATGAGAGACCAACTTTGGATGAGGTTTCACTTCCTGTTGCTTTTTCTCAGCTCCTGGTGGAGCTTCAGCAACTTTATTTGCCACTGGGGCAACCGAAGCCTGTGAGGAAGCCTGTGAGGTAGACAATGGGGAACATGAGGGTCCAGTTGTCCTTGGACCCCTTGTTTTGTCCCTTGAACCCATTCCACTTGCACTGAAACTTAGATTCCTCCATTTGTCCTGAAATACAGAACAGAATATCACAAAAAGAGAACTAAAACAAAGACCTACAACCATGCTTTTCTTATACATCAAATGATAGCATTGCTACAACAAATTATCTTACTTCTCACAGATAAATTTTGTCGGATTGTAGATGGAAAACAGTTACAATGTTTATCCATATTTCTTATAGGCGAAACCACAAGAAATATGCCATGTTCCTGAAACTTGCTTAAATGTACATGAAAATCATGCTGGTCGATTGACTAAAAAAGGTCCCAAATATATCATGTGATTTCAGTCTTTAGAAGCATCTTTGCAGACTCATGGAACAGTTTTAATCATTTGATCAACACATGCTGCCGTGCCTTGTTCCCATTATGGACTCAGGGAAGGACAAAAAACAAGAGGTGTACAAAATTGAATTTCCAAATCCACTCCAGTGAGAAGATGTTGCTATAAGAAATAAATGCTGGTTTTGATTTGTCTAAGAATTTGCAGCACCACTAATAATACTGTATGTGGGGGGAAATAACCAGACCAGAAATACACAAAGTTCTTCAGCCCAAAAATGCTACTAGTATCTAGAGAATAACGATGTGACTTAATAATCAGAATAACAATCATGTAATCTGAACATGGCAGAATTGCTACATTTAATGGATGAAGAACATTTTCTAAACAAGGTCTATGAAAGGTAGCACCTTCGTGTGAATTACATACCAAGGAGAAGGATATCATTCAATGTTTTTTCTATTGAATGGAGCGCGGTGATTCTGTGGCTCAAACATATGTGATTCTGTGGTGCAATATTCGTTTGATGTTATTGCTAAAATTGATGTACTCTTGTGCACTGTTGGGCTATCTGCACAGGAGGAACACAATGACGACTGCAGGAGGATCAAGGTGACGAGATGTGCGATGCCCAATCAGCACATATTCAAGCTGGATGTACCTGAGCGATTGGTCAGACTAGATTGGTGGATTTCTTATGTTTCTTAGTGTGCGTGCAGCAATGGAAGGGTTAGAGGATAAGACCACGTAGCAGAGAATGAACGTATTACCAGATTCCCACTAACATATCAAAGGTCTTATAATTGCAAAGGTTGGAAACCCTAAGCCACTTATCGAGGCCAATATCTGTCCACCCACCAATCCCTGGGGGGGGGGGGGAATAATGTGGAACCCATACCAGGATATCCAACAAATTTATCACTCAGAATCCTATTCCCAAGAGCTAGAGTGGCTCTGCGCTCGTATGCTTACATTTCCCATAAAACAGAGTGAATCAGATATATGAAATCACTTGAGAAAATAAGTCAATTAACACATGATCAGGAACACAAACAAATCAAAACAATGTTGATAAGCAAGAAAATGGTTCCCATTCGATAAAGTAGATTCCTAATAAGCAATGGCATAAAGGCTGCATTGATGGGCAAGAGGCAATCACAAGTAATCTGTCTTGTGATTTGCTTCTTCCTGAAAATCTGCTTCATCCTGTGACCAGCAATACTACTGAATTCGATTTTAGGATTATTAACTGTTCATGAATCATGAATATGAGGACAACTCAAATTTGTGCCATGCAGCCCATATCATAAAACATTCACACCGCCATATAATCCCACACCGCTCATCCACTACCGCCACCCCCACAACATCATTGTCCTTGGGCACAAAATCACATCACAGCATCCAATCGGAAAACGCAGCAGAGGGCCACCATTTCAACCTTCGCTTACATTTATCAGTTCCCAAAATCCAAAATCTCGTCTTCGATGCCTCAAATCTGCCACCGACGAAACTGCGCCAGGGGAACTGCCAAGCATCCTAGAACTACCACACAGCAAACAGAGCGGCCGAGATGCAGGGGAAAAGCACCACACGCTCAGAAACCAGACGGCGCACGAAACATCACAAGCGCCATAGGCACGAGTCAGGACTCAGGAGCAAAGTATTCGGGGGGTTAAGATCTGGAGGACGCGGGCGGGTAGCTCCATGGCAGCAGGGTTGGGTACAGGAGGAGCGGCGGCAGAGATGCAGGGGAAGGTACCTTGAGGTCGATGTTGGAGCGGGACGAGAGGACTGGGCTGAACTCGGGATCCTTCTGGATGGTCCGCCACTTGCCCGCTCCGTGCTTGAGCACGCCACGGCGGAGCGCCTCCTCCTCCTCCGACGTCCACTTCTGCTTCGGCGCGCCCATCGCCCTGCGGTCTCCTGCGTCCAAACTAGCCGACGCAGAAACCCTAACCTAACAAGCAGGTTTTTCTATTTCCCTCCTAGTTTTTCTTTTATTTGCTGCATCTGTGTTCAGATCCTTGAGAATAAGGTGGATGAGACATCCGAATTCTTAGAACAAATTTGATATTTTAAAATAGATATGTTTAAAATTTTATGATAATATTTTGTTATATTATCAAGCATATTATTACACATAAGAATAAAATTTTGTATAGATTTTTTTATGTATTATTTGCTTCCTACAATTAAAAAGGTGAAAAAAGATTCGAATCCGTATCCGATCCGTATTCGAATTTTTATATCTATTATTTGAGAATATATATGATAAATTTGAGGTTTAGTTTTCATGAATCTTTACAAGATCAATGTTAAATACAAGACTATGAATTTACATAGTAAATTCTATATCTTATTTGTCCATAATCGAAGAAAAATGACTAAAAATCTGACATTCGAATTAACATCCGAATCCATCCTTACTTGAGAAGGTCCAGTTCAGAATTTTATAAAATTTTCTAATCTTATGCGTGTCTCGCTAGACACAAAATAACTTCAATTTTTTTCAAAAATCCAGCTATAATGGTAAAAATTGTAAAAAAAACTACACTTTCAAGCAACAATTTCTAATAAACATTAAACACATCGTATTGTAATAAGCTTTCATAGAGACAAACTTTCATGTGGTACAAAATCGACGCCATGCAAAGACACCGCGGAGTTTGGTCATCGATGATCTATTGTAGAAAAAATCATGCGACAATATTTATATAGCACGCTCAACGCTGAAAATTCATAATAAAAAAATTGGTTTATGAAATTTTGTGAAATTAAAAGTCTCATCCTACTAAACATTGAGTAAATACAGTGTTAAAACTTAGAAATTGCTTGACTTAGAAAGTGTAAATTTATTTTGACAAAACTAGCACGTTTGTGAAAGTTTGTAAAACATACATAAATTCCAAACAAAATTTACACAATATTTTTTAGCAATAAAATAAAACGTCCACTTTGCTAACACTTTCACTTAGGGAGAACGTGGAGGGTTTGACTTAGGGGAAAACAAAAAATTGGACCATCTCTTCAAGATGAATTTGTAAACTTATAATACAAATAGTTGTATGAGCTCGGCTATCGACTATGTACCAAATATGATAACAAATAGGTTTCTCTTATGAAAATAGCAAAACTTGGTGTGGCAACGTTTAAGGTCCCCTCAGCAATTCTTTTAGTGAAATCATCAAAATGTGTTAGGGTTGTGCTCTTAGAAGTATATAAATTAGACATGTCCACATTTGTGGTTCCAACATAATGGAAACAGGTAGATCGGTTAAGCACACGCATATGGGCGCGGTTTTGCAGTAGATCCAAGTAGCGGGTTATCATTTGCCACAGATTGACTTATTGGTAGAATTTTTAAATCTAAGTGACATTTGAGGTGACTTTTGTAGTTTTCTCTTTCATGATATTTGGAAGACCCTTCAAAAATTTTGTATGGAACACATAGATCATGAAGATTTATCTGGAATATTATCACCAAGTTTAGCTTTAGTGGAAATTATGGGCTAGCAACGTAAATTTTTTTGGTCCATCCAGCTGGCACCATGTATGCCTAGAGGTGGTAAAGAGTTTTAAAATTTAGCCTAGATAATCTAAGAGTCGGGCTCTAAAAGAGTCAGACTCTAATTTTATACGCTAAAATATATAAGAGTCAAGTTGGATTGTGAAGAGATCACTACGGACATAATTTGTTACCACCTTTAGAGCATCTTCAAAAGGCTCGTTAACCGTTCGACTTGGTAAAAGAAAAAGAAAAGAAAAGGTCTGACAATCCCCGTTCCAACGATGGGGCCCCGCCGCTACAACTCTCGCCTCGGTCCGATTCACCACCGCTCGCGCCACCTCCTCTACTCACCCTACCTCCCCGGCCGCGTAGTCGCTGCGCCCTCGTCACTTCCAGTAGCGCCGCAGTAGCTCGACCTCATTGTCCACCACCGCACACCGCCAGCTGCCTTCGGTCGCCCATCCGCTGAGCCTAGGTGAGGAATGGGTTTCCCTCACCTCAAGGATGCTCCCCGGCCTCTTCTCTCCCTCGCCGGAACCTCACTGCCAAAGAGGAATTCGCCAATCAAATTGGCGGCTGGCTGATTTTGACCCGGCCATGTCTCTGGCTGTGGGAATGGAGGGATATGGAATGTGATTGACTGGTCTATTGGAGTGTACTGAAATACAGAGAGAGAATTCTAGTTAAATGGATAGCTAAACAAGATTATAGAGAGTGAAATTTAGCTAGACTTTCTAGATACTCTTTTACACATGCCTCTACCCGCTACTTTACTGCTGTTTTCAGTTGAAAGTGGTCCATCAGCATCCGACGAGCCCAGTACACGTGGCCCTAGTACTCCACCAATTAAGGAATGAATACAAACTCATATGCACAATATTTCTGTTTCGTGTACGTAATCTTGTAACAAACTCATATAATTTTCTTCTTACTGTATAGACTATGGTTGCCTCTGGCTAGACAACTTTATGTTCCATGGTTGAATAATTTCAGCTGGATAATTATTGTCACTGCTGGAGAAAGGCACATCAGTGCCGGTCACAGGACGACTTAGTGCCGGTCCCTGTGGCCGGCACTAAATGGCCGGCACTAACGTGACAGACGTTAGTGCCGGCTACTCTGACCGGCACTAACGTGCGTATGTTAGTGCCGGTTCGTAATACCAGCCGGCACTAACGTGCCCGACCCCGCCCGAGTCCTGACAGCAAGTTTAGTGCCGGCTGGTATAACTAGCCGGCACTAAATGTTTTTTCTTCTTTATGTTTCTTTTCTTTTCGTTTTTATACGTATGGCTATGCGTATTTCTACCGTATGTGACTACATAGTCGTACTATTTGCATTGCACAGTATTATTAGAACAACATATTACACTAATATTATATATATATTTGTCATGTATGGAACACTTAGGAGTTCAAAAGTACATGAGATATTATAAATTATTAAGCACATCAACTATAGTAACGTATCAGCTTCCTCGTCGTCGGATCTTTTTGGGCGACGCTTATACGGAGATCGCCATGAAATTCGCCCTTAGGATTTATGACTTCATCGAGTAGAAATCCGCATATAGCTTCTTGAATTGCCCTGATCCGAGCGATTTCAATGAGTTCTTCTTTCATCCGCCAACGCTGTCACATTTTTTGATAAAAACATGAGAATAAAAAATTAAAATAATGAGCAGATGTGATTGTGCTCACGTACATTGAATGCCTCCACTGTCATTTGCCCTTTTTCACTTGCAAAAGAGTTGATCCACTCGCATATGTAGTATCCACATAAGTTGTTTCCTTGTCCCTGTCTCCAACACTATGAACAAATGTGGGTTACGATATAGAATTTTTGTGATATTTATTGAGAGTATATTCATACCAGAAAATCAGTCACCCAATGAAGAGGCTCGATTTCACCTATGGGCAAGCCTATGTGTTTGTGGAGGTAGCGACTCCATGCAGTATTTACCACCTCGATGATATCTTGGTATTTTGAATATCTTGCCTTAACGAGTCGTACACCAAGACCTTGTGCTCCTCAATTCGAATACAAAGCAATATCCAATGAAAGCTGTGCATATACATACGCATAACCAATTAATATTGATTATAATAATTATTAAATAGTATTATTAATACGAAGGGATTGAAAAAAAGGCTAACAAAGAACGACTCACTGATGGTTGTATGGCAAGAGAATGAAGGGACACATGCTATTCTTACGCAACCCCCTGTATATAACATTGACTATGTCTCTAGGATTTTGCGCTATCGATTTCTCGTGTATAATATCGGGGTCGAAGAACCCGACGTTATGGAAGTTCTTCTTTCGGCAAATTTGAATTTTTGACCTACGGGACACAAGAAAAACGGGGATCAGTCAACACACAAGGCTAAAATAATGAAACGAGAGACACTACTTACATGCACCATACACTGACGAGGGACTTGTGAAGGGCATCTTGATGGTATAAATCGTAGAGTGATGCAAACTCGATATATACATCATCTGCCCCCGCCAGAAATGCTCATCTTTAATTTGAGCTGGGAACATCTCTAATTTACTAGCTTTAGATTGCACGGCATACCATTTGTGTAACTCGGCCATTCTCGTTGGTAGGGATGGTAGCAACTCTGGCCATATCAAAGATTCACCAAGTACAAACTTTTTCCTGCCGCGGGCATTCTGTAGGGCCTCCCCAAGCAATTGAGCCCTTGTTAGATCAGTTTGCAATATCATCCCAGCCATGGTCAACGGATCTCTTGATTTATCGGGACAGTCTTCATGCGGCACTATCAACGGAGGGATCGATTGTTTGGACTGCTCTCCGAGCTGGGGAACGGTCTTTGCATTAATCAGGCGATTCTTGGGGTTGCTGTAGCACTTTCTGATCTGCCGATCATAATCCGACTCTCTTTCTTTCTCCTTGGTGGGATCTTTAATGAAGTGTTTAACAAAGTGTGCCTTTGCAACCGGATCTATTTCTGCCTTCTTGTTCGCAGCCTCCCTCAGTAGCTTGCGCTTCAGCAAGAAGGTTTGAAACGATTCTTCTGCCTCTTCCTCTTCTGGAGCCTTCTTTTTCTTCTTTCTTTGCTGCTTTTGAGATGGCTGGACCGAAGATACCGTGTATGCCTTCTGTCGCTGACTCTGATTCTGTTGTGCAACTGGTGATGATGCCGGAATTGGCTCACTTTGTGCGGCTGGTGATGGCAGATCCATGCTGGGGTCCCGTGCAGGCGGTGGAGAAGGTGGGCCAACACTAGGATTCCTGTCAGCTGGCATTGGTGATCTTTGCCTTGAGCACCGAGCGGAATCTGTGTCTGCTTGCACCAATCTTATGTCGCGCTTTGGCCACGCGATCCATGTCTGTACGACATATTGTAGTTCTGTTTCTTCAGGATTTATAGGGATCGGGAGGTCCATGTCTTCCCAGCGTTCTTCAGTAATTCGGTCAACAAAGACTCTGGCGAATCCTTCAGGAATCGGCTAGCAATGTATTGTCCCGCCCTCTTCTTGGACTTCCGCATAACCCTCAGCACAAACTTTGAGCTTTTTCCCATAAAGAACCAGAAGCTCACATTGAGTCCTAACGGTGATGTCGTAAATGGGGTCCCTCGGCCTATCGGCACCCAAATTAGGGTGCTCCGTGGAAGCAACACTGCTACGACGCTGAGAAGAGGGGCTGATCTCCACATTGGCAGCTGGTTGGTCCGCGCGTTGCCCAACTGCTGCCTCAAGTGACATTATCCAGTTTTCTAGGTTATGGATCTTCTCTGCCACTACTGCCTTGCTTCTGCATCGGCTTCGGTAGGTTTCGAGATCTCCGGAAAAGCCATATTTCCATGGAACTACGCCCACGCCTCGGGTCCTTCCAGTGTGTTCCGCATTCCCAAGAGCGTAAGTCAGCTCGTCATTCTCTCTGTTGGGCTGGAAGGTTCCTTCTTCGGTACGCCTCATTGCGTCCTCGAGTCTTTGGGCAGCCTCTCTTAGTACGTCGCTAGTCACAAACATTCCAGTGTCGGGGTCTAGTGTGCCTCCATGAGCATAGAAGTAATACCTTACTCGTTTGGGCCAACTCAATGTTTACGGTACGATTCCTTTTACAATTAAATTATTTTCCATCTTTTCCCATTTCGGAATGGCAACCTTATAACCTCCAGGCCCAAGTCTATGGAAGTTTTTCTTTTTGCTAGCATTCATTTTGCCTTGAATCGAGGCTGCCATGCTGTCAGCACTGTGCTTGTAATTCACGAATTCATTCCACCACTCTCGTTGCTTCTTCCAGACTTTATCAAAATCTGGTGTGAGGCCCTTGTTGACAAAGTTTGCCACTAATTTTTTCTTGAACGAGCCGAACTGAGTTGCCATCTTCTTAAATGCCCATCCCTTTACTTTGTCAGCTTTGCCTGGGGGAAAGTTGAAGTGCAACGACACCTCTTTCCATAACAAATCTTTCTCTGAATCTGGCACGATATCTTCAGGTCGATCAGAGACTTTATTTCTCTTCCAAAGCTTGTACTTTATGGGGACGCTTTCCCTAACAAGATATCCCAATTGATTTACAAATGTCGTCTTAATTTGACCAAGGGCTAGTGGCTCGCCGGTTGCTTCGTTGATCTCCGTGATGGTCGTACATCCTACCATCTTCCTCTTGGAGCCACGTTTCCGTTTAGGCTTCGTCGATCCTGATGCCTGAAAGAATCGCAAATTTATCAAGCGGGTTGCTAGCAACTAGTGGATGTCGCGGCAGGTATGCGTAACCTGCATAACCCGCAAGCAAGGGTTCCAGATCGAAAATTATCATGATATTAGGTAACTTATTGACTGAAACATTCATAAGAATTTTTAGCTGGAGCACGACTGCGTACACAAGGACTGAAATCATCAACAAAGCTAGCAACATAACACAAATAGTTCGCAGCTGGGCCGCATGTGTCACAAACAATATATATTGAGAAAACGTTTATCCTGATGCCTGAAAGAATCACTGAACTTTTATACCTCGGCTTCCTCGACATTTTCTTCTTCCTTCCCACTAATATCTTGGTCCTCGTCGCCATGATAATGCAAGTTTAAAAATTGGCTGCCATCGTTCTCGTCCTCATCAAACTCTGGAGCTACGTACTGAGTACTATCACGAATGAGGTCGTGCATTAACTCGTCTTGGTTGTCCGTAGGATCCATTTCCACTACCTGAAACAATAAAAAAACAGCAAGCCACATACTTTGTTTGAATCATGGCTGAATTAAGGAGAAATTTGTACCAAGAATTGAGCATAAACAGTACTATAATGCCTTTACTATGGAAAACATCTTAGTACTGGGCATTCAACTATATGGTTTTATCTCCCTTTCTCCTTGTGCTACATACTGTGCGTGCACTCTACCACTCAAGATTTTCTGATCTTTAAGATATGCTTTGGCACTAACAGATCTCTAACCAGGCATTGTAATTCTCCGAATCGGCTATACAGAATCTAAGATCTTCTGAAATTTATCAGATATTGTAAATGGAAAAGTAGGGGATTGCTTACCTTCTGTTGACTGCGGTTCAAAGCCGTGGGGGCAGAGAGGATGAACACACCAAGCTTTGGATTAGCACATCAGCACAAGGATGGGCATCTCAGCAACAGCAAGCATGCAGTGAAGACAAAATTCCTAGTACAGGGAGTGCAAATGCATCCATGTAAACACACATGCATACAGACGCTGGAGGCATCACGCAATTCACCATGCCCTACAGTTGCTTAAACTTGGCTGGTTCATCAACTTTTTTTTTGTTTACAATTCAGTCGTATTTCAGCTGGTTTATGATTAGTTTTAACTTTGAAGAAAATGGCAGATAAAACACATTAGGACCTGCTGAACATTCTCATGGAGCCAGCTTGAGGCCAAACAAAATCCCATTTAGGAATACTACTACTCAAATATCCAGTTATCATTTTAGTTTTCTTGGCGGGAGACATGCATGTCTAAAAAGCTCACAATCAAACAGGGGAGCGAAGTGCATAGCACTGAATTAGCAAAAACAATAGCAGCTGTTTTGTATGCATCATTATGCTAGAAACATGGTCATGTATCAGAAAGGCTAGGTGTAGTTGTTTACGTGCTGAAAAACAATGCAGGTAACCCACATATGATAAATGTACTATTAATTTGAAGTAAACTGGAAATTATTTGCATTAAGGGGCAGCTGAACATTTTGATAGAACCAGGAGGCCAAATATAATCTAATTTTAGCCATTCAGTTGCTATTGATGTAAAAAGTTTAGTTGAATCTCTACAGAAAAATGAAAGTGATGTAGCAAACTACATCTTGTATACAGATAACAGATAATGAGCAGCTGCAAAACTACAGACCAACGAACTCACAATAAAATTATATGGAGATTGCGGTTACCTCAGAACGCTGCTCCCAAAATCCAGAATATCCTGCACGCACACAAAAAGAAATTGAAGACTTATTTTGGATCGATTCCAATGGTCATGCAGGATGGGGAAGACAATGAGGAGGTGGGTCCACAGATGGCCAGGCCATTGGTTTGATGGCCATGCTATCTGATCAATTATAGTGACAAGCTAACAAGCCTCGATCATATAGAAGCTTCAGTCACAACTATTGCCTTCCTGCTGAAGACTAAACCAGCTTGAATAGAGTATTGATGTAGTCTGTAAGTGCTGATTCTCATTTTGGCTCCAAGTTAACTTCACTCTGTATACACTATACACAGCTCAATAGCTTGCATATATCCTTAGTGATCTAGATTATAGTGGTTGGAATTGAATTTAACATCGATTTTCCTTATTTGGTTCAGAAGTGATTTTCATGTAGCATGTAGCACTTTCAGTCTTTCAGATGGGCATGAATCCTCATTGCAGGAAGCATGAATCAATTTAAGTCTATGGGTACGCATGCATCCGAGGCCTCATGTACAAACTGTCCATATCATGTCAAATTACAATCGCTAATCAGGATCTTCCTATTTTGCTGAGAAGTAATTTTCAGGTGGCTTGTAGCACTTTCAGATGGCCATGAAACCTTATTATTACCACAAATTAAAAAGCTATAATGGCCATGTGCTCATCATCTCGTCCCTTACGCCAGATGCTATTGGTGAATAAATCCATTATATTAGTCATGCTCTAATACAATATAGCCATGATGTTTGCCTATCAAATAATGTTTGCTTTCATTGAAACATGACACAATTTACATGGAAATCAAAAAAGAAACGTGTTACCATGTCCAATGTTTAGGTAAATGGGTGCACAATTCTAAACCTACACAGGGGAGGACGACGAGGCGCAGGGGAGGACCTCGAGGCGGCAGGGGCAGCCGGGCGGCTGGGCTGCGCGGAACGGGCCGCGCGCGAGGACGTCGTCGAGGCGTGCGGCGGCGGGGGCAGGGACAACGTGGTCGGGGCGGCGGGGGCAGCCGGGCTGCGCGAAACAGGCCGCGCGCGAGGACGACGAGGCGCGCGGCGGCGGAGGCAGGGGTGGCGTGGTCTGGGGGGCGGTGGGGACAGCCGGGCGGCCGCGACGGCGGGGGATGACCTCGAGGCGCGGCTGCACGGACCGGGGCGGCGAGGTGCGCGGCGGCGCGGGCGAGGAAGAAGGCGGCCGGGGAAGAAGGCGGCGGTGCACTCGGGCGGGTTGGGCGACGTCGATCTGAATTTGGCGAAGGGGGTAATTTGTTTGGGAGGTGGCACACATTAGTGCCGGCTGGTAAACCTAGCCGGCACTAAAATTCGAACATTAGTGTCGGCTAGGATTACCAGCCGGCACTAACGTTCGAACTTTAGTGCCGGCTAGGTTTACCAGCCGGCACTAACGTGTTCCATCTGGCGCCAACTGCAAAATGGCCACGCCGATTCCCATTTACACTAAATTTTTAATATTCTTAAATTTATTCATAACAGACTTAATAATTGGAATAATAAAATAAAAATTTATATCTTAATTTATTAAGCTGAACAATAATTATAGTAATTACATCCACACAATAATAATAGCAATTGAAGTAAATTAACAAATATGCTACCATTATCAATTATGTATAGCTTATAGAGTTTATATGTTAGTATGCTTCTATTATTCATAATAAATCGAAAAAATTTCTGTTTCATCCATGCAAAAATATTCAAAAGTCTTTTCAGTAATAGCCTATACAATGATGTAATCAATTCGCAAATTACTTGATTATTTGTTTGTAATTTAATGTTTCAACACTCCTAGTAATGCAAAATTAGTGAAAGTAAATAATATTTATATCATGCAAAAATATAATATTATCTGAAGATGATATTGTGTCCTAATTGGACGAATAGTATCGAGAATTGAGACAAATACGACGCGGTGCGTTACATTACATCACTTAATGAGAAAATACAATATATAATTTATATAAAAGTACTACTCATCATCATTATCTACTGGAATATTGATAATCTTCCTTTTGACGAAAGTGCCTTGGACGTGATTGCGGCGTAAGTAAGGCGTGTCCTCTTTGGATAAAAGGATGCTGGGGTCAACGTCAACTGAGAATGGAGGAAGGTCATCAATCTGGTCATAATCTTCCGAATTGTCCGAAATATTCTCGACTCCAATAACTTTTCTTTTTCCTGGAAGAACTATGTGCCGTTTCGGCTCATTTCCAGCCTTGTCTGTTTGAGACGTCTTATCCGACTTCTTCTTCGGTTTGCTCGACATGTCCTTCACATAGAACACTTGTGTCACATCCTTGGCTAGAACGAATGATTCATCTTTATATCCAATCTTTTTTAAATCGACTATGGTCATCCCATACCGGTCCTTCGTTACGCCTCCTCCAGCCACCCATTCGCAACGAAACAGAGGGACAACTATGGGTCCATATTCAAGTTCTCATATCTCCTCTATGACACCATAGTAGTTGTTCTTTTCTCCATTGCTGTTTACTATACACATACGGACACCACTGTTTTGGTTGGTGTTTTTTTTATCTTGAGCTCTCGTGTAAAATGTATACCCATTGATTTCGTACCCTTGGTATTGCTGGACGGTTATTGATGGTCCCCTGGCCAGCCATTGAAGTTCTTGATCAACTATGTTGTTGCCCAATAATTTTCGTCTGAACCAGCCGTCAAAAGTTTTTATATGTTGGCGTGTAATCCAAGCAAAATTCTTCTGTGGATTTTCGGACCGTATAATATTCATGTGCTCATCAATATATGGAGCCACCTTGGATGAATTCTGAAGAACCGTGAAGTTTGCTTGGCTGAATTCACTACAAGAGATGTTCATATTACATTTCTTTTCTAGTGTGCCTTTTCGCTTTAGTCGCCCCTCATAGTGTGACACGGGGAGCCCAATCGGATTGAGATCAGGAAGATAGTCAACGCAAAACTCAATGACCTCCTCTGTTCCATAGCCCTTAGCAATGCATCCTTCTGGGCGAGAACGTTTGCGCACGTACTTCTTCAATACGGACATGAACCTCTCGAAAGGGAACATATTGTGTAGAAAAACAGGACCCAGGATAGTTATTTCTGTCACAATATGAACTAGAAGGTGTGTCATAATATTGAAGAAGGAAGGTGGGAAGACCATCTCGAAGCTGACAAGACATTCGACAATGTCTTTCTACAGCTTTATTAGATTATTTGGATTAATTGCTTTTTGCGAAATTTCATTCATGAACGCACAAAGCTTTACAACTGCCAATCTCACATTTTCCGGTAGAACACCCCTCAGTATAACCGGAAGTAATTGTGTCATCAGGACGGGGCAGTCATGGGACTTCAAGTTTTGGATTTTCTTCTCTTTCACATTTATTATGCCCTGTATATTTGAGGAGTACCCAGACGGGACCTTTATACTGTTCAAGCAATCGGACATACTTTCCTTCTCCTCTTTGCTCAGATTATAGCTGGCAGGTTTTAAATAGTGGCATCCTTTGTCTCTCTTCTCGGGTTGCAAGCCTTGTCGTCCAGCTAGCTGCTGCATGTCGCGCCTTGCTTCCAATGTGTCTTTTGACTTACCATACACTCCTAGAAAGCCTAGTAGGTTCACGCAAAGATTCTTCGACAGATGCATCACATCAATTGCGTTGCGAACCTGTAAGACTTGCCAATAAGGTAGATTCCACAATATAGACTTCTTCTTCCACATTGGAACATGTCCCTGGTCATCCTTGGGAACAGGTTGGCTACTGGGACCCTTTCCAAATACTACCTTCACATCCTTGATCATCGAGAACACACGCTTTCCATTACAGAATAGAGGCTTAGGACGAGTTTCGGGCTCTCCTTTGAAATGCTTCCCTTCGGTTCTTAGGGGGTGATCGGTAGGAAGAAATCGACGATGGCCCATGTATACGCACTTCTTACAGTGTTTCAAATAAATGCTATCGGTCTCGTCATAACAGTGGGTGCAGGCCATGTATCCCATGTTCGACTGTCCCGAAAGTTTTGCAAGTGCAGGCCAATCATTGATGCATACAAAAAGCAAAGCTCGGAGGTTGAAGGACTCCTGTTTATACTCATCCCACACACGTACACCTTCTTCTTTCCAGAGTAGTAAGAGATCATCCATCAAGGGTTGCAGGAACACATCAATGTCGTTGCCAGGTTCTTTTGGCCCTTCTATAAGCACCGGCATCATGATGAACTTACGCTTCAGGCACAACCAAGGAGGAAGGTTGAACATACATAGGGTCAGGGGCCATGTACTATGAGAGCTGCCAAACTCACCGTACGGATTCATTCCATCCGCACTTACATCAAATCTTATATTCCTTGGGTCGTTGTCAAATTGAGGATACTCTCGGTTAAGGTTTCTCCACTGGGACCCATCTGCTGGGTGTCTGATCATGTGATCCTCCTTACGGTCTTCTTTGTGCCACCGCATCAACTTGGCGTTATCCTTGTTTTTGAAAAAGCACTTCAGACGTGGTATTATAGGGAAGTACCACACCAACTTTGCGGGAACTCTCTTCTTTACCGGCTGCCCATCAACATCACCTGGATCATCTCGCCTGATCTTATACCGCAATGCGCTACAAACATGACAAGCTTCCAAGTTCTCGTATTCGCCGCGATACAGGATGCAGTCGTTAGGACATGCTGAATCTTCTGCACGTCCAATCCAAGAGGGCAAACCATCTTTTTAGCTTCGTATGTTGTTGACGGCAGTTCATTACCCTCAGGAAGCATGTTCTTTACAATCTTTAATAGCTCACCAAATCCCTTATCGGTTACACCATTAGTTGCCTTCCATTTCAGCATCTCCAGCGTGGTACCCAACTTCTTTTGCTCCGGTTTGCAATTAGGGAACAATGACCTTTTGTGATCCTCCAACATCTTCTCGAACTTTAATGCCTCCTTCACAGTCTCACTGTCTTTCTTTGCATCAAGCAATGCCTGACCTAGCTCGTCAGGTGGCTCCTCTTGTGCAACATTTGCTTCACCCTCGTCCATTGGTTCATCTTGAAAGCCACCTGCTTCATGAACCCATGCCCAATCTGGAAGATTGTTATCACCATCGTCATCTTCTTCATTATCTTCCATCATAACTCCAACTTCGCCGTGTTTAGTCCAAAGTCTATAGTTACTCATGAAACCATTCAAGGCCAGGTGATTCCATAGAGTACCATTCAAGACACTGCATGGACAACACATTAAACCCTTTGGCGGCCTATTTGCCATTGCCGCCTTGAGAAAAGAATCTAAACCCTGAATCCACGCCGAGGTGCTCCGGCTTCCATGCATCCATTGCCGGTTCATCTGTACAAATTAAAAAAAACATGCTCATTATCCCTAAAAACATGTTACTATGATGTAATTCAAAAAAAATGTAAATGTGTCATAGACCACCTATCTAGTAAATTTAAACTAAATAGCAAAATAAATTGGCACAATAACATATACACATGTCATCATGAAATAATTCAAAAAAACTCATTCTAAATGTGTGATAGTCAAACTATTTAGTAATCATTCTCTAAAAAGCAACAAATCAATTCTACCTTGCTCAATTTAATGAACAAATTAATAAATCATGCTCATTTTTCCTCATCCTTAAAATCCTTAAAATTTTGCATAATAACATATACACATGTCCCCGTGAAATAATTCAAAAAAATTACTCTAAATGTGTCATAGTCAAACTATCTAGAAAACCTTCTCTAAAAAGTAACAAATCGATTCTATTTTACTCAAATTAATGAATAAATTGGAAAATTATGCTCATTTTTCCTCAACCCTAAAATCACTATTTTCTTTATCTAAAAAGCATGAAACAAAGAATAAACACCGTGAAAGAAGAGTGGAAGAAGCTACTAACCTTTGGTGCACTTGGATGGGTGAAATCCTCACAAATTTGGGGGGGGGGGGATGGGCAGCACCTCCCCTCTAACACGCCAGGAGAGAGAGGAGGAGCTCGGCCAAATGAAATGGTCGGGCTGGGGAAGGAGTGCCTGGCTTATGCGGGGCAAGTTAGTGCCGGTTGGTGGCTTTAGCCGGCACCAAGTGTGTATATTTAGTGCCGGCTAGAACTACCAGCCGGCACTAACATGCAATTGACCAAGTTAGTGCCGGCTAGAATTTTCAGCCGGCACTAACGTGTCTTTTGACCGTTGTGGCAGACGGGCTGACCGTTTGGAGATGGCACGTTAGTGCCGGCTGGAGTTTCTAGCCGGCACTAACGTGCCCGCTTTGTACGGTTCATGCACGTTAGTGCCGGCTCCTATTGGATCGGCACTAACATGCTGGTACCAATGTACCATTCTCCAACAGTGTGTCAATGGGGCCAATCTATAATCTTTTTCTGTTACTTCTTGTGCACAATAATTTCTAATCAATTTGAACAAACATTTCATTCTGATGGAATAATTCTTATTAAGCAGGCCAAGCGTAGAAACAAGTTCCTTTCCTTGCGTATTTTTCTCTTCATGTATGAACTTTCCATTTAAACATCTTCTGTGTTTTTCATTTGAATTTGAGTCATTTTAGTTTGGAGCCAAAAACCAGAATGCCCGGAACCAATATAAATTGTCGTACATTTCGGGCTGAACTAAGAAGGTGGAGCACTGATGGGCCAAATGTCCAAAACGCAACAGTTTGGCCCGATCTCTAACGCTCCAGTGCTCCGATCAGGCCCTGTAGCTGTCCCAGGCTCCAAGACCTTCACCGTGACCGATTCGCTCTCGCTCGCTCCCGTTTTGGGAACTAAGGCACTACGGGAATCAGTGGGTTCGCCGTGTGCCGAAGCACACACCAAAAACCCAAAAACACTCAACGTGTTACACACGGTAAACAGCATACGGCAAAACTCGGCCAGCATACAGTGTGTTTGTCGTGGGCCTTTTTTTGGGCACACAGTAAAGGCTTTGCTGTGTGTTTTCTCGGGCCCACGGTAAAATAAAGTTGCACTGTCGACACAGCATGCCATGTGGACAGTTTCTCGTGTGCCACGTGGTCAGGCACACGGCAAACAATGCCACGGGACATACACACGGCAAAGAATGACAGTTTTGTCGTGTGCCTTGATATGGCACACGGCAAAAAATGGTAGCACACGATAAAATTAATTTTCAGATTCTTTTTTTTTGTTTAATCACAAATATTTCATATTCCAATCAAATTAACATCACAGGCAATTCATATATATTACATTAAATGTCACGATCATTTCATATATCACAATTTGATCACATTCAATCCATAGAAGTCCAAATCCAAATATAGCAAATATCGCAATGCATACAAGCCCAAATGTAGTCGATACAAGTCCATACAAACACTGGTAGTTCATACATGTCCATACAAGCACAAGTTCAAACGATAGTCTATACAAAGAGTGCATGTCCATACAAGCACAACTCACGGCGGCGGCGGGTGCTACGACTGTGGACAGTTCTGGAACTGTTGCAGGTAAGTCACCCATTGAGGAGGCGGCCACACATTCTGAGGCATCGGCGAAGGGGACATTTCTGTTGGCCCATCATTTGATGACGCCGATTGAGGCTGCAAATTCAAAACCATTAATTTGAAGTCTTTGTTTCTAAGACATTGTTTCTAAGTCTTTGTTTCTAAGGCATTGTTTCTAAATCATGGTAGGGTTGTCTATTAGTCAAATAACGATAAATGAAATTAGAAGGCTGTGAAATCGCTCACAAGAGTAGGGGTAGCTGCACGCGCAGGGATAGTAGTCTGAGTGAATTGCGGTGGCGAAAGACCCATTTGCGAGGCCAGAGTCTGCATGAATTGAAAAGCCAGGGCCAGCTGCATCTGATTCTGCTAGGAGGCTTCCTGTGTCTGACGAAGGTCTTGCTGCATCCTCTCCCGCTCGGCCGCCCACGCCTGCTGCTGTGCCGCCCACGCCTGCTGCTGTGCTAGGAGCTGTGCTTCAAAGTCCCGTTGCATCTGGGCCTACAAAATTAGATTGCATGGTTAGAGTACCAAGAAACATATGTCAAATTTAATAAACCTTTGCTGTAACAGAAATAACCTTCAGTGCCTCCATCTGGATCTCCGTAGTGCTTTGACGTGGGCATATGGCCGGGCTAGAGCTGGTGCTCCTGGCTCGAATCTGCGCGAGAGTGGGAGTAGTGGCGGTGTCAATCAAGCTGTCTCCAATCCAGTACCGGCCATGCTACTTCCTTCCTCCCACCCTCATCACGACTTCTGCATCAATGGTCTCCGTGCTCGGATCAAAGTCCGGCCCATTCACCTCCGTTGCCATCGAGTTGTACTCACTGAGGCGTTTGTGGACAGTCGCGTTGTTGTACGCTTCTGGGGGGTCCGCCGGATTGTAGTTGACATCCGATGTCGCCTTCCCTTTGTGGGCCAAAGCCCACGCCTTGATCGGGGGGCACGGCTCGCCTTCATGTGACGCTGACTGTGAAAAAAGAAAAATGATTATAAATTGTGTACGGTTGAGCGTTAAAATGAAGAAATGAATTCATGTACCCATCTGGCCGCGTACTGTCGTAGGTGACTGTTGCCCTGATGGTGCGGTGCACCTGGCATCATCAAACGCCGTTGCCGGCAAGACTCGTGCATCTCCACCCAACCTTCCGCATACCACCTGTCGATTATCATGTCCCAGCACTGTTCATTCCCGACTAACCACCAAGAAATCACCTGCAGGTCATACATGACATATCAGAAGATCAACTGTAGCGTACTTCATTTTAGTAAAAGTCAATATTAATAATATTGTATTTTGCCCTCACATATTGTTCCCGAGTCAGCCTGAGGTTTCGCACAACCCCTTTGTTGGTCTTCACTTTTTCGATGCGACGTTTGTAATCACAGTTGGCCTGGATGCGCGCCTCGTAGAGCATATCCGCCACCAGCTTGTGATAGGCCGTGTTTACCACCTCGCGCGCCACGGTCATCATTCCCTCCTCGCACCTGTAGAAATCTTGCACATGATGATGAACGAAGCCATTATATCAAGAATGTCCAATTAATGAGATGTATTGACAATTATAGCGCATACAAGACTTACCCACAGTTCCTGCAACACCCACTCTGCCTTGCTCGCAAAGCACCTGCCTTCCCGGTTCGGTCTATCGATGGCTTGGATGTAGTGCTCCCAAGCCGACGCCGGCTGATGACGGCCATCATTCTCGATGCATCAAGGGTAGTGGTTCATGCAAAGCAGGCCCAGAATGCCATTGGGGATGCATTTGTGAACACCTGGAACGACGATTACAAAGTTCCTGCCAAAAATGTTTGTGTAAAATTGGAATTGAAATATATAAGTACGAAACGTAATGAAATAGGCTAAAATTACTTACCTTTTACCGTCCGGCCGAATAATCGGCCGTTGCTCGAGCGGTATAGGTCGATTCGGGAGACGAGCGGGGCCTCGCATCCAGACGGCGGGTATGTCTCCTACCACCTCTCCTTGGTCGTCGTCCTCCTCACTAGAGGCCTCCTCCACGTGCTCCTGGTCCTGCTCCTGCCCGTCCACCTCCACCTCCTCCTCCTCATCCTCCTCCTCCTCCTGCTGCTGCGGCGGCTCCTCCTCATCCTCAGGGGAGGGTGACCTCGCGCGAGGCCCCCTCGTCCTCCTGCCGCTCCTCCTCCTCGTCCGTGACGTGCCGGCGTCCTCATCTGGTGGAGGCACCGACGAACTTGCCTCACCCCTCCTCCTCCTCGTCCTCCCTCCAGCCGTCTGGGAGGACTCACCTGTCCCAGCAACTCTGCGCAGCACGATCTCCAACGACTGCATCATACCTCCGCCGCGCCCCACCATCTTTGATCTATCACCTGAAATTAAAAGGGGCAGACCAATCAAAACAATAATTATAAATTAATTAATGCAAGTAGTAAAAAAATAAACATAATCTGAACATGTATTACAAATTAATTGTTGTAAGTAGTAAAAAATAAACATAATTAGAACAAGTGAAAAACTGATATAATTGTTGCAATTACGAATCTTACATGTATTAGAAATACTCTTCAAGATCGGGATTAGCTGGATCGTAAGTCTCATCATCGCTATCACGTCCGTCGATATCATCAACGGCGTGCTCCAAAGGAGAAACGCTTTCATCATCACTGTCATTGCCTAAACGTAATCGCTCAAGTAATTCCAAGTCCTTCGCATTATGAACCTCATCCCCGGCATCCTCGTGAACAAAACTTTCATTGTCTACTTCCATTCCGATTGCTTCGGTTAAATCTATTTGGAAACTCCCTTGTAGCCCATCTTCTTGAAAGAACTCTCATGTATATGTGTTTGGGTCTATGTTGTAATCTTTATTGTTCGGGACAGGTAGTTTACCGTGAGGGGACACCTTATACACAACATCCCAACCCTTGAGACGATTGTCGGTTTGGCATGGGTATGACAGATAATATGACAGGTTTCAGAGGTATGGACCCATGAAACGACAGTTTGTATATTTCTTCAAGTGTTCCATAGGACTCGAGCCCATCATCTCCTGGTGTGAAAACTCTAGTATTTGTTGTTCTTCGATTGCGCCGAATCTGCTCGTGCTTTGTTCTATGAAAGTGATATCCATTCACGTCATAAGCTCCAAACGACTTGACCCTATAGGCACAGCCATTGGCAACCTGCCGCAACTCGGCACTCATCGACGCATCGTTTTGTGCCTGCAAGTTCGTCATATTATTCGCACGTACGAGCAACTTGTAATGCCATATACTACAAACGAGCAGAATTGGACATTACCTTCTGTTTGAACCAAGAAATGAAATCAGGACTTTCATTTCCCGCGCCCTGTCTAAGTAGGGTCTCAGTTTCATGGAGGCTAGGCACCCTTGATCGACGCAAGAATTGCATATGAAATTCTCTGTACAAAATACGAACGATAGAGTTGGATGCAGAAAAGGAAATGACTTGAGAACTAAATGAATGCTGAGAACTTACTCTATGTATGGCAAAACTTCGGAAAGGTTGGTCAACACGTATAGCATGATAGCACGCCACTCTTGAATATCCAAGGTCTTGATGGTTGCAGCACTTGCACTTCCGAGTTGGCCTCGGAAAAGGCTCAGGGTGGAGTTAGATTCCGCAGTATTGTAACGAGAGAGTGGATTGTGGACGCTAGGAAAGTTGTGAGCATAATATTTTGATGTGAAGTTTGATACCTCCTCCAGAATATATGCCTCTGCGATGGAAGCTTCAATTTTGCATTTATTTTTACATTTAGTTCTAAGTATCTTTTGACATCTCTCAATTGAATAGCACCAACGGTGCTGCACGGGCCCACCCATTCATGCCTCGTACGGGAGGTGCAAAATCATATGCTGCATCAGATTGAAGAAGCCGGGTGGAAAAATCTTCTCCAGCTTACAGAGCAACACATGCGCCATTCTTTCTATTTCTTCAACTACTTTTAGAGATAACTCCTTAGCACAAAGCTGGCGGAAGAAAAAGCTCAACTCTGCCAGCATTTACCAGATTTGATCAGGGAGGTAGCCTCGAACCATAACTGGAAGTAGCCGCTCGATCCATATATGGTAGTCATGACACTTGAGCCCGTTGATTCGCATAGTGGTCAAGTTCACTCCCCTCCTCAGATTCGCCACATACCTGTAACAGGACCGCCCAAATTAAACCGGCTTAAGTGCGCTAACTATCATCTTAATGTTTAATCAAGTTACTGTGCACTTAAAACGGTGTAATTCGGACGTCTGTCGGTTTAAGGATCGAAAAACACTGGAAGTCTCGCACGAAGACGAGCACAGATGATTACAAGCAGACAAAATTTCTCAAAGTTAATTTACAAAGTGGAGTTTTACACACAAGTTTACGTAAAATATCAGAGTTCAAAATGCAGCGGAAACTAATTAGAAGTTGAGTTTAGAAAAACAACGATTACTACGATGACGTGAGGACGTCACATCGAGCCCACCGATGTGAATCCTGGTTAGCTCCAGCCAGCAGCAGTTACCTGAAAACAGGGTGACAACAAACCCTGAGTATACTAATACTCAGCAAGGCTTACCCGACGTTGGGTATACTTAGCCCATTATCTAGACATGCCAGGCTTTTTGGCTCTGGAGTTCTTTTGCTGAAATGCTGCTAGGAGTGAATCCTTACTTTCAATATTTTAGCTCCATTTAGTACAGCGAGTATTAACTAAATTCGCCTAAACATCTAGAGCACACATGGTGGAGCATATTATTCTTCAGTAACTCACAAACCAATCTTTTCCATTCCTCTTTCATTCCATTTTCTTACTACGATGTGACAAAGAGATCAAGGCTCTCATAACCGCGAGTCACGGCGAATCGATCCGATTTAACCTTGCAAGGTGGACCTAACTCACACGACACATGCAAGCCCTGTCGGGCCACGCGCGTCAACTGTTTCCACATTACCACGGCATCTGAACTACGCCTGCTAAAACCCAGGTGATGGGCCCCTCGCAGTGAACTCCCGGAGAACCCGGAGGCGGCATCCTATCCAACACCCGCCAACTCCCACGCCCAGCGTAGCATGGCGGAATTCAAATCACCGCTGTAAGGTGGTACACAGCTTACCGGTTTCGACTACCTCCTACTTCCGGTATGTGGTTAGTACTGTTCAATCCTCGATCAGCACTGCCAACAACGGAACGGTCCTCAATCGACACAGGCGGAGGTCCACTTTCCAAACATTCCATATCCATAATCCAATTCCTCTCCGCCCGGTCTCCATTTTTCTTTCCTCACAGATTCATTCTCAAACCACTTTTCCATAAGTAACCAGGACCTATAGCTCGCGAGTGACAGGAATCACTCGACTTCTACCGAGCCCTAATTAAGCATTGCAATACTAACGACCTGCACACTAGTGGAGTAACTGAGGAAACCTAGGGATCATGCATCTACGGTTCCCATCAACTCCTAGAACGTAAATGCACAATAATTATATAAATAAACATTGAATACTGAAGTTAAGGGTTATGCTCCGGGGCTTGCCTGGGATTAACACTGAATTAGTTAGTGTTGGTTAGATGACACTCGCTTGACGAGCACCTGCCTTCGGTCGTGCACATCGGGATCCATCCATCCATCTTCTGGATATGTCAACCAAACATCATCTTCGGGTCCGGCTCCGACTTTATCCTTTAGCTCCACGCGTCGTACATCTAGCGTACCTATATGATATGCAACGATGCAAATGCATGAACGTAAAGAAAACAACACACGAGGCATTTAAAAGGCATACAAGATAAACCGAGTCACACCACACCGATTTAAGCACCAAAAGGTGTTTAATTAGATACTACTCAAATCTTCCATAGAAAGATAGCAAGGAACATCAAGTATGGTAAGCAAAGCACGAGAGAGCAACTAAAGACTTTATTTAGCTAACAAGCCAACATAAGCAAGTTTTATAAAAACCACCAACATACTAGTTCTAAATGATTTCACAAGGTTAGCACATGAACAAAACAAGTTGCCGCAATTATCTATGCAGGAAGACATTTCTTAGCAAAAACAAAAGAAAAACTATATCTAGGAACCATATAAATGTAAAAACTTGTCATGCAGCAAGAACCTGATAGCACAACTTAATTAGCATGACAATATACTGATAAAGAGTGTAAAAACAAATTACCAACATTTATTTCTAACATAAAGCATTTATTTTAGCCTAAACAAGACAAGCTGAACAAAAATAGATTTACACACATGTGCATAGGTTTTGGACATGAAATTTTTACAGTGAACTAAACATGTAAAGAGTAAGCTATTTCATAAATTTCATAATTTTTCAACTTCCAAAACTGCAGATATTAAATAAACAAGCTAAAACAAGCATTATTCATGATTAAATCAAAATATCACAGAAACATTAAACAACCAGCAGCTTAAATATTTTTCCTAAGTTATACATGTCAAAACAAAGCTATCCCAACTGGTTTTACCTTTTTACCATTTTTCTACTATTTACTATGCATTTTCAAAGCTTGCAACCACTTAAACTAACATTTAAACTAGATCAAAAATTATTTAGAAACTTAAGATCAACCTGCAAGGAAAGTTGTAGATCTTAGAACAAGGAATCCAACAAATTTTAGTTTGCATTTTTCTGATTTTTCTATGATTTACTACGATTTTTCAAAGTTTCAGCCAATGTATTACAAAGGAACCCTTCGCAGCACTATTCATATGAGTCATAGACTTCGCAGAAAACCCCCTGGACTTGTTCCAATTCTTGTGTGGAGCCCCTGGTCGCGATTTTTGGAACAGAGAGGCTCGGGGAGCTTTGTACCAGCAAGAGGAGGCCTTCCCGGCGGCCGGGGAGGGGTGGGGGAGCATGAGGGACACGAGAGCTACCTCTGGGTGGTCTCGTTGAGGGTTGGGGGCGACCGGAGAGGCGCCGGCGCCGGGAGCAGTGAGCGGCGGCGGTGGCGGCGCCATGAACGAGCATGGAAACTTGTGGAACGCGATGGAACGTGGAGAGCACGAGCTTCAGCGAGTCGAGAGGAGTCGATTCTAGCCGTTGGTTGGTGGAAACTGTGGCCGAGAGATGGAGTTCGGCGACGGCCTGAGTTTCGACGAAACTTTAATGGAGACCGGTGGGCGGGGGTGTCGATTCCAACTGGGGAGAGCTTGGCCGGGAGTTGAGGTTGCGGGAGGAGGTGCGGGTGGATGTGGTGCGGCTCCTCGCGGAGTGAATCGAGGCGCGGTGGCCCAGGATGGCCGGAGCGGCGGCGATAGCGGCTCTGCTCGGCTCGACCAAGCTAGAGGAGGGAGGAACTGGAAGGGGGAGAGGGAGTGGATAGAGATGCCGAGAGAGGATAAGGCCGGGGAGGTCGCGAAGGCTCGTGCCCAGGCTGCCACGGGAGCCGGCGCGTGGCGCGCACAGCACGTCGGCGAGCAGGTGCTCGCCGCGCGTCACGTGGCCATGGGTGGCGGAAGGGAGCAGATAAACACCGGGAGAAAATGGTTCAACGAAACTTAGCTCGATTTTGACCGTCCAAAACTCAAAACTTCATATAGAAACTCGAAAAATTCCAAGAATGAAAGTTGTTCAAAATTTGATTTCCTCCAACTTTTGTTTTAGGCAAAACTTTATTTGAAGATCAAATCATGGTTCAAAATTTGAAATGTTAAAACCAAAGCATTAATGTCCTATTCAAAGCAAAATTAAAAGTTTTCATCAAATTTTTGTACTGAAACTTGAAAAACCATAAACACGAAAGTTTTTCGCCATTCCAAACTCTACAACTTTGTTTTTAGGCAAAAGTTTATTTGAGCAAGAATTTAAAAATTATTTTTAAAGCATGTTTCATTGGATTTGAAAATTAGTCATCATTTCATGTGTTAACAAGCTAGCAAAAAATGTAATTAAAAGATTTTATGCATGCAAGGTTAGTGCTAACAACGATATCAAATACACGATTAACCATAACTACAGGTGATTAACACCTGGGGTGTTACAACCCTACCCCCTTAAAAGAATCTCGTCCCGAGATTCAGAAGAAAGACTTTCAAGGAGAGAGGAACAGATTAACCATCAAAGCCAGCTGGACAAAGTCACATTAGAGAAGATTGCTGTTGACGATATGATCCTTTGCAGATAAAGAGTGAGAACGTAGAGAAAGTTTAAGAAGCAAGGTATCAAAATCACGATATCTCCCACGATTTTCTTCGATTAGTAACTTGTCCAACTTCAGTGTTGTATGCCCTCTCGTTCCAACAGCAATAGCATAGGTAGTTTTGATCCTCTCGGCAGATTTAACAGGGTCGCTTGTCTACCACCCTTTTTCAGTCTTCTAATATTTTCGTCCATTAACAGTTCTTTCAAAGACCAGCCCCTTCGTAAATTCGGAAGAAAGACTCACTAGATTTTGGGCCGGTATAGAGATTTCCAGGCAGAACCACGAACGCTAGATGCGGGGAATGCCCACAAGGAGATAGCATACCGACATAGTTGTATAAGGGATCATGATTAGCAATCTCAATACCATCAGGTGTCGAGCGGTACCAGCCTGTGTCGATTGCTCAGAGTAGGCTCTTGGTTTCATTGCGGTGCTGCCAGGAATATTTCCAACGAGAAATCCCTTGTAGCATAAATAGATCGTGCATGGATAAGAATTACAAGACGGAGGGATAGCAAGGAGGTGATCAAAAAACGGAAGTATAACATGAGAGTAATAGAGATTCGCTACCACAAACTGCAAGAAATAAAACTCTTGTTTAAGCTTCACATACAGATTAGATTGCGTCCATCGACACGATTACTTGATTAACGAGCAACATTAGATTCTGTCCGGTTGAGCACCCACATGAGATAAGGCCGATAAACATAAATAAAAAAAACTGAGGAAAAAAAATAGAGATGAAACAAGCAGCGTACAAAACAAAAATGATAAAGTAATGACATGATTTACGAGGAAAAGATTCTAAGGCCAAGGCATAAAAAGAGATTAATCTTGCACCAGATCCTCTTTAGAATAAGCGACAGAGAGGTTCAACCATGATTGTTTGGTAGAATTTGACCAGCAGGCACATGAGCCTACTACAGATATAGACGAGTATTTGAGAAAACTTAACTGGGTTGGCGAGTCAACAAAAGGTCTACACGATGCATAGTTACTAGATTTTTTTGTAGCACAATAACCGTAACTAGCACTGCATATAGGATTTTCTAGCTCCAAACCTTGATCAGGGTCATTTATGGAACTCCAAAGATTACGAACACATTCCAGATCTAGGATTTTGCCACTAAAGCGAAAGGAACTTCCTCCTTGCATGCAGCCAGGGACGCCTCCTGATGACGATGATCGTTTTTAAGAAAGCATCAAACTCGTTTCGTACACGGTTCTTCAGCTAGATAGGATAACTGAGTCAAAATAAGGTTTTCAGATCTTAAAAGAAAAGTTAAACCGAACAAGGAATGATGATGAGACAAGATGGTCAGTTCTCACAATGCTGAGATCATGACATGAAGAAAGCGGATGTCGGTGAGATTCAGCACAAGGCTTGGGAGAACAAGTGAGGATAGCACGGAAGATGGGTTTAAATGGAAATTTCGGAACATCCTTGCTCAGAATTATATTATTTGAATGAGTTGCACGATACTAGTTGTAAAACATGTTTATTTATGCTAATGCGATGCCACCATGCCAAGAAATAAAGATAAAATGTTCCACCCCAAAGTGCAAATGCTTGATGGCTCGGATAATGATGCACTCCTGGAATGCATGATTGCAATGCTGGTGCAACACGATGATAAAATGTTCCATACACAATGAAATGGTGCATATGACCTGATGCATTAGTTATGATGCTGGCCCAATGATGCATACACCATGGTGCAAAGATGATGAGGCCCAGGTTTTATGCATATATGAGGTGCACAAAATATGATGCATACACGCATGAGTTTGCGATGCACACAATACAACACGCGTCTTAGGACCGTTCTCTCGTGACTAAACTCGTGTTAACCCTATACCCTTGAGTAAGTATTAGAAGTTAGGACACTAGTAAGGGTTGCATAAGAATGGATTGAGGTGAGGTATGTCACATATACCGAGACACCAGCGCGCTCCTAGTGGCTCCATCATGTGGCTGCAACACACATGAGGCCCTAGGTTCCGTCACGGCATCAGGGTCATGCAACTAAACACCACCACAAGAGAAAACAAGAGTAGCAACCCAACAGGCCAGAAGAGTCAAGATAGGTTAGAGGGAATCCAAGACAACCCACGATGTTACACTCGAACGCATTCCCGTTAGTCAATCTATGGATTCTCGACAATGATGCAACACCATGCACTGACCAATGACGTGATGCATGATTGTTGCAATGACTGTATTCAAAAAGTTATTTTGTCATAAACTTTTTTTTTAATTTATCCAAAACTACTGAGCAAGAATGGAATGTACAAAGTTCCGGTGTTAGAATCAAAATAGCCAACAATATAGATTACGAAATCAATGATAGGCCGATCATTGAACGATGGATTGAAAGACTTTGTTGGCAAATTCAAGGCTTTGCCATGAAAAGTAATAGTGGTTTTGTTGGAATTGGTCCAAGACATGAATCAAGAGGTTGACTTGAATGACAAGCTAAGATCTACTGGAAAGGTTCTCACATGATCCAAAGCCGCTGAGAAAGATCTTCTCAACCAGGGTCAGACTAGCAGATTGTATAGGTCTCACTACTAACAACACAAAATCTAGGTGAACCTTAAGGTAAAAGCATCACATTTTAGCAAACGACGCGACAAGCATGACAATCAATCAAACTCAAGATTATGCCAAGATGCATGCACGTTCTAGCGTTTCTCACCCAAACAAGTACCAAAATATGGTATACGAGGACAATCGGTGGCACAATTACGTTCTCTCCCTATATATATAGACTAGTCGTTCCTACGATCAATGATTTTATAACGCGCTTAACGTGGTTAGTTTCCTGCAAAAGAACACAGAGATAGATATAAATATCCATTTCTGGACCCTTCGTGCCAGCACACACGAACGGCCCCCATGTGTCCTACGCCACACGGGTAACGCATATGCAGTTTTCCACATATTCACACATACATTACCATCCACTATAGAGATGGCACCCAGACGTTCGACGCTGAATGGGCAGCGCTGCATACGTCATAACAACGTATTCACTTCCCGTACACTCGCCTTACGGGACATCCAAGGGTAGACGTGTCCCAAGGGTCACGGTCATGGCCAACCGCATGACAGGTTTACATCTCGTAACATTGCCTTACGAAATGGCCGTGATCACAATCACACGACATGAAATCCGCACTCCATATCAGGCGGCAGATAGCGACAGGCTTGTTTGAATTGAGCCTTGTCACCTCCTCGTATGCTCAACATACGGGACCCGCGCACGTATGAAACACGTGGGCTATTCTAAGGACTATCAGAACACTCACCTTGCTTACCTCAGCGTAGGTGCGTCGTTACAGAATAACAATTGTGCACCAAAGTAAGGTTTAACGGAAAGTAAATGCTGGAAGTGCTGGAATAAAATAGATACATAAATGCCACCATAACTAATAAAACCTAGATAGGGCATACGAGCTATCTATCTTATTCCTTAGCGCAGCTAGCGTCAAACTTTCGAAACCGAACATTTTGCAAGCCAAAAAGTTAGTTTTAAACTTAATTAAGCATGCAAGTAATCATCCCCAGTGCGTTTCGGCTCTGATACCAGCTGTAACAGGACCGCCCAAATTAAACCGGCTTAAGTGCGCTAACTATCATCTTAATGTTTAATCAAGTTACTGTGCACTTAAAACGGTGTAATCCGGACGTCTGTCGGTTTAAGGATCGAAAAACACTGGAAGTCTCGCACGAAGACGAGCACAGATGATTACAAGCAGACAAAATTTCTCAAAGTTAATTTACAAAGTGGAGTTTTACACACAAGTTTACGTAAAATATCAGAGTTCAAAATGCAGCGGAAACTAATTAGAAGTTGAGTTTAGAAAAACAACGATTACTACGATGACGTGAGGACGTCACATCGAGCCCACCGATGTGAATCCTGGTTAGCTCCAGCCAGCAGCAGTTACCTGAAAACAGGGTGACAACAAACCCTGAGTATACTAATACTCAGCAAGGCTTACCCGACGTTGGGTATACTTAGCCCATTATCTAGACATGCCAGGCTTTTTGGCTCTGGAGTTCTTTTGCTGAAATGCTGCTAGGAGTGAATCCTTACTTTCAATATTTTAGCTCCATTTAGTACAGCGAGTATTAACTAAATTCGCCTAAACATCTAGAGCACACATGGTGGAGCATATTATTCTTCAGTAACTCACAAACCAATCTTTTCCATTCCTCTTTCATTCCATTTTCTTACTACGATGTGACAAAGAGATCAAGGCTCTCATAACCGCGAGTCACGGCGAATCGATCCGATTTAACCTTGCAAGGTGGACCTAACTCACACGACACATGCAAGCCCTGTCGGGCCACGCGCGTCAACTGTTTCCACATTACCACGGCATCTGAACTACGCCTGCTAAAACCCAGGTGATGGGCCCCTCGCAGTGAACTCCCGGAGAACCCGGAGGCGGCATCCTATCCAACACCCGCCAACTCCCACGCCCAGCGTAGCATGGCGGAATTCAAATCACCGCTGTAAGGTGGTACACAGCTTACCGGTTTCGACTACCTCCTACTTCCGGTATGTGGTTAGTACTGTTCAATCCTCGATCAGCACTGCCAACAACGGAACGGTCCTCAATCGACACAGGCGGAGGTCCACTTTCCAAACATTCCATATCCATAATCCAATTCCTCTCCGCCCGGTCTCCATTTTTCTTTCCTCACAGATTCATTCTCAAACCACTTTTCCATAAGTAACCAGGACCTATAGCTCGCGAGTGACAGGAATCACTCGACTTCTACCGAGCCCTAATTAAGCATTGCAATACTAACGACCTGCACACTAGTGGAGTAACTGAGGAAACCTAGGGATCATGCATCTACGGTTCCCATCAACTCCTAGAACGTAAATGCACAATAATTATATAAATAAACATTGAATACTGAAGTTAAGGGTTATGCTCCGGGGCTTGCCTGGGATTAACACTGAATTAGTTAGTGTTGGTTAGATGACACTCGCTTGACGAGCACCTGCCTTCGGTCGTGCACATCGGGATCCATCCATCCATCTTCTGGATATGTCAACCAAACATCATCTTCGGGTCCGGCTCCGACTTTATCCTTTAGCTCCACGCGTCGTACATCTAGCGTACCTATATGATATGCAACGATGCAAATGCATGAACGTAAAGAAAACAACACACGAGGCATTTAAAAGGCATACAAGATAAACCGAGTCACACCACACCGATTTAAGCACCAAAAGGTGTTTAATTAGATACTACTCAAATCTTCCATAGAAAGATAGCAAGGAACATCAAGTATGGTAAGCAAAGCACGAGAGAGCAACTAAAGACTTTATTTAGCTAACAAGCCAACATAAGCAAGTTTTATAAAAACCACCAACATACTAGTTCTAAATGATTTCACAAGGTTAGCACATGAACAAAACAAGTTGCCGCAATTATCTATGCAGGAAGACATTTCTTAGCAAAAACAAAAGAAAAACTATATCTAGGAACCATATAAATGTAAAAACTTGTCATGCAGCAAGAACCTGATAGCACAACTTAATTAGCATGACAATATACTGATAAAGAGTGTAAAAACAAATTACCAACATTTATTTCTAACATAAAGCATTTATTTTAGCCTAAACAAGACAAGCTGAACAAAAATAGATTTACACACATGTGCATAGGTTTTGGACATGAAATTTTTACAGTGAACTAAACATGTAAAGAGTAAGCTATTTCATAAATTTCATAATTTTTCAACTTCCAAAACTGCAGATATTAAATAAACAAGCTAAAACAAGCATTATTCATGATTAAATCAAAATATCACAGAAACATTAAACAACCAGCAGCTTAAATATTTTTCCTAAGTTATACATGTCAAAACAAAGCTATCCCAACTGGTTTTACCTTTTTACCATTTTTCTAATATTTACTATGCATTTTCAAAGCTTGCAACCACTTAAACTAACATTTAAACTAGATCAAAAATTATTTAGAAACTTAAGATCAACCTGCAAGGAAAGTTGTAGATCTTAGAACAAGGAATCCAACAAATTTTAGTTTGCATTTTTCTGATTTTTCTATGATTTACTACGATTTTTCAAAGTTTCAGCCAATGTATTACAAAGGAACCCTTCGCAGCACTATTCATATGAGTCATAGACTTCGCAGAAAACCCCCTGGACTTGTTCCAATTCTTGTGTGGAGCCCCTGGTCGCGATTTTTGGAACAGAGAGGCTCGGGGAGCTTTGTACCAGCAAGAGGAGGCCTTCCCGGCGGCCGGGGAGGGGTGGGGGAGCATGAGGGACACGAGAGCTACCTCTGGGTGGTCTCGTTGAGGGTTGGGGGCGACCGGAGAGGCGCCGGCGCCGGGAGCAGTGAGCGGCGGCGGTGGCGGCGCCATGAACGAGCATGGAAACTTGTGGAACGCGATGGAACGTGGAGAGCACGAGCTTCAGCGAGTCGAGAGGAGTCGATTCTAGCCGTTGGTTGGTGGAAACTGTGGCCGAGAGATGGAGTTCGGCGACGGCCTGAGTTTCGACGAAACTTTAATGGAGACCGGTGGGCGGGGGTGTCGATTCCAACTGGGGAGAGCTTGGCCGGGAGTTGAGGTTGCGGGAGGAGGTGCGGGTGGATGTGGTGCGGCTCCTCGCGGAGTGAATCGAGGCGCGGTGGCCCAGGATGGCCGGAGCGGCGGCGATAGCGGCTCTGCTCGGCTCGACCAAGCTAGAGGAGGGAGGAACTGGAAGGGGGAGAGGGAGTGGATAGAGATGCCGAGAGAGGATAAGGCCGGGGAGGTCGCGAAGGCTCGTGCCCAGGCTGCCACGGGAGCCGGCGCGTGGCGCGCACAGCACGTCGGCGAGCAGGTGCTCGCCGCGCGTCACGTGGCCATGGGTGGCGGAAGGGAGCAGATAAACACCGGGAGAAAATGGTTCAACGAAACTTAGCTCGATTTTGACCGTCCAAAACTCAAAACTTCATATAGAAACTCGAAAAATTCCAAGAATGAAAGTTGTTCAAAATTTGATTTCCTCCAACTTTTGTTTTAGGCAAAACTTTATTTGAAGATCAAATCATGGTTCAAAATTTGAAATGTTAAAACCAAAGCATTAATGTCCTATTCAAAGCAAAATTAAAAGTTTTCATCAAATTTTTGTACTGAAACTTGAAAAACCATAAACACGAAAGTTTTTCGCCATTCCAAACTCTACAACTTTGTTTTTAGGCAAAAGTTTATTTGAGCAAGAATTTAAAAATTATTTTTAAAGCATGTTTCATTGGATTTGAAAATTAGTCATCATTTCATGTGTTAACAAGCTAGCAAAAAATGTAATTAAAAGATTTTATGCATGCAAGGTTAGTGCTAACAACGATATCAAATACACGATTAACCATAACTACAGGTGATTAACACCTGGGGTGTTACAATACCCATCAGGGAAAATCAAGGTTTGGAACCATTCTAGTACTTGTCTCCTCTGGGGCCTCGTCAGAACGAAATCGGCCTTAGGCTTTCTCCACGCCTTGCCTGATCCGGGAGGCCTCATTTTTAGCTTTGGTCTATCGCATAACGTTTCCTGATCCACTCTGGCCTTAACATTATCCTTTGTCTTATCTGAAATATCCATGATTGTTCCGAACAATGCCTCGCCGACATTCTTTTCGGAGTGCATCATATCAATGTTATGTGGAAGAAGAAGGTCAGCCACATAGGGGAGCCTCCACAAGCCCGACTTCTGCGCCCAAGCATGTTGCTCACCATATCCCACAAAACCCCCACCTTCAGCATTGATCACGAGACCATCTAATTGAGCACGAATGTCGGCACCCGTCATCATCTACGGTGGATGGTCTTTAACTTCAACACCTTTTGTAAAGTTCTTCTTATCTCGTCTGAATGGATGGTCAAGAGGTAGGAATTGTCGATGTTTGTCGAACGAAGAATACTTGCCACCCTTCCGCAACCAAATGAACATCAATGCTGCCTTGCATACTGGACAAGGGAAATTCTCGTAGACACACCAGCCACAGAATATCCCATACGCCGGCAGGTCATGCAGGGAATAGTGGTACCAAACATATATTCTGAAGTTTGTCTTTGTAGCTCGATCATATGTCCAAACCCCATCGTCCCAAGCATGGAGCAAATCGTCAATCAGGGGCTCCATGTACACACTCATATTATTTACAGGGTGCCCAGGAATTATCAACGACAAGAATATGTTCTGTCGTTGAAAAATAACGCCAGGTGGGAGATTCAGTGGGATAACGAACACGGGCCAACAGGTGTAAGGCGCAGCCGACATTCCATAGGGATTGAAGCCATCTGTCGCCAGCGCAACACGTACATTACGAGCCTCCAAAGCTTTGTGATGGTGAATCCCGTCGAAATGGGTCCATGATTGAGCATCGGATGGATGCACAAGGTTATCAGGATTGTAACGAGTTCCCATTTTGTGCCATGTCATCTGCTTCGCGGATTCCTCGGTCATGAACAGACGTTGGATCCTTGGTATGGGCGGCAGGTACCGTAGGACTTTCACGGGGACCGCGAGCTGCCTCTTCTGACCATCACCAGAGTCTACCTCTACAAACCTAGAGGATTCACTCTTTGGATAGTACTTTGCTTCAGCATGTTCTTTTCTAAATAAGATGCATCCCTTGGGACAGGCATGTATCTGTTCATATTGCATCTTCAGTGCATGAAGGAGTTTCTGCGCCTCATACATGCTCTTTGGAAGAATGTGCCCTTCTGGAAGCATGCTGCCAATAACTTGTAACATAACATCAAAGGCATCTTGACTCAAGGTAAACTGGGACTTCACGGCCATTAGGCGGCCAATGGCATCCAGCTGTGAAACCTTGGTATGACCGTGAAGGGGTTGCTGAGCTGCAGCCAACATATCATAGTACGCCTTCGCGGTTGCCTCTGGCTCCTCCTCCTCCCTACGTTCTTCATCAAAGTGTGCTTCATGAAAGTCATCTAACATGTCTGCAACCCCGGCATCAGTGTCATGTTCTTCGATGCGTTGCCTAACGACCTTGTTTCTCATACGATTGGCTTCGCCATGGTAGGTCCACCGGGTGTAGTCTCTCGTAAATCTATAATTGTAAAGATGATTCGTCATGACTTCGCGTGTTTGTCGACACGTGTTCCCACATTTGTTGCACGGACACCAGGTGGTATTGCCTCTTTTGAGCTTTGCAAATGCTCCGTCCAAGAAAGTCTCGGTCTTGTCAATCCACTCCCCGGACAACTGACCCCCACATTTCCATCCAGTATACATCCACGCACGGTCATCCATCCTCTATCATATCAATGAATAATATAATATAAAAGATCATCCTTGCATCTACACGATGTCTACCATTTCTAATAGGTTAAGATAGGTCCTAATCCCACCCGAGAGGATGCGTAGCTGGGGTTGGTTCTCATGCTCTACACCGATCCGAGGCAGAATTTCGGCAGCACCTCCCCGCTGTTCTCCAAATACACGTCTCGAAAAAGGAGATTGTGTATCCGGAGAACAACGAGGAGATGATGCCGAGACTCCGTCTCGGATCGGCGTAGACCATGAGAACTAACCTCATCTACGCACCCTATCGGGCTGTCCAAAAAACATGGACAATTCGAAACAGATACGGTCATACATATACAAAGATCTGCATATTTCGAACCGTATCTCCTTCGAACGGGAGACGCCTAACATAGTTAAAGGAGCTACAAACAAGAGATGGAGCGAGGGGCCTTTCGCACGTGCTCACCTAGGGCTTGATGGCGGGCGAGGCGATGACGCGCGTGTCGGTGCAGACGGATTGCGTCATGGCTCAACGACGGCGTGCCACTTGACACTAGGCTCTCCTGCAAAAAAATGACTACAGTTGTGTCACTTCAAAATGTCGGCAGCAACTACGATTCTCTACAATTCGGCAACCAATTGACAATCTCTACAATTCTACGCAACAGATATGAATAGGATGAAGTAAATCTGCTAGGGCGACTAGGCCGAACCTTCCTCCCCATGGGCAGGGGCACAACGACAGCGGCCGGGACGATGACGGCTTCGATGCGGCGGAGAGGGCCGAGGACCTGCTCAGGCCGAGGCAGCCAGGCACGGCATAGCGAGGCATCGGAGAGGGCCGAGGACCTGCTCAGGCCGAGGTAGTTAGGCACGGCACGGCGAGGCGTCGGAGAGGCCGGTTGCGGCTGCCGCTGCGGTGGGCCGGGGCGCGTGGAGAGTGGTGGGCAGGTGCTGCGCGGTCGGGGCGCACGGCGGGCCTCGCGCCGCGGAACGGCGTGGCGGGGTGAGCCGGGTGGAGGCGTGGCGGGTCGGTGGCACCGGCCTCCCGGCTGTGGCCCGCCTGGCCGTGCGCCGTGGGCGGGTGGCAGTGGCTCGGCGTGGGCGCGGCGGGGCGGTGGCACCGGCATCCCGCGCGCAAGGCGCAGGGACGACGGCCCGGCTGTGGCCCGCCTCGCCGTGCGCCGTGGGCGTGGGCGACGCCTCGGCGTGGGCGGGTAGCGGCGGCTCGGCGTGGGCGGGTGGCCGCAGCGAGGAAGCGAGCTAGCGGCGAGGAGGCGACGTCGGCATGGCGAGGTGAGGCGCAGCGACCTGGGTGGAGGCGACAACGGCCCGGGCGTGGCGACCGGGAGGAGGTGACCGCGGCCCGGGTGTGGCGACCGGGGAGGAGGCGCGGTGGGTCGTGGAGGAGGCGACGGCGGCCCGGGCGTGGAGGCGCGGTGGCTCATGGGTCCACGCGCGGCGCGTCGAGGAAGCGGCGGCGATGGCATGGTGGCGCGGCGGCGTTGGGGCGGCGGCGGGGCGGCGCGGTGGAGGCGGGGTGGCATGGCGGCGTGGCGGCGGCAGCGTGGTGGCGCGGCGGCGGCGGCGGCGTGGAGGCGGGGGCGGAGTGGAGGCGCGGCGGCAACACGAGTGAAGTGAGTGGCTGTCGGCACGGAATCAAAACGGCTAAGTGCTGTTGCCGCGCCTTTGCCGTGTGCCTAGATCCAAAGCACATGGCAAAGAGCCTTTTTGCCGTGTGTCCAGATACAGAGCACACGACAAAGGGGCCCTTTGCCGTGTGCATTTAATAGAGGCACACGGCAAACAAAAAAACAAAATTATTTTCCATATATCTTAAACTAAATTTTATTGTTTAAATAATTGAAACATCTTGCAAACATCACTCAACAATTTTAAGTTTGATGAATTCATGCAAAAAAATCCATTATTTCATGTAGGCATATGTATATATCACATGTTATTATTTACTTCTAAAAAATTAAGAAATACCAAAAAGATACAAAAAATAACAAAAAATTGGCATGACACAAACTAAGTAGTCTATTGCATATACAAAAAGTTTAGAAGTCCAACCCCAATTCGCCCGTCACTTTGAATAGAAATCTGAGTGACTCCTTCGTATTAACTCTTCGAATCTTCTCGGAGTTTGACCGCGTTATAAGCAGTGTCCGTGACAACTTGTGCGAATCTTTCTCAATTTTTTTACCTCAGGCTACACACACGAAATGATGATATCCGAACAAATCTTGTGATTTTTAGGCTTCATTTGCTTTTTATAGAATTTTAAAACGATATGACTAGACGATCCTAGTCATGGTACATGACCAAGATCTTCGAATTTTCCATCCATTTTTTTGATATGGTCTCACATGGGACTTCTGGGTGTGAATATCATTTTTTTCCTTACAGTATTGAACTACATACAATTATTGTAGTTCAAATTTGACTATTTCTCTAAAATTCGGTTTCATGAAATTAAAATGTTAAATATAGAAAAAGAACCAAAAAATACCAAAATATAGATTATAGACCCATGAACAATATGAAGATACCCACAAAATTTTTAAGGGCTGGTTCAAATTTTTTGAATCACATTTGTCGTGTGCTCGTGAAGAGGTACACGGCAAAGACCAAAAACACACGGTAAATTAAAGGGCAAAACAGCACACGACAAACATCTTTGCCGTGTGCCCTACGGGCTAGCACACGGCAAAAATTTGGCCTGCCTGGCTTGCCCAAAATATTTTTCGTATTTTGCCGTGTCTCAAATGTTTGCCGTGTGCCGTCTATGCTAGTACACGGCAACTAATGTCTTTGCCGATGTTTGCCGTGTGCTTGATTTTTGCGGTGTGGTTCCATGAGTAGCACACGATAAAAGGGCCATTTGCTGTGCGTGTATATATATTTGCCGTGTGCTAGATCTGCGGCACACGACAAACGTGAGCTTTGCCGTGTGCCCGAAATCCAACACACGGCAAACCTTGCACACGGCAAACGTTCGGTTTCCGTCCGTACCGAGGAGTTTCACCAGGATAAACCTCGCTCCACCGATCAGCTGCCGGCCGGCGGGCGGTGGCCAAGGCCAGGGCGCGCGCCGCCGCCGAGCATGTGAATGCGAGGGATGTGGATTCGCTTCGATTCGGCCGAGCGCGCGTGGGGCGCGTGTGATGAGGGATGGTCGCGTCCAACGCGCACGGCCGGCGGGGCAGCTAGCATCTCTGCACGTAACGTTGGTGGCGACTGGCGAGGTGGTCTCGCCCGTGGCTAGCGTGGCTAAGCTACCCTCCCTACTAAGCTATGTGGCCTGCTGGTCTTTGATGCCGCCGTTTTCAGTTGTGGCAAGGTCGCCACCTGGACCACCTTGGAACTGTAGGCCGTTAATTGATCGCGTGGTACTACAAGGGGGCTATCATTGACGGGATATACTCTTGCCGGTTCTGGTCAGAACTTGCTGCGATTGTTCGGGACCAACTCGAGATATATCGAAGCCAACGACATTTCGGTACGGTGCAATAAACGTCAAGCGAACTGGCAAACGCGTCTCTGAATGCTAGCTGTTCCAGGATGCTACGTGCTAACCACACTCGATCAAGCAGCAGTCCATCAGAGATATCTTCCCATATAGGAGTTGTAACACCCTGCCCGGATACTCTGGCTGTAGACCCGGATACTCCGGACATAGAGTTCCTAGTTCATGTAATTTTTGTCTTCTAGGCCCCACAATCATTAAAACAGGGATCTCACCCTCTCTCTCCCTCACAACTCCCTCTCCCTCTCCCCCTCACGTGCACTCTCTCCCTCTTCCTCATGAGCTCCCTCTCTCTCTCTAGTGCCCTAGAGTGCAAATGCTCCCTCTCAACTTGATTCCAAGGCTAAGGAAGCTTCAATCGGCGTGGAGAACCCTTTCCCCCATGTGCTCCTCCTCGGGGTGGCTTTGGATTTCAAGTTCTTCATTCAAGAAAAACTCATCCTAGGTATTCAACTTGTGCCGCCCCGATCTATGTTTCTAGGAGGTTTTAAGTGATTTCTTTTGGTCAATCAACTCTATATGCATCCCTCAACTAGGATCTAAAAGGGTTTTGATTTTGGTGGGTTGGTTTTGCCAAAATCAAGATTTCAGTTTTGGGGGCGAAAATGCTGTCGGGCCCGGAGACTCCGGGTATAAGCGCGGATACTCCGGGTTTGGGACACTCCGGGGGAAACTCCGGGTATAGGCCCGGAAACTCTGGACTTGGGGGTCCGGACACTCCGGGTAGTGGTCCGGATATTCCGAATCTCTGGAAATGTTGTCAACTGGTATGGGTGTATTTTTATGTAGATTATTAGTACTTATACTTGTTCAATGACTAATTTACCATTACAAGTCATAATTACATTTCTCATATCATATGCATACGTGTAGCAGCCGCCGTAGAGGAGGTTGTGTACGAGGTGATTGCGGAGCCCCAGGAGCAGCCAGAGCGAGCCAAGCAGGAGGTTCACAAGGACTCGACCCAAGACCCAGCTGAGCCCAGTGTCGAGCAGCAGCCCGAAGGCAAGCCCCGGTGCATGCCCTATTATTTCAAATTTATGACACATATATATGTATTTCTAATACTTGTGCATTAGGTTTAGGAATTGATTGGAACCCTAGTTGTATGATCCCTAGGTTTCCTTGAGAATACTAGTATGAATAGGATGAGAGACAAGCTATGCTTACTAGATCCCGGTAGAAGTCGGGTGATTTCTGTTCACTCGCGAGATATAGGTCATCTCATTATTGTCAATATATGGAATATTGGCATATGTAGGAAAAGAAAAGAATTGGGAGACCGGGCGGGGAGAGGTTAGCCCCGTCTGTGTCAGTTAAGGACCGTTCGTTGTCTGGCTCTGTGATCATGTTTGAATTGTACTAATCGCATGCCGGGAGTAGGAGGTAGTCAAAACCGGTAAGCCGAGTACTGCCTCACCTCAAAAGTACAGGACTCCATCTCACCTCCTGGGGTAGTCGAGTAGTCGCGGAGAAATGGGGATGCAAATGTTTACTTTTGGTGGTCTCACGTTGAGCTCGGCGCACCATATGATGGTGGGGCAGTCCTGTAGTTCGAGGCGGGGAGGGGAAAGGTTGGTGTGTGAGGTCCGACGGGTCCTTTGCGTGCCGTGTTGGTTAGGTCCACCTTGCAAGGTTATAACGGATCGATTCGCCGTCAGTCGCTCTCGGATATGAGCACCTTGATCGCAGCACTGCATCGTAGTAATGCTTTATGGAATATAAGTGAGGTTTGGAAATTGTTATCCTGGATTAATATTCTATGTTTGTTATGGTTGCTTAGAAGATGCAAATACTAGTCAATGATTTAAACATATAGAATATGGTGCTAAAAGTTGAAATTAAGGATTCCCTTTAGAGGCTTTTTCTGCAAAATAACCACCAACCAAAAGCCGTGCATGTCTAGATAGAGGCTATGTATACCCCTGGTCGGGTAAGCCTTGCTGAGTATTAGTATACTCAGGGTTTTGTTGGAAAAATAATTTTAGGACCCGCACACGTAAACTTCTGTCCGTGTTGCGCCAAGTTCGTTCGACTGGATGCGGATGGGTGGAACGTCGAGGACCCAGGCGCGTAGCTTTGGAGTATTGGAATTGCACACTCGTGGGCTGAGTGTGTAATTCATTGTCGATCTTATATATTGTAGTGGACAGATTTCATGTTTATCAAACTTTGTATAAAAGGCAGTTACACTCGTATAATATTATGTATTTCGAGCTTGGTTTGTAAAACTCTTTGTTGTTATAGTTTGTCACTCTCGTATATTTTCAAATATGGGTTGTGCTTGTACCATCTGCGCCCACCTTCGCGTGGGACTACCGGTATTGTTTCGATTGGGCGTGGGTTGAGAAAGAATCGCCAAATTAAGCCGTTAAGCTAATGCACCCGATGTATTCAAATGACGGTCATTACGCTTAATTAGAGTTTTAATTTGGCGGTTCCGTCACAGCTGGTATCAGAGCCGAAACGCATCGGGGGTGGTACGAGCATGACTAATTTTCAGAGATTACAAATTAAAAATGAATTTCTGAATTAGGATGAGATTGGTTTACTAATATGGGTGGGGGTTATTCGTATTAAGCCCTTTATAGTTAGTATTAGAGTCGTGGGTAGATAGTTAGTTTTGGGTTGAGAGGGTACCGTAGGACGATCATACATCATGCATCATGTCATTCATTGTTTTAAATTCATCCATTAGGAGTGGGGATGGTGTGAAACGTCACGAGTGTGACCGGATACTCCGGATATAGGTCCGGATAGTCCGGACGAGTGTATCCGGATACTCCGGATATAGTTCCGGATATTCCGGGTGGGGGTGTCCGGATATTCCGGATATTGTTCCGGATAGTCCGGATTTGGTTGCAAAAAAATTTCCTACTTTTTGATTTAATTTGTGCTTCTTGCATTCTTCCATGGTTGATTGTTTTGTAATCAAAATCATGTGACTAATTCAATCATGGTTGAATGCAGAATGCCAGCACCTCCGAACCCTCCTGATTTGGTTCAGGCCATTGCGGCCATACTTACCGGGCGTGATGAGCAGACGGCGCTCCTCCGTCAGCTTGTGGAGCAGGGGGCAGCACCACGCCTAGGACACCACCCGCCTCCCGCTCCTGGGTACCAGGAATTTCTGGGCACTCAACCGCCGCTCTTTCACAAAGCGGACGAGCCGTTAGAAACCGACAGTTGGCTCAAGACCATCGAGTCCAAATTTACTTTATACCCATACAATGAGGGGGACAAGGCAGGATTTGCAGCTCAGCAGCTCAGGGGTCCTGCACGCACATGGTGGGACAACCATGTGGCTATGTTTCCTGTTGGTACTCAGTTTACATGGGCACAATTCTAAGAAGCATTCCGGGCACACCACATTCCAGCAGGAGTCATGAGAAGGAAGCTTAATGAGTTCATGGCCCTAAAGCAGGGCAATAATAATGTGTTGCAGTATGCCTATTTTTCAACACACTCTCACAATATGCCGGGTATCATGTGGATACAGATGAGAAGAAACAGGCGTGCTTCAGGCAGGGGCTCAGTAGTAAGCTCCAAGATCGCCTGGCAATGTTTCAGTTCAACACCTTCAGTGAGCTAGTTAATGGGGCTATCACTCAGGAGGACGCCCATCTAGCTCATAAGGCAGAGAAAAAGAGGAAGGCGCCGGCAGTAGGATCTTCTAGGAGCACCCCATAGAGGTTTCGACTGGTGCAATCGGGCCCACAGCGTGCCCCATATCAGCCACAATGGGGGTACAGGCCTCCGCAGCAACCATGGGGTTATAGGCCACCTCAGCAATCACAACTATAGGGGGTAGCTAGGCCCCCTGTTCCTCAGCAGCATGAGCAGAAGACTTGGGTGCAATAGCCGGGGGTGCGCCCGAATTTATATCCGTGCTACAACTGTGGGCAAGTGGGTCACTTTGCACGTGACTGCCAGATGCCACCCAAGCAAGGCCAGCAATCAAGTCAATAGAATCAGAAGGACAAAGTGGCTCACTTCAAGCCGGGGCAAGTACATTATACCACCCTTGAGGGTATCCCAGAAGGACCTTCAGTGATGGCGGGTACATTTTCAGTAAACGATCAACCCGTTACTATATTATTTGACTCTGGTGCGTCACACACGTTCATTAGTAAGGAATGTGCCGATAGGCTGGGATTGAAAATAGAAACCATGCCAAGTTTGTACAATATTCACTCGCCTGGGGGGCAATTAATTACCAACCAAGTTGTCAGACGAGTGCCTCTTCAGTTACAAGGAAAAGATTTCAGTGCACACCTTATAGTTCTACCAACTCAAAAAGTGGATATTATACTTGGCATGAACTGGATGAAGGAACAAGGAGTTCTTCTAGACACTAATTCACATTCTGTGCACATCAAACCTTCCATTCAAGGTTCTATGACCTTAACTCTGAGGGACCATATGCCCTCGACACTTACTCTGAACCAAATTGAGGCCAAGAGCCTGGCTGACATACCAATAGTATGTGAGTACCCGGATGTATTCCCGGATGATTTACCCGGTATGCCCCCATATCGTAATGTTGAGTTCGTCATTGAGTTACAACCGGGCACCGCACCGATTTCGAGAATACCCTATCGGATGCCACCCAATGAGCTAGCGGAATTAAAGAAACAGTTGCAAGAATTGCTAGATAAAGACTATATCCATCCTAGCACATCGCCTTGGGGCTGTCCTGCACTTTTTGTTAAAAAAAAAGATCAAAGCCTCAGATTGTGTGTGTACTATAGACTTCTGAATGCCGTCACAATCAAGAATAAATATCCACTTCCCCGGATTGATATTTTATTTGATCAACTATTCGGGGCCAAAGTATTTTTCAAGATTGATCTCCGCTCGGGTTATCATCAAATCAAGATCCAAGCCGAAGATATTCCTAAGACGGCTTTCTCTACCAGATATAGACTTTATGAATATCTGGTGATGTCCTTCGGGTTAACAAACGCTCCGGCACATTTCATGTATCTCATGAACTCGGTATTTATGCCCGAGCTGGATAAGTTTGTCGTGGTTTTCATCGACGACATTCTTATATTTTCCAAGAATAAAGAAGAGCATGCAGAGCATCTTCGCATTGTCCTTCAGCGTCTCAGGGAGCACAAGTTATATGTCAAATTCAGTAAGTGTGAATTTTGGCTCAAAAAGGTGCAGTTTCTAGGCCATGTCATCTCAGAGGACGGTATTTCTGTCGACACCAGCAAAATCCGAGATGTGGTAGATTGGAAAACCCAGACAGTTCCGGAAATTCCTAGTTTTTTTGGGCTAGCAGGATATTATCGCCGGTTTGTACCGGTTTGTACCCAGCATCACTGTTGCAAATCATGGATTAAGTAGGCTCATTAGATTTGTCTCGCGATTTACAGCCCATCCATACAAAAAGTTTTGTAAATAGACTTCATTTAGTACTCCATACATGTGTCGAAACATTCGATGTGATATTTTTTTTTTTGGGTCGGATGTAAACAGAGCCTAAATATGCTGGCTGTCACTGCGCTTCGTACTACACATGTGCCGTGGACATGCACGCAAGTTCACTGGGAAAAGAGCTAGAGAGCAGGCTATTCTATGACGACCTATGACCACCGGGAGATTCATTCCACTGGTTACTGAGGCCTTGTTTGGCTCCAGGATTTTTTTCAGAAGTCCCTATCATATTAAAAGGAATCTGACTATTTTATAGTATTAAATAAAATCTATTTATAAATGTTTTTTGACAGCTGAGTGCTTTTTCGCGAGACGAATCTAATGAGCCTAATTAATTCATAATTTACTACAGCGATGCTACAGTAACCATTCGCTAATTATAGATTAAGATACCTCATTAGATTCGTCTCGCAGTTTAGCCCCAGGATTCTGCAGTTAGTTTTATAATTAATATTTATTTAATACTTCTAAATACTAAAAAGTTCCAGAGACTTAAAAAAGTCCCTGGAACCAAACAACCCCTGAATGGTTGTACCACTCTCAACAGTCGTCTAACTACTAGCTAGCTAGGACGACACCAGGGCCGTGTTTGGTTCCCCGTGTAAAAATTTTCGCGAAATCTTTTTGGCCCTTTGACCACTAATTTAGAATATCAAATGAAGTCTATTTACAAAACCACCTCCACACCCCCTGTAAATCGTGAGACGAATCTAATGAGGCCTTTGACCGCGTGATTAGAAGATGATTACTGTAGCATCACTGTAACAAATCATCAATTAATTACCGTCATTAGATTCATCTCAGAAAGTTACATCCGTCCCTGAAAAGGTTTTACAAATAGACTTTATTTAGTACTCCATGCGGAAATTTGTTTTTTTGTAAATTTGATGTGACGGTTAGCCAAACACGGCCTGTGCCAAGGTAGCTAAGCTAGGCTGCTCTGACCCGTGCAAGCACGAGCGCCATCAAGCTAGCTATCCCGATAGCCAGTGGCAAGCCGATCGAACCGCATGCATCACGGTCCAATGCCAGTTTAATTCCCCCACCTACAAAAGAAGATGCTAGAAAAAAGAAGTGTGATCTTGGACAGGCAAGTGTCTGCGCAGTGGCATGGGTGGCCGCAATGGCAGGAAGAAACGACCCGAGCTGGCCGCCCAGCTACATTCCGAGGCTTGGCACTGTACGCGCGCTCCGCACCTATCAATGGAGCGAGACACCGATGGCTCACTGGGCTCGGCGGGGGGTTGGTGCATCAATTCGCGCGTCCCGGCCACGGACACGCCCCCGACGCCGACGCGCCGATCCATCGCTGTCATCGGGACAAAAGAAGGAGCCAGGCAGCACCCCGGCCCTCTCCGAACGCACCCGCGCGCCACCCGATCGGCAAAATCTGTGGCACAGAACAGAAGCCCCCCGCCGGCGGCAGCGGGGTTCCCGCTCTCCGGCGACGGCGACGGCCGGCGACCACTGCATGCGAGAGCGACGGCTCCGCGGCCGGGACAGCGGCGCGTGCATGCACAGGGCCCGGTTTTGGAGGCCCGGCGCGGCAGGCTCGCAGGTACTACTAGTACGTTGAACTGACGGGTCGGGGAGCATAATTGCGGGGGTCTGACCTGCGGCCAGCCGGGCCGGCCGGTGGTCCGGGCGCGCGCGCGCGCGGGGAGGAAAGGGACGTGACGCGCCCGCGCGGCGTGTGCCCATCTCCCGCAGCCCGGCGGCGCGCGGACACGGCACCGGCACGCGATCGGCACGGGGCCGCGGTCGAGGCCCCGGGCCATGCCGAGTAAACGGGGGCTGACGGCAGAGTGGCTGTGCCGTGCCCGTGTGCGCCTGCCCCGGCCGATGCGTCCGCCTCTCCCAGCCTAGCTCCTAGCCGGCCTGCCGGCGTGCTACAGGAGCAGGGAGAGATGTGTCGGGCTGGATGAGATAAGATCTGCCGGCCCCGGCCGGGGATCTCGGCGAGACTCCCGGGCGGGGGCTTCTGCTGCCGCCCGTCGTCAGATGATGCCTGCGCTGCGCGCGCTTGCTCGGCGCGTTCGTGCGCGCGCCCGCCGACGCCGAGTGGCATGGCGGCATGTGTCGCGGCAGAGCGTGCTTGGCTCGCAACGCCTCCTGGTCCGCCCGCCGTGTGGTCCACCGTGGTATCAATGCACCTCGGTGGATTACTGTTGCCGCTCCCCGGATCAGTACTGTCAGTCCGGTGGTAACAGTCGGACAGATGATGGATCACCAGCGATCCTGATAAGATTTTGCCTCGCTGATGTTCCAATCCATCAGTTACTACGACTACTAGCCAGGGTTTTATTTCCCAACCGGAAACCGGTTACCGCCGCCCTCCGGTACCGGTTTACCGGAGCGGTTAGGCCGGTAACCGGTGGAAACCGGTTAAATTCAAATCTAAATTCAAATAAATTCAAATTTTCCCGTGCAACCGGTTCCGACCGGTTTACCGACCGGTTTGACCGGTTTACCGGTCGGTTTGACCGGTTTGAAATTCAAAAGCTCCCGTGCAACCGGTTTACCGGCCGGTTTTACCGGTTTACCGACCGGTTTGACCGGTTTACCGGCCGGTTTGACCGGTTTGATCGGTGGGCCTTCATGGGCCGGCCCATTTTTTTCTTTTTCTTTTTTGATTTAACTTTAAATTCCCACAAACTATACTAAATGAATGAATTTTTGAGAAAATTTGACACCATTAGATTCATCACACCTTGAAGTATTTTTAGAAATTTTTTGAGAATTTTTCATTTTTTAAATTCAAATTTAAAATTTGAATTTTGGCCGGTTGGGTACCGGCCGGAACCGGACCGGACCGGTTTGACCGGTAACCGGTCATACCGGACCGGTTCCCACCGGTTAGGTTAACCTTGCTACTAGCAGCTAGAGCTAGCATTGAGCCAGCTTGTTTCTAGCGAGTGAGACTGAGAGAGAGAGTGCAGCCGGCGCCGGCCGGGACCATGCGTGACAGCGAGAGCATGCAGCTGGCCTCCCTCCGCCCTCCGAGCCAGCAGCCACCTAGCCGGCATGGTGACACGCGCGGGACACCTGCCCGATCGAATCGACAGCAGGGTGCTAGTAATTACGGGTTGCGATCGCAGGATCAGCGAGCATAAATGGCGGAGATCTGGACGCTTGGCGCATTGAACCACCACGAGAGACGCCCCCATTTTCCAATCCAGGGGCCGTGTTTTTAGTTGGCTGTGAAAAAGTTTTCATGAAATTTTTTCGACTCTTTGACCACTAATTAGAAGTATTAAATAAAGTACAATTATAAAACCACCTTCACAACCATGGTGTTGTAGCAGTTACTGTAACTAATAAAGCCTTTGACCGTACGATCAAAAGATGATTAGGTATGGTTACTGTAGCATTACTGTAGCCAATCATGTGGAACTTGGCTCATTAAATTCGTCTCGAAAAGTTACACTCATCCGTGAAAAGGTTTCGCAAATAAACTTCGTTTAGTACTCCATACATGCATTCGTCTTTTTGTGAAAAAAATTTCGCGGATTCATCCAAACACGGCCCAGGTTGAGAAAACCGGCGCAGATGACTGTACTTTTCTTTGGCCAAACCTTCTAGGAGGAACAAATTGCAGTATACAATGTAGTAAGCTAGATGGATGATGGGGATGAGTACCAAGAGCAGGACTATAATAGTGTGGCCCTCCCATGTTGCATCCTCGGATCGACGCAGGAACACACGGATCGCGTATATACTATACAGCCACCTGCTGGCCGGGAGGCAAGTGGCTCCGGCACTCTTGATCAAACCTTAATCTGAACCCGCGACCACGAACCAATTAACAAACCCGATTAATCCCGAGTTCCTGACGCGCGCGATACACGCACGCGATCTTCTCTTCTTCGAACGACCGGCCCGGCCGGTCAACCGAGAATACGCAATCTTCGCTTCCCCAACCTTTCCTCCCCCAAACAATGCCCTGTTGCAAGATTTTGGGGGCGACCCGGGGGCAGCGCAGCAAGCAAGTGACAAGCTGCCGATCGATCGATCGATCCCACCTAACAACCACTCCCGTCCTCCTCCCCGATAGGCGACGGATTATTAGGCGGAATTCGTCTGCGCGCCAGAGATGTGGAGGGGAGGAATTAGGGAGCCGGATTACGGCATCATCAGCGTACTTGCCGCCATTAATTAATCTACTCCTGCTCGTGACGGAAACTCTAAAAATCGATCTGCTCGCGGCTCAGGTACGTACAACCAGCTTTGACTTAATTAGGTGAGCTGATCATGGCGTTCGCGCGTCCACATTGTTCATCGCACCCGGCCGCGCGTGCCTGGGAGCCCTGGATCGATCGAGCGATCTGGTGTCACTGTTCCGATTCCGATTCCGATCCTCCCCCATCAAACGCAGATCGCGCGACGTGTGTCAGGATGCGAGCGCCCGCCGGCCGGGTGCACTGAACGTGCCTGCTGGGCTGTCGCCGGCGGAGCGGTTGGGCTGATGAGGTGAGGCTCGCTGCAGACTGCGGTGGCACGGCGTGGTTCGTACGTACGTCAGTACGCCGCCGGCGGGTCTCCGACCGGTCGCCGTCGTCCGAGCTGCCAGCAGCCTCCGGCCGGCCTCGCTCGCCAACGGTCGCCGAGAACCGATCAAACAGCGCGTCCTTGCCGTACGTCCATGTCAAGCCGCTGCCGGGTGCACCGGCCGGGTCGAGCTCGGCACCGGGACGGCCGATCACCAGATATCGATCGAGATCGATCCGTATCCGCGCCCGTGGTCGATCAGCTGCGGGTTTTAATTTCTCGCTGTTGCGCTGTAAGCTCCGTGATCGGCCGTGCAGTGCCCACGATCAGGACGAGACGAGATAATCAACCGATCGAGAGGGCGGATCATGTGGGTTACAGGGTTAGTTATGTGCTCGCGCGCGTGATGGCTAGCTGCTGGTGATCGAGCACGCCACACAGCGCCGGGCGTTGTCTGCATCCGCAACTGCGATGATCACCGGCGCAGGGAATTAAAAACGAGGATCGGCCGGTTCTCCAACCGTGCCGCGGTTTGTGACGGTGGAGGGTCTGACCTAATCTGACCCACGGATGCCAACATGTTGTCGTCTACTGCGGCATCAACTCCCTCCTCGGAAAAAGCGTGGCTTCAGCTCAATTTTGGTTTAGCGCTATATATTTCTCTTCATTGCCCCCCTTCAAAAAAAATCTCTTCATTACAGAAACGAACAGAATTTTTTATCGATGATTTATTTGTATGCATTCAATTTATATAGCATTTTTTTTCTTTTTTTTCAAATTGCTAACATTTGAGTTAAGTTAACTTGTATGTCATGTTGGGATTAAATTTAATTACCTCCTGTTATCAACAAATGCTGGAAAATCATGGTTGCTTGTTAATTTCAACAATTTGTGTTAGTCCTGTATAAATTATGTTAACCTCTTGGGAACTAGTTCATGGGTTGCTTTTATTTAATTTACTTTTGTGACTTGCTGGTTAAATAAATTGTCCTAATTGTTCTTTCTTGCTTTATATCCTTGCTTAGCCTTTTCTAAGCAAGCTAGTAATGCTTTTTAGTAGGAAACACTTCAGGCTAAAATACTTGAATGAACTCTCGTGTTGTAGCACCAACCCAGTTTGCTTTTTGAGTGTGTATGCGGTGCTTGCTCGATAAATGATTGCCCGGTCATATCTTTATTCCTAATCGTATCGCATTGCATTGCATCATGTTCGTGCCCATCCAAGCGTGGCTTTATACCTGCCCTACTTGTCCTTTTTACGGTATCGTCTACTACACTTCCATGCATTCAAACCTCTGCCTTGGTGCATCTCATTTAGGTACGCTAGATGTACAACGTGTGGACATGGAGCACGTGCTGACGGAACCAAACCACAAGACGGTGTTGGGTGGACGCATCCTAAAGAGAAAAGAACCCGCTGGAGCAACCGAAGACCCGGCTCAAAGTCAGAAGGGCCCAAGGCCTTGTTAGTACTAACACTGACTCAGTGTTATCCCAGGCAAGCCCCGGAGCATAACCCTTAATTTCAGTATTCAATATTATTATTTAAGTATTGTGCATTTATGTTGTTAGGAGTTGTATGGAACTCTAGTATGCATGTTTCTCCCTAGGTACCTATGAGTTTTTACTAGTATGCAGGTGTCGTTAGAAATGCTTTGCTAAGTAGGAACTCGGTAAAAGTCGAGTGATTTTTTGTCACTCGCGAGATATAGATCTTGTTACTTATGGAAATGTTACTAGAGAATGAATTAATGAGGAAAGAAAATGGAGACCGGGCGGAGGAAAGTTGGACATGATTATGGGTTAAAGGAAAGTTGAGTCTCCGCCTGTGTCGATTGAGGACCGTTCCGTTGTTGGCCCTTTGACTGAGGATTGAACAGTACTAACCACATGCCGGAAGTAGGAGGTAGTCGAAACTGGTAAGCTAATTACCTAAATTGCGTCGAAATCTGAGTCTCGACCTGCGGTGCTGGGTAGGGATGACGGATGGTGAAGTCGTCCACGGGTTCACCGGGTGTTCGCACGTGCGGGGCTCATCATCCGGGTGTTTGCGGGCTTGATTCAGACTTCGGGGTAATCATGGGAACAATTGCGTGGTGTGACTCGACGGGGTCGCACTAGGCGTGTGAGTTAGGTCCACCTTGCAAGGTTAAATCGGATCGATTCGCCGTGACTCGCGGATATGAGAGCCTTGGTCAATGCGTCGCATCGTAGTAATGATTGAAAGGACAGAAAAATGAAAGGTGGATGTATGGTTATGTTCTTAAAAAGATAATATGATCATCCATGTGTGTATTAGCTGTTCAAGCAAATCTAGTGTTATTTATCAAACTAATTGGAGCTAAAATATTGAAAGTAAGGCTCCAGTACTAATGGCTTTTCAGCAAAAGAACTCCAGAGCCAAAAGCCTTGCATATTTAGGAGTCGGCTAAGTATATACCATAGTCGGGTAAGCCTTGCTGAGTATTAGTATACTCAGGGTTTGTTGTTACCCTATTTTCAGGTAGCTGCTGCTGGTTGGAGCTAACCAGGGTTCACATCGGTGGGCTCGATGTGACGTCCTCACGTCAGCATAGTTATCGTTGTTCTTCTAAACTAAACTTCTCTTTAATTTCCGCTGCATTTTGAACTCTGATATTTTACGTAAACTTGTTGTAAGTTCTGCTTGTAAATTAACTTGAGAACTTTTGTCTGCTTGTAATCATCTGTGCTCGTCCTCGTGCGAGACTTCCAGTGTTTTTCGATCCTTAAACCGATAGATGTCCGGATTACACCGTTTTAAGTGCACAGTAACTTGATTAACCATTAAGATGATAGTTAGCGCACTTAAGCCGGTTTAATTTGGGCGGTTCTGTTACATCCGCCAGCTATAGAAGTTTCTCGTGAAATTATTCTTGTGGGACCACAACTTCCCATTATTGAGTGTGAAAATGGAGACTATTGGAGATGAACTCTTTTTTGTCTCTCCATACCTATTTGGCGAGTTGGCAAACAACAAGTTTTGAGAAAAGAATATTAGGAACTCTTGGAGAAGACATGACAAAAATATTGCAGGCAATTTATTCTGCTCCTGCCAAATTAATAGTGATATTTAACTCGCATGAACTGGATTATTTGCGGGGAGCATGCTTAAGTGTGGTGAAGTGTTTTAAAATAGTGAGAAACAAACTTAGTGCAGCTGGCTAGTATAGTGTACTTGGGGAAGAGCTAGCGGACCAGGGTTAAAATTGTGGTTCCTCATATTTGTTCAGGTGTGATATTTAATACCTTTCCGTAGCCCACATCATTTTCTTTAAAATAGTAAAGTCCATGATCCGTGACTCCGTGTTCAGCAAACATTTTTGGGGCTAATATAATCAGGCAACATTTCAGGTTGTTAGGCTCGAAATAAATGATCTAATTCAACCAAATCTAGTTCATATACAGGCATACAGCTGGAGATCCAAGTATATACACTTCAGTCTTGAATCTGATACACATGTCCTGATGTGTCCAACCACCGTACCCTATACATATACGTACAAAACAGGAAAATGGAGAACAGATCATGGCATAACTAACGAAGTTCCTTGCTCGACTCCAATCATTGTAAGATGCCTCAAAACTGGCAAGTACGAACAGCCGCAAGCCGCCCATGTGAGAGATCATGATGCATATAACTCGAGTATTTAGTATCCAAAAAAAAAACTCGAGTATCTGACAAAAGTGGGTCGATCCCATGAGACAGAAATTTTAGTTCGGAGATTATTGAGTGCACCGAACCAACAGTTCATCTGAATCTCTTTATTTAAGCTATCTGATCTGTGGTTATATATTTTTGTGGTTGATGGTCCAAATTCAAAACTTACAGTATTCATTTCCTACCCAAGTACTGTTGATCTAAGTGAAATACTAGTCAATTAAACACTCGCAACTAACATTGGGCTTATAAATAGCATCTATATATGTAGTCTACTTAGAATAGATTCGAAAAAATAATGCTACTATTAATACAAATTTCTGGGATATCCAATATATAGATTTCTTGATGTTGCGCGGTAGACAAAGTTGTCCAAGAAAACAGAACTCGTCAATAGGATTTGTTAGATTGGACTTTTCTTGAGCTCAGATATATCGAAGTCATTTTTTGTTTCTTCAGAAAAAGAAAGAAGTCAAATTTTGTTAGAAATCTTAGCAGCATACGGATTATTTGACCTCCAGTTCCTGGCAGATCGAGATACATACAATGTCAACACACGCCATAACTCCAGAGCCTGTTGCCGACATGGATGGTTGTTTTCCGCAACTTATTGCCCTGTCGTTTGTACTATCAGAGAAATTAATCCAGGGAATATAAATATTACGTAGCTTTCAACCGAGCACATTAATCTAAATGCTAAATTTATACTATACATAGCTAGTTGTTTTTTTGTTTTTTTTTAATTAACATATAGCTAATCGTTTCGCAAAAAAAAGAAATACGTAGCTAATTCACTAAAATAAAATATATACATGCATATATAACATGTACAGTAACACCCACTACTACAAAAACAGCATTTCATCCCGGTTCCACAGGGCCATTTGTCCCGGTTTTGGAACCGGGATTCGCCTTCCGGGACAAAAGGCTGGAGGCTTTTGTCCCAGGTGGCAGAACCGGGACAAAATGTCCCACACGCTAATTTTTTTTTTGCATCCTGCGGGATTCGATCCCAAGACCTCTTGTCTAGTGCATGGTTTCCTTGTCAACTCATCTAAGTAGTACATGTGACTCAGTATAGAATAACTTCCTTTTGAACTTTCACGTGGAGGGGCCTTTTATCCGGGTTGGTAACACTAACCGGGACAAAAGGGTTCTTTTATCCGGGTTGGTGCCACCAACCCGGATAAAAGAGTCACTCTTTTGTCCGGGTTGGTGTTACCAACCGGAATAAAAGGGTTGGGCCTTTTGTCCCGGGTGGAGCCACCAACCGGGACAAAAGGAGATCTTTTGTCCGGGTTGGTGCCTCCGACCGGAACAAAAGGCCCATGTCCCCCCTGCTGGTCCGGTTAGCCGTTGGACCCGGGACAAAAGCCGCATATTATCCCGGGCCCAAAGGTAATCAGAACAAATGGTCTGGAACAAAGGCCTATTCTGTAGTAGTGATCCATGTTTTTAGATGCCTACCTATAACATGTACAGTAAGAAATAATGCCATTGCCCGGCGGCGAGAGATGACAGATGAGCATGCGAGGGAAGCTATCAACTTTTACCAGCTGCACCCCCCCCCCCCCCCCGGCCCGGCCGCCGCCGTCGTGTCGTCACCCCGGCCGGTGTGCCGTGCGCGCGGTTCAACGTCCTCACGTACGCCCCCCTCCTCGAAACTGTGGATTCCTCCCGCAACCGATGCCGCTGACGAAATCTCGAACTCGAAACCGGGTAGCTCGAGCGCGGCCGACGTGCCCGCGCCCTGGCCGTTCCCCCGCCGATCGAGAGCGGAATTGGCGCCTTGTTTTCTAGCTAGCAGCTGCTGCTGGTCTCATCTCTGATGAGAGATCGATGGCCGATGGAGAGCTTCCTATCCTCTCTTGTGCAGCAGAGCCGTGGTAGAGTATGCAAGTAGTGACGCAAGGAATCCTCCCTCGACCAAGACGGAGGTGCCAAAGCAGCGCAACTTGCAGAAAACAAATCAAACAAAATTGCAGAGAGAGTGCAGGTGGTTGGACCTAGAAATGCAGTTAGTTACCGCGAGTGCGATTTGCTCACGTCGGTTTTATTCAGGGGGAGAGAACATTATTCAACCAACTCTCGCTGCTCTCCGGCCACCGAATTCATTTGCCTCCGGAAAATGACCCTTTAATTTCCCTCCCCGTCTGGTAAACGACAGCGCATTTGCTCGTCGGAATTGTTATTAGGAGCTGGCGTGTTCAGGTTTTGAAGCAGTCCATGTGAGGGCTCTACTGCTCATCATCACTCGCTGGGGCGATGCTGGCTGGTGATTTTATACTATTATTATTAAGGACCTGATTGCATATTATATTGGTGATTAAATGTGCAACGAAGCTTGATGGATTGGGGGAAACAATATAAGCCTCAGCGCGGTACTATGAAAGGTCTAATCACTGAATTGAAATACTTCTACGCCTTGGACGATTACATCACATATATTAGTGATGTGATTTTTTTTTTTTGCACATGAGGGCTGAATGAGCGAATGATGCATGTAATTATATATGCGTATTGCTTCTATATACCTGCACTTTATTGCCTTCTATGTCTAATCACAATTATAAGTCCCCCAAAAAGATAAATCGTATTGATATCCAAAACCAGAATAGCTAGCAAACTAATTAAAGCGCAGGGTGGCGTTAACCATGCGAAGACAAAGCTAGCATGTGCCTCCCAATAAAATGAGACAGCACGTACACTAGAGCTCCATTACAAAAAATACAATACTATATTCTTGGAGCAAGTGGGGTTATTACTTGTCCTTAGACAATGTTACTTTCTTAGGACATTCCCCTGAGTTACATGTTCGCCCCCATCTTATCACTGCAGACAACTCCCTAGAAAAAAACAAGATGCAGATCCTGTCAGCACTTCTTTTTTACTCGCCCGAGTGCACTTTTATTTCCTTTGATGATTATTGAACATGCTACTATATATTGGAGTAAGTTTGCCATGATATTAGAGCCCTAAGCGCCATGTGCACAAAATCTACAAACCAGGCTACCACCAGTTTGTCCCTCTCTGCTAATACTGTGGGCTGAGGGCTATACACCAGCATCTTGCATCGTCACAACTCACACGTAGCTAGCTAGCCCACTAGTGGATTCCCCAGAAGAAATAAAAGAACTGACCAGTGGTACTGTGATCCAAACTAGTAGCAAACGTCTCCATTTGGTGGGAAAAAATACATGCAAACAATCTCTCCGATTAATAATAAAGCCTAGCTAGCATTTGTAAATTTGGTTTCCTATCATAATCAATGTGGTCCAGATCTCCATCACCCTATCATACACTCTGAAGATTAGGCGCGGTCTCCTATCTCGTCTGAATCAAAGAAAAAACAGATCAATATGCGCACCAATAAATCATTGAAATTTGTCTCTGTTTCTGTAAGCTTGGCATGGTCTTTCTTTCTTTTGCTCTCCTTGCTTTGCATTGCTATCATACAGTTTACTTATTCTGTCAGTTTTACCTTACCCCAATTCAATTCGCATATAGTATAATACTTCATCATATCTTTTTTTTTTGAAAGAATATACTTCTTCATATCACCATGAACCTGCTGCAGCTTCCTTGTCCTCTTGCTCTGCCGCTCTCAGTGCTCTGAAGAAAGGTTTCACCGACTGCATGCATGTTGGTCAGTTCACCATTTCAGTAAAACCTTGTTGCCTAGCGGCCGCCTTCTACCGCGCGCAGTGAATATATCATCGCAGGTCTATGCATGCCCGCATGCATGGTCATACGCTGGGCGAGGGAGGAATCATGCGTGCACGTCCAGGAATAAAGCTACAAACTTCCATGTGATGCATCAGGAGGGGTTTTACTTCAAAAAAAAAATGCATCAGGAGGGGAGGCTGCTGGCGGCCTGGGCGCTGCCCCCCTTGCTCCTCTCAAAAATGGGCAAAAAAGGCGAGAGCGTCCAGAAAGTTACTGCGCCCGGCCCTGAAACGGGCAGGGCTGGAGAGGGCGTGCAGCGGGCAGCCGTCAAAATCATTTTCCCTCTTCTGATTCCTCAGCCCTGCTGCGGTGACAAAGGCAAACAAAGCTTGCAGAGCCCCCAGATCGGAGCCAGGCCAAGGAAAGTTGTGGAAACCTTTTTACGTGGAAAACCAGCTGGTGGTATTCTACTAGCTGGCTAGCTACTTCGAGTGCATACACACTGATACGATACGCTGCTGCCAGTATTGTCTGGAAAATAGTATCATATTTACTGCACTGTTAATCTAGTTTATGCGTGTGATTAGACTGATGCTAGCTTGACCCGAGCAAAGGGAACATCTATCGTTTGTTGCAACTGAATCTAGCTAGCACTGGACGGCATACTCATGTAACACGTAACGATTGCGCAAATTGATAGATAGATATATACAAAAGGATTGGACGTTTTTGGGCATGTATTTATGAGAGCGCGTCAACTGTGGATGGATGCATGTTCGTGTGCCGCCCACTCATCAGCGTCGTCATCTTTCCCCAACTGATCGAACACAGTGCTGTAGTACTAGCACCACCATCTTTTTTGTCAAGGAAGTTTTTTTTTTTGAGAAAAAGAGAGAGAGGGGGACAGTTAATAAGTAGGCAAGGCGAGGAGGAAAAATAGGCATAGCTACCATCTATAAAAGAAGCCCATATGCAGCCATCAAAGGAGGACCATCCCACACACATATGATCTGTGCTGTCTCCTCCCTCAGCTCTCCTCTCCTCTCCTCTCCTCCTCCCCCCTCCGGCCTCCCTGTGCTCGCCTAAGCTAACTCAAACGGCGAGAGCCCTTCCGCGAAGCCCAGGCCGGTGCTCTGATTGCTGAGTGATTGGTCAATCACTCCGCCGCCTACTCGACTCCATCCGCTACCGCCTACACTGCTGCAGGTACGTACTACCGCTCACCTCGCTCGCTAGCATACGCCCGTGGCGGCGTTGGAGTAGACTACTAGCTATATATAGCTAGCTAGCTAGTACAACAGCATACTAATAAGTCGCCAGCGTTGGGCACAGATCCTCTCTTAGCTTGCTTCTCTCGTCGTCTTCGCCTCGCTGGTCGTCGTTCATCTCCGAGCTTATTGACCGAGCTGCTGGCCGGCCGGCTGGCGGCGGCGGCTCAGCGCCGTTGCTGACGGTGTGTTTACAAGGGCGGCTGTTGGGACTTGGAAGCCGCGCGCGTGGAGGGTGCGCTCGTCGGCGAAGCGAAGCCGCGCGTGTTGTTGTCCCCCACCGTTTGCCATCTATCTCAGCAGCAGTCGCGGTTGATAGAGAAGGTATGAACAAATAAAGCAGATCCTGTATCCCTATTAATTACTTCTCCATCATTAGCATACGTGATTTCATGCGTCCGAATAATCCAATCACATCTCGGTTTAATTATATTAGTTACCTCACGCGGCTGGCGAATCTGACCAGCAGTAGAAATCGTTCTGTAAAAAACAAGAAGAGAAGAAGATCTCTCATATCCATGAGCAGTAGCAGTAGATCTTGCTTTTGTAAGCATGTGGATCGAGTTCTTGAACTAGAGTGTACATATAAATCTCATGTCTGGGTGCGGGAAATTAAAGAATACACAGACAGTGTAATTATGAGGTTCGAGACATCTCCTTCCCGTCCTTGTCCGACCATCAATGCAATACCCGTGGAACTGTTTCTTGATGTTCATTCGGCAACTCGATTTGGATTCCCTCTTTGACGTAGATGGATCGTTGTGTTCTTTTCTCACGTATGGCGGCCATGGATTACTCTAACGCTTGAAGCATCCTCTTTCGTGCAGTGCACAGTTATAGCGTCGTCCCAGAATCCCTGCGTCAGTCGTTTAAGCTCCCTTGGATCGATCGAGACCGGCGGCGCCGATGGACGCTACCTTCGGCTGGGCCGGCGCCGGCCACCATGTCGATGACTACTTCTCGCGCCAGCAGGTTGGATGCGGCCGGTTCGAGATGGACGAGGCCTTCCTCGGCGCCTGCTTTGGACAGCTCCAGTGCGACGGGGTCCTCGCCGCCGCCGGCGGTGGCGACACCGGAGCGTGCCAGGTGAGCTCGAATTGCGGCGCCTTCGAAGGCGCCGCGGGTATGGACAGTGACCCCCTCGCGTTCTTGGGCGCGGGGACGGGGGACGCGTTCGACGCCGGCCTCCTCGACGCGGCGCTCGCGTTCACCAGGGAGCTCGGCGACGGCGGGGCCGTGTCGAACGGCGCCATGCTCTCCAGCTACAGCGGCACCACCGGGGGCAACATCTCCTCCGGGGAGTCGAACAACTACAGCAGCGGCGGCCACGACACCGAGGTGGTATCGCCGACGTCCATCATGTCGCCCACCACCACGGCGCCGCGGCCGTTCACCCACGCGTCGTCCCACCAGCAGGCGCTCCACGCCAAGCGGAAGGTGGCCGACGAGTACCCGGCGACCGGCAACGCGACAACCGCGCCGGCGCCAGCGGCGCTCCCGCGCCCCGGCGTCGCGAAGCGGCGTGCGGCGACGAACATCAGCTTCGGCCAGGGCGCCCAGCACAGCGCGCGCGACCCCTCCGGCGGCGGCGGGTACGAGCCGGACATGGAGGCGATGGCGCAGGTGAAGGAGATGATCTACCGCGCGGCCGCCATGCGGCCCGTCAACCTCGGCCCCGAAGTCGCCGCGGCGGCGTCCGCGGAGAAGCCCCGGCGCAAGAACGTGCGCATCTCGAGCGACCCGCAGACGGTGGCGGCGCGGCTGCGGCGGGAGCGCGTGAGCGAGCGCCTCCGCGTGCTGCAGAAGCTGGTCCCCGGCGGCAGCAAGATGGACACGGCGTCCATGCTGGACGAGGCGGCGAGCTACCTCAAGTTCCTCAAGTCCCAGGTCCAGGCGCTGGAAACCCTAGGCACCAGCAGCAAGAGCACGAGCACGAGCGGCGTGCCAAGCAGGTCACAGCACTACAACTATTTCGGCAGCAGCAGCAGCAGCAACCCGGGCTTCCTTGGATTGCCGAGAAGGAGCAGTAACATCTCTCCAGCTGGGTATGTAAATCCTAACGGATCGACGACGAATACTGGCAGCAAATTGTTGTAGCCAGTAACTGTTCGTGTATGACTGTGCCTGCTGAGTGGATTATACACGTAACAAGCATGATGCATGTTGCTGTTTCATCGAACTGTTTATCTAGCCGTAAGTTCTTGTTGTTAGTTGTGTAGATTACGACGTACTCATAGTGATCATTATGAGTATTTAGTAATAGATATACTTTATGTGCAAAGATTGATCTTCCCCAGCATTATTGTTAATTAAACGATCGATGTAGCTTCAGTGAAAGACTACGAGACCACGAAAGGGTCAGGAACTCAGGATGATGATGATGACATGTACATATGAAGTTGTAGACTTGTAGTAGACGTACTATATAGTTCACGATCGCTCGGAAGTGACTGCTGCCGATCCAAATGTATTCTAGAACGTTGCCCTCCGATCCTTTTTTACTGGACATCCTAGAATCAACAATCCACTCCGTTAAAATTTGTGAATTTTAATCTTACCAATTTACGGTCAGAACTTGTACATAGACTTTTTTTATACGGAATCTGCATCATTATTATTAGATAGACTTGTCAAATAAAGTAGCTAGCATCTCCAAATACTGTGGAAAGATCAAAATCATCAAGTAAAAAACAATGACGATGATGGTAACTATTGTGTTTGACCGGTTGTCGCATCGCATGCCCGGCCCAGACGACATGGGTCGTCATCAGTGTGTGGTGCCTGAGCTACGACGACTGAGAGAACGGCAGCTGATTCGATCACTGGACTCATAATCATGAGGCTGGCAATCTCTGCTAGCTAGCAAATTGCACATTACTATACATTTCCTGCTGCTACTTTGGTGCATGATTAGCCACTTTCCCTCCTCGCCCCATTCGTGCCCAAGCAAACCCAACGAAATATCTTTTCCAAGAAGGAAAGCAGAGAAAAAAGGGAGCGGAGGGGGAGATACGCAAAGCTATAGGCGGCCCCTAGGCTGGAGCTTTCTGGCCGATCGATCAGCAAAGACGACGAGATCGATCGAGATGCTAAATCTATCCAAGCTATCTAAGCTATCTCTGCGTCTGAATTCATATCTCTCGATCGTCTTTTTATCCTCGAGTATCTCTCTCTATCTATCGATCACCTACCGAGGCTGGGCCAGGCCTTTTTAGGTGACGAGATCAAAAGCGAGGAGGGGGATTATGTTTGTTAGTAAGTTATAACACGGAAAAGGCCTTTTGCTGACGAAAGCTTTCGTCCCGGCGAGCCCCCGTGCATGCATCGATCGACGCTGCTAGCTTGCTGCTGTCAAATCGGTCGATGCGTTGCGAAAGCTATAGTGGCATAGCAGCAGCAGGGGGGAAAACCCTAGACGAAATGCGCGCCCGATCGATGGGGTCGTGTAGTCATGCGCGGGTGGGTGCGCGCGGTGGCCTTGCGGAGTGGAATCATGGCGCATATGATTAAGAGCTAGCCCAAAGCCGGGCACACGTATGGGAGTTTGGGCACGTCCTTTTCCTTCCTCGCAACAGGCCTCTCTCTCTCTCTCTCATGGAGCTCTCCCTCTAGCCCTCTACTTTCCTGGCTCATTCGTGTCAAGAATCGGAGTCTACTCTTCGGTCGGTGTGTGCGATGGCTCCTGCCTCCTGCCATGAGAGAGACGGAGAGATAGATAGAGAGCACTACAGGGACACACTGCAGCTAGAGAGAGAGAGAGAGGGGTGAACAGTGCATCTTGCATCATGCATGCGCTTTTGCAGGGCGCTTTTGGGGCCAGCCAGCCCTACCCTACCCTAGAACTGGGTAGGAGGAGGACTAGAGGAGGAATGGCATCGGCCGGACCGGGTCCGAGCGCGGCGAGGCGCCTTTAACCCTGGTTGGGGGCTGCCCGATGCCAAAAGACATTCCCTTTGGGGCTGACCCCCATGCATGCATGTGTGCCCACCAGCGCTGTCTCGCTCTGGCAACGACGGCGGCACGGCAGGCCCAGGCCGCGCCGCTGCCCCGCCGGTCTCCTCTCCGATCCCCCGCCTGCGCGCCGCGCCCGCGCCCCTGAGCTCGTGTCGAGGGGCCGAGGCCGCGGAGGCGTGCGCCTTGAGAAGAACACCGTCCGGGCCGGCTCCAAAAGGCGCGTGCGCCCGCGCCCCCTGCAGCGCGTTGCTCCCCACATGCGCGCACAAGCACAAACAATACTACTAGCCCTGCTGCAGTGCTCCGTGCTACTGCTAGAGGGCTGGCAGCTTGTCACCTGCACTGCACGCACGGCGCTCCAGCTCGATCGATCGGTGGCAATATAGACGGCGCGGTAAATCTAGGACGCGCAGAGCGTGCGTTTTTACATGCATGGGATGGGAACACGAACAGCTAGCCTTTCTCTCTGTTTCCCTTTTTACTAGAGCTAGTACGTGTATAGTAAACGGAGAAAAAGTGCACCCTGCCAACACCCTTCCCCCTTTTTCTGCACTATGTACTGTATACGAGCCGTGGTTTGACCGGTCAATTCGGGCCTAGTCTGATTTTCTTTTTTTTTATAGAAAAAAGCTCCTAGTTTAATTTTGTGAAGAACATGCATGTACGACCGAACATGTTAAAAAAACAAAGGGCTTAAAATGTGGCAGGATCACGCGCCGCCGAACTCTTGTACGAAGGGAAGCAGGCGACGGAACGGAACGGAACAGATCATCGATCCATCCATCCACGCTCCAATTTCCTTCCGTTCCCCTTCCTTTTCCAGGATGCGCTCGTATAGTATTATCTAGCTCGATCGTCAAACACGCGGACGAGACAATTCCGTCGCCCGCGCGCGACCGGTCGAGGTCGTCTCGGGACCCTCACCCTCTCGTCGGCGCGGCGCGGCGGCGGTGGCCTATCGCCGGGGGCAAAGCCGCGCGGTGCGTCACCGCGACGACGATCTCGACCCGGCGCGGGGAGGCGGCCGGGTGACGAGAGACGTGTTGACTGCTCATGTGGGAAGGGAATAAAACGTTGCATGCGTGTGGTCATGATTGGATCGCATGTAGCAACGGACCAGCTGCTGCAAGTACTTATCTGCTGTAGGCCGTTTGACGAGATGCGTCCGGAAAACGGCCGGGAATTGAATGTGCTAGTACGTCGACGGACGTAGCGCTTGTGTTAGCAATAGTTAGACGTGTGATCAATTAGCGTTAAGCACGTGATTAACACATGGTTTAGTCAGTTAATCCCATCGTTAATTAGAGGCGTGTCCGTACAGAAACGGCCGTTCGAAAGGGGCCGGTCCCGTCCGAACCGATGCCTTGGTTCCCTCGAACACCTAACATATATATAGTTACTGTTCATTCAAGATTAACACGAGAATCGTTCATCCATTGTATATTTTCATTTTACTGATTCTAAACTAGTTATCAGCATCTATCCACGAAAAGAAAGATAGGAGAGTTGCGGAATTTCAGCTGTTTGGATGGATCCAAGGCCAACTTGACCTTATCGTTGTTGTCACGATTGATCCGGGATCACGCGCAGGGGTTGACACGAGAATTCAAGGAGGTACTGGTGGCAGCAGGCAGGGAGCCCGGCGTCAGGTTATCGGCCCTGTTTGATTTGCGTTACGCTAGGAACTGTAGTAATTTTGACCACTAATTAAGAATATTAAATGAAGACAGTTTATAAAATTAGCTTCAAAACTCCTGCGCTAGAAAACTGAAGAATCTAATGAGAGTTTTGACCGCGTGATTAGAACATGATTATTGTAGCATCACTGTAGCAAATTATAAATTAATTACCGTTATTAGATTGTTGTGAAAGGTTACACCAATCTCGAAAAAGATTTTACAAATAAATTTATGCAAGATTCCTTTTCCAGCACAAATTGCGCTAGGAAACCAAACAAGGCCATCATGACTTGCATGCATGTTGGTGTTGCACGTACTTTCCTGCTGTTTGACAAAACTACCATTCGGATCCAATTATACGGCATGTGCGTGGATTATAATTTGATGGACAAATGTCGTGAACGCGATCCGGGAATGGATTAACCTTGTTCATCAGGGAACTCTGGGGGAGGTAAAGCCGCTTCAGCAGTTTGGACTTTGGACGTCGCATGTTGGCTACGGCGGATTCGGTTGGCCGTTTCAGTTTGGGCTCGGCCGGCCGGCCGGGCGGGCGGCGGCCCGCGCGCGTCACGCCTGATTCGATCAGGAACCGTCCGTGACGCGCGCGACGACGGGCGTGTTCAGGAACCAACCAACCCGCGTTTCTTCCTCCCGTCCAGCGGCCGGCCGGTGTCGCGAAACTTCTGTTCGGTGCGCTTGCGTCGCATCACCGTAGCATCACGGTCCATTCATGCAAGCGGTGGGTGCCTGTGTATAAGGTCCGTGTCAGTGAAAATTTCATGAAGAATTTCATGATAGTAAATATTATTAATTTTGCTAACGTAGCATGAAAAGGGAAAGATAGAGTTTTATGGAATACGAGGAGAGTTTCGTCACCATAAAACTCATTTGGCACGATTTCTCTAATTTACAGTCTAGATATCTGTGTCCATGAAACTCTCACTGAGACTAAATTTCATGGATACAGATACGTAGACTGAGAACTAGGTAATCGTGCCAGATGAGTTTTATGGTGATAAAACTCTCCTCACAACCCATAAAACTCCATCTTTCTCTCTCCTTACCACACCAACAAAATCAATGATATTTAATGTCATAAAACTCTCCATAAAATTTCCATTGAGACTGACATAACTCCCTTCAGATGGTCATTTAGCCTGATTGAACTGCCGTTTTGCACGATAATTGTAGAATACGTACTGGAGAGAGGAACACTGCCTCCTGCAGTCCAGCTATAGGCTCAAGGGATAGGGATAGACCATTGACCAAACGGTCCAACCTTTGGTGTTATAGTACATAGTATAAGGGAAACCGTCGCCCTCTGCCATTGCGTCCGATAATGGTCAACGCTCAACAGTGCCTTCCTACAACCTGCCTCGTTTCAACCAGGTATTTTGAGCAAGATACACAGTACCACAACAGTGAACATCGATTCCACTCACTCCCTTCCTAGTCTCTCTCCCCAAGCGTACCACTTGTTCCCCTGTTGTAACGTCCCGCCTACCCGAGACCGGGCTCGCTTACATCTGGCTGCTTTCTAGGACATAGGATGTCCTCACAGATCAACACTAGTCTTTTTCTGCACACTTTGTCCTCACTCGTGCGCACCCGGGAAGAACTTCCCAGTCAGTCACCCATCCCAAAATTTCTCCGGGCCAAGCACGCTTAACCTCGGAGTTCTTTGGAGACCGACTTCCGGAAAAAAAGTTGCAACTTGTTGGTATGAGTATCCTATTAAATCCTGGACCGGGGTGTCACATACTCACCCCCTTAAGAGACCGACGTCCTCGTCGGTCAATCCCAAGCCAGGAACGTCCTCTCTTGATCACGCCCCGTACGTCCAGTGCCAGCAGCCCATGTGCCACGTCCGTACGTCCAGTGCCAACGATCCCAGTGCTACGTCCGTGCGTCCAGTGCCAACGGCGCATCTCAGATGCCCGCGCACTGACCCGCCACGCGCCCGTGCACATGCCGGTAGCATCTGCGCCCCCATGCGCCCGTGCTCATGCCTCCGCACTTACGTCTGTACGTGCCCGTGAAACCGCGAGAGTGGGCTCTGATACCATTCTATAACGTCCCGCCTCCCCGAGATCGGGCCCGCTTACATCTGGCTGCTTTCTAGGACATAGACTGCCCTCACAGACCAACACTAGTCTTTTCTGCACACTTTGTCCTCACTCGTGCGCACCCGGAAAAAGCTTCCCGATCAGTCACCCATCCCCAAATTTCTCCGGGCCAAGCACACTTAACCTCGGAGTCCTTTGGAGACCGGCTTCCGAAAAAAAAATTGCAACTTGTTGGTATGAGTATCCTATTAATCCTATTAAATCCTGGACCGGGGTGTCACATACTCACCCCCTTAAGAGACCGATGTCCTCGTCGGTCAATCCCAAGCTAGGAACGTCCTCTTTTGGCCACGTCCCGTACGTCCAGTGCCAGCAGCCCATTTGCCACGTCCATACGTCCAGTGCATCCAGTGCCAACGGCGCATCCCAGATGCCCGCGCACTGACCCGCCACGCGCCCGTGCACATGCCGGTGGCATCTGCGCCCTCATGCGCCCGTGCTCATGCCTCCGCACTTACGTCTGTACGTGCCCGTGAAACCGCGAGAGTGGGCTCTGATACCATTCTATAACGTCCCGCCTCCCCGAGGCCGGGCCCGCTTACATCTGGCTGCTTTCTAGGACATAGACTGCCCTCACAGACCAACACTAGTCTTTTCTACACACTTTGTCCTCACTCGTGCGCACCCGAAAACCCTCGTGCGCACCCGGAAAAAGCTTACCGGTCAGTCACCCATCCCCAAATTTCTCCGGGCCAAACACGCTTAACCTCGGAGTTCTTTGGAAAACGGCTTCCGGAATAGAAATTACAACTTGTTGGTATAAATATCTTATTAATCCTATTAAGTCCTGGGCCGGAGTGTCACACGTATGATGTCGCCATTCCTAGCCGGTCATCACATGGCATACGGCTGATATCATTATCGTCTATCAAACAATTCATCCTGCATCACAATCAAATCATGATACCGGAGCATCACCCCCAATGCCCATCTCCCCTATCCAAACCGGATGCGGATCAAGCACACACCGACACCATACGGCGGCCTCATCGCTACATCCAACTTGCCAACCTCTAGCCCTGCGGCTGCAGTTACTGCAGCACTGATAGACCTGACCTTCTGCGCATGCACACCAGCAAGGCAGCTGCGAGCCTGCGAAGCCCCATTCTACCACCCAATCATTCAGGAAGCATCTGGCCAAACCCCAACACGACACCAATAACAGACTAGCCACAGAGCAGCCTAATTATAATAATTGGAAGGTAGACAACGGCAGCAGTTCAGAATTCAGATGGACAGATGCACGCAAAGTTAGCTACACGCCCTTCACAGGACAGAACAACTTGTCCCAGGCAGACACACTCAGAAGTAATCTTTTTTCACTCTTTGGGTAGTTTACATAATTGGAGTGTCTGACACTGTACACAATATGAGCCACTTGAAGCTTTAGAGGTTTGGGGGTAAACAAATGATGCTTGGAGAGACAGCGTGTTACTCAATACACAGCATTCAGACAAGTCGTAACACACAATTACTGGACAGAGAGATGCGAGCCAACCTACCTGGAAGCAGGCTTAATGAGCAAGCTTGAAGTAGAGTATGATGAGGATGGCCAGAACCAGAGTCGAGATGATTCCCCCAATGATCCACTTGTTCCTGTCCATCCTCTTTGACATTGCTGCCAGGATCTTCTTGCTCTTGCCAATGTTATCATCAACACCATGCAACTATCAACAGAAGGACATCAATCTCATTAATCAACACAAACAGGGAAGTTGTATCACCAATAAAAAAATGCATATTAACATACCAATCGAGGGGATCATGCTGCAAGTATTTTTAGTTAAACACAAATTTGTACTAAAATTTTAGATTATGCACGGAACTCATTCATACTGCGAAAGTATATCTTTACTCGAGACACAGGAGACCTGCATATCAATACGTGACACAGGAGACCTGCATATCAATACGTAACATTAAGACGAAGAAAGGGGTCTAGAAACTCAAGAGACAACATGCAGGTTTGTGGACCTGTATCACACCCCACATCCATACTGCTACACTCACTATTAACAGGAAACATGAACAAAAACTTGACCAGCTCTGATATTCATTTCAACAAGGAACAGGTGTGTTGCATGCATTTTATACTAAAAGGGATGTCACAATTCCTCTTTACATTGAAGAGAACAAAGTTTTGAAATCTTCTATCCTTATCTATAAAATAAGAAATCCATTGAAGAGAACAAAGTTTTGAAATCTTCCATCCTGATCTATAAAATAAGAAATCAAGCGTACACAGTCCTTGCACCTTTGAGACTAAGGATCTTTCCCCTTTAAATTCAATCACCATACCTTTGTCATCCATATAAAAATGTAGAGATATCACATGATTCAGAACAATTAATAAGTGCATGCTCACCCTCACAGGATGGACTAATCTACCCATGAGTTCCAGAAAATATAGCTCCACAGTCTACATTCCTGAAGAAGTACAATCTAACCTATAACATGTGCACAGAAGTACTAGACAAAGTCTAAATTCCTTCCGCACAATCTAATCTCTACTATTCTGTAGCAATCGAGATTATGTATCCACATGGAGTGATGAGATAGAACTACTTAGGACATGGATGAAACAGAATTCTACTCTGAACAGTCAAAAAAATATGAATGATTAATTGTTTGGGAGACATATTCAGAGCTAGTACGCCTGATAGAATATTTGATGGGCTAGATCAAAGACACAGGAGAACTGTGTGTCATTACATTATAGGGAGAAAAAAGAAGGGTCCACAACAACACATAGATCTTTCAAACAAAAGAAGGAAAAAAACCCGCACTCAACCGCAACAGCACAGATCACTAAAATTCATTAGCAAACCACAGAATCAAAAACCAGTTGATAACTAACATTTGGTTTTCACAAGATATCCTGCACAAAGCAAAATCCAAAGTGAATTGCTATGAGTAAAGACAAGATAGAGTAAATCGGTCCAATGAACCAAACTAGTAGTGTTGTGATGCATGTTTTGTTAGTACGAATTACTGCATCTGTTCAACCTGTAAAGTCAGAAAACAACAACCAAAATTGGTAGAACTGTTAAGAAAGGACACATACAGTGGTATGAGCATGTAGTAGCGACTGTCGTTGTTGGTGAAGGTCCTGAAGAATTGATACACCAAGTTCTTCTGTCTCCAACATAGTTCTTCGGCTCTCTTTAATTCTGTCAGTGGACTGATTCAGTCTTTCAGTTGTCATCATCAATCGTCCCCTCTGATCAGTAGACACCTGAGACATGCAACAATCCTCTGTGATCAGTATACACCTCAGCGTAACCAAGATAGATCCAACATGAATGCAGAGGCAGCATTCCTATTGTATAGTCAACTCTAGGAATAACTAATGTAGGTAATTGAATCACTTCCCTAGGTACTAAACAGCATTATAAAACAACTATTGAATTTATACATTATACTGCTGTATTTTTCTCGAACACGCAGGAAAAAATTTATACTACTTTATTACTTGAGGAACATTTCTGTGTGAATAGATATTGACAAGTAAAATGCAATTGGACAATAGTATGCCCGTATGATTATGTGGTTTACTTCTGTCAGACTAAATAAGTATGCTCTAGTGATAATAACAGAAAAAACATCTACATGTAAAGGCTCTTTTTTAGAACTGCAACAGTTATGTCTTATTTAGTGACCAACAGAACATTACAGCTATATAGGATGTGACCAAGGATTTCTTGATTGTATCATAATTTCCACCTCTTTCATTCATCCAATACTAATACAAAGGTGATTACAAAATTAGCAAGCTTAAGGGATGCACATTTAGTGAAGGGGCGTATAGAGGTCAACGTGCTCAACCATCTGGATGCCAATCAGTGGTTTTGTACAAGGTACGGTATTAAGAATCAAAATCTAAAAATTTATATGAGGACTGAAAAGGTAAAACTATGTGATATATCCTTCTAAGTTCCAACTTCCAACCTGTAGCACGATATTTCCCATAAAACAAAAGTTTGTAATCATGCCAGCTGAACATATACAGATTAGGAAAGCCAACAAGCCATAGATTAAATCTTGAATGTCAGATACGGATGGGAACATATACAAACATGCTGGCAGGATCCTACCACAGAGCCATAACGGGGATGTTAAAGAAAGAAAAGCCCTAAATGTAATGTTGCAAGTTAGCTGGATTATCAACATGCATTTATGTTCTAACTACAGGACCTAACAGAGCCAGTAATTGAATTACCATTTGACAACAAGATTAAGCTGTAATCTAAAAGCATTTATGTTCCTAGTTCAGATATCTCGTTGCTATATTATTAGTGCACAATGTTACAAGCAAAATACAGCTGAATAGCAGACTGTATAAATGAACAAGGCCCAGACTCATTTCCAAAACGAATTGAAGTCCAATCCGTCACCATCAATCATGTATATAGCCTATAGGGATACCAATACATATGGTGAAACAACAATTCTCAATGATCATTTCAGCATCTACCAAGTCACCTGGTATCAAATACAACATCAAAATTTAAAAGCATGAATGCAGATTATTATCAGCTCCTTACTAACTCACAAACAGCGGACCAAACACAACTTTGCTCCGATGCAGTCTATAATAAACGCCCTGATGTACTAGTGTTAAGCTATTGATAGGAGTCCAGGAGCTCACTGCAAGAGTGTCAGCCATGCCAGCCTCAAGGAGCTCCTCCCGGGTAGCCTGCCTAGCATTGGGCGCTGATATCCTCTTGAGCTCGCTCTTGACATTGTTGAGGTCAGATTTATACTCCCTCAACTTCGCAAGAAAACCAGCCTTCACACTCGGCTGCAGGCTCCTCGCCTCCAGGTCCATCTTCCGAATCTGCGAACGCATAGAACAAAAACATAAACTACTGTCTCCCCAACCTCCCAAACCCAGACAAAAGCACATAAAATGTCTTACAGCCCTTGTACACAACTCCCTCAAATTCCCAAAACGGCACCGATTTCCACTTTTATGTTTCTAATTTTGTACCACCCCCAATTCAATTGCTCCCCCACAGCAGAAATGAGGGCGCCATAATCGTATATCTAGCCAAGGGGATCCCAGAACAGAATGCGTTGCGGCATCTTTTTTCTTTTTCTTTTTCTTTTTTCAGAGGGAAGGCTGCAGAGGAGCCTCCCGGAGTCCCGGTGCCAGTGCCGTTGCGGCATCTATTTACCAGCGATTCAGCTTCCTCCACGCCGGACTGGATCTCGGACAGCTTCTGCTTCTTCTTCTCTGCGGAGATTCCACCGAATCAGCAAAACAATCAACAAAAGCGGGGGTTCCCCAACGGAATCAAGGCGGGGGGGGGGGGGGGGGGGGTCAGATTAAACAGGGGAAGCTTGCTTTACCTCCATCGAGGGCAGAGGCGGCGGTGCACTTGCGGGAGAGGGAGGCCGAGGCCTCGCAGTACTGCCTCTCGTAGCCCTCGAACACCTCGCTCATGGCTGCTGCTCGCGGCACGCCTCGATCTCCTTCCTCGACCCGCGCCCTCCAAATCCCGCGGCCAAATCACTGCGGAGACACAATCCAACAGTATCGACTCGGCGGCGTCGGATCGAGTGGACGCCGGAGGCGAATTTGACGGGGACCGCGATCCGCGTGGCTGGGCGTGGGGAAATTGGGAGGTGGCTTCGACTTGTTTGATCGGGTCAGGAGGATTGGGGCAGACGGATACGAGAGGGATTAGCACATTTGCGCTGTTTGTTCTAGAGACTGCGTGGTGGGCCCGTAAGGTTAGTGGTTGTCGCGGGCTTAAGCAAGCGGCCGACGGTAGTTGCGGGGGACGCAGATTCGGGGACATGCGTGTGGCATGTCACGGCTTGACATTCAGGCCATCTGGGGCGTTGAACAAGGATCCGACAGCTCGTGATCATCCAACCGCGACATCCCGTTTTGACGCTGACTGGCATCCAAAACCCGTCCGCCGCACCTCCGTTTTCACCCCGCTCGAGCCCAAATTGACCCGTTCCGGCACCCCGCTCGCCCCTGCCCCCAGCTCGCGCGAGCGCCAGGCCAGAGACGCCGCCACGTCGCTGGGAGGCAGGTCGCGGCCGCGGGAGGACGCCGGGCCTATCATCCTGCCGCACTTGGGGAGCCGCGCGAGCGGGGAGGAGGACCGTCGGCGCACTCGCCACGACCGGAGACGAGGCGCATGGAGGCCGCGGGCAGAGAGGCTGCGGATCGTCGCCGCCGAGAGTGGAGCTGACGGGTGGCCACCGCAATTGGACCTGACCGGGGGGGGGGGGGGGGGGGGGGGGTCGAGGCTTGCGCAGCATCAGTTGTCTAACTGAACCATTCGATAGCTTCTGTTTTACTACGTTGTACCAATTGCAGTGAGCCCGTGGAGTATTCTGTATGCTCCAAAGATTTGTAAAGCATTGTGTCGTGGTGCTGCAAACCACAGTCGGGTGGCGGAAGGCACCCGCCCTAGTCCAGAGGGTGTATACTCAGGGGGTAGCTAGTCTTAGATCGGTCTCACTCAAGAACACGAGGAACACAGCAGGATTTAGAGTGGTTCGGGCCGCCGGAGCGTAATACCCTACGTCCACTGTGTGTTGTATTGCCTTCCCACGAGAGTGAGAAGGTTGCGAGAGCTTGAGTCAGTCTGGATTGTGGAGATCGTCCTGTGCACAGTGGGCACCTCCCTTTTATATCTCAAGGGGGTGCGTACACGGCTGTTGGATCCCCGACAGGTGGGTCCAACGATGCAATATAAAATAACGGATTGTTCATACATTATGGCGTTGCAGGCAAAGGAGATCTCTCTCTTGGATTCCCTCGCCTGCTCCCGGAGCCCTCCGTCCATCATGTCTTGGCGCTGTCTTGTCGAGACGGAGCCTGACGTAGCTAGTAGCATCGCCTGCCACGTAGCTGAACGGCTGTGTAGGGAGCGGCGTAGGTGGCATGATGGAAAAGTGCCGTGCCGTCGTATCCATTTAACGCGGCAGACGGGCTCTGCGCGGGCGCGGCTCAGGCGGCTGTACTGTGCTCCTTGGTAATACGCGGCGCGCAGCGGGGCCTGACAAAAGGCTGTCTTGTGTACCGCGGCGGCAGAGCACGCCTTGTCCATCGCATTAAATGCGGTAGGTGGGCGAGTCTTCCTGCGGAAGACTCGCGCACGATCCCACGTCTCCGGGACACGTGGCGGCTCCGGACCCCTACACGGTGAGGGGAGTCCGGACGGGCGCAGGAGGTCCCGGACCCCTCTGGGGGGTCCGAGGCCTCGGCGGTCAGCTCGGAGCTTCCCTTCCGTGGAGACACGTGGCGTCACCGGACCCATCCTCAGGCGGGGAACGGTCCGGGGCCGTTGGCCTGGTGAGGGAAAAGCCTGGCTTGTGGGGCCTGGCTACTCCGTCTTTCCCGCGCAGCTACGGATAACTACGCGGGTCCTGCCTTGCTGCAGTAAGAGTGGGTATCCCTGTTACAGGGTACCGACAGTGGCCCCCGGGCCCACCTTGGGGGAGGTACGAACCCACAGGTGGGGCCACTTCTGCGATTTGGCTCTATATAGCTTGAAGCTCCTTTCCGCAGGGGTCTTGACCGGCTTTGACCACCCATTGGGTTGGTTGCTGCCTCATCACATCGCAACGGCTTACTGACTCACGATCCCCACGCATAATAGTGGTTCACCTAGTCATGCGCGCGACGCTCGGCATTGTTGTGGCCGTAGTAAACGGAATATTTACCACCGGCGCAGTTCCCGAAAAGCTCGGCCACGCCTGCGATTAATGCGCGCACGTCAGCTCAGCTTCCGCCTCGCTTCACGCGCGCGGGCGGCGGTTCGGATCCCGCCTTTTCACACCTCTGTTGGTTACCCGCTCTCCCTGACAGGTGGGCCTGGGCCCCCTTGCCATGGAATGGGCGGTTAACACTAGGTGCGGACGTCGCCTGGGTTCCAGCGACGGTTCCGGGGCGCGCCGGTTGAGTCAGGCTTTATAATGGGGTGTACCGCATTCCGCGGTTACTTTCCCGCATTCGTCTTCTCCCTTCCAACCTTTGCGCCCCTTTGCCTTCGAGCCCCCTTTGCCCTTTGTTCCCTCGCGCCGGCTGCCTCTCATCTCCACTGAGCAATGGCATCCCTTGTTCACCCCCGCCGATACCAGACCGAGGGAGAGTTGAACACAGTGCGCCGTCTGCTGGGATGGAGCGCTCAGGAGACCGGCTGGGGGGTGCGAGCAGGCTCGGTTCCCCTTGGCAACCTCCGCGCCGAGGAGTTTGTGCTATTCATCTCGCACATCTCCACTGGCGTGGGACTGCCGATTTCTTTGTTCCTGCTGCTGCTGCTGCTGCTGGAAGACTTCGGCCTCCAACTTCAGCATCTGACGCCGCACTCCCTCCTCCTGACGTCCATCTTCGTGCACCTATGCGAGATGTTCGTGGGAGTTCGGCCCTGCGTCATCCTCTTCCGCTACTTCTTCATTCTGGTGAGATCCGGAAGGAGCAAGGACGAGGTGGGAGGGTACTACTTCCAGGTGAGGAGTGACCTGGCGACTCCTTACATTCCCGGCCTGGCTGGCGGGAAGTGGGAGGAGTGGCGCAGGGATTGGGTGATCACCACCACTGAAGCCAACGAGCGCCTCACCCTGCCGACCGAGGGGCCCGCCTCCGACAAGGCATCCTGGAGGGCCAAGCCGTCGCTGCAGCCGGAGTTCGACTCCGTGCTGGACAAGATCAGGTCGCTGGCAGAGAGCGGCCTCACCTCGTGGCACGTGCTCGGAGACTTCGTGAAGCGCCGGATCGCTCCCCTGAAGCAGCGGCCACGTGCAGCGTGGAACTTCACCGGTCTCAACGACTGCAGCAGGACCCAACGCGGAGAGGGGAGCGACCTGACACAGGAGGCCTTGGAGGTTCTGGTGCGAAATGTGACGGGGGACGCCTTCATCCCGGAGAACCTGATCCTCCCGCAGGGCATAGTCCCCCTCTGCGAGGACTCCGCGAGGGTGGCGGTGCTGGCAACCCTGCCGACTCTGGACGACGGGGGACTGGCCCCACGCCAGACCGGAGGCGACGCGAACCGCGGGCTCCGGATCCCGGGTGCATCCGGGGATCAGGCCACGCTGAGCGCTACGAGATCCGGCGCCACCACGAAGGTGAAGCAGGCCGCGGCTAGCAGCGCGGCCACAGCCGGCTCCAGCCGGGCACAAGGCAGCTCCGGTGCATCGTCGGGCGACGGAGGCCGGCGCAGGCTACTCCGGGGCGACGGGACCCTGGTCTCGGAGCCCGCCGCGAAGCGCCAGAGGTCTTCTGAGGGCGCGGGCCAGGGTAGCTCCCGGGCTGCCGGCCCCCACGCATCCTCTGGGGCGACTGCACCACCACCATCGCCGCCGCGGAATTCCTCCCGCCGGCAGCAACAGCAGCAGCAGCAGCAGCTGCAGCCGCAAGAGCAGCGGCAGCAGCAGCAAGAGCAAGCCCAGGTTGCGCCTGCATTGCAGCTGCAGGGGCAGCAGCAGCAACAGCAGCACCTGCAAGAGAAGAGGCCGGTGCTCCGGGGACGCTGGGTACCCGGTACTTCTGGGTTAGTGTCATCCTGCTCTCTTCCCTTGCGCCGGTGCTCTGTTTGTTTTTTCTTTTAAAAGGCTTCCCTGCTTTGTTGCCAGGACTCCCCGCCCCAGCGGTTCTTCTACCATCGCTGGCACATCGGCAGGTGCCCAGGCGGCGGCGGCCTTGGCGTCGACAGCGACGGCGACAGCAGGTACGGGACCCTCAGGTACGGCGACCTGTGCTAGCCCCGTGGAGCATGACGTGATGCTAACTGGCGTGTCATTTTTAGACTCTGCTGCGCTCAACGCGGTGGCGGTGACGGTGGCGCCGGTGCTGGGTGCAGCCGCGCCCGATGCGGCGTCGGTGGAAACGCCGACACTGAACGCAGCTGCACCCGACACAACGGCGGTGGAAACGCCGGCGCTGGGTGCTGCCGCGCCCGATGCCGCGGCGGCTGAAATGCCGGCTCAGGGCGCAGCCGCACCTGACACGGCAGCAGCAGGGGCGCCGGAGCTGGGCACAGCCGCGCCCGACACGGCAGCTGCAAGGGCGCCGGAGCTGGGCACAGCCGCGCCTGACACGGTAGCTGCAGGGGCGCCGGAGCTGGGCACGGCCGCGTCCACCACGGCGGCAGCTGGGGCGCCGGAGCTGGGCCCGGCCGCGCCCGACATTGCAGCTGCAGGGGGCGCCGGAGCTGGGCACGGCCGCGTCCACCACGGCGCAGCGGGGGCCCCGGAGCTGGGCCGGCCGCGCCCGACACGAGCCGCGGAGCTGGCACGGGTCCAACGGCGGCCGGGCTGAGGCCGGGGCCGACGCCAGGGGCCTGAGCAGGCTGGCCGCGTCCCACGCGGCAGCGGGGGCGCGAGCTGGGCCCCCGCGCTCCGACACGCGCAGCTGCCAGCGGGCCGACGGAGCTGTGGCACGGCACGCGTCCACCACGGCGCAGCGGGGGCACCGGAGATAGTTGCCGCACGCGGAAGCCCCCCACCTCCAGCTCCGGTCCTGTTGCAGAGGAGGAGTGGAGGTGGTCTTTGGCAGGCGGCTCCTGCAGCTCCAACCCCCGGAGGAGGATGCGGCTCCCCTTCCTCAGGTGCTGTTTGCAGGTTCGGCGGTCGATCGAGGAGGCAACCTCCTCCGCCGAGGCGGCCTTCCGGCGGGAGTGGTCTGCACTGGAGAGCGAGCGCCAGCGTCTCTCCGACTGGCACACCCGCCTGGAAGCGCACACAAAGGCAGAAGCCTCCCGCGCTGCGGAAGCTCGGTCGAAGCTCAAGTCGGACCAAGAGGCCTACCGAGCCAGCCTTAAGAAGGTGTTGGACCGAGAGCTCGCAGTGTCGAACCGGGAGAAATCCTTGGCGCAGCGGGAGCAGGACTTCACCCTGGAGGTTGTTGGCTTTGCTGCTCAGCGGTCCGACCTCGAGGCTCACCTCGCAGTTCAACAGTCCGAGCTGGAGACTCGCAGCGAGGACCTCGAGTTCCGGAGGCAGGAGCTCGACGTCTTCTCTGTGACTCTGCAGGGATGGCGCGAGCAACTGCAGGAGAGAGCCAGCCAGCTGGCTGCCGACGAGGCGGATCTGGAGGAGGGCCGGAAGTCCCTCGCCAAGCGGGAGGCCCACGCCACCGGCATAGAGAAGGAGCTCGGGCGCCAGCGAGACTCGCTCAAGAAGCTGAAGGCATGGGCTGAGCAGAGGGTGTAGCGAAAATGGCCTCTCATGCCATATTTCAATATAATGTTTTGGCGATTGATGACACACGCAACACTTGAACTAATGTGTTTGCTTAGATGATATACTCAGGCTTTTAGGTTCAAGTGATGACAAAGAGAAGAGAGGCGAAGCTAGGCCCGAAGGGCCGCCCCTACGGGGGTTCCCCTAAAAGAAATCAAGTCACCGGTTGAACCGACGCCAAGCAAATTACACACGTCGGTGCATTGACTTGAGCACGTCTGGGAGTTTTAGTATCACCGGATGAACCGACGTAAGGCAAAATGTACTCATCGGTGCAATGACAGAGATGGCCTGCGGGCTAGGGTTTGGCACCGGATGAACCGACGATAGGAAGTTTGAATACGTCGGTGCAATGGCAGAAGCAGACCAAGAAAAATGCATACATCGGATGAACCGATGATGCACCGGTTAATGGCGTCGGTGCAGTTGTCCAGAGAGTTTGTTTTTCAAGGATCAGAGGACAGTTGCACTCACCGGTTAAACCGACGCTAACATTACATACACCGGTCGATTGCGTCGGTTGATTGCCCGTACACGTAACGGCTAGTTTTCAGTGGGCAGTTTAGTATCACCGGTTAAACCGACGATGGCAATTTGGGGAGCATCGGATTAACCGGTGTTAAGCACATTTCTGGCAGCTTTTCCCCAACGGCTATATTTGCTTGTGCTGCCTATATATACCCCCAAGGCCGCACCATTTGAGTGTGCTGGAGTTCAAAGAAGTATACTAGAGCTAAAGATCATCTCCAACCACCATAGAACTTCATTGTACATCATATAGGCTTAAGCACACTTGTTAGAGTGCTTAGTGCTTGATTAGGGATTAGTTCTTGCGAGAGCTCCCTTGAGAGAAGTCTTGCTGCGGCAAGCAAACACTTGTACTCGTCGTGTGACCCTCCGACTTGGTGTCGAGTGGCAACGACACTTTGTGCGGGGAAGGAGGCCCCTACTTGGTGTTAAAGCTCCAAGATAGTGAAGACGGTGCCGTGGTGACGCTTCGAGATAGACGGTGGCGGTGACCTCGTCTTTGTGACTTGGTGTCACTTAGCCTTTGCTTGTCGGGAGCCTTGGAGGCGTGGCAAGACGGTGATCAAGCGAAGAGACTCGGTATCACACTTGTTCTTTGTGAGCAAGTGGCCGTGGACGTAGGGAGGGACTTTGGTGTCCTAACCGAACCACGTTAAATCGTGTGTCTTGGTGTCTTCACGGGAGTTTGCATATCCTCTCCCTTACCGCTTTACTTACCGCATTACGTTTCCGCATTTACTCTTTCTTGCTTACCTTTACTTTCCTAGTTAGTTTGATTAGGATTGGCTATAGATGGCAAGTCTTTTGGGGTAAGTAGAGGGTAGCATAGATAAACCTTAGTCATAACTAGCATGTGTAGGACGTGTTAGGTTTATCTTAAGCAATTAGATTGAGCCCTAGGATAGAAAAGCGATTAGCGACCCTATTCACCCCCTCCCCCTCTAGGGTCGGACACCCCGGTGATCCTTACAGAGGGAGACCAAGCTGGAGGAGAGGTCCCGCGAACTCGAGGAGAGGTCCTGTGAGCTCGAGGAGAGGTCCCGCGAGGTGGAGGTGGCCAAGGTGGCCCTGGACACCCGGGTGCAAGAGGCGGTCCAGGAGGCGGTCCAGAAGCACCAGGAAGACCAGCGCGCTGGAGCCCAGCGGATCGCTGACTGGGCGGCCGAAGCGAGCCTCGCACTGGTGCCATTTGGAATGAGCCCAATCCAGGTGGCGGAGCCGCCAGCTTCGATAGCTGACGCCCTCCCAGTGTTGAGCTCTGCTTCGGATAGGCTCCAGCGCCTGGGGCCGGTCCTTACTGGACAGCTCGAAACCGAGGGCCGCGAGCTGATCCGGATGGTGGCGGAGCACATCCTGACCTGCCTCCGGAGCCACGACCCGGCCATCTCGCTGGCGCCCGTGGTCGATGGCCCTGTAGCAGAGACGGAGGCCGCCGCTCGGGACAGCGTGCGGGAGGTCGTTGACTTCGTCGCCGCCTACTTCAAGCGAGAGCCTGCGGACCCTTAGGCTGGGGATTGTATCTTTTTTCCTTTTGCATTATGTAACAAACATTGTATTAGTTGAAAGTTTTTGAAATAGAAGAAACTTCAACTTAGCTGTTTGTCGGTTGTTGATTTGCGGTATGCGGCACCCCGGCGCCCTGGCCCCCTGGCGGATAGGTTCAGTTGTTTGGACCTGTCTGCCACGTGAGCCGTAGAAGATACTCCGGACCTCCTTGGGCATAGGTGTCACATAGTTTGTAAGACGAGCAAGCGTCTTGTTCCCTGCGTAGCATACAGAACTACAGAGAGAAGAATCAAATTTGCTTATATGGTAGCAATGATACTGCAACTTAGCTGTTTGGCGCATGCAGAATCCATTCATGGTGTCTGGGACAAAGTGGATGCTCGGGCCCCCTGGGAGATAGACTCAGTTGTTTTGAGTCTGTCTACCATTGAAACTGGACCTTGGTCTGCATGAAGGCTTTGAAGCGGATGCTAGGACCCCCTGGTAGGTAGGCTCAATGGTTTGAGGCTGGCTACCACCCTAGAGGAGGCTTAACCTGTATACCACTTCAAATTCACAGCTTAGTAGCAGGCCCGCGGGACTCATCCCTGACCAGTGCCAGGCTGGTACAGGGTCCGGGGCTCAAGATGCGCAGGTCCAGGTTGGTCAGTGCTTGTTACAGAGTGGTGGAGTGCGTAGGCTTAGGGTCGGAACCAGGCTAAGGCGCTACGCAGGGCTCCGGACCATTCCAGGAAACAGCACGATCTTTTCGGACCTGGCTTCACCGTCCCAGACCCTTCGCAGCAGTGGGTGAGGTCACTTTGTTGTGCTCGATCCTTTGAGATATAGTGCTGGACATGTCGTGTTGGATTTAGGAAGCCAGCTCTTGAGCTGGGACGAGGTCCGGGCCCCTAATTACCCGGCTCCAGGTACTAGAGCACTCGTTACAGGGCGGTGGAGTGTGCAGGCTTTTGGGTACGGAACCAGCTAAGCGGCTACACTGGGCTCCGGACCACCCTAGGAAACAAGTACCCGCTCCCCAGAGTAGGTCCCTAGGGATCCGGACCCCACTCCAGCAGCAAGAGGGTCCGGATCTGTACGGCAGTCCAGCAGCTCAATGCAGATCTTAGTTGCAGCAACAAGAGTAGAGGTCCCCGCGGGGGTTAGATAAAAACTTGAGAATCGGCATGCGAATTTAAATTTTGACACAAAGACAGAACTGGGAGAAATTATTTCCTTTGCAATCTTTGATGTACATGGCTTGCACGATGGATGTCAGAGGCCGGGTTTATGAGGTCGGACCTCTACCACTCTGAGCCGCGCGTTAGCCGACGGTGCGATGGATGCCAGAGGTCGGGTTTACGAGGGTGGCCCTCAACCGTTCTGGGCCGCACGCTGACTCTATCTTATTACAAAGGAAAAGTTTATTTCCCTGCTCTGCCTAGGTGTAAAACTTACGCAGATGCTCTATGTTCCATGGGTTGGGCAGCGGCACCCCATCTTCTGTGGCGAGGCGAACGCATCCGGGCCGGCATACCTCTGTAACCCTGAAGGGCCCCTCCCAACTGGGGGAGAGTTTGTGGAGCCCTGCTCGGCTCAGGATCCGTCTGAGGACGAGGTCGCCAGCCCGGAGCTCCCTGCTGTGCACGAACCGTTGATGATAGCGCCGGAGCGCCTGGTTGTAGCGTGCGTTTCGGATTGCTGCTCGCCACCTTCGCTCGTCGACGAGGTCCACGTCGTCGCACCGCAGCTGCTCCTGCATGGATTCGTCAAAGGCCTGGACCCGTGGTGAGCCCAGGTGAATTTCTGGGGGAAGGCATGCTTCAGCCCCGTAGACCAGGAAGAACGGAGTCTCCCCGGTGGCCCGGCTGGGTGTGGTCCGGTTGCCCCATAGTACACACGGAAGCTCGTCAACCCACTTGGCACCATGCTTCTTCAAGCAGTTGTAGGTGCGGGTCTTGAGTCCCCTGAGGATCTCTGCATTCGCTCTCTCAACCTGTCCATTGCTGCGGGGATGTGCTACAGACGCAAAGCATAGCTGGATGCCGATGTCTTCATAGTACTCTTGGAAGAGTCTGCTTTTGAATTGGGTCCCGTTGTCCGCGATGATGCGGTTTGGGACGCCAAATCTGCACACAATGGACCTGAGGAATGCGACTGCTGATTTCTTAGTAATATTCACCACAGGAGTAACTTCCGGCCACTTGGTGAACTTGTCGATGGCGACATAGAGGAACCGGTATCCGCCGACAGCCCGGGGGAAAGGCCCCAGGATATCCACACCCCACACAGCGAATGGCCATGAGGGTGGAATCATCTGCAGAGCTTGAGCTGGGGTGTGTATTTGTTTTGCATGGAACTGGCATGCTTTGCAGGACCTTACCAGCTCAGCCGCATCCTGGAGTGCTGTTGGCCAGTAGAAGCCATGCCGAAAGGCCTTGCCAACAAGCGTGCGAGAGGAGGAATGACTTCCGCACTCGCCTCCATGGATCTCCGCGAGCAACTCGCGGCCCTCTCCCTGGGAAATGCATCGCATGAGGACACCGTTGGTGCCACGGCGGTAGAGGTCCCCTTCTACCACCGCGTAACGTTTAGCCAATCGGACTACGCGCTCAGCGGACACATCGTCATCAGGGAGGATGTTATCCTTCAGGTAGTCCCGGATCTCGGAGATCCATGCATCGGGAGCTCCCAGAGCAGGTGGGGGTGGCTCTGTGAGGTCACCAGGTTCCTCAACAGAACACATAGCCCTGGTCGGGCACCATAGGTGGAATGTTGCCGGGACCGCTAGCTTCGAGGTGCCAGCTTGATCCCCCTCACCCGGCTCGGCAGGCTGGGCGGTAGGTTTCAGCAGCCGTCTTTCAAAGACACCCTCGGGCACAGATGCCCAGGTAGATGCTCTCGCAGAGAGATCATCTGCTGCTGAGTTGTGCTCGCGGGGAACGTGTTGCAGTTCCAAGGCGTCGAAGTCCTTCTCGAGCTTCCTCACGTGTATGAGGTATGCCGCGAGCTGGGGATTGTTGCAGTTGCAATCCCCTCGGACCTGCTTGATGATTAGCTGGGAGTCCCCCTTCACCAGAAGCTGCCGAACCCCCAATGAGAGGGCTTGCGTCAGGCCGAAGATCAGAGCTTCGTATTCCGCCATGTTGTTGGTGGCCTTGAACTCAAGGTGCACCATGTACTTCAGCTGATCTCCGTTTGGGTCGATGAGGACCACACCAGCCCCGGCCCACTTCTCGCGGGCGGACCCATCAAAGAAGAGTGTCCAGTGAGGCTCGGTGAAGACTGGTGTCCTGATTTCCGGCTCCGGGGGTCCAGCATTTATGACCGGACCCCCAGGGTTGCTTGGGGAAGGAGTCCACTCCGCTATGAAATCAGCCAGGATCTGGCTCTTGACCGCATGGCGTGGCTGGAAATCCAGTTGGAATTCTGCCAGCTCTGCTGCCCACTTGGCGATATTGCCTGTGGCGTTGGAGTTGTGTAGGATCGCTCTTAATGGGTAAGAGGTCACTACAACAACTCGGTGTGCTTGAAAGTAGTGGTGCAGTTTCCTGGACGCAATAAGTATTGCATAGATAAGCTTATGCATCTCAAGATACCTGGCCTTTGCCTCGTGGAGGACTTCACTGACGTAGTAGACTTGCTTCTGGACGGTCCGGACCCTATCTCCCGGGTCCGGCTCGCCCTTGTCCACCACATCTGTCCCTTGGGCCCCCAGTGGTTCTGGGTTCCCACTAGGATGAGGCTCCCCCGGACCTGCCTGTGCAGGATCCGGACCTTCAAGCTGGGGTGAGGCTGACGGGCCCCCGTGTCCGGGGTCCGGCTCACCATCCTTGGCCAACAGGACCTTGGAGCTCCCCTCGCGAGTTTGCTCCATCCTTTCGGCGACCAGCACCATGCTGACCGCCTCCGCAGATGCAGCAAGATACAGAAACAACGGCTCACCGGGTTCTGGAGCCACCAATACTGGCAGCGAGGTGAGGTGCTGCTTCAGCTCCTGGAAGGCCTGTTCAGCCTCTTCGGTCCAAGAAAATGGACCGGACCTCCTCAATAGCTTGAAGAAGGGAAGGGCCCTCTCGGCCAGCCTCGATATGAAGCGGCTAAGAGCAGCGAGAGATCCAGTAAGCTTCTGGACGTCCTTGATGCGGCCAGGAGGCCTCATTGCTTCGATCGCCTTGATCTTGGCTGGGTTTGCCTCGATGCGAGACCAGGAAACCCAGCAGCTTCCCTGCTGAGACGCCGAAGATGCACTTCTCTGGGTTCAGCTTCGTGCGCGTGGAGCGAAGACGGTCGAAGACGAGGGACAGGTCCTCCACTAGTGTTGACCCTACCTTAGTCTTGACCACAATGTCATCGACATAAACCTCAACAATATCTCTAATTAGATTACAGAAGGTTTTGTTCATAGCTCGTACAAACGTGGGTAAGGCATTCCTTAGACCATACGGCATGACAATGTAGCAATAAAGCCCATCTACTGTTACAAAAGAAGTATGCTTCCTATCCTCTCTAGACATCTGAATCTGGTGGAAACCAGAGTATGCATCTAGGAAAGACAAAAGGTCACACCCGGAGGTGGAGTCCACGATCTGATCGATACGCGGAAGAGGATAGGAGTCTCTTGGACATGCCTTGTTGAGGCTGATGTAGTCGATACACATCCGAAGCTTCCCGTTGGCCTTTGGGACGACGACCGGATTGGCCAACCACTCGGGGTGGTGGACCTCCTCGACGAAGCCGGCGTGTAGGAGCTTACGGACTTCTTCGCGGATGAAGTTCTGCCGCTCCACGGACTGCTTCCGAGGCTTCTGGCGCACCGGCGTGGCGTCGGGGTAGATCCTCAAATTGTGCTCGATCACTTCCCTGGGGATCCCGGGCATCTGTGACGGTTCCCAGGCGAACACGTCGACATTTGCCCGGAGGAAAGCGATGAGCGCGTCTTCCTATTTCTCCTCCAGGTTCCCCGCGATGCGGGTGGTTCTGGTGGAGTCTGCTCCAATTTGTACCGTTTTCACGGGAACTTGGTCCGGATCAGATGGTTGGACCTTGGGAGCCTTTGCAGGCGCCCTGGGTTGCGAGGTGGACGGATCCTCCTCGGAGCGTGCAGCCTCTGCCGCCAGAGTATGCAGTCTCTCAACTGCAGCGACGGCAGCGGTGCGGTCGCCCTGCACGGTGAGGACTCCGGCAGGGGAAGGCATCTTCAAGACCAAATACCCATAGTGGGCAATGGCCATGAAGCGGTAGAGTGCCGGTCGGCCAATGATGGCGTTGAACGGGAGGTTCACCTCCGCAACGTCGAACATGACGCTCTCTGTGCGGAAGTTCTCCTCGGTCCCGAACGTGACCGGCAATGTGATGCTCCCCAGAGGGAACACCGGGTGTGGGCCCACTCCGGAGAATGGGCGAGAGGGAGTCAGCTTGGACTCTGGGATCTGCAGCTGCTTAAACGCTGCATAACTGATGACGTTGAGGCCAGCCCCACCGTCAATCAGCACGTGGTAGAGCCTCACGTTGGATATGATAGGAGCGGTGACTAAAGGTAGCACACCAGCTCCGGCCATATTCTCCGGGCAGTTGGATGGCCCGAAAGAGATGGTGGTGTTCATCCACCTCTGGTGCGGCGCCACCCTCGGGACCCCCGGCTTCACCGAAAGGACCTCCCGGCGAAGGGTCTTCACGTCCCGCCGGGAGACGAGCTCCCAGCTCCCGCCATACATTACGTACAGCTTCTTGCGGCGGTCGCCGTTGTCGGAACCGGAGTCGTCGTCGTGATAGATGCCCTGCAGCTCTCGAGCGGGGGATTGGTACCCCAGCTCCTTCTCCCCGGCCGCGGCCCTGCTGTCAGAGGCCTTCTCCTTGCCGGCCCGCTGGCGAGGAGGGGATGAGCCATCCTTAGAGGACTGCTCACGCCGCCCACTGACCCGCTTCGCGAGCTTTTGGATCTCGCGGCAGTCAGCGGCGCTGTGGCGAGCGGTGGGATGCACTGGGCATGAACCTCCGCTTCCACCTTGCGGGCGAGGGCGTTTGCCGTGTGCATTCTGGCCTCCAGCCGCTGCCGCCGCAGCTGGCGCCGCTGCTGGCGCTGCTGCTTGCAACGACTGGTCCGCCAGAATGCGGCTCCCCGCGACCCCGGTTCTTCTTCTTCTTCTTGCCACCGCCTGGAGCGGTAGCACTGGAGCCACCATTCTTGGTGTCTCCGTCTTGGGGGGCTGAGTGCCATGCACGGCCCTCCGCGGCCCTGGCACACTTGTCTGCCAGGGAGAAAAGCGTAGTGACGCTTTCCACCTCGTGCGTCGCCAGCTTCTCTAGCATCTTCTCATCACGTACCCCCTGTCGGAAAGTAGTAATAATAGATGCATCTGAGATACGAGGAATGGTCCCCCATACCTTGGTGAAGCGCGAGATGAAGGCCCGAAGCGTTTCCCCGGGTTTTTGCCTCACGGCGTGAAGGTGTGCCTCCACACCATGCTGCTGGTAGGCGCTGGCGAAGTTCGCTGTGAACCTCGCACAGAGCTCTTCCCAAGACTGGATCGTCCCAGGTGTGAGATTCATGAGCCAAGTCCGGGCTGGCCCAGACAAGGCTACATGAAAGTAGCTTGCCATTACGGCGCCGTTACCACCAGCCGCTGTGATGGCGGTAACATACACCTGCAGGAATTCTGACGGGTTAGTAGTACCGTCGTACTTTTCCGGCAGGTGGGGGCGGAACTTGGGTGGCCACGCCACGGTGCGGAGGTGCTCCGCAAGTGCAGCACAGCCCACCCCGGCCACCGGTGCGCCTGACTGAATCCGGGCGTTCACCGGAGGCCTGGGTGCCGCCGCGTCCAGATCAACATTGAGGTTGCGTCCCTCAATGTTGAGACGGCGCTCTCGCGCCCTCTCGACAGCGATGCGGGCATCCTCCCCCGCGCGCCGGCGGTTGAGCTCCGCCCGCAAGTCTTCTGTTCGTGCACCCCTCACGGTAGGGGAGCGCACAGATGCCGACGCACCGCCCTGACGCTGGTGGTAAGGTACCACCGTGTTGCCAGGCGGAGGTCGTTGCCCAGTCTTTGCAGAACTGGGGGAGGCCTGAGCCAGGTGGAGGAGACGGTCGACGTCGTCCCACCACTGCTTCAGGGCGTCTGGCGAGGCTGCCTCAGCCGGGGGGTTGCGAAGCAACTCCCTAGCCGCTGCCAGCGCTCCGCCGCTCGCAGCCTGTGAGGGGGCCCTTGATGGGCGCCCTGACTCTTGCCGGCGAGCGGCGCGCGCCGCCGCCAGTGGTGGCTGCTCCACAGGCACAGTTGCCCCTGGAGCAGGAACGCGAGAGGCATGTGGCGTGGAGGATGCCACACCCTCTGTCATCTCCACGTCGTCCACGCGAACCATGGGGACGAAGAAAAGATGAACTGCGACCAGCTGAGACCCCTACCTGGCGCGCCAAATGTCGTGGTACTACAAACCACAGCCGGGTGGCGGAAGGCACCCGCCCTAGCCCAGAGGGTGTATACTCAGGGGGTAGCTAGTCTTAGATCGGTCTCACTCAAGAACACGAGGAACACAGCAGGATTTAGAGTGGTTCGGGCCGCCGGAGCGTAATACCCTACGTCCACTGTGTGTTGTATTGCCTTCCCACGAGAGTGAGAAGGTTGCGAGAGCTTGAGTCAGTCTGGATTGTGGAGATCGTCCTGTGCACAGCGGGCACCTCCCTTTTATATCTCAAGGGGGTGCGTACACGGCTGTTGGATCCCCGACAGGTGGGTCCAACGATGCAATATAAAATAACGGATTGTTCATACATTATGGCGTTGCAGGCAAAGGAGATCTCTCTCTTGGATTCCCTCGCCTGCTCCCGGAGCCCTCCGTCCATCATGTCTTGGCGCTGTCTTGTCGAGACGGAGCCTGACGTAGCTAGTAGCATCGCCTGCCACGTAGCTGAACGGCTGTGTAGGGAGCGGCGTAGGTGGCATGATGGAAAAGTGACGTGCCGTCGTATCCATTTAACGCGGCAGACGGGCTCTGCGCGGGCGCGGCTCAGGCGGCTGCACTGTGCTCCTTGGTAGGGCTGGAAAAAAAGCTCGAGGCTCGCGAGCTGGCTCGGGCTCGGTGCAGCTCGGCTCGGCTCGGAGCAGCTCGCGAGCCTTGAACGAGCCGAGCCGAGCCCAGATATTAGGCTCGTCCAAACAGCGAGCCGAGCCGAGCCGGCTCGCTTCAGCTCGTGAGCCGGCTCGCGAGCTAGGCCAACCCAGTAGCAGGCCGGCCCATCCACTTAGCAGCCCATCCACCCAGCGGCCTCATAGGCCCATCCACCCAGTAGCAGGAGCCTAGGAGGAAGGACGCGCCGCGCCGCCGCCGCCGCCAGCCCGCCGTCCCCTGCCGGCTGCCGGACTCCGGAGTGCCGGTCCCCGCCGGCCGCTGCCCTCGCCCCCACTCCGGCCCTCCGGGCCGGCGGCCGCCAGCCCGCTGCCCGCCACGGCGCCACCAGCCATCAGCCGCGCCCGCCGGCCGCCGCCCCTACCCTCCAACGGCGGAGCCTCCCCGGTGAAGCTCGCGGCTCGTGGCGTGCGGCGTGCGGCGGTGCTCATGGCAGCGGCGCGCGGAGCAGTAGGGGACGGCGGTGTGGGGAGCACGGCCGCGGGCGTGGGCGGCCTTCTTCCCCAAAGCCGGCCATCTTCGATTCGCGGGCGCCACTGTCTTCTCCTCCCCGCCGCCGTCTTCTCCTCCCCTGCGCGGGCGAAGCCGACTGCCACGGGTCCACGCCGGCGCCCCCCTCCCTTCTCTCCCTCGCTGCCATGGCGGGTCAACGCCGGCCCTCCGCCCCCTCCCTCCCTCTCCGCCCTTACTCTCCTCTCCTTCCTGCTCCCCATCCTCTCGACGGCCATGGCGCTCGCTGCGTGGGCGGAGCACGGCCGCAGGCGTGGCCGCGTGGGTGCGTCCTACCTCCCCCTCCCTCGCCGCCACCGCTCCGCCCGGCCATGCGCCGCTGCAGCTCGGCCGCGCGCCGTCGCGCGTGCTGCCCGGTCGCTGGCCGGCGGCAACTGCTGTGCCCCGGCTCGCGGGCCGGCTCGAGCTGGCTCGCGAGCCTCCTTCGAGCCGAGCCGAGCCTACTGAATGAGCTCGCCAAACGACCGAGCCGAGCCAGGCTCGGCTCGTCCACCCACCGAGCCGCACCGAGCCGAGCCGAGCCTGGCTCGGCTCGGCTCGTTTCCAGCCCTACTCCTTGGTAATACGCGGCGCGCAGCGGGGCCTGACAAAAGGCTGTCTTGTGTACCGCGGCGGCAGAGCACGCCTTGTCCATCGCATTAAATGCGGTAGGTGGGCGAGTCTTCCTGCGGAAGACTCGCGCACGATCCCACGTCTCCGGGACACGTGGCGGCTCCGGACCCCTACACGGTGAGGGGAGTCCGGACGGGCGCAGGAGGTCCCGGACCCCTCTGGGGGTCCGAGGCCTCGGCGGTCAGCTCGGAGCTTCCCTTCCGTGGAGACACGTGGCGTCACCGGACCCATCCTCAGGCGGGGAACGGTCCGGGGCCGTTGGCCTGGTGAGGGAAAAGCCTGGCCTGTGGGGCCTGGCTACTCCGTCTTTCCCGCGCAGCTACGGATAACTACGCGGGTCCTGCCTTGCTGCAGTAAGAGTGGGTATCCCTGTTACAGGGTACCGACACATTGTCTTTCAATTAGTCGAAATCAGTGAATGTATGAGCACTAAATGAAGGTGCCCTCTTTCATATTTCAGCTTATGCAATATCCAGAAGGTTCAATCAAGCTGAACAATTGTTTTTGTCAATCTATCTTTTTTTTTCTTTACATTTTTTTTAGCACTGTCCCTGATAATGGCTGAATCCATTCCGTCAGATAGAATTGATAGTTTTGCACATATTAATATTACCAAAGAGGCAGATAACTTCAGAGCTAGTGGTTTAAGCATCCTTTTCTGGACAATTACAGCATCAGGAATGTTTTGTCAACTTGTGCATCTCGAAATCACTGAAAATACAATCAATATATCTGATGTGATGAGCAGATGGCAAAATGACTAGTAAATTCCAACTAGCCAACAAGTCAAAACAACATGTAACACAAACATAGATTGAAAAACAAGACACTGTCATTCTCTAGATCCGAAGTACAGACATTGCCATCATCAAGTTCAAGTTCATGTTACATGGTCCTATCAGCAAATGCTATGCGGCCCAGCTCACTGCAATTGGCACAATGAAGCAAAACAGAAGCCATCAGATGGTTCAATCAGACAAATGATGCTGCAGCTGCCTCGACGGCAAGCCTCCACCGGCGCGAAGCGGTCTCGCCGGCGCGGCGGCCACCCGTCAAGTTCAATCGCGGCAGCAGAGGCGGAGTCCTTAGTCGTGGCGGCGTGCCTGCTACCCGTCAGCTCCACTCACGGCGGCGACGGGCCCTGCGGCCTGGTGCCTCTTCGCTCGTGGCAACTCGGTGTGAGGGGTGGCCGCCCGCCTCCCTCGTCCACGCGTTCGGCGGCAGTCCTCCTCCCCGGTCGCTCGGCGGCCGCTCGCCTCCCCAGGTGCGGCGGGAAGACAGGCCCGGCGTCCTCCCGCGGCGGCGACCCGCCTCCCAGCGGCGTGGCGGCGTCTCTGGTCTGGCGCTCGCGCGAGCTGGGGGCAGGGGCGAACGGGGTGCCGGAACGGGTCAATTTGGGCTCGAGCGGGGTGAAAACGGAGGTGCGGCGGCGGGATTTGGATGCCAGTCAGAGTCAAAACGGGATGTCGTGGTTGAATAACCACGAGCTGTCGGATTCTTGTTCAACGCTCCAGATGACCCCAATGTTAAGCCGGGGCATGTCACCCAATCTGCGTCGGGGGGGGGGGGGGGGGGGGGGGGGGGCGTGGCATGTCACCTAATCTGCGTCGGGGGGGGGGGGGGGGGGGGGTTGGCTATTTTTTGGTCCACCATACGGTCGATATTGAGACAGCTTTTTTAATTTTTGGTAACTTTTTTTTCATTTTCTGAGGACAAAAAAGTTCTAAAGAGATAGAAAATTTTTCAAGTGAAAATTTACTGAGGTAGGAAAAAAATTCAAGAAAAATTATCGTAAAAATTTAAAAAAAAGCTTTACGAGAAAACATTTGACAGAGAGAAATTTGTGAAATAAATTGGAAAGTTGAAGGAAAAAATTGTACATCCAAAAATTAAAAAAAACTCAGGTAACTTTTTTTTGCTAAAAAAATTTTGTATGAAAAGAAGAAAAAAATGAAAAAAATGAAAAAAAAACTACCGGCGGCGGCGCCGCCCCAAACTCGCCGCCCGCTTCACCGGCGGCGCCGCCGCCCCCGACCCGCCGCACTGTAGGCGGAGCTCCCCCGTGGCCGCCGCTGCCGTGCCGTGGGCGCACCTCGCGGCCGCCACAGCCACCGCACAGCGCTGCGACCTCGCCGCCGCCTCCGCCGCCGTTGCTGCCGGGGGTGCCAGAGGAAGGAGATGGAGGAAGGGCGCGCGGGATGGATCTGAGGGGGACGAAGGAAGGAGAAAGAGGTGTCGGTGTTTACCGCCAAGCCTGCTCAGGGATACCCTTAGCAGTAGGGTTTGTAGGTACGAATCGACGGCTCTGGAACTCGATGGTGTTAGGAACACAAAGATTTAGACAGGTTCGGGCCGCGAGTTGCGTAATACCCTACATCCTGTGTGGTGGTTTGTATTGCCTTAGGTGTAGATGTGTTTCAAGGGGGTCCCTGCCCGCCCTTATATATCCGGGAGGACAAGATTACATGGAAAGTCCTAGCTAAGCACAATTGGAGTCCTTCTACAACACGATCGGGTAGTTTCCTTGTACTGCAGCTAGTACTACGCCTATTAGGGTAGTTACAAAAGAGGTAAGATACATCCATGAGCTATCCCTTACTCTAGAATATTCTATGCCTGTGAGCAGTCCCGCTATCCCGGGTCTGACAAGCCCCCGTGCTCTTCGTAGCCGAGTCCTGCAGGCGTCGAGTACTTGGACGGCGTCTTCGAGTACTTCAAATAGTCAGAACATCCTTCTGGTTGCTTCTGAGTCTTCCTTCTGATGCGTCGAGTAGTCCTCCAAGTATTCGTGGTTGCTCCGAGATTGTGAGGTGCTCAAGCCCCGAAATCTTGATCATATATGGTGCGCGAAGTACTCGCGCTCCATATGGAGTAGCCCCCGAGCCTTAGGTTGAATCGCAGAATCAGGCTGAGGGCCACTTCAGTCTTTTTTCCTTCTTTATTTTCCAAAAAATTGAAAAATAAATCTCTGATGCACATATCCCGCAGCCCCCGAGTCTTGAATTTAAATCCCTCCATTTAGATTTAAGAATCAATGTAAACTTGTGGCAAAAACTGAAAATTTCCCTGAAAAGGAAAGAATCCGTTGGCATCCTAAATATTCACAAAATTACCCCTGAAGACCGTATAAAGCCAGTTGAAAGCCTCCAAGGGTTTTACCCCTTGAACTCCTGGCCGCCGTCAAACTCAGATTCACATTTGCCTCTTCTCAATCAAAATCCAAAAGCCCCTCTCGTAGCCCCCGAGCTAAAACTCGTGACTGTGAGATGGCTCCCAAGAAGAACAAGTCTAAGATTGAAGAGGGAACGATCGCCAATATGTCCAAAAGCAAGATGTCTGAATCACTGGTCCGGGAGTTGGAGAGTATGGGTCTCCTCCAAGAGCATGGCGTGAGCTAATGGCGCACTGGTGAAGGAGAAGATTACCCTATGGAAGGTATTCTTGAGACCGTTATGTTTCTCGATTTTGTAGAACGTGGTCTCACTCTTCCCGTGTCAGAATTTTTCTATAGACTTCTTCAATTTTGGGGAATTCAATTACACCATCTCACTCCCCAATCCATCTTGCATCTTTCAATTTTCACACATTTTTGTGAGGCATTCCTTGGAATTCTCCCCCATTTCCATCCTTTTCCAACATTTCTTCTTCCTTGTTCCAATCCCTAATGCCACCAATCCCGTCGTCGTCGGGGGATGTGAATTGGTACTCCGCCCTGAGAACCGAGGCGAGTACTTGGCTTATGATCTGGCGGGTCAAGGAGCCGAATGGAAGAAATTCTGGTTCCATGTTGGGAACTTTGAATCCCCACTTTCAGAAAGGACTGCTGGTGCCCCCCAAGTCCAGGAGAGCTGGTCAAGTAGAGGACCTGGTGGCAAGCAAGTTGAAGCCATTCTTCGTGCGGTTGCCATTATTAAGAAAAAAGAAGTCACTGGAGATCATGTGGTCTTCTCATTTATCAGTCGTCGTACGCAGCCTCTCCAGCTGCGAAAGCATCCTACCTTTAGATGTGAAGGTACGCAGGATCCCACTAGGATGTCCTCAGAACCAATGGCTCAGTCTGAGGTAGTAAAGAGATGTTGTAAAATACTCGATAACTTCGACAAGTCTTTGACACTTCCAACACTCTTCTCGGCACAAAATCCTCTCGAGAATGTCTGGGTACGTGCTTTGGATACCATGTTGAGTACTTATAGTTAACCATTTTTTGATCTTCTGACTAAGTATTGACTTCTTTCTGTAGAAGAATTATAAATCCTGGTATTGTATGCCTCCGACTTTTGCAAATGCTGATTCTGACGACAGCAAGAAACGGAAGGTGGCTCTTGGATCAATGTTGCAGAGGAAAGTTCCTCGTCTCGATGCCAGCCAGTAAGTATATAATATTCTGTTGATTGTATCCCGTTTGTCTCACCTTTGTTATTCAGAATCTTGCTTGGCTAGGATCCAACATCTTTCGCCGCATGAGAAAGATCAAGTCCAAGACTTCCGCAACTGGGTGTTGAGTGGTTCGGAAGGAACTAATCGATCAGCCACTAATTCTGCTGTAATTGGGTTGATCGAGAGCCCGGCTGCCGGTTTCCTGAGTGCAGACACAGCCGAGAAACCAAGCGAACCAAGCCCTGAAACATCTGATACTCCTGCGGCTGCTGAAGGAGCCTCCAAAGCTGGTGGATCTAGGAGTAGTGGAGCAGAAGGGTCAAAATGTCCTTCCCTTCGACTGGTACTATTCCAGTCTATGCCTCAGTCCGCCCAGGAAGATTTGGGAAAGGAACTGTTTGATGATCCACTATTGTCTCTAGACAACATGAAGAAACTTGCAGATTGTATGCAGTGGAGCTTTAAATTTACCAAGGTGAGTCTTCTGCCACTACTTATCTTTGTCGAGTAGTTGTTGAAGTCTGACCAGATTCACCTTGTATGTCTCAGGATGTAGCCAATCGATCTTTCTTGAAGTCTCATGCTTTATATAAGACTGTAGACAATCGGAAGATCTTAGAGGAGCAAAAGACCATGATTGCCAAACGACTGGATGAAGCCCTTTCTGCTCGGAACAAACTTTATGAAGCAAGTCAGCAGCATCATCTGGAGATTTGTGACATGAAGCACCAGATTAAGAACCTTGAGGAAGAAAGATCAAAACTTCAAGAAGAAAATTCTAGGCTTCAGAAGCAATTGTAGACTGCCCAAACCTGTAAGCACTCAATCTTTTGTCCTGATTTTGCTTTGCCATATCAATTTCTGAGATATCTTCCCATCAGGTTCTTCGGAAGACCATACTCGACTAATAACAGCAACTCAAGCCCTTGTAGATGTGGTTGATATTGAAGAGGAGTCGTCAAGTAGCAAGTCCTTGGTGGAGCGCTTGGAAGAAGCTCCCCAGAAATTTTTTGATATCATGATGGCTACTTTCAAGAATTATCTAGCCCATATGATAGGAGTTGTCAAGTCATACTTGCCTCAGTTTAATTTAGCTCCGATAGCTAAAGGAATAGCTCCCAGTTGCTCTGATGAGAAATTCCGAGAATATTGTAAGGAATCAGAAGTGATTGCGGAGGAAATTCTAAAGAACAAGGCAGAGTAGACTGCTTGTAACAACTCTTATAATCTTCAGTGAGCTCTTGTCATTATCCATAGCTTGTATCCTGTTGGTATGTCTACAGAAATATAATCTGATACCGTATGATAAGTATGAACTAGTCGATAAGTCGAGTAGAATACTGTTGGCACTCCTTAAGTACCCATTTTATCCCTTGTTTATCCTTGATAATGGCATGAATTTAATATCAAAATCACCAACCGTCCTAACCCCGGCCTAATTATTGGTCATTTTCACACTTGCACATATATTTTGGAGGAACTTCGTTTTTGCAGGTTTTTGGCCTATTTTGGAGCATGAAATGACTAGACCTGTGATCGAGCGCCAACACGGAGAAAGACGAAGGCCAAAGCTGTAACACCCTAGTGTTACCGAGCGCTAATCATGAGCTTAGATTCACTAATTAGGAGTTTAATCTTGTCATTAGCGTTAATCGAGTTCGCGCGGTAAACATCGATTTAGCCGGGTTCGATCGTGTTTTTGTCTCTAATCTGAGTTCCAAATCAACTTGCGCCCAAAACAAAAGTTGTAGACCTTCTATCCCTCTACAACTTCTATTTTGGCTGAATTTCAAGTTCCCATATGAAATTTCAAGTTTCGGACGGTCAAACGTGAGTCAATTTCAGTCAAACGAGATCACTGTGCCTCCCCTGTTTTCGCCCAGTTCACCGCCGATCTCGACGTTGGCGCTGCCACGCGTCACGCCGGCGAGCCCATTGCCGCTTAAGCGCCCCCGCTGCCGAGTCGAACGCCAAGTCCAGTTTCGCCTCCCCGTTCCCCTTTCCTCGCTCGTGCGGAGCACGCCGATGCGCTGAGCAGAGCTCCGCTGCCGCCGGAGCTGCGCTGGCCGCCCTCCGCCGTCTCACCAACATTTCCTCGCGCCTCGACCTCCCTCGACCTTCCTCGCCTTGCCCATCACCCACACCATTCCGTTCCCGAGCTCGGCCGCGCCCAAACCCGGCCGAATCGGCCTTCCGACCGCCGGCCGCCATCACCGAGCCCGCCGAGCTTCGCCCTCGCCGTTGAACTCCCCTCTCCGGCCTCCTTCCGCCCAAATCAAGCCCACGGTGAGCTTCCTCGCGCTCTACTCTACCTCCCCGAACCCCCCCCCCCTTCCGATTCCGGCGACACCGCCGCCGTAGCGCCGCCGCGCTGCCGTGTGCGCCTTGCTGCGCCGCTGGCGCATGCCGCGTGCCGCCCCCGCGCGAGCCTGCTCGCCATCGCCGCACGCCCTGAGGCCGCCAAGCCTCCCTGGTCACCACGCCGCCCAGCCTCGCGGCCGCCTTGCTCCGCCGCGGCCGGAACGGCCCGGCCACCGTGCGCCACCGCGAGCTGCCGCCGCCACACCAACGCCGCCGCCTGGCTCCGCCCTGGGCTGCCCCCACGCGCGCCCCTGCGCGGCTGCGGGTGCGCTGGCCCCTGCGCGTGGGCCCGCCTGCGCTACCCCGCCGGCCGGCCCATGGCCGCCGCGCTCGCGCAGGTGCGATGCCGTGCACGGCCAGGCAGGGCAGGGGAGCGCCCTTCCTCCCCTTGTTCTCTCTGTTCCACCGCCAAGTGGGGCCCACGGGTCAGGGGAATTGAAGCGTCCCCTCATAAGAGAAGACTTAAATGTGATACAAAACACCAGTCCCAGGAGGCTGATGCCACATTTATTACATCAGATGGTTCAAAACCGTACAAACCTTGGAGGACACTCGATACAGATGATAATAATAATTAACCAGGCTACGACATAACACCAGACCGCGAACCACATAGGGTCTACTACGGGCTCAGAGTACTGCGACAGCGGAGGCATCTCAACAGGGCCGGTTCCACAGGCAAGGTTGGGTGTAGAACGATAACCCTACTCGGCGTCGTCTGGTACGAAGTCCGGGTCTTCTTCTGTAAAAAGTAAGAGTGGGGTGAGTACAAACGTACTCAGCAAGTCCAACCACACCCACGGAGGGGGTTATAACAGAATAATATGCATAGGTAAATCAAGGATAAGGTTACGGTTTAATTTGAAGAAAAATGACATTTTATGCAGGGGTTTATTTTATGAAAAACCTTTTAGAAATCAGTTTTTGCAGTAACACAGAGTTCAGGTTTTAAAACTGCTACCGGACACCCCGTCCGTCGTAGCACACGGCACAACTGCCGGAACCAATTCCAAAACAACTCACACCAGCCCATCCCAAAGAAACACTAGTTATGTGACCACACCATAACTCGCCCAATACCGTGGGCATGGACTATTCGAATAGATTCTTAACTCTGCAGAGGTGTGCAACTTTACCCACAAGTAGGATACCACAACTCGAACACCGTCGTGTCGGTGTAGATCCCAACATAGCCATTACCCACCATAGCTAAGCCTGACTAGCCATCACGGGATGCACAAGGGGTCATTGACCATTCACTTAGGTATAACCGGGCATAAGCCACTCGGGGCTTATCCCTTTTCCTTAGTTACCCATTGCTCTCAGCTCTCCTGATGGCTACCACACCAATTAGTGGGATTTATGCTACGCCATTGCCCATTCAACGGTCGAGTGGTTTGCACGATAGTGGAGTTAGGTGAGATGACACACCAACTCGGTCCTTAGACACGATAAGATGGATATCTCCCTTCTTTGCCCTGCCACACAGGCATAAGCACACCAATCGGCAATTCACACAGAAATGCCGTCCATCCCGTCCATACTCATCTTTCGAAAATCCACGTTTTATCCCTTCCCACACGCACACATTTTCTTTATCAAATAAATTATGTTATGAGTAAAGTCCTAAGCGTTCTAATATCGATTAACGTCCAAGCAAAATCAGACATTAATCTAGGTGGTCAAGGAATGGTCATCACAAATCAAGGGGTGGCTATCCAACCATGTTTTCATGCAAGTAAAACATATGCAACTTTTTAAAACAGGCCATTGGGTTGCGTTTATAGAAAACTAGGACAAAAACATGCATCAAAGGATGGGATTGAACTTGCCGTCTTCGTAGCCTTCGGGGAAGTCCTGTCCTTCGGGCTCGGGGTTGCGGAACTGGTCCTCGTTCTCCTGCTCACAGTACGGCTCGTTGACGGGTTCTCCTTCGTTCACTCCGTGGTCTACAGCGCACACAAACAAGCACACAATCAAAATAAAAATTTGTCGTCGAGCTCGAAACGGGGACACATGAAATATAGAGTATAGAGTATTATTTTTGAATGGTTTCTGAATGGTATGGCCAAAACTGAGTTAAGAGGGGCGTGGTAAAATTTTAGGTTAATCCGAGGTCGTTTGGCGCATAAGATGATAGGTTAAACAAAGGATTAGGGGTTAAACAATGGTCCAGGGACTTAGTTGTAATCAATGAAAAAGCTTATTTAGAATTTCTGGAAAGGATTGGTTATTCGGGAAGAGGATAAGGTCTTATTTCTAATCAAAGTTACATAGTGGAGGCTTTGTTTGTGATTACCATAAAGGACAGGGTTTTATTTGAAAGAAAACAAAGGGTGGGAGGGCTCTTAAATAAATAGAAAGGAATGGAGGGGGGTTATGGGCAAAAACGCCCTTTCTTCCTCTTCCTCCCCCACGCTGGAAACAGGGGAGGGGGCCGGCGGCTCGCCGGCGTTGCCGAATCCGGCGGCCAAGGGCTCGAGGCGGCTCTGGGGTAAGGGGAAAAGGGCCAAGGAAGCTCGCGGGGTTGATTCCCGGCCGCGGCTTGGCCCGAGGCGGCCTAGCCATGGCGGCCGGCGGCAACGGGCGGCGGTGGCATTCGGCTGGCGGCCCTAGGCCACGATAGCGGACAGGAAGGGGGAGAAAAGGAGCAGGGAGGTGCGGGGGTCCGATCCCCGGCCTCACCTTGAGTTGGGGCGGCGGGCAGGAGCGGGTCGACGGGACCGGCGGCGGGTGGAGGAGCTATGGCGACGGTGGCGGTGCTGGGGTTCAGGAGGAGGCGGCACGGGGTTGCGAGCTTGCTGAGGAGCTCGGGGGTGCCCCTCGGCCCTATTTATGGGCGGCTAAGGCGGTGGATGGGGTGAGAGCGGGGCGGCGGCCGGCGAGGCGGCCCTGAGCGGCGTTAATGGTGTGGGGGCGGCGAGGCTCTGTGCGGGCGTCAACGGGGGCGGGCGCGTACGGCGATGGGACACGACGCTGCGGCCGCGGCCGGGCGGCGACCAGCGCAGGCGACGCTGTGCCGAAGTCGCCGTCGCTGTGCAGCGACAACGGCAGTCGCTTCGTGTCGCGGCGTCGCGTCGCGGCGTGCCGTGCACGCGCATGCGGGAACAAGGGGGCAGCAGGCGGCCGGCTGGGCGCGCTTGCGCGCGTTCGCGTGGGCCGGTGCGGCGGTGGCCGAGCAAGGCGTGCGCGCGTGCGGGGCAGGCGAGCATGCGGAGCAGCGCGGCCGGGAGCAGGGGGAGGTGGCGCGGCCCGGCGCGTCGTGTGCGCGTGTGCGCGTGCTGCGAGCACGGGCGGGCCGAGGGCAGCGCGCGCGGCCTGGGCAGGCGAGGTGGTGGCGAGCGGCTTGCACCGTAGGGGGGGGGCAGGCGTGGTGGCGAGCTGGGGCAAGCCGGGCCGAGCGGCGTGCGGGAGGAGGGCGGGGTCGGCCCTGGGTGCGCGCGGTAGGGGAAGAGAGAAAGAGGGAAGGGAAAAAGGAAGAAAAGAAAAAGAAAATAGAAAAAGAGAAAGAGAGAGAAAAGAGAGAGGGAGAAAGCGGATTCGCGCCGTGATCGCGGCGCCCGGTCGGCCACGCGCAGCGCCCGGGCGCGCGTGAGCGCGACGCACGGGTCGAGGGGAAAACAGGGTGCGGGGATACGGGTGTCGGGTCTTTGGGGAATCGGAAGATCTGGCGGAACAGGGGAGTTCCCGAAAAGCTGGGGTTAGGGTTTTAAGGAGGGATCGAGCTCAACGACGAGAAACAATTTAGCGCACGATTTAATTTGGCGAGTTTTCGGGACGTTACAAACCTACCCCACCTAAAATGAATCTCGTCCTCGAGATTCGGCTGGTTCCTAAACAGGTGGGGAAATTCCTTCTTTAGAGCGTCTTCGCGTTCCCACGTAGCTTCTTTTACTCCGTGTCTGCTCCACTGAACTCTGCAAATCCGTACTTCGGAGTTTCTGGTCCTCCTAGTTACAGTGTCTAGAATCTTGACCGGTACTTCCTGGTATCGCAGGTCTGGCTGTAGATCTATCGCTTCTACTGGCACATGCTCTGCTTCGGGCACCCTCAAACATTTTCTTAATTGTGAGATATGAAATACTGGATGTATATCTGACATTTCTTCTGGTAGCTCCAAACGGTATGCTACCGCTCCAACTTTCTTCAGAACTCGGTATGGTCCAATATACCGAGGGGCCAATTTTCCTTGTACCTGAAATCTTCGGGTTCCTCGAATGGGTGATACCTTGAGATACACAAAATCTCCTGGGCTGAAACTTATTTCGCGTCTCTTCTTGTCGGCGTAGCTCTTTTGTCGGGACTGGGCTGCTTTCAGCTTTTCTCTAATCTCGGCAACTCTTTCTTCTGCTTCTTTTATGAGTGCGGGGCCGACTAGGGCACGTTCCCCAACTTCTGACCACATCAGAGGGGTTCTGCATTTTCTTCCGTAGAGGGCTTCAAACGGTGACATGCCCAAGCTTGCTTGGTACCCGTTGTTGTATGAGAACTCGGCATAGGGTAAGCTTTGTTCCCAATCTTTGCCATAAGTGAGGACACACGCTCTCAGCATATCTTCCATAATCTGATTCACCCTTTCTGTCTGACCATCTGTCTGTGGGTGATAAGCGGAGCTAAAGTCCAGCTTGGTGCCCATAGCTTTATGCAAACTTTTCCAAAATCTAGAGGTGAACTGGGTCCCTCTATCTGAAACAATTCGGCTGGGCACACCATGCAACTTCACTATGTTTTTCACATAGAGCTTGGCTAGCTTCTCTCCGCCGTAATTGGTCCGTACGGGTATGAAGTGAGCTGATTTAGTAAGCCGATCCACTATTACCCATATGGAATCGTGTCCTTTCTGGGTTCTGGGCAAGCCCACTACAAAATCCATTCCTACTTCATCCCATTTCCAAACCGGAATGGGTAGGGGTTGCAACAATCCTGCCGGCTTCTGGGGTTCAGCTTTGATTCTCTGGCAAGTATCGCAATGGGCGACGAATTGTGCAATATCTGCCTTCATCCCATTCCACCAATATTTCTGTTTTAAGTCCATATACATTTTGGTGGATCCTGGGTGGATGGAGTAGGCTGAGTTGTGGGCTTCATCCATGATTATCTGCCTGAAATCTCCTTTCTGGGGCACACAAATTCTGTCTTTATACCACAACGTTCCCTAATTATCAACTCGAAAGTCTGGGGCCTTATTTTCTCCGGTTTGCCTCCGGATTTCCATCAGTCCCTTGTCCGATTTTTGGGCTTTCTTGATTCTTTCTTCTAGAGTGGATTGAACGTTCAACACTTGGCTGGAACCTCGAGGGACAATGTGCACATTTAATCGTGCCATTTCCTCTCATAAATGGTCATTCTTGGGCCCGTAGGATTTCCGACTTAGGGCATCGGCTACTACATTGGCTTTACCTGGGTGATAATGAATTTTCAAATTATAATCTTTGACTAATTCCAGCCATCTTCTCTGCCTTAGGTTTAGGTCTGGTTGGGTGAAGATATACTTCAGACTTTTATGATCGGTAAAGATTTCTCACTTATTTCCAATCAAATAGTGCCTCCAGATCTTAAGTGCGTGCACTACGGCTGCAAGCTCCAAATCATGAGTCGGGTAATTTTGCTCATGAGTCTTGAGCTGACGGGAAGCATATGCCACGACTTTCCCATCTTGCATCAGCACACAACCCAATCCTTGTCGGGACGCATCACAATAGATGACAAAATCCCGATGAATATCCGGCAGGGTTAGCACTGGGGCTGTCGTCAATCTTCGCTTCAACTCCTGGAAACTTCTTTCACACGACTCCGTCCAGGTGAATTTCTTCTCTTTCTTGAGCAGCTCTGTCATGGGCCGGGCTATCTTAGAAAATCCCTCAATAAATCTCCGATAGTACCCAGCTAATCCGAGGAAACTCCTGATCTCACTGACATTGGTTGGTTGCTGCCAGTTGGATACCGCTTCGACCTTCTCAGGGTCTACTGCCACTCCTTCTGCGGTCAAAATATGACCAAGGAAGGCTACTTTCTCCAGCCAGAACTCACACTTGCTGAACTTGGCGTATAGCCTATGCATTCTCAGTTTTTCCAAAACTACCCTCAGGTGTTGCTCGTGCTCCTGAATACTCTTCGAGTAAATAAGTATGTCGTCAATGAAGACTACGACAAACTTATCTAACTCATCCATAAATACTTTGTTCATGAGGTTCATGAAATAGGCAGGTGCATTTGTCAGTCCAAAGGACATCACCGTAAACTCAAATTGCCCATAACGGGTGACAAAAGCTGTTTTCGGGATGTCGCTCTCCCTTATCTTGAGTTGAAAATAGCCGGACCTTAGGTCAATCTTGGAAAAGTACTTAGCTCCTTTTAACTGATCAAAGAGATCATCGATCCTGGGAAGGGGGGTACTTATTTTTGATAGTGACTTCGTTTAGTGCCCGGTAGTCTACACACAACCTCATACTTCCGTCCTTCTTCTTGACGAATAGAACCGGGGCTCCCCAAGGAGACGAACTTGGCCTGATGAAGCCAATCCGTTGTAACTCCTCTAGTTGTTTCTTTAACTCTGCCAACTCAGAGGCTGCCATCCTATAGGGTCTTTTGGCTATGGGGGCGGTTCCAGGAACAAGATCAATGACAAATTCTATGTCCCTATCTGGTGGCATACCGGGAAGTTCTTCGGGAAAGACATCGGGGTACTCATTCACTACTGGGACTTATTCCAAGCTCTTGGCTTCCATACTGAATACCATCGGGTTTGCTCCACTTTCCCGGGTGTGGCAGGTCACTCGGACTCCTTCTTGGTTTGTTAGGTGTACTACCTTGTCCGTACAACCTATGAGGCCATTATGTTTGCTTAGCCAGTCCATTCCGAGGATCACATCTATCCCTTCTGACTTAAGCACTACTAGGTCTACTAAAAACTCTACCCCACTTAAATTGATCATTACCCGTAGACAACCCAGTTGACACCTGATGTCTCCTCCGGGCGTCCGGGTTAATAGGGGTGTTTTTAGTTGTACCGTAGGTATTTTATGTTTCTCCACAAAGCTCGAGGATATGAATGAGTGTGATGCTCCAGAATCAAACAGTACTGTTGCAAGAGTTGAGCTGACTAGGTACTCACCGAGTACTACGCCCTGGGCTCCTTGAGCTTCCTGTGCGTCGATGTGGTTGACGCGGGCTCGTCCAAAAGACTGCTGGGGTTGCCTCTGCTGGTTGTTGTTGTTGTTGTTGCTGTTGCCGCGGAGGGGCACTCGGTTGGCACCGGTCAGAACTGGTTTGGGTCCGTTCACTGTGTTGGATAAGGCTGAAGTAGCCGGCTTGTTCTTGGCATAGGGGCAGTCGGCGATGAAGTGACCCGTCTCACGGCAGTTGAAGCAGGCTCTCACGTTGCTGTTGTTGTTGGTGACCTGGCTCGCATTATTCTGTGAGGCCCTCATGGTGTTCGGGCTTCTGGGCTGTGTGTTAGGGGCCCGTGGTCCTGTCACTTGAGACTGAGTTTTGTACTGCATTGGGGCTTGGGACCTTGGTGCGTTGTAGCTGAGACTTCTGGTCTTCTGAAAACGATCCTGCTGGCGAGACTTACTCTCCAGAAACTTGCGCTTGTTCTCTTTTCTTTCATCAATCTTAGCCTTCTCGGTGAGGATTGCCTTGTTCATCAAGGTGTTGAAATCAGGATAGATCTGAGGAGTGAGCAGGGTCCTGAGTTCTGGGTTTAGTCCCTTCTTGAACATGTCCTGCTTCTTCTCGTCGTCGTTCACTTCATCTGGCGCATATCGAGACAGCTCCATAAACTGGTGAGTATATTCTTCCACCGACATACTCCCTTGCTGAAGTGCGCGGAACTCATCTGCCTTGCGCTTCATGGTGGCCGAGGGGATGTGATAACGGCGGAACTCCCTCACGAATTCATTCCAGGTGATGGTGGAGGCATCTCTGGCAGCAGCGCAGTAATTCTCCCACCAGGCTAAGGCAGTCCCGGTGAGTTGATGTGCAGCCAGAAGAACTTTATCTCGATCCCGGCACCCAAATGGCTCGAGCTTCCTCTGGATCACGCGGAGCCAGTCATCTGCATCCAAGGGGTTGCTGGATCTAGCAAAAGTGGGTGGCTTGGCCCTCAGAAAAGCTGTCAGCTTGTCATTAAAGGTCTGCTCTCGTGGCTGCCTGTTCACTAGAGCATTGGCCAGTGTCTCTAGTATGAGAGTCTGGTTATGGATTACTTGTGCCAGGTCCACGAAGGGTGGTGGTGGTGGTGGCAGCTGTGCACCAAGATTTTCTCCTCTGCCCTGACTCACTTCTTGTTCTTCCTGAGGACGGTTTTGCCCGTCAGGGTGTACTCCTGCATCAGCGGCTGCAGGGTCCCTGACGCGGGAGGCCCTTGTGATGCTCCGGGAAACCATCTGCAGAACGAGTGGATTGGGACTAAGATTAGGTGATGTTTAAGTTGTTTAAGTCGTATTTTTGAAAAGGCAGTATCTATTTACTGCCGGCAAGCACACAATCAACAAGCAATCATCACAAACAACAAGCACAAGCAACTTTATTACAGCAAGGGTGGTACAACAAGGGGCAAGGCCAAACGCGTACTACACGACCGGGTACACAACTACAAAAGAAAAGGGGCACAGATCTTCTTCGGACCACACGGCTTCATCCCTTGACGGTCGCTAGCACTTTAGGCTGACTCATCGGCTTGAGTGGGTTCCTCCCTCGGAAAGGAACTCACGACCTCCGGGGAAATGAGTGGTCCCGGTTCGCCATCCTCTAGACCTCCGTTTTCCCGGGGTTGCGTTGCGGCTTCTCTTGCGGCGGTGGCCGTAGACCTTCCAGGATTCTCGGGTGGGGCTAGTGGGTTTCCAACGAGTGGTCCCCATCCTATGACGGGCGTTCCGAGCAGAACATGGTCTTCTCCTATTGCCGGGACTGGGGTTCCACTACTAGCCCATTCTTGCATACGCCGGTCTCGGGCTTGCCTGAGGCTCTCCTGAGCAACTGCTTCACTACTGACCGCTGCTGCGGCTCTTGCCTCGGCTTGGACTGCTCGGATCTGCTGCAGTCTTAGCGCGAGCTCTGCTTGCTCGGCTCGATGGGTCTGTTCCCTCAGCAAGTTGGCTTGCTCGTCAAAGATCTGATCCAAGGAGGCTAGGTAGGTAGCTACTTGGTACAGGAGGACTTCTTCATGACGGCGCCGTTCCAGGCTTCTCATTCGAGCTTCCCAAACTGGTGTCCTGATGGCTGGCGGAAAGAACCTCATTGGTGTGGGGGCGAGATGTCTTTCGAAAATCCGGCACAGATAACGAAGTGCTTTTCTGACGGCTAGGGGATAGGTGTCCTGGTGCCTAAACCCTGTAGCAGTCACTCGCCATGACTGGATGTCGGGGTAGCGGTCACTTCTGGCGATGACTAGGATCACCCTGCAGCGGAGAGTGCCGTGATGCTCGTACTCTCTGCTGTAGTACCTTGGACGTTCCGTGACGCCAAGGCTCTCCAGGGCGTTGATCAATAGGCTGGGGAAGCCAGGCACAGCTTGGCAGTCGCCCTAGGTCCATCCTTCCTCAGCCATCTGAAAAACAAAGATTAGGTGAATCCGTTTTGCATAAAAACAGTCTGTGAGGTTAAACAGGGTTGGACCTATTGGGAAAGGCTTGGAAAAAGGGTTCTCGCTCCTAGGGTCACGTCCTACGGCCAACCTACGGCTCTGATACCACCTGAAGCGTCCCCTCATAAGAGAAGACTTAAATGTGATACAAAACACCAGTCCCAGGAGGCTGATGCCACATTTATTACATCAGATGGTACAAAACCGTACAAACCTTGGAGGACACTCGATACAGATGATAATAATAATTAACCAGGCTACGACATAACACCAGACTGCGAACCACATAGGGTCTACTACGGGCTCAGAGTACTGCGACAGCAGAGGCATCTCAACAGGGCTGGTTCCACAGGCAAGGTTGGGTGTAGAACGATAACCCTACTCGGCGTCGTCTGGTACGAAGTCCGGGTCTTCTTCTGTAAAAAGTAAGAGTGGGGTGAGTACAAACGTACTCAGCAAGTCCAACCACACCCACGGAGGGGGTTATAACAGAATAATATGCATAGGTAAATCAAGGATAAGGTTACGGTTTAATTTGAAGAAAAACGACATTTTATGCAGGGGTTTATTTTACGAAAAACCTTTTAGAAATTAGTTTTTGCAGTAACACAGAGTTCAGGTTTTAAAACTGCTACCGGACTCCCCGTCCGTCGTAGCACACGGCACAACTGCCGGAACCAATTCCAAAACAACTCACACCAGCCCATCCCAAAGAAACACTAGTTATGTGACCACACCATAACTCGCCCAATACCGTGGGCATGGACTATTCGAATAGATTCTTAACTCTGCAGAGGTGTGCAACTTTACCCACAAGTAGGATACCACAACTCGAACACCGTCGTGTCGGTGTAGATCCCAACATAGCCATTACCCACCATAGCTAAGCCTGACTAGCCATCACGGGATGCACCAAGGGGTCATTGACCATTCACTTAGGTATAACCGGGCATAAGCCACTCGGGGCTTATCCCTTTTCCTTAGTTACCCGTTGCTCTCAGCTCTCCTGATGGCTACCACACCAACTAGTGGGATTTATGCTACGCCGTTGCCCATTCAACGGTCGAGTGGTTTGCACGATAGTGGAGTTAGGTGAGATGACACACCAACTCGGTCCTTAGACACGATAAGATGGATATCTCCCTTCTTTGCCCTGCCACACAGGCATAAGCACACCAATCGGCAATTCACACAGAAATGCCGTCCATCCCGTCCATACTCATCTTTCGAAAATCCACGTTTTATCCCTTCCCACACGCACACATTTTCTTTATCAAATAAATTATGTTATGAGTAAAGTCCTAAGCGTTCTAATATCGATTAACGTCCAAGCAAAATCAGACATTAATCTAGGTGGTCAAGGAATGGTCATCACAAATCAAGGGGTGGCTATCCAACCGTGTTTTCATGCAAGTAAAACATATGCAACTTTTTAAAACAGGCCATTGGGTTGCGTTTATAGAAAACTAGGACAAAAACATGCATCAAAGGATGGGATTGAACTTGCCGTCTTCGTAGCCTTCGGGGAAGTCCTGTCCTTCGGGCTCGGGGTCGCGGAACTGGTCCTCGTTCTCCTGCTCATAGTACGGCTCGTTGACGGGTTCTCCTTCATCCACTCCGTGGTCTACAGCGCACACAAACAAGCACACAATCAAAATAAAAATTTGTTGTCGAGCTCGAAACGGGGACACATGAAATATAGAGTATAGAGTATTATTTTTGAATGGTTTCTGAATGGTATGGCCAAAACTGAGTTAAGAGGGGCGTGGTAAAATTTTAGGTTAATCCGAGGTCGTTTGGCGCATAAGATGATAGGTTAAACAAAGGATTAGGGGTTAAACAATGGTCCAGGGACTTAGTTGTAATCAATGAAAAAGCTTATTTAGAATTTCTGGAAAGGTTTGGGTTATTCGGGAAGAGGATAGGGTCTTATTTCTAATCAAAGTTACATAGTGGAGGCTTTGTTTGTGATTACCATAAAGGACAGGGTTTTATTTGAAAGAAAACAAAGGGTGGGAGGGCTCTTAAATAAATAGAAAGGAATGGAGGGGGGTTATGGGCAAAAATGCCCTTTCTTCCTCTTCCTCCCCCGCGCTGGAAACAGGGGAGGGGGCCGGCGGCTCGCCGGCGTTGCCGAATCCGGCGGACAAGGGCTCGAGGCGGCTCTGGGGTAAGGGGAAAAGGGCCAAGGAAGCTCGCGGGGTTGATTCCCGGCCGCGGCTTGGCCCGAGGCGGCCTAGCCATGGCGGCCGGCGGCCCTAGGCCACGATAGCGGACGGGAAGGGGGAGAAAAGGAGCAGGGAGGTGCGGGGGTCCGATCCCCGGCCTCACCTTGAGTTGGGGCGGCGGGCAGGAGCGGGTCGACGGGACCGGCGGTGGGTGGAGGAGCTATGGCGACGGTGGCGGTGCTGGGGTTCAGGAGGAGGCGGCACGGGGTTGCGAGCTTGCTGAGGAGCTCGGGGGTGCCCCTCGGCCCTATTTATGGGCGGCTAAGGCGGTGGATCGGGTGAGAGCGGGGCGGCGGCCGGCGAGGCGGCCCTGAGCGGCGTTAATGGTGTGGGGGCGGCGAGGCTCTGTGCGGGCGTCAACGGGGGCGGGCGCGTACGGCGATGGGACACGACGCTGCGGCCGCGGCCGGGCGGCGACCAGCGCAGGCGATGCTGTGCCGAAGTCGCCGTCGCTGTGCAGCGTCAACGGCAGTCGCTTCGTTTCGCGGCGTCGCGTCGCGGCGTGCCGTGCGCGCGCACGCGGGAACAAGGGGGCAGCAGGCGGCCGGCTGGGCGCGCTTGCGCGCGTTCGCGTGGGCCGGTGCGGCGGTGGCCGAGCAAGGCGTGCGCGCGTGTGGGGCAGGCGAGCATGCGGAGCAGCGCGGCCGGGAGCAGGGGGAGGTGGCGCGGCCCGGCGCGTCGTGTGCGCGTGCTGCGAGCACGGGCGGGCCGAGGGCAGCGCGCGCGGCCTGGGCAGGCGAGGTGGTGGCGAGCGGCTTGCACCGTAGGGGGGCAGGCGTGGTGGCGAGCTGGGGCAAGCCGGGCCGAGCGGCGTGCGGGAGGAGGGCGGGGTCGGCCCTGGGTGCGCGCGGCAGGGGAAGAGAGAAAGAGGGAAGGGAAAAAGGAAGAAAAGAAAAAGAAAATAGAAAAAGAGAAAGAGAGAGAAAAGAGAGAGGGAGAAAGCGGATTCGCGCCGTGATCGCGGCGCCCGGTCGGCCACGCGCAGCGCCCGGGCGCGCGTGAGCGCGACGCGCGGGTCGAGGGGAAAACAGGGTGCGGGGATACGGGTGTCGGGTCTTTGGGGAATCGGAAGATCTGGCGGAACAGGGGAGTTCCCGAAAAGCTGGGGTTAGGGATTTAAGGAGGGATCGAGCTCAACGACGAGAAACAATTTAGCGCACGATTTAATTTGGCGAGTTTTCGGGACGTTACAGGAATTAAGGGTGGTTTTATTCTTTTTGTTGATTTCGGCTGAAATTTTGTAATTGCATAATAAATCAAGGAAAAATCCTAAAAATTCAAACTCAATTTTGTTGAGTTTCTTAGATCAATATCTTTAGAAGAAAAATACTCATGCTGGTGAAATGTCACTTTTACCCCTGCTAAAATTATGGTTTGCGTTTAAGCTAATTCATTTTGTATCGGTTGTTCTGTTTGTCTAAAAATCCTGAAAATTTTATGGTAGGCTACTCTTTGCACGTGTGGTCCACTGAAAAGTTTTCTAGGTGCTTGGCCTATGTGCATATTTGTGGATCTATTGTTGTTTGATTTCTTTTCTAGGGTTAAAATAAATAGGTTCGGTCATCTTTAAATGTTGGAGAATTTATGTGGCATGCTTTATCAAAATCATGTTATGCTGTTAAATTCTTGTTGCTAGATCATATCTGCAAGTCAAGTCCTTGCTTTTAATTTGTTCCTAGCTAGGCTCTTTTCTTTTATAATTGTTGTAATTAATTCTTTCATGCATGCATGTGTTTTTGCAACAAAACAAGCCCCTGGATATTTTGATCCATGTTGTTCTAGGGTTGTAATTAACACTTCGAAGTGAGTTTAGTAACTTTTGCTTGATAGGAAACACTTCAGGCTAAAATGAGTTGAACTTCGGAACCGCACCTAAGCACTAAAATCGTTCAGTTGTTACTTTCGTGTAGCGGTTACTCAGTCGATACATGTCAGCTCTGTCGGTCCTTTCAATTGCTTTGTATCAAAATGCATCGCATCATGAGCATCCATGCACTGCTTCAGTGGGCAAGATGTGAAGCTCTTCTTTGTCATCGACGTTATCTACCGTACTGTATTTTGAAGCTTGTTTCAATATGTTTGTATTTTCCGCTGCGTTTGAACTCTGTATTCGAAATGTAACCCTGGCTTGTGAAACTTTATTGTAAATTAATTTTGAAGACTTTTGTTTAACTCTGGTTGTAAGTTAAGTTTGAAAACTTTTGTTGCTTGTAATCACCTGTGCTCGTCTTTTGGCGAGAGTTCCCGTGTAATCGATCCTGGTTATAGCAGGCAGTCTGGGTGTGCTGGTGAAGTGCAGTAGCGGAGGTTTAAGTTAAATGGTTAATTAGTGCACTTGATCGGTATTATTTGGACTGTTTTGTGACAAAAGTCCAAAGGAAGGACCAAAGCCCATGTTGATTCGAAACCCATCCATGCACAGAGAGCCCAAAGGACCAAGCCCACGAAGATGAGATCAAGATACTTCAGGATTAAGCAAAGCAAATGAAGATTTAAGGAAGGATTCCCTATCCCATCCTTTCCTCGAAGATATCTCCAAGATAATGACGTCCAAAGGGGTGAAATCGTGAAGGACATAAACTCTACAAGATGCGAGGAGTCTACACGCGAAAGATGAGACCGAGGCGAGCCAGAAACAGGGTAGGCCGGCCGGCCTAGCCCGTTTCTGAGGCGGTTCGGCCTCTCCTTCGACCGGTGGCTTCCCCGGCTTATAAATAGCTCGCATCTTATTCAACTCGCGGCATCCATCCACCCAGAACTCGACGAAAACCTAGGGCTAAGACCGGAGGGAGACGACGACCGCCACAAGTCTTTGATGTTTTCTAGGAGATGGCTTAGGCCACCCCTAGCTGCCATGGCCTCCCTGCGTGGTTGTGTCATGGTGGAGTTCATGAGCTAGTTGGAGTCGTCAATGGTGTATACGCGGTGGTGATGATCCAAACGATTCTATTATGTGAGTAATGTTTTTATGTCATCCGATCTATTTAGCGATCATGTCTCTCCTCTTTGATTTCGTTCTTGCCTTGGGTGTGCTTATTCCTAGATCTATTCTCAAGATAGATTGCATGGGGTGTTCTTGTAGCTATGGTGGCTAGGAGTTCATACCGGATCTACCCAGGGGGGCTTTGACACTAGCGTGCTTCTGGGTGCCCTTGTCCAAAGAGAGTGTAGTGACAGGGCGTGGCCTGAGTAGGGGGTTCCCGAGGGGTTGGATTGGAAGTTTTGGTTTAAAGAGGTTTTGGATGAGATGCATGTTGTGCTTACTCGTTTAGCTAGAACTACAACTAGAATGCGAGCGATCGGTTTAGTCATGCCTTCGGTCATGCTTTATCCTTACCGATGTTCATGGATGAGATCAACCTTTGTACACCACTTATATTTATCAAAGGTTTACGCTTTATATGCAATCAATGCTTCATGTTAGGATAGATCCGTTAGATTAGATGGAAATTCCTAGTAAGTTCATTGTTGATCCACGGATTGATAAACCTTGGGGGAATACTCTAAGGGAAAAGCTACCACGATCCGTGCGCTTGCGGTATGTAAATTGGCGCTCTAAGGAGCGTTAACAAGCTTTTCTGGCGCCGTTGCCGGGGATTGGCAATTCGAACCCTAGGGCGATCTATCTAGTTTTTTGGACTAACCCTAATTTTTATTATTGCATATACCCTTGTTTTCTTATTTGTGTCCTTGAAAGCAGGTGGAAAAAGTTAGACACCAAACTTGGACTTCGAGAAGTCCATAATCCACTTCGACAAATTTCAACAATCGGCAACAAGATGATCGAGGAGCCTCGACATGGAACATCGACAACGTCCACATCGACATGACGGCAACAACATCAAGATTCACTCTTTAGTGGTAGGTGCTAACTTTTTTTAGTGGCCCAGCATCCGCTATCGAGTCCCTACTCCCCAAAGCAAAAGATGATAAATAAGGTACGCCGCCGTGTCAATTAATTTTAAAGACTGATGTTTTTGGGAAGAATTGTTTGTTCAAGCAATAGGTATGAAGCATGCCCGTGAAGAAAATCGTGCGATCATCATCATCATCTATGAAGTGTTACTGTTGTGATGAGTTTTTCATCCAAGATTAGAGAAGTACCATGAGCAAATAATAGATTATTTTGAAGCTCCATCAAGTCTTCTTTCCAACGGATCAAGAACCATCAGCTTTGGACATTGGTGTGAAGAGTTATGGTAAAATCTTTCAACGCTGCGCGTTCTGAAATCCCTCTGGACAGATTGCAGCGCCGTAATAAAATGAGCATAACTTCTTTATCCGGAGTCTAATTGGGGTGAATAACCACTTGTTCGAAAGATAATTTGATGTACCTTGCAATGGAGGAGAAGTTTGGTACATGTTCTGCACTGGATGAAGGGGAATTCAACGAGGACAGAGGCAGTAGCAACCGACGAAGAAGGTGATGATGATGTCAAAGGATGATTGGAAGGTTGTGTACGCAAAAGATGATGATTTGAAGTTAACCAAAGCTGGAGACAACAAGATTAAAAGAACCACGACACCACCTATCTTCTCCAGTGAGATGCTCGATATACTTCTAATCGAGTGATGCTATCAAGGAAGGAAACTATTCGGTTCATCAACACGAAGCACAGGAGCATCTTCCAATCCCGACACCTTGGGTAAAGGAAGCACAATGGAGAAGACACATCATTGAAGCCATGATATTTGCTGGTGAATCAATGGTGATGACCTTGAAGTCTAGGGACGCATGACACTACGCTCCGAAGACCACATGATCGAGATCATTGACATCTTCGAATGAATTCACAAGAAGATATTGTTCTCATCAATGTCCAGCTCGACCTCAGAAGCAAATAGCAGCATATTTTTTTGGATATTCAAAAGTTCCACGAAGTTCCCGTTCCAATGAATCAAGAACCAAGTCAATAGAAGTTTCCTACAAGAAGTTATGGCCAAAATATCGAAGGTCATGCACTCTGAAATTTTCTGAATAGCACGCAACGCTAAAGTAAAACGGTCATAACTCTCGTTTGGACTCTGTTTAAAGCGAATGACCACTTGTTGGAAAGATAATTTCATAAACTTTTCAATAGAACTATATTTTGGTATATGTTCTGTTGAGTATACAGGAGAGATTCCATGAAGAAGAGGCAAGAGCAACGCGATGAGAACAAGATAGAGAAGATGACGATCACAACAACGAGGAAGAGCTTGGGCAACGCTTTTATCAAGCGTACATGATAAAATTCAGAGGCTTGAGGCAGAGGAAGAACCCCAATGACATTGGCAAATGAAGACACAAGCGGTCGACTTTCGACAAATGAAGATGTTGCAAGCAAACCACGATGGATTACAAGAGGCGACATCAAGCTGCATGGACACTTCGGATTCTCGCACGAAGGACCATGGCTTCACATCAATGAGAAGGTATGTGAGAAAGTCAAGCTCTATGACTTTAAATGAAGCGCTTTGCGGGAGGCAACCCGTTCATTTTATTTATATATATCAATATGACCGTCTACATTGCACTCTTTAATCGGAATATCAAGTAACATTGTACCATTGCTCTAACAAAAACCACAACTTCATGTTGTTCATTCTAAATGTTATTGAGGGAGCACCTTGTTATTTGATCTTGGGAAACTTGTAGACCTTTTTGTGTGCCTATTAGCGTTTTGAGTCTTTTTCTTTGTGTCTTTTTAGAGAGATTTATGAAGCATTGCACCACCCTTTGATTCTAAACTTGTGGCTAGTTAACTTAGGCTAACTTTTTGTTTTGTTTTAGACCACCTCATTGCCATATCATTTTGTTCACCCACCCCGTGTTGAATTGCATAACTTGTTATTTGTCTCACCCTTGCATTGCATTTCATGTTGCATAAAAAAAAATTTTCTAAAAAACTTTGACTAGCCTCACTTTTGAGATCCTTAAACCCTTAGGAAAACCACTCATAGAGCAATCCCAAAATCATAGGGTATGTTTTTCATTCAAAAAAATCTAACTTTTGTTTCTCTCTAGTTTTTTTTTTGAAACCACCTTAGATAGAATTTCTATTCCCAACACTCTCTCTTCAATATTTTTGTTTTAAGCAAAAAATATAGGAAACCCATAAACCTACTTCTAAAACCTTGTTAGCTCGGTTGCTTGATCCTTTTTTGATAAATAACCTTTTCATTGACAAAAACCTTACTTCTTATGAAGTGTCGCGAAAACTTTTTGTCACTCTTAGCAATTGTTTTTGAATAAGCTAGTTGCAGAACAACATCGAAAGGTCCTTTCAACCTCGCTAACACTTGTTTTTGCTAACTTTGCATTTGCACTTTGCATCCATTCCATTGTTCATGCCCTCATTTTGCTAGCTTGGTCTCAATCTTATTGATGTATGCTTTCCTATCTATGTAATGCTAATCATGATAGCATTTACCTTTTGCAATCTTGTGTAAACATGGTGTTTAGACATGATTGAAGACCATCATCATTTAGTTACCAAGCTATGAGGTTGCATTTCGTTGGTTTATAAGCTTTGCAATGCGCTTTATTTTTTCTTGTGCTATGAAGGCCTATTGATCTTGGGATAGACATGGTGTTTTGACCTTAGTTAAATAAGTTTTTTGGCTATGGAGAAGTTCGGCAACCTAGTTGTAAACATGGTGTTTATAATTAGGTGTAAACATTGTCTTTGTTTATATACCTTCCTCTCATTTGCATTTACACTAGCACACACGTACAATCACTAGTTTCGCTAAGCTAGCTATGCCACAAATTGAGATCTTAGGAATGGTGGGATTGTTGGCATTTGTTTCTACTCCCAACCGTCACCTTGGGGGTAGATTGTGCACTTGAATTATTTTGCAGGCATGACAAAGCGTTCCCATGAATTCGTGATCAAAGAAGAAATCAAATTCGTCAACATCTCCAAAGTTCGAGAGCAAGCCCCACTGTTTTCATCAAATTTTGCGCATGGACAGAGACATACAAGAAATAAAAATTCGATATTCAGAAGCTCCATGAAATTCTCATTCCAACACATCTAAGATCAATGAATTTGAAGACACGTACAAGGAGATATGGCAAAAACTTTGGACGCTGCGCGTTCTGAAATTCGAAACAGATTGCAGCGCTGGGATAAAATGGACACAACTCTTTTGTTCGGAATCAATTTTGGACGAATAAGGACTCGTTGGAAAGGAAAATTCGTGCACTTCGCAATGGAGCAATCTTTCAGTACAGGTTCTGTTCTGGAAATTGAAAGAAAAATCCGTGAAGATGAGGCAGCAATGGGACAACGAGGAATTGAAGGAGGCGACGACGATGAGAAGCAAGGATTGGGACCATGACTTAGTACAAGAAGAAGTTGAAGGAAATTGAGGCAACAAAGGTGAAGACACATTGAAGATGATATTCATATACATGTGGGAAGGACTTCAAGAAATGCAAGATGGTCCATCTTCTCCTTCTACGCCTAGCATCATGCTAAGCATGGGTAAGGATTTCGTGGACAAGGAAGAACGATCTCATGGAGTAAGATAATCAAGTATAATGTTTTGCTAGGATTTTTTTTACCTAGCAAGCTCAACATAAGCCTTCCACTTTTATATATGAGTAGAATAGGTTGAAGACAATCTAATGTAGGATTGAGCGACTTGATGAGATGAGTATTTTCATGATCTTTTGCAAGAGAACCTCACTTATGTTTGATATGCATTCTTTTGAAAACTCTTCACGATGAAACAAGATAAAGGTTTGAAGTTCGCTTAAGTTTGAGAGCATTGCATTTATTTATTATTGTGGCTTGTTCTTTAATTGCTAGTCTATCTTCCATAATGAAAAAAGGAGCCAGTCACAACATGAACTTAAATGCTAAATACTTGAGAGAGCAATATGTCTTGTTATGTATGACTAAGTACAGAGAGGACATTGAGGGGCAACGCTGATTTCTTTATAAGCAAAGCTCCTAGACTTACTCGAGGATGAGCAAGGTTTAAGCATGGGGAGAATGTTGGCGCTCCTTAAGTACCCATTTTATCACTTGTTTATCCTTGATAATGGCATGAATTTAATATCAAAATCACTAACCGTCCTAACCCCGGCTTAATTAATGGTCATTTTCACACTTGCACATATATTTTGGAGGAACTTCATTTTTGCAGGTTTTTGGCCTATTTTGGAGCATGAAATGACTCGGCCCGTGATCGAGCGCCAACACGGAGAAAGACGAAGGCCAAAGCCCAAAGGAAGGACCAAAGCACATGTTGATTCGAAGCCCATCCATGCACAGAGAGCCCAAAGGGCCAAGCCCACGAAGATGAGATCAAGATACTTCGGGATTAAGCAAAGCAAATGAAGATTTGAGGAAGGATTCCCTATCCCATCCTTTCCTCGAAGATATATCCAAGATAACGACGTCCAAAGGGGTGAAATCGCGAAGGACATAAACTCTAGAAGATGCGAGGAGTCTACACGCGAAAGATGAGACCGAGGCGAGCCCGAAACAGGGTAGTCCGGCCGGCCTAGCCCGTTTCTGAGGCGGTTCGGTCTCTCCTTCAACCGGTGGCTTCCTCGGCTTATAAATAGCTCGCACCTTATTCAACTCGCGGCATCCATTCACCCAGAACTCGACGAAAACCTAGGGCTAAGACCGGAGGGAGACGACGACCGCCGCAAGTCTTTGATGTTGTCTAGGAGATGGCTTAGGCCACACCTAGCTGCCATGGCCTCCCTACGTGGTTGTGTCATGGTGGAGTTCATGAGCTAGTTGGAGTCGTCAATGGTGTATATGCGGTGGTGATGATCCAAACGAATCTATTATGTGAGTAATGTCTTCATGTCATCCGATCTATTTAGCCATCATGTCTCTCCTCTTTGATTTCGTTCTTGCCTTGGGTGTGCTTATTCCTAGATCTATTCTCGAGATAGATTGCATGGGGTGTTCTTGTAGCTATGGTGGCTAGGAGTTCATACCGGATCTACCCAGGGGGGGTTCGACACTAGCGTGCTTCTGGGTGCCCTTGTCCAAAGGGATTGTCGTGACAGGACGTGGCCTGAGTAGGGGGGTTCCCGAGGTGTTGGATTGGAGGTTTTGGTTTAAAGAGGCTTTGGATGAGATGCATGTTGTGCTTACTCGTTTAGCTAGAACTACAACTAGAATGCGAGCGATTGGTTTAGTCATGCCTTCGGTCATGCTTTATCCTTACCGATGTTCATGGATGAGATCAACCTTTGTACACCACTCATATTTATCAAAGGTTTACCCTTTATATGCAATCAATGCTTCATGTTAGGATAGATCCGTTAGATTAGATGGAAATCCCTAGTAAGTTCATTGTCGATCCACGGATTGATAAACCTTGGGGGAATACTCTAAGGGAAAAGCTACCACGATCCGTGCGCTTGCGGTACGTAAATTGGCGCTCTAAGGAGCGTCAACAAATACCCACATGGAGTAATCCTTAAAGTTCATGAGTTAGGATGAATTCCGTCGGACTATCCAAATAGAAAAAACTTGTAAAGATATCCATAAACTACTCGATCAGGCGAGTAGTGTGTCCTTACCAAGGAGTGGAGTAATCCGTAAGACAAAACTGTTAGGTACGAACCCCGTCAGGTTGTCCAAGACGTAAATATCATAGGGATGTCCAAGACTTACTCGAGCGAGGCGAGTAAGGTGTCTAACTTGTAGACTGAAGTAACTACTAAGATTGACCTATTAGGGCGAACCCCATCGGGTTGTCCAAGATGGACAAAATGCAGTAGTATCCATAACATACTCGAGCGAGCGAGTAGTTTTGCCTATATAGCAAGGCTAGAGTTCCTTATACTGGACATTGCGATCATGATAGCGTCTGACTCCTTGAAGATATCTAGTCGATTGAGTTAAGGCGTTGACTCTGGCCTCTTCGACTGAATCTAACTCCAGTTGTCGAGCTTCGTCTGCTTCTCCTTCTTTGTCGGTACCCTGTAGCAGGGATACTCACTCATACTGCAGCAAGACAGGACTCGCGTAGTCATCCGTAACTACGCCATAAGGGGCGGAGCAGCCGGGCCCCACGGGTCAGGCTCTTACCTCACCGGGCCAACGGGTCCGGTGACGCCACATGTCCCTAAGGAGGGGAAGTTCTGCGCCCACAGCTGAGGGCTCGGACCCATAGGGGTCCGAGACCTCCCTGCGTCCCTCCGGACCTCCCACGCGCGTAGAACCAACATACCGCTACGGCGGGGTCCGGGGCGCCACGTGTCCCGCAGGTGCAGGTGCGGGCACGAGTCTTCCGCTGGAAGACTCGCCCACCCACCGCATTCAATGCGGGTGGTTGAGGCGTGCTCTGCTGCCACGGCACGCGGGGCAGCCTATGTCAGGTCTCACTATAGACCGCATATTACCGAGGTACACAGTGCAGCCGCATGCGCCACATCCGCGCAGAGCCAGTCTGCCTCATTAAATGGATACGACGGCACGACACCTTTTCATCATACCGCCTACGCCGCAAGCTACACGGCCCGTTCAGCTACGCTGCAGGCAACGCCGCAAGCTACACCTTAGCACCATTTCGACAAGAGGGCATGGCTATGCCGGACGGAGGATTGCCACAGGCAGAGCAAGGAAATCCAGGAATGAGATCTTCGTCGTCTGCAATGCCATAATGTCTGTACAGTATGTCATTTTATACTATATCGTTGGGCCCACCTGTCGGGGACTCAATGGCCATGTACGCACCTCCCTTGAGATATAAAAGGGAGGCGCTCGCTGCACACTTAAGATACTCAAAGACTCTCACAACACAAGCTCGGTTTCACGCCGAACAACCCTGCTCTCAACCTCTTGAGAGCACAAGTAATACAACACACAGTGGACATAGGGTATTAAGCTCCGGCGGCCCGAACCACTCTAAACCTGCTGTGTTCATCGCGTTCTTCCACGGAGATTAGGCTAATCCTAGCTAACCCCCCGAGTACTCACCCTCAGGGTTTAGGCGGGTGCACTACGCCACCCGGCTGTGGGTTTGCACACCACGACATTCTTGATAGGCCTCTACTCTTGGGGATCTCCACATGATATCAGCGGGTAGTATAGCCTCTAACCCATAAGTAAGGAAGAAATGAGATTGTCCAGTTGCTTTGCTAGGCTGGGTTCGCAGCCCCCAGACTACATGAGGTAGTTCTTGAATCCATTTGCCACCTTTCTTGGTGCTGGCATCATAGAGTCTTTTCTTCAAGCCATCGAGTACTAAACCATTGATGCGCTCAACTTGTCCATTTGCCTGAGGATGAGCTACTGAAGCATATTTGACCTCAATGCAGGAGTTGTCACAGAAATCCCAAAAAGATTGTGACGTGAAGTTAGAGCCAAGATCTGTAATAATGGTGTGAGGAAAACCAAACCGATGGATAATGTCGGAGATGAAGTCCACTGCTCTATCTGATGAGATCTTGATAATGGGCTTGTACTCGATCCACTTGGTGAACTTGTCGACTGCTACCAGCACATGATTGAATCCTCCTGGAGCAACGGTTAACGGTCTGATCATGTCCAAACTCCAACAGGCGAACGGCCATGATGGAGGGATTGTTATCAAGTTATGTGCTGGGACGTGAGTCTTCTTGCTGAAGAATTGGCAGCCAAGACACCGTCTGACCAGGTCTTCTGCGTCCGAGACAGCTGTTGGCCAGAAGAATCCTGACCTATATGCCTTGCCGACTAGTGTCCTTGATGCAGCGTGTTTGACGCAAACTCCTTCGTGTATTTCTCAGAGGATGTCTTTGCCTTCTTCAAGTGTAACGCACTTCATGAGAATGCCTGAGGCAGAGCGCTTGTATAGGTTGTCGCCGACGAGGATGAAACCCTTGCTGCGCCTGGTGATGCTGGCAGCTTCAGCACTTTTAGGATCAATATGTGGTGGAAGCTTGAATTCCTTGATGAAGTCAATAAACTGAGTCAGCCAATCTTCATCAATCATTAGCACTTCTCTGACTATGGCCGGGAGTTCCGTGTTAGTGGCTTGTTGGCTTTGTTCCTTGACTGATGGGTGGTGAAGTTCATGGACAAAAACTCCTGGTGGAACAGCTGCTCGAGTGGACCCAAGTTTGGAGAGGACATCAACTCCCACGTTGTTGTTGCGGTCGACGTGGTGGATTTCGAATCCTGAGAACTTGTTTTAGAGCTTTCTGATTTCTACAACATATGCGTCCATTGTTTTCATGTTGATGTCCTATTCTTTATTGACTTTTTGAACGACGAGTAGAGAATCGCCGTAGACAAGTAGTCGCTTGATGCCGAGAGATACTGCTAGTCGGAGGCCGTGTAGCAATGCCTCGTATTCAGCTTCATTGTTGGGACCTCGAACAAAATTTGGAACACATACTTCAATTGTTCTCCCTTGGGGGAGATGAACAAAACTCCTGCGCCGCCTCCATCGATCTTGAGTGAGCCATCGAAATACATCACCCAATGCTCTGGAATGTTCTGGGGTGCTGGAATTTGATTTTTCCGCCATTCAGCCAAGAAGTCGACTAGTGCCTGTGACTTGATTGCTGTTCTTGGCTTGAAGTTGATTTCTAAAGCACCCAGTTCAGCTGCCCACTTTGAGATTCGTCCAGTGGCATCCCGATTGTGGAGAATATCCCCCAATGGGAAGTCTATTATGACTGAGATCTTGTATTCGTCGAAGTAATGCCGGAGCTTCCTGGAGGTGATTAGAATCCCATACAGAAGTTTCTGAATTGTTGGATATCTAACCTTTGATTCAGAGAGTACTTCACTGATGAAGTAGACTAGTCTCTGAATACCGTAAGCGTGGTCTTCCTCCGGGCGTTTGATTACTATCGCCGTACTGACTACATGGGTAGTCGCAGCGATATAGAGGAGTAATTCCTCACCGGGTAGTGGAGCTGTTAGAATCGGCGGTGACTGGAGATGTTGCTTGAGGTTCTCGAGTGATTCCGCGGCTTCTGTAGTCCACTCGAATTTATCTTGTCGCTTTAGGAGTTTGAAGAAGGGTAATCCCCGTTCGCCAAGCCTGAACAAGAATTGATTCAAGGCTGCCATGCAGCCTGAAAGCTTCTGGACATCCTTGATGGTAGCTGGGGAGTCCATGGCCATGATGGCATTGATCTTCTCTGGGTTAGCTTCAATTCCTCGGTTGCTGACGATGAATCCGAGTAGTTTTCCAGAGGGTACTCCAAAGACGCACTTGGTTGGTTTGAGCTTCCAGTGGAATTTTCGGAGGCTGTTGAAGGCCTCTTCCAGGTCAGTAATGAATTGATCCTGGGTCTTCGTTTTGACAACGATGTCGTCAACATAGGATTCAACGTTGCAATGTAGCTGATCGGAGAAGCACAGCTGTATCGCACGCTGGTAAGTAGCGCCAGCGTTCTTCAACCCGAAGGACATGGTCTTGTAGGCGTATGCCCCGTAAGGGGTGATGAAGGCCGTCTTGATTTGGTATTCTTTTTTTAGGGTGATCTGATGATACCTTGAGTAGCAGTCGAGAAAAGATAACAGGACACATCCTGCTGTCAAGTCGATTACTTGATCGATACGTGGTAGTCCGAAAGGATCCTTCGGGCTATGCTTGTTTAGATCAGTGTAGTCGACGCACATCCTCCACTCGTTGTTGTCTTTCTTCTGGATGAGCACAGGGTTGGCCAACCAATCAGGGTGGTAGACTTCCTTGATGAACCCTGCTGCAAGTAGTTTTGCCAGCTCTTTCTTGATGGCTTCTCGCTTGTCCAGTGAGAATCGCCGTAACCGTTGCTTTTTTGGTGTTGCTTTAGGGTCGACCTTCAAGGCATGCTCGATCAACTCCTTGGGCACCCCTGGCATATCCGCTGGTTTCCACGCGAATACGTCTCGGTTGGCTCTAAGGAAGTTGACGAGCTCGAGTTCCTATTTGTCACCCAGTCCAGCTCCGATGATGGCTGTTTTGGAGTCGTCTCCCTCTTGTAGCTGGATAATCTTGGTGCCCACATCACTGGTTGGTTTAACTGATGATTGGGTTGGCTTCTTGGAAGGCATCGACTCCTTGAGTGAGAGTTCCTTAGAAGCAGCAAGTATTTCGCTGACAGAACTAGGGACCCGGGTTGTGGCAGCATGATCAATTGCTTCCTTGTCACACTCGAAAGTAAGGAGGTCTCCACGTAGTGAAAGGACTCCTGAGTTGCCTGGCATCTTGAGGAGCAGATAAACATAGTGCGGTACTGCCATGAATTTGGCTAGTGCAGGTCTTCTCAAGATGGCATGGTAGGAAGATTCGAAGTCGGCTACTTCGAATTTGATGTATTCTGTCCGGAAGTTTTGTTCTGTACCAAATATGACTGGGAGAGTAACCGAGCCAATTGGCGTAGAGGAATTTCCGTTGACGATGCCATAGAATGAAGCCTTGCTTGGAGTAAGTAGACTCATATAGTTGAGGCCCATCTTTACCAATGTGCTTGTAAAGATCAGGTTGAGCCCACTTCCGCCGTCGATGAGTACTCGAGTAAACTTGGAGCCCTGAACGACTGGATCGAGTACCAGCGGGAACTTTCCAAGTTCAGAGAAGCTGGTCCACTGATCCTCCCTGGAGAATGTATTGGGGACCTCGCTATATTTGAGTGGCCTCTGAATTGCTGGCTCGATTGAGAGGATCTCTCTGAGTAGGAGCTTCTGAGCTCGCTTGGAGAAGCTGAAATCTCCTCCATATATGACGTTGACGGCGTTTTGCTGCTGTTGGAAACCATCACGATCTTTTTTGTCGTCTTCATCATCTTTGTCTTGTTCTTTCTTTGGAGCAGTTGCAGGTGCCGACTGGAAGGATTCGCGCAGGATCGTGCACTCCCACATCGAGTGGTTGCTCTTGGGGTGGATTGGACATCTTTTGTTGTGAAGTATCTTGTCGAACTGGTCCTGCAGTTTGTCGCCCTTTTTACCACGCGGTGTGCAATCCATAGTGCCGATAGTGTCGTCAGGCTTACGCTTACGTGTAGGATCCCGCTGGTTGCTGGGCCCTCCACGGTCGTTGTGGCGCTTTCTGTTGTTGTCATTGTTGCGGCGGGGAAAGCGGCTGCATTCTTGCTCCTCTTCATCTACCCAGCGCTGCATCATGTCACGTAGATGTACCACCGTTTTGGGCCAATTACGCCCAAAGTCGCGGTATAGCGACTGGACGGTGATGCCGCTCTAGAAGTAGTCGATGACGTCGTCGTCGGCGACGTTGGGGATGGTAGCTCTTGTGTCGAAGAAGCGTTTGACGTAGGATCTGATCAACTCGCCTTGCTCCTGCTTGATCATGGATAAGGTGTGTCGAGTAGCTACTCGGTGTGCCGACCCTTGGAAGTTGTCGACGAACGCCTTCCTCAGGTCCTCCCACGAGTGGATTGACTCACACGCCAAGCTTTCGAGCCATGTGAGGGGTGCGGGCTCCGGGGCCATCGGGAGGTAGAGGACCTTGGTGTTGGTGTCTCCCCCTGCAACACTAATAGCGGTTGAGTATAATCGTAACCATTGAGCAGGGTCTTGCTTACCGTCGTACTTTTGGATGTTCGTAGGCTTGAAATCCTTCGGGTACTCGATGTTGTCGAAAGCCTTGCTCAGGACTTGAAAGTGGTCGGAGTTGTCTGCAAGTTGCGCTCTGCGTCTTGCGTTGATGACGTCCCGTGCATCCACAATGGAATCGGCTACCTCTTCCCTGTTGTTCCCGCGGTTGTTGTTGTTGCGGTTTGGCTAAGGGCCAGGAGCTTGATTTGCTTGTGGTTGGCCACCTCTAGGGTGATGACTACTCGCAGCTTCCTGATCCTCTTGGTTTCTTCAGTTCTGCTGTTCCTGCTGCTGTTGACGCTGGTGGCCTCCGGGGGTACGGCTTGCTTGAGGTATTGCTGTTGCAGTAGCCCTTGATCGCGTACCGTGAAGCGAGGACAGTGGGTTCTGTCTCTCGAGTTGTTCAACAGCGTTTTTGGTGAGATTTATGACTCGTTCCAACTCGGGATTCTGGGGCATCGTCATGAGTCACAGGGTTGCTTCTGTCATTGCGGCGATTGGTGTTCTGAAGATGGGATCCGCAGCATTGTTGAATTCGTTGTTGAGGTTGCGTGGCGAGAGATGAGCACGTTCGAACGCACGAGTCCTGCGCACTTCTTTGCATTGATTCCTTTTCCTGCGGGCTGTACGAGTGACTTCGTCTTCATCAGCTGGAGCGTCTTGGGTCAGATTATCTGCTGAGATCTGATCCAAGGCTTTGTTTGGATCTTGGTTGCTTGGAGCACCCCCGGGCTGGATGATTACCAGAACCAAACGCTCGTGAGAGAAGCTTTCCAAGTCTAATTCATAATCAGCTAGGGCAGTTCCACTGGAGCCAGTATCCCACTCAGTTTCGAGGGGAGTGCCGTGTTGAAACGGGAGATCGTCAATGCTGGCGACTTCTCGCAGGTTGTCGAGTAGTTTTGCGAAGGTATCACCTCGGCAAGATTTGAGTTGCATCTTAGCCAGCGCATTGGTGATGAAATCCAGGCTGTCTTGAGGTGACTCGACTGGATCTGGGTAAACATCAAAAACGTGTGTCTCCCGGCTAGCGGTGGCTGATTGGTTTTCGACGTGAAGTGGGCGATCCAAGCTATTTTCATAGAAGGATCTAATCATCTGTTTGTAAATAGACGATGAGTTGCGCAAGCCAAAGACGGGTCGCGCAATAAGAGTCCCAATCCGAGTGGATTTTGGTTTGAGATCAATCTGAGTCCGAATAGAACTCGAGTTGTATTTGAGTTTCGGCTCGATCTCCTTAGCGAGGTTGGGAAGCAACATGATGCCACGATCATGAGATCTGGCGAGCTTGTTGGAGTCTTCCGATGTAGAGTTCTTCGGCGCGGGAGAGTTGGTTAAGTGTCTATCAAAGCCGCCTGTACCATTGGCGACACAGACCCATGAACCGAAGATGAAGGTGGCGCCTCTGGGAGGCGTCATGGTGCTGAAAGCGAAAGTGGCCATTGAACTCGCCGATGAACTCGCCGAATCCCCTACCTGGCGCGCCAGCTATCGGTGTTTACCGCCAAGCCTGCTCAGGGATACCCTTAGCAATAGGGTTTGTAGGTAGGGATTGACGGCTCTGGAACTCGATGGTGCAAGGAACACAAAGATTTAGACAGGTTCGGACCGCGAGTTGTGTAATACCCTACGTCCTGTGTGGTGGTTTGTATTGCCTTAGGTGTAGATGTGTTTCGAGGGGGTCCATGCCCGCTCTTATATATCCGAGGGGACATGGTTACATGGAAAGTCCTAGCTGAGGACAATTAGAGTCCTTCTACAACACAATCGGGTAGTTTCCTTGTACTGCAGCTAGTACTATGCCTATTAGGGTAGTTACAAAAGAGGTAAGATACATCCATGAGCTATCCCTTACTCTAGAACATTCTATGCCTGTGAGCAGTCCCGCTGTCTCGGGTCTGACAAGAGGCGTGGGGGATGCGGTAGGAAGAGAAAAGGAGCGTGGGGAGGGGTGCTGTGGGATCAGAGGAAAAAGCAGTGGGTGGTGGGCCTGCCACGTGAGAGCACGGTCCAAAAAATCGACCGCTGGGAAAGGAAAGTTACGGGCGATGGTAAACTCAGCATTGGGAGTTGCGGGCTTGCGGCAGCCGGCAGCGCGGGCCCGGCACGGTCTCTTGTCTGGATCCCTCTGGTCTAGGATCGCAATGGTTTTTCTTTTTTCTATCTCATCAGGATGAGAAAATTCCCTGCAAGGCCCTGGAACAAATCACGCTTCCTTCCATAGCCCTGAAGAGTTGAAACTTCCTTCTTTGACCCGGTTTTGATGTTGCATCCTTTGTATGGCCTCGCCGTGACCTCCGTGACTGCACCGTTAGCGGCACGCCAACGCTGTCCTTCCAGCGCGGCCACAGGGCTCTCGGTGCCCAACTGACAGGTGGGGCCCGCCCCTTCCCCACCCTCCCGCCAGGGGAGCCCCGGCCCCGTGCCGCACGCCGGCCCCAGCGTCGTCCCAGCGAGCTCGCTCCCGCTTGGCTCGCGCTCGCGCACCAGAGGACGGGTCGCCGCCGCCGCCCCGGTCAGGAGCCAGCAGGGCGCACCGGCGGGGGCGGACCAGAGGTGGAGAGCGGCACAACGCAGCATCGAGGTGCGGCGGAGTTCAAGCGCGACATTGACCCGGAGTTCAAGCGCTTCCTCCTCGAGCCCCGCAACCTCAAGTCACTCCAGGCGCTGCTACTCTACCACGTCCTCCCCGCGCGCCTCCCCTCTGACTACTGGCCCACCGCCTCCCACCCCACGCTCTCCGGCGAGGAGGTCGAGCTCGCCGCCGCGGCCGACGGCATAGCCGGCATGCGCGTCGGCCACGCCGCCGTCACGCGCCCGAACGTGGTGCTCCGCCCCGACGGGGTCATCCACAGAATCGAGCGCCTCGTCGTGCCGCGCTCCGTGCAGGAGGACTTCAACCGCCACCGCAGCCTCGCCGCGATCTCAGTCGTGCTGCCCACGAGCGAGCCCGAGGTCGACCCGAGGACGCACCGCTTCAAGAAGCCCGCGCCGCCGGTGCCCCCCGGCGCGCCGCCCGTGCTCCCGATCTGGGATGCCATGGTGCCCGGCCCGTCCATCGCGGACGGCAAGGAGAGGGACAGGGAGAAGAAGGAGAGGCCGGCGGCCGCCGGGGACGCCGAGGTCGGATCGATGGGGCCGCCGGGACGACGCCAGGGCCGCCGCGCGGCACGGGGCCAGGGCTCCCCTGGCGGGAGGTTGGGGAAGGGGCGGGCCCCACCTGTCAGTTGAGCGCCAAGAGCCCTGTGGCCGCGGTGGATGGACGGTGTTGGCCTGCCGCCTAACGGAGCAGTCACGGAGGTCATGGCGAGGCCATACAAAGGATGCAACATCAAAACCAGGTCAAAGAAGGAAGTTTCAACTCTTCAGGGCCATAGAAGGGAGCGTGATTTGTTCCAGGGCCTTGCAGGGAATTTCCCCCATCAGGATTGCAATGGGTTGGGTAATTATCTACAGAATACGTATATTCGAAACACCCTTTTCATACTGGCAAGAATTTTTACAGCCGAATAATTGCACAGCGCCGAACAACATGGCATAATTTCTACTATGGATCAGGCTTAGTTTTAAAATGTTGTTAAATGGTCAGTTTTTTATTATCTCTTATCTGGGTAAGATGACGAGATGTAGCACACACACTACACACACCCCATGCATACAACAACTTGAGATCACCTGAAACTTCGTAGACGACGGGCACGTTGTATTTCCTCTACGGCTCCACGAAGACGAGCAGAGCTCGAAACCGAACGGTGAGCGCTCCACGATCAAACCGACCACTGAGCTAAGCGCTTGTTGGCGTTAAATGACCAGTTATGAGCCTTGGGGTCATTCATCCAGTTTAGCTCTCGCTCCTATGGTGGTCCATGAGTCCAGCTTGGTTTTAGAAAACATTGTATTGGTTGTTTACTTGATAAAACATAGTTTCATATCTAAATAGAATGCTTAAGTTTATTGCTCAAGTTTATATTCAGGGCGAAGCTAGCTCTAAATTAATATGGTGCACGTCTCAAGAAGCTTACAAAAATTTGTAGTAATACATGATAACTTTAAGTCAGGCTGGTGGTTAAAATTTTATTAGGGCATGTACAAAGGTCAGACAGCTGATGTTTGTTTGTCACACACAGATAACTAAACAGTTTGTATGACAGGTTGTATGTTTAGCTATCTGATAGGTATTTAATTCACTCATTGACACATGAATCATGGTGATCTAGTGTATAATTTGATCTTTGTAGCCACTATGTTGCATACATGGAAGAATACATATGTTTCCAAATAATTAGTATGACTCTTAGCAAAATCATTTATACAATATATATTTATATGGATAGGAATACATGACATGATATAATAATAAAGCCATCGCCTGTTTTGAAAATGTTGCTCTAATTTCCATAGTAAAACAGATCTGAGCTCATGATATATCATTCTAGTTTAAAATAATTAGTAACCTCAACCTCAACCATCCATCCAATTCAACTAGCCTGGCGACAATTGGCACTCGGCCGAGCAGCCGACATAACTCGTCTGCGCTGCAGCTTGGAGCGTGTAACATCCCGAAAATTTACCCGAATAAATTACTCGCTAAAAATGTTTTTCAAAATCTTGTTTGGTCGCTGAGCTCAAGTCATTTCAAATTCTGTCATAACTCCAAATTTCCCGTAATCTTTTCCTGGCGATCCCGCCGTCCCGGTACCGAAATCAATCGTCGTCCCATCCCTGTTCTTCCTCGTTCCGCGCACGCCGTTTCCTGCCGAAGCCGCTGCATGCGCTCGCGACAGCCGCCGAGAATCCCGCCGGCGTCTCCTTTTCTTTTTCCTCTCTTTCTCTATTTTTCCTTTTTCTCCATTTTCTTTTCCCTCCTCCTTCTCTTTCCTTCTCCCTGTTTCCTGCCCACGCACTGCACGAACCACCCTGTGCCCGACCGCGAGGCTCGGCCCCTGCCCGACCCGTCTCTTCGCCCGGATACTCGCCGCGCCGCCCGTCGCTCGGCACAGCACCATCACTGGCCGCGTGCCACCACCCTTTGACGCCTCGCCGCTCAAGCCCTCACTGCTCGAGTAGAGCTCCACGCCGAGCAGCCGGCCCCTCCACTTGCCCACTTGTGCGTCCTTCCCTACCGCCCGTCACCTCGTCGTCGTCTCCGCGCCGCTCCGCGACACCAAACTAGCCCCCACGCCATTGGCGCCGCCATTAATGGCTGCACAGAGCCGGCCGGCCACCACCACCGCCGCGCCCCCTCCACCGCCTCTCATCGCCTATAAGTAGGCCCTCCGCGTCGCTCCCGAGCTCCACAACCCCCGCTGCCACCTCTAGCCCTCCTTCCCGGCCCGCAGCGCCGCCGCACGGCCGCCTCTGCCGCTCGCCGCCGTGGGCCGACCTCCCCGCTGCGCCCCAGCCCGAGCCAAGGTGGGGAATAGGTTCCCCTCGTTGCCCTCCTCCTTTTTCCTCTACTCCCGGCTGCTCCCGCGCCCTGGGCCGCCGGCGCCAGGAGCGCCGTCCCCCCCCCCCCCCCGTGCCCCCTCCTCTGCTCTCTGTCGAGAGGAAGGAGATGAAGGGCTGTTTTGCCCTTAGGCCCCTCCCTTTCCTCCTATTCTTTAAAGAGCCCTTCCACTCTCTCTAGCCCTTTTGTAAAAGAAACCCTCTCCTTTATTATATTCCAAAACAAACCCTTCCACCATGTAACCTATTTATGAATAGACCCCTACCTATTTTCTATGGCCTCCCTGATCTTTCCAAAAATTATAAGCAAGTCCTTTCACTCTCAAAAATATTTACGAAGGAGCCCTCAAACCTTCGTTTAGCTCATAATCCCTCGTTAACCTATCATTCTATGCACCAAAAATCCTCTAATTATTCCGAAACTCGACCACGCCATTCCCAATATAATTCTGGCCGTGCCATTAGAAAATTCCCCCAAAATATTATTCCTATTTCCATGTCTTAACGCTTCCTGATTCGAGCTCAACGGAAAAACTTTTATTTCTTTTTATTTATTGTGTGTTTGTTTGTGTGCGCCGTAGATCACGGAGTGACCGAGGAAGAACCCGTCGACGAGCAGTACCGCGAGCAGGTGTGCGAGGACCAGTACCGCGACCCCGAACCCGAAGGACAATACCTCAATCAGGACTTCCCGGAAGGCTTTGTGAACGGCAAGTCCAATCTCATCCTTTGATTGCATATTTTGACCCAGTTTTATAAACACAACCTATTGGCCAGTTTTACAAAATTGCATATGCTTTTACTGCTGAAAAAATGGTTGGATAGCCACCCCTTGATTTATTATAACCATTCCTTAACCACCTAGATTAATGTCTAAATATAATTTATTCTATTTGGATGTTAATCGCTGCTAGAATACTTAGGACCTTGCGTTTAAATTACGACACAACAAACGTGGTACAACTTATTTTATAAAAGGAAAACGAGTGAGTGTGTGGGAAAGGAAAATGTGGAATTTTTGGAAACTAAAGAAAAGGATGTTAAGATGGGATGGATGAATGGCATTCCCTGGGTGGATTGTCATACGTTGGAGGCTTGTACCGTTGTGGTAGAGCAAGAAGGTTGGGAGATATCTATCCTGTCACAACTAAGGACCGAGTTGATGTGTCATCTTGCCTAACTCAACTATCATGCAAACCACTCGACCGTTGTGTGTGGCAACGGCTTAGCATAAACCCCACTAGTTATTCTGACAACCATCAGGAGAGCTGAGAGTAACGGGTGATCAAGGAGAAGGGATAAGGTCGTGGTGACTTATGCCCCGGCTAAACCTCAGAGATAGGTCAATGGCCCCTTGGTGGAGCCCGTGTTGGCTAGTCAGGTTTAGCTAAGGTGGGTAATGGCTTTGTTGGGATCTGCACCGACACTAAGGTGATCGTGCTGTGGTACCCCACTTGTGGGTAAAGTTGCACACCTCTGCAGAGTTTAAAACCTATTCGAATAGCCGTGCCCACGGTATTGGGCGAGTTACGGTTCAGTCACACAACTAGACTTTTGGGAGGGATGTTTTCATGGCGTGAGTTGTTTTGGGAAGGTGTCCGGCAGTTGTGCCGTGAGCTACTGCGGATGGGGAGTCCGGTAGCATTAAAACTTGGATCATGTCGTGCCCACTCATTATTTGGTTAAGAAAGAAACTGCTTTAAGAAAACTCTTTTCGAAAATAAACCCTTGCATATGTAAAATCTAACTTTACGGCAAATAAACCTCAGCCCTATCCTTGATTTATCCTGTGCATATCTATGAATTCTCCCTCCATGGATGGGGTTGGACTTGTTGAGTACTTTTGTACTCACCTGATATATATTTGTGGTTTTTCTTCAGAAGAAGATCCGGACTTCGTTGTTGAAGACGTTGAGTAGAGGTCGCGTCCGCGCCCAACCTTGCCTGTGGTGTTGGTCCCCTGCAAAATGCTTCTGTTAGCGCAGTACTCTGAGCCCGAACTAGAAACCGTCTGGGTCGTGTTTTGGTGTATCACCGTAGCTGTTTTATTACTTATTATCGTTTGTATCGAGTGTCCGCCTCCTCGGATGTTTGTACGGTGACTGAACCGTCTGTTGAATAAATATATTATCAGCCTCCTGAGACTGATATTTGTATCACATTTAATTTTACTTATGTGTGGGGACGTTTCAGAACGGCCGACGGTGCTCCCCGTGCGACCATCGGCATTTGGCGTTGCTCCTATCCATGCTCGCAGATGGCCAATTTGTTGGACGGCAGCTTGATTCCACCGTGCAGGCCTTCGATTCGACTGCAACGGATGTTGTTTCGCCTGCACGCAGACGGCGGCACTCGGCCGAGCAGCCAACGGAGCTCGCCTGCGCCGCAGCTTGGCAAAGGCAAGTTGCGGAAGGAGTGGGCCAGGATCGACTAGTCTGTTGGAGTGGAGTCAAATATAGAGAGTAATTTTTTGCTAAGTGGATAGCTAAATGTGAATATATAAGTTGAAATTTGGCTAGTCTGCTAGAATTGCTCTAAACAAGAAGAAGTTGCACACACAAAAACAAAAAAAAACATTTTTTTTACTTAGTTATAGGCTCTACTTTTAGCAACAAATTTCTAACTATGTTTCCGTGGTTTAGACTACTATAAACCATAACAGCTATCAGCAAACGAGTAAACGACGGTATCACTTGCTTGTTACTCTTAACAAACTTGCTTGTTTGAAGTGGATACTCGTTTTTCTTTATAAGGTCTTGTTTAGATCCCAAAAAATTTCCAACGCTACAGTAAACTCGAATGTTTGACCACTAATTAGGAGTATTAAATGTGAATAACTGACAAAACTCATTCCACAACCCCTTGCAAGATGAATCTTTTAAATCTAATTGGACCATATTAAACAATGTCATACTACAGTAAACAACCTCTAATAATGGATTAATTAGACTTAATAGATTTGTCTTGTGATTTTCCGTCCATCCGTATAATTAGTTTTATAATTAAATTATATTTCATTCTTCTAATATTCTGTTGAAAATTACTACAATAAATTTAGTCTAAATTTTTACAGCGTCTAAACACACCCTTGCCGATGGTTCATGGCCGGCGCACAGATTCAAGCATGATCAAGTTGCTCGTCCTTCTCCTGGGGCTCAATTACACCAATTGATGGATGAGACGCCAACAAGGAATAGGGAAGCCGTCAGGCCGGCGCGTACCTTGCTCAGATCACGCGCGCATCCCGATGCTAATAATGCCTGCGCTCCTCATGTTGCACGCCGTCGCGCAACACGACGGCGGGGCGCCGAGAATTTGATGCGCAGCCTGCTGTAGGCTGCTGTCCACCGTCCAGTACTGTGTTCACTTTTAAAATTTCTCTTTTCAAACTTCACTGTTCACCTATCACATCAATTTTTTTTACTTCATACATGGAACATTAAATGTAGATAAATAAAAAAACTAATTGCATAATTTTGATGTACACGACGAGACGAATTTTTTGAGTCTAGTTAGATAATAGTAAAACAATAATTACCACAAACAAATGAAAAATATTATAATATACCACAGTGTCCGATATAACTTTTTTTATAACTATTTTACAGATCTAAACACACCCCGACTCCAAGGCAGGGCGCCCCAGGGCACGTCCTCTGATAGAACTGGCCGTAGCTCTGTTAATGTTACAGCGTGCGGGCAAATCCACGGGGAGTCGAAGAAGATCTCGCTTCTGGTCCGGTGTCTGATAGCACCCGCCCGGCGCATCTGCTTTCCTCACGTGGAAAACGAAGAAGGAAGGGGACGTCGTCCTGTGCACCGTGAGCCTTTTGCTGAAGATCGGGCAGGCAGCGAGATCAATGTGCCTCTTGGTGGCTGTTGGCCCTCCTGTTCCCGGTCTATCTAGTCTTTACTACTTTTGTACTGTGGATATGACCCAAATCAATCTTCCGGACACTTCTTCACAATGTGTTCCTCATGTCGACGCTACTTGCGCTGTGTTCGTCTTCTTCTTCTTTTTTTTTTTTGGGCAGGCGCTGTGTTCTTTTGAAGGACCCCTTGACCTTTTGTGACCTGCACCTGGCCAGTGGCCTGTTACGCCTTCATTATGCGCTGCCTATGGTCTATGGATCTAATCTATAGCTATGCAGTGCACATGGACACATGGTACTGCCTCACACATTCTATGAACACTGGTTTTGTTTAGATGCATAAAATTTTGCGTATAAAATACTATAGCACTTTCATTTGTATTTAATAATTATTATCTTGTCATGAGTTAACTAAGTTTAAAAGATTCGTCTCGCAAATTATAGACAAACTGTGTAATTAGTTATTTTGTTTGGCTATATTTAATACTTCATACATGCGTTAAAACATTCGATGTGTTGGTGAATCTTGTAAAGTTTTGGAATTTTGAAGGAAACTAAACAAGGCCTAACTAATTTCTGTTGGTCAACAGTTTGATGCATGAAACTGACTGAGTACTACAGGTTGGAGTGATTTAAGAGAACACAAAAATGTGCAGCCACGAAACCCATGTTGAAAGCTTGGATGAAGGATGAGAGTGATAGTGATGAAGTAAGGATGATAGTGATAGTGATGAAGTATGTTTCACGTGTCATTCTTCACCTGATTATTGCCGTTAAAAACTTGCTTCTAATTAAACGTTTTGAGGTCATAATATTAGTCCGCTTCAGTGGCGAAGCCACCAATCTGGGGAGCCATGGCGGCCGCCATACCTGCCAGCCGATGAACACTCCAACTGCCATCATAGTTTACCAAATATGATTGGTTAGAATACAATAGACAGTAGTAGGTTCGCTGTAGGTCCACCACTGATCCGCTTCCATATCAACATTTAGTTATCGCATGGTATGAGAGATAAACTCTCACTGCCATAGCTTGTTCGTATCTCAATATCTGACTAAGCTGTACAAATGAGAGTGACTTATTACCTCTAGCCAGTACTACTTGGATCGCGGCATTTTCCGCAAGCTGCTTTGACAGATTCAGCGATTACCAACTTGGCTACTACGACCTACTCCTAGACCAGACCGAATGTTTCGCTAGCTTTGCCATTAAACCACATGCAAAAATTGAATGAAGCTATCTGCGCTGCTAATAATTCCACGCGAGGTCGCGAGCTGCCGCCATGTTCAGCCCGAACTTTTCAGCTCGAGCGGCGGGTAACGCTGAGGTCAGAAAAGAAGCGCATTTCCTTTGACCCGATGCGGAAGTCGCAGCCCCTCCAGGCAGGCACGAAAAGCGCGCCACCCCCGGTGCGCGACTCGGCTCCATCACCCGTGACTAGGTTCCCTCGTGTCAGGCCGCAACGCCTTCTGCCAATGCCCAGTTGCCCACGCCACGGCACACTGCCGCTTCTCCACGCGGCACGTGCTCCGATCTGACTCTGATCAGTCCAGCGCGGCCGCACGTTGGCCTCGTGCGCCGGCGATCCCACGGCGCGCTCCAAAGATAATCGAACCAAGGCAGCGCCCAAACAGGGCCATACAGCGCACACGTCGCGCGCGGCCCCCGCGGACGCGTGTATATAACCCGCCACCAGGCGCGCGGGCGCCGCCTGCGCCACAAGCACCCCTCCGCGCCGCGCGGCCTTTCGTCCCGGTCCCCGATGGCCGCGCCCGCGCCGAGGCCGGCCCGCGCCCTGCTTGCTCTCGCCGTCGCCGTCGCCGTCGCCGTCGCCGTCGCCGTCGCGTGGCCCGGCGCCACGGGCGCCGCGGCGGGCGGCGCTGGCAGCAGCGACGTGCTGCTCCGTGCGCGGCGCCCGGAGTTCGCGGCGTGGATGGCCGGCGTCCGGCGGGCCATCCACGAGCGGCCCGAGCTGGCGTTCCAGGAGCACGAGACGAGCGCGCTGGTCCGGAGGGAGCTCGACGCCATGGGCGTCGCGTACAGGTACCCGGTCGCCGGGACGGGCGTCGCCGCGTCCGTCGGTACCGGGGGCCCGCCGTTCGTCGCGCTGCGCGCCGACATGGACGCGCTCCCGCTGCAGGTGCGCTAGCTCCCTCCGCTTCGAATTTCTTCAGACCGTTTTCTTGTGTGTTCGTTCTGGAATTCGATTAGGAATTTGCGGTGTGAAACGACGACGAATTGCCGAGGTTTCATCACATGGCTTGACTTTCCACCGCAAATTGGACGATAAATTCAGGCGCCATTTGAGCTGCTGCAAGCCTACTAGAAATGGCAGCAGGTTGCACCTCAAAAGGAGAGGAGTAAAGGAAGGATTGGCATTAGAAATCGAACTGTGTGCTAAAGTCATGCGTACAAGTCGAAGTGTCATTCGTCGGGTCATCAAGTGCAAAGTCAAGCGAGCGAATCATCTTGAATCCTTGAATACTATACACAATCGGACAACCGGTAAGGTTTATCCAAACAGGAAGCAGGTCGCATCGGGGCACGTGTGTTAACCTCGCTCAGCAAGACAGAAAGTTGACTCAACTCTCTTGCCCTTGCTCCCAAATAAAGTTGCATATACACTAGCATTCCATAATCAAACTTTAATTCAATTCCCATGCGTGGCCTTCAAACTTTTTTTTTTCAATATCTGTGGATCAGGAGGAAGTGGAGTGGGAGCACAAGAGCAAGGAGGAGCGGAAGATGCACGCCTGCGGCCACGACGCGCATACCGCAATGCTGCTCGGCGCCGCCAGGATCCTCCATGAGCGCTGCCACGAGCTGCAGGTTTGGTCGCAACTTGAGCCTCGCCTCCTCCTTCCTCCCTTCGCTGTCACACACACTGTCTTCAACTGTTCATCTTATAGTACTTGTTTCTCTCTCCCGGTTGCCGTCGGGTAACCTGTGTGCGTGTCACATTGTCGCAGTTTTCTGGGTTTCAGGTCGCCTGATTTGAACTTCTTTAATTGTCACGTTGCACGGTTGCATATTCCGCGCAATTATTTATGCAGGTTTCATTCAGAGAACAGTTAGCGCGAGCATTAGTTCGTTGTGAAGTCGTTTTCCCACTTGATGCTTGAGATCTCTAAATACGATCCCCCTTTAAAGCGATCGAGAGATGAGCCTGCCAATTCCCCTCATCCTCAACAACTTTCTATGTTGTGTCCTCCATTATTTTTTAAATTATGACAATTTAGCGCTTGGATTTACTTTTACTCTGCTTTGACTTCAGAGAAATGTTAGTAATTGTTCAATTTGGACGCAGCCTTTTAATTTATTAATGGTAAAGTAAAGGGGACAAAAGGTAAAGAAAATGGGCATCTATTGGAGTAAGCACACACATCTTGCATAGTCTTATACTCTGATTTACTTTTTCTCCGTTCCAAATTATAATTTGTTTGACTTTTTTAATTCTAAGTTTGATTTGTCTTATTCAAAAAAATTGTGCAAACATAGTTAAATTTAGGTCATTATTGAAGAACTTTTATTAATAAAGCGAGCCGCAACAAAAGAAATAATATTTTGCACAAATTTTTGAATAAAATGAGTGGTCAAACTTAGAGTAAAAAGGTCAAATGAATTATAATTTGGAAGAGGGAGTATCTGCTAAAACGCGCACTTCGGATTGAATTTCTCCTCCTTGCAACAAGAACTTAAAGACTTCCCATGGGACGCCCCAGTCGTCTTTTGCTACAATGCCTGTCAGTCCGTGGAATAAACCATGGGGAAGCTTTTGTTTTCTTGCGCGCGGATCTCGAACTCTTTTGGAGATGTCGATCTGTTCGGGCACAAGACGTATTCAGTTTTCACATTGCGCGCGCCTAATTCACTCCGATTTCATAGATCTGTTTCTTCTGATGCAGCAGTGTTCAACTAGCTATTGGACTGAAGAGTCCTTTAAATTTATATTGACAACTAGGCCTCACAGCATGTAATAATGGATGCGAAGAAGAAATATGCTAGTGATAGAGCACATGGTTTTTTTTTCACTAGGCAAGGCCACAGAGGGGCCAGCCGGTGCCACCAGAGGCGGCCTGGGAACGCGCCACAGAGGGGCTGCGCCCCAGCGTGCAGGCGCCCGTGCTTGAACCCGGGCGGGTGCGCTCCCCAGCTGGGAGTCGCACCAACCGAGCTACACTCGGTCTGCACATTTCTCCTTTCATTTCTCCTTTGTGATAAAATGAGATGAGTAGCTCCTTTCATTTAGTTTTGTTGTCGTCAAGAGTTCTCCTTTTGCAACATTTGCTAGAATCTAATTCTTGGGTGTAGCTCAATCTATCGATTTGCTATTACTAACATGAAAACATATGCGATCATCTATCAGCAAATAGGTACTGACGATGAAGTGTGCTTGTCCTCTTCGAACTAAGTTCTGTTGTTGCCGCAACAGTGCAATTTTCAGCGAGCAGGAAAAAGAGCGAAATTGATAACAAACAAAACTCTAATTTTATTTCTTGCAGGGTACGGTGATCCTTCTTTTCCAGCCGGGAGAGGAGGTGGGCATTGGCGCCAAGAAGATGGTGGAGGCCGGCGCCGTGGACAACGTCGAGGCCATCTTCGGGTTCCACGTCACCGTGATGCTCCCCACCGGCGTGGTCGGCTCCAGGCCCGGCCCGCTTCTGGCCGGGTGCGGGTTCTTCGAGGCGGTGATCACCGGGGTGGGCGGCCACGCGGCCCTCCCCCAGAGCTCCGTCGACCCCGTCGTGGCCGCCTCCAGCGTTGTCCTGAGCCTGCAGAGCCTCGTCTCGCGCGAGGCCGACCCGCTGGACTCGCAGGTAGTGACCGTGACGAGGTTCCAAGGCGGCGGCGCGTTCAACGTGATCCCGGACTCCGTGACCATCGGCGGCACGTTCCGGTGCTTCTCCAGCGAGGGGTTCCTGCGGCTGAAGCGGCGGATCGAGGAGGTGATCGTGGCGCAGTCGGCGGTGCACCGGTGCGGCGCGTCCGTGGACTTCGGCGTGGGGGGCAGCCCGCTGCTCGCCCCGACCGTCAACACCCCCTTGCTGCACGCGCACTTCGAGGCCGTCGCCGCGGAGACGGTGGGCGCGGGCAGCGTCCGCGGCGCCATGGAGCCGTGCATGGGGAGCGAGGACTTCTCGTCCTTCTCCGAGGCCGTGCCGTCGTCCCACTTCTACTTCGTCGGGATCCGGAACGAGGGGATCGGGGCCGTGCACGCCGCGCACTCGCCGCACTTCCTCATCGACGACGACGCGCTCCCCTACGGCGCCGCGATGCACGCCAACCTCGCCGCGGGGTACCTGCGGCGCCGCGCGGCGCCCAGCGGGCCCGGGGATTCCCGCGACGAGCTGTAGTGCTTCTTCTGCGCGGCCTGTCGCGACACGGCGCCGGCGGCGAGAGCCTCGCGCTCGCGCGTACCCAATCGAAGGCAGCTCGGTGAGCTCAACAAGGCAAGGCCCAAGCCGCAGGCGGCGCCTGCCATCATCTTGGAGTACTTGCCAGTTGCCACGCGTTGGGGGCGTTGGGAATCCACTCGGTGTTCAGATGTAGAGATGTAGCAGTCTGATTGATCATGCTGCTCAGTGCATGGGGGTGTAAAGCTGCTGGTCAATCTCAAGATGTGATTATTAGTGCCTGATCATAGAGGCGCTCACGTCTGAATTATGATGCAAGAATGAGCTCGTAAATGAAAGGCTCGCTGGTGAACATGCCCCGAGAGTTCGAGAATCTGAATCGTTCTGAAATATCTACCTCCAGTAACTTCAGAGCATAAATGTCACAGAAAATGCATTCCTGAATTGTTATTACAAACAGTCTGCACAAGAGGAAAACACATCAACCTGACACAAGAACAGAGCTCCTAAATACATGTAGTAGGAATGTGTAGGGAAAAGGGGCGCATAACGCAGGCGACAAGTGCAAGAACAGCAACGCCACGCCGTGTCCTCGAACTCAGTGGCGCAGGCTGCCGAAGAGGAGCGCCACGGCGGGGCAGAGGAGGGCGGCGACCAGCGAGGAGGGCACGGCGCCGGCGCCGGACGTGGGGCTCGGCGCCGGCTCGTCGGCGGCCATCGCGACCCCCGCGAGGGAGGACACGGCGACGGCGGCGACCACGACGGCGCGGCGGAAGGCCTTGGACGCCATTTCGCTGTGGTGGACCTTGCAAGGTTTCGTTCCGTGCACGGTAGAAAGTGAGAAGCCGAGGGAGGTGCTGTACTGGGCGGTGCCGGTGCAGAGATGAACGGCGCCCGTTATTTATAGCTGAAGAAACCGTGAGGCTGGGCTGGGGCCGGGGAACCAAACCACCACGTTCCGTCTGCCTGGCCTGGCATGCCCGCCTCCCCGAGACAGCTCACGACCAACGGCCGGTAGGCCCCTTCGGGCCTGGCCTAGCTGCACGTTCCGTGCTCATCGATGACATGAGAGTTGAGTGTACATGGGCAGGTGCAGAGCACAGCACTGCGTGTTTACTACTGGCTGCTAATGCATTTGACACTGCGACAGCACGCCAGTTCAGAACCTGCAGATGCAAATGCTCCATTTATGACGTGCAATGGTGAACTGCAGAAGAACTTGGCAAGAAGAACTTGGCAAGAAAACTTGGATAATTTGCTTGTTTCCCACGGTCATTTTCGCCAAGGTTGTTCATAATTCAGACGCAGCGATGTGAACTTTGATTTGAAAACACCATGGGAGCCAACGGAAAGGCGGTTGAGCGGACCGCGCGCACCACATGGCCCCGCCTTCCCCAATGCCCCAAAGCGTACCCCAATGCAATGGCAACGAGTGGGGCTCACCCTCGCATCTCACGGCGGCGGCGGCGGCGTGTTTAGATTTCATCGCTTTCCTCTCGGTCGTCATCGCCAGCGCCGCGCGCGACGACAGTCAGACAGACCGGCGAAGGTTTAGAGAGCCGCCAGCCAGCCAGCATGGTCCTCACGGATTGTTGCTGTCGCCGCCGTGCTCGTTCCTTGTTGGCTGAATGCCAACTTGCCTTTCAGAAAGCGCTCGGCGCGTCGATGCCGCCGAGATGGTCTTGGGCTGAGCCGAGCTACCGGACGCCAGATTAACATCCCAGCGATCCTGGATGGGGACAGCAGGCTTTGCGCTACTGAATTGCGCGCCGCTTCCTTAGGCTTTGGTTCCATCGCTACGGCTACGGAGCACGATCGAGACTGAATGCTGACTATTTGGACGAACAGCTAAACAAGGATCGTCAGACAGTGTGTCACTAATCAAGCAGGACTCATGAGCGGCCTGAACCACTCCGAGAATCTCACACCGGGGCACCGGGGCCCAACTAACTTGCAGTGTCCTGGCAAAGTGGAGGATTTGGCCACTTGACAGCGCAGAAGGGACGCTGTTCACCGGGTTTCTGAATGGGAGAAGTTCAACCGAAGCCACGGTTGACATGATTACTGCCTGTGGCAAAGCAAAATGATATAGGCCATGGATGGTTTGGCACTGCCACTGAGGACGAGCGAGTTGAACAGAGAAAGAAGGCAACACTCGTGTTCTCGACCTGCTGTTAAGCCGCTCCAAACTTACTTGCACTTCTCAATTATTCATTTATTCACACTAGTAGGGTGCACGTGCGGCACGCACGTGTTTATAAAGAATAATGTTGCAAAAAAATACCCACAATAAATTTTAGTTACAACAATAATTTTTAGAAACTATATATGGTGAAAACAAGCAATGAGGTCTCAAGTTGAGGTGAAAGTAGACAAATATTCGAAATAAGAAAAAGTATATATTATGAAAATAGGTAACAGTATGTATAAGGTAGTAGGAAGCACGTGCGGGTAATTAAAAAGATAATTATATACAAATAATGAAGATGCACCTACCCTACCACACAGGCAAGTGTCATATCATAAAAAAAATATATTTAAAGAATAATTGCATTACAAGAAACGACTACTAAAGAATTAACCTTGTTTGTCAATACTGTAGCAATCACTCTGTAAATGGACTCCTACAAACATTCTTTAATTTTTACATTCCTAAAAGACTCGAGCTACTGGTCAGTCATACATATATTTTATTGCAGAATTTTAATCTTCATAACTTTGATCGTGGTACATCATAGAACTCGTTTAGAACTTTGAGCGTGGTACATCGTAGAACTCGTTTAGCTCCTCAGCTCGAGCCACAACCCCAAATTTGATGCCATCAGGCAACACAATATGTGTATGTATGCCAATCATCCATCTGCAGCCTGTTTAATAGGAAAATAGAGTTAAAGTGCCTGTAAATTATAAAAGAAACACATGTATTCAATATTGGTTTAAGTTAATAAATGAAAGCATGTATGGCCACAAGATAATAGATTGATTGATGGAAAGGAAAACCTCATACACATTTATAGACAAGGAACCAAAGCAGTGAAACTAAGAAAGATACCAAAAGAATAGGATGTTGAAAATAAGAAATCTAAGATTGATTTGAGGCATATGTTCGTAACAGTCAATAGCCCAATAGAGGTCAGCCATAGGTCAACCAATATTTCAAAAGCAGTCGAACAATAACTTAGAACATTTTCAGAAGTGATACATTTTCCAAAAAATAAAACTAATTAGGATCACTACCTCCTTGTGCTTGCCAGAATTCTCCAGCCTTTTGACAAGACCAGCTTGACGACATATCTAAGCAGCAATCTCATTGTGTGGAAGCCCAGCAGCAGAGAAGAGAGGAATTTTATGCCCTCGTGCAATTGAGTTCATCACATCAATGGTGGATATTCCTGTTTGAATCATCTCTTCTAGATAGGTTCTCTCACTGGGTTTGATAAAACTTCCTGAAATATCATCAGACGTCACAAGCTTATCACATAGTAAACAGTTTCCAAAAGAGAGGTCACTGGAGTCATCATGTGTACCACATATGGCGGAGATACAAATAGCATACAAATCCGAATTGCTTAGTCGACATTTCGCAAACATAACAAAGAACCTCTCCCATACTCATAGCACCACATTATCACCAGGATCCCCTATACTATTATCCCGAATCAGAGTAATATAAGTTTGATGTATCCTGAATCAGACTAATAGGCATTCATTATAGTTTGGGACACGAGATCGATTGCACCTGTTATCGTTGCTGTTGCAGCAGCTTGCCCCAAACTCAGCTTCATCGCCTGGCCGTCACCTTCACCAGCGCACATCCAGGACCAGCTGTTGTTGTAGAGGGCCAAGCAGCAATCCTGAAAATCCAGCCCCATCTTCGGGCACCAGAAATGAACATACCACTGTAAACATCAATATATGAAATAATAGAGAAAATGGATCTGGTGTCTTCTAAAGATCAAACTTCAGCATGGAATCATTTTTTTATATACTAAAAAGAGCAAAACTTTAGAGTACACATAGGAACAAAGGGACAATTCCAAGAATGGACCAAAAGTGTCATTTACCAATAAATACACAAAGAAACAATAGATATTTCTTATATTTTGAGTATGCAGTTTCTTATTTTGCTGTAGCAGCACTACACAAATGGAATCAATTTTCAGTTAAGTTAAGAGAAGACTAGCAGAAAATGATATATGCCAGTCAAAATACTTCATTTTACAACAGTGGTGTTAGCTTTACGGGACTAACTATAAAAAGTAATCAGCCACGGCCCATGCTAATAATTCAGCCATCAGTATGTGATATGAATCTACTGAAGTTTGTAACCTCAAGAAAAGAAATGTTTCTGCAGAAAAGCAAGAGCACATGATCTGTCTGTCATTGTTACCTTCACTGTTCAGTATGTCTGCATCAAGCATATGAAAAAACAAAGACATGGAAATATTAGACTGGTCCCTGTACTGCCATTTGGTTTATGCTAAGGAAAACACATTAACTGTGGTTGATATATATCACTATCTAGTTAAATGTTTTAGATGAAAGAGACAAGTACTTCGCGATATCTACAAACAAAAACAAAAACATGTTTGTGAAAACCTGTCGATCAGTCTCCAATCCATCCCTTGCAGCCTTAGGTGCAAAAGATAATGCATCGATTATGTTGCACTATTTCCTACAAAAGAACTTTGACATAATCAGCACCCGAGCAGAAAACTCGTTCTCTCTTATAATTAAGCTTAATGAAGGGATGCCTATAGCAATTTCAGGGAAAAAATAACCAGAATGTACAAAAGCTAACAGGTCCATCATTAGAAAAACTAACTTTGTGGTGGAAGTTGGAGATACTTTATCCTCCTCCACGCCAAGGCTTCACAGACCAACAATTTTGCAATAGTGGTCAATGAAAGTGGCCTTCTTAATCAGCAACCAAATAAATCAAGATCCACAAACAAAATTTCATCCCCAAATTAAACTACATGCTAGGTTTACTAATAAATATCAAACTGTAAACTGCATGTGCTAGGTGCGCATTCAGGGTGCTAAAATACTTATTTCAAGGGACTGATGAAGCAGTTTTCATACCTCTGGATAGAATTGGACATTTACCTCACCCAAATTTCAACACCCAGTGGATAAAATTGGATATTTATGACTCGATCTAATCATATCCAACCAGTTTATCGAACCCTAGTTGCCCAAATCGAAAGCCACGGGAACCAGAGGTAAGTTATGCTTGGGGCTCACCTTGGGGTGGACTTGAAGCTGACGTATGGAGTATGGACGCCGGATTGGTGAGGGAGAGTCGTCTGGGGGAGGGAGGAGGCGCACTGCGTCGCCGCCCTTCAGCGTGGGGGGCTCGCTGCCGTCATAGGCATTGGTGAAGAGATGTGCCCGCCTGCCGCCTGCCTGCAATTCCGCTCAGGCGCAGATGAGCCCCTGGCCGCCTGCCTGCGATTTCGCCCTAAGCATCCAGGAGGGGGAGGAGGACGTGGCGGCGGCAAGCGGCAGGAGGGGGAAGAGACCATGGCACCGTGCGGGCGCAAGGCGAGCAGCAGGAGGGGAGGAGGCCGTGGCGGCGTCGAGGGTGAATGCGGAGGCGAGGCTCGTACGACGCCTCCAAGAGCGACGGCGCCGGCAAGCAGCGGACCCCACCTGTTGGTCGACAGCGCGGGCTAGACGGGCGGCGATCTCGGCAGCGGCACGCCCCGCTGTTGTGCAGCATCCAGGCCACTCCTCCACCTCGCGGGTAGCGCGAGTCGCGCCGCCGGGCCGCTGCTGCGTTGCTGGCCGGGCATCGCGTCGCCTCCGCAGGGGGGACTGCAGGGGGAGGGGAGTTGGAAGGGCGGCAGGGGAGAGTGGGGAGAGGACAGAGGAGGGGAGGCGGCGGCGGGGTATGCGGCGGGGAAGGAGAACGGAGGCGTGATTGACGGGGTCGGGGTAAGCGGAGAGGCACGGTGTCAAAAGATTAAAGGATTTGGTAGAAATATTTTAGAATAATCAATTTTTGCACTGCTGATTCTTGTCAAGTCAGGGTACAACCAAAAACTTTCTGATATGTGGACCCTCCGTGAGAGGGTTACAAGTAAACTTATAGGTGGATGTGATTTCAATTGTTTTGGTTTTTTATAGTATAGATTATAATATAAATACAAATTCTTGGCGCGTTGGTCCCCTCTTCTGACTTTCCTTTTCTCGATAATTTCTTTTAATTGCATTTTCCCTATTTTTACGCAACTTTTCCAGAGAAAAAAATTCTTCGTACTCCCTCCGTCACAAAAAAAAGTTATTCTAGAATTTAAAATTTGTTCCAAAAACAAGTCATCTTATCCTATTTAGTAAGTACATATTTATACAAGAATCAATTAGTGCCAAATATGAGTAATAAATATGAGTAAATATGATCATTTTACCTTCTTATTTATTTGTCCTAGAATTTCTAGGGTGACTTTTTTTTGGATGGGGGAGTATAATTTTTTTGAAGAACTTTATTACAATAATTTTGAAAAACTTGTTCAAAATAATTTTTATACAAAGCTTTTGTAAATAAGTAGTAAGACAGCTGGCCTGCGCTGGGAGTGCACGCCCACGGATCAGGGCAGCTTGTTCTAACTTTTAACTACGACCGTTTTCTAGTCCTTTCCTGTAAGTCGTTATCATTCTTCGTATTGTCACCAGCAAGTAAAGAACCCCCAAAATGTTGGTTTTAATAGTATGGGAATATGGGATGCACAAACGATGAGTTAAGATTCCCCATCAAAGCATCATTTCGCCACACTGCGCCCTGGACACGTCGACGAGGAATTCACTGAAAGCTCATCAAATTGCTTGCCAATGGGATAGACTATCCATCATACGTTCAGACGTGAAACGATTTGGAACTGATAAAAGTACAGGCACAAATACGCCAATCATATGATGCCCCCGACCTAATACACCACGATTCCACAGCCACTCACTGAAGGGATCGTATTCTCCCGTCCAAGACTAGATAGCCAGTTTATCAGGTACCATGTACGGTCGCAATCTTCTTCAGATGTCACCTTTAGCCCTTTTTTTTCAGGCCGCCTCATGTCGAAAACAAGTACGCTAACGAGCATTTTCTGCTGGACCTGATACAAAGAGCATCCAATTCCCTCAGCACCAGCACATAACCATCTGCATTTTCAGTTCTGAACTTGCAGCATATAAGTGCGCTATGTTTTGCCTGTACCTTTGGCTGTCTGCAACTCAACTCTGAACAATCCTAGTCTCACATCCTCCGGTTTCAGGTGACAAGCTACCAATCATGGTAATGGCCATCCGTCGTTCATTCAGCAAATCAGCACGGTTTCTTTCTTTCGTTAATCTTTCTGGTGCATGCGGATTCACACTTTGGGGGGACCCCAAGCTGGGGCGTTTCAAATCTCTGAACACCATGTGCGTTCAATGTGGTTGTCGTTTCCTCACAGCAACCGGCTCAGCAGAGAAGGATGGTCGCGTCGAGCAAGGTGATCAAGGTCGGGCCGTGGGGCGGCCGCGGCGGGAGCCCGTGGGACGACGGCCCGCACCGCGGCGTCCGGAGCATCACCGTCACGTACGGCCGGTTCCTGGAGTCGATGCGGGTGGAGTACGCCGACAGGAACGGCCGCCCGGTCCTCGGCGAGAAGCACGGCGGCGGGACGGCGCGCAGCCTCTCCGCCAAGGTAGACGAACGGCCATCCCACGCGCGCTAGCTGCTCGCCAGTCTCTCTTACAGCTACCTAGCTGATGACCAGGCCACAACTCCGCATGTGAACTGTCGCGCAGATCGAGCTGGACTTCCCGTACGAGTTCGTGACGGGCGTGAGCGGGTGCTACGGCGCGGCGCACGGCGGGGCGCCGCCGGTGGTGCGCTCGCTGGCGTTCGCGACGAGCCGGGGGGCGGCGCACGGCCCGTTCGGGGACGCGGACGCGGGCGGGGTGCCGTTCGCGTACCCGATGGAGGGGGGCGTGGTGGTCGGGTTCGCGGGGCGGAGCGGCTGGCACCTCGACGCGCTGGGCCTCCACGTCGCGGCGCTGCGGGCCGAGACGCTCTCCGACGTGGTGCAGGAGCGCGGCCTCGCGGCGTACCGCTCCTTCGTCTACGGCGACGACGGCGGCGGGGCGACGCGTCGGCAGGACAAGAAGAAGCCGTTCGAGTGGTGCTACAAGTAGCAACTGTTGGTAGAGTGCTACGAAACGAAGTAGCCGAACTGCACTGAAGAAGCGGTCCCTTCCGTCCGGTGGGCCGGAAAGGGCTCCTCCAAAAACAGAGTGGGCGATCGCCTACTCCCCTGTCACTACACGTGCAGAATTCTTACGAAAGGATAAGATCAAGTTGTCACGTTGCTGTGAGTTGTAATCCGGGGAAGATTGCTCGACAACAGGGCGAAAGTTTGCCGCCCCGGGAGCCAATGGTGCGCGAAAGAGAGTAGCGAAGCAGAGTCAGCTCACGTCAAAAGCGTTGGGAGCGGCAGCCGCGGACGACGACGGCCGCAACCAGCCAGCTCTCCCTCTCCTGAATGAATGGCCTGGCCCCTCGTCCCACACGTCAGTGACTCAAAGTCACTCTCCAGTACTGCAGAGGATCCTCCCGGCTCGCTGGGGGTCACTGCCGCCGGACGGGACGGGACGACGCCACGCTGCGCGGGAGGAAACGGACAGGCACAGGCCGAACCGACACGGCCGCTAGCGGGAAGGAGGAAACGCACGCACCCGTGCATCACCCGCCGTTCCGCCCACAGCCAGCCCCGCATCAAGACACCTCGACGATCCGTGGGGTCCAGCACGCGCCCACGTGTACCGTGTACGTACCCCCACAGCTTTCAAATCACGGCCTCCCGTGGCTCGTGCCGTCGCCGTTCGTCCCTACTCGCACGCACGATTTCCCTTCCACGCCCCCGGCGTTTCGAATCCTCTAATCGCCGATTAATTACGCCCGCAAGCGCTGCCCGCTCGCGGGCAGGCGTTTACGATGCCAACTAATCGCCACCTCACCGGATTAAAATTTACTAGTTTAATCTTGAGAAATCAAATTGAATGGACGCGGACACAGGGCCGCCTCCTAATCCGTTACCCCCCGCCCTCCTCGCCTCGCCTCCCTCCCTCTCTCTCTTTCTCTCTCCTCCGTCTCCGCCTCCGCCATTCCCAAAGGCCCGCTTTGCTTTTGTTTACTCTTCCGCTCCCTCCGCGCATTCCCCTTTCCGCCGCCCATGCGGATCGGCCTCCTCGCATCGGCCGCCGTCGCGCGCCTAGCCCGCGGCCGAATCTGATCCGGGGTGGGGGGTCGGGGGATGGGGGCGGGGCGAGGGGAAGGGGAAGGGGCCGTGGAGGAGGAGGCCACGGGGTACGAGGTGGGCATCGTGGTGCCCAAGCTCTCCCGCGGCGCCGCGGCAGGGCCCGCCGAGGACTGCGTGGCGCGGCTGGTGCGGGAGCTCGAGGGCGCCGGGCTGCTCGTCGAGCGCGTCCGCGGCGTCCCCGCCGAGTTCATCAAGGTCGGTGGCTGCTTTTGCCCCTTTTCGAATTCGGGTCGTGGTGGTGCGCATTGAGTTTTGAGACGAGGAGGCGATCCGGAGGAGCGCGAGCCCTATGATCTGCCCGCCTCGGTCTGGGGATTGCGCGGGGCGTGCTGCTTGCCGTCTCGATTCTAACGCTTGTGGGCCTGCTGTTTGAATTTAGCTGGCTGCGCCAATGGGGACCCTGGGGAGAGCGGCTGCGGAGATGCAGATGAAGAAGCTAACCTACATCGGTAACTTGGGGCTCCACCTGGAGGCATTTTAACATCGAAATGCAGTTGGGGTGGGGTGGGTAGTGTGTTCATGTTGCTGTTAAATTTGGGTTTCAGGAATGGAGCTGCAGTTTGAATGGGACCAGGTCGCAGCATTTGTCAGGCAGCCAGATGGGTCCCTGTTCAGCTGGAGAGAGCGATATTGCTGCTTCCGTTACTTGATATATGGCATAGTAAGTGCACACTTGTCCTCATGTGTAGCTGTTGTTGTTCCAGGTTGCAACAAAATTGTGGATATGCCTACTGATTTCTTGCCTATTGTTCTATTGATAAAAGTTTGTTTCTGTGGTCTGCATTGTAAAACTACTAATGGCCAAGTATATGCCCATTGAGCTGTGCTCTTTCTCATGCAATTTGATTCATCATTGATCTTTAGTGTGTCAGTGCACTTTCATTCTTTTTTTTGCTTGATATTATGCTGAGAAGTGAAGTATATAACTAATTAACTAAGTGTTCGGCTCTTTGCTATTCAGATATAATTATGTGATAGCAAGTTGGAATTGATTAATGCAGGTGAACAAGACAAACTCTGAAATCACTCTTAAATTTGATGACAAGGAGTTCCATTGGAAGCAAAATGAATCACTATTGACAAGGCTGGAATCTGAAGGAGTTGTAAAGCTAGTGTTTCCTTTGCATGGTACACTAATCTAAATTCTACTTGTTCTCATATTTTGTGAAGGGACAATTCCCTATATTCCACTGGTAGAAACAAGTAAGTAGCAATCCCAGTCAGCTAAAACTTTGTTGCAGATGAAATTAAAAGGAAGCAACTCCTGAGGAATTGGGCACTCAATTGGCTTGACTTCACATGGCAACCTATTGATGACATTTACTCCTACTTCGGAACCAAGGTAGAACTGTGCCCAGCACATTTTACCCGTAACATCTTTCTTTTATTTACCATTCCTTCTGAAGGAAAATAATAATTTTTCTACGTGTTACTTTGTAAAAACTCTGTCTTCAACTGCAGATTGCCACATACTTTGCATTCCTAGGAATGTATACACAATGGCTTTTCTTCCCAGCTTTTTTCGGACTGGCAACTCAATTTATAGATTTTGGGTATACATTTTATTTGCTATTCCTCTTTGGAAAATATAAAATTAATATTATTTTCTATCTGTTCTTAATTCTGCACTTTGAATTCAGGTCATTGCAGTGGTTGGTTCTTCCTGCTTTCTTTATCTTTGTTATTTCTTGGGCAGTCTTCTTTTTGCAATTTTGGAAACGAAAGAATTCAGCACTTCTTGCAAGGTTAGACACGTGATTCAAATTTGATCTCTATATATCAAGCTAATTTGCTTACAACTGTTTCCTGACCTTTAAGATGGCCACAACAGATGGGGTATAAATTGTTCATTATCTGAGTACAAAAATATGGGCAATGAACTTAACTCCTTCGGTGATTCTCTTACTATTGAGGAAAAGAAGTTTGATGATGTATCTGCTGAGAAAAGAAAGTTGCAAAGGAATGAATGGTTTGGTGTCCTCCTTAGAATAAGGAACAATGCTATCATTGTGTTGGCTATCATTTGTCTTCAGCTGCCATTTGAGTTGGCATATGCTCATCTATACGAGATTACAGAAACTGAGGTGATGAGGTCAGTATTTCCTATGATCTGCCTTTTGGTAGGGTTAGCCCAAAACTGTGCAACTGACTTGCTAGGTAGCTCTCCTTTCCTAGTACTTTATATCTGTTTATCTCAGTATTTTGACATTTCTGGTTGTCATTCAAATCTGCATTGTGCATTGTACTATTCTGATCGATGTTATACTATGCAGATATTTGCTGACTGCTATATATCTTGTTGCGATTCAGTATTACACCAGAATTGGTGGCAAGGTATCTGTCAATTTGATAAAGTATGAAAACAACCAAGGAGAAGAATCTAGTTCTGCTAGCTTAGTTTATAAGGTAAATACAACAAAGTTCGAAAGATGGTGTGTTCTTTAAGTTTGCCTTCTCATTTTTTCCTTCCTTTTCTTGAGATACAGGTCTTTGGCCTTTACTTTATGCAGTCATATATTGGGTTATTTTACCATGCTTCATTGTATCGTGATATACTGGCCCTCCGGCAAGTTCTCATCCAGCGTCTCATTGTGTCCCAGGCATGTCAGCAGCATAACTGTTTTACTGTTGAATACGATTGTACCATAGTTTCATATTGATGGTATGTTTGCTTTTTTTCCCCTTCAGGTATTAGAAAATCTGATTGAGAATTCCATTCCTTACCTCAAGTACAGCTATAAAAAGTACATAGCTGTCCAGTAAGTTTTGCACGAACCCTTTTGTCTTATCCTTATTTCCAGATCAATAGACTAAGGCAAGAACTATCTCCAATATTGTAGCAAGAAAAAGCATGAGAGAGAATCACCCTCAGGAAAGTCAGTCCGGTTATCAACAAGAGTGGAGAAAGAATATTTAAAACCCTCTTATACTGCGAGCATTGGAGCAGAACTTGAAGATGGTTTATTTGATGGTAAGTGTCTGACTTTGCTTTGGATGTATTTTAGCACTTCCGCTGAGTTTCAGTCATTGCATTTGCAGTCTGAAAGAACTGGAAAAAAATTATGGAAATTGTGCTTACAGTATTATATCCATCACAGATTTTCTGGAGCTAACTCTACAGTTTGGAATGATCATGATGTTTGCATGTGCATTTCCGCTGATTTTCTGTTTTGCAGCTCTGGTATGTGGTTTCTGTCACAAAAATCACTGTGTTTTACTTTGTTGTCAATCTGTTAATGTTGTTGGAACTATTCTCTACAGAACAATGCTACTGAAATCAGAGCAGATGCATTGAAATTATTGGTCATGTTGAGAAGGCCTGTCCCCCGTGCTGCAGCTACAATCGGAGCATGGTTGAATATATTCCAGGTTTGCTTCCTGAACTTTTTATTTGACTCCTAGTGGGTATACATGCATGTCCGTGATGTTCAGTCTTGAATTTGTTTTCAGTTCTTGGTGGTAATGGCAATATGCACAAACTGCTTGCTTCTTGTTTGTCTCTATGACGCGGAGGGAAACTGGAGGATTGAGCCAGGACTTGCAGCAATCCTCATAATGGAGCATGCTCTCCTCTTAATCAAGTTTGGTTTCTCACACTTCGTGCCTGAGGTGATTTTCTATATTTATCTGCTTCCTCTGTACATTTCTACTTATTTCTTTATAACTGAAGCACCTATATGTGGTTTATTGGTTTCCTATTGTCCATTAGGAGCCTGCGTGGGTGAAAGCAAATCGAGTGCGATACGTAGCTCAGGCACAAATTGTCTGCTCCAAACAACTTTTGAAGAGCATTTCAAAATTGGACGCAAAACTGGACTGAGAAACATCAGGTGTAGTAAGACAATGCTAGTTTTGTAGCTTAGGTAGAGCGAGATTTGTATAGCCAAAGTTGTACAAATTGTAGGGATGTAACAACTTGATTCTGCTAATTGTTAAGTGTAGATATCGGCTTATTGTTACCTGACCTACTGGTAAAATGCATAGAGCAGAATGACCTTAGGAGTAAGAATGTGAGTATTTTCCTTTGGGGGAGTCGTTCAATTTTACTGCTCTGTCGAGTCGAACTGAGACTTGTACATTTTTCAGACCATGTAATGTGTGTGCCTGTATGGATGATTGCTTGAGAATAGCGTTGTACTGTGGTTGACAAAGTGAGCACAAACGATTTGAAATTTTGAAGTGTGGGAAGCCCTTGTCAGTGACAATCATCAATTTACTGGAGAAATATACCAGCTGCTGTTTATTATTATTCACACCCATGACCTTGCAGTGAGATTTTATTGTGTTTGACAGAACGGAGGTAAAGTCAGCGCATATACATCACCCTGCGTCGCCCACTGAATGAATGAATGAAAAAAAAATGAAGGTGATCAATGAAATTTGCAAATCGCCCACGGCGTCCTGGCTGCTGCTGCCCGGCGACGGCTGTAAACATGTCAGCGGAGTTGTGGTTACAGTTACAGCCTGCCGAAGTCAACTTCAGCTAGCTCTAGCTGCTCAGCCTGCGGACGTATCATCGCTCGCGCCCTGGTGCTCCGACGAGCCGTCGCTCTTCTCCGGCCAGGCGCCGAGGCTGAGCTGGCGCACCAGCGCCGCCACCTTCTTGGCCCATCGCCGGATCTCGTCCTTGACCTTGTCAGGCTCCACGTCCACGAGCGGACCGGCGCCCAGCCCGGACAGGAGGCGCTCGAACCGGGCGCTCCCGCGGGACGGCGGCGCCTTCGGCTGGCTGCCGCCGCCGTCGTTGGCCGACGCCTCGACCGTCTTCTCGCCGACCGACATGTGCCGGAGCACCGGTTTTCCCGGTGAATCGTGTGCGGGGGTTCGGTTTTATACGGTCCGGCAGAGGTGTCAGTGCCCCGCACGTCTGGTAAGAGTGAGTTTCGCTCCATGGTTCCTTCCAAGATGCTCCAATGTCTCGCTTCCAAGCCATCGATTTTTCAGCAGTAGGCACCAGATTTCGCGAATTCCTGTGCACGCAAAAGGCTAGCTCACGGGCTAAATAGATCCATAGTCTGAATTTGTTAATTTATTTATGTATTTCTATATTCTATACAGGCTCCTGCTGAGACAGCAGACGGCAACGGAGTATCCCTAAATTTGAAAAAATGTATTAGCTAATATCAACTGTGCAAGCATTCTAGTAACATGCAAAAGTTGCAGCTGGAAAAAGGGAAGTCGTCGAGTAAGTACTAGGCTTGAAAATGTATCACATATTCACATGACCATAGCCCAGAGGAATATCCACGGGATAATCAAGAGTCAAATTCAGGTAGCAGACTTTGAATTTTCGAAGTCACCTGATTCAGGGTACCGCCAGAACTTGTTCATTGGCAGTCCTTTTAGACCCCAATTGTACGACACAGGATGCATGTCAAAACTTGAACCACAGACAAATGAATCAAGAAAGTTTGTAGTAGAACCTCAGGCATGGCAAGCACCAAAAGGCAACAATTACTAAAAGGATATTCACATGCTTAATCATGTCATGGGTAGTTGGGTACAAAGGTGGAACCTACAATGAAAATTTGTGGCAGTCTTAGGTACGCACATCATCCATCATAGTCCAGATCTAGAAACCATGAAACATAAACACCACCCATCAAAACAACTCCTTGTGACTTAGTTCGCCTGCCTGTTCTTCTTCTTGACACCAGACTTGGCAATCTGGAGGCTGCGGTACACTGCGCTCAGCCTTGCAAGAGCTGGCTTGGTAAGATCAGGCCTGTAGTAATTGTCACCGACCTGTACAAACAGGAAGCAAAGCCATTACAACAATTGAAGTCGCCAACTTGGTCCAACAAGAACTCACAGGTCTGGTCAGACATCGTTTCTCTCATTCAAAAAGGGCTGTATGTGGTAAAAAGCAAGCAGCACCATGTTTCAGGGGAATTCTGTTTTGAGGGTCTACGCGTATGCTTCAAACAAATGTCTTCTCATTGAATAGTATGGAAGTAGCTAAGCCAAGTGTAACAAGTATATCTCAATGAAGATCCAACCTTTTGAATGAATCTTCTTACATATTAAGGCTCATCACAGCAACTGTTTATGATAACCACAAGGGCAAGCAGAGTTTATGATAACCACAAGTACTTAATACTTTTGTGAAGATGGGTATTAGAAGCATATTGTTAGCAACAGCTATAAATGTGAACCAAGAACTAAAAATTCATAGTAAACAAACATCTGTAGTTCAACTTGAAACAATAGGTCGAGAGGACCATAACAAGTATGGCAAACTCTATTAAAAAATGTGGAACAAGTGTATTTGATTGATGACCCAGAGTCCCAGACATATGAATGGATCTTCTCACATGATAGGGCTAATGACAATTTAGTAATTGCTTACCCACAATTATTTTGAAAATAATCTTTCACCAGAAGAACACATCATCAAAGGAGAACAAATAATAAAAAATAAGGAAACATGCAATTGTTCTATACCTGGTTCTTGACAGCCTTGGCCATCTTGCGGAATTCCTTGCGCATGACAGACTTGTGGTTGAGGCTGGCAGGCTTGTTCTGCTTCTTTGTCTTGGTTGTCAAGAGGACCACCGCTATCTCCTTGCCACTGGCTGGTTGCACAGTCACGGTCTTCTTGTTGGCAAGGCCTGGAATGAAGCCAATCCCACAATTAAACAATATAACCATTGGCATCCACAATTCAACCGAACATGCTGGGAAACAAACACTAACCAGAGTGCTTGTAGGAGTGGACATTGTAGAGGTTGTTAGGCTCCTTGCTGAACTGAACCTTGGCATTGCCATTGCCCTTGCCAAACTGCTTGACCAGGAAGGAGTTATTCTTCCTCACGATCTCCCAGATCAGAGAATCAGGAACCGTCGCCATTTAAGCTTACCTAAAGCATGAATCCAACCACACAACAGACAACATGCAACTAATCAGCTAAACAGGAGCAACTAAATAATAAAATTGAATAGCAAACCCACAAGCAATTTTACCACAGCTGAGAGTTATCAGACCAAAGATGGCAACACGGAACAAAATTAATTACAAGACGGCTGCTGTTCCACATGTTCGACTTAAACTAGATTGAGTTTAGTAGAGTTCAACAAATACAGCAGGTCAACGGTAAACAGTTAGTGGCCTGAAAACTGTATGCTCTAGCGGTTTCTAACTACGGTGAACGAGCCCACTAAACAATTTCTAGCACTGTAGGTCATAAAAAATGGAGTTGGGGAGAGAATCAGGCACTCGCGGAGTTCGAATAGATCGACTTATGCAGAATGAAAAAGGCGGCCTAGGTTAAGATAGATCAATTCATGGAGGACAGTCGAAGCGGGAAGGGAAGATTTCTCTAACCGGCAGTTGGAGTGACGCGCCGCCGATCTGCTTCTCTCCAGGACTCGGGGTGCTGGTGGGGGGTGGCTGCGGCGCGGCGCGGCGAGTTTTTTTTTTTTTGAGCTTTAGAGAGACTGTTTTATAGTGATGCGGTGCTCATAAACCCTAGGTTCGGATAGCTGCTTTTGCGGACCGGATGGGCCGAGTTGCTTTATTCTCATGGACCTCCAGCTTGATCCAGTTACCTTTTTTATTTCCCCCCGCTACTATGAATGAATCTATATATTGCCACTTTCTTCTTCTTCTTCTTCTTTTAATCTCAGAGCATTAACTTTGTTCAGAGGCTGTAGCGAACACTGGAAGTAGGACAAAAACGTGGAAATTTCTTTCAAATTGTTCATACTAAGGGCAGGCCTATACAAGGGAAAGACAAGAATGAGAAGTTTTGGTCTGTACTGTCAACCGAAACATTTGTCCAGCACACTGGGTCTCTCACCTGACTACCTGAGTCGTCTCTGACCCCTAAAGAGGACACAATTATCCAGTGTTGCCAACCTATGCATTCAGTGTTGCCGAATTGATTGCCGTCAGACGTTCACCAGTTGCCGTAGTTAGACTATGGATGCTCAGTCTCTTCTAGTAATAGCTTTACATCCAGTTCCCCAAATATGACACAAGTTGCTTTACATGAATTGAATACATACCAGGCTGCAGAGCTGAAAGAATGGAACAATATGCATGAGCGTACCGAATATGATTAAGATCCAGCTACAATGAAACGGAATGCAAGAACCTCGAATATTTTATATCTCCGGCAGCATGATATGCTTATTAACATACACTAACAGGAAATGAAGTCTTTACATTACAAATCTATTGAAGAAGCCACAAGAGAACAAAAGAATTGTACATTATAAATCTACTATTGAAGAGGCCACAAGAGAACAAAAGAATTGTATGCTCGAAACTAACATCGCAGGTAAAATCCATAAAACAGTGTGTTGCTATACTGTACAGATCTCAACTCAATCTCTATAAAACGTACCACGTGTCTATCGTATTCATATATATATGGCTCAGTGAAACTCCATGCTGTATATATGTGGTGTGAAACTGTAAACCTAGCGGCGGTTTGTTCGAAGCGACATAAAATGTGCAGCAAATGAATCGTAGTCTGTAGGAAGCTTGGGGTGAACATGTGCAGGGGGTGTCTTGGAGGTGCTTTCTTTCGGAGTTCCTGCTGAGGTTTCGGTGTTTCCTACATTTCGTGGAACAAAGCTTCTACTGATCTCAGCTTCTTGAGACTTCCCTCTAGCCGCCATCGGTGATTCAACATGCTCATCTTCAGGTGAAGAGCGCTGTACTGCAACCCTCCTTTGTTCAGTACTTGAGTTGTTCGGTTGAGGGGCTTTTGACTCCTTTCTCAAGCTTTCGGTTTCTTCAGCATATTGTGCTCCAGTTCGGACATGACCATCTCTCTTTGTGTCTGATGTTACATCACGTGTTCTGTGTGATTGTATCTGCACTCCAGACCGCTTTGGCTGAGTAGTCTGCTGTTGCTCTAGTTCTTCTTCACTGTCTTCTGAATCAAAATAATGTCTAGCCATTCTTGATCTCATTTCCCAGCGGGCTCCAGTACCTGGTTTTTCATGATAAAGCTCTTGAGTGGAATTCACAGGTTCGGAACTCTTAGTTGTGGGAGAACTTGGATTAATAGATTGTTTGGATAGCTTATCTGTATCATCTGAATCAAAGAAATTTCTTGCCACTGTTGATCTTGCTTCCCTACGTGTTCCAACAATTTGATTCCTGCCATAAAGTTCACTATTGTAATTTCCACCTGAAGAAGTCCTGGTTGAGAGTGAGCTTTTGGGGCTACTTCTGTTCTGTACAAATGAAGTATTCTCTTCCGAATCAACTGACTCTTCAGTGCTCACAGAAGCCTTAGGCAAGGACTGGCTTGGCAGTATATTCTCCCTAGAATTTTTGGTGTATGGTGGAGGTTGCCTGGGTTTGTTTCTTAGTCCAGGAGTTAATCTTCCAAAGTTGAGGCCAAGATCACCTTCCTTATCATCAGATGTTGATGAAGTCTGAATGGCAAAAGGCGAGGACTGATTCTCATTTGCTTTTGGTGAGAATGCACTATTAAATTTATCTAGCTCAGTTTCTTCATCAGAAAGATCAGAATCTCGGCTTTGTACACGGTTAAAGTGTCCCGGTGCCTGTACCCCTAAATAATTAGATATGGGTGAACCACCAGTTCCACCGCTGTGTTTCTCCTTGTATGATAGATTAAGACCAGGTGATGCCATGTATTTCTTGCTGGAGCTAGGCTCATAATCTCCAATACTTTCTTTAACATCAGGGACAACCTTTCCAGAAATTCTGCTAGCTTCTTTGTTTAGGCCAGAAGCAGACTTCAAAGATTCCGTACGTGTCGTGTCTATCTCCTCATCAGAACTACCACCATCTGAATCAAATGTAGGGGGCAAGCTATCATAAGGACGAGGTGAAGGAACATCCCTTCTGTTCGCTCCTAAGTTATCAGATTGTTGCGTTTCAGTCCTGGAAAATAGCATTGAAGTTCTATGGTTAGGAGATTCACTTCTATGTTGTTGACTCCAATCTGCAGTTGTGAATCCCACGTGATCTTGGACAGCAGGTGTCTGTTCAGTTTGCTTTGAGGAGAAAGTATCCAACAAATTCTCTTCAACATCAGAATCATATTGATCAAAGACAACAGATGAAGAGTCACGAGTTTTGTCATTCTGCTGGTCCCAAACAGAACTGCTGCCATAAATAAATGTATCTTGGGAAGAACTGAAATTGCCATAGTAGTCATTTGTGCTCTCCTGATCAAAGGTAGGCTTCCTGATCTCCACATCCTGGACATTGCGCTCAGCAGGTTCAGTTTCTTGCAACTTTCCACTAGGTAAATCAAATGGATGAACTTCAGATCTTCCAATGCTGCTTTCTCTCTCATATAAATCATCGAAATGGGGAGGCTCAGGTGAATGAGCATGAGGTGGTTCAGTTGGCATTTCATATACATGAGTAACATGACTTTCAGGACTGTAAGAGTGGAATTGTTGATCTGGGGAATTAACTGTTGGTATCTTCTGGCTTTGAGCTGGGGCATGAACTGTTGATATATTCTGGTTTTCAACACGATTTGTTTCTGCTCTTCCAGAACTTTTTCTTGCATACGCCATTGCCCTTGGATCATTTATACCTGAACTCTGGTCATGAAAACTCCTGTTCTCATCCTTTGCTAAATGCTCAGCCGGTTGCTTCCTTGGTGTATTTTCATGACTGTATGCAGCTGCCTCATAATCCCCAGTACTTTGGCCTCCAGAATAGTTTCCACGACTAGCAAGTTGAGCAGCAGCTCTAGCAGCAATACTTGCCATCTCTGCAGACTCTGCTGCTGCCTGTGCAGCAGATGTTGCATCCTTGAATTCCACATTCCAATTGGCACCACTCACCGACGGTTTTCTTTCCCTCTGCCGATTCATCTCTTCATTCCTGGATACTGTGTCTGAAAAGAAAATTTTAACCAGTCATTGGGAATATGAATAAGAAACAAAAACTGGCAGGCATTCAATGGTAGAATCTCTCTGTACCTGGGACTGTTGCGCCATATTGAGGATAAGGCGGATCCCCAGTATTTCCATGTGAGATACTGTTAGGACCAAGAATTTGTGCCGAATAGTAGGCAGATGCACCATGTTGGGAGCTAGGGGGCACTGAAGCATTGGAATCACTCCGAATGTTTTCTTGTGAGAAAACATTAGAATTTCTATTTGCTGAGACATCTGCAGGCGAATAAGGTCCCATTGGCACATGAGAAGTGGCTGACTCCACAGTCGCCGCTGGAGCACCAGAGTACGTGGGCTGTGGTGCTGACATGCTAGAAGTAGATGACCCCATAGCTGAAATGTTTCCTCCAGAATATGTTGCAGACCCATACTGGTAAACAAAATAATCAAACAGATTAGGGCCACAATATCCAACCAGGACAGAAAGTGAAAATGCAAAATACTCTCGATCAGTTATTTACTAGATGATCTTCATTTGGCTTCTGCAATTTCTCCTCAAAAGCTTTTGGCTCCCATTTGATGTTGTGCTCCTCCGCAATTGAGGTCAAGGTTTTGATTTTGGTCTGTATATCAGGTGCTCCTGCTGACAGTTTCTCAATTACCTGTAACAAACATAGTTGTATAAGCGGTCTAGGGTAAAAGTGGCATCATGCCCATCGAAATAAGGAAGATCTTTCATAAAATTTGAAAGTCTTAAATAAAGGCAGCAAAAAATACCAGACGATTTACGCCACTGTCAGGGCGCACTTCAAGGGCTGCTGTAGCAAACTCTTTTCCGTACTTGCTTGTGAACTGCTTCCGGACATCTGCTAGTTCTGTGACATCTGAACACCTCATAGATCCAAATATAACACTCGCTATTGCCTCCTTCAGATCAATGGGGCAAGCCCTACAATTCAGTTAAATAAAAAACATATGGTATTTAGATGTGCAGAAAAACATCCTAAATCATGATGGCTGCTGAGGATAGGATAAATCTTATTTGGAGGAAAACTGTCATAGGGAAAAATATATAAATCCATAACAAAATCATCACTACAGAAATGACAAAGAAACAGTTCTGAGCCAACTAAAATTCGAACCATTGAATAAAGGTTTGCGTATAAGAAAAAAATGGCTTACTTCTGTGAGTCAATGATGGACAGACGTGCCACTATAAGTTCACAGTATACTTCAAGCAAGTCATATGCTTGCATGAACTTCTCTTCCCTTATGACATGTTCAACCTGCAGGAGGAACACAATAGAGTCAATAAGGAATAATGAGCCTCATGCTGTCAAGACACATTAAACTGCTATAAGTATAAATTTCACAGAACTGAGAAAAAGCTAGTCATTTTCTATGGCCTAACAGAGTTTGCCTACAAAGGAGAAGACAACTTTGTACAAACCATACCTACTTGCGCACAGATGTTTGCAGCAAGAGGCATCTAAGATTAAAGATGGAACAAGCACAACCCGGTAATTATTGGTTTACATCGGTCAAACAATAAAATCACACACTTTGATCAGATGAAGATCTAATGCTCCCATGGAACATCAGGGTTCCAATGGAGAAAGTTTAGTAGCGCAAAGTAAGCATTCTCCTATAGCGAGTGCAGTGCACAAATAGCACTGAAACTAAAGTTAGGCTCCAAGGATAAACTCCAGTGTGTCCAACGAAAGCGTATTGTGAGGAAGAAGAACCAATGCTCGATGTTATCAAATAAGTCCCAAATGTTTACACTCCTATAGCGACTGCAGTGCACAAATTGCACCGAAACTAAAGTTAGGCTCCAAGGATAAACTCCAGTGTGTCCAACAAAAGCGTATAGTGAGTAAGAAGAACCAATGCTTGATGTTATCGAATAAGTCCCAAATGTTTACACCAATGTAGCAGCCCAACAGTCACCAACCATGGCTTATCTAGAGGGGTCGGACCACACACATTCATCCCAAATAGCAGCCAATGCATCCAGTTGCAAGGAATTCCATTGGATTATACTTTTATTGATCAATTAGAATTGCCTTCTAGAACGTATAATTGTCTCTAAAGGGCCAATATACATACACTATTGGACCTTTTGAGTGACATATCAACACCCAGACTACAACTACAACCAAACACCTAGCTCAATCTGAGGCCACAGCGCCTGAGCTCCAGAAGTCAAGTCCACGTGACACGATCATCGAACTCTACCATCATGAGGTCAACCGTGGTATCACGCGCTGGAGGCGCGTCGAGTCACCTCGAAGCAATGGGCGAGGGTGAAGTGAAATGACAAAACGATGGGACGAAGCACGTACCCTGATGCGCGCGGTCATGTCCTGGTTGGCCTCGAGCAGCTGCGCGACCTCGCGGCGCATCTGGCGCACCTGCGCCTCCTTCCGGTTCCGCAGCAGCTTGATCCGCGCCACCGCCATCCGCAGCGACGTCTTGCTGCGAACATCACCACCACCAATCAAACCGAGGAAGCTTAGCGGGCGTTAGAATTCCCCCCACAACCCCTCCGCCACCCCGGGAGCGGGAGCGGGAGCGGGCGGAAATCGATCTGGACTGACCACTTGTCGGGCTTGAAGCCCTTGTGCAGGACGCCGGAGAGCTTCCCCTTGCTCTTGTGCATCTCCGCCGGCCTCGGACGCGCGGCACAATCGCACGCAGACGGCAGACCTCCCCTCCCGGCTTGATTCGAAAAAACCCAACCAAATCCAACCGGCCCCGTGGGAGACACGGCGCGCGCCACCAACTACCGCCAACCCCCACCGCCTATCGGGGAGGCCTCTCCCTTTTGTTGCCGCGGTGCGGTGGATTGGAATATGGAAAGACTCGCCCCCTCGACGCGGCCGCCTGCCGCCAAGGGGAACCGAACAGGAAGAAGAAGGGGGGAGGAGACTTTCCGTTTCGCCGATGGAAGCAAATCGTTTTTCCGTGGGGAGGAGGGGTGGGAATTGTCGAATGGGGGATGGCTTCCGTGTGGGCGACGCACGCGCACGGCCGGCAGGGGCGCAGGGCCAACGCCCGACGGCGCCTCCCTCGCCGCTTCGCTTCCGCGTCGCGGGTTGGGGGCGCGCGCTCGGTTGGTTGACCTTGACCGGCCGACCCTGCGCAGGCGTCAGGCACCGGCCGGGCCCTGTATGTAACCTTCTGTGGTTGTATGAATTTGAGATAGAGCTGCTCGGGATTTAATTTGGATTTGCGCCTTTGCTGATGGTAATCTTGAGACTTGAGCCCAGTTTTCCGATTTCTCCGTTTTGCAGAGCTTCCAAAATCTCTCCGTGTCGACGCGTTTACTGGAAGGAAAATACGTGTCCTCTGTTTGGCATTTTGCGCGTTTGAAAGTCTAGGTGACGAGCTCTCGAACCGTTTTTCCCCATCTACAGTGAAGAGAGGCGGAAAGAGCGACTTCGAGGAGCCTGCCGATTCCGGCGGCCTTCTTCCTCTCCGATGGCCGCTTCGGCGTCGGAGAGGGGGATAGGTCACGGAATCGCCGTGCGGATGTTTATAGCTTAGGTTGTTCTTCTCCTAGGGCTAAGTTTTGCTCGTCGCCGGTAGTTGGCGGCGGAGCTAGGGTTTGCTCGCCGGCTATCGACGGCGGAGCCAGATTGGCCGGGAGTGGCGGAGCCATTCGTCGGCGAATAAGGGTCCTCTCTGGAGGCACCGACGGCTCTTGGATCTTTTCCATCGGCGTCGCCATGAGGTGTGCGCCTCTCTTTTGCTGCGACAGGGAATCGAATATTTCTTTTCCCTGCGATGCTTCCTTCTCCCAGGTTGCTGGTGCGGCTAGCGACAGCAGGCTCCTTTTCCGGCCGGTGGTCTGATGGTCGCCGGGGTGGATTCCTTTCCTCTTCCGTCCGTGCTGCGAGGATGGCTGTATGCGTTCCTTGGATTCAAGGCGCCGGGGATGGTCCTAGGTGCTGGCTCCTGCAGCTATTACCAAGCTCTTGGGGTCCTGCAGCATGGCGGAAGGAGGACCTTGCCGGACTTCCGTCTGAGGGAGTTGCCGAAGATGACGATGGAGACATTACCGGGTGTGTGCGTCAATACTCTTTGTACCGGGGGTGTTTCCTGCAAAAAGCAGGGATGTACTGTATGCTTGTTTAATACAGTTTCCCTTTCGCAAAAAAAAAATCTCGGTGACGTGTGGGACTTTGTACCGCTACTACCAGCTGATCTTGACACTTACATTAGTTCCCCATGACCATTCACGAAAGAAGTGTCAGCCACATTTGCAAGGCTCTAGACGCGCATGCGTGATTGTGGTTCGCTGGTGACATGTAATTTGAGATGAACAACTTATACAGTACGTTGTGTAAATAAAAAATATTATATATTACATGACAACTAAAACTCGTACAATGGTAATCTAGTTGTCTCATAGTTCTAAAAATTAGCTTACGAGTCAGTTCTCTCGCAAAATAGCAAAATAACGATCTCTTTTCTCTCATCTTGCTCTCTTTCCTTTACATCACATAAATTTCTACGTGACATTGCATGAGACCAGCTATGAGACCGCTGACGTGTAGCAATGTACTTGCCCTGAGCACCGAACTTAATTAGTCTTTTGTCCGAAGCCGAGGCTACCCAATTAGGAAGATCCTGTTTCTGCAATACGAGCAGGGGCGGATGAGAGAGTGATCGCATTGCCGTAATTAAGGTCAACCCGGAGGCAGAACGCGTCGTTGGTGCTAAAATAAACACACAGGTTGCATTGCCTACCAGTCCACCACCAACAGACAGGGCAGCCATCCATCGCATGGACATGTAACAGAATCCACCAAACTTAGTCCGTAAGTTATTAAGGTTGCCAACTTGACATATCATGATGATCCCCTTCACCATCCATACCGGTGGAACCACAAAATTTATGGAGACACCAACACTTCCCGGCGTGCCACAGCAGCTGCAAAGGAATCAAAATGCTATTCTTTTTCCGCTCAAAAAAAATGCTATTCTTTTTTTTATTCGGAGAAAAAAATGAGTGAGATAAAATGACATTCAGCTGGATGGGCCGGAATCTTTACAGCCCAATACATTCGAAGCCGCACGGCCCAAACCCCCGCCTGCGGCCCACGACCCCGCTCGTCTTCCCCCAAACCAACGGTTGGACTGCGGGCTGCGGCAGGCTTCTCCGGCGAAGGAGCCAAAGCAGACCAGGGTGAGGTCAGTGGGACTGGGAGGCGGCGTCGGCATGGACGAGGCGACGAAGAAGAAGGTGGAGGCGACGGTGCTGGAGATCCTCCGGGGCTCCGACATGGATTCAGTGACGGAGTACAAGGTCCGCTCCGCCGCCGCCGACCGCCTCGGCATCGACCTCTCCGCCCCCGACCGCAAGCTCTTCGTCCGCGGCGTCGTGGAGGGGTACCTCACCTCCCTCTCCTCCCAGGAGGTGGAGGAAGAGCAGAAGCAGCAGGGCGGCGCCGGCGAGGAGGCGAAGGGGGACGAGGACGAGGAGGAAGAGGAAGAGGAAGAAGAGGAGGAAGAGGAGGGGGGTGCGCGGAAGCGGGAGTACGACGACCAGGGGGACCTTATCCTCTGCCGCGTGAGTTCTTCCTCCGGTGCCTCCAACGCACGGGCTGTTCCCCTTCGCCCCTTGTTCGATCGATCCGGGTGCTAGGGTTTTGTGGCGTGATGTGGGTTTGCGCGTGCAGTTGTCGACCAAGAGGAGGGTGACGCTGTCGGAGTTCAAGGGGAGGACGCTGGTGTCCATCCGCGAATTCTACTTGAAGGACGGCAAGGAGCTGCCAACCAGCAAAGGTGACTCAACTCTTCCTCGAACTGCAACCTTTGGTTACTGCTTTAATGGTAGATGTCAGGCGCTCCATTTAAATGAACCTTAGTACATTCTTGCTTATGGGAAATTCGAGTACTGAGCGCAGCACAATTTTGGTGTCTTTCTCATTTAATGCCCCACTTTACCTAGATTTAGCAAGCTTACTGCATTCTGCAGTGTCAGCTAGATCTTGTCCCACCTTTAGAAGAGTTTAGCCCTTTACACTCTTACAGTATAAGGATGCCTCCGATTTCCTGAAATTTAATCCCACATGACCAATTTGTCCCAGAACTCAGAACTGGATAGTGAAAGCCACCTGTGGTTGTTTTCAGTGTTATCTGTTCTTTTTTTCATTTGATCATATTTGGTAGTGGTTCTGAATGTGTCTGGTTTGAGTCTTGCTCGTTTATTATTTATGTTCTGTGACAAAGTATTGACAAGCAATCATTGCGGCAAAAGCAGAGGGATGACAATAGGCAATGCATGAATTGTGATATACAGCTTTAACATGATTAGTGGTCTTCCAATTTATGTAACCATTTAACCACTAAGGTTTCTGCAAAATAACCCAAATAATTTGTTAATAGCATTATTTAGCAAAGCCAACATCTCTATTTGTCAATACCGCTGACTATTAGTTATCCATATTTCCAATAGCTCTCTACTTATGTTATAGAAACAATGCACATACCACACCTAGGTTTTCCATATGTCACCACATAATATTGGTTAGGGTGCCTGTCCTGTTGCCGCAGAAAAATCTAGATTTTGTTATGGTCGCTATTATGATTTGTTGCTATTGATTTCTTCATATGCTGTATTGCTGTCAATCCTCTGTCGTCAAAAGTTTTTAGCATAATTATGGAGTTATTAGAGATAGGTTCTTTTCCCCCTTGGTGTCTAGCTGGACACAATTGGTATGCAACACATGAAAACTGCCTGGCTTGGGTTTTAACAGCTTAGTGAGTTATTTGGATATAAGTTAGATGTGACTATCTCAATGCAACATTACATTCAGTTTACTAAGAATTAATGATGTTTGTCTACTCACCTAAATATGGGATGATTAAATGAAGAATCTGAGAAGTCATTCCAGCTACTGATCTTTCAACAATATAAAGCTTCAATGTAATATTTGCTTGCAAACCAGTTGTCAGTTGATAAACACTGCATTTACCTATACTGAAATATTTGATTCGTAAACCAGTTGATAATTCTCTCTTTTATATGTTACAACCTTCGTTGCTTGCTTTATTGACTATATTGGGGAAATGTTATCTTATTTTTTTAGTTTTCACACTTTTTGTCTAAATGAAATTTTCTTTCAATATCTGTGCAGCCTTTTGTAATTAAGAGCTAGAAATTATAAATCAGTTGCCTTCCTTATGGCGGTATTAGATACTGGTTATTGTTTCACATGAGTTATCCTCACAAGTCACAATCCTAACATGTTAGCATATCAGGTAACAACTCTGCTATGTGGCGTGCAAAATTTATATTTTCTTTGTTATTATCTTTCTTTGTTAAACTTAGACTAAGCACAATTCCCCATTTGTGAATTGCTACTATATATGTTTCTGAACAATTGAAGAGCTTGGTAATTGTGTATTATTAGTGATGCCAACGTTTTTTTTTAATCTCTATTGTTTCTTCTTGGTTTTATGTTGTGGCGTTTTTAGTTGTTTCATCCCATGGCATAGTGTTTCATTGACTGTTTTCATTTCTTTACTAACATTCCGCATAATGCAGGAATAAGTATGACAGTCGAGCAGTGGGAAGCATTCCGCAATGCTGTGCCTGCGATAGAGGATGCAATAAAAAAGCTTGAAGATTCAGACTGAGAGCATATTTTACAAGCCTCTTCTTTTGCCTGTATCAAATCAGAAAGCCATTCTGGCCCCAGGCCCCCCATAAGGCCATGGCCATATGTGGTCTGCAAAATGCGTCAGTCTCATGGAGCTACTAGAGCTCCTATGAACTTACGTAAAAGGTTTCACTTGGTCAAACTGCCTAGTGCCATCTGTAGTTAGGCTGTAGACAGTTCGGAATGTTTGCTAACGAGTAGTGAAGAGTTTGGAATTTGTGCTAGTAGGTTTGTGAAGTTTTTCTTCAGTTCTTTCCGTCATGATTTTTTATGATCTTGCAAATTCCAAAATTGCCTTCTGTAGCGGCGGTCAGGCTCACTACTGTACAGCGATGAATTATAGAGGAGCATGATGGCGAGTAGGACGTGATGTATATAGATCGAGGTTCCATATAGGCTTTTAAATTATAAACGAGTTCGATAGTGTTCGCAGTCAGCACATGGGCTGTACGCATTACAATTATCCAGAATCGAGCAATGGCCAAAAAGACGTAATTTTCAAAAAAAATAAATAAAAAGTCGTGAGAGGAAGCTCTGACTCATCTGGCAAAGCCGCAAAGGACACAACAACAGAAAAACCTTACACAAAGAGCAAATTCACTATATACCATCCTCTGTGCTATCGGAAAGTAGTATATCTCTTAAATGTCATCATTTATAATTTCTCATTTCTTATGTGTCATTACCGTCAAATTCACATGTTAATGCCGTCAGACTTTACTACTTTAGCTAGTTGAACGTTTTTACCCTAGTCCTAAAATAGAAGTTATATTCCCGTTCGTGTTGCAGGTGCAATATGTCTCCATCACACTGATGGTGTGTTTAGATCCCACAAAAACCCCTCCAACATCCAAACTTTCCATCACATCAAAATCACATCGAAACATTAAATATAGCAAATAATTTATGCATGGAGTACTAAATGTAGGTAAATAAAAAAACTAATTGCATTGTTTTGATGTACGTTGCGAGATGAATTTTTTGAGCCTAGTTAGGTCATGGTAGGACAATATTTACCACAAACAAACGAAAAAGTGCTACAGTATGCTACAGTGTCCGATGTAACTTTTCGCATCTTTTTTCCCTCCGTCTAAACACAGCCTGAGTCACAGGTCATGCTGGGTCAGCAATGGCAGTCTCCAGCTCGTTATCTCGGGGGATCGTACTAGTAGTTTATTTAGCTCTCGGATCATTTTCTTTTCTTTTCGAAAAGGACATTAGCATTTAGCAAGATGCGTAACTGGACGTGCCAACTACTCCGTGATCAGCTAAACATCGTGCTAGAGACAGGCTCCCTGCTGCAAAGAAGTTGTCCCGGTCCCGGGCTCCAGTCCCTGACAACAAAAATGGCATCTCTGCCTCCAGGAGTCGATGCAGATCCGAAGGACTATATATTCACACACTTGACACTTGTGCACGCCTATCTCCATGAACTTGGTGGCTGGAGATTATTGGAGAAGCTCGTGTGTGTGCTTCACTGCTTCTCTAACGCATCCAGTCTAGGGCCTCCAGGTTGCTTGGAAATCATCCATCCCTTTTGATTTGAACTGCCTCCTTGACCACAAGATCTTGTCAGAGGAAACAAACAAACGGCCGTCAATTAGTTGCGTACGATTGTTCGATTTTTTTTTGTTGCGACGAATTACAGGGACTCCGTGATGTGAACTTGTGCTTGCCAAGGACAGAAGCGCAGCGTGCGTGGTTTGGTCCCTAACTCTCAATCTAGGGCGATGTACATTTCACTATTGATTCACGTGACATCCCTAGAATACACTATATGGCTTCCTAATTTCTATGGGAGCATTATTGTTTTATGTGAAACTCTGCGTCCCAAACATGAGCCCTAGGAAAAAAAGTAGTAAGGAGTAGATTACAAGCTGCCAAGCTAGTTCTAGATTTCTAGTCCTGTGAAAATAAAGAGTGAACAAAGCAAGCGTCCAGTCGAGCTAGGGGTAGGTGCTCTAGGCCGCACCGACACCGGGGTCATTTTTTCCACCTGATTTGATCTGCCTCCTTGACCACAAGGGATTAGCCACGGAAACAAACAGAGAACCATCAATTACTCGCGTACGAATCACAATCACCACAGCGCCCACAAATATACCAGCACCACTATCTGACTATCTGTCATGCATGTGGGCTGTTGTTGCTTTTGTTTAATTATATATGGGAATGGATGTTCTGTACTAATATTATATGCATCTCACATAAAAATTGAATTACTTGGCCAATTTCTGCACGAGCTGAGACGCATGCAAATTATTCCCTGGAGCACGGAGCTGCCAATCGTGGGAGCAGTGAAGAACAAGATCCCGCAACGGCATCTTTCCATTTATTTGTAGACACACGCCGGCGGCATGTGTTGCACGCTGCCGCCGATGAGGTCGTCAGGGCGCACGAAACCGCCGCGCCGCCCGGTCGTCATGTCAAGGAATAACAAACATCCCCCCAGGGCGGGCGGGCGCGCGCACGCAGGCAGCAGAGCGCGCGTTCTGACAGGGACACCGGCTATTAGGAGATTTAGGAATAATCCACCACAATTAGTCACGTGTGATATTTACTCACCTGCCTGACTAAAATAGCATTATCGGGCGAACAATGGAGCCCTCTTTGAGCTGTCTGTGGTTGATGGGCAGTTGGGCACAGCCTGATTTAATTTCGGCAGTTAACAAGTAGCACAGCAGTCTGCATCTCTGATTATTTCTGCATCTTCTTGTGCCTGCAAGTATACCTGCACTGCACTTCAGTCTTCAGCTACTACTACTGATAGCCTGGTGTCGAACAGGGACGAGCGAGGACGAAAAATGTTTCAACGCTCTCTAGAAGTTCATGACCAGCTTTGTGCCACTGGTGGCCAACTATGGCGTCATCTGATTTTTATTGTAGTACCACCCCGCGCGTCCAGATGTGTGGATGGATAAAGATTCCTGAGCTAGGAAATTATAGTCGCACGCATTGCATATGCAGGAATGAATCCGTGCACGAGGCAGTTTGCAGTGTCGAGATGGCATGTGTCCTGTGCCGTCTGATCTGTTGCGCCGGGGCACAGATTGTTCGTAGGCAGCGAATTGGCAACGCGCACGTGGGCTATCGTGGTGGAGAAGCGACCTAGCTCATTCCGTGTGCCACCTAATAATAATGGTATACTGTTTGTGTAATATACTCCTTCCGTCCGGTCGTTTTAGTTTTCTATAGGCTCGTAGTTTTTGTCTTGCATCTAGATATATATTATATTTAGATGCAACAAATTTATTGTATCTAGAAAAGACAAAGCGGATAATAATTTGAGACGGAATTGGTAGTTGTTATTAGCCACCAAAAGCAATCATGGATGTATTTTGGTTCCTGATATGATCCCCATCGGTCTTATGCATTTCTTCGCCATCTATTAAACTATCATGAACTAGCAAGGCCACCCGTGTATTTGCGCGACTAGATATTACCATCTCTAATGTTACATTTTAAATTATTTATATTTATTATTTGTGCGGCTAGATGTAAATATATTTAAAGTTACACTTTTTTAATCGGCTTTCATAAAAGCAAACTTTTTTGTTGACAAAATTCGAGATCTATTAAAGCTATTTTGAGGATCAATAATTTGATTTTATTTTCATACTCTTTCTAGGTTTGAATTGGATACCATTTTGAGATAGTTTTAAGTTTGTTGTTGTATACGTTGATTAAAAAATATTTAGTTTCACTAAAGTGTAAATTTTTTATTAGTACTCAAAGTTGTGTTTTGAGGATCGCGTCAATGACAAACAGATTATTATTCATTTGGAGGTAGTATTATTTCTGACATAAGCAATTTTTTGGGCATTTTTTAGATTTATGTGTTACAGTTAATGTTGTAGCGTAATGTTTTTATTTATTTAATTTGGATTCTAAGGTAATGATTCGCGGCAGCTTCTTAGCATCTTCCTGGTACCCACCTACTCGTGCTGCTGCTTTTTGTTTGCTATTATCTTTGTTGCTCAAAGGGAGAGACAAAAAGGAGATGTTTACTCTCTCATTCCCAGCTTAATTCGTAGAGTTGATAGAGCGTGTGAATCCTATTCACCCCACCCATTCATTTCTTCGTTGTAGCCCCTAATCCAATAATAGTTCCTCCACAATTCACACTCTACTCCACGTCGCCCACTCTGTATCCGCGCTGGCTTATGGCCTTTTCTTTTTCTCATTTTTTTTTCCTTTTTTCTTATTTTTTCTCATCCCCCTTATCGTTTCAATGGAATATGGATTTAGTGCACCTATTTTGTTCCTCTCTTAGCCTTGGGTACTCATTTAAATAATTCAAATATGTTACAACTGATTTGACTAAGACAGTGAGATAAACAATGGTTGACATAAGGTTATTTCTAGTTTTTTTCGGTGCCATTTATTAGTTTCAACATGACTTTTGACTGAAATGTTAGTAAACAGAACACATATTAAATTTGTCTATACATGTTTTGATTGTATGCTAAAAATAATATTATAATTAATCAACTAAAATGATAGTATTTGTCAGTAAACTGTGAGGTTACAACTTTTCTACTTTTCCAGCATCGTGCTATAGTGTGCAAATATTTTTCTGAAGCTTGTCCGGAATTTTTTATCAATATTTATGCCTGTAGAAAAAATAAATTAAAAATTATGATAGTAATTTTTAAGAATCTCCTAGCTTACCCAACGCTAGTTGTTTGAAGTCTCATTACTATGTTACATATTGGATTAGTTTCTTTATAATGGCATGGTGAGCTATATTTAGTCAAACACAGTGGTATTTTGAACCGATTTTTATCGTGATGGCAGTGGTGAGTAATTTCAATTTCTCTTATTTTCTCCAATTAATGTGAGAATTTTTAGGCCTTGAGATCGAACGTGGAGGCTCCGTTTATTGGCCTAATAATAAGATATCTCAGTACACTATGAGGCTACAACTTTTCTACTTTTTCTAGTGTGGTGCTATGGTGTGCAAATATTTTTTTAAAACTTATCCGAAATATTTTTTATCAATGTTTATGCCCGTAGAAAAAATAAATTAAAAATTATGATCGTAATTTTTAAGAATCTCCTAGCTTATCCGACACTAGTTGTTTAGAGTCTCATTACTATATTAAATATTGGATTAATTTCTTTATAATGGTGTGGTGGGCTATATTTAATTAGACACAGAGGTACTTTGGGTCGATTTTTATCATAATGATAGCGATTGGATTAATTTCTTTATAATGGCGTGGTGGGCTATATTTAGTCAGACACAGGAGTATTTTGGGTCGATTTTTATCATAATGACAGTTGTTATTAGCCACCAAAAGCAGTCATGGTTGTATTTTGGTTCCTGATATGATCCCCATCGGTCTTGTGCATCTCTTTGCCATCTCTTAAACTATCATGAATGTAGTACTCAAGGATGGCGATTAAAGATTCTAAGGTCACCTTTACCAAGACTGTAAATTAGATAATCGAGTCGGATGAGTGTCAAGGTGATAACACTTCTTTCACGTCTCATGACACTCTACTTTCTTTCTTCATAATAACTCTATTATATCAGCAAATTTAATGCTTATGACACTCATATAACACTCTCATTAAAATTATTGCTTGAGCGACAAAAGTCCGATCAGAAGAAGTTCAGAACACTATCTTCTTCAGGATTTTCTTTTCTTTGCTTCAGGTTCTACACTCGACCACGAGCAGCATCAGCAGTCAACCCGGCCCGCCTCCCGCGCAACGCAGAGACGTGGACGGCGTGCATGGCGATTCCGGACAGACAGAAGCAGAGCGATGACCGGCAGGTCGCCTGGCGCCTAGCCTTGGCTGGCCAGGCTAAGCGTTGGTCTCCGCCACATGCGCACGTACACACTCCACGCGCTGGTACGTTTAACCTGTAGCGTACGTATAGCATCGTGCACGAGCAGTTCGGGCCCGCACGTACAGCGACCGAGCGTGGCGAGCAGAGCTGCTGGGCTGGGTGACCACCCCGCCTAACTCGTCACGTGCCCCGTCCTGGGCGGTTCGTCGTGTACGTACGCGCCAAGCAGCGTCGCGCCGCGCGAGCGGGAACGTGACGTGCGCAGACGAACGCCGCGCCCAACCCATCCGTCTCGAGCGTATCAGCGGGGCCGGGGTGCTGTACCGGCGGCGTACCTAGCTGTGAGCTGTTGGGGGTGACGAGCGCCGCTCCCTTTTTTCTTTCTCGTCCGGTACAGTACGTGTACAACACGCGCGCGGGGCCGGGCCTTCGTCCCCGTGGATCGTGGTGCGGCGCACGGTTACGGGCCGGCCGGGCTACTCAAGATTCGGGATTCCTCGTCTCAACAGCCAACGCATCCGCCGCGTGCGAGGACCACATGTTGCGACTTGCGACCGGCCGGGGGCGTCGATCGATCCTCGAATCGCTTCGCCTGTTGATTTAATGACGTCCACTTGGTAGAGCAGGGAGTGCACGTGCAACGCGACGTACTCGCTCCTTGGGCCGCCGCGGCTGCTCTCTTCTCGAAATACTAGGTCAGATCCGAGAATGGTACTACTCCGTATACACCATGAACAGCAGACGCCGCGTGCACTGACTGTTACAGTTACAGGACGTACGGTCTCTCCGCTTCATCGACGGAACCGCCGCACGAAGTACTGTTGCCCTGGACCGACCCGGCTCATCCGCTTCAACCCTCTGCGGCGGGCGTGAGCCCCGCGCCGTCCGTCCGTGACTTTCCTCGAGCCCACTTGTACTGCGCCGGCGCCGGTGGGTATGAAGTCCGGTGAAAGCCGGACACGCGTCGGCCGGCCGGAGGAGTTCCCCCGGGAGACGCGAGCTCTTTCGACGGCGGTTCGACACATCAACCTAGGACACCCACGCAAACAGACACTCCTCGTCCCCTTGAAAGGGCAAAGGCGCTGCCTGTTTAAAGGTTTAGGCCGTGTTTAATTGCGCGTTGTAAAATTTTTGAAAATGCATTAGACAATGTAGTATTACTGTAGAAATTTAGCATCTAATTAGGTTTATTAGATTCGTCTCGCCATTTACAGATAGTAGTCGCAATATATTTTTTATTTTGTCTAAATTTAAGTCTCCATGCAGGTGCCGGATTTTTTTTTTGAAATTTTAATTTTTTAACTAAACACAGCTTTGTTGGCACGTACTAACATCCGCCGGATTGATGGATCCACCGGCCGCCCGACGCCTTTCGCTCCGTTCCTTCGCCTGCTCCCCGGCCCCGGCCCAGGCCGGTCACGTCGCCCCCGCTCGCCCCCACCGGTCCGTACGAGCGCGGCGTAGGGGACGGGTCCGGCGCCCATTCGCCGGCAGTCGCTGCGCACGGATCGAGGTCCCGGTCGCCCCAAGCGACAAGCGTTTGCGTGTGGAATGGATCGCGGCCGTGTTGGCTTCCCGGCGAACCTCGGACCAATCCCGCTGGGGCCCCGGGCGCGTGCGATGCGGTCTCGCTTTCACGGGAGGACGCGCGGTGCGTGACGCGCCCGGCGACTAAGGCTGACGAAAAACTCATAACAAGACAGCTCGCTTTATAATGAGACAGTTCGAGCTGGCTCGTGACCTGCTCGCGAGTCATAACGAGTTAAGCTAAGATAAGTAACAAATATTATATAAATTAATGAAAATGATCAACAAATAATGAGCCGAGCCGAGCTAACTTTCTAGCTCGTTTGTATAACAAGTCGAGCCATAACGAGCCGAGCTGGCTTCATATCCAGCCCTACCGGCGACGCCCCGGTTGGATTGACCTCCCCGCGCCACCGGCGCGGGGTTTTCGTAGCGGAGGACGAAAACTTCCGGTCATAGTGCAAACCAAATGGGGGGAAGATTTAATCTGACACGCACGAGAGCTACAGGTGAAAACAACAACACTGTTAGGCTGCTGCACGCATGGTATAAGGTTAGTAGCTACCAGAGGCTGGACAAACAGCGTCCAAGAAACAAAATTACAACGACTAACACAAGTAGCAAACTCTGGCTTCAATTGTGTACGAACGCATCTCGCCTAATAAGCTTGTGGTAAAAAAAAACAGGCTAGGGAAAAGGAACAGTAAATTCGTGTCCCGTTGGCCACCACTGAATTATCTGTGGCTTTTACTACGGGGCCGGCGTGCCGTCACAAGTGGGGAGAAGCTAGCACTAACGGTTGGGCAGTTGCGCGCGCACGGGGCGCGCACGGTTACGACTTAGAGCTACCAGCTAGCGCGGTCACGGGGAGGGGGTGGCGCTGGTCATACCCCGTGACATGGCGGCGAGCACCGCCTCCGCGGTCAGCTGGTCGGGCCCGGGCGACCGCAGCACCAGCGTGTGCGTCACGGCGTCGTCGGCCACCGCCACGTCCGACGCCGCCACGCTCAGCTGGGCGTCCCGGATGGCGTGGAACACCCGGGAGATGGGGTGCGCGTACAGGGGCGTCGTCACGCGCAGCACCACCTCGTCCTGCATTGCCTTCACCTCCACGGCCGGGCTCTCCGCGCGCGCGCCCGCCCCGGGGCCTTCGCCTTCGCCGCCGCCGCCGCGGAGCCGGTCCTCCAGCTCCTGGATGTAGGCGATGGCGTCGCTGAGCAGGGACGCCTTGTCCATCTTGGAGATCTTGGGGACCACTGCGCGCAGGGCGTAGAACCGCTGGTTCAGCTTCTCCCGCCGCTGCCGCTCCGCCTCCACGTGGTTCAGCGGCTCCTCCCGCCCGTTCGCCGGCTTCCGCCCGCGCTTCCGCGGCCTCCGCTCCTCGCCGCCGGCCTGCTCCGCCTTGCCCGGCTTGGTGAAGTCGATGCTCTTGGGCGGCCCCGGAGGTTTGGGTTTAGCCGCCGCATCCTTGCTGGCGGCTGGGGCGGACGCTGTGGCGTGGCCGCCGAGCTGTGGAGCCCAATTGTCGCCGGCGACGCTGAGCCCCATGGCCTGCTGCCGCGGCGCTCGGCCGCTGGGAGAGAGGTCCTTGCCGAAGATTCTCATGCATTCCTCACGTGCCGCGGGCGCCGCGAGAGCGAGGGCGGACTGGATGGCGCGCAGGGCCTCGGGGGTCTCGCGGACGGCCACGTCGGAGCCGAGCTCGAGGACGCCGCCCCTGCACGGGAGGAAGACGACGGTGCGGAGCCCCGCGGACTGGGCGAGGGACGCGCGGACGTACCACCCGGGCGCGGTCTCGCCGGCGCCGGCTCCGCGCGGGCGCGGGTCCACGGCGGCCCAGGCGTGGCGGCCGGATGCCAGCGCTTGCCCCGGCCCGCCCGCGCCCTCCGGGAAGGAGAAGTACATGGACGCCAGGAAGTACATCTCGGCGCCGGTGACCCGGTCGAGGCGGAGCGCGTAGTCGGCGCCCTCGTCGTCGTCCCCGCCGCCGTAGAGCGCGTGGAGCCGCAGCAGCGCGCGCTTCCGCGCCACGCTCCTCTCCGCCGCCGCGCCGGCTTCCCCGGCGCCGGCGTCGAGCGGGGCGCCGCCGTCGCGGCAGTGCCCGTCGCCCCAGCCGAGCACGGCGCGCCCGCCGCCGGCGCCGCGGGACTCCTGCCAGAAGATGCCGTACGCCCACACGCCGCCCCGCTCGACGAGGTCCTGCAGGCGCGCCTGGAGCTCGGCGGGCGCCGCCGACGCCGCGGGCCCGTCCAGGTGCGGCGGCGTGGTGGCCAGGTGGTGCGCCGCGTCCCGCCCCAGCACCGCCGCGAACAGCGCGGCGTCCGTCTCCGACCACGCCATGCCTTGCTTCGAGCCCACTGCTACGCGGTGGCCAGATAAAAATTAGTCCCCTCCGAGCTCCGACTCCTCGATACCGAGAGAAAACGCGTGGGTGACTTGGCCTGGCTACCAGCCTACCAGCGACGCGGTCTACTCTCTCGGCTGGGCTCTGCAAGCTTGCGCTTTTATACCAGCGACTCGCGAGCGGAGGGGGGCCAGCGGCGGCCGTGCGCTCTGTGTGATGTGTGAATGCGATACGAGCGAGGTGCGGACGTGAGCGAGCAGGGGCCTCGTTAAAAAACGGGGGCGCCTGTGTACGGCAGGTTCGGTGCACCGGACCGGAGCGGAATCGTCGGGCAGTGTTTGGTTTGGAGCGACGCGTCGCCTCGCCGCATGTGAATCATGCCGGCTCCCTGTGCTGGATGCTGTTTGCCCAGAGAGGGGAAGGGCGAGCAGAGCCCGGGAGAGGATTGGGCTGGGGAGCTCAGGATGCAGCGCCGTCAGGAATTGAGAGCGCTGGAATGTCGGTCAGCGGCTTCTCGTTCACTTGGTCCCGTGGCGATTCGTGGCTCCTGAAGAACTGAGCCGGCACTTCGTATCTACGCCCTATGGAGGCAGGTTAGCTGAGGGGGAGCACACGCCCCACGCAAACCAGATCGAGCCAATACTGACTTCGAAATCAAGCAACCGGGATCCGTTTCCGGTTTTCACATCAGATTATCAGAATGCCAGCTACAGACGGTGGCCTAGTACCATGTCATGTCATCTGAATTCTGAAGTATACCCGCACGGCAAAAGTCGTTGCGCCTACAGTATCACAGCGTTCCTATCCGTTTGGAATTCCTAGCTGCAAGCCTGCAACTGGTTGCTGAGTCACCAGGTGGTCCGCGTCGATAGTCCACCGGTGCCACATCCACGCGCGCGCTTGCCCCGGCTCGCAGGGCTCGATGGATCTATCCATGGACCACGCTTGCTGGCATCACCGAGCACGGCGCGGTGCACGCCCGCCCAGTCGCTGGCCGCCACTGCGGGCCTCGGCTTCGACACGCGCCTACGACGAAGGGACGACGACGTACGGGCCGGGGGCCAGCGCATGGCCGGCGGCACGCGCGGGCGGGGCCGGCCGGGCAGAGGGGGCATCATCGCTGCCGCCGCTCCGGGCGCGAGAAGTCCACGCCCCCCGTACGGCGGCCCGCGCGCGTCCTCGATCGGCGCCCGCCGGTGAGGACGCGATCGGGGCGGACGACCTGACCTGATGATGGTGAGCCCATGCGTGTGTCTGGCTTTCGCGCGCAGCTTTCGCACGCGGTGTTCTTGAGCTCTCGATTCCGAGCTCCGCGGCTGTGATCCTCGGCCCATCGGCCCGTGGTGGGTCCGGCCTCGCTCGCCCCAGATCTGAGCTCAGATGGGATCCGAGGTCTTGAATTCTAATAATCATGGCTTGCTTCTAGAGCTCGTACCCTTTTTCGGTGTTTCGTACTACTGCTTACAGTAGCGCTTACAGTACCAAAGAGGCAAAATATTATTCTTCGAGGTCTCGAGGTGGCATGTGTTCTTATTGTCCGACTCCGGGACGACTCTCTTTCTGTCCCGAGCAAATATCTATGTTCACACCATTGTAATGTACAGTAAGAATCAAATACTCAAATCTGCTAGTTTCCTCGCAGCGAGACTGTTGGAGACTCGGACTCAGCTCAAAGAGACCCGGATCTTGGGCACACTGGCCGCGGTTGCCTTGCCTCTGACGTCAGCACGGGACGGTGCGCTTACCCAAGCAACTATGGCAAGCAAGCAAACATGGCGAGAAAGGTGCATGCATCCGGCACCTCGTTCCTGTGGACCAGGTATCCATGGCCGGTTGGGTCCCCGTGATGTCTATTCATCGCGTGCGATTAAAATTCATACTGTCACAATTGATTATATTTAGATAATATTTTTTCTAAAATATTTTTATTTGTTCCGGAATAATTTTTATCTCTTGCTATTTTTTGGTACATTTTTGTTTGTTCCAGAACTTATCTTTTTTAGAATATTTTATTTTGTTCTGGAATAATTTTTATTTTTATATTTCTAACGGATGTGTACGATAGTATAGTTTTTAGTCGCACGTGCGATGATGAATAGACATCCCGGGGTCCCCGGCAAGCCGGAGACGCCACATCACAAATAAGCGCACGTGCATCTCGTCCGTCTCGGTTGGAACATACGGGCTGAAGCGTACGGCCGCATATGGCACAATGCATCCGGTCGCGGCCTCACAGGACGTGGCGGCGGGCGGAGCCGGGCGGGGATGGTGGCCGCTGGGGCGCGGACGGCAGCGCGCGGCGCGACATGCGCGAGCCGGGCGACTCGCGGCGGGGGTTCAGGGGCGACCGGGTGAGGGCGAGGGCGAGGGCGAGGGCGATAGCCGATCGATAACCGGAGGCGGGAGCGGTAGCGACGGCGAGAGCGAGAGGAATCGTCCCCATGCGGCCCGACAGCGCCTCGTGCCCACCCCGGGTCGTTCGCCGAACGGAGACCACACCCGGAAGGGGCAGCGGCCGGCGGCGAGGGTGAAGCGACGGCGGCAGAAAGCTACACCTGTTTCACTGTGCGCGCGCGCTGAGCGACGGCGGCAGAAAGCTACACCTGTTTCACTGTGCGCGCGCGCTGCTGCTGCGCGATCTGAGATCTGGCTGGCCTCGTGCTCGATCGGTCTCTCCACTTCTCCGGTCTCCACCACGTACACACCGGTCATCCGGCGCACGTTTTGAGCTGTTTCCGAGGCGAGCAAGATGCGTCTATTTCCCTGTCACGATCTCTGCGTGTTCACATACACTGTGCACGCCCTCCTCCTCGCTCCTAGCCTACAGACGTGTGCCGTGAGGTGTGATGAAGGCAACTTTTAGCAGCGAACTAAGTAGCCTGACGCGCCCTGCAGTACATTTCACGGAGCCTTCTTGGGTCGATTTCCTACCTATTCTAGGGCATCACGGAGTCCGACTGGTTCACATGTTCACATCCATACCATATTTGGTGTTGATGGCCTCGTTTGGTTTGGCATTCTAGGATCCTAGAATACACTTTGACCACCCATTAGAATGTCAAATAAAGTCAGTTCAACTCCAGAACCTCTGCACTAGGAACCTTGAAGAATTTAATGAGACCTTTGACCGCGTGATTAGAGGATAGTTACTATAACATCACTATAGACAATCATCGACTAATTACTGTCATTAGAATCGTCGCGAAAAATTACACATATTCTTAAAAAAGTTTTACAAATAGACTTCATTTAGTCCTCAATACATGCGAGATTCTCTAGTTCCTGGTATAATCCAAACAAGGCCGCTGTAACCCCCTCTCCCATCCGATCATGGTCAACGCCTTTTCGTGCTCAGTTATTCCACCGGTCGATCTGGATTATTCCGGTCGTCGCGCACGTGAAATTTGTGGCAAGCGCCTGGGCGACACATGCTGAACGCCTGAACCTGTCAATGGATGCATGGATCTACTGCCGCCTGTGTGAAGGACAAATTAAGAGATCCGGAAATATTACTGTGTCTCAGGCTTTCTGTAAATGGCTACAGGGATCTATGGGCATCGTTCAGCATTGTGAAAGAAGAGATCTTAGATGAAATGAATCAGAAGACCTACGGAAAACAGGGCATAGAAATCTCGTAGAAGAGAACGAAGACCCAGGAATTTAAAGCTGACCAGCTTTTATACAGCAGTTGTACCAAGTCAAAGCTCAAAGTTTTCAAGAATTGCAGATTCTAAACCTGAATGAGAGGCAGTATTACATATTAGGTTTTCAAATAATCAGGCCTCAAGGAGGAACAGGACCAACAGCCAACACAGATTTTTTCAACAATTCAAAGTTCAAAGTGGACAAAAGCATCTCCTTCACCTAGCTGCCATCCTGCCGACAGTTACCTCAAATTGTCTTAAACAGACAAAACATCACAATATTCAGAGGGCAAAGAATGTTCATCATTTTTTTCTGTCATTTTCTCATACCACAGTGGGCCAAGAAAAAAAGAAACATCTTTCAATTGCAACCATTTATTTCAACAAACATGAGGACTCGTCCTGGTCTTGAACCTCTGGAAGTACTGAGTGCACGTGGCGATAGTCTAAGAGGCTTATCATCAAGGTGTAAAACTAAGAAACAACAATGCTCCACATCACAAGTCCAACACACATAAAAGGAAAGAAATAAAATAAAATCACTCTCATTTCTTGCCTGTTACACCAGCAACCACCTGCAGCAGTAGAAAAAACCAACCATTAATATTGGAACAAAAAAACTAGCAGTCTCAAGTAGATCAAGGTAGCCTAGAAGCAGTAGCAAATACAGAAACAATGTGAATTATGATAGTGGGCCCAATTCTAAAATCAGACAAACAAAGCAGTTAAGTAGAATTAGTCCTGAAGATTCCTTGCAAGAAAAGAAGTCCTGGAGACAACCATAAGTAATTCAATTTGAGCTGCTTGACATTCTTAGAGCTCCAGTCAATGAACATTTCACTGGTATGACACAATAGAGTTACTTTTGAGGAAGATATTTGATGACACATGGTGAAATTGGGAAACATTTTGTATTACACTGCTTGCTCTCAGTAAAAGAATGGTGGCCTTATGTCATTATTTGGTAAATCAAGATAAAACAATACTTCATTTTCAAAGAATTTGGATTAATATAAAAGTGACAGATTCAATAGAACAGAGGTGCATACATCACTTAGAGCTGGTTGAGGAACTTGTTTGGCAGTCTCAAAAGAATCCAAGATGGGCCTGACAACAGCTGGAAGAAAAAGACCTGAAATCGAAGGGAGAAAATCAAAAGAACCGTAAGCGCCTTGAATATATCAGTTTGACAGATAAATTGGTTGCTCAAACAAACATATTCACAAGAATCACAAGTGACAACACTTGTACAAACCTACCTTCAAGCTTTTTTTACAGAATAAATAACTCCAAAATTGCCTAACAAATTAAATGTAGTTTTTGCGCAAAACTTGAATCTTTTAAAGTCTTATAGGACACATCATCATCAACATCAACATCAACAAAGCCTTTTAATCCCAAGCAAGTTGGGGTAGGCTAGAAACATGAAAAAAATCTTTCAACTGCTACGAAGTGATCAAGAATACACTCCCACAGGCCTTTAAATACTGTATCCAAGTTCCAAACATTAATCCAATTGAGCCTTCAATAATTTTACATATACTTGCTTTGAAATTATATATACAGGTTCCTCATCACATACCCCCACAAAGTACACTAACATTGTCGAATAAACAAACATTACATAGTGAAACCTGCTCATGATGTCCAATGGAAGAGCAGCAGGAGCTAGACTGCCAGCACACAGTCATTGTGGGGAGCAGAGTAAGACCTCTAAGCAAGACAATGACCAGATGAGTATGGTAGACTGGAACTCAGTGTAAGGTAGGAAGCCTGAGGCATGAGACCTCTACGCAGGACAATTTGCACTTCAGACCATTTTATCAGAATAAAGGTAGCTTTGATAAATATCTTAGAAAAAATAAGTGTATATCCATATTATCAGATTTTTTTAAAATGCATTCTAAACTGGTTAATTAGTATAGGAGGAAGGAGGGAAAACATCAGAATGTCTATTGACTTAAAGCACGAAAGCACTGAAATAACAAGTTGCAGAAGCTGTCATGGTAAGCCTAAAAGAAAGGTAGAGGTGGATAACATAACTTCAAATTCGAATCTCACTAGTTAATTGTCATAGTCTTTAAAGGAAAACAGATTCCATTCCTGAACTTTGCTAAAAGTTTCCTAGGATGGACAAAGAAAGAAGTAGCATCAATTAAGACAGCAAAGAAGCGTGACTGGTCTGTATGAAAAATTTACCATCAGCAAGAAATTATCTGAGAACACATCAATGACTTTGTCACCCTGCACTTATAAACTGTACAGGAAACTAATATTTGACACAACCTCAATACACATAATTTTCCAGATCCTAATGCATAAACAATAACATATTAACCTGCTACAACCATCACTAGCAACAGCACAGGTACTCATGTTAGATCACCTAACACACTTACAGCCACGGGAAAAGCACCTCAAATCTTCAATGTATGAAGAAGGAAGATGAATCAGCTTGCTAGTTGAGGAAGCAAAAGGCCATGATATGTAATATGTTCATCTGAAACATAAATCATCTGACAGAAATCGATTGAGAGCACATCAACGAATTGTGCTTCCCTACACTTATGGACTGTATATAACCATGATACCAGAAAAAGTTGCATAAAACCATAAACAAGAACGTGTTTCAAACACCAGTGGCAACAGCATATGTAGTCATGGTAGAGCACCCGATGAACGCAGAAGATCATGTTTGTCTCTCCAATTTTAAAGTTCAGAGTAAAGTTTTCTGTTCACTGTCAGTGTTCATGACCCAACCCAAGGCTCCTCGCTTCATGCTACTAAAGTAAATCCATCATTTCGCGAACGCATAATAACGAGAAGCATTCCAAGCTCATCGAACGACAAGCATCTGGGAAGGAATAGAATTGAATGGTACAAAAATACAAGCGCAACCTGCATCCGGGAGGTCAGGTCGCCGCACGTATATGCATACTGCATACGCTAGAGAGCAGAGGCTGAAGGATTCGCGCGGAAGCCGTGACTGGGGAAGAAAGGGTACCAAAGCCGGCGATGAGGCAGGATGCGGCGACGACCGGCTCCTGCACCACGAAGATCCTGAGCCTCCCCATCACGCCCATCTCCGCTGCTGCGATTGCTTCTCTTCTTCGCCGCCGCGGCGCCGATGCGATGGGGATGGCCGGCCGGAAGGGAATGGGGATCGCCTGTGACTTTTCCCTTTCCGTCGTCGGCAACCGATGCGACCCTTGGCTGTTTGGTAGCCCATTTCCCAGTGCAGGTGTCCAGCCCAAGATCCCAGAGAGGACTGTGGGCCGGCCCATGATCTCGTGTTCTCACCACTTCTGGCCCAACGGGCCCGTTCCGTCTGCCAGCCAGCGCCAACGGCTCGGGAACCGGATGAGGTGAGAGACTCCACCACCGCCTCGGCGAGCGACTCCCGCTGCAAAATGGCTATGGCAATGGCTTCCTTCGCCGCCGCCGCTTCCCACCACCGCGTCGGCCACCTGGCCGCAGGTTTCCCCTCCACCGCGAGGGAAGGCGGGAGGGTCGGCCGCAGCGGCGTCACCATCGCCATGAGAGCCCAGGTGGACGCACAGCTGTGCTAACTTCCCCTCTCTTTATTTTTCCTCCCAATCCTCCCCCAATTCACACAAACTTGCTCCGTCTTCTGTTCTGTTCGATTCTCTCGCAGAAGAAGAAGAGCAGTGGCGACTCTGGGAGTAGCAGTGGAGGCGGAGGTGCAGGCGGGGACGGGCGGGCCAGCAGCGGGCGGCGAGTGTGGCGTCGTCGGAAATTGGTACGTGCAGCAACCGAACAACGGGGGAATCTTGTTTCACTCGGTATGGTAGCGAATTAGGATGCTATGAAAAGATACGTTTCCTGTCGAATTCCGCAAACACCCCTGTCCTGTAATGTGTACAAGATTAGAGGGGCGGCATTCTCTTTTTTTTTTCGGTGGAAAAGAGCTTTCCATTAACGAAGGGACGCAGCACGATCGCTGGTCACGAGATCCTCGACAAAGGAAGGAACATTCTCCCACCGGAGGCTCGTTCCTTGAGGACACTTACAACCGATTGCCGCTAGGGCATGAGCAACCCTATTACAAGTTCTAGGGACAAACTCTACTACAAAAGCAGTAAAATTAGACGCTAATAAGCTCTGTATCTCACAAATCAATCCACCTGTGGGCGCCAAGCGGTGCGACGAGTACTTAATAGCCTGCACGAGCACTAGGGAGTCTGTCTCGACAGCGATCCTCAGAACCCCAACGGCATCAGCAAGCATCACCCCGGCTAGGCATGCTTCCACCTCCGACTGAAAAGCATCCCTGAGTCGCAATGACTTGCCAGCTGCAGCCTCCACAACCGCACCATCCTCATCCCTGATCACCACGCCCCAGCCGCCTTCCCCAGAGTTCACTGAATATGCACCATCAGAGTTCACTTTCATCCATCCTGATTCAGGTCGTTTCCAGGATACCGATCTTCCCCTGGTGTTAACATGTGGTGGCTTGCAAAGTATGGCATACTCAGAAACGAGCTGTTTGCATAAGAGAGATAACACATCCACCGATCTTCTTTTTTCTCCTTCCCGAACACGATTCCGTTCTTGCCACCAGAGCCATAGCAGAGTAACAATACACGGTTGCAACTCTTCCTTCAGATTCAGAATGTACTTGACTACCACTTCCGGTGTTAGCATGTCCGATAGAATACTACGTTGATGATCCAGACCGAGTGTCGTCCAAATATATTTCACATATTTGCATTTGAAGAATAGATGGGCACCATCCTCGTCATGTCTGTTACACATGACACAACGAGTACCAAGTTCCACCCGTCTCCGTGCCAATTCTTTCCTCAGGGCGAGACTATTATGTGCCATTCTCCACAAATGGTGTTTCAGTTTGCCCGGACAATTTAAACTCCACAGTTTCTTCCAAGATAGATTGTCCATACCAGACCCAGGGCTTGACGAGGATGCTACACCCCTTGTGCTTGCTCGTTTATCATGGGCTCTTTGTACCTTGTACGCTGATTTAACAGAGAATAAACCCCTAGAATCATAGTGCCATGCAACCACATCTTCCATCTCTATATGAACTGGGATTGAAAGGATTTGTTCCACATCTTGTTGCCAGAATATTTCACGTACCAATTGTTCATCCCATTGACCAGAGCTTGGATCAATCAACTCATCCACATGAGTTAGGATATTATTACTGCGAGGGGTAATTGGGCGTCTTGACCACTCCCTAGGGATCCAGGGATCATCCCAAATTTTTATTCTCCTTCCATCCCCTACTCTCCAGATTACACCACGTTTCAGCACTTCCAATCCTTTCAATATGCTCCTCCAGGTATATGACATATTCCTCCGTATACCAGCTGCCAGAATGTTTCCGTCAGGGAAGTATTTCGCACCCAGGACCCTTGCACATAATGAATCTGGGTTTTGCACGAATCTCCAGCTTTGTTTTGCCAACATTACCAAATTGAAGGTGTAAATATCCCTGAAACCGAGCCCACCATCCCCTTTCGGCTCAGTTAGTTTATCCCATCGTACCCAGTGCATCTTTTTTTCCTTGTCCTGATTACTCCACCAATATCTGCAAATCATGGTACTAATCTAGGTACAGATTTCTTTTGTGATGTCAAAACATCCCATTGCAAAGGTTGGGATAGCCTGAGCAACCACTTTGATCAATATTTCCTTTCCAGCTCGGGAGAGGAGTTTTTCCTTCCAACCCTGGATACGGGTCCAGATTCTCTCTTTCAAATATGCAAAAACTCTACACTTGTTATTGCCCACGAACACCGGAAGTCCCAGATACCTCTCGTTCATCGTTTCTTTAACAATAGAGAGCTCGCTCATCACCAACTCTTTAACATCTCTCTTAGTATTGGGACTGAACATTATCGCTGATTTCTCCTTATTAATCACCTGGCCAGAGCACTCCTCATATAGATCTAGGATACCCTATAGGGCCTGTGCATCACCCCTATTTGCACGGAACAAGATCAGAGAATCATCCGCGAATAGCAAATGTGACACACTTGGAGCATTCTGGAACACCTTTACACCTTTCAGCTGCCCCTCCATCTCAGCTTGACTAAGGAGCGCCGAGAAACCTTCAGCGCATAACAGGAATAAATATGGCGATAACGGATCGCCCTGTCTTAAACCCCTTTCCGGGTTGAAACTATCACTTAGTTCACCATTCACCCTGATCCGGTAGCTAACAATTGAGACACATTTCATAATAAGCTCAATCCACCTTTTTCTGAAACCAAGTTTTGCCATCATAGCCTGAAGAAAAGACCATTCAACCCGGTCATAAGCTTTGCTCATATCAAGTTTAACAGCAGCATATCCCTCCTTTCCTTTTTTCTTTTGCCTCATACAGTGTGTAAGTTCATAAGCCACCAGAATATTATCAGAAATCAATCTACCCGGCACAAAGGCACTCTGTGAAGGAGAAATCACCTCAAGCAGAATTTTCTTTAATCTATTTGCAAGGACTTTAGACACAAGCTTATATAACACATTATAGAGACTAATTGGTCTGAGATCTTTCACCTGTTCAGGTTTCTTAACCTTTGGGATCAGCACGATCGTGGTTTCATTCCATCCCGCAGGGATCGGACCCCCATTCAAAACACCAAGCACCTCCAGTACAATCTGATCACCAATAATATCCCAATAATTCTTGTAGAAGATTGCCGGCATACCGTCCGGCCCTGGTGCTTTGAGGTCACCGATATTGTCCAGAGCCCGACGCACTTCATCTGCTGTGAACTCCTTCAGCAGACTTTCATTCATGGAATCGGTAACCTTGACTTCGACAGCATTAAGGATTTGCTGTGAAGTCTGTCCCCCACTTGACCTGAAAAGATCCAGAAAATAGTTAGCAATAAACCTTCTTTTCTCCTCCTCATCCTCCACCCAACTCCCATCCTCCCTCCTCAACCTCCCGACACGATTCCTTCTTTTCCTTTCTTTACACACTGCATGAAAGAAGGATGTGTTACGATCTCCCTCCTGCAACCATCTCACATGTGCCCGTTGTTTCCAGTACATGTCAACTTGGTCTTCTAATCTTTCTAGTTTAAACCGTAACAATTCTTCCCTCGCCACCTGATCCGGACAGATACCCCTCCTCCTACACGCCTCCAAATCTCTTTTAACTTTTTTCATTCTTTTCTCCAAATCCCCTAGTACATTTTGACTCCATCCGGTCAGGTCCCTAGCAACAATTTTCAGCGCATCATGGGCATTTTTTTGTTGCCCGTTCATTGCTCTCTTCCAAGCCTCCTCCACCACTACCCCACATTTCTCCTCTCCTAACCAAGAGGCTTCAAATTTGAAACCACCCCTTCCAGCACTACTCCTCCTACCAGCCGGTCTCTCAGTGGAGATAATAACTGGCCTATGGTCAGAATGTCTAGGATCTCCATTGATCACCCGATAGCCGGGAAATTTCACCATCCACTCAGCATTTGCCACCGCCCTATCCAGCCTCTCTTTGATGTACTCAGCTGCAATATGGTTATGATTCCTCCAGGTAAACACATCCCCTTCAAAACCGAGATCATACAGCTGGCAGTATTCTAGGGTTTCTCGGAACCGGTCCATGCATCCTTGGCTCCGTGGTCTACCCCCTTCCTTCTCATGGGACAGCAAAATCTCATTAAAATCGACCGCACATAGTCACGGTTTAGCAGGCTCAGCATATAACCCTTGCAACTGTTGCCATGTGCAGTATTTCAAGTCCCCCTTCGATTCACCATAAACTCATGTGAACCTCCATTCAAAACCATCATCATCCTTTACATCCACATCAATGTAGTACTGCGACATACTTCGCAGCGACACATTAACCCCCCCTCCGCCAAAACACAGCAAAACCCCCTCCTTGACCTTCCCCTTCCCGGACTAACATATTTGTTAGACCGAGCATCCAGCGAAAGCTCTCCAACCTGCGCTTATCTAGTTTCGTTTCTGACAAGAACAAAAGATCCACACCTTCCGACTTCTGGAGCTCCAGAAGTCCACGAACTGCCGAGCGGTTGCCCAACCCTCGACAGTTCCACGCTACAATCTTCATTTGGCCACGCAGGACTGGTTCGCCAGTCCCGCTTTCTTTTGTTTCTTTGATGCACCATCCACCAAGCTCCCATCCTCCACATCGACATCCGAGATGCCATCAATGGACATTTTCTCATTGCCTCTTTTCATTCCCACTCCTTTGCTCTCCTTGACCTGCTGTTTTGGGGTAGCTGCTCTGTCCAATTTCTTATAAGTCCCCCTCTCCTTTCCACTATCCTTTACTTGCTCTAACTCCTTAATTGGCGCAGACGCTGTACGATCCACGTGCATGGATTGTAGGGCACTGTTCACGTCCACCGCCTCCGTTGCAAGCACCTCCTTCCCCTTTCCCAAATCTACAGCCGCCTGCTCCTTACTTTTATCATGATCCTCCCTCACATTTTCCACAGTTTTACCACCCTCTTCCTCCAAAAACAAAGCACGTCTGGATAAATCACCAGATGTGACCTCTTTCCTCACCTTCTCCGGACTGGTGACTTCCTCATCAACTCCCTTCTCGGCTACGCCCACTTCCTTCCCATCAACTTGCTATTTCCTTCAGGAGGGAGTATCGCTACCCCTCCCCCCCAGTGGTCAGTGCACGACTGCCCACTCCCCCAAAACTGTTCCGACTCCCTCCACTTCCTGACCTCCACCCATTCGAATTTCTTGTACCTCTGAATCGATCTCCCACGTATTCCTCCGACCTTCTCTTCTCGGGGATAAGATGCAGATGTTTGCCAAATTGAGGCGCCTCTCCCTTCTGGAGTTTAGTACTGCAGGCTTTATCCACATGGCCAATTATCCCACAAATATAACAGAAATCTGGTAGATATTCATACACTAGAGGGCACCAGAGATCCTTGTTACTTTCAGCAATATTCAGGGTAACACCTCGCATCAGGGGCTTACGAATATCAATACGCACTTTGATGTGCATGAATCTTCCCACAGCTGAGCCATCATCCTCCTTTTCCATCTCCACAAATTCACCCACCTCCTCACCAATCGCCTCCCCCACCATTCTGTTCATCATGCCCAGTGGAAGCTTGGAAACCCTAATCCAAATAGGGATGTGTGCAAACTCTGTAGACTGTGGCACTATGATTTTGCTTCACAGCTAGGGATGGGGCAGTTATGTCATCTAATATGTTTGATGCGTCATCGGTGCTGTAGTTCCACGATCGTCAGTAAAATTGGTTCAGTAAAATTGTTAAGCAGGCACTAGTATGGCATGCTATTGCTATACTTGATTTTATAAAAAAATAGGATTCAAATTATAATGTGATTTTTTGTAGCAGTCACATCTGTTTTCGGTTATGCGCTTGGGAGTAAACTTTGTCACGCTTTTGAATTTGCATTGTTTTCTGACCTTCCTGTATCCATTGACACTTATAAATATGTATATCTTTTCAGACCAAAGAGGATGACACGCTGCGTTACAAGTTGGATCGTATCCCTTTCTTAGAAGAGAAGGTGAGAAAAGTAAGGGAGAATGGGAAGATCATATGCTTGGACATTAATCAGCTAATGTTATGTCAAGAGAATAGATTTGCTTTCACCATGGAGGTGGCTGAAGAAGCTAATGCCTATCTTGAGAAGAACAGGCATGAATATGGGTTGAAGAAACTGTTAGATATCTAGGCAATTTTCGGTATATTTTAATTCCAAAATTAAATGTATAAAATAACAATATTTCTATGACTTTAAGGAGTAAAATAAAACATGTGAACATGTTTATACTTATCACACATATAAGCATAAACAATATAAATAACCAAAGTTTCAGGGAGTACCCTGAAGCGGGGCCGTTGCCGGAGGCATTGGCTGCGCTGTTACCAACTGGAGTAGACATCTACTCGGTTGGCCTCAGTCGAAGTAGTCGAACTAAATCGGTGCAGGAAGAAGTTCGCAGTGCAGTCCCGCGAACGGTCACCAAGATGTAGTCGACGTAGTCGTTCGGCCACCAGAATGTAGTCGACGTAGTCGTTCGGCTCGTCCACCAGGAAGTAGTCGTACAATCGGGCAAAGCCTTAGTATTTTTGAGCAGTCACGCTAAAGCGTTACCCAAAAACCTGATTGCCCGCCTATCCCGTGCAGGATCTCAAGGCGAGCAAGGTTTCGGAGGCCTGCTCACGCTAATTCTGTGCGCGCAGAAATTAGCGTTGGGGAACTCAGTTGTTGCAACTGGAGAGGGAGAAGAGAGGAGCCGAGTTGCCTCAGTGCTCTGGTGCAGAATGGATGAGGGGAATGGCACTCCTTATATAGTGACTCAGATGCTCAGGATCGTTGAACCTGGACACCATCAGAGTCATTTAGGTGATGCGGTTATGGCCATTAATTACAGATTTAATTGCACGTTTAATCGCACGATTAATTGCTGTCAACGGCAAAATAGCCATCACATCGCACCGCGCCACGCCGCACCGCACCGCACTGCACCTGCACGTCACGTCCGGCCGCGCACGCGCACCGCACCGCCCGCCCGGCCGGCCGGCCGCGCCGCGCCGCGCCTCGTCTCGGCCTCGGCCTCGGCCTCGGCCACGGCCACGGCCACGGCCACGGCCCGGCCCGGCCCGGCCCGGCTCGGCGAGGCGAGCGAGCGCGCGCGCGCGTGTGGTTCACCGTCCTCCTCTTACCGGCTTCACAAGTGGTGTACACGAAGTCCACCTTTTAAGTCGGTTGAGATCCTCCTCAATTCCCGGTACAGAATTAAGCATTGATTCCCTAGCATTAATAGTGGGCTTTAAATTTTTTTAATGTTTTAGAATGAATGGGCCAAGCCCATTACTCCAACAATCCCCACCAAGAAATTCAAGCCACACTAGAAATACCCTCATTCCCTCATTGATATACCAGTATTCGACAGAGACTGTTAAGTTGAACTTCCATCTAGGACAAAGGCTACACTTATTCACAAGTTTGACCAGAGCCCTACACTGCTACTAGGCTGCATAAGCATCCCCGCGGTTTGGAGCTTATAAGTCATACTCCAGGCCCTTCATGAGTTTCTAGAGAATACCCAATTCTCATAGACCATGACCAGTGGTCAAACTCATATAGGTGTGTTCCTTTCAGATGTTCTGTAGGACAACATCTTTGTTTCAAGAAAACAACTCATTTGTTTAAAAGAAACCACCTGGCACACATTAAGGTATAGACCAACCTGCCATACAGATTAGAAGAGAAATGCACCTTATACACGGAATGAGCCCTTTTCACAAAGGTTCTCTTCTCACAGTCAGACTTTAGTTTGTTTCACCATCCTAATTCACGGGATCTCCGATCACATAGGACAGGTTTCCACTATAGAATGACTCACGTGGGTCTCAAGCCCAATTCCATAGATGCATTGTCTATCACATTTCGTGAAAGACCCTTTGTAAACTGATCTGCCAGATTTTTAGCCGTCTGAACATAGTCCAGGGCTATAACTCCGGAGTTTCTCAATTTTCTGACAGATTTCAACCGCCTTTTCACATGTCTAGATGACTTCATGTTATCCTTAGAACTATTCACCTTGACAATTACCGTTTGATTGTCACAGTTCATTAGGATTGCCGGTAACAGTTTTTCAACTATCGGCAAGTCCATAAGGAGCTCACGAAGCCACTCAGCCTCAACAGTGGCGGTATCTAATGCTGTGAGTTCTGCTTCCATAGTTGACCTCGTTAAGATGGTCTGTTTGCAAGACTTCCAGGAAACAGCTCCACCACCAAGTGTAAACACATATCCACTTGTGGCCTTTATCTCATCAGCATCAGAAATCCAATTTGAATCACTATACCCTTCTAGTACCCTTGGGTACCCGGTGTAGTGAATTCCATAGTTCATTGTCCCCTTCAGATAGCGCATTACTCTTTCAAGAGCCTTCCAATGATCATCTCCCGGGTTTGAAACAAACCGGCTCAGTTTGCTTACAGCAAACGAGATGTCAGGTCTTGTAGCGCTCGCTAAATACATTAATGAACCAATGATCTGAGAATATCTCAGCTGATCTCGCATTATCCTTTTGTTCTTTATAAGAATTAAACTGGCATCATATGGTGTTGAGACAGGTTTATAGTCGCTATAACCAAAGCGACTTAACACCTTCTCCACATAGTGAGACTGTGTAAGAATCACCCCACCATTGATCTCTTTTACCAGTTTTATATTAAGGATAACATCAGCTTCTCCCAGATCCTTCATCTCAAAATTTTGAGATAAAAACTTTTTGACTTCCTTAATCACATTAAGGCTAGTGCCAAAGATCAGTATGTCATCCACATACAAGCACAAAATCACTCCTTCAGCCCCACCATAGCGATAGTAAACACATCTGTCAGCTTCGTTCACAACAAAGCCGGCAGAGGTCAAAGTTCTATCAAACTTTTCATGCCACTGCTTAGGCGCTTGCTTGAGACCATATAAAAATTTTAACAACTTACAAACCATTCCTTCTTGACCCTTTGATACAAACCCATCCGGCTGATCCATATAGATCTCCTCTTCTAACTCTCCATTGAGGAAAGCCGTCTTAACGTCCATCTGATGAACGAGAAGACCATAAGAGGCTGCCAGGGAAAGTAACACCCGAATTGTGGTCAATCGGGCAACTGGTGAATAAGTGTCAAAGAAATCTTCTCCTTCTTTTTGGGTATAACCCTTGGCCACAAGCCTAGCCTTATACTTTTCAATAGTACCATCTGGCCTAAGCTTTTTCTTGAACACCCACTTGCATCCAACCGGTTTACATCCATAAGGACGTTCAACGACCTCCCAGGTTCCATTAGACATAATAGAATCCATCTCACTCCTTACTGCTTCCTTCCAATAGTCAGCATCAGGAGATGAATATGTCTCTTCAATGGTTCTGGGTGTATCATCTATGAGGTATACAATGAAATCATCACCAAAAGACTTTACAGTCCTTTGTCTCTTGCTCTTTCTCGGAGCATCATTGTTATTTTCCTCAGGATTTTCTACAAGTGTATGTTCATTGTGTTCTATCGGCTCAGCAGAGCCATCATCCTCGATGAACTCTTGTCTAGATGAACTTGTTTCATCTCTCATGGGAAAAATGTTTTCAAAAAATGTAGCATCTCTGGACTCTACCAACATGCATGTCAGGTACTCCAGATTTCACTATTAAAAATCTATATCCAACGCTGTGAATAGCATAACCTAGAAAGATACAATCCACAGTTTTAGGTCCAAGCTTACGTTTCTTGGTTATTGGCACACTCACTTTTGCCAAACAACCCCATGTACGTAAGTATGACAGTGTTGGCCTTTTCTTCTCCCATTCCTCGAATGGAGTTATCTCTTTATTCTTTGTAGGAACACGATTTAGGACATGACATGCAGTCAATATAGCCTCACCCCACCATTCCTTGGAAAGCCCCGCTGTATCTAACATGGCGTTAACCAAATCCGTTAGAGTGCGGTTCTTTCTTTCGGCAACCCCATTTGACTGAGGTGAATAGGGAGGCGTCCTCTCATGAATAATACCATGTTCCTCGCAGAATAAAGTAAATAAATTTGAGAAATACTCGCCACCACGATCTGACCTAACTCTTTTGATCTTTCTCTCAAGTTGGTTTTCTACTTCAGCTTTATAGATTTTAAAGTAGTATAAAGCTTCATCTTTTGACTTCAACAAATAGATGTAACAAAATCTAGTACTATCATCAATCAAAGTCATGAAATATTTTTTACCACCTTTTGTCAAACACTCCATTCATTTCGCACAAATCGGAATGAATTAATTCTAAGGGTGCCAAGCTCCTTGCCTCCGCGGTCTTATGAGGCTTGCGAGTTTGTTTTGATTCAACACATACATGACACTTAGAATTTTTGACAAAAGTGAACTTTAGAATTAAGCTCAAATTAGCTAAGCGCATCATACAACCAAAATTAACGTGACAAAGCCTCGAATGCCAAACATTTGTTTCATCAACGTTAATAACATTGTATGCAATTTTATTACAAACATCTGACAAAGAAAGACGGAACAAGCCTCCGCTTTCATAACCTTTTCCAACAAAAGTACCAAACTTAGACAAGATACATTTATTGGACTCAAAGACTAATTTGAAACCATCTCTACACAGTAGAGAGCCGCTGACTAAATTCTTCTTGATGGTGGGGACATGCTGTACGTTCTTCAGCTGCACGGTCTTCCCGGAAGTAAACTTCAGATTTACCGTACCAACACCAAGAACACGCGCATGTGATCCGTTCCCCATCAGCAAGGAGGAAGTCCCGCCGGTCTGGTAAGAAGAGAACAAAGAAGCATCAGCACAAATATGAATATTAGCACCAGTGTCAACCCACCACTCGGGTGAACCAAAGACTGAAAGAACAGTAGGTAATAAATTACCGTACCCCGATGTTCCTCCAGGCTCGCTAATAACCATGTTGGCGGAGTCGTTGCCTTTGCGGTTCGGACACTTTGCAGCAAAGTGATCCGTACTAGCGCACACATAGCAAGCTCCCGTCTTCTTCTTCTTCTTAAAAGTGGTTGTCTTCTTAGTCTTTGGTTGGTTCTGCGGTGGCTTTTTCTTGTTCTTGTGGGAGTTGTTCTTCTGAACAAGATTGGCACTTGAAGCACCAACAACTCCTTTCCCACGTATGTCCTTTGCTCTCGCCTTCTCCTCAACATCAAGAGTCCCTATGAGTCCATCTATTGTGAACTCCTGTCTCTTGTGTTTTAGAGAAGTAGCAAAGTCCCTCCAAGAAGGTGGCAGCTTAGAGATTATACCTCCAGCCACAAACTTATTGGGTAACACACATGGGGACTCTTTGCTGCAATTTTTGAGATCTTTTGCCAGAGTATGTATTTCATGAGCCTGTTCCACTACAGAACGGTCTTCGACCATCCTGTACTCAAGGAACTGCTCCATGATATACAACTCACTCCCGGCGTCAGATACTCCATATTGAGCCTCAAGAGCATCCCACAATGCTTTGCCAGTTGGCAGCCGGATATAAGAATCCACCAGGTTATCACTGAGAACACTAATGATCAAGCCTCGAAAGAGGATATCAGCCTCATCGAACGCACTCCCTTCCTCTGGAGAGAATTGTTCAGGCTTACCCTCTTTCACATGGATCACTCTCGATAGTGTTAACCACAGTATAAGCCGCTCTTGCCAACGTTTGTAATTTGAACCATCAAAAGGTGATGGTTTGATTGATGCAGCAAAGCTAGATACCGAAAGCCTATTAACACAATCAGGTTTTTGGATTGTTAGATATCTAGGCAATTTTCGGTATATTTTAATTCCAAAATTAAATGTATAAACTAACAATATTTCTATGACTTTAAGGAGTAAAATAAAACATGTACATGTTTTATTTTACTCCTTAAAGTCATAGAAATATTGTTAGTTTATACATTTAATTTTGGAATTAAAATATACCGAAAATTGCCTAGATATCTAGCAGAAACCTATACTTCATGTCATCAGTGACCGCATGAATGAAGTTGGGTTTTCTCGGCCAGAGGGTTATCTTTATCCTTATCCTATCAAGCCCGGTCCTTATTTCATTAAAGAGGAGGGAAACTGAGTAAGATTACATGCTATTTGGTAAGCACGTTTGATAATTTACTACCAGATTTTTATTTTGTACAGTTTTTCCTTGCAGTTTCAGTTTGTCTGTTTCATCAGCTGTACCTCTGATGAGTTTTCTGCCAATTAACATGCCAGAGTGAGGCAGTCGGTTTAAGTCAAAGTTTGAAGAAAACCGAAAGAACTCAAAAATACAATGCTACACTTTCACCTCATAAAATGGCTCATAGATTATCCATTGCCTCACGTATGCTTTAGCAGCACACATAGCTGGGTAACCAAAAAAAAGTACGCATAGGTTCATTTAATATAAGCTAGTCTCAACTTCATCATGCTAGACTTTTTATCAGATAAGAGTTTGTATATGGCTCATTGATCCAATTGGATATCTAAAAGACACACAACAGGGATTCAAATATTTATGTAGTACGTTAGCTGCAGTAAGAGGCTACTCCCCCTCATAAAACCCCACTCATGTAGTAGCATCTTCACATGATCATATGCATATAATGTAATAAGGAGCTTAGTGGTCTAGCCATTCCTGCCCCCAATCCCAGGCCTTCTGCGAGGATCATGCCTAGAGTTTGCCCCTCCATAATCATAATCCTGAACCTCTGTAAGAATCTTTCTGCTGTGGCCCTGTAATTAGAAGATAAAAGCGTATGTCGATTAAGCTAATGAAAAAAAGAAACCTAAAAGTAACAATTCTGATATTTGTTGGCATGATTTTTGGGTTCAGAAGGCCACATCATTACCGCCAGCTTATTTGATATTGCTATACGACTGTTCGAGAATGATTATGTATAGCAAAGGTGAAAAAAAATCAAGAATTTTGGAACACAAACAACTATTCCACACCTCAAATTTAAATAATAACAGAGGGGGACAATTGACAGACCATTATCAACTTTGCAGTAACAGCATTATCATTTCCAACTACTATGGTTTGGCCTGCATTAGGACAAAGGAACATGTTCAGATATAAAATCAATGGTTTAGCAATTAGTAGTGCACAGACACAAGAGCAAACCCCATACCTGCAGATGCATTGAAGAGAAGAATTAAAAGGATGACGCTGAGCGCAAAAGTGTGTTTAGGCATGTTGTTATCTTCTACTTGTATGTTCTTGCCTTAGGAGAATTCCTTGGGAGGAGCTACTACACCTTTGCCTCTTTTATACATGGATGCTGGATCAGCCAGCTAGAAAGTAAAGAACTGGTAACTTTAGATATGGTCTACTTGTAATGATTGCTCCACAGGGTATGATGAAACACAATATCCCATGGCACAAGGTCAACCACATTTGTCCGAAGCTACTTTATAAGTTGTACTGCCATCTAGTACTAAGGCCAAAGTAAACTACAGCCCATCCTGTTTTAGTTCTTGATATATTTTCTGTGCCTTTTGTCTTCTATACTTTTTCTAATTTGTACCAGATATGAAATGACACCTTAATTTTGGAATGTTACATATATTGTTGGAATTCTTTGGTCATGAACTCAATATTAGATTAACTTCTAATAGACAATTATTGTTTCATGAGCAAAAAATATTTTACATAACGATGATGATGTGCGATGGTTACCAGCAGGCCCCTAGTAATTGTAATGGCATGATTCTGTGCATGTCGTCAGCATCATATTGAGTCATAATTTTTCAGTAGTTGAAAACTTTAAATACTATACAATCAGCACATCCATTGATGAGCCAAAATTGTTTTCTTAATATATAGATGCGCAGTCCTCCTGCGTGTTCGAGAAAACAAAAGATGAGTCAAAATTGTATCAATTATCAAATAGCCAAAAAAATTGCGGTACCAGTATAAAATCAGAGCATCCATTTGAAGAGCGAAGAGCGAAAATATATCAAAGAATCAAATTGCTGCTATACTAGAATAAAATCAGAGCATCTGTTTTAAGGGTTAAATGCATCAAATAACCAAAAAAGTATACAGTGCACCCACTATTGCATGGTAAATGCACGACTAAAGGATCGGGAACTGTATGTGGAGTGAGTGCACACTGACTGCTATGCCACAGTGTGTAAGAGTATAGTGGAGTGAGGGCACACAATGGAAATGGAGGGAACCGCAAGTGCAAGTGCAAGTGCAATAGTACCCCCCAATAATGCCCGTCCACCCTAAGAAAAAAAATCCCTCTCCATCAAAGAAAAGAATTACTTAATTGTGTTGTGGGGAGTCCTGTTTGAGATCTTCCCTATCAAACGCTATTCATAGCATTGACATATGCGCATACATATTCTTTGGATTTGTCTTGTTATATGTCTAGGTTGTCTTTCTGCTACATACCACATGCACCTTCTTTTTATGGGAGATTTTATGACCTAACCACGCATATATCTACTGTTCACCCAGATGTGCAAATTAGGAAGATCACGGCCAAGCTGCAGGTGTGTTGTTGGCCGCTCGTTATGTCATCCTAGGCAGCGAGCACCTCTGCTCAGTTGACCATCTATTTGTTCACTAGCAAGATTTTGTGAAAGTAAAATGCATGCTACAGGAGACCAAATTCAGAGTCACCGCTTTACTAGACTAGCCACTAGCGAAAGGCCGGGCGGTCAAGATGGCTAGCTCGGCCCGGTAGCGTCGCGCTCCCAGCAGCTCCTGAGTTCGAATCTCATCAGAAGCGAATTTCAGGCTGCTGGGAGGAAAAAACCCCCTCGCTGTGCTCGCCGCAAGGCTTGGCCCTCTCGGGCATGGGTCAGGGTTCGGGGAGTTTCTCTACTCGGTTAGTCGGTTAAGCTTCCTCTTAATGAAAAAAATAGTGGGCCCGTTTCACACCCCCCGGTAGAGTTTTTTTTACTAGACTAGCCGCTAGTTGTTCATAGACGGTGCAGCTGGATTCTAGAAATTGGGAACCCCACTTCCTTGCTGTCTTGGTGTGTGACACCATGTACAAAGATCTTTTGTGAATAAAATGCCTGCACATGTAAAGAAGCTGTGTCATGACCTGAAAATTTCAGCATCATATCATATCACCATTGGTGTTATGTACGCGAGGATGCACACGTGGCAGTGGAAGTATTAGACTTAGACTGCATGAAGATGATCAAGTAGCCACTTGAGACAAGGTCCATCTCAAACTATAGGGTTAGACGTTGACCAACACTTTTGTACCTGATCACAGCTCTTTAATTAGGAAGATAAGAAACTCCAAACAGGTTAGGAGGGATGCGGTGCATGAGCAACGTTCTTCTTGTATGCTTAGTGGTGCACAGTTGTTTCATACAAGAGGAGTTCAATTCTTCTTAAGGATGGGATGAGATTGGAACAATCAGAAACACTATCAGTAGTTACTTGTTTGTTGTTAAATTCAGAAGGCTTCTTCTGAGCATTGAGGCAATTTTCTTTCTTATATGTTAGTTACATAATATGTTTTGGGCAAAATGTGTGTTTCTGAAATCCATAGCAACTTTTAGTTGCGAACCAACTTCTGAATAGAGTAAGATTATCTGATTTGGGCTGTCAGTTCTAACTAGAACACCTTTTTGTTTTAGATGGTACTTTTTATTTTTAGACTTTCTGTGAGATGCAAACCTGTGCATGCAGCTCAGGCTGCGAAAAGCAGTTTATTGCTTTTGTTGCCTTCAGGCAGTTCCCTGATTGTGCTTGACTTTCTCTATCTCCTGGATTCCTGATAGTGAGATACTGAGATAGGAGGATATCCGTGTGTCGCTGTTAACACTGTCTTTGTGGTATTCTATATTGGGATTTCTTTTGTTTTACTAGAAATCACTGGGTGGGTGGAGCAAAGCTACATCCTAATGCATCGACCATGCTTATGGCTTCTAATCTGTTGTCATTACATACGTACATTTATGCATGTGCAGGATCGGCGAGCGAGGACAAGCTGGGAGCGTCTTTACCAGCGGGTCCTGGGAGGCCTTGGTCATGATGGTACACTATAGCACTATACCGTGGGGACAAATCAAGAATTCTCAGATATATGCTCCGTAATCAAATGCCCTGAAAAGACTCAAAATTAATTAAGATGCCAGATCTGTGAAGCTTCCCAAGAAAATCTCTAGGCTCATTGTTGTTAGAATTAATTAACCATGAACAGGATCTTAGATTAGTCTAATCATGATCACTAATTACTTAATGTGGAATTAATTAGATTAATACTGACCAGAACCTTTGAATCCATGAACGCCTCTGTAGTTGTAGTAGTAGGGCTGATGTAGATAAAGTAGAGTTTAATCTTCACCAATTAGAGAGATTTAGATCTCTTGTTGATGAAGATCTTGATGTCGATGATGACCAACAACTCCCGTCGGTGCCTGCCACGAAGTAGATGAGGAAGTCGCGCTTCCAGCCCCTCCAGTGCCTTAGTTGATTGGTGTTTTGCTAATCGTGAGATTAACTGATTAGGGTTACAGAGGGTACTCCTCCATTTCATATTTATAGATAGCACTGTGGGACCGGGGTTGACTTATAGATGGAAACATTAGGTGTACCTGCCAATCACGGTATATAAATATATTTGGTATGTTATCTCTAATTTGTAGAATTTGTTTGCCACGCAGATCTAAGTTGTTATCCTGAGATCACAAATTTCTAACAATTGTGAGGTGAAGGCAACGAAGCCTTTCTGTTTGGGCGGCTGTACCTGTTTCTCCGGTGCTGACAGGATCGGCAAGCAGAATGATGATCTGCAGTGAGAACGCGAAAGCTGGGCTGCTCGGCGTTACATCAATTCCTGTCGTCGTCGTCGTTGTTCCGCCTTGGACTGCTGCTTCGAGCTGGACGTAGGAACTAGGAATTGATGTAATGAAGGTTTGCTTTCCCTTTATGAAACAAGCATATCCTAACTTTTGGTGTACTCCTGTTGTGTTGTGTCAAGTTCCCAAAATTGCTGTTTCTCATCGATCGCTCTGGGGAGAACGCGGATCAGGTGATCAGGTCCGACAGCCGTTTCTGCTCAAGGCCCTGTTTGGTTTACATATAGTACTACTAGCACACATTTCCCGAGAAAAGAATCTTCGATGCATGGAGTACTAAACGAAATTTATTTGCAAAACCTTTTCACGGATGTGTATAACTTTTCACGACGAATCTAATGATAGTAATTAATCGATGATTGGCTACAGTGATGCTACAGTAACTATCCTCTAATCGTGCGGTCAAAGACCTCGTTAGGTTCGTCTCGCGAAGTAGTACAGCGCTGTGGAGTTAGTTTTATAAATTACCTTTATTTAGCACCCCTAATTATTGGTCAAAGTTTTTGTACTATTTGTGCTAGGGCAAACCAAACAAGGCCCAAGAAGTATGATTTTCTTCTTCTTCTTTTTTTAAAGAAGAAGATAATTCTCCCTTCCAATCTCGACCGTCTCGGCGTTTGCTTGCTCAAAGACGGGGGAGCGGAGGGAGAATAGGAGATCCATGCCGTCAGGCGTTAGACCATCTCGCTGCATAGGACGGGAATTCCCTGCCGCGCTGCTTGGTCACTGACGCGTGGTCCCGGACCCGCGCGTCAGTGACCCAAAGCAGAAGAGCCCACGAAGGCAGGCACCACGGCAGCACCGGCGCGCAACCCAGCGGGGAGGGCTGGCTCGACGTGGCGAACCCGCAGCCGCATGTAGCACACAGCCGAGAGCCGACCGCCGAGCTGGGAAGGGGCGGAAGGCGCGGACCACGTGCGCCCACCTCGAGTCCCGAGCCCTCCCCGCCGCGTCGCCATTTCCATCTGGACGCGCCTCATCCCTGGTCGTGCCGTTTTTCTATCCCGTTCGCGCGTATCGCCGCGCCTCGCCACGCCAGCCGGAGGCGGACACCTGGGGCGCCCCCGCCCGTGGCAACGCGTGTCCTCTCGACGTGGCGCCCAGCGCTCGCCCATGCAGGACACGTACCCCCCGGCCTCTGCTTCGCCGCTCCAGCGTATAAAATGTTGCCGAACCCAAAGCAGCTCGTCCGTCGCAGACACAACACACACACACAGAGCAACAAGCTAACAAAAACCTTGTAGCGCCAGTCCAGTCTTGAAACGTTCTTCGAGCTTAGCAAGACGAGCTTACAGTTCCGTTCGATCCACCGGTCCAGCTTCTAGCTTTTGGCACAGCGAGCTCGCGATGGCTTCTCGTCAGGAGCAGGCTAGCTACCACGCCGGCGAGACCAAGGCCCGTGCCGAGGTGAGTGCTTCGAACACCTTGCTCTCGGCTCTACGATTCTTTAGATCTGGCACATGTCGAGACTCACGGCGTTCTCTGGTGGCCGGCATTGCAGGAGAAGGCGGGGCAGGTGATGGGCGCGGCGCAGGAGAAAGGGCGGGAGGCCAAGTCCATGGCGTCCGGCGCCGCCGACCGCGCCGTGGGCAGGGGCCACGACGCCAGGGAGGCCACCAGGGAGAAGGCGCGCGAGGCCGCGGACCGCACCATGGGGGTGGGCCGCGACGCCGCGGGGGCGACCAGGGACAAGGCCTACCGGGCCAAGGACGCGGCCTCCGACGCCGCGGGCCGCGCCGCGGAGGCCACCAGGGACACGGCCTGCGAGGCCAAGGACAAAGCGGCCGGCGGCGCGCAGCAGGCCGGGGGATACGTCGCGCAGACGGCCGAGGCCGCCAAGCAGAAGGCGGCGGGCGCCGCGCAGTACGCCAAGGAGACCGTGGTGGCTGGCAAGGACAAGACCGGTGCCCTCCTGCAGCAGGTGCTCTAATGATTTATTTGATCTAAACCGGTTGAAACAAATAAAACTACTGCGTGTTGCGTGCGTTCTGAAGTGTATTATTTGGCTGTGCAGGCAGGGGAGACGGTGATGAACACGGCGGCGGGGGCCAAGGACAAGGTGGTGAGCACCGCCGTGGGGGCCAAGGACGCCGTGATGAACTCGCTCGGGATGGCCGGGGAGAACGACGACGGCACCACCACCAATCCCGGCAAGGACACCAGTACCTACAAGCCTGGAAGGGACTACTAATCAAAGGATGGATGGAGATGCTGCTGCTTGCTGCCAAACTGTATCTTTAGGCTCAAAGTTTCAGTTACGTATCTTACGTGTGCGTTTCACTTTGCTTTGATTTCAACCTGTGTTTGCCTCCCTGGTCATTTGGAGGTTTGTAACTTTTTTTTAATTAGAACATAGGTGATGTAGGGGACATTGTCTAACCGGACGCCTCTTGTCTTGTGTTTTCGTTTCACGATCTAATAAAAAGTTGCAAAGCTGGTGTTTTGTTTCGGTTTTATCAATGTTTGCGGTTGACCCGTCTCTGATTCTACTAGCTCGATTGTGCTTTGCATTGTATCACGGCACGACACAAAGCGAATTGAATGCTCAGCTAAATGAGGACACACAGACTATTCCCCACCGCCAGACTGGACGGACACGGATTACCTCGTGGCAGCGAGGATCAGACCAGGAACTGCGTGCAGCAATTCACAGAACGGAATGCAGAACATCCCACAAATTTTGGCGAGACTTCTGGCTTTCACGACAAGTACCAAATTGACGACAAGGATATAATCTACGGCCAACGAGGCCAAGCACAAGGCCAGCGCCGCCAGAGTCTGGCTCACGGCGGCGCAGAGGATACTGGGGGTCCGGGAACAAAATTCAGAGGCACAATAACAATGCAGACGCGGGTTCAGAAATGGACGGATCACAATCACAATGCAGAAAACTGAAAAAAGACCATCTCAGATAAATAGACAGGCATTCCAGGAAAGAAAAAAACTGAATATGATGACACCGGATTCAGAAATGGTATGACTGAATGCTGATTCCACAGCATAATGGGAAGTGGGAACTACAGTTCACAGATTGAATGCTGATCCGCAGGTTCACCTTTTACAGTTGCAAGCATAAGAAGAAACCATCTCAGATAAAATAAACAGACACAGGCATTGCAGAAAACCAGAAGGATGTGATAGCGTCATAGCATTGATATCAGAAATGATCCGACTGATAATCCAGCAGTGGACAACAGAGTACGGCATGAAACAAACATAAGCACTCTGCTTAACCAAGGTAGGGCCGAATTCGCCAGTAGTACGACAGATAGAGGAGCCGATGGACCAACAGCATGTCCCACGCACGGCCTGGATAGACTCTAACGACAGTAGACTAGACACATTGCAAAGCACTACTTACTATCTAAGCTAACAGCTACCAGGAAACGCACCAAAGCAGAGTAGAAACCGAGATAGAATTCAGGCCGATCAACACCGGTCCCAACGACAAACACAAGCCCGATGGCATGGCGAACACAAGCACGAGGAGCAACGGAGATCATGGCGTCGATGTCGTACTTGGTGGCAGTGTAGAGGCGCCCGAGCAGCGTCAGCATCGCCTCCTGTTCCAGCACCCGAGAGAGAAACACACGGATCATCAGTTCCTACCCCCAAACACATCCGGAGAGAGAGAGAGAGAGAGAGAGAGAGAGAGAGAGAGAGAGAGAGAGAGAGAGAGAGAGAGAGAGAGAGAGAGAGATTGGGTCACATGATCAAGGAACTTCACCGGGTACATCCGGAGCCTTTCCTTGAGGCGGAGGCAGCGCATCGCGTCAGCGTGGAGGCCGATGCACCCCTCTGCGATCTCCTTGAGCTTCTCCTGCACCGCCTTCTCCTCGTCGGAAACGGCAGCCGGAGGAAGAGGCAGGCCGATGAGCAGCTCGCCACTGGCATGCAGCCTCTCGACCTTCTGAATGAACTCGATGTAGATCCTCTCGAACTCCTGTAAGAGGCACCAGAGAACTCAATCCGATTATTACAGGGGAGAAGAAAAAAAAAACAAATCCGACTGAACCGAACCGGAACGGAACGGAACGAAAGTATGTGCGCTCAAACTTACATCGTCCTCGTCGTCGTTGATCACAGTCTTGGGGTAGATGCCAGGCGGATGGCACGCAACCTTGACATCTCTGGCCAGGGCCGGGGCCTTGCAAAGCAAAAAGGAGAAAAAAGAAGAAGCAATCTGGTGAGAGAATGAACAGAGGCAGACGACCAAAAGGCTCCCTCCCCCTATGAGATCGACAGGATTGGCACAAAGAAAATGAACAGAGACCGGCAGAAGTTCCTGAGAAGAAAGCAGAAATTATTTACACAGATTTCATCATGAAGAACAAGTTGAACAAAAAAGAAAGAAGAAGCGGAAGAGTACACTGGAAACAGAAATGAAAACCCTAGAAAATCTTTGCAACAAGAGGCGTCACCCTTGTCGCAGAGAAAAACCGAGAAAAATCAAGCAGAAATGGACGAGTCATGCCATTTCTTCCATGAAGAAAAAAATAGCTAGAAGAGAAGCAGGAATCGCTTTGTCCCCGTAACGAAGGGCTTGGGTGCCGATCGAACCCTTAACAGAAAAAGAAAAGGCAGGTGAAGAAGGGATCTAGAAACCATGAACGAAAGAACAACAAAAAAAAACGCATCCCTCCGCGCGTCGTTTGCGAGGTAGCCTCTCTCGCTAGTCCCCTGCCATGAGGAACATACAAGCGCGATCTCGATCGAAAGCATGAGCAACAACAACACGAAGAAGAAACGAAGCGAAGATGCATGGAAGACCAAGCGCATAGGACACAGCCACACACACCGACCCGGCCGGCCAAGAAAACACCGCAAAAATCAAGGCACTAACCATGAACTGCACCGCGAGCACCCCGCCGTGGCCTGCCCTGACCCTCCGCCCGGCGAGCACGAGCGCGCCGTGGCCGCGGCGAGCCGGCCCTAGAGGCAGCCTCCCGGAGCCAAGGAGGCCAGCGCGGCCGGACGGAAGGGAGGCGGCGGCGGCGGCGGCGCGAGCGACCAAGGGCGCCATGGGTGCGCTGGTTTGTTGGGAGCGCAGGCGCAGCAGAGAGGAAGTTGGTGGAACGGTGGTGATGCCTCTCTCTGCCCGGTGGTAGGGGAGGAATGCTTATATAGCCGGGACGGCTCTTCATACCAGAAAAGTCCCTGCGCCTTTTCAAATTCACCAACGGAGTCCCTGCTTTATGAGCAAGTACATGGTGATTTTCTGAAAGGCACCCTCCTTTCTGTTCTTGCACCGGGCCGCAGCCAACCCCCCTTCTGGCTCCTGCCACTGGATGCCAGGCAGGCGCCCGGCCCTGCCGCCGGCGTGACGCTTCCGGTTTCCCAGCCGTTTGATCTGATCCGCACACGATCGATCTCGTGGCGTTCCGTCGCTGCGCGTCCGGGTGGGTGGTGCTGCGTGCGAGTACGAGCACGAGTCGGGCACGCTCGGTTCCATGGCGCGGGGACGTGGATGACCAGCAGGAACGCTGCAACATTTTCTTGGCCGTTCGTTCGACCTAGTTATTGGTGGTGCACGCCGTGCGTGGATGGCCGCCGCCCGCCGCCCGTGCGCGCACGGCGTAGAGGCCGGCCGGGGCGCGGCTGCCGGCACCACGAACGCGGTGGCCTTGGCGTCCGTGCGTGATGCATGAGATTAAGAAGAAAGAAGCTGCTCCTGACTCCTGGGCCTGGCATCGTCACGCACGTTCGAACGAGAGGAGTTCCTGATGCTTTTTGCAAACGGGACGATGCTATGTGCTCGAAATTTTAGTTTGAATCAAGAGAGAAGAAGAGCTGTTTTTTCCTTTTGAATCTGCCTGAAGTTCAGCTACTTTTTCTCGTGTCTCGGCAGTGGTATTTAGTTACTCTGATCCCTACATTTTTAAGCGCATTTTATATTAACCATGCTTCATATCTGAAGTTCTGAACAATAATCAAACTGGTGGGCATACTTAATCAAGGTGTGTGTGTGTGTGTGTGTGTGTGTGAAAGAGAGAGAGAGAGAGAGAGAGAGAGAGAGAGAGAGAGAGAGAGAGAGAGAGAGAAAGAGAGAGAGAGAGGAGTAGAAGAGACAATATCCCCTGTGCTATCTGGTGTTTAAATTTCTCTCCATCTAGCTCGACGATTTGCTTGTATTTTTACAGCATGCATGAGCATATGGCTGATGATTGCTTAATGGCAGTTCGTTGATCCAAGTAGTAATCACCTGGCACCCCCCTCGAACGTAACCTTCCAGGCTCCGATCCTGATCCCGCCCGCACCATGGTTCACGCACGGTGACTCTTTATTTGCTTGGGGCAGTTTGTATTTCAAATTTTTGGCAGGTCCTCTTCATTTACACGTACGAAGCATGCGGGAAATCCACTCCAAAGCCACCCTGCGTCCTTCGGATGCTTTTTTGACCGGCCGGGAAAAGCAGAGCGTGACGACCCGTCGGCGCACGTTTGGGCGTTTGGCCACAAATTTATGAATGTATCGTACGCGTGCACTGTTCCCTTCCAAGTTTTCGATACAATGCTGTACGGGTGTTGAATTTTTTGTTAATAAGAAAATTAAAATGGGTTTCTCACGTCCTGACGTACCCTGTTAAAATTCAGGTGCTTGTGTTGCGTGCAGCCTCCATGCTGAATGGTGACTCCGTTACGTTGTTAGCATGCATCCTTGACAGACAAAGGGATGGCGCTCCTCGATCTTTCTTCAGGTTGAAAGCTGAGATCAGTAACCGCACACAAGCACGCAGGATACGAACGTTTGGGTCAAGGAGCACGTCTCTGTTTGGCACGCTTGGCTGGCTGCTGCTGCTGCAGCAGCATCACGGAGACTGCCGCGCCGTATCAGCCTCGGGCAGTCGGGCACCACAGGGGGAAGAAGTGTCCCGATCCCGAGCGGCCGGCATGATCACCATGCGCGGTCCTCTCCTCTCCTCTCGTCGTGCACGGGATCTTCCGAGTTCGGATCGGTCGGACCCTCTGGCCTGCTTTGGGCTGACAGCAGCGACCACACTAATCTTTCAAACTCGTCATTATTCTGCGAGATGAGTTACTTCCTGCTATAAGAAGCAGCGAACAAGACAACGGAGATCCGGAAAGAGATCATGCATATATTTGTGTGAATTGTTTTGGTAAAATACTTGAAAACATTCTGCCGCCTAGTATAGCTGTGACCGCAGATTCCTCAGGTCCTACGTACAAACATAACATAATTTTAGCTCAGCGCAGGAAGATAGGTAAGAAATGCCAGCGCAGCACATTAATAATTAACTGAGGTATAGTCATGTGGGGTTTCGTCGTGAACAAGAATCCTATTAGCATTTGTTTAATTCAAGAATTACTTCCTCCCTCTCTCTTTTGCGATGCATGTACAGTTGTACTCCTCCCCTGTATAATTCACTTTCTTACACACGTCATTCTTGAACCGTCTTGGACCATTGGCTGTATTGACGAACCGAAACCGGCAACCAGAGGGGGGTGAATGGGAGCCAATCAAAATTTCTTTCGAAATCGATCTGTCGGCCTATATCCCAAAAATCACCACAAACCCTCGAACCTAGGATATGAGAGAGTAGCTATGGATAAGCTATCTCCAGCGAAAAGTCCTAGGAAGCTGCGCGGAAGCAAAAGAGTTAATACGATGCAAATCGCAGAACTCGACTGCCTGGACCGGTCTGACCGGTGCAACGGACCGATCTGACCGGTCGTGGCCTGAACAGGTCTTGACCGGTCTGACTGATCTTGTCGTCCGGTCTGACCGGTGCCACCCAGAAAAACCCGTGAACAAGACTTCAAAAGAGCAATCTCGACCAAACAAAGTCCAAATCCAGTGAAACTTGGAGGATACCTCCGCAACTAACCTGCGAACATATCCCCAAGAGATCTTTCCCAAAAGATCAATGAAACTTGAGAATTTGAGGGAAGATCAAGAAGAATTGGGGTTTTCTCAAGAACTCAAAACCTTCAATTCGTAGGAACTCGTGATTATAGAGGGTTTGGCACGAAGCTAGGGGCACGGGAATCACTACAAAGAGGTCTACGAACCGTCACGATCATGTGCATCAAAAACGAAACAAAAACCCATCACAAAAGAGCACAAGAGGGACGGGATTTGATTGATTCAAAAGCCCAGAGGGCACAAGGAGGATAGGGACCCCTTTCCCAACCAAATCCAATACAAAGTCTCACGAATCCATAAGCAAATCCTATTCTAAAGAGAAGAACGGGGGAGAGAGACACAGGGGCGGCGGCCTGGAGGAACAAGCAATCCACGGATGAGATACAAAAGCCGCACATAACCTAATACAAGTGAAGGGGTATTTACACCCGCGGAGACCGGTCAGACCGGTTGGTCTGCAGAATCCCCTGTACACGATCTCATCTGACGGCTGAGGTTCTTTCTTCGGAATGAAGTCTTCTCCACGATGCCGCCATCTTGATGAAGATCTGGTCCACGGTTTTGGAAGGTCCGTGAAACCCGGGTAGATGGCCGGTTTTGAGAAAACCGCTAAAACTCCTCGCGCGGGAAGATTCCCGCCTCCACGTCGTGGCCCTAGACATCGTTCCCGCCTCGGCCTTCTGACGGCCCTAGACGCCGCCCGACGCCCGTCACCTCCTCGCCCGCAGCGAGGCCCTAGACGCCGTCGACGCCCGTCGCCTCCGCCGGTCCCGAGACCAACGCCCGTGTCTCCACGACTTGGCGTCTTCAACCGCCGTCCGCCTGCTTGGTTTTGTGGCGCAAACCAAGAAACCCGCCTTCCGTCGCTGCTTGCGCCCTCGATCCAGGAATGGACGCCACAGCTGCCGCCCGGCCTGAGCTCCTCCACGGCAACTCTCTGTCGACACTCGACGCTCGTGTACCTGCAATCCAAAGACCAAGCGCACGATCACACCGCATGGTTGACAATTCACTCATCACAGGCAGGATAGAGTACTCAACATTCCTCAATCTCCCCCTTGATGAGTGCATTGTCAACACACCACCTGAAACCAGAGAAGTGATAAAATAGAAGCAACAAAGTGAAGAACTCAAGCAAGTGACAAAAAACTCAGAAAGTCAAGAATAGTCACTTACTCAAGCGCAGATCGATTCCCTAAGACAAGGGCAACGACTCGACGCAATCGATCAAAAGCCAAAACATGACTCCTCAAAGACAGAGGTAACGCTCGACGCAGTTATGCTGGAAGAGGAGGGAAAACGAGGAAAACTCAAGAGCCAGAAACAAAGCAGACACTCCCCAAGTAAAGCTTTTCCCTCTCACAAGTGCAACTCTCCCAAAATGATGCACTCTCAAAGCCTTGTGCACAACAAGTTTTTCAAAAATCAAACAAGTCTCCCCCTTGTTCGATCACTTCTCCCAAAAACTCTCCCCCTTGTTGGCACATGCACACATCAAGCCTAAACAAACCTAAAGCTCCCACTAAAGCTGAGACTCCCCCTGAACAGATGCTATGCAATGAATGCAATGCAGGAGGTGTAAGTGAAAGCATTCAGGGATACAAGGATATGAGCAACATCTAGTCATAAGCACGTGTGCTTCCATAAACAAGATCTGCATCTAGCTCAACAGGGTATATCAAATCAATACAGAGCTAGGCAAGTTTAGTTTAGGAGAAATAAAAGCATTACCCATGATCTAGCACTAACAAGCACGGAATGAAAAACAGTGCTAATCATACTCATACAGGTGAGCCAAACCAGCCATTATATTTTATCACGAATTAATTCTGCATATCAAGACTTATCAAGTAAGTGCTTTTGCCAGGGGTTGAAAGCTTGTCATGCTTTACTTAGCAACGAGGCCAAGCCTATGCCAAAGGCAGTCAGAAGCTTAAGACACTCGTTTCAGTCATGCACAGCCTTGCCCGGGTTCTCACAAGTGCAAAGTGAGCCGTCCCGAAAACTCGATCAGTGCGACAAGCAATCCCACCTGGATCTTTTCATTCCATTTCAGACATATTTTAAATAAATTTAACAATTTTAGCTCATGTCAAAGATTACAAGCCACACTAGCATGAATAAGATAGCAAAGCACATCAATACATCCTATCATGCTAGTAGCCAAGACAGGGTGACCATATTTTCAAATTTTTCAAATCAAAATAGCTTAACTCAGATGATATGACATATACTGTGGAGCAAGCTATACATGATCGAGTCTAAGAAACTACACTAGTAAGCACTAGAAGATCATAACAGTGTATACAAGAATGCCAGTGCAGTGTAGCAATGCAAAATGCAAACATGTACAATGCATATGCACAATGCAACTAACCAAGCTAAAACTAAGAGAAAGACAAAGACAAACCAAAAGCTAAGCAAATGAAGCACTCAGCAAATACATAGGCTCAAAGACACACAGGACTAGATCAAAATGGATCCAACTGAGTACCATGAAAAGGTAACAATCAGAAAACCACAAGTCTATCCTGGGAAGAAATCGTACAAGTCAAACACTTACATACCTCGATGAAGATCCCGCTGGACCTAGAGCATAGCAAGCTCGAGATCACCTTCCCTGCGTCCTCAGCGGGTCCACCTTCTACTCGAACATGTTCTTGTAGATGTGAACGATCGAAGTGTAAGTAGTGGTACTGGATCGTCCTCCTGAGCTGAGGTAGTCGAAGCAGAAGGGGCCGGAGCCTGCAGCCGGCGCAGTAACTCCGGATCACGGTCATCAACTTGGGGTAGAGCTCCCCCTCAACAGACTGGGACCTAGCACAAGACAAAGCTAGACACCAACAAGAAGAAGCCAAGTACCAAGAAAAAACAAGCTCAACCATATGGTTAGGCGTTAGTCAGGCTACACAAGCATAGAGATACCAATAGAAAATCTAGGTAGATACCAAGACAAAAGATACCCCTAGAACAATCCTAAGGCACTCAAACAGAATGAACCACTGTAGCAAGACGATATGAAGAAGGTACTTGAGCTAGCCACCAGAACTAAGGAGCAAAATCTACACAATCAGAGAATGTACAAAGAACTCGAAGGACAAACTCAAATATACATAGAATACAAAAACCACCATGGGCTATCCATCAGCCTTGGAGAACCATCAAGTCTTGATCAAACCTGCATAAGACCAAGATCCATGGAGCACTTGTTCTCCAAGCTACCAACCTACATCTCCAACGAGATATAGGGGAGCAAACATCTCGACACTGGGGTTAGCAAAGTGAGAAGCAAACCAGTGACGAGCCATTTGCTCTACAGAAGGGTAAGCAAAGTCAGGCAAAGCGTATCCCCTATCCTGTCTACCGCAAGGCTGACGAACACCACCGCGAGGAAGGCGTGGTTCCTCGAAACCTCCTCCAAAACCTCGGTCTTGTGGTCCATAGCCGTACTGAAAACGACCAGGAGCACGACCGGCAAAGCGACCACCCGCTGGAGCACGGTAAGCACCACCGTCTCCCTGACCTCCACCTAGTGCGCCCTAGCATCTTGCCTACCATCAAGCCGAGGAGGACCATGCTCCCGAGCAGAGTACATGTCCGCATTCCGTCTCTCCTGCTCACGCCTCACAGCTCACTTCCTTCTGAAGCAAAACTCCTCCAGGTGACCCTCTCTGTCACAGTACTCGCAGTGGTACCTCACCTCTCTCTTGGGAGGTGAAGGCCTAGCCTGCGGACGAGGAGGAGCAGCCCTCTTCTTCTGGGCAACCTGAGCTGCGGCAGCAGGGAGCGTGTCGAGGGGATTCCTCAGCTCATTGGGCTTTGGAACCCAAACCTGTTTCTGTGGAGGTGCTTTTGATGGTTCTTTCAGCACACCATCCACGGGGTCAACAAGCGAAGGCTGCGTGCTCGAACTAGCAGTGTTTAGAGCACTCTGAATTCCAACAGCCTTGCCGATCTTATCATACAACCTGTTAAAGTCTGACTTTGTGTAGGTGTAACCGACCCCAAAACCATCACCACGCTTGAACTGCTTAATCATCATGCCCAACTGCGACTCACTAGCAGAAACCCAACTAAAAATCGTCCTAAAATAGGTATTCTCATTCTCCAAGTTGGCTTTCTCTACCGCAAGATTATCTAAATCAGAGATCAAACCAGGGCAAACAGAGCAGTTAATAGGTGGGCTAGACTCCACGACCTTAGTCTTCCCTAAAGAGTTAACCAAGGCGTTCTTCTCATCTAGCTCTGACCTAAGCGTGGGACAAAGCTTACAAGCACCAAGCAGAACAGGCCTAGACCTAAACTCCTCTAGTTCACACACAACAGTAGCAAACTTTGACTGTAAAGAAGCTAGATCAACCTTAAAGATAGAGCACTCATCACATTCAAGCACATTACTAACAATAGGAGCGTCCTTAACCAGTTCAAGTTCATGCTTGGCCTTAGCGAGCTCATGAGACACGTCAGAAAGCGAAGTCTTAGCAACATCTAAGTTCGCAATGTTCTCATCATGCTTGGCACGGAGAGCAACAAGATTGTTCATGTGAGATATGCAGCCAGCGCACTCATCCTCACTAGATTTCTCCCTAGCACAAGCCAGCTCAGCTCTAAGCTTTCTACGCTCTCTAACTGCTTCCTTAAGCAGCCTTTTCTGGTTGTCGAGAGCGGCGTACAACTCCCTAACCTCAGTATCAAGGAGGTCGATGGTGGAGTTTACCTCTGAATCACTCTCGGATTTAGGAGAAGAGTCGACGTGCGTCGGTGTAGCATGTTCACCCGAAGACGCACGAGCACCATTTGTTTCACCCGCCATGGTGCAGAAGCCCTTGCGCCGACCGGCCGCCAAGCAAAGGCCGATAAAGCTGGTGGCTTCCTTGTCCCGCTTCTTCTTCTTCTTATCGTCATCGTCGGAGGTCGGTGAAGAAGAGCGGTCGGTGTCGGAGCTCTTGTCGAGGTCGCTGAGCTGCGCCAGAAAGGCCTTCTCCCGCTTCTTGGCCTTGTACTGGAAGCGCTTCTTGAGCGACTCCTTGTCGAAGCGTCCTCCCCGGTCACGACTACGGTACTTGTGGCGCCGACGCTCCTTGTTGGAGTCTCCCTCGTCGCGGTCGCGGTGGTGGTAGTAGTCGAAGTGGTTGTTCTGGCCACCGCCGGACTTCTTAGGGCAATCGGCGATGAAGTGGTTCAAATCGCCGTAGTTGTAGCACCTGGGGTTCTTCTTCCTCTACCTGTTGTGGTAGACGCGCTGGAACTTGCTAATGAGGAGGCACAAGTCGTCGTCGCCCAGCGTCTCCAGCTGCTCATCTGTAACAGAAGGCAAAGAGGCAAGAGAAAAGCCAAGAGCAGAGTTAGCGTTAGAGCTCGATCCACCTGGGCCAGTCACAAGAGCGATGCTCTTGGAAGGAGGGGCACCATTGAACTTGGCTCGTGTCTGGTTATCCACCTCCGTGACCTTGAGCTTGCTGAAAAGCTCGTTCACGGTCAGAGTCTCATAGCCAGCAGACTCAATGATCATGTTCCCCTTGAGATCCCACACAGAGCGGTCAAGTGCGTAGAGCAGTTTGAGGGCCTTCTCATGCTCTGTGTACTCAAGGGCATCAGCAGATCTGTTCGCATTGACTTTGTTCACAATCGATTGAAACCGACTGAACATGTCGCCAATGCTCTCACTCGGCCCCTGTGTGAAGTTCTCGTATTCACGCCGGTGAGTCTCGAACAGTCTGGCCTTCACCTGAGGTGTGCCCTCGTGGTAGTTCTCAAGGCACGTCCAAACTTTGTGGGCTTCCTGAAAACTCTGGACGCGTGAGAACTCCGCACGAGAAACGCCAGCGAACAAGGCATTGACAGCCTTGGCGTTGGCCTCATGCTCGGACACCTGAAGAGGTGAGGTCCAAATGGCAAGCACCTCGTAAGCCTGGTTCTTGGTGATATCCCAGACCTCGGCTCCCATGCTCTGCAAGAAGGCTCTCATGTGAACCTTCCAGTAGGCATAGTCCTCGCCGGAAAACACCGGGATCTTGCCAAGACTCGCCATGGTCGCCAAGTGGTTTTCGAACCGGTTAAGGTACTGAAAACCTCAACCAAGCTCTGATACCAATTAAGGGACCGAAACCGGCGACCAGAGCGGGGTGAATGGGAGCCGATCAAAATTTCTTTCGAAATCGATCCGTCGGCCTATATCCCAAAAATCACCACAACCCCTCGAACCTAGGATATGAGAGAGTAGCTATTGGTAAGCTATCTCCAGTGAAAAGCCCTAGGAAGCTGCGCGGAAGCAAAAGAGTCAATACGATGCAAATCGCAGAACTCGACTGCCTGGACCGGTCTGACCGGTGCAACAGACCGGTCTGACCGGTCGTGGCCTGAACAGGTCTTGACCGGTCTGACCGGTCTTGTCATCCGGTCTGACCGGTGCCACCCAGAAAAACCCGTGAACAAGACTTTAAAAGAGGAATCTCAACCAAACGAAGTTCAAATCCAGTGAAACTTGGAGGATACCTCTGCAACTAACCTGCTTACATATCCCCAAGAGATCTTTCCCAAAAGATCAATGAAACTTGAGAATTTGAGGGAAGATCAAGAAGGATTGGGGTTTTCTCAAGAACTCAAAAACTTCAATTCGTAGGAACTCGTGATTCTAGAGGGTTTGGCACGAAGCTAGGGGCACGGGAATCACTACAAAGAGGTCTACGAACCGTCCATCAAAAACGAAACGAAAATCTATCACAAAAGAGCACAAGAGGGACGGGATTTGATTGATTCAAAAGCTCAGAGGGCACAAGGAGGATAGGGGCCCCTTTCCCAACCAAATCCAATACAAAGTCTCACGAATCCATAAGCAAATCCTATTCTAAAGAAAAGAACGGGGGGAGAGAGACACAGGGGCGGCGGCCTGGAGGAACAAGCAATCCACGGATGAGATACAAAAGCCGCACATAACCTAATACAAGTGAAGGGGTATTTATACCCGCGGAGATCGGTCAGACCGGTTCCATGGACCGGTCAGACCGGTTGGTTAGACCGGTCAGACCGGTGCCAGGGACCGGTCAGACCGGTTGGTCTGCAGAATCCCCTTGTACACGATCTCATCTGACGGCTGAGGTTCTTTCTTCGGAACGAAGTCTTCTCCACGATGCCTCCATCTTGATGAAAATCTGGTCCACGGCTTTGGAAAGTCCGTGAAACCCGGGTAGATGGCCGGGTTTTGAGAGAACCGCCAAAACTCCTCGCGCGGGAAGATTCCCGCCTCCATGCCGTGGCCCTAGACGCCGTTTCCGCCTCGGCCTTCTGACGGCTTTAGACGCCGCCCGACGCCCGTCACCTCCTCGCCCGCAGCGAGGCCCTAGACGCCGTCGACGCCCGCCGCCTCCGCCGGTCCCGAGACCGACGCCCATGTCTCCACGACTTGGCGTCTTCAACCGCCGTCCGCCTGCTTGGTTTTGTGGCGCAAACCAAGAAACCCGCCTTCCGTCGCCGCTTGTGCCCTCGATCCAGGAATGGACGCCACAGCTGCCGCCCGGCCTGAGCTCCTCCACGGCAACTCTCCGTCGACACTCGACGCCCTTGTACCTGCAATCCAAAGACCAAGCGCACGATCACACCGCACGGTTGACAATTCACTCATCACAGGCAGGATAGAGTACTCAACATTCCTCAAGTATAATGACAGGCTACCCAATCCGTGTCAGATGTTATTGTGGACGAGTGTAAACTGAATCGTGTTATGCCATTTGACCTTTGAGTTAAACACAGTTTTACCTATATACACCGCATAAAGAGACAATCCACGACAGCAACGGTATTCTGTTTAGGAAAGCTAGATTATTATATTGACTTAAAGGAAGTGAAGCAAACAACGGCACGCAATATCTTAAATATGATTCTACGAAATGTTAGCATCTTAATACCCAGTTGTTGCTACAAGCAAACAAGATTGCTCTCATCTCCTGCTTAAATACACTTACGATAACAGATTTTCTGATATAATCAGCAAACATAGAGATTGTTTCAGCTCACTTCATGCCCATGGGTCTTCACTCGGAGGTAGTGGACACAGGAACTGATTGCCATCACACAGTGTGTGTACGTTATTAATAATCTTGGCCACCTCAGCATCACGGTCAAGTTCAAAATAGATATAGTCAGCAAGCCTTCGAAATCATCCTCGTGGAAATTGTGCACATGAGGCCGGTACAAATCAGGGGTGGAGTCATCAATATCCCCACGATAACCTCCAGATGGTGGATGCAGAATCTTGCTTAGTCCTTTCTCACAAATGGAGCAACGACCTGATCTCAAATCCCCCACACAAAAAAGAAAGAAAGAAAAGACATGAGAAATTGAGTCTGCCAATGTGAAAGAAAGAAAAGGCAAGAGAAATTGAGTCTGCCAATGCCAAAGAAAAACAAAAAAACAATAAGTTCACCAACTATATGCAATTTACAGCTATTTCTATAGATTAAGGGATTATTAAAAATGATTCATGAAAGACTACTATGATTTGAGGAATGCAAGAAACCTCCAGAAGATTTCTAGATTGTGCAGTAAATTTCACTAATAGCTGTAAATAGCTGTGTTTTAGGTGGTAGGATGCCCGATGCCATATTGTAAAACATATATGATGCATTAATGAAGAATTGGATATGAAATGCGCACTGCCATGCTACTTTCCAGAAATTTCATATGATAGAATATGATACTTTGGATTTTAAAAAATATAAGTTCATAGTGTAAGTAATATGTAGAAAAACTACACTGAGCTCTCATGCTTGTTGCTATTATTTATAGGTTCTTGTCCCAGGCATTACAGAAATCGTACAGGATGTTTATGACATGGTTTTCAAGGTGTTTATGTTGTGAGGTAAAGGAGTGGCTGGAAAGCTGAGGCATGGTAGGGAATTAGGCCCGAGATGCAAATTGGCACCTCATCGCCTCCCCCTCCCCCCCCCCCCCCCCCCCAAAAAAAAAACAGTGTTCATGTCTATTAAACTGGAGTTGTGGTTCCGAAAAGGCAGGCTAGATAGTATTATCCAAACGCATGTTTACTATGTTTTTGCTTTTTCCTAATTCCTAATCTTATCATGATAAGATCATGAATATCATGTAGAAGCATTTTAGATTTAGGAAAGAAGGCTCACCGGTATCACTGTAATCATATACCGGGGAGCATCTGGACGATTTCGATTCAACTTCGGGCAAATGTAAATCCATTAACTCAGCAAAAAAGAGTGTTTGCTCACCATCAGCTATGCTTGCCAAAAAGTTTGCATGATAGTGCTTAGGGAGACAGCAAGGTGTGAATTCCATCACTTCACAGATAATGCCAAGCTGAAATTCCGGTTCCTGCAAGAAGCACAAGGGTGGAGAATATTTCAGCAGCCTCACAGAAGCATGTCTCTGTAGTCATAGAATCAGATGGGTGCTACATGACCATCGACTTTTCAACATGGATATTGTTAGTTCATGGTCAGTCAGTGCTCAAACAGGGAGTGCAAGAGCAATCACAACTAAAACCAATGTAAGTGTGTATGGAAGAGAATCGTACTTAGCTTTGGCCTGGAGTTGAAAAATGAGTTGCTAGTGGAATGAAGTGGTCTGGTGTACATACCAACAGAGCAGCACAGTGACACATGGCAAAAAAAAAAAACGAAGCCACTAAGTCTTAAGAAGATAGGCTGTAGTACCTAGCACTAACGGGCAACCAATAACCAGAGAAGCATATCCAGTTAATCAGTAGTACACTAGTAAACATATCCAGTTAGTCAGTAGTACACTAGTAACGAGCAACCATTGATCAGTAAGAACTAATCAGCACAAAGCACTAATCAAGGACAGGGCAATGGACACTAGAGAATGGGATAGAACATGTGGTAAGACACAAGGCAGAGCATGCACAAAACTACATAGAAGAGGTTTCTGGATAGAGGAGGGAGGAAGATCATTACCCAAGGATGCTGGCAGCAGTATTTGTATAGCAATTCTTCCATCTTGCAACGAAGAAAGATGAGCTTCTCCTTGGAGGACCTCTGCTCTCTTGACACCGCGAGTGAGGCAGGCAGGGACAAGCAAGGCTTTTCTTCTGGCACTTGATCAGAGGATAATGTGAAAGATGTTGCGAGCTTCCTGCATGCCTCTAGCCAACTATCAGAAGAGATCCTGCCACCATCATCTCGCTCTCCCAGCAGGAAAAGCAGATGCCTGGCACACTCATAGTCATAGTGCCCAAAGAATGATCCAAACGCAGCATACTGGGGGTGCTTGGCAGCCTTGGCCGCAAGAAGAAAGGAATCCTCACAAATTTTGATGTGACCGGAGCTAGTGATGTTGCAGTGGCAAGAGTTAAAGAGCTCCAAGGCTTGATGGTCCGAGAGCATGGCGGAGCGTGCAATAGTAACAAGGACATTAAGTGTAACACCCTGCCTCCGGAGCGGCGGACGGTCCGCCCAGGTAACACCCAGATATTTATCTAGTTGTGAGCCCCGGTTGTCATATTCTCCTTCCTCCTCATCTCATCGATCAGAGACGAGCTCCGCTCGTCCGCTCGCCCCGCCGTCGCCCCCTTCCTTCGATCTCCCTCCTCCGGCCACCATACCTCGATTCCTTGCGCGAGCATCTTCCCCAGCACCTCCTCCACCTTCCCCAACCCCCAGCCAGCTCCTTCCCGGCCGGAATCGCCCCAACCACCGCCGGTCACCATTGGAGCCGCTTGAAGCTTTGCTCCACCGTCGATCCGCCTCTCCGGTCGTCCTCCGCCCGAACCGACCCCGAGAATGGATTTGTGGTGAGTTATTTGTACTCCCCGGCCTTTTTCCCCTTCCGTTGTGTGCCGCCGGCGCCGGAGAACGGCCGCCGCCGCGCTTGCCGCCGCCTGTCGTACGATGTTAAAAAGACGAATCGTGGACGGTCCGCTCAGGGGGGCCGGACAGTCCGCAAGTTAGGTTAGAAGTTGTCTAGAGGCGTTGGGTTTCTGGTGGTCTCGCGTAAATAAACCGCGGACGGTCCGCCAAGGAGGGCCGGACGGTCCGCCGGTAAGATTAGAAGTTTGTCCAGAGACGTCGTTGTCTCTGGTGGGTTGGCAGAGTGAATTGCGGACGGTCTGTTAATGGGGAGCGGACAATCCGCCATAGAGCTTGAATTTCGTCCAGAGACGTTGTTGGTTCTGGTGAGTTTGCAAGGGTGTACTGCGGACAGTCCGTTACCGGATCGCGGACAGTCCGCGGTATAGTTGTAAGTTTATCCAGAGCCGTTGGTAGTTCTGGTAGGTCGGTAAGGTTGAGCTGTGGACAGTCCGCTGCCGCATAGCGGACAGTCCGCCAGCTAGTTCATTTTGAGTGTGATTCTTTTGTAAGTAGGGAATTTTAGCTGCACTAATTTATATCATATGCATGTACATTAACTGGCATTTCATATATATTCATGCATATGTATTATTGCACCTCATTTAGGTACGCTAGATGTATACGTGTGGACGCGAAGCACGCGATGTTGGAGCCGAACCACAAGACGGTGTTCGATGGACATCTCCAGAAGCTGGAAGGACCCGCTGAAGCAACCGAAGACCCGGCCCAAGGTCGGAAGGGCCCAAGGCCTTAATAGCATTAACACTGACTTAGTGTTACCCCCAGGCAAGCCCTGGTGCATGACCTACTATTTCAAATTATGAAACATTATATATATCTATTACTTGTGCATTACGTTTTTAGGAATTATTTGAAACCTTAGTTGCATGATCCCTATGTTCCCTGGGCCTTATACTAGTATGTGTAGGTCGGTAGCACGGCTATGCTTAATATGTCTCGATAGAAGTCGAGTGACATCCTGTTATTCGCGAAATATAGGATATTTTAGAGTCGAGTAATTTCCTGTTACTCGCGAGATATAAGATATTTTAGAGTCGAGTAATCTCCTGTTACTCGTGAGATATAGGATGTCTCTATAATTTGAATATATGGAATATTGGAATATGCAGGAAAGGAAATGGATTGGAGACCGGGAGGGGAATGTTTAGCCCCGTCCGTGTCGGTTAAGGACCGTACCGTTGTTGGCCCTGCTGATCATATTTGAATTGTACTAACCGCATGCCGGGAGTATGAGGTAGTCGAAACCGGTAAGCCGAGTACTGCCTTACTTCGAAAGTACAGAACTTCATCACCACCCCTTAGGGCGAGTCGAGTAGTCGCGGAGAAACGGGATGCACGTGTTTACTTTTGGTGGTCTCTCGTTGAGCTCGGCTGACTATAAGTAGGTGGGGCGGTTCTGTAGTTGAGGCAGGGAAGGGAATGGTTGTTGCGTGGAGTCCGACGGGGCTTATGCGTACCGTGTTGGTTAGGTCCACCTTGCAAGGTTAAATCGGATCGATTCGCCGTCAGTCGCTCTCGGATATGAGCACCTTGATCACTGCATCGCATCGTAGTGTTATGATGGGATGATGACTATATTTATATATCTATGATGATGAAAACATTAAATTATTATTGATTGCACCACTATGTTTGCTATAGATGGTTTATGCAAATATTAGATCATAGTTAGTACATATATATAGAATCTGGAGTTAAAATAATAAAAGTAAGGATTTACCTTAGTCGCTTTTTCTGCAAAATAAACCACCTGCCAAATACCTTGCATGTCTAGGTATGTGGGCTAAGTATATCCACTGGTCGGGTAAGTCTTGCTGAGTATTAGTTGCTCGGGGTTTGTTGTTTACCCTATTTCAGGTATAGGAGCCAACTAGGTTTCACATCGGTGGGCTCGATGTGGCACCTTGTCTTCACGTCTCGGTAGTTCTCGACTTATTTAGTTTGTTTTATTTATTCTCTAGTAAAAATGCTTTGTAAGCTAGATTCTCTTCCACTACTATCATTTCTTTTGTAAATTTAAAATTTAAAGCTGTTTCGTAAAAGTCTTAATAATATTTACTATTTTTTGTAAGATTTTATCATGCTGGTACCTTCTGTGCTCGTCTTCGTGCGAGACTACTGGTGTGTTTCGATCGGCCTGTGGATTGGAAACAGCCTGTCAAGTTACACTTAATTAAGCTAATGTGTTCGATGTGTTCAAATAATGGTCATTACAATTAATTAAGGGTTTTAACTACATTAAGGGAGCGGGACGCCAGACGACCAATGATTCTAGCGTCAAGGATGCCCTCTGGAAACTTGTCAACACAAGGATCTGAGAAGGGGAAGTTGACACCGTACCATATGGTGTTGATAATGATGTTGGTCACAGGGTCAAAGTATCCGTAACAATGTCCAGCCATAAGAAGAGCGTGAGTGAGTTGAATTCGCAGGGGCATTATGGCAAGTGCCTTGGCTGTGTTCACTTCTTAAATTTCTCTCTCCATACTTCACTATTCACCTATCACATCAAATCTTTTATCTTATGTATGGAGTATTAAATGTAGATAAATAAAAAAACTAATTTCATAGTTTTGATGTACACGACGAGACGAATCTTTTGAGCCTAGTTAGGTCATGGTAGGACAATAATTACCACAAACAAACGAAAAATGCTACAGTGTACCACAGTGTCTGATGTGATCCTTTTTACCACTATTTTACGGATCTAAACACAACCTTGATGTAAAAGGCATGGATGGTGTCACCCAGACACAGCTTCAAGGACATTATGTGCTCGCATGGAGAGGATGCAGCATCAGAATCAATAATTGGAGGAACACACAGCTTGAACCTCGAGGACATTAGTACCCTGTTTGGTTACAAATAGTTCTTGGGCTAATTTTAATCCAGTGGCTAAAACTTTTAGCCCCTACCTATTTAGTTTATGGGACTAAAGGGACTACAAGTCATTAAATGAAGTGCACAAAGTACTTTTATACCCCTGCATGCATGCAAATGAAAGCCTCACACTTTACTGGGGAATCGTGAGTGGACCCTGAGATAGGGTGGAATAATTCCCAAAAAGCTCCTCTTGATGGACTTCTCAAGTTTTAGCCCCAACAGACTTTTAGCCCCCCCCAAAAAATATCTCCTGTTTGGTTTTTTAGACTCAAAAGTCCCAGGAACTTATGCAAAAGTCCCTGAAACCAACAGGGTCTAGGTGCTCGCATGAAAAGGCCATTGCTTCATCAGAATCAATAATTGTACCAGCAGGCGGAACGCACATTCTGACCCGATCCAAGCACTTGGTTAGCTGCTCTTTGTCTGAACCTCGCTGCTCCAGGTCAGAGATGTGGAGATATTGAGAGTGGCCGTGATCGTCGCCACGGAGGATGATGATTTGGGCCGTGTGGCGGCATTCCCCAATGCAGGTTTGAAGTCTCAACAATGTGGTGCCATCTGATGAGTAACTGGCACATCTTGTGGCTTGACTGGGAGGGGACCAGAAGTACATGTTGACCGGTGGGCAGGACGGCGGCCATTGCGAGGCCAAGAGTGTCTTGATTTTCGAGACGTCGGAGGAGCTGAGCACCTCCGTTCCCCGTAGCCTGCCCATCACGTCAGAGAAAAGGTCAGGGGGGTACCCCGCAGTCATGAGCCGCGCGAGGACGTCGGGTGCGGGATGATCTCTTTGCGCCGCGATCCAGAGGGCGCGCTTGGTCCTGCCAGTTGCCACCATCGAGGAGCATGCGCCGTCGTGGTGGCTGATCCGAACGGCGGTCGTAGTGGACGAGATCGATGGCCAGGGAGAGGTCGTAGGAGGCCAGGTGGAGGTAGCGCATGGCCTGCTCCTCGGAGAGGTACCGGAAGTAGGTAGTCATGAAGGCGCGGAGGCCGTTGTAGGAGTGGTGGGCCACCGCCGCCGCCGTCCATGTGCAGGGGCTGGGGACCCAGCGGGGCTCGGGCGACCATTTGGGCTGCAACAGGAGGGAGTCCTCCTCGTGGACGAGGAGGCCGACGGCGTTGAGGATGATGTTGGTGACGGGGTCGGCGAGGCCGATGCAGTTGGCGCAGCCCCAGCAGATGCAGTCGACGAGCTCCGGGATCTCGGGCAGCCGCCGCTGCGCCTCAATGAAGAATTCCTTGATGATATTATTGATCGCGGTGGAATCGTGGTGAGCAGCATGGTCGATGGGGGGTTTCCGCATCCCCTTCTCCATGTGGAAGCAGGAGAAGGGCCCCGTCCCCATGCCCGGCAACCAATCTCCGCCGCTGCCCTTCATTGTTTGCTGGATTTGCTAGGGTTGGCCGCTATCGTCGTAGATGCCAGTTTTAAAAATGCTCCTATGTATTTGCCACCGCATGCAGTTGAACTCCTACGCATTTGCCATTTTAGCTGAGCTGGCACGCCACACAGTCAGCCAACATGGCCGCGCTTCTCCCGCTGCTGGCTCTCTCTCCACCCACTCGCTGACATGTGGGTCCTATCGGTCAGGGTCTTCTTCAACCTCTGGCTGCTGCTGGAGCCGCTCGCTGACACGCGGCGGCGACCATGGACCGGCTACTGCTGGAGCAGCTCGCCGGGGAGGCGCTGCGGGAGCTGCTGGGCGCGGTGCGGGGCACCCTCTTCTGCCGCTCCACCGCCGAGCGCCTGCGCTGGAGTGTTGAGCCGTTGCTGCCGCTTGTGCAGGGCCTCGGCCCGGACTCCCGGGATTTGTTTCCAAGGTGGGGTTAGTTCCCAGTAACGGCGCCAGAAATGCGTGTTGACATTCCTTATCGTAATCACTAGGAACAGGGGTGTTAAGCCCATCCCTAGCAACTGCACCAAGGATTGCTACTCTCGTGGTATAGTCTATACGATTATAGATGGGATCCGCAAGCGCACGGATATACCGTTGTAGTATTTCACCCGAAGAGTAAGGGTATCATTATTTATATGTTCCCAAAGGATGGCAGTGGCAAAGGTACTGTGCTTAACATTAATCATGACATTGTTTCTCAAGTAATAGGCAAAACTCTAGCAGGGGTAAGTTATGATAAAGAAGATAAATAAGGGTAATGTGGCATGATCACACATCCAACACCCAAAGAAGAAAGAAAGAACAAAAGAAAAAAAAACAAACTAAATTATCCTATGTTAAGTTAGTTGGAGCTTAGGCTAGGTTAGGGGTCCTAGTGTATCTATTCAAAGCAGAGGTTATGTTAGAACATGGTTAGGGCTGCAAGTGCCAGGAAATTGGGACAGCGGGGAGAAGGTCCCGCAGTGGAGAACGTCCAGTCCCGTTACCTCTTTGCATGAACTCCTACATCGAACCCGAATGTCGGGGAGTGCGCTAAACGCAACACCACTGTTACGCCAGACGGACATAGCTGTCATGTCATGTCGTCTACCCCAATCACACCACGAAGCACGATCATATCCGAAGGATCCCACATACTCGAGCACCACGCCCGTGTACGAGGTCACTTGAAGCGTCCCCTCGTGAGAGAAGACTTAAATGTGATACAAAGCACCAGTCCCAGGAGGCTGATGCCACATTTATTACATCAGATGGTTCAAAACCGTACAAACCTTGGAGGACACTCGATACAGATGATGATAATTATTAACCAAGCTACAACATAACACCAGACTGCAAACCACATAGGGTCCACTACGGGCTCAGAGTACTGCGACAGCGGAGGCATCTCAACGGGGCCGGTTCCACAAGCAAGGTTGGGTGTAGAACGATAACCCTACTCGGCGTCGTCTGGAACGAAATCCGGGTCTTCTTCTGTAAAAAGTGAGAATGGGGTGAGTACGAACGTACTCAGCAAGTCCAACCACACCCACGGAGGGGTTAAATCAGGATAATATGCATAGGTAAATCAAGGATAAGGTTGTGGCTTAATTTGCAGAAAAACGATATTTTATGCAGGGGTTTGCTTTAAAGAAAACCTTTATGAAAATCCATTTCTAAAGTAACACGGAGTTTCCAATTTTTAAACTGCCACCGGACTCCCCGTCCGTCGTAGCACACGGCACAACTGCCGGACACAATTCCAAAACAACTCACACCAGCCCATCCCATGAAACACTAGTTATGTGACCACACCGTAACTCGCCCAATACCGTGGGCAAGGCTATTCGAATAGATTCTTGACTCTGCAGAGGTGTGCAACTTTACCCACAAGTAGGATACCACAACTCGAACACCGTCGTGTCGGTGTAGATCCCAACATAGCCATTACCCACCATAGCTAAGCCTGACTAGCCATCACGGGATGTACCAAGGGGTCATCGACCGTTCACTTAGGTATAACCGGGCATAAGTCACTCGGGGCTTATCCCTTTTCCTTAGTCACCCGTCGCTCTCAGCTCTCCTGATGGCTATCACACCAACTAGTGGGATTTATGCTACGCCGTTGCCCATTCAACGGTCGAGTGGTTTGCACGATAATGGAGTTAGGTGAGATGACACACCAACTCGGTCCTTAGACACGACAAGATGGATATCTCCCTCCTTGCTCTGCCACACAGGCACAAGCACACCAATCGACAAATCACACAGAAATGCCGTCCATCTCGTCCATACTCATCTTTCGAAATCCACATTTTATCCCTTCCCACACGCACACATTTTCTTTATCAAATAAATCATATTATGAGTAAAGTCCTAAGCGTTCTAATATCGATTAACGTCCAAGCAAAATCAGACATTAATCTAGGTGGTCAAGGAATGGTCATCACAAATCAAGGGGTGGCTATCCAACCGTGTTTTCATGCAAGTAAAACATATGCAACTTTATAAAACAGGCCATTGGGTTGTGTTTATAAAAACTAGGACAGAAACATGCATCAAAGGATGGGATTGAACTTGCCGTCTTCGAAGCCTTCGGGGAAGTCCTGTCCTTCGGGCTCGGGGTCGTGGAACTGATCCTCGTTCCCTTGCTCGTAGAACTGCTCGTTAGCGGGCTCTCCTTCGTTCACACCGCGATCTAAAGCACACACAATAAGCATCCAATCAGTACAAAGACCTATCGTTGAGCTCGAATCGGAAACACATAAAATATGGAGAGAGAAGTAACATCTTTGAGTGGTTTCCTAAAGGCATGGCCAAGACTTAGTTACGAGAGGCGTGGTAAAGTTTCGGGTTGATCAGAGGTCGTTTGTTACATGAAATGATGGGCTTTATAAGGGTTTGTGGGTCGGTTAAGAGGTCAGGGGCCTAGTTGTAAAAAAAATCTTGAGTAGGCAGGGGTCTGTTTGTAATTTTTGGGAGCTTTTGGGTTATTCTGGAGAGGTCAGGGGTATATTTGAGATTAGGTTTATATTGGAATAGGGTTTATTTGCAAATATACTAAAGGTGGGGGTATTTCTGCAAAAAGGCAAAAATGATGGAAGGTTTCTTTAAGAAACAAAGGAAAGGGGGGGAGGGTTTTTTGGCAAAATCGCCATCACTGTCGACTCCCTCCCACGCTGGGAGGAAACAGGGGAGGTCGCCGTGGGGTCGGCCGGCGGCGGCCAATCCGGCCATCCAGGGCCCGGGCGGCGGCCGAGGAGGGAGTGAGGGGAAAAGGGGCTAGGGGCACGTGGGTTCGATTCCCGTGCTCACCTCGGCCTGGGGTGTAGCGGCGAGGGTAGGCGGAGGTGGCTAACGCGAGCCGCGGCGGCGGCGTTGATGGTGTGACGGCGGCGCTGCGGGACCGAGGGAGCTGGGGCGGCGTGGGTTGCCGCGGAGCCCGGGCCCTTTTATAGCCGATGTAGGTCGGTTGGGGGGGGGGTGGTCGGGGCCGCGGCGTGGTTCCGCGACTCATAATGGCGGGGCGCTTGATGCGGCGCACAGTGGCGAAAGCGTTCGGCAAATGGAGCGCGGCGGCACTGGGCACGTGGGGTGATGGCACCTTGCGCGGCAAGCGGCGTGAGCGCAGGCGGCGGCCTGGCGGTGGCGCAAGCGGCAAGCGGCGCGGCTGGCCCGGCCGCGTGGAGCACGCGTGGTACGGGCGTGCGCGTGAACGGAGGGCAGCCGAGCGGGGCGCGTCACGGCGCGTGCGCGGCCGGCGAGCGTCGCGTCGTGGCTCAGCACGCGGAGCGTCGGGCGGCGCGGTGATGGCGGGGCACAGCGAGCACGCGGGGCGAGCACGTGGGCCGCAGGCCCGTGGGGTCGGCCGGGCGCGGGCAAGCGGCTTGGTGCGGCGCGGCCGTCGCGGCTCGGCACGCCGAGCGCTGCGTGTGCGTGCACGGGCGCACGGGCAAGCCCGGGGCGACGCGCGGGAGAGCGTGAGCCGCAGGCCGGGAGCAGGGCGCTACGTGCACGGGTGGGGAACGCGGCCGAGCGGAGCAGGAGGCGGCCGGAGCTGGGAGGCAGGCAGCGCGGCCGGGCGCGGGGGAAAGGGGCCGGCCTGGCGGGCTCGGGGCGAGCGGGAGTGAGGCAGAGGAGGGAGAAGGGAAAGGAGGGAGGGAGAGAAAAGAAAAAGGAAAAAGAGAAAAGGGGAAAAAGAAATGAGAAAAAGGAAAAAGAATTAGAGAAAAAGAAAATGGGAGAGAGAGGGAAAGGATAAAGGAAGGAGGGGGGGGCGGTGCGCGCCAGCGGCGACTGCGGCCGCGGTCGGCCACGCGGGGGCGGGCCACGGGAGATGGGGCACGCGGCCGAGAAGGAAGGAGAGAGGGAAAAAGGAGGGGCGGGATTCGCGGCGGCCGGTCACGACGCATCGCGTTGGGTGGGAAAAAGACGGGACGCGGATTGAATTCGGGTGTCGGGTTGCTTGGGGGAGGTTCTGGGGATTAGGGTTCAGGGTTTGAGGGGAGTCGAGCTCAACGAAAGACAACTTTAGCGCATGATTTATTTAGTGGATTTTCGGGATGTTACAAACCTACCCCACTTAAACTGAATCTCGTCCTCGAGATTCGGCTGGTTCCTAAACAGGTGAGGAAATTCCTTCTTCAGGGCGTCTTCGCGTTCCCATGTCGCTTCTTCCACACCGTGCCTGCTCCATTGGACTCTGCAGATTCGTACCTCGGAATTTCTGGTCCTTCTGGTGACAGTGTCGAGAATCTTGACTGGTACTTCTTGATATCGTAGGTCTGGCTGTAGATCTATCGTTTCTACTGGCACGTGCTCCGCCTCGGGTACTCTCAAACATCTTCTTAGCTGTGAGACGTGGAACACTGGATGTATATCTGACATTTCTTCTGGCAGTTCCAAACGGTACGCTACTGCTCCAACTTTCTTCAGAACTCGGTATGGTCCAATGTACCGAGGGGCTAATTTTCCTTGTACCTGAAATCTTCGGGTTCCTCGAATGGGTGATACCTTGAGATACACGAAATCTCCTGGGTTGAAGCTTATCTCGCGTCTCTTCTTGTCGGCGTAGCTCTTTTGTCGAGACTGGGCTGCTTTCAGCTTTTCTCTAATCTCGGCAACTCTTTCTTCTGCTTCCTTTATGAGTGCGGGGCCGACTAGGGCACGTTCTCCAACTTCTGACCACATCAGAGGGGTTCTGCATTTTCTTCCGTAGAGAGCTTCAAAAGGTGACATGCCCAAGCTTGCTTGGTACCCGTTGTTGTACGAGAACTCGGTATAGGGTAGACTCTGCTCCCAATCTTTGCCATAAGTGAGGACGCATGCTCTCAACATATCTTCCATAATCTGGTTTACTCTTTCTGTCTGGCCATCTGTTTGCGGGTGATAAGCGGAACTAAAGTCTAGCTTGGTGCCCATGGCTTTATGCAAACTTTTCCAGAATCTAGAGGTGAACTGGGTCCCTCTATCTGAAACAATTCGACTGGGCACACCATGCAACTTCACTATATTTTCCACGTAAAGCTTGGCTAGCTTCTCTCCGCCGTAGTTGGTACGTACGGGTATGAAGTGAGCCGCTTTAGTGAGTCGGTCCACTATTACCCATATGGAATCGTGTCCTTTCTGGGTTCTGGGCAGTCCTACCACAAAATCCATCCCTATTTCATCCCATTTCCAAACCGGAATGGGTAGGGGCTGCAACAATCCTGCCGGCTTCTGGTGTTCAGCTTTGATTCTCTGGCAAGTATCGCAATGGGCGACAAATCGTGCAATATCTGCCTTCATCCCATTCCACCAATATTTCTGTTTTAAGTCCATATACATCTTGGTGGATCCTGGGTGAATAGAGTAGGCTGAGTTGTGGGCTTCATCCATGATTATTTGCCTGAAATCTCCCTTCTGGGGCACACAAATTCTATCTTTGTACCACAATGTTCCCCTATTATCCACTCTAAAGTCTGGTGCCTTATTTTCTCCGGTTTGCTTCCGGATTTCCATCAGTCCCTTGTCCGCTCTCTGGGCTTTCCTGATTCGTTCTTCTAGAGTGGATTGAACGTTCAGCGCTTGGCTGGAACCTCGAGGGACAATGTGCACATTTAATCGTGCCATTTCCTCTCGTAAATGGTCATTCTTGGGCCCGTAAGATTTCCGACTTAGGGCATCGGCTACTACATTGGCTTTACCTGGGTGATAATGAATCTCCAAATTATAATCTTTGACTAATTCCAGCCATCTTCTCTGCCTCAGGTTTAGGTCTGGTTGGGTGAAGATATACTTCAGACTTTTATGATCGGTAAAGATTTCGCACTTATTTCCAATCAAATAGTGCCTCCAGATCTTAAGTGCGTGCACTACGGCTGCAAGCTCCAAATCATGAGTCGGGTAATTTTGCTCATGAGTCCTGAGCTGTCGGGAAGCATATGCAACGACTTTCCCATCTTGCATCAGCACACATCCCAATCCTTGTCGGGACGCATCACAATAGATGACAAAATCCCGATGAATATCCGGCAGGGTTAGCACTGGGGCTGTCGTCAATCTTTGCTTCAACTCCTGGAAACTTCTTTCACACGACTCCGTCCAGGTGAATTTCTTCTCTTTCTTGAGCAGCTCTGTCATGGGCCGGGCTATCTTAGAAAATCCCTCAATAAATCTCCGATAGTACCCAGCTAATCCGAGGAAACTCCTGATCTCACTGACATTGGTTGGTTGCTGCCAGTTGGATACTGCTTCGACCTTCTCGGGGTCTACTGCCACTCCTTCCGCGGTCAAGATATGACCAAGGAAGGCTACTTTCTCCAGCCAGAACTCACACTTGCTGAATTTGGCGTATAGCCTGTGCATTCTTAACTTCTCCAGAACTACTCTCAGGTGTTGCTCGTGCTCTTGAATACTCTTTGAGTAAATAAGTATGTCGTCAATGAAAACTACGACAAACTTATCTAGTTCGTCCATAAACACTTTGTTCATGAGGTTCATGAAATAGGCCGGTGCATTTGTCAGTCCAAATGACATTACTGTGAACTCAAACTGTCCGTATCGGGTGACAAAGGCTGTCTTCGGAATGTCGCTTTCCCTAATCTTGAGCTGAAAATATCCGGACCTTAGGTCAATCTTGGAAAAGTACCTGGCTCCTTTTAGCTGGTCAAAAAGGTCATCGATTCTGGGAAGAGGGTACTTGTTCTTAATAGTGACTTCGTTCAGTGCTCGATAATCAACGCACAACCTCATACTTCCATCCTTTTTCTTGACAAATAGAACCGGGGCTCCCCAAGGTGACGAACTTGGCCTGATGAAGCCAATCCGTTGTAACTCCTCTAGTTGTTTCTTTAACTCTGCCAACTCAGAGGCTGCCATCCTGTAGGGTCTCTTGGCTATGGGGGCGGTTCCAGGAACAAGATCAATGACAAATTCTATGTCCCTATCTGGTGGCATACCGGGAAGTTCTTCAGGAAAGACATCGGGGTACTCACTCACTACTGGGACTTCTTCCAAGGACTTGGCTTCCATGCTAAACACCATCGGGTTTGCTCCACTTTCCCGGGTGTGACAGGTCACTCGGACTCCCTCTGGGTTTGTTAGGTGGACTACCTTGTCCTTACAACCTATGAGGCCATTGTGTTTGCTCAGCCAATCCATTCCGAGGATCACATCTATCCCTTCTGACTTAAGTACTACTAGATCTACTAGAAACTCTACCCCACTTAAATTAATCCTTACCCGTAGACAACCCAGTTGACACCTGATGTCTCCTCCGGGCGTCCGGGTTAATAGGGGTGTTTTTAGTAGTACTGTAGGTATTTTATGTTTCTCCACAAAACTTGAGGATATGAATGAGTGTGATGCTCCAGAATCGAACAGTACTGTTGCAAGAGTTGAGCTAACTAGGTACTCACCGAGTACAACGCCCTGGGCTCCTTGAGCTTCCTGTGCGTCGATGTGGTTGACGCGGGCTCGTCCAAAAGACTGCTGGGGTTGCCTCTGCTGGTTGTTGTTGTTGTTGCTGTTGCCACGGAGGGGCACTCGGTTGGCACCGGTCAGCACTGGCTTGGGTCCGTTCACTGTGTTGGAGAAAGCTGAAGTGGCTGGCTTGTTTTTGGCATAAGGGCAGTCGGCGATGAAGTGCCCTGTCTCTCGGCAGTTGAAACAGGCCCTCACATTGCTGTTGTTATTGGTGACCTGGCTCGCATTATTCTGTGAGGCCCTCATGGTGTTCTGGCTTCTGGGCTGTGTGTTAGGGGCCCGTGGTCCTGTTGCTTGCGACTGAGTTCTGTACTGCATTGGGGCTTGGGACCTTGGTGCATTGTAACTGAAGCTTCTGGCCTTCTGGGAACGATCCTGCTGGCGGGCCTTACTCTCCAGGAACTTGCGCTTGTTATCCTTTCTTTCATCACTCTTGGCCTTCTCAGTGAGGATTGCCTTGTTCATCAGGGTGTTGAAGTCAGGATAGATTTGAGGGGTGAGCAGGGTCCTGAGTTCTGGATTTAGTCCTTTCTTGAACATATCCTGCTTCTTCTCGTCGTCGTTCACTTCTTCTGGTGCATAGCGAGCCAATTCCATAAACTGGTGTGTATACTACTCTACCGTCATATTCCCCTGCTGAAGTGCGCGGAATTCATCTGCCTTGCGCTTCATGGTAGCTGAAGGGATGTGATAGCGGCGGAACTCTCTCACGAATTCATTCCAGGTGATGGTGGAGGCATCTCTGGCAGCAGCGCAGTAATTTTCCCACCAGGCTAAGGCAGTCCCGGTGAGTTGATGTGCTGCCAGGAGGACTTTATCCCGATCTTGGCACCCAAACGGCTCGAGCTTCCTCTGGATCACGCGGAGCCAGTCATCTGCGTCCAAGGGGTTGCTGGATCCGGCAAAAGTGGGTGGCTTGGCCCTCAGAAAAGCTGTTAGCTTGTCGTTGAAGGTCTGCTCTCGTGGCTGCCTGTTCATTAGAGCATTGGCCAGTGTCTCCAGTATGAGAGTCTGGTTATGGATCACTTGTGCCAGGTCCACGAAGGGTGGTGGTGGTGGTAGCTGTGCATCCTGATTTTCTCCTCTGCCCTGACTCACTTCTTGTTCTTCCTGAGGGTGGTTTTGCCCGTTAAGGCGCACTCCTGCGTCAGCAGCTGCAGGATCCCTGACGCGGGAGGCCCTTGTGACGCTTCGGGAAACCATCTGCAGATTTGGTAGGGTTTTTGTGAGATTGGGATTAGGTGATGTTTAAGTTATTTAATTCGTATTTTTGAAAAAGGCAGAATTAACCTTCTGCCGAAAGGCACACACAACAAGCACACAACAAGGCAAACAAGCAACTTATACTAAAGCGAGGTAGGGTACAACACGGAAACACGACTAGAACGCGTACTACAAGTCCAGGTACAGGTTCAAACTAAGGGTACAACTTAAACCGAAAGGGCTAGAAGGGTACAACAATAGGGTAGGGTTGGACACTCTACTCGCGGGGCGAGTCTTCTTCTGGGGTGATACGAGCTTCCGGGGAAACAAACGGCTCGTCGTCCTCCGGGTTCCCATTCTCTTGGGGCTGAGCAGCTTCCGGGGAAACAAACGGCTCGTCGTCCTCCGGGTTCCCCATTCTCTTGGGCTGAGCACAACGTCCTTTCTCTGACAGCAGTAGACCCTTCGGGGTTCTCGGGTGGAGCTCGAGGGCTTCCAAAGAGCGTTCCCCATCCTATGACGGGTGTCCCAAGTAGAACATGATCTTCTCCGATGGCCGGAACTGGGGTCCCACTTCTGGTCCATTCTTGCATGCGCCGGTCGCGGGCATTGTCTGAGACTCTCCCTGTGCAACCGCCTCACTGCTGATCGCGGCCGCGGCTCTTGCCTCGGCTTGGGCTGCTCGGACCTGTTTGGAGTCCTCACTGCGAGTTCAGCTTGCTCACACGATGGTCTGCTCCCTCAGCAGGTGGGCCTGCTCATCGAAGAGTTGATCCAAAGCGGCCAAATAGTTACCACTTGGTACAAAGGGTCTGCTTCATGGCGGCGCCGTTCCAGGCTTCTCATGCGGGCTTCCCAAACATGGGGTTCTGATGGCCGGCGGAAAGAACCTCATTGGCGTGGGTGCTAGGTGTTCTTCGAAAATCCGACATAGGTACCGAAGTGCCTTTCTGACAGCCAAGGGATAGGTGTCTTGGTGCCTAAATCCCGTAGCGGTCACTCGCCATGACTGGATGTTGGGGTGGCGCTCACTTCTGGCGATGACAATGATCACCCTGCAGCGGAGAGTGCCATGATGCTCGTACTCTCTGCTGTAGTACCTTGGGCGTTCCGTAATGCCAAGGCTTTCCAGGGCGTTGATCAACAGGCTGGGGAAGCCAGGTGCAGCTTGGCAGTCGCCCTGGGTCCATCCTTCCTCAGCCATCTGAAAATAAAGATAGAGTGAATATCTTGCGCGAATATTTGCGGTACACAAAAGGGGTAGATGGTTTTTATTTATGGCATCATGATGGGGTACAACTTCATGGGTACATGATTATTAGAGCAAAGGTTCTAGCTTAGAGACTACTCCCATCATGGGGATTCTTCCTCAATTCTAAAGGAGCGCTTCTTCAGTGGAAGGTACTGATCCATCACATCATCCTCGGTCTGAGTTCCTTTATCCCAGTGGGTTTCTTCGGGTTCTTCTTCTTCAGTCTGAGTGCCAACGTCCCAATGGGTTTCCATGGGTTCTTCCTCTTCTTCGTCTTCCTCTATCCATCCACCTATTCCCCAGCGAGCCTCGTACCTCCGCATCTGAGCTTGGAGAGCGGCCAGCGAGTTCTCAGCACGTGCGGCCCTTGTCCGCTGCTCCTATAATTCTGCCTCTTTTTCATCCATTTGGACTTGGAGAGCAGCCAAGGAATACTCGGCGTGGAAAGTCCTCGACCGTTGTTCCTCCATCTCCTGGGTTGCTTTTTCTGCTCTGTGGACCTGCTGTTTCAGTTGTGCTGCTTGCTCGCGATAGAGCTCATCCAGGCCGGTGAGGTAGATGGACAGGTGGGATACAGTGTCTTCCAGATCTTCTTCTTCCCTCCCGAGTCCTCTCATTCGGGCGATCCAGGTGCGTCCTCTTCCTTCAGTTGGCGGGAAGAATCCCATAGGAGTCCGCTGAAGGTGATGTTTGTAGATCATTCGGAGCCGTCGCAGGGCTTTACGGGCGGCTTTCCGATAGGTGTCCGGGAAACGGAATCCAGTGGTGGAGATGAACCAAGGGTCCACATCAGGGTAGCGGGTGCTCCTTGCTATGAAGATCATCAGGTCACACCGAAGAGTGCCCTTGGAGTCGTACTCCCGGTAAAGAAACTCTGGCGGATCCACAACTCTAATGCGTTCCAGGCTGAGTATCAACAACTTAGGAAGGCCGGGCTCTGCGAAACAGATTCCGCCGATCCATCCATTGTCAGCCATCTGGAACAGGGCAAGAACCAAGGGTAAGTATTTGTGTGAGGAAAGGATTAAGGATAGAAAAGTCCTAAGGTAAAGGGTCTAAAAACGGGTTTCGCTCCTAGGGTCACGTCCTACGGCCAACCTACGGCTCTGATACCACCTGAAGCGTCCCCTCGTGAGAGAAGACTTAAATGTGATACAAAGCACCAGTCCCAGGAGGCTGATGCCACATTTATTACATCAGATGGTTCAAAACCGTACAAACCTTGGAGGACACTCGATACAGATGATGATAATTATTAACCAAGCTACAACATAACACCAGACTGCAAACCACATAGGGTCCACTACGGGCTCAGAGTACTGCGACAGCGGAGGCATCTCAACGGGGCCGGTTCCACAAGCAAGGTTGGGTGTAGAACGATAACCCTACTCGGCGTCGTCTGGAACGAAATCCGGGTCTTCTTCTGTAAAAAGTGAGAATGGGGTGAGTACGAACGTACTCAGCAAGTCCAACCACACCCACGGAGGGGTTAAATCAGGATAATATGCATAGGTAAATCAAGGATAAGGTTATGGCTTAATTTGCAGAAAAACGATATTTTATGCAGGGGTTTGCTTTAAAGAAAACCTTTATGAAAATCCATTTCTAAAGTAACACGGAGTTTCCAATTTTTAAACTGCCACCGGACTCCCCGTCCGTCGTAGCACACGGCACAACTGCCGGACACAATTCCAAAACAACTCACACCAGCCCATCCCATGAAACACTAGTTATGTGACCACACCGTAACTCGCCCAATACCGTGGGCAAGGCTATTCGAATAGATTCTTGACTCTGCAGAGGTGTGCAACTTTACCCACAAGTAGGATACCACAACTCGAACACCGTCGTGTCGGTGTAGATCCCAACATAGCCATTACCCACCATAGCTAAGCCTGACTAGCCATCACGGGATGTACCAAGGGGTCATCGACCGTTCACTTAGGTATAACCGGGCATAAGTCACTCGGGGCTTATCCCTTTTCCTTAGTCACCCGTCGCTCTCAGCTCTCCTGATGGCTATCACACCAACTAGTGGGATTTATGCTACGCCGTTGCCCATTCAACGGTCGAGTGGTTTGCACGATAATGGAGTTAGGTGAGATGACACACCAACTCGGTCCTTAGACACGACAAGATGGATATCTCCCTCCTTGCTCTGCCACACAGGCACAAGCACACCAATCGACAAATCACACAGAAATGCCGTCCATCTCGTCCATACTCATCTTTCGAAATCCACATTTTATCCCTTCCCACACGCACACATTTTCTTTATCAAATAAATCATATTATGAGTAAAGTCCTAAGCGTTCTAATATCGATTAACGTCCAAGCAAAATCAGACATTAATCTAGGTGGTCAAGGAATGGTCATCACAAATCAAGGGGTGGCTATCCAACCGTGTTTTCATGCAAGTAAAACATATGCAACTTTATAAAACAGGCCATTGGGTTGTGTTTATAAAAACTAGGACAGAAACATGCATCAAAGGATGGGATTGAACTTGCCGTCTTCGAAGCCTTCGGGGAAGTCCTGTCCTTCGGGCTCGGGGTCGTGGAACTGATCCTCGTTCCCTTGCTCGTAGAACTGCTCATTAGCGGGCTCTCCTTCGTTCACACCGCGATCTAAAGCACACACAATAAGCATCCAATCAGTACAAAGACCTATCGTTGAGCTCGAATCGGAAACACATAAAATATGGAGAGAGAAGTAACATCTTTGAGTGGTTTCCTAAAGGCATGGCCAAGACTTAGTTACGAGAGGCGTGGTAAAGTTTCGGGTTGATCAGAGGTCGTTTGTTACATGAAATGATGGGCTTTATAAGGGTTTGTGGGTCGGTTAAGAGGTCAGGGGCCTAGTTGTAAAAAAAATCTTGAGTAGGCAGGGGTCTGTTTGTAATTTTTGGGAGCTTTTGGGTTATTCTGGAGAGGTCAGGGGTATATTTGAGATTAGGTTTATATTGGAATAGGGTTTATTTGCAAATATACTAAAGGTGGGGGTATTTCTGCAAAAAGGCAAAAATGATGGAAGTTTTCTTTAAGAAACAAAGGAAAGGGGGGGAGGGTTTTTTGGCAAAATCGCCATCCCCTTCCTCCCTCCCACGCTGGGAAACAGGGGAGGCGCCTGGGGTCGCCGGCGGCGGCCAATCCGGCCATCCAGGGCCAGGGCGGCGGCCGGGAGTGAGGGGAAAAGGGGCTAGGGGCACGTGGGTTCGATTCCCCGGCTCACCTCGGCCTGGGGTGCGGCGAGGGAGCAGGGCGACGCGAGCCGGCGGCGGCGGCGTTGATGGAGTGTGGCGGCGGCGCTGCGGGACCGGGGAGGGAGCTGGGAGCGGCGATGGGGTTGGCCGCGGAGCCCGGGGCCCTTTTATAGCCGATGTAGGTCGGTTGGGGGGGGCGTGGTCGGTGGCCGCGGCGTGGTCACCCGGCGAGCTCCGCGGACTCCATTAATGGCGGTTGGCGGCTTGATTCGCGGCGCACAGTGGCGACAAGACCGCTCGGCAGCGGCGGGAGGCGCGTCGGCCACTGTGGCACGTGGGGTGGGCTGGGCACCTGTGCGCGGCGCCAAGCGGTGTGAGCGGCGAGGCGGCGGCCTGGCGGTGGCGCAAGCGGCGAGCGGCGCGGTGGCTGGCCCGGCCGCGTGGAGCACGCGTGGTACGGGCATGCGCGTGAACGGAGGGCAGCCGAGCGGGGCGCGTCACGGCGCGTGCGCGGCTGGCGAGCGTCGCGTCGTGGCTCAGCACGCGGAGCGTCGGGCGGCGCGGCGGTGATGGCGGGGCACAGCGAGCACGCGGGGCGAGCACGTGGGCCGCAGGCCCGTGGGGTCGGCCGGGCGCGGGCAAGCGGCTTGGTGCGGCGCGGCCGTCGCGGCTCGGCACGCCGAGCACTGCGTGCGCGTGCACGGGCGCACGGGCAAGCCCGGGGCGACGCGCGGGAGAGCGTGAGCCGCAGGCCGGGAGCAGGGCGCTGCGTGCACGGGTGGGGAACGCGGCCGAGCGGAGCAGGAGGCGGCCGGAGCTGGGAGGCAGGCAGCGCGGCCGGGCGCGGGGGAAAGGGGCCGGCCTGGCGGGCTCGGGGCGAGCGGGAGTGAGGCAGAGGAGGGAGAAGGGAAAGGAGGGAGGGAGAGAAAAGAAAAAGGAAAAAGAGAAAAGGGGAAAAAGAAATGAGAAAAAGGAAAAAGAATTAGAGAAAAAGAAAATGGGAGAGAGAGGGAAAGGATAAAGGAAGGAGGGGGGGCGGTGCGCGCCAGCGGCGACTGCGGCCGCGGTCGGCCACGCGGGGGCGGGCCACGGGAGATGGGGCACGCGGCCGAGAAGGAAGGAGAGAGGGAAAAAGGAGGGGCGGGATTCGCGGCGGCCGGTCACGACGCGTCGCGTTGGGTGGGAAAAAAGACGGGACGCGGATTGAATTCGGGTGTCGGGTTGCTTGGGGGAGGTTCTGGGGATTAGGGTTCAGGGTTTGAGGGGAGTCGAGCTCAACGAAAGACAACTTTAGCGCATGATTTATTTAGTGGATTTTCGGGATGTTACATCACTGCTCTAGCGTCCCCAGGTCTCCCACCCTTCGGATGGACAAGTAAAACACTAGAGCAAGCTCAAAAGCACAGCGAACCGATATCTGTATCCGAATCATCTGGCCTAACCATATCCATCACACAACTCATGATAAACATAATCATGGATTGTTAAACTATTGAGATAGCATAACAACCATGATCAAACTCTATATTATGAATAGAGTACTGACAGAAAGAATACAAAGCCATACCGAGAGTCGAGGATCGCTCAACGACTCTGAGGACGACTTGATTCGCTAAAGGGAAACTAGCCTAGCTCCACTACCCTACACTAAGAGCAAGAGACCCTTGAGAGAGAGTGGGTGTGAAATGGGGTGTGTGTGTGTTGAGAGGGGAGTTGGGGAGGCCTATTTATACTGTTGGAGGTCGGTTCCCGCCAAATGCACATATGGAAAGAGGAGACGTGGCAGCTACTCCACCCCAAGTGCACCTGGATGGGATGCAGCCCAGGTTTAGCCGACCCCACCTGTCAGCCCTTTGATCTTATCCTTTGCATGCTGGCTGACACATGGATCCTCGTCCTTATCCACTAGTGTATCTTCCTTGGCACTCCCATTTGCTCTGTTAGGTGGGCCCTCTTTGTAAGGGTGTGATGCCGGACGTGATCTTCTGTGTAGTTGCGTGATGTCTTCGTCGTGTTTTCGTCTTATTTCACTCTTGCTCATCTGAAATCATACAAACTCCAAAATAGTTGTGGAACTAAGTTAGTGATACAAATATGTGAGTAAGGCGTATAGTTTTCCGTTATTCTTGAGTCTAGTTGACCGTCAGAATTAGCACTTAACGACCGTCAACACTAGGTTAGTGATACAAATATGTGAGTGAGAGGTATGATTTTTCTTCTTTTGTGAGTATAGTTGACGGTCAGATTTTGCACTTAAGGACCGCCAACAGTAGTAAAAGTAGGATAGTACATAGGTAGGAGGGAGCCCCCGGGCCAAGTTTCCTGAGGTGGACTCGGGTTACTTGGTTCTCATACCGAAGCGTTGGGACTCTCCCTATCTATGGGTAGAACTTACGGAGATACTCGATGTTTCAGACGTTGGGTACCTACATCCCGTCCTTGTCGGTGAGCCGGAACACTCCGGGCTACCGTTGGCTGAAAGGGAAAATGGGTCGGCTCAGTCTGGCCCACAAAGGTTCATGGCTCAACTCGGCCTGCAAGCTGCAGGCCAGCTTAGCTGCAGCTCGAGGAAAACGGCTCAAGGCCACGCAAGCTGGCTTTGGTTTAGCTCAGGCTTGGCTTGCGCTCACGGGCTGGCTTAGTCGGGTTCAGCTAGGCGACTTGGGACAACTCGGGTCAGTTGCTATGGGAACTTGGCCGGCTCGATCTAGACGGAGCGACTTGGCAGGCTTCGACTCTCGGTAGCCCAACAAATGGGCTCAGTGCTGGCGGACTTTATTCTGGGCTGGCTGGATTGGCCCGCGGTTCCATAGGCCAGAGCGTGGCTTGGGCTGAAAACTGCTAATAGGCCGGGTCATCTTCAGCTTTGTGGACCAACACTTGGCTTGGCTTGATCCGGCTCCTCCTCCCTCCTTCCTCTCTCGCTGGCAAGGTGGTCCACAACATCAGTGGCGCGGCGTCATCATCCTCCTCGCGCTCAACTCCAGCTGCCGCGGCGAGTTAAGGTGGCATGGCGACAAGGCCAGTAGGTCAAGTGTGTGCGGACACTGGCACAAGTGAGGCTAGGGCTCGATCACAGGCGTCGTGAGCGTACAGGAAAGGTCAAGGGCAAGGCAGAGGTAGAACGAGGTCAAGGCTCGTCGACATGGTGGCGAACTCAGCTCGATCCAGCGAAGACACGAATAGCATGGACATGCGGTGCCTGGGATACAGCAAGGCAAGGCTCGACGGCGGCGCGGCGACCTCCACAAGCGAGGTCATATGGCTACGGTGAGGTCTGAGACGGATGGCAAAAGGGCAAGGGGGCGGTGCAGCGCGATGGCGAGGCTACGGCGATGAGGCAGGTTTACCTCGCGAGGCTAGGGTCCGGCATGGCAAGACGACGAGGTGTAGCGTGGGCTTCGTCCAGGTTTGTGTATGTGTGTGGTGTCGCCCCCGGAGCGTTCGGCAAAATGCCCGAAAGGGGCTGGCCATGTTGCGAACACAACGACGCAGCGATGGCTTCGGTTTGGCTGTACGGTGGTCGTGTTCATGCACGCGCGGGCACTCAGGAAGCTGAGATGCGGCTCGGCCAATGGCTCGGCTCGGCCGCGCAGGTTGGCGAGGGCCAAGCTTGAGCCAATGGCTCGGCCTTGCCAAAGGCATGGCCTTTAAGCTTGGCTGAACGGGGCAAGGACATGTGCGCGGGCACCACTGAGGGAAACCTCCGATGTGGCTAATTGTAGGCAGGGACTCGCCGACATCTGAACTCGAAGGTGCAAGGAACATGAAACTTTAGACAGGTTCTGGTCGCTGAGAGCGCAATACCCTACGTCCTGTGTGTTGGTTTGTATTACGTTAGAGAATTGATATATTTTGAAAAGGTCCCTGCCCGCCCTTATATAGTTTGGGGGACATGGTTACATGGGAACCCTAGCCGAATACTAACACAGAGTCCAACTCAAATACGTTCTAGTAGTTTACTTGTATATCAATTAGTGCTACGCCTAATCGGGTAGTTACAAAAGGATAATGTACATGCCATGCGCTATCCTTTATTCCAAAATATTCTATGCATGTAAGCAGTCCCGCTGCCCCGAGTCTGACAGCTAGGGCTGCAACACGACCGGTGGCATCGACAAGCAGTAGGGCAGGGACGGCGGCGCGATGGGCTCCTGTACTAAAATCGGACGGGGACCCTAGGGCTCTGCTACAGCATATTGATCGATGACGCAATGCAACACTCCGGCAGCACAGGGGAATACAGGATGGATGGACGTTGAGCATGGGCCTACCTGTCGGCTTGGTGAAGAGAGGGGTTGTGCGATGTCCAGGAAGAGGAGAGGAGAGGAGCGGTGAGGCCATGCAGGCTGCGCGGCAACGACGACATCGGCGTTCGGGCATAAGCTTGATTGTGTCTCTTTGTGGTGGCGGCGTCTTGGTCCTCCTCGCGCGGCTCGGCGTTGGCTTCTAGCTCCGATGGGCGCCCCTCCTCCTCCTCCTCCTCTTCTTCTCTCTTCCTCCTCCTCTGCTTCTCCTCCTTCTCAGCCCTTTGCTCTGGGCGACGGTGAGACTAGGAAAACCCTAATGGGGGCGCTAGGGTTGCGACATGGCTGGGGTTTTATAGGTGCTGAGGCCAGGGTTCGCGCAAGCATCCAGCACTGGCATCGACGGCATGGACGGCCCGAGGTCGCGGTGCGGGCACCTGGCGGCCAGCGCGGCTAGGGTTTTGGGCGCTCGGGGGCTTGACACGAAGGTGCGGGTGGTTGCGGGCTGATGTGAGCAGGGCAGAGCGGCGCGGCGAGTGCGCGGGTGTGCAGGCCGCTGAGAGAGGTGGGGCGAGGCGAGGCGGAGGGGAAAGGCGAACAGGGGTGTGGAAGAGGTGAGGCTGACGCGCGGGGTCTGCTTGTCAGTGGGCATAGGCGGCAATGGCAGATTGGGCCGCGAGCGTGGCTTGGCGGGTGAGCGGGGCAGGCCGAGTTCGGGCCGGTCGGGGCGCAAATGCACGGGGACGGGCCGAACTGCCGAGTCAGGCTCAGGTGGGGTAGCAGGCCGGGTTTAGGGTAGGCGAGCTGGTCACCTTGGCCAAAAAGGCTTAGCTAGGTTGGGTTCCAGGTTTGGGTAGATTTTGGGTCTGGTCCCGGGCACGATACGGGTATGGCAGTCAACGGGTTAGCATTTGAAATTAAATTTGAAGGGCACACTCCAAATTTAATTTCCACATAATTTCAAACAAAAAATAAATCAAAATCGAATTCAATTGAATAAGGTAGATACAATAAAATTCAAGTAACTCTAAATATAGCACACTAACATTTGTATCCTTAATTTATTTCGAAATTTTAATTACTAGGAATTTAAGAAGAGCAGAAATCACACGTAAATGCATCTAATTACAGCATTACTAATAAAAATTTGAAATTCATATTTTTCGACTTTCTAACATTTTGGAAAAAATCCGGGACGTTACAGTTACACTATATGAAGTCGTGAGTTCATCTCTCAATGCAAACTGCTAGTTATATTATATTGGCACACGTACATTTACATTCAGGTCACACTTTTAGAGCATTATATAGTTTACAATTTGGCGGAAGCACCGAAGCACAGATGTGTATACAGCGATTTCAGAAACAGAGAATCATCTTCTTTTAAAAAACAAATGAATACACGCACTGGCGTGACTCTAGATGGGATAATTTAGCAGAAGATAACTGCTGTTGGACTGGTGATATTGAATGTCAGAAGCCGGCGAACTTGGATTTCATGGCGCTGACCTCGTCCTCGCCCATGAGGAACGTCTTGGTGAGCACCTCCATGGGCATGGCCGGCTTGGTTGAGAACATGGCGAACGTGGGCGTGACCACGCCGGGCGACTGGCTGTCGAACATGGCCAGGAACACGGCGTCGCCGGCGCCGGTGTTGAGCTGGAAGTGCTGCAAGCCGCGGGGCACGACGAAGAGCTCGTTCTCCCTGACCACCTTGGAGTAGAGGCGGTTGGCCGACGACGTGAAGCCGACCATGACCTCGCCGCTGAGCACCATGACGAGCTCGGAGGCGCGCGGGTGCGAGTGCGGCGGGTTGAGGCCGCCCGGCGCGAGGTCGACGCGCGTGATGGAGACGCCCAGCGTGTTGAGCCCCGGGAACGTGGACACGGTGGCGCGCGTGGAGTTGGCGCCGAACGGGTTCGCGGTGCTGGCCGCGGACGCGATGGCGGCGGAGAAGAAGTCGTCGTCCACCACGGCGGACGGCGGCTTGCACGCCCCCTGCGGGTCCGCCACGCAAAAGTCCTGGAGCGGCGTCGGGTCCGAGAGCGCGCCGGCGACGGCCGCCGCGAGCAGCAGCAGCGCTCGGAGCGCGAGAGAGGAGCGAGCAGCGGAAGCCATCAGATCGATGGGTGATCACAACTCAGAAGCTGCTCTTGGGTCCTTGTCTTGGTTGTCGTTGTTGTTGGGGATCGCAGGCCGTGCAGCGTATATATATAGCAGCCTAGCAGGCATCAGGGGAAGTGGTGGCACGGGTGGAGTTGATGTGGATGCTGATGTCCGCCGGGAGTGCAGGCGGCGGCCGGCATGGCTACTGGGTCGGAAAGCGCGTGCAGGGACGATGCTGCACGCGAGCTGGTGAGCACCGTATTACCCCTAGCAGCTCATGGGATCTTTTTTTTAAAAAAAAATGAGAGTAGATCATGGGATTGTTCTCCCAGATCGTTCATTTTTGGTCCTGGTGCTCGTCGTGATGGTTTTGGCGTGGTGGGGGTATCTGCTGCCATTTCGTCGGGTCGTTTGACTCGTTTCCATTTGGATTCGCAGGAGAGTTGAACAGGTTTGAGTCCGGCCGGCCAGGCAGATACGGGGGATTATTTGCAATTTCGTGAGCATGTCGACAAGAACGAACGAATGGTTCGCGAATCGCGATCGTGGGCTCATCTGTACTAAAAAAAGGCCCGCTGCCATGAATTCAACAGCCAAGATCCACCGAAGTACAACATAGGAATGGGCCGTAATGGCTCCGAGTCCAACAACGATCAGAGGCTCATCTGTACTAAAAAAAAAGCCCTCTGACATTGAAATCTCAAACAGCCAAGATCCACCGAAGTACAACATTTAAATGTGTCCGTCGAATGGCTCCGAGTCAACAAACGATCAATTTTCCTCCCAACGTACACTTCCTTCCTTTCCAAACCCCCCGGCTCGAAATCGGTTTTGGCGCAAGGCCCGAAACCGCCGCGGATGATGCCGACTCCGACGAAGTATCTCATCATGAAGAGGCGAAGAGCTCGTCAGCACGGGAGGGTGAGGCGCCGGATTGGCATCTCTCTGCCTGGGAGAAGCAGAGCGCACAGGGCCAGGGACGCTGCTGCCTCAACAGTCCATTAGCTGGAGAAGAAGAAGAAGCAACACCTATATGCCGGATCATATTCAAGAACTCAAAACGGAAACATGAACAATACAGCAGACATCAAACATCATCGGCTGATAGTGATAGAAGCAAAAGGATATCGAGTGAAGATAGAATAAAAAACAATAGAAGATGGGCCGGGCTTCATTCATGTGAAAACAGAAACATGCAACCAGAAAAGAACAACTAGTGGACATAAAAATAAATCGATTGATGACTTGGAAAAAAACACTCGAGAGTGTTGTTTAGGAATTCCGAATTTCTAAACATCTTGCTAAAGTTAACGTGGTCTGTTTTCAATCACTTTTGGGTGGCTTTGATTGGTTTAAGATTAGGTAAAGACTTTGTTATGACCCGCCGTATTTTTGTCCATAGGAATGGCCGGATGTATTCATCGTCAATTAGGAATCAGATGGATTACGGTGGGAAGAAGTCTACATTACCCCCCTCAACTCTTGCCGCGGTCTAAAATACAACCCTCAACTATAAACCCGTCTAAATGACCCCCCTCATTTCTGGAAACCAAGTACGCCACACCCCTGTGTCCAGTTCACCGTGGTTTTGAGCCACGCTAGCTGCCACCTGGACCTGACGCCCCTCCTCCCCCACGCCGCTTTTTATTTTCTCTTCCTAATGGCTTTTGTCTCTCTGTCGGCAGCACCTCTCCAGCTCTCTCTCTCTCTCTCTCTCTCTCTCTCCCCCCCCCCCAAGCTCTCCAGAGCCCTCCAAACCTGGCGACTACCCTCCAAGCCTGTAACTCCCATGGACATGACCTCTTCCAGCTTCTCTTCTTCCCGATCCAGAGCCCTCTGGATGTAGGAGATTCTTGTGGTTAAGGTGAGACATCCTCCCTGTGGAATCTAGATCTGTTATATTCTCATGATTCGGGTTAGGGACTAAGGTTTGGATCTCGTTTTCTAGATGGATGATATGGATATGTTGGCTGTTAGATTTCATTTTGGAGGAGAGTTTTTCTTTGATGGGAAGATGATGCACTATTTCAGTGGGTCTGAAGGAATGTCTTACATAGATCGAGATTTGATTTCTTTACCTGAGATTCATGGCCACCTAAAGGATCATGGAGTGGTTACAGATGAAGTGTTGCTGCATTGGTTGTTTCCGGGAAAAAAATTTGGACAATGGGCTTAGGGTGTTGCACGATGACAACGTGTGCCGATTAATGTTAGATTGTGTCACTGGCAATAATGTTGCCGATGTGTTTGTTGAGTCAATGGCAATGCAATTGGAAGCATTTGCAGATGATGGGAGAAGTGATGGTGAAGCAAATGAGATTGCAGCTGAGATAGAAGATAGAGAAATCATTAGTGTAGATGATGGTAGCTCTGATGAAGTGCAATTCATTGATGAGAAGAAGATAGCTAGTATCCAAGGCAACATAATCAAACTAGAGGAACCAAGTATACAGCTACAGAAGTGCTCTAGTGAGATGGGGGAGGAACAAGAAATGAATAGCAGTTCAGATAGTGATTATCATCTTCCTAGTGGCTGTTGTTCTTCAGAAGAGGATGAGGAAGCTGCAGAAATTAACAATAAATTGATGGAATTCAAGAACAATCTGAAATCAGGAGAACTTTTCACTACTCATGTTACTGAAACTGAGCAACTTGATGGTTGTGACCTTCTAGATGGCAATTCGACACCATATGCTGACTCTAGTGATGAGGATGAATCATTTGAAGAAGGCTCTGATGGAGAAGTTTTTATAAAAGAAGATAATTTTCTTAGGTTTGACAGAAAGGCTGTTGTCCCGGTTTTTGTTTTAGGAATGAAGTTCAGTGATAAGAAACTATTCAAGGATGCAATAATTCAGTATGGTATTACTGAAAGGAAATGTATCAAATTTATCAAGGATGAAGGAAACAGGGTCAGAGCTGTATGTGATTGGCCCATGTGTCCGTGGGTGTGCCTTTTGAAGAAGACCACTATGTCAGACAGCTGGCTTGTAACTAGTCTGAATGATGAGCACACATGTCCCAAAAGGAGAGATAATAAACTTGTGGCATCTAGAAGAATTGCAGATAGATTTGAAGAGTTGATTAAAGCAAACCCAGCATGGAGCTTACATCACCTTCGAGCCACGGTTCAACAGGAAATGTTTGCAAATGTCAGTTTGTCTAAGTGCAAGAGAGCAAAGCAGATAGTAATGGGTAGATGGTTAGACAGGACAAAGAGTGAGTACACTAGAGTTTATGACTACCAGGAGGAACTTCTAAGGAGTAACCCAGAAAGCACAATTGTTATAAAGTTGGACCTAGAATTTGAGGATCTTGTGTTTCAGAGAATCTGTGTGCCTAGATGCATGTAAGAAGGGTTTTCTGGCTGGATGTAGGAAAGTAATTGGTCTTGATGGTTGCTTCTTCAAAGGAGCAACTAAAGGTATCCTGCTGTGTGCAATTGGTAGGGATGCAAACAACCAAATCTATCCTATAGCTTGGGCTATAGTAGAGATGGAAACAAATGATTAATGGGACTGGTTTTGTTACTTGCTATGCAGAGACTTGGATATTGGAGATGGAGATGGTTGGGTTATTATCTTAGATCAACAAAAGGGAATTATAAATGCAGTTGAAGCCTGGCTTCCTAGAGCTGAGCATAGAAATTGTGCTAGGCATATCTATGCCAACTGGAGGAAAAAAATTCAAGAAAAAAGAATACCAGAACATCTTCTGGAGGTGTGCTAAGGCTCCATGCATGACAATTTTCAACATTGCAAGAGCTGAGCTGGCTGAGAAGACACCTCAAGGAGCACAAGCAGTGATGAACACATCTCCACATCATTGGAGCAGGGCATGGATGAAGCTAGGGTCAAACTGTGACTCAGTTGACAATAACATCTATGAGTCCTTCAACAAGTGGATCATTGAAGCAAGGTATCTTCCTATAATCAGTATGCTAGAGGCTATTAGATGTAAAGTAATGATCAGGATCCATGACATGGTTAGTAAAGCTGCTAGGTGGCACCATGCTATATGTCCTAATATACTAAAGAAACTCAAAGCAGCTATCAAGTCATCTGCTTACTGCCATGCAATTTGTTGTGGAGGAGATTCCTTTGAAGTGCAGCACAATGATCACAGGTGGACAGTAAATCTTGAAAAAAGAACTTGCTCTTGCAGGTATTTGCAACTATCTGGACTGCCATGTTGCAATGCCATTTTCTGTATATACTGCAAAACCAACAAGTTAGATGATTACATTGCAAGCTGTTACACAGTGGAACAATTCAACAAAACTTATTCTCATTGGTTGCAACCTGTCGAAGGCATTCAAAATTGGCCCACCTCTAAAATGGCAAAACCGAGAGCACCAAAGTATGTCAAGATGCCTGGCAGGCCTAAAAAGGAGAGGATGAGGGAACCACATGAGAAGCCAAAAAAGAAAATAATTTCTAAGATAGGATCAGGTGCACAAAATGCAAACAAACTGGACACAACAAGAGCACCTGTGAAAGGAGGAATAGTGGTAGGCCTAGTAAGGCAGCATCTCAATCTCATGTGCAACCAGCTCAATCTGAAGTTCATGCCAACTCACTAAATGCAATGGTAAGGACTTGTGACTCAGCTATTCTGTGTAAATTAATTGCTATTAATAACTAGTTAATCATCATGTACACAGGTTTCAGTGCCAGTTTCACAGCAGAGTGTTACAAGTGACAGGAAGAGAAAGGGACCTTCGACGAATGTTGCAAGTTCCTCAAACAGCAAAAAACAGTGTTATGGGTCAGGAATTCTCTATTCAGAGAAGACTGCAACAACAACACAAATTGTAAGTTAATGTTGTCACCTCTCTATTGCAACTTGGGTTATAGCTGCTGCAAATGCTTATTGGTTTAAATTGCAGCAGGGCATGTCAACCCAAAGAATTATGAGGACATCTGCTCAAGGCAGGGTGGCAACCACACCTGGTGGAACAGCTTCCCTACAAATAGAAGGCCCAGCTAAAGGCTCTATTAATGTCACATCTGGGACTGCAAGTGCGAGAGTGAAGACCCAGGACTAAGTCATGTAATTGGCCAGGTCATGTAATTGGCCAGACAAATGGCTCCAAATTATGCCAAGTTGTAGGCTACTATTTCCTGTAATATGCAAGACTAATGGCTCCAATTTATGCCAAACTGTAGGCTACTACTTCCTGTAATATGCCAGACTAATGGCTTGGTACTCTTATGCCAGTGCTATGCAGTGTTATCTGTTCTAATTCATGGTGTCATTACTGAGAACAATTCGGCTAAAATAAAATGTACGCAGCTTGGGGGAGAGAGAGAGGAGAGCTGGAGAGGTGCTGCCGACAGAGAGAGAAAAGCCAACAGGGAGAGAAAATAAAAACGGCATGGGGAGGAGGGGTGTCAGGTCCAGTGGCAGCCACCTTGGCTCAAAACCACGGTGAACTGGACATAGGGGTGTGGCGTACCTGGTTTCTAGAGATGAGGGGGTCATTTAGCCAGGTTTATAGTTGAGGATTGTATTTTAGACCGCGGCGAGAGTTGAGGGGGGTAATGTGGACTTCTTCCATTACGGTGTGCCAAATGACTTTTCAGCTTCCGCACGCCTGGGCCTATTTCTCCTCCTCCTCCTCCTCCTCCTCCTCTTCTCTCTCTCTCTCTCTCTCTCTCTCTCTCTCTCTCCTTTGACGCGGCGCCGTCGCCGCGCTTGGGAGCTCTCCATCGAAGTTGCTTGCGGTGCTCGATGAATATGTCCCGGTCTCGGAGGCGCTCCCCTTCCTGGGGAGGATTTCTCCTGGGTCCCTCCTACCCATCTCGGCGGCCACCGAGGACACGCTCGCCGCCGTGGTGGGTGCGGCTCGGGGCTACGACCGCGACCTCAGGACGTTCATTCGCTCACACTACCCGTGACGGATGCCGTAGGGCGGCGAGGACTGCATCTCTCTCCGCTTCGTCCTCGGCGACAACAGCGAAGACGCGCCGCCGATGGAACCAGGCGTCGATGGTGGGGGCTTGGGCCTGGCAACCGAGCTGATCTCCTGCCCTGGAAGCTGTGCTTGAGGACAAGTTCGGCTTACTCGCGTTCCATCTGCAGCGCACCTATGGAACTCGTTGGATTTTCTCGTGTAGGTGAGTGATTCTCCCATCTGATTCCAACGCTGTCCCATACGGAGTCTGTCCCATGCCCCTTCTACATCTCGCGAGATAAACTGATTTGGGCCCTTTTTTGCTGGAGAGAATCTGTCAATCGGTGGAAAAAGGATCCACAACAGACATATGGTGAGGAATCTATTTGTTTTTCATCTAAATTGTTGTCACACTGTTTTTTTTTCTATACTCAACTGACCTTTGCGTCTACATTTTGGATTTCGATATGAAGGAATTTCATCACAGAGGGTAGAGGAGTAGCTCTTTCTATTCGAATCCACTGGTCTATAGGGGAAATATAAATTTCTGAGGTGAATCATTTATCCTTTGCATAGAAATCAACGGAGAGGGGATGTCCATTTGTTGGTATATATTCCTCACTGATTTGTGTGGTGATTTGTTTTTTTTCTTTGGATTAATGTTCAAGGAAAAGTCAATCAAAATCAGGCAAGTGAAGACGAGTAGCCCTGCACACAAAGGTGAGTCTCGTTTCAAGTTTGTTTTTTTTAAATTATTGAAGCAATAGCATTTGTACAGATACGAGATTGCCACATTGTTCAGTGTTGGTTATGTTCATTTGGGTAGAACCTAGCATATTGCTAGATCCTTTTTTTGGTTTTACATAGTCAAGTGTCAAATCGTGCCCCTATTTGAGCTTTTTTGTGCAATTTTAGAACTCATCTATATATTGAATATTGAATGATATAATGCTGAAATGAATTGAAATGCGCTAAACCCAAACTGAAACCATTGCACAACCTTCCCATGCATCCTCTTATTGGATGCTAGCTAGGCACTCAACTCATAACACACACATAGAATTAGAACCTGATATTTACTCTTATTAACCACACTTGCTTTTCATTCACTAATATTTTTTTTCTTTCTTCATTTCAGTACAACAAGATAGAGATTAGAACCTGATGTGCCTTTCCTATGCCTCCCTGTAGGTTTCCTCAGTTAGTCAGCACTATAACAAGCCTTAAAGACTCCTATCATTGTTTTGGGTATGCTTATGTGTAACAAGGCTGTGCCATTTTCTTTTTCCCCTCCCTCCATCCCCAGTGTCCTGGCTCTCTCTCTCTCTCTCCCCCCCCCCTCCCTCCCCTCCCTCCCTCCCTATTATTATGACATGTCAAAGCTCTTAAGTTCTTTTTTTACATGCATCCTAGTACTGGAAATATATTAGTTCTTTTTTACTATCCTGTACATGTATGATTCTAAAGGAAGTATTGTTTCAACTTTGCTTTTTGCTTAGTAGTTCTTTCCCTAGCACTGCTGGTGCTCATTGCTGACTCACAAGCCTTGGCACTATCATATCCAGAAATTATATTTTTAACTGCATTTTTAACATTTAAGCTAAATGCTTTTCATTCTCTTGCTTGTTTAGTTGTAGTTTATGCAATGGCTAGATGACAGAAGCATCAACAAGGCACTATATCATCATGTACTGCGGTATGTATCACTGTACTATCATCAAAATATGTTGAAGGTAGCAAGTTATATGTCCTAGTATTTTCTACGAGGCAACACTTTTGTTGTAAGATAATAGTTGCGTGTAATAACATGGGTTTTAAATGCCCCTAGAACCCTACTATATCTTTTAGTTTTGTTGTCTTTTTTATGTGTTCAGATTAAAGGATAAGGGCATTAGCCAATAACATGGAGTTTACTTAGGCAATTTATAGGTATGATTTAGGCAATAGTATTATTATAGATGGGCAATATGGTTCAAAATAAGCACTTTTACCATATGTAACAACGTTAATATCAAACTAGGAGTGCACATTTTTTTTACTTTGATGACATCTAATGTACTGGATGAAACCTGAATGTGCTATTTTTATTTGGATTTGCAGGGGAAAGCAAACCTACTTTATATTTTAGTTTTGTTGTCTTTTTATATATTCAGATTAAAAGATAAGAACATTAGCCAATAACATGGAGTTTATTTAGGCAATTAATAGGTAGGAATTAGGCAAAAATATTATTATAGATGGGCAATAATATGGTTCCCAATAAACATTTTCTCTATATGTAACAACAAAATTATCAATACTAGGAGTGCAAGCTTTTTACTTGATGATGCCTGATGTACTGAACGAAGCCTGGATGTGCTAGTTTTTATTCAGATTTGCATGGGAAAAGGCAAGGGGCAAATTTGAGCGATATTATGCATCGTTTTTCAAATCCTAGTTATCTTTTTCTTTCTTTTTCTTCCTTGATTGCCTGATATACTGAAAACCAACATCATTGGGTGGTTTTTGGTACTTTATTTATTTCTTCTTGCACTGTGTTGCTTAATTGGATTGCCTACAACAATCACTGCAGTTTCACCTTTGTGCTCAGGGCGACAGGAATAACAACAGCTCAATTCTTTTTGTTTTGTTTGATTGAGTAGCAACAACACCAACTTGGGTAGGTAAGCATATTAGTATTCAGCAAGGTTTCAGATGTCAAGTACATGGATTTTCATTTTCACGCTATAGTAATGGTACTGCTAGTTCTATAATTGAATCATTACTTTGCTTACTTTGGTCGAACAATTGAGTAGTTCGTTAGTTTATTCACTAAAACGAATTTTACCTCATGTGCTTTTGTTAATCTCATTACCTGTCCGGTAGCTTTGCTAGTATCTTTAGCAGATGAAGACAACTGTTGTTTAACTTTTATCAAGAGCAATTAAACAACGATGAGATGAGAAGAACTACTTTATGTGGATGTTATATGTTTATGAAGTAAAATGCTAATTTGCAGGGATTCCATTTCGGTTTGCCCTGTTTTGGTGAAATCTGTTCAGCTGTGCTTCCAGCAGTACCCATACGGCTGTAGCAGCCCAGCAACCAAAGTTCACGTAGATGACACGCTAACAGCTGCAACAACTACAGTTGTTGCTGCCGCAAAGTGCAGCCGAACATGAATGCAATGCTTGTATATTTATTCAAAATTGCTTAATTGTTATTATAATATGCTTTCAAATTTTGACAAAATGCTTCTTATTGTAAAGAGATCGAAACATATTGAAGTGAGATCTTGTCTCAAAGCTTTTGTTGAGGCCAATGCAACGGTGTAATCAGTTTTGAATTTTGTTGCTCACTTGTAAAACTATGCCTTTTTTAACTTGAGAATTGCTTATCTGGTGTGGGCCTATTGTGCACTGACTTTGCCAGAAAAGTCAAGAAGACCGCAACGGTCTGTTCCAGTTTTCAAAATTGGAGGGGCTGTACGCCGGGCTAATTTTAGCGGGCTCCTTAAGATTATTGCGGGGTATTGTTGAAACAGTTCTCGAAAATATAACTGCAACGTGCGACATCTTTGTGATCGGTACTGTTGTTTTATTTATATTATCCACCTTGTGAAAGGCTAGCTAATCTGTTTAAGGATGGGAAACAGATAGCAGATATCCGAATTATTCGATATCCGTATCCGTTTAAACATCAATATGGATATCCGTATCCATATTCGAATTTAATATGGTAGCAAAGTGGATACATCCGAATCTGATTTTCATTGATTTTCTCTATCCGATTACATATTCGTATTCGACAATATCCGTATCCGTTTTCATTAAAAAAGTATTTAAGAAATATATTTATTTCTTACCACCCATATTATTATTTTTATAATAATAATATAATATTAAATATTAAATTTACTTTTAAATATTCTTATTTTATCTCAATATGACTTCTATATTTTAATTTATATATAATAAAATTATTTATATGTTTATTGCAATATATTTTTAGTTCTAATTTTATTTTATGTATTTACTTATTAATGATAAATAAATTATTTTTAACTAGATATCTTTATTATATTATTATACTTTAGTTTGTACATGTATAATAATTTTATAATATAAAATTACTAATAAAGAGAATAGATAAATGTTAGCTCATATATCAAGTCAATATCCGAATTCGAATCCAAATCCGAGGCATCTGTTTTGCATTCGTATCCGAGAATTTCCGAATCCGTATCCGTATTCGATTTAAAATGTGGTAAAAAGTGCTATCCGAATCCGATTCCATGCGCATTCGATCCGTTTCCATCCTTAAATCTGTTCTTTACCAGCGTGTTAATTTCGTCAGCGTGTTGTAGCTAAGGGCATCGTTGTGTAAGCATGCATGATTCCGTTCCCACTCTCCTGCTCTTCATTCCCAACGTCGGCCCATTTGTCCCGGCATGCTATCCATCAGTATCACGCTGTCACTTCGCGCTCCTACTCCTCCCGTGCAGTGGCGTATCTAGAGGGTGGACCGGGTGGGCCGCGGCCCACCCTAAGATCCAGCCCAACAAGCTCATTTACTGTATTTTCTCTTTTTTTTTCTAAAAGAAATTAACTATATTTTCAGCCTCACAACTAGTTAAAAAAATTTTGTTTGCATTGGACCACCCTAACATTGACATTTAGATTCGCCACTGCTCCCGTGCTGCGTCCGTCGTCCATCTTGGCACGTATCAATCATTCCACACCACAACTTCAGTCACCAAGCAAACGCCTGTTTTTTCTCCTAAAAAAAGTAAACTATAACAGAATCAGAGCCAATGCCATGCTTGCGCGGTCTGAATAAACAGGAACCGTCACGACCGGCTCCTGAAGATTTTGTTTAAAAAAAACAATTCAAAGTCGGGTGATCGACGAGGCTAAGCAACCCAAGCGAGCGAGGGAGCAGGGCGAGCGGGTCACCCATCACCTGAACGCGTCTCCACCTGTTCATCAGTCAGTCCATTGCAGGTCGGTCAGCCGCAGCCCGCAGGCGATGAAGAAACTTTATAAACCACATTCCTTTCAGCTCCATTGATCCTGATCCGCCCTTCCCTTATCTCCATATCACATGATTTTGATCTGACTCCCCCAGGAGCTCCGGTCCGCGCTTGCAGCCGTGTGTATAGGCGCTGCGCCGGCCGCGCGCGGACGGCAGCAACGGGCAGGAAGAGGTCGCGAGCGAGCTCATAGCGGACGCCATGGCGGGGCTGCAGCGGTCGAGCGAGACGTTCCGGCGGTCCGGGTCGTCGGGGACGGTGTGGGAGGACAAGCACAGGCCGGCGTCGGGCGAGCTCGCCAAGCCGGCCGGGGCGACACAGGCGGCGGCCGCGCGGCAGCAGCGGAGGAGCGTATCCAGCGGCCACGGCGGGTACAGGGCCGGGCACGTGCAGCCGGCGCTGGACCCGCCGTCCCCGCGCGTCGCGGCCTGCGGCTTCTGCGGCATCTTCGGCAAGGACAAGCAGCTGCCGGCGGCCCGCGGCAAGGCCCGGCGCCGCTGACGATCGAGCTCGGCGACGACGACGGCAAGGTGGGCCGGCGTGCAAGAGCTCTGGTTATGATGCTACATGCTATGCTATACTTAATCCTGTAAGCTTCTTGCTGCTGGTAGCTAGCTTCGGTCTTGTCGTGATGAACTCGTGACAGCAAGTTAGAGGATATCTACATGCATGATCATCAGAGACCACGGAATACTGAAAAGTTTTGTGTTTGTGTTCGTACAAACTGGACACTTTTGCCTAGTGATTCTGAACGCCCATGTACTTAAATCGTTTAGGCGACGTGCTAGTGGACACTTTTGCTGAATGATTCTGAACATTCTAACTTGTATCTTTCTTTTGTTCTCGTATATCTTCAGAATCGTCTCTAGTACTAGTTACAAATCACAACTTGACGACAAGCATGTCCTGGGACTCCTCAAAAGAAAAACAAGCATGTTCTGCAGCCCTGTTAATCCCTATGTTGAAAAATTGCATAATCTTGATAGGGATATTAACTGTATGTATCATCATGTGTCCCTTTCGTGTTGCCTCCTTTTTCTTATTCGTGCGCATGGAACATGGATACAGATAAGCTCCATATTTACTCTTCAACTCCATGAAGTTCGCACGTAACATGATTAGCTACATTTTTCCAGACTTAATAATTGTAACAAGGTTGGACTGGACATCAATCCCCTAACAGTTCAGACTTTGCAGTTCTTATTCAACCATGCAGAACAAAAGAAAAATCGCCCATTCATACGGCAGCAGCATGCCCTCAACTTGCCAGGAAAAAAAAAATGTAATTGAAATGTCGCTATAGAAAGCCTACAGCTTTGAGTTCATTTTGAGACCATCACTGGACATACATTGAAGCAGCAATTTCGTGCTCTTCGAATATTCTAATTTAATTTCCAAAAAACATCAATTATATAGTAGGTCGGTCAGTGCATCTTGACCAGCACCGAATTTTGTAGTCCCCATTTTAACTCATGTAATTGCACAAGTACAGAACGCCGGCCCTGGCGCACGGTAGGATACGGAGACAGGACATTGATAGCAAATCAAGCTTATGAATGCTTTTTCAACCTCTCCTGTATTTCGATTTTAATTGGTTTCAAAAAGTGGAAAGAAGAATAGAACGTAACAACACCCGACCTTGTTCAGTTCTCAGCTGCTAATTCAGCTTATCAATTAAAAATTTAAAATGATCAGGAAACTGCAACGCACTGCGACAAAACTATGCACACATGGGTGATGGTAAGGGAGATACTTTCAGAAAAAAAAATAGAGGCCCTCCTTAACCGCACATTTGAATCACATTATGAAGTTAGCAGACCAACGCGATGAAGCCTTAGCCTTGACCAGTTATAGAACAGATGGCGCATGAAACCAGGCCAGGTTTGCAGGCTGCACCTGCAATTATCCAAGCTGCAAAATATCATACAGCTTGCGAAGTAGCAAGTGCTCCTGTATTGCCTCATCTCCTCCCTTCCGTGCTAGATCTCTCTTCCTTCCCAATCTCATATGTAGATCTGAAAAATTCTTTCATTGACATGGCTCTGAATGAGAACAGGACACGAAAGACATAAGAACACCATTAGTATAAATTGGCAATTGGAATACAACCAATATTATGTTCAATTTAGAAGAATTCTACAATTACCTTCGAGCGATGGTGATGCATTCTCTGTCTACAAAACCTATCAAAAGTCCGCTGTCCTGAAGATTAGCAGGTTCAGAGACTACAGGAAGGTGATCCACACCATGAGAATCCATAATCTTCTCTGCAGTAGTAAGTGGCATCTGAGGAGTCACATAGCATGATTTACACTTGCCTGCATGGTAAACATGAGATACCAGGAATTCCTTTAGCTGCACCAAGATTGAGCAAACTCCCAATCAGTTAACAAATATGACCATCTGGCAATAAATGTTACCTAAACTTAGACATCCTCTAAATTACTATTCGATCTCACCAAACAAACAAGAAATCCATTTTATTTTTTAAAGGAAAACTTGGAAGTATGCATAAACCAGAGAAACTTGGAGATACAAAGGTTGTCGTGCTCACAAGAACTAACCAAACTTGACAATTGTGTTTGACACATTGTGAATATTAAACTTATGGTATCAGGTATAATTCATTACAAAGCTATTTGTTTGGTGTATCTGGGTTGTAGTATGGCTTAGAATGCTCACCTCCCTACTAGATGCTAGCTACGATCCAGAGTTGGCATGGATGCAACTACCCAGTAAGTTGGTTATATCTAACCAAACTGGTGAAAGTTCATAGGTAAGACAATAATGCATGATCACTGTGTTGAGACGACAAAATATCTATAGATCTCAAAAAAGAACTTGACCGTTTGCCTAACCTATGTACTCTGCAGAACTCCAAATCACATCTCACCTCATCTTGTGCCCTTGTATCTTTTGCAGCTCGGCAGAAATCTTGGATACTTTTTAGTGCTAACAAGCCTATTACAGACCGGTTATTCTCAGTGACAATAACAAAGGGCTGCTTCTCTGCAAGCATAAGATCTAGTGCCTCAACTAATGGAGTTGTCATTGAGACTGAAAAATAGTTAGTTTTCATGGCCTCTGCAACAGTAATATTCTCAAACATATTCTCATCATTGGCATCATAGACACAAAGGGAGCTTTCAATTTTACATAATTCTTGAGATGAATCAACCGTATCCATGGATCTGACTTGTTTGTTTTGAGTGGGCAAGCTGTTTGCCTGTTGAGCAATACTTGATTTCTCCTCCAGAGAATCCAGCTTACTCCTAATGCTTTTAGAGAACCTTTGAGGAGAAGCAATCCAAGATGATAACCCAACAGCCCCAAGCAAAGGTAGAACTATACGATAGTCATGTGTAAGCTCAAAAAGTAGGAGCACCGATGTCAGAGGCACCTTACATACACCAGCAAGGGTAGCCGCCATACCTACCTGTGAAGATTAAACAAAAAGGAAGAAAACACAAGAAATTATCATGTTCTTTGCTTAATATTGTCATCCAAGGTACAAGGAGTGGAAAACTAGTTTAACATTTGGAATACAAAAAATAATAACATAACACTGTAAAGAGATAGTTATTAAGATAGTTGAGAAGAAGAAGAAAAATGCAGAATGCAGATGAGAGAGCTGAATTGGTAGGCATGTTACCAGGCCATAAGCTTGAGGTGATGCCACATCTAGGAAAGGGATATGCAGGAGTGGTTCAGGACCAGTGAATGTAAACCTCATGAACTTGCCATATGCCATCCCTGTGGCTGCACCAATAAAAAGAGATGGTGCATAGTAACCACCAACCAATCCAAAAGCTCTGCACAAAGACGTTGCTAATATTTTCACTCCAATGAGCTGGACCAATATAGTCGCGGAGAGGCCACTTGTAAATGGTCGTGATTCCAGCAAGATATCAACATTTTCAAAGCCCCAATACAATACTTCAGGGTACATGAGTGCTAGGAGACCAACAATAAGGCCACCTAATGCAGGCGATGCAGCCTTTGGTAATCCTGTTGCACTTTGTAATCTCTCAACTGTCTCCATAGCAAGTGATGTACATCTTGATAATGTGATTGATACCAATCCACAGAAGACACCCAGCAAAAGATATAGAGGAAGTTCTGACATTTATGAAGTCATGTAAATATCCTCATACTTTCAATCTCTGGAGCACGAAAAACAAAATGTAAAAAGAGGATATCATAAAACAGACACCATAACTAACCTACCATCAAGAGGACTGTAAAGGAATTCTATAGCTGTAAGGGACATTTTGGCAAACTTGGATGGATAGGAGGGGTTTGCGTGCTCTCAGAGACAATGTACACCATTCCCCAACTCAATTATCAGGAGGACAAGAGCATATGCAGTTCGAAACAAAGTAATCCAAAAATCAGCTAGCTTACAGCAATGTTACATTTTGTGTCATGTTTCAGTAACTTTTGACATCAACAGTTGCACATACCTACTTTATTTGACATCTAAAGTTATTTAGAGAGTGCTACGAAACAGCAACTGGTTAAAACATCATCACCATTAGAAGTTTTGTAAAACTCAGTTATCAACAGTGCTGAAATCTCAATTATAACGAGGTACCTGTTGGGGAGCGAAAATCATATTCTGGAACAGTGAAAGCGGGGTCGGAACCTAGACCAATTTCTGAAACAACAGATGCTATCACTGAACTGAGTATCACCATCGGTGTTGAGTTGGCAAGGGATGAGGAATCCGTAGAAGAAGGCCACAAAACAGATTCCACCGCAAAAAAGCACCCAGCAACAGCAGCATTAAAACCTAAAATACAAGGAAATCACCTGAAATAAAAGTAAAATGAAATCAGAAAGAAGACAGAAAACTGAATTGACATGCTGAGTTGTGGAGCATTTTAAGTATCCATGGAAGGTGAATCTAATGCAATCTACAGAATAATGCCGCATATATTATGCAACCAATGAACCAATACATCATGTATAGCTATCAGCATACTAATCTATTCATAATTGGTGGTTCAAAAATTAACATACACCAGCATCACAATTTGAAATTTAGGGGAAATAATCTACAATAGGCGAAGGACATGGAATATTGATGTGGTGTTGCTAAAGAAAATGGATTGATGTTAAGTCGGTGACAATCATTTGCCATGGACAAGAAGAAATCGAGAAAACATTCACGGCATTTTAAATTTATTATACATGTGGCACAAATGTTTACAACATACAGTGCTCATGCTACAGATAGTAAAAGTTACCTGATGAAATTCCAGCTGCTGATCCAGCTGCCACAAGAGATAGCTTTTTCCCACCCTCCCAGCCAAACACATTTCCAAATCCTTTGGCTATTGAAGAACCAATCTCCACACTGGGACCCTCAGGACCCAAAGAATTGCCAGTTCCAAGTGTGAAAGATGCTGCCACAGCTTTCAATAATGGCCTAATTGCACTCTTTGCCTTGGACATAGGGCCATCTGAGTTAGTTTTGACAGAAATTCTTAATGCGTTCAATCCTCCTACTATAACACCTCCACTGACTGGAACAAATATCACTCTCTGCCAGACTTCACTGATCGGTTCTTCCCTCAGCCATGAAGCGCCACGCGAAGGAATACCATCCCAGAAAATGTCACGTATTTCATGAACCTATATATATCACACAAAAAAAAGGTTCCATCTTAAATTGCAGGACTACAGGATTTAGCTTGAGGAAGTTAGGAACTTAAATGGACAGCACGAGAATTTAAAATAATTCTTCAGTACTAAAATGCACCCAACATGTTCAAGTCACTGATCAAAGGGAAACTAATATTTTTGAAGTCTGAGGACTTGCCAGAATAAAATGTAAGCAACTGAATAGCATGGCGAAGTGATTCAGCAACTTTGGGGATCAGAATTCTGAAGCAAGATATACATGATCAAATAGCTGTTCAGTTGCCTCGAACCAATTCAACTCCATTACTTCAAAATGTCAAACTACCGTAGAACGGACACCGTTCCACGCAGGTCTGACTGTCTGCGTAATAAACCAACCGATCGAACCATGGTTGAGCTCGCGAGGTGGGTACCATACCGAGAGGTTGAAGAGCACGACGGAGACGCCGGTGAGGAGGCCGACGAGGCAGGCTGCGAGCGTGACGAGGTCGCGGCCGGGCGCCGGGTCCTCGACTGCCTCCTCCACCGACTGCTGCCCCCGCGTGGTGGCCCCGGCCTCCTCGTCCGCCGCGCCGCGCCGAACAACCCGCAGGCGGCGCGCGCAGCCGCCGCCTCGGCGCGCCAGCCCCACGGTGCTGCGACGGCCGCAGCCGCGGAGCCCGAGGAGAGCGGGCGGGGACTGGGGCGAGGCGAGGAGGAGGCGCGCGGAGGAGGTGGTGGTGGTGGTGGCAGCGGATGGCGCCATGGGGGGGGCGCTCTGATTGTTCACCGGCTATATCTCATCTCGTGATTTCAGAAGAAACGCAGGCTCCGAGTTCTGACCTTTCTGGACGGAGGGAGCCGTTTTTTTTCCCTCGCTCGGTTTCTGCGGTGGCCGTGAATCCGCGACGCGTCCGTCCGTTATCCTCGGCCTCTCCTCCTCTTCTCCCCTACCGCACGGTGCCGAATTGAGCTGGGCCTTGGTAATGCTAGGCTGCAGATCGGTCGAGCCACAGGCCCGGCGTTGTGTTTGGACTTCTCCCTGTTTGGTTTGTCTAGAATTCTAGAAAATACAATTTTGACAGTTAAGTTAATTATGAGTATTAAATAAAAATAATTTATAAAACCAACTCTAGAACCCCTGCGCTAGAAATTCTGACGAATCGACTACATGATTAGAGGATAGTTACTATAGCATTACTATAGCCAATCATCGATTAATTATCATCATTAGATTCGTCGCGAAAAGTTACACACACCCGTGAAGACATTTTGTAAATAGACTTCATTTGCTACTCCATGCATGCAAAATACTAGATTTTCTAAAAGGAACCAAACGGGGCCTTTGACCGTTCTGCGAAGGGATTAGGAATTCTCAAAAACGGAAGTGCAAACCAATCTTTTTCGTGTAAACTATGCAAACTTCAATCTAGGCCACCGAATCAACATCCAATGAATATGGATGGATTGGATAATTTTACAATTAGTTGTCCGCCTCTAATCACACTTTTGCAAATTCCCCTTCCCACTCCCCTGCGCATCCCCTCGAATGTTGATTCGGTAGTTCTGATTGAAATTTGCACGATTTGTACGAAAGAGATTGATTTGCATCTGATATATTCTCTTTAAAAAAACAAATGCAGAGGGATTAGGGAACGATGGATGAAATGAACCTACGAGGGACAGGACTACAGGAGGAGTGGGCAAGTTAAAGCGAACTTCATTCGAAGTTCCGAACTCCAACAGACAACGAATAGAAATTTCGCTCATCTCTCTATCTATGCTTCAATTTCTGTATATTTTAGTTGGATAGTACTTCTTCCATCCTAAAATATAAAGTATTTTGCTTTATCCTAAATTAAGGTACTCTAAATTTGACCAGACTTAAAGAGAAAAATATTAGCATCTTACATCTCAAATAAATACATTATGAAAATATATTTTATAGGAATCTAATTATTCTTATTTGATATTCAAAATATTATTAGTCTTTTTTATAAACTTCGTCAAAATTAGAATAGTCAATTTTAAACAAACCAAAATATCTTACATTTCAAAATGGAAGAAATAAGATCAAATTTGTTTTCGAATTCAATACGACAAGTTGACAACATTCAGGGACAGGGTTGAAGGTGCGCACCTCTGTGTTCAGGCTTTTTAGATCTCTCTGTGCGATGACAGGCAAAAGCAACACTTCATGATGTTTTTTTTTATATGCGTACCGGCTCTGGACTGTAACTTCTGAACAGAACATAGATAGCAAGGAACCAGCTCTCTCGCTCGCAGAATATAATCTTACAACCCTTTAAGCTCACCATTTCTAGAAGCCTTGCCACACCCGGTTTTGTTTGGACCTCGCCATGATACTGTCGAGGACAAGCTGCCTGCCCCCGGTCACCATCGACGGTCCAAACAAACTGACCGCCACAAACGTTCACTCCGATGACACGCTGCCTCGCGCACCCTCATTTCTGTCGCCCGGCGCCAGGTACCTACCAACCGGACAAATTAACGAAGCTGGAAGTGACATGCAGGCAAGAAGCTAGCGCTTTTTATATGCGTACCGGCTGCATGGCAACAAAATTCATAGGCGACCACCAGACCGGTGCGCGCACGGTGCACGGCATGGCGCACCAGCACCAGCACAATGGCCGGCACGCCGGCGGGCACCGCCTGGAGACGGTGATCGACATGGCGCGGCAGCAGCAGCCGGAGAAGGCGGCGGGGCGGTTCGGCTTCGCGGGCGGGCTGGAGTTCACCAGCCTCACGTACACGGTGGTCAAGAAGCAGCGCGGCGCCGGCGGGGAGTGGGAGAAGAAGGACGTGGACCTGCTGCACGAGATCACCGGCTGCGCGCCCAAGGGCTGCGTCACGGCCGTCATGGGCCCCAGCGGCGCCGGCAAGTCCACCTTCCTGGACGCGCTGGCGGGGCGCATCGCCAGCCTCGACGGCCGCGTCGCGCTCGACGGCGTCGAGATGAGCCCCAGCCTCATCAAGCGCTCGTCGGCCTACGTCATGCAGGACGACCGCCTCTTCCCGATGCTCACCGTCTACGAGACGCTCATGTTCGCCGCCGACTTCCGCCTCGGCTCCTCCGTCTCCGCCTCCGACAAGAAGCTCCGCGTCGACAACCTCATCGAGCAGCTCGGCCTCACCGTGAGTACTACTAGCCAACTGTTGTTTGTTTGTTAGGCGACTCCGCTTCGAAACAGAGCACGCAACGCATGAATTGAATGAATTCCTGACGGTATCAGTGGTGAGCTGCAGTCGTCGAGGAACACGTACATCGGCGACGAGGGCACGAGGGGCGTGTCCGGCGGCGAACGCCGGCGCGTCTCGATCGGCGTGGACATCATCCACGGCCCGGCGCTGCTGTTCCTGGACGAGCCGACGTCGGGGCTGGACTCGACGAGCGCGCACAGCGTGATCGAGAAGGTGCACGACATCGCGTGCGCCGGGAGCACGGTGGTGCTCACCATCCACCAGCCGTCGTCGCGCATCCTGCTGCTGCTGGACCACCTCGTCATCCTGGCGCGCGGGCAGCTCATGTACAGCGGCGGGCCCAAGGAGGTGACCGCGCACCTCGCCCGCATGGGGCGCAGGGTGCCAAAGGGGGAGAACTCCATCGAGCACCTCCTCGACGTCATCCAGGAGTACGAGCAGTCGGAGTTCGGCGTCAAGGCGCTCGCCGAGTTCTGCCTCACCGGCCTCAAGCCGCCCAAGCTCACCGGCGCCGAGGGTGGGCTTGTCTCCACAGTGTCCAGCATCGCGCAGACGCCGACGATGGGCAGCCTCGGTGGCGAGGACTTCGACCACAGCATGAGGAGCCAGCACTCGAGGTCCCCGTGGAGCGGCGGCGTGCAGCTGACGCCGTCCCGGCGCCCCAAGCACAAGGACCAGCACGCCGGGAGGTCGCAGCACAACCACAGGTCGTACACACCGGAGATCGTGATGGGCACGCCGACGCCGCTGAGCAGCGCGTGCACGGTGAACGAGGACGACTACCTGACGCCGACGCACCGCGCCGCCGGGCCGAACGCGACGGGCGCCCCCGGCGTGGGCATCAACGCGCTGGGCCACCGCGGCAAGTTCGCCAACCCGTACGCCGGGGAGGTGTGGGTGCTGATGCGCCGCAACTTCACCAACATCCGGCGCACGCCGGAGCTGTTCCTGTCGCGGCTGATGGTGCTGACGGTGATGGGGTTCCTGATGGCCACCATGTTCACCAAGCCCAAGGACGACCCGCAGGGCATCACCAACCGCCTCAGCTTCTTCATCTTCACCGTCTGCGTCTTCTTCTTCTCCTCCAACGACGCCGTGCCGGCCTTCATCCAGGAGCGCTTCATCTTCATCAGGGAGACGTCGCACAACGCGTACCGCGCCTCCGCCTACGTCGTCGCCGGGCTCGTCACCTACCTCCCGTTCCTCCTGCTCCAGGCCGCCGCCTACGCCGGCATCGTCTGGTTCGCGCTCAAGCTCCACGGCCAGTTCCTCTACTTCCTCGTCATGCTCTACGCGTCCCTGCTCTCCACCAACTCCTTCGTCGTCTTCATCAGCTCCGTCGTGCCCAACTTCATCCTCGGGTAACAACATTTCCGGTTTGGTTTTTCGATTTTAATTTCAGAATCTTTCTTTCTTGCTCAATCAGTAGATTGGCCCGGCCCGTCATTGCCCAATCCATATGCTCATCAGCTGAACTCATTATATGGGCCGGGCTGTAGAAGCATTTAATAAAGCCCATACGTTCCTATCAAAAAAACAAATAAAGCCCATACATACCAAACAACGGCCCAGCTATAGCACCTGTGATGAATTCTGACAGAGCGGGCGGGCCATTGTCAATGGCGATGCAGGTACGCGGCCGTGATCGCGTTCACGGCGCTCTTCTTCCTCTTCTGCGGCTACTTCCTGAGCAGCCACAGCATCCCGCTGGCGTGGAAGTGGATGAACACCATCTCGACGATGAAGTACCCGTACGAGGGCCTGCTGATGAACGAGTTCGACGGGGACCGGCTGTTCGCCACGGAGCCCGTCAGGCTCACCGGCGACGACATCCTCCGTCAGCTGGGCATCAGCACCGCCGAGGACCGCAAGTGGCGGATGGTGCTCTACCTCCTCGGCTGGGCCGTCTTCTACCGCGTCCTTTTCTACCTCGTCCTCCGCTTCGCCTCCAAGAACAAGCGGAAGTAGCGGGCCGGGGCGGCTCCATTGTTGTTCCCGCAGATACTATACTATACTTACTCGGAAGTAATTATATGATTATTAGACCTCAGTTTGAGGAGGAAGCTATGTTTAATTTTCTGGAAGCGACAAGGCGCCGCCGCCCGGATTGATTGATTGATTACGTCATGATTGATTCAAAAATTGTAATTTTCAGAGTAATGTTAATTACGCCCGATAGTGAATCTTGCAGTGCCAAGGAACTCCACAATCCTAATGGTAATTCTATATTGATGTTTCTAAGAGTGTTACATTTGCAAAAGACTGGGATAGTCCTTTCAATATGTTATTCCTTATTCTTGTCTATTTCAAAAAAAAAGAACAAGAAAGAGCAGGCACAAAGACGTTTTAAGGTGGCGGAAAATTTTTCATCTCAGCCATCCCAAACTAATCCAACGTCCCACGTGTTTCTAATGTCTGATTCAGAACAATTACGTTACGTATGATTGAGACAATAATTGAACCGTATGCTTGATTAGAAGGCAAATATTGCTTTCCTTTCTTTGTTTTATTATCTTCGGCCAATTCATCAAAATAACACGAATTTTAATAAGGCCGTGTTTAGTTTCAAACTTCAAAATTCCAAAAAAATTGTAAATTGCTTGCATGGTGTATTAAATATAGTCGGAAAAAATCGCATTACACAAATGGATTGTAAATCGCGAGACGAATCTAATGAACCTAATTAGGTCGTGATTAGACACTAAGTTGCTACAGTAAAGCTATAGTAAACATACTCTAATGATGGATTAGTTAGACTCATTAGATTTGTCTCTTAATTTACAGACGAGTTCTGTAATAAATTTTATGATTAGTCTATGTTTAGTATTTCAAATATGAAAAGATTCTATTTCAAAATTTCAAAAATGGGAAACTAAACACGGCCTAAAGCTAAAACTCATATTGGAATCAGCCTAATGTAGGGCACCCGCAATGTTGGAAAAAAAGCGGTCCATAGGCAATAAATGCCATGCTATCGCCTGCCCATAAACACTGTAGAACCAGTCTATAAAAAAGATTCTCTTGTGATCGACTATAGTGCTATGGTTGGGTAGTAAGGAATAAAAAATCATTTTTCTTTCTCACTCCTCTGTGCCGATGGAAGATGGTTGGAGAAGGTGGAGACCAGTAGTATTTTTTTATGTTAATGAGCCCCACTTATTACTGCTTTAAGCAAATACACATTGTGAAGTTTGCTATAGTCTATAGACTACTTTATTTAGACCCACCATAAAGACCGGCTGGTCTATATACATTGCTGCTGCCCGTATAGATATAGAAACATCACGTGATGGATTGACAAAATGGTTGTCATGGTAACGTGGCACGGGCACCCGATGGATCGGACGAAGAAGATAGGAAGCTGCAGAGATCGAGTAGTTGCTTTCGGCTTTTCGCATCGATCCGACTTTTGCCGGCCCGACCAACGCAAGCAGTCACCACTCACCAGCCCAGCAACTACAGTCTACAGAGCGAGGCTTTTGCTCGATCCACATGGACAAAAACTTGGCGGCTTCAACCACCCGCGACGCCGCCGAACATGGACGTACTCGCCTCGTACCCAAAACACATGGTTTTTTTAGTTCGAAAAAGAGAAAACATACGTGTGGCATACCTACACGTTATCCGTTTGATAAGTGGAGATACTGATCTGGATTACGGAACGCATGCCGTTATTATCGCGGAAATTGTGGCGCCATAGCTCGGCAAAACTAAAGAAAATAAAGGAGAGAAATACAAAGAGAGAAATGCACGCGCCGGCCACTCAAAATCAGACGGCGACAGGTCCGTCCGCGCATGGAATCCTTCTAGAAAAACTGGTGACTCTTTGCCGCCTGACACCGACGCGCACCGTGGAGATATTAGTAGTCTCTGATTTACTGGGCGTCCAATAATGGAGCAGGCTGGTAGGGGAACTGGACAAGTCAATCATGCTGTGATGCCTCACCAGAACTATTTAGCTCGCCAGGGTCCCTAGTTTAAAGTGTTTCAGGCCCGCTTGGGACTTGGGTCTTCAAGTCGTCAAACATCTATGATCACTAGAACATTCGGTGCGCGATGCACGCCCTACCATTTCAACAATCAAATCCAGCAATAGAATCAATTAAACATTGGAGAGCACGAATGCGCGCTTAATGTTTAAGCATTTGAGGAATGCTCAAGTTTGTAAATTTCTCCAAAGAATTTGTTACAGGCAAAACAATCTTAACGCATACCATCCATCCTCTGGATGCAGCAGCTTCTATTGGCAATTTACCATCCTATAAAGGAACCACACAAGAAAATTAGAAATAAATACTGTGAGCAATTTTATCTTTTTTTTCTAGCCTCTCTGAGATCCTTTGGCAAGCCAAGCACAATAGCCTCTCTGTGCATCTATGAAATGATCATCATATAGATAAGAAAAACTTTTGAACTTTGGCTGTGTGAGTAGGAATAGGAAAGTATTCTTTAGGATATCCAAGGGTAATTTTAGCAATTGAGAAGGGGAAGAAAGGACAATATGGCTGTTGTAATTGCTAATATACAGAGATAGCTTAATCGTATTAGATAAAAAAGGGGACAATAGGGCTGTTGTAATTGCTAATATACAGAGATAGCTAAATCTTATTAGACAATATAGGAGGGAATGACATGCAATAGCTGTTATTCATTCACACGCCTTGTGCTCTATGCTGATAAATGCGAGTAATGCTAAATGCACTCGGTGGTAGAAGGAAAAAGTAGATTAACATCTGTGAAGGCTACAAATACATCCGGAGTGCATTGTTTTAATTGATCGAACACTGAGTAGTCTTATGACTTTGGATAATGCTTGTGGAAATTAAGAAACTGTATGGTGATTGGCAGCTTCGAGTTAGGTTTGAGTTCCAAATTGTACTTCCTGGCACTCCATATATAAAGTCCTCATTCCAAATTGTACTTCCTGGCAGGAACTGTTCATTGGCCATTGTCAAATTCACTTCAGGCAGACAAACTTGAAATCCCTTTGGCCATTGTCAAATTCACTTGAGGCAAACAAACTGATGAGAAGTCGTGCTTCAGAACAACATAGCTCGAGCCAGTGAAAACACGTGAGCTGTGCAGTCAACATATCAACTCCGACTTTGCCTCCGCTATGCACTGATATATTCTCTCCAATAACATATTATCCACATAGATCTCAAAAAACCCATTAGGTGAGAGCAGCTTCAGTCATCATCTTGACGAAATCGATCATCATTGTTGTCACCTAGAAATGAGCCGATGGTCTTGCGATGGATGCGGATCAATTTGTCATCCTGTGAAACATGAACGCAGAGATGGTGAATTAATTATGGTTAGTTCATTATGCAAGTTTAGTTCTGGTTATGGGACATGTGAATGACATAAGCAACCAGATATTTAAGTTGCAAATGATCTTTCAAAGAAAAGTTGAAAATGCATGCTCTAACTGGGACGCGTGTAGGAGTAGCAAGTAGCAGTCAAGTTGAACATACATGTACCAAGCAAGCGTTATGATATACAGAAGCAGCAAATGGTGTTCAACAGTATCTTAGCTGCAAGTACATTTGCTTGAAAAGAACATCAAGGTGCCACTGAACTGTTCAAAGCTGCCTCAACTTCTTGGACACACAAGACGTTTATGACAAACCCAAATGGCCAACCACTGTTCTCTGTTAGTTGTAGATGACATGTGGTAAAATCTAATTCTCTAAATTGGTAAAAAGTAGTAAATAGCATATTGAGAACATGGCTACTAATAGAACCTAATGACCGACGTAACTAATACAGATTAAATTCCAGTGGTAACTGCACTACACAATGATTCATGCAAGTCCCATTACATCTTTTATCTATCAGGCAAGCACCCAAATATGCAAAGCTGAGCCAAATCAGAATCCTTCTCCACAAGAAAACAAGAATGGCAAAGCAAATCTGCTGAACATCTCAGTAGCAATATATCATTCTGATTCCAAGGAATTCTAAACATGCAGGCCAAGCAATGCAATATAGACACGAGCAAGTAGAAGGAAAAAAATAGAGCAGAAAAGCCAAAGCACCTGTGGTTCTGTGGGGATCGGTTCTGCTCGCTCCTGATACACCTGCCGCCCCTGCGTTGTGTGGCTTTGCGGAGGAAAAATAGCCAGTTGGGCAGTCGCTGCCGCCCCGCCGATTCCCTGGCATACTTGGTCTCCTCAAGGAAGTTGCAATCTTTCCAAGAACAAGGCAGCAATTCAAGAGGCAGTCACTCGATTGCTGATAAGGAGGACGAGGAAGCAAAGGAGCAGACCAGGGATAGGAAAGGCTTACCAGAGACGTGCTGTTTATCATCGAATTGGGCGAGCTGGACGGGGTCGGTGCGGGGGCGCTTGCCGCCCAGCATCGCGACCGGCGGCATGGCCTCCTCCCCTTCCTCCTCCATGGCGACGCGCCCCTCCTGTGCTGATAAAACTGGAATTGAAGCCGGAGCCCGAGAAGGTGGCGCGCCCCTCCCTGTCGGTTTCTGAGGAGCTGGCGGCCGCCAAGGCCGCCTGGGAGGCGGTGCACGCCTCGGCGCAGCCGCTGGCCCAGGAGCAAGCGGGGGATGCGGTCGGCGGGGAGGCGCAAAGGGCGGAGCAGGAGGAGGAAGAGGCCTTCGAGAACGCGCTCACCGACGAGCAGCCGCAGGAGGTAGGTCGCGACCCTCCGGATCCACGCCGGCCCGTGCCGCGTGGAGGCGTGAGGGGCGCGGAGGGGAGCCGGGGAGGAGAGGGGAGGCGGCGACAGGGAGCAGGAGAGGGAGGCGGCAGGCGGTGGGGAGCCGGGGAGAGGAGAGGGGGTTAGGGCTGGGGGCTGCGGGAGGGGGTTGCTGCAAAAAGTGCATCGCGGGGTGTTTTCTGTAAAGATTCGATCATTATCGAATTTTTTCTTCTTTGTGTCGAAATAAAAATTACTTTGAGGGTCTAAGTGAAAAATAAATGAACGGGTATCATGCACTCTGAACGAGATGTGTTTATTTGTGATTCTTGAAACTTGAAGGGCTTTTTTGTAAAACATCCTAAGCTCGGGGGAGCGACACGTGTACCCTTTTCTGGCGTGAAAGGCGGAGGGGAGAGCAAACGGGGGCAGGTTTTAATCAACCTGATTGCACGCGCACGAAAGGATCTCTAGCCTAACGATTATTAGAGCATCCGAGAAGCATCCAGTAGGTCCGGATTTGAATTTTTGCTGGAGCGAATTTACAGTATTGGTGTTAAAAGAAAAAGAAAAGGTCCGGTTTACACCCTCCAACTATCGCAAAAATTTGATTTTCAACTTTCAACTGCGAAATCGGACAACAAAAGCTATTCAACTGTCAAAACCGGATAAATTTGGCCCTTAAGGTGGTTTTCTATTTTGTGACAATTAAAAATATTCAATTTTACATTAAAAATTTATAAGTAATTCATTTTAAGTCAAAAAATTATGAATGGGTATCAAAAGTTTTTAAAAAAATGTAATCTATCTATTGTCACATGACTTGTGAGCTATTCAGATTTAATTTTTTTATGTTCATAATATTTGGTTGCTTGCAGTTATGTCTATTATTTTTAATAACTAAGATTCAAATGGAGCAATAATAGATATGTTACATTTTTAGAAAAATTTTGATACTAGTTTCATATTTTTCTGATTTAAAGTGAATTAGTTTTGATTTTTTAGATCTAACTAGATTCATTCAATTTTTTTAGAAAATGCAAAACCACCCCAGGGGCCAAATTTATCCGGTTTTGATAGTTGGATGGCCTATTTTGTCCGGTTTCGTAGTTGAAGGTAATCAGACTTTTGCGATAGTTCGAGGGTGAAAATTGGACTTTCTCTAAAAAAACCCTCGCTGGCAAAAGCTAGGGTTCAGGATCCAAAATTGTCTTCTACCTTAATCAAAATGCTTTGGGAGGATCTTCCGGGACGGATTCAGATTTTTTTCAATCATTGCAGGCATCCAAAAATATCTTCTTGTTCTCATCACTCAGCACTAGCTTATACCCCACTTGAGATGGCAAGCCTGCTGCTGCTGGCGCTTATCTAGCTAACTATCTCGATGGTGAATCGTATTCGCATCTATACGAATACGAGGTTACATCCCGAGTCACGCTCACACGGCTGCTATGTTGTTTAGCATCATCTGGTTACTCGCTAGCAGCGCGACAAGCTAAGCCCAACCACTGCGCACGATGATAACGTTTTCCAATTTCTGAATTCTCCCTGGCGAAACGATAAGTCTCGACGTCGTTTTTATGCTCACTGTAGCTGTGATATCCAAGGATCAATTGCCCTCCATCCCCGCCGGGCCCCATACTCTTATCCAGGGGCGGATGCACACCCGGGGCCACCCGTGCCATGGCCCGGGGTTCGGCCCAAATTTTTTTCATTTTGCAGTAGCTTCTACCTCTGGATTTGGATCAATTGCTAAAGAAGGACTTGGATCAATTGCTGAAGAAGAATAAATATATTACTTCGCGATGACGCTTTTTGTATGTTATCTATCTTTCCGTTTATATTTTCATGTATTTTTTGAACTGTGAGTTTGTGGACGTCTATACTTAAAACTCGGCCCGGAGTTCAACTCAATCCTGGTTCCGCCACTGCTCTTATCCCCATTTCCATTTGGCCCCGCGGCGCCGCTCGGCCGCTCGTGGTTTTTCCACTCAAAGACTAGACACCCCGCTCCTCTATTTAGCCTTGCGCCCCGGAGCAGGGCCCCCGATCGGAAGCGATCACACGCTGCGTGCTAGCGAAGCCCAAGCCTCGCGGGGGAGAAGGCAATGGGCGTCGGCGTCCGAGCTCACGACCTCAACAAGCACCGGCGCCACCAGGACGCGCGCGAGGCCGGCGCCGCGCCGCAGCTCGCGGCGGCGTACCTCTACGGCGACGTGCTCGAGTCGGTGGTGGAGCGGGTGCCCGCGCCGGACCTCGCCGCCGCGGCGCGGGTCTCGCGGGAGTGGCTCCGCGCGGTGCGCGCCGCGCTGCGCCGCCGCCCGCGCCGCCTGCCCTGGCTCGTGGCCCACGTCCAGGCGCGCGGGGGCCGCCGCTGCGCCGCGGCCTACGACCCGCGCGCGGGCGCCTGGCTCGCCGTGCCGGCGCCGCCGCGCCACGCCGCGCCGTCGCACGTCCGCCTCGTGCGCGGCGCGCGCGGGGACCGCGTCTGCGCGCTCTCGCTCTCGGGCCTCGCCGTTGCGGGGGACCCGCTCGGGGCCGCCGCGTGCGTCGCCATGGGGGCGCCCCGCGTGTGGCGCGTCGACCCGGTGCTCGCGGCCGTGGGCGACCGCGTCGTCGCGCTCGGCGGCGCGTGCCGGCTCGCGCTGGCGGAGGGCGAGGACGAGGCGGTGGTGGAGGTCCACGAGGGCGGCGGGTGGGCGCCCTGCGAGCCCATGCCCGGCGCGCTCAGGGACTCGGCCTCCGCGACGTGGCTCGCGGCGGCGGCCACGGACCAGCGGGTGTACCTGGTGGAGAGGGCCACCGGGTGGGCGAGCTGGTTCGACCCGGCGAAGCGGCTGTGGGGCCCCACCCGCCGCCTCGGGCCCGACCCCGCCGTCACCGCGTGGGGCGTCGCGCCCGGCCGCGCCGGCGCCGGCGAGCGGCTCGTCCTGTTCGGTGCGAAGCGGGCGGACAAGGAAGCAGAGTGCACGGCCGTGATCCAGGCGTGGGAGGTGGACGGCGACACTCTGGAGCCGACCCCTTCCGCGTCGAGCGATGCAATGCCGCCGGAGCTGTCGGACAGGCTGTTCCCTCGCGAGGACGACGAAGAGGATCCCGACGACATCGACGACCCCGAGCCGCTGTCCATCGGGGTTTGCGGCAACGCCACGGGAGGGTACGTGTACAATGGGGCCGAGCCGTCGCGCGGCGCGGTGCTCTACGAGCTCCGGGAGGAAGGGAAGGCCACCGCCGTGGCGCGGTGGGAGTGGGTGCCGTGCGCGCCCGCCGTGCAGGCCGAGCCGCTGGGCCGCGCCATCCTCGCGTGCTCGCCGGTGGGGCTGGATGAGCTGGCGCTCGCCGTTGGGGCGAGGGGCCCACACTGACGCACGGCCGCACACCGAATCAAATCAATCAATCAATCCCTGATTTGCAACTTGCAAGCAAAGCTGGAGAAGAAGACGATCTTTTGTAACCGCAAATTTGATCGCGAGGTGTTGCAGCATGTCCTTGTCTTCTTTTTGACTTGGAAGTTCATTGCTGAGAATTTTATTAGCTCGCGAGAATGCAGCTGATAATTTATTGGACAACACAAAATGCAGCTGCCGAGGATTGTTATAAGCTATACGTGCAGCGCCCAAGAATTCGAGAATAAAGGCAAACGGATTCCTCGAAAACTCGAGACCTAATAGGAGTATCACTTTGTCACAAACGGGTGAATTTGACATGGTTTTAAACGCAACTCCGATTACGAAACTAGTATCCACATATCCACTCATACTATGATGTCCAATCTTGATCTGCCCGCAACCCAAAACGTCACACTACTTGTTTATGAGAAACTCAATTGTAGTGCAGACAAACTAAAACGTCATCGTTTTATCACCACGGGGAATGCTGATTTGCTCCTTTACCATGACTTAAACATGGTTCGAAAAAAACAAGAGTTAAAGAAAATCTCTATCGGCCATGACCGATTTTAAGTAACTTCTAAGAAATGTTTGAGCGGACTCGGAATTTTGTATTGTCAATGTTATTATTATTTTAATATAATTTATCTTCGATCATTCAACTATCAAAACCGTTCACATTTGACCATCCGGCGGTTTTACTAACAAGGACGCCACGTGAAGGTGGGCCCACTTGTCACCGTTACCCCTCTCTTTTCTCTCTATCTCCCTCTTTCTCTCTCCTCCCTTCAGACGGCCGCCAGCGGGATGACAGAGGCCCAGCGGCTGGCGAGTGGAGCAGGGACCTGTGGGCTGGCGGACGGTGGGCACAAGAGCCAGGTTTGGAGACCGGAGCAGGGACCGGCGGTCGGCCGGGTGGCAGGCGTGGGTCGCGGCGGCGTTGGCGGCTCGGCCTCCCCTGCCTCACGCCGTCTGCGCCTTGTCCGGTAGAGGGCGGAGTGGATCCGCACCGGCCTACTCGCCGGAGCGCCAGCGCTGGGCCTGGCAGGAGGCTCCCCTGCGCGCCCTCGATCTGCTCCGCAAACGCTGCGCGGGGGCTTCGCCTCCGCACCACACGTGCTTCCGTCGCCGTCCCGCGCCCACACCGATCTCCGCCGCCGCCCCTGGCTGCCGGGTGGAGGCGCTCGCCCACGCGCGGCTGGCGTAGAGCTGGCGTGCCTGCGGAGGCGCGGTTCAGCCGCCCGCCGTTGAGCAGTCGCGCGCCCTCCCCGCCGTGAATGCCGTGCGGCCGTGTGCGTCGGCCATGGCCGCGGCTGGCCATGGCGGGCGAGGAGGCGGAGCGCGGCGATGCAAGGAGAGGGAGAGAGAGAGAGAGGAGGCCGTAGAGCTCGAGGTTGGCGAAGCTCACGGTAGAGGAAGGAGGGAGGAGGTGAGCAGGAAGGGGGAAGGAGGGAGGGAGAAGGGGCGAGGCGGTGGAGAGGTGGTGGAGGCGGCACTGGCATGTGGGCCCCACCTCCACGTGGCGTCTTTGTCAGTAAAATTGCTTTGAAAAATCGTTGTATGACCAAATGTGAACAATTTTAATAGTTGAGTGGTCGAAAATATCCGATTTTAGAGTTCGAACCGAACCTAAAATTTAATGGTCAAAAATGGAAACCTAAACAAAGGCTTTTCAGGATCTTGTACGATTTCGTTAGAGTCTAGATCGGTTAATTTTTCACGAATTCCAGGATCCCTTACCGAGGAAACCTAAACATCAATCAAGGCGTGGATACTCTAGTAGTAGTACTACAATTCTTCAATAGTACATCAATATCAAGGCTCTCGGAGCCAGTCGCGCGGATTGCGACGCAGGACGGACAAAGCGTGTCGATGTTTCCGCGGGAGACTGCGAACGAAACAACCAACGAACACAATGATCTTTATGGGCCGAATTGTTGAGGTCTGCCAGTTCATCCACATCCACTATTGGGCCTTACAAAGTTATTAATACTCGAGAAAAACCAGAGATGCCACTATATTCTGAATCTTACTCTAAAAAAAACCTATATTCTGAATATCGAAGAACTAGTTAGAGCAACTCGAACAGATTGATCTTCCTCTTTTTCCTTTCATACCATATAAAAAAAATTCTTTTTCTCAATTTCAACATATATGAAAGAAGTGCTCCAGCAAATTAATTTCCCCCCTTTCTATATGTAAAGGGAGATGCGATGCCTATCCTTTCTATTGGGGATTGGAGAGAAATTATTGGGAATTGGGAAAAAATAAAGAGAAATGGGGATGGAAAATCAATCTGTTGGAGTAGTTTTTTCAATATTAATCCTCTATATTGAGAAAAAAATGGAAAGTGAAAAGGAGAAGATCAATCTATTGGAGTTGCTCTTAGGGATCGAATCATGGATAAGTTAAACCCTTGACAGTTTCCTCCGAAGGAGAGGAAATGAGATAAATAAAATCTGACGGTCGCTCAAGGCAACACCGTGCGTCAACACAATCACTCCGCTGTGACAGATGGCTGGTACTGATTTGTTGTAAAAAAATACTGTTGGTTGGCTTGTGGCTGGTTTGATACGAGAGAAAATGTTATTAGCTGGTTGCAGCGGACACAGTGATCGTACCATTAATGACATTGTGATTTTCTGCCACTAGTACTAAGCTGCAGCTTGCCTGCCCCCTTTGCGTGTTCCCGTTAGTACTATGAGGTTAGCGTACAGGATTACGGCACGTCTGCACCGTCACCGACACCCTGGCGTCTACAAGGCGCCAGAAGGGGCAAGTTGCCGAGACTTTTCTCCGGCGAGTTACTCTCATAATTTAATGCCAATTGGGGCACTGCCCGCTGCCCGGGCTGCCCGCCCCGAAACCCTAGCGACCGATCCTAAGAGCAAACCATTTCCCCCAAAGAGGAGATGGGCAGGGGCAGCCTCCCTATAAAAGGCAAGACGACCTCAGAGTTTCAGCTACACCTCCATTGCGCCGTTCTTGGTAGAGAGTAGTAGCCGGGAATTGGAACTTTTACCTCTTATCTCTTGTGTTTTTTCGCGTGTACGGTTGAGGCCGTGCTCTCTTGCAGTTGCAGTGGGCTAGCGAGCTCTGTTTTCCTTCACCATGGTTTCTTCGTGTGGTGTCTTGAGCTTCATTTTCTTCTCCTTTTGTGGGTGTTGTTTGGTGCAACACTTTTGTGTCTGTGTTGCTGGTGCAAAAACTTCCAATCCGGCTGCGACGAATCTCGTCTGGGCAGCCCGGCCACCTTTTGCACATAAGGATGGGCTTGCTTCACTCTGCTAGAGGCTTGGAGTTCATATGCCTTCAATCCTCTAGATGAGGCGAGCGCACATCACGTGGTTTTGTTTACACCCCCTCCCCTTTGTTTCTGGAAACAGACTCCTTTTCCGCTTTGGAAGGTCCTGTCATTTTGCTTTTCAAAAAAGTCCTGCGATTTTTGTGGTGGGTCCTGTTTTCTTGTTGAGGCAGAAGGTCCTTGGATCTGCAAGTTTATGGTGGGTATATGACGTGATTCAAGAGCCGCCCAAACTGTCTTCTAGGATGAACCGATAACACTGCTAGATGTTAGTGTGAACAGAGTTCAAATGAAATACGATGGCTACATTTGCTTGTGACGAAGAAACTACTGCTTACAGTGAAAGTAAAACAAAAATGGTTTTTGCCCTTTTCTGTAAGCCGTGAAAACGATTTGGCTTCATTCTTTAAGAAAAAGAAACCTGCTGTTTGTCGGGAGGTGATTGTACAAAGCACAAAAACCTTCTAAAAAACACTAAAACACAGTGGTGGGACGAAAATTTGATGCCAGAAGCTGATGTCTTGATAGATATGATTCATAGGCTTCTGCAAGGGGAAATCTGATGCACACAATCGGTCAGCATTGTTGGAGGCCCCCCCCCCCCCCCCCCCCCCCCTAAAATTGCTTCTGGCGTTACAAAGCGAACGCTAGGATAGCAAAAATCTGAAAACAAAAAAGCATATTCGCAGAAGATGCTGTTTTAATCTATGTCGCGACGTGCTGCAAGTCCTGCCATGAGTAAACTAAAAGACATTTTACCTGCGAAAAGCAGCAAAATCATCACAGAAAAAGGCGATTCGGTTTTATGGTGCACCTAATGCAGGGAAAACTGAATCCAGTAGCATACCCTGAAGTATGTTTTTCCAAAGGCAAATGAAGGAATTACAATTACCAATACAAAAATGGGAGAAAGACAGAGAAGTCTGAATTATCTGGATTCAGCTCCACTGTATCCTAGCACATCGACAGGGAGTGACTAGACGCCAATGATATAATGGGTTGCCATCAGTTTGTGAATTCTATCTATTTTTACATGTGTTTTGCAGGGGTCTGGTGGAGCATTAAATCAAACTAAATCTACATATACATTCCGACAAAATTGATCCACAAGATGAGCATGGAAACACGTCATGCTGTGCATCAACATTCTACAGTGTGCACAGCTCAGACATCTTATTTTGCTGATTATTCGAATACAGCATCATTCCTACCAATTGTACAATTTCTCTGCAGTTAATCAGCCGTTGAGTGCATCAAGAAGCCCTAAAGCAATGTAAACCTTGCAAACATGTCAACCGACTCTGTGTAAACTAATTTACAGTAGGGAAGCTATCCCCATGTTCCAGAGTTTCTACCAAAGCTGCAAGAAGTCAGGGATCTGGAATGTCTGAAGAGGGAAGAAACCTCATCAGAAAGCTTGAGAGAGACCATACACAAATAACGCCAAGAATTTGAAGAACAGTCAGTAATGCTCCTAATGAGTTCATGATAGCCAGAGTTTGGTTTGTTGCCTCTGTTCCTCTGACAGAAAATGTGAGTGCCGTCACCAGCTGAGCTGCCCGGTTCAGTTGGTGAAGCCTGTACACCTGGAAGCAGGAGGAAAAACATATGCTGAGAACTTATTGAGAGCATCATGTAACATTTAAGTGCTAATCCATCCATATAAAACATAAACATGCAATTGCTTGATCATCCAGATGAGAAACAGCATTGCATAGACAGTCATGCTCATTACTAACCATGATTGAAAACACTCCATGCACCTATACCTTAGATGAGGGTAGCAAGATGTTAATAGCACAGATCTACAGACTAACAAGGAATCTGGATATTCTCATTTCTCCTTGTTGTCTTTAAACCCTTTTGGATAGAAATTTTTAGATCAACACAACAATATTATTGGCTTGTCATCGAATGGTTTTCCAAAAGCCTCAAATGTTTTGGTCTTTGCGACTCAACATGTCAAAAGGATGAACAGAGCATCATTTATCCATATTTTGCATAAATAAAAAATATCATAAACTTATCCACTAGACTACTTCAGTGGATTATATTTCTTATTTTTCACACTTCCTTGACACCGTTGCTACCATTCGATTCTTCAAAATGCTTCCCCAGAATTACTTGATACACTGATAATCACTTCCAAGTCCCAAAACCCAAACATCAGGTATGATTAATCAGATCAGACTAAAGAGACGGAATAAAAGGATCTATGCTTTGCACCTATTTAAACTTGACTATAACCAGAAAGCACAAATAATGACACACTCAACTCGCAATGAAATCATACTAAGATGAATTTAAGAACAAAAATTACCTTGAAGATAATAGGGATAACTGGCCAAGAAGGTGATTTCCGATGCCGTGCATACTGTTCGAATGCAAACTGTACAACAAGTCCAACCAAATAAGGGGCAAGAGTCGCTGATGCTGCTGGTCCAGTCCAGGGCCACACCATGCCCATTGTTAAAAGTGGTATTATCAAGCTCAGAACCATTGTTGTAACTGAGGAAATACGGAAAAATCTGGATTTTGACCAAATGTAACTCTTTGGTGCTACTTGCTGCAGAGGTCTCCAGACTTTATCAATCAGGAAGACAAAAATTGCAACTCCTCCATAAAACAAAGCCTCGGTAAAGAACAGTATAAGAAAGTCTGCAAACAAGAATAAGAAATCCATCAAGTAATGCATTTGTCTGACTGTGGAAGGTGGTATTGCTGATCTTCTTTAGTAAATATGTCAAATTCTAACAACTGAATTATGTGAAAGATGCCAAGGATCATTTAGGCCATACATGGTGACACTATGAGCAGTATTTTGGGGGAGGGGGCCTGCAAGATATCGAGCAATGGGCAATGCAGGACCAACCTCTCTCTTGTATTTACTATAATTATTAATTACTTATATGTGCCTTCTGTCCAAAAACGAATGCTAAAACGAGAGAGAATATGATAGGGTAAACAGCATACTGTTTTTCATCTATTATTACTACTACATGGAACTAGAGATGCATAGAGCTGAGTTTACTACTGGAAGTCTGCAATTGATGAATACATGAGAGAAATTATTATGATTATTGAAACAATCATAATGTACAAACTACAAAGGAAACACCACCATCCTGGAACTATCAAACACAGCATACCTGTCAACAAGGAATCCTCAAACACGGCAGAGAGTACTTTGCGCAAGTAAAGAGATGGAAGAACCAAGAACGAAACAAGGATAGTTGGGCCAATAAACCAAACTAATCTAGATGCTTCCTTGCCAGGATGTGGCACACTCTCCACTGCTTTCTTTTGGATGTTGCTTCCTTCGAACGAGATGAATCCTGGTTTCCCAGCACCTCTGCCAGTGAAGTAGGAGGAGCTTTCAGATGCAGGGGCCAATTTAACACCACTTTCTGTCTCTTGTGAAACCGGTGTGTCTGAGGTAACTGAAACGACTGGCTCCTGCTTATCGGTAGCAGCAAAGCATATAGGAGGCTTAAGACAGAACCTTCCACCATGGTTGGCGGCTCTGCTTAAAACTTGGCCTGTTAGCGTGAAGTAAAACATCAGCACAAAGTACTACTCGAATTCAGCAAAGTGCTTCCACAAAAGGAGATGGGTACCTAAATGCTGCGTCGTACTTCCAATGACTCTCTGAACTGGAAATGGCCTCGCAAACTGAGATACATGAGCCATGAAAGTACACTTGTCAGTACAAGTATATAACTAAATAAAAAAAAATTAAGCATCTCTTCAAGTTAATATCATGCAGAATTACACAGGTACTATATGCAGAATTACACTTGTGACTGTGGGCATGTGAAGCAAACTCTGGATGTTCTCTCTCTAAAATTTCAGGAGACTCGTTGCCATGTGGCCACCACACCAAAAGAGAGATTTGAGTCTTCCTTTCGGCTGGATCATATGTATACGTACGATGGATTCTACGAGCGCGCACCAAATGAAATAACCAAAGAAAAACCTAACGAATTCCCGGCCAAACAGACTACTATACCAAACAAGCAGCAGTCAGGGGGGATAATTTCTAGGTGTTTGAGGAGGAGGGGAGGAATTGCCTTGGAACAGGAGTAAGCAAGGGAGCCGAATCGGCAGCGAGGACAGGCGGAGGAGGCGGGCGCTGACGGGTAGGCGGCCCTCGGGCGGAGCCGGAGGGCGGGGCTCGCCACGGCAGCCATCGGCGTCCGCCTTCCGCTGTGTTATCTGCAGACTGCAGTGCAGCGGTGGGCGATTGGGGCGGAAGCAGGTGGAGCGGACGGTGGTGGGTGGGACGGGCGCCGCCGCACCCCGCACGCGCCCAGTCGCAGAGCTTGCCGGGGGGAGTGCGGCCGCTGGGCTCGGTTTGGCCCGGTCCGTTTGGTACTCGTGAGCATTGTAGGGCCGTGATTGGGCTAAGGTAGGCTGTGCGCCGGATAGGCCCAGTAGGATTTCTGTCTGTTGTCCGAGCCCGCTGCTGCTATCCGTCCACATCGAGTGTGCAAGGAAAAAGTTTTTTTTTTATCTTCATGAAATCTCAGTTTGCGAGTCCGCGTTTGCTCTCTGGTACTCTCTCTTCCAAATTATAGGTCGTTTGATTTTTTTACATCAAATTTAACCGCTCGTCTTATTCAAAAATTTTGTGCAAACATAGTCAAATTTAAGTCACTCTTGAAGAACTTGTATTGATAAAGCAATCCACAACAAAAGAAATGATGTTTTACATAAATTTTTGAATAAGACGAATGGTCAAATTTGAGGTTGAAAAAGTCAAACGACTTATAATTTGGAACGGAGGGAGTAGACTATATATAGTCCGTTTGCGATTCCTCGAATCGAACTCGCAAAACCATCCGTATTTCCTCTTTGGCTGGTTTTACTAAGTGGTTTTTCTCTCTCTTTTTTATATTTATTTTGGCTAATTTTTTTGAAAAATCTTAGTAAATCATATAAAAATTATAAGATGAAAAATTCATTTTTTTTGGACTCCACATGACTAGATCTAGGTAGTTAATATCACTACTACAAAATTCTATTTTGCGAGGCACTTAAAAATGGGCTCGGAGGCGGGTAGAAAAAAAAACCGCCTCGGTTAATAGCCAGCATTAACCGAGACGGTCATTTTTTATTAACCGAGACGGTTACATAAAACCGCCTCACAAAATCAATTAACCGAGGCGGCCAGCCATAAAATGACCGCCTCGATAAATCTACTATTTTCCGAGGCGGGTGGATTATAATGACCCGCCTGGGTTAATGGACCCAGCCCAATTTAAGCCCAAAGGAGCCCGATTGTTGAGAGAAATATATAAACAGATAAAACCCTAACCCACCCATCCACTCCCCAACCAGCCGCCACTTCCTCTACTCCCGCAGCCCCCGCAACCTCCCTCCCCACACGCAGCCCCCCTCCCTCCATCTTCTCCTTCCTCTACTCTCTCTCTATCTATCTCTCTCTCCCTCCACTCCCGCGCCGTGCGGTGGGGCGAGCACCGAGCGCTCGAGGCCACCAGCATTGGGCGCGCTCGCGGCGACCGCGACACTCGAGGCCACCCGTGCTCGCGGCGGCACTCAGGGCCACTAGTGCTCTGCGTGCGAGCGGCGGCCGCGCCGGCGCTCGAGGCCGTGGCGCGTAGGTGGCGGCGGCCTCGGCGGATGCTGGATCCGGCGCCCGTCCGTGGCGAGGGCGCTGCGGCGGGGCGGGGCCGAGTCCGGGGGTGGTGGTGCCTGATCCGGCGGCGGTGCAGGGATCCGGCCGCCCCCTCCCTCCGCACCTCTACTCCAAGCGCTCGGCGGGCAAGGCGTGCGTGCGGCGGCGCGGCTGCCGCGGATGGGCCACGAAGAAGGCGGCGCGCGGACGTCCCCTCCTCGACCTCCCTCTCGGTCCCGGCGGCCCCCTTCCCGACGCTCCCTTCCGGCGGACGGCTGCTGCAGGGCCAGATCTGGCGGTGGCGGGGCCGGATCCGGCAGCGGCGCCCCCGGATCCGGCCTTCCTCGGCGGCGGAGGCGCGGCGGCGGCCGCCTCCCCATGGATGGGCTCGGCGGGCCTGTCCACGGGCTTTCTGTTTTTTTTCTATTTCATTAACCGAGGCGGGCAAGCAACCGCCTCAGAAAATAGTGTATTTACCACGACGATATGTCCGAGGCGGTTGCCAAAAATGCCTCGGTTAAATGTTTTTGCCCGCCTCGGTTAATGTTTTTTTAGTAGTGTATATTACTCCCTTCGTTCTAAATTATAAGTCGTTTGGCTTTTTCAACCTCAAGTTTGACCACTCGTCTTATTCAAAAATTTATGCAAAACATTACTTCTTTTGTTGTGGATTGCTTTATCAATACAAGTTCTTCAAGAGTGACTTAAATTTGACTATATTTGCACAAAATTTTTGAATAAGACGAGTGGTCAAACTTGATGTCAAAAAAGTCAAACGACCTATAATTTGGAACGGAGGGAGTTTATGATATACTTTAGTACATAACTAATCCTGTAGATATATAAATTTCTATAATTAATTTGCAGTTACAGTTTGTGTGGTCCAATTACGGTGAAAATTTTATGTTGGCCTAACCATTACATTCTTGAGATGTAATAAAAATTTCATACTCATTTGATCATACATGACTGAGTTATAGATTTGTCTTGTTAAACCTAGATAAATATATAGATAAACCTAGACAAAACTATAAATTAGGCATGCACGATCAAATGTGCATGGAATTTTTATTGTAGATCAAGAATGTAATGACCAGTTTGCGCGATCAAACCTAGATAAATAACGCACGGGCACTAATATCCGATACTTATATCAACTTTGTTCATTATTTGCCCGGTATATATAGAGAGAGTTACGATGACAAAAAGTAGCACAGTTTACAAAGTGAAAACCAGGCGCCACAAACTGCAACCACACGCAGAAAAAGCCCTGGACGTCGCACACAAAGATACATCATACATCCCCGTTTGGCACGAGCCTGCACAGCTACCGCCCGGGAACGGTGCATATGCCATCTATCCGCACGCGGGACATCGCTCATCATACGTATACAGGCACTTCTTTGATATAGATCTTCTTGTTCCTCGGAAAGTTTCACACGTCGGCCGGCGAGGACTCCATGGGCTGGATGCCCGACGCCGCGCTCCGTCCGCCCTCGCGCACGCTGTTCTCCGCGAAGCGCACGCTCCCGGCGTTGTAGCCCTTGTCGCGCTCCTCCGCCGTCCACTCCCGGTTGTAGTAGTCCTCCGCCGTCACCCCCGGGCGCGGCCCCGCCAGCATGCCGCCCCACTGCGGGAAGTAGATGAGCGCGGTGGGCAGTGTGCACGCGATGATCATGACCCCCATGTACATGATCCCCGTCTCCGTCTTGTACCTGGAGCCGTGGAAGAAGATGTACTGCGTGAGTACGGCGCCCAAGCTGCCGCCGCCGCCCGTCATGCCGTTGACGAGCCCCAGCGCCCGCCGCGAGACGAAGGGCACCACGCCGAAGGTGAGGCCCTCGGCGGCCTGCACGAACAGGGAGAATAGGATCATGACGGCCACGGACGCGGCGAAGGAGCCGCTCACGAGGCCGAGCACGATGCACAGGACGCCCTCGATGGTCTGGATGGCCCACAGCCCCCACAGCCTGCCGCGCATGCCGAACCGTCTGGAGAGCCCGTCGGACATGCTCCCGCCGACGGGGCGGGAGACGAGGTTCACCATCCCGAAGCTGGCGGCGATGAGCCCGGCCGTCTGGAGGTTGACGCCGAACAGGTCGAAGAAGTACTGCGCGATGATGTTGTTCACGGTCAGCTCCACGCCGAAGCAGTAGCCGTAGAGGAGCGCCAGGATCCAGGCCCGGTAGTTGCCGACGCCGTGGCGGAGCACGCTGCCGACGCTGGCCCTGTGCATCTCCCCGCTCCTGTGCAGCTTCCGGTAGTTGCCGTCGGGCATGTCCTGCCCGAACGCCAGCACCGCGAGGGCGGAGCACGACTGCATCAGGGCCGGGATGAAGAAGGCCAAGCGCCACGCCGTGAACGGCGTGCTCCCGGCCCTGAGGATGGCCTGGTACACCAGCGGCATGAGCAGCTGCACGATGCCGCCGCCGAGGTTGCCCCACCCGCCGGCATAGCCGTTGGCCAGCCCGACCTTGTTGGACGAGAACATGGAGCTCATCCAGAACTGCGTGGACACGAACGACGCGAGCGAGATGCCCGTGAAGAAGCGCGCGAGCAGGAACGCCGACGCCGAGTTCATGATGGAGGAGCAGTAGACGGCGGGCGTGGTGAGGAGGATGATGGCCGCCGACGCGAGGCGGGGCCCGACGAGGTCGCACGCCGTGCCCATGGCGAGGCGCGCGAACACCGCGCCGGACACGGACGCGATCCCGGCGTTGCCGATGTCCGTGGCCGTGAGGTCCAGCGTGTCGCGGATGAGCGGCAGCAGCGGCGGGGCCGCGAAGGTGGACACGAAGCAGCAGAAGAAGGAGAACCACGCCATGTGGAAGGCGCTCATGTGCGGCCTCTCCAGGGAGAAGAGCCAGAACTCGGTGGCCTTGTTGTCCGAGTCCACCGGCATCCGGAACCGCGGCTTGGAGGACGCCGTCTCGGCGCCGTCCACCGCCATCGCCGCCGGCTTGAACTCGCTCTCCGCCGCCATGGGCACCCAAGTCCCAACAACTACAGGTGGGGTGGTAGTGGTACTGTGAATTTGTACTTGGCTGTACGGATGCAACCCGGCCTGGGCCGTGTTTATATAGCGCGGCGGAGCCGGGAGCGCGCGCAAGTGGGCAGATCGGGCGCCGTGTTTGGGGACGGCGAGGGGGCAACGGGGAAGGAATAAAGATTTGACGCGCCCGGCAGCGTGATCCTATGGGGCCATCGGAAGGCCGCCGGCGCGCACGGCAGCGGCGTGCTCCGTCGCACCGCCGCTGGTGGATGGCGCTCGTTGCGGTGGCTCTCCGAGTCGGAGGTTTCGTTGGTGAGCTTGTCGTGGCAGTTGCGTTGCGTTGCGTTGCGCCTCCCTCTGACTTTTGGTGGTTTAGACTTTGGACTTTGGAGGGAGGCCACCTACCTACATCAGGTCAGGTCCCAGAGCCCAGGAGAGCCAGGATCAGGACTGGCCAGGATCCCCTCGTTGGCAATGGCACCTGCAGAGTGTTACTGGCACGTTCCTTCGGACGAGACTCCTTACGGGTGGGGTCGATCCTGCACATCAGATGATGAACAGGATCTCAGCTCATGGAATGGATCCACCTGTTTATTTAATATAACTATCGTCGATTCCCGTCTGCTAATAAGCATTCAGCTTGGTGATACGTTAGTCTCTGCTACCTTAACTCGCGATTTGCGATTTGGGAAACGAACGGCCGGGGCCAATGCGTGTACAACGGTCGGTCGGCAGCTGACGATGAAGGATCACAGCAGGACAGGCATGTTCTACGGGAGTTGCAAATTGCAATAGATATAGAGAGCATAGCTAGTAGTGTTTATCAAAAAGAAAAAAAATAGATAGAGAGCATAATTACGCATGAATGTGATTACGCATAATTCATGTCAACCGCGCCCCCTGACCAGATATGCAGCTCGAATCCAAATGGTCCGTCACATGGATGCACGGAATGGACGACCTGATCAACCTAGGCACGCATGGCCTTTCAACTCCTCCATAGCGGCGACCCGAGCAGGTGAATGTGGCAACTCGATCGATCGGCGACCTGTACTGTGGCCAGGCCGGCTGCAGACAGTTCCTCAACAATCCTCGGCCAGGCGCCTCTGTGTGCGCGTTTGGTTGGCTGTACCTCCGCATGCGAGAATAGACGCTTGATTGGTTGGCGTATTCGACGGGCCTCTGCGCATGCAGGGAGACTCACTACCAGAAATCGTGCGTTTGCCGTGTGCCCAGAGATTTGCCTTGGGCTAAACCTCGGGCACCCGACAAACATAGTGTTTGCCGTGTGCAGACCAAAGCAGCACACGGTAAAGGAAAGTCACACGGCAAACCAAGTTTTTGCCGTGTGCCACTCTCCAAAACGCACGGCAAACTCTAGTCACACGGCATCATTGCTTCTTTGACGTGAGCCAGCAGAGGAAATACACGGTGAAAGTTTGGCACACGGCAAACACATGCGTTTGCCGTGTGCCAAAAATCAAACACTCGGCAAACACACGTTTTGCCGTGTGCCTTAGTGGAGCACACGGCAAACATGTGGGAAAAAATTGAATTTGCCCTCTAAAATTTTTCTGCTAGACACATATAATGTATGTTACTTCGTTTTAAATTTTGCTATATTTCACATGAAGTTTGCCATATTTAGTACTTTAGTTTCATTAATCGAATTTCTTGGTGATTGAACTGGGAGTTTATTAAATAGTGGAATATAATGCATCAAAAAAATCATATTCATGTTATGGAGTACAATGTGAGGATATATGCCTAAAACAGAAGTAAGTTATGAAGATCTTGTTCACGACACATGAGCACAAATGTTTTGAAGAATCGTTTTATATTTTTATTAAAAGCAAATGAATTTTGAAAATTATAAAACTTGTCATGGTATTATGATTTCATGCATGGACACTATGGTAAAAATTTGGGAAAGTTTTGCACAAGTTTTTCAGTATAGATGTTAGAAATCGGAACATCTCTATAGAGGTTCCGTATATTTGTAACTAAGTCTTTACCATTTGAACTCAATGTTTGCAACGAAATGCGTGTTGACTTTCAAATTTTTTCTATTGGCAAACCAGCACTTAGTTGATTTCATGCCAAGTTTTGGTTATTTTTTGGATCAGTTTGGTAATTACCAATTTATTTTGCAACTAAATAATCTCATGTGATATATATTGAATTTGAGCTAAAAGTGCATGAAATAATGTTTTGTATTACATAAAACCAGAAAAGATTAACTTTGGCAAAGAATCAAAAATACTTTTTCAAAGGGACAAAATGTGACAAACAAACTTTACAAACATGAACTTATAGGAAAAATATTGGAAAAAAAAGAGATAGTTGGTTTGCCGTGTGCCCTGCAGGAGGCACACGGTAAACTCAGCGTGGCCGACGTGGCATGTTTGCCGTGTGCCAGATCGGGGACACACGGCAAACCTTCCCTTTTTGCCGTGTGATAGATCGGGGGCACACGGCAAAAAGGGCAGCTGGCCCTTATCCAAATCGAGCTCGTCCCGACTGCGCGCCTCCCGACCACACGCTTGTCCCGACCGCCTCGCCCCGCCCCGCGCCACCCCGCTCCGCCGCGCCACGCCCCGACGCGCCACGCCGCCCCGCCGCGCCATCCCGCCCCGCACGCCCCACCCCGCGGCGCCCCGCCCCGCCCCGCGCCACGCCCCGTCTCGTCGCGCCACCCCGGCTGGCCACGCCGCCGCCGCACCTCCCCGCCGCGCCACCCCGCCCCATCGCGCCACCGCCCCGCCACCCCGCCCCATCGCGCCACCGCCCCGCCACCCCGCCGCGGCACCCCGCTCCCCGGCCAACGGCCCCGGCTCGCAGTGCCGCGCTGCCCCACCGGCACCGGCCCGGCCCGCCACGACTCCCCGCAGCCCGAGGGGACGCGGTTGCCCGGGGCCCCTCTGCCCGAGTCTCGCCGCCGGCCCCCGGCGCCGCCGCAGGCTGGGCCCGGGCATCGCCGCCGAGACGTGGCGCCGCCGCAGGCCAAGCCCCGGCCGCCCTCCACCCCGGCAGCCCCGGACGACCTCCTCCTACCTCAACCCCGCCGGCCCCAGCCACACTCCACACCGCCGGCGCCCGCTGACCTCCTCCCACCTCTATGCTGGTGATTTTTTTGGCCATTTCTTTGTCATTTCATTGCAATTGATGCAAATGTGTATGGATAATATAGCTGTATTTTTTCTATTTGCATGAAATTAAAGGAAAAAGATAGTGAAATTGACCTCACATGCCGCACTAGTGGTATTTATGGAAATAATTATGCACTAGTGTAATAAATAAATTGACCTCACATGAAATTATAATCTTTGTAGGATTTAATGTTGCAGTACATATACGCCATCTTGTTGAGCTGTGGCGCCTGCACCAACACACGCGTCCCCGCCTCGCTTGCCGTCGAGCCCTAGGTGAGCATGTGAAAAAGGCCTTCGCTCCTTTTATTGTTCGAAGTAGATTATATGATCTAGTTGCCTGTGATGATATAATTTTTTACCTAGAATTGTTCTAGGTAACATATGATGATCTTGAGCTTGTGGCTGCATTAATTGTTACAAATCATGTAGTTATGCTTCTCATGATTGTCATCAAACCATGTGACACATCCATGCCTAAAGCAACTCTCGTTTGTGTTGATATGATGGTTGGGCTGGGTGTGTCACATGGTTCCATGTATATCATGAACCCCTTTTTTTGAGATGATTTCTCCCGCTGCACGTTCAAGATCAAATGAAACGAAACATATCTGAGGCATACAACATTAGTTCAATATTTTTTGTTGAGATGACTAATAGTAACAAATCGTTGATTATAATTTCACATATGTTATTCTTTTTCTGCAGGACCGAGCACCGCCACCTAGTTCCCGTCGCCGGCCTTTGCCACCTCAGTTTGCAGGACGTATAGCAAGGTGAGGCATACAAGACTCCGCTTTTCGTACCGCATGTTCGTATATCACATAACCTAGTTAGGCGTCTCCCGTTCGAAATAGATACGGATGGAAATATGCAAAACTTTGCATATGTACGACCGTATCTATTTCGAATTGTCCACATTTTTGGACAGCCCGAGGATGCGTAGATGGGGTTAGTTTCCACAGTCTACTCCCATTCGAGACAGAGAATCAGCATCATTTCCCCGTTGTTCTCCGGATACACAATCTCCCTTCTGGGACGTGTATTTGGAGAACAGCGGGGAAATGCTGCCGAAATTCTATCCTGGATCGGAGTAGAGCATATAAATCGACTCCAGCTACGCATCTTTGGGTGGGATTAGGACCTATCTTAACCTAGTAGAAAGTTTAGACATCGTGTAGAATATAATATTGTCTTTTATATTATATTACTCGTTGATATGATAGAGTATGGATGATTGTGCGTGGATGTACTCCGGTTGGAAACAAGGGGGGACTTGACCTTGGAGTGGATTCAGAAGACAGAGGCTTTCTTGGATCAAGCATTTTCAAAGGTTAAAGGAGGCTCATGCACTTGGTGTCCCTGCACGAAATGTGGAAACACGCGTCGACAGACACGGGAAAATATGACACAACATCTTTGTAATTATGGATTTACGAGAGACTATACCCGGTGGACCTACCATGGTGAAGCGAATCGTATGAGAGATGAGGTCATTAGGCAATGCATTGAAGATCATGATGCTGATGCCGGGGTAGGAGATATGTTAGATGACTTTCATGAAGCACACTTCGAGGGAGAACGTAGCGAGGAGGAGCCAGAGCCAACCGCGAAGGCGTACTATGACATGTTGGCTGCAGCACAAGAACCCCTTCATGGGCATACGAAGGTTTCACAACTGGATGTCATTGCACGCCTGATGGCCGTGAAGTCCCAGTTTACCCTGAGTCGAGATGTGTCGTGGTATGGCAAACCACAGCCGGGTGGCGTAGTGCACCCGTCTCAGCCCAGAGGGTGAGTACTCGGGGGCTAGCTAGGGCTAGTTCGATCTCGCTCAAGAACACCAAGAACACGATGAACACACACCGGGTTTAGAGTGGTTCGGACCGCCGGAGCGTAATACCCTACGCCCACTGTGTGCTATAGTGCTCAAGACTGAAGAGCTTGGAGCTGAGTCCAGCGTGCGTCTGCGTGTGCTCTAGCCTGCTTAGAGTCTGTTTTTGTGTTTACTTAGCCTCAAGAGAATCTGAGAGATCTGTGTTCTAGCGGGCGTGCTCTCCCTTTTATATGTCCAAGGGGAGCACGCACACTGAGCGGGGCCCCGACATGTGGACCCGGCGATGTATTATAAACTACACTTTGGCCTTCAATGCCTCAGATCCGGAGATGTTGTCATCGGCTTCCGTGCGTAGCTTCTGACCAGGGATGGTCTTGAGCTGTCCTGTCAAAGTAGAGTCTAGCCTCTGCAGCCGCGCGTTGAGGTCATGATGAAGCGCCGAACTACTGACTCAGTCCACTATAGCAGCGTGCACTGTTGCTCCAGTCAGTAGTTGGTCATCATGACTCGTCGCCCATGCGCGCGGCGCTGAGTCTTTAATGCTTGCCTTGGTAACTGACGAGCCGCCTCGGTATCTGGCGATCCACAGTGTGGAGTGACAAAAGCTGCCCCATGCCCAGAGGCAGCAGAGCCCGCCTCAACCACTCGCACTTAATACGGGTGGGTGAGGGAGCTTCCAGCGGAAGGCTTGCGCCCGCGCCCGCGTCGGTGTGACACGTGGCGGCTTCGGACCCCTCCCGAGCAGCTAGCTGAGCCGAGAGCTCACGGGGGTCCGGATAGGCACATGGAGGTCCCGGACCCATCTGCGGGAGTCCGGATGGCACGTGGAGGTCCCGGACCCATCTACGGGAGTCCGCGGCCACAGGTGCTGAGCATTTCCTCCTCTGGGACACGTGGTGACACCGAACCCGTCCCCGAGCGGGAAGCGGGTCCGGGACCGTTGGTCCGGTGAGATGGAGTCGGACTCCAGGGGTCCGGCTGCTCAGCTCCTTAGGGCATAGTTACGGATAACTACGCGAGTCTTGGCACAGTAGGAGTGGGTACCCCAGTTGCAGGGTACCGACAAGATGCTTTTGATGTTATATTGACAGTTATTGGCACTCTGCATCCAGAAGGTCATATTCTTCCAAAGAGCATGTATGAGGCACAAAAACTCCTTCGTGCATTGAAGATGTTGTATGAGCAAATACATGCATGTCCCAAGGGATGCATCTTGTTTAGGAAAGAACATGCGGAAGCAAAGTACTGTCCAAAGTGTGAATCCTCTAGGTTCGTAGAGGTAGAGACTAGTGATTGTCATAAGAGACAGCTCGCGGTCCCCATGAATGTCCTACGATACCTTCCGCCCATACCGAGGATCCAACGACTATTCATGACCGAGGAGTCCGCGAAACGGATGACATGGCACAAAATGGGAACTCGATACAATCCTGATAAGCTTGTACATCCATCCGATGCTGAATCATGGACCCACTTTGACGGGATTCATGGAGTCAAAGCAGATGAAGCTCGTAATGTGCGTTTTGCCCTAGCAACAGATGGCTTCAATCCATATGAAATGTCGGCTGCACCTTACACTTGTTGGCCTGTCTTCGTTATACCCCTCAATCTCCCTCCCGACGTGATTTTCCAACGACAGAACATATTCTTGTCGCTGATAATTCCTGGACATCCAGTAAATAATATGAGTGTGTACATGGAGCCCCTGATTGATGATTTGCTCCGTGCTTGGGAGGAAGGGGTTTGGACATACGATCGAGCTACAAAGAAAAATTTTAGAATGTATGTTTGGTACCATTATTCCCTGCATGACTTGCCGGCGTATGGGATATTCTGCGGCTGGTGTGTTCACGAAAAGTTTCCTTGCCCAGTATGCAAGGCAGCTCTGATGTTCATATGGTTGCGGAAGGGTGGGAAATATTCTTCGTTCGATAAACATCGACAATTCCTCCCTTTTGACCATCCATTCAGACGCGATAAGAAGAACTTCACGAAAGGTGTCGAAGTTCTGGACCCTCCCCCTCATATTATGATAGGTGCTGGTGTTTGTGCTTAATTAGATAGTCTTGTGGCCAATGCAGAATGTGGTTTTGAGGGATATGGTGAGCAACATGCCTGGGCGCAGAAGTCGGGATTGTGGAGGCTTCCCTACATGCGCGATCTCCTCCTTCCACATAACATTGATATGATGCACTCTGAAAAGAATGTCGTAGAGGCACTGTTCGGAACTATCATGGACATTGCAGAGAAGACAAAGGACAACATTAAGGCCAGAGTGGATCAAGCAACATTATGCGATAGACCGAAGCTAGACATGAGGCCTCTTGGATCAGGCAAGGCATGGAAAAAGCCTAAGGCCGATTTTGTCCTGACGAGGCCGCAGAGGAGGGAAGTGCTAGAATGGTTTCAAACCTTAATGTTTCCTGATGGGTATGCAGCGAATCTGAGGAGGGGAGTCAACTTGTCTACTATGCGAATCAACGGGCTTAAGAGTCATGACTACCACATATGGTTAGAGAGGCTTCTTCCGGTGATGGTTCGAGGATACCTCCCTGATCAAGTCTGGCAAGTGCTGGCAGAGTTGAGCTTTTTCTTCCGCCAGCTTTGTGCTAAGGAGTTATCTCTGACTATTATTGAAGAAATGGAAAAAAATGGCGTCTGTGTTGCTCTGTAAGTTGGAGAAGATATTTCCACCAGGCTTCTTCAACCCGATGCAGCATATGATTTTGCACCTGCTGTACGAGGCACGAATGGGGGGGGCAGTGCAAGGTCGTTGGTGCTACTCAATTGAGAGATGTCAAAAAGTCCTTCGAACTAAATGTAAAAATAAATGCAAAATTGAAGCTTCCATCGCATAGGCTTACTTTCTAGAGGAGATGTCAAACTTCGTATCGAAATATTATACCGAAAATCTTCCTAGCGTGCATAATCCACCCTCACGTTACAATGCTGGGGAAGCTGACTCGAACCTCAGCCTTTTCAAAGGGCAACTCGGAGGTGCAAGTGTTGCGAGCATCAAGACCTTGAATTTTGAAGAGTGGTGCAGTATCATGCTATATGTGTTGACCAACCTATTCGAAGTGCAGCTGTACATACAGTAAGTTCTCTGCATTCATTTAGTGCTCGAGTACTCCCTTTTCGACATTCAACCCGTTCGTTTCTCTTTCGAACAGGGAATTTCATGTGCAATTCTGGCATCGATCAAGGACACCTACCCTCCAGGAAGCTGAGACCCTTCTTAGACAGGGTGCGGGAAATGGAAGGCCTGATTTTATTTTTTGGTTCAAACAAAAGGTAATGTCTACGTCGTGGCTCTTTCATAGTATGAATTTACAAGTTGCTCGTACGTGTACATAATTTGGCCTGTTTGAACTTGCAGGCCCAAACTGATGCCTCAATGAATGCCGAGTTACGTCAGGTTGCCAATGGTTGTGCCTATAGGGTCAAGTCATTTGTAGCTTATGTCGTGAATGTATATCGCTTCCACACAACAAGCCACGAGCAGAGTCGGCCGAATAGAAGAACCACAAATTCAGGAGTGTTTACGCCAGGAGACGATGGGCTCGAGTACTATGGAAGAATCGAAGAAATATACGAACTCATGTTTCATGGGTCGAAACCTCTGAAACCTGTCATATTCAAATGCCATTGATTTGATCCTCACGCTGTGAGACGGACTCCGAATCTTGGGCTAGTTGAAGTTCAACAAGCGTTCGTGTATCCAGGAGACAATGTCTATATTGTGGCTCAACAAGCCACACAAGTTTATTATCTCTCATACCCGTGCCAAACCAATAATCGTCTCAAGGGTTGGGATGTTGTGTACAAGGTATCGCCACATGGTAAATTACCTGTCCCGAATAATGAAGATTACAACATAGACTCAAACACATATGCCGGTGAGTTCTTTCAAGAAGATGGGCTAGATGGGACTTTTCAGATAGACTTAACCGAAGCGATGGGAATGGAACTGGACAATGAAAGAATTAATAACGACGATGCAGGGGATGAGGTTCACAATGTCAAGGATTTAGAATTACTAGAGCGATTACGCTTAGGCAATGACAGTGATGATGACAGCGTTCCTCCTATGGAGATCGATGGTGATTATATCGACATACGTGATAGCGATGATGAGACATATGATCCGGCTAATCCGGATCATGATGAGTATTTTTAATACATGTAAGAACTGTACTAATTAATTTTTTTGTACTATTTTTGTTCATTTTAGTAATTGTACTTACTTTATATACTAATTGTACTACTTTTAATGACATCTACTGATTGATTTACTCATTTTAATTTCAGGAGATTGTTCGGCGATGGTGGGGTGCGGCAGAGGTCTGATGAGGTCACTCACAGACCTGTTGCGCGACAGATCTACCGAGGCAGGTGAGTCCTCCCAGAGGACTCGACGGACAGGCAGGAGAAGTCGGAGGAGTGGAGCGGGTTCGTCGACGCGCGACGCCGCTGAGGGCTCCTGCACGGCTGCAAGGAGGAGGGCTGGGAGGAGGAGCAGGAGCAGGAGAGGGGCTTCTCTTGTGGAGGAGGAGGCGGAGGAGGAGGAGGAGGAGGCCGGTGCTGAGTAGGACGAGCAGGAGCAGGAGCAGGAGGAGGAGGAGGAGGATGGGGCGGACGAGGAGGAGGAGGAGGAGGACTTGGGCGTACCTGCCATCTGGCAGTGAGGCCCCTCGAGGCTCCCGGATCGTCCGATACCTCTAGAGCACCGACCGGTACTCCGACCTGACGGGAAAAGGTAAGTAAGTTTACAAGATTTCAATACGTTTCCTTTTGATATATTCAAAGTCACAATTGACACTAATATTATCTCTCAATAACTTGCGCAGGAACTTTGCGATAGTTGTTCCAGGTGTTGCTCACAACCGCATGGCCAATGGCATCCTGGGACTCCTCTGCAAGCGACACTACCCAGGCGCCATGGATATTGCTGGGGTACGTCAGCCAGCGTCTTCGTGGGAGCACTACATCGCCGCACCGGATGGACTAGATGAGGAAGGCTGGGTATTCGACAACAAGGCGCACCGGGTGTTGAGCGAACTCTGGGTAAGTCTTTATGGCACTACATTTACGAATACATCATATTCATTGCACCGGGTTTTGAAATTATGACTTTGTTCACATTTTTGTGCAGGATTTCTACAGATGCGAGGAGGGAATGATGCCCAGTGCGATGCGGGTGGCTAGCAAAGCATGTTATAAGCTGGTTGCCGATATGATTTACGAGGCGTGCATCCAGGCCGTCATCGACTACAAGGCCAGGATCGAAAAAGTGAGGATCTACAAAGGACCTGCGAGAGACATCAGACTCACCCGGGAACAATACTTGCGGGTAAATACTCAATCTTAAGGAGTTATCAACTATGCTCCATTTGTTCTTCTTAAATGTATTACATATTGATGATGTGCAGGTGCCTTCGTGGTGGATTGCCAATGATTATTCGTGTTGGGTAATGATAGTGGACCGGTGGTGCTCGCAAGAATGGCTGGAGATGCACGAGGCTACCCGGCAGCGGCGTTTGCTGATGCTAGGTGCATCGCACTATCAGGGCAACCGTAACCTCAAGGCGTACACGGCTAGATATGTATGTGAATTAATTTCTTTATTCTAACGCTCATTTTTGCATAATTTCTAATCATCTTCCTTTTTTCGCAGTCGGCGTCACATGGTGGTGTGCCTTGCACCCAAGTCCAGGCATACTGTTTGGCCCACAAAGGAAAGGCGACGTCCGATGTCACCTTTAACCTGCAGGATCCGCCCGAAGCGTACAGCAACGCAAGCGTCCACAGCCGCCTCAGTGGGTACACCTCGATGGCACAAGAAGTTTATGGGCCGGAGTTTGATGCGATCAATGAGCCCATTGATGGAGAAGTCGTCATGAGGGCGAGAGGAGGCAAGAAGCATGGACGGTACTGGTTTGGCGACAGCTTAGTCGACACGGCGACTACTCCCACTCACTCACAGGTTCGAGCCAGGAGTACCAGCTCAAGCCCTGCCATACGCCCATGGCCAGACAGTACACAGACTCAGATTGAGGCTGTCAAGGTTATTTCTGTTTCATCCGTCGTTCTTCCATTTTTACATATGTTCGCGTTGAATTCTAACTCTGGGATCAAATCCTTTAGTCCTAGATGGAAGAAGCCTTCCAAGCACGGCAGGAGGCGGCAGAGGAGAGGTGGAGGGTCGAGCGAGATGACATGCAGCAAAAATTGGATCAAGCTCTAATGTTTATGCAAAGCCTGGGCTCGGCGATGGGTGTTTCGCCTCCACAATTCCCTCCGGCCCCACTTGTTCGTCGGGCAGAAACTCCTCCTACCATAAGTGGCTTTGACTCCTATCGAGTTTCGGAATGTCTTAGTGACTTAGCATTAACCTAGATTTACTTAAAAATAATGTCTTATGATACATCTACAATGACTTAGAATTTAGGCTAATGCTTGTAGTTTCATTCTTATGTAACTCAGTTTTTATGCCTAAATTTGAATGCCCGTAACTTAATTCTTATGTAACACATGCAATATATATATTCGCTTATGTGCAGAATCAGTCAGCAGCATCCAATGATGGGCCAGTGAATCCTGACTTCTCGCCTCCGATGCAGCAACCTCAGCAGTTTGTGTGGCCACCGCCTCAATGGGTGGCTTGGATTCAGCAGCAGCAGCCGTCACCACCGCAGCAAGGTTGGTCGCAGACGCCTACATGGCCGCCCCCGCCGATGTGGCCGCCGCCGCCGCCGCCGCCGTCGGCCCCGTGAGTTGTATAGACTTCATTTCTAGAGACAAGTTTTGCACTTGAACTTTTATGGACTTTGCCGTATGAACTTGTATGGACTTGACTTGAATTTGTGGTTGTCGATGAACGATACTAGAGTTTATTTGTATCTGTGCATTTCTGGATAATATTGAATGCATCCGATGCTTATTTGGATTGCATGCGATGATTATTATGATATATGTGAATTGTTTGTATTATTTGGGGTACCATATACGTAATAAAAAAACAAGATCAGAGACCTTTGCCGTGTGCAAAAACCATGGCACACGGCAAAGAAACCAATATTTATCGTGTACCAAAGCCAAGGAACACGGCAAACATTTGAACTTTGCCGTGTGCCACGTCGTCAGGCACACGGCAAAGGCGGCCGCCACGTCACTTCTCAGGTTCCTATTTTTTTTTGCCGTGGGTCAATTTTGGCACACGGCAAAGAACGTCTTTGCCGACGTCTGAATGTCGTGTGCTTTTTGCCGTGTGCGGCACACGGCAAAGCCTTTGCCGTGTGCATATGGGGCTTTGCCGTGTGCTTTGGCACACGGCAAAGCAGCAGTCTCCCGTAGTGACTGACTCCTGAGGCCGCTCGGCAGAAACACAGTAATCGGCCGTTTTTGCAGGACCAGGCTCCATTTTTATCAGATGTCTCTGAAGAGACCTGCAGGACCAGGCTCGCGCGGTGGGTAATTAGCCCAATATTGGTTTTACCGTGGCTCGGAAGCGATATCCCGGTCGATAAACTTACTTTAGGCCGTGTTTAGTTTTCCTTTTTTTTGAATTTTGAAACGAAATCTTTTTATATTTGAAGTACTAAACATAATCTAATCACAAAACTAATTACAAAACTTGTCTGTAAATTACGAGATAAATCTAATGAGTCTAATTAATTCATCATTAGAGCATATTTACTGTAGCTTTACTATAGCAATTTAGTATCTAATCACAGCCTAATTAGGTTCATTAGATTCGTCTCGCGATTTACAGTTTATTTGTGTAATACAATTTCTTTTCCGACTATATTTAATATACATGCAAGTGATTTATAAAAAAATTAGAATTTTGAAGTTTGAAACTACACGGCCTTACCGTTGACCGGAGCTTCGCTCGATTCCACCACATGGTGGGTCCCACTGTAATGAAAACAGCCTTATCACTTTCCCCCATTTGTTTCTCGAGTCAATTCCCTGTATGCCATTGAAGAATTGAGGTCATCCCTTATGTGCCATTGGAAATTAACCCATCCCTTGTATGCCATCGTTTATAATTTTTCATCCCCTACATGCCATTGCCGTTAAGTTTCCTAACAGAGCCGTTGGATCTCGCGAGACGCTCTCCCCCTGCTCCCGTCCCTGCCCCGGCGGCAGCTCCGTGCGCGCCTCCCTCCCCGGCCGGCCACCCTCCGCTCGCACCGGCCGAGGCGAGCAGGGCCGAGCGCGCGCGCCGGCCGCGACCCTTGCTCCCCGTCCTTGCCCCGGCGGCCGCTCCGTGCGCGCGGGCGGCCGACCGTCCCTGCCCCTGCCCCCCGGCGGCGGAGCCTCCCTGGTGGAGCTCGCGGCGGAGCTCCGTGCGCCCGTCCTTGCCCCGGCCATGGCGCGGCGGTGGATGCCCATCCCGTCCCCATCGCATTCCTCCCTCCTCCTCCTCTCTCTCACGAAGGCCATGCCGCGGCGGTGGAGGCCCGCCCGCGCGGCGGCGGCCATGGCGCGGCAGTGCCCCGCCAACAGGATTCGCGCGCGGCGGCCATGGCGGAGGAGTCGAGGCGGCGGCGGGCCTCCCTCCCCGGCCGGCCACCCTCCGCTCGCACCGGCTGCGGCGAGCAGGGCCGAGCGCGCGCGGCGGCCGCGGCCCTTGCTCCCCGTCCCTGCCCCGGCGGCCACTCCGTGCGCGCGGGCGGCCGGCCGTCCCTGCCCCTGCCCCCCGGCGGCGGAGCCTCCCTGGTAGAGCTCGCGGCGGAGCTCCGTGCGCCCGTCCTTGGCCCGGCCATGGCGCGGCGGTGGATGCCCATCTCGTCCCCATCGCATTCCTCCCTCCTCCTCCTCTCTCTCTCACGGAGGCCATGCCGCGGCGGTGGAGGCCCGCCCGCGCGGCGGAGGCCATGGCGCGGCAGTGCCCCGCCAGCAGGATTCGCGCGCGGCGGCCATGGCGGAGGAGTCGAGGCGGCGGCGGGGCTCCCTCCCCGGCCGGCCACCCTCCGCTCGCGCCGGCCGCGGCGAGCAGGGCCGGGCGCGCGTGGCGGCCGCGGCCCTTGCTCCCTCCGCTTGCGCCGGCCGCGGCGAGCAGGGCCGGGCGCGCGGGGCGGCCGCGGCCCTTGCTCCCTCCGCTTGCGCCGGCCGCGGCGTGCAGGGCCGGGCGCGCGTCGCTCAGCAACGGCGGGGCGGAGTAGCTCGGCAACAGCGGCGCGGAGCGGCATCGGGAACGGCGGGCCGGAGCGGCTCGACAGCGGCGCGCGCGGTAGGGCTCGAGCGGCTGCGCAGCGCTGCGGTGGTAGAGCACTGCACTGCGGCGTGCGTCATCGGTCTGTTAGGAAACTTAACGGCAATGGCATGTAGGGGATGAAAAATTATAAACGATGGCATACAAGGGATGAGTTAATTTCCAATGGCACATAAGGGATCACCTCAATTTTTCAATGGCATGCAGGGAATTGACTCTTGTTTCTCCCTCGGCGCAATCCGTGAGCAACAGCGGCTCCACACGAGAGCACGGCGAGAGGGGGAGCGGCGGAACAGGAGCCGACGAAGCGGCGGAAGATGGGGTCCGCGGGAGGCCCTCGCGGCAGCGCCGGCAGACCGGCGGCGGCGCTGCCCGGAGCGTGGTGCCGCAGATTAGCTTCCTCACGGGAAGGACGGTGGTCTATCTATAGCTAACTCAAGTGATTTGAGGCAGTCCAACACTCAGGTGATTTGTTCCCTTGTTTCACTCGGAAGAGGTGGGAAAAAAACTGAGTGAAACAAAAGACTTCCTCATTTGAAATTTATAATCATCCGATCTAAAATTGACAACAACAAAAATATAAATAAAAAAGTAACAAATATATAATAAGACAAAGAAAATAAAGAATGACAAACAAAAAATAAGAAAAATTCAAAAAACAAAATTATTCCTATGGACGACGGAAACTAAAAATTTCAGATGCCAAAATAAAAAATATTCTCAAAATATTTCTACGGATGAAGAAACTCAAAAACTTTTGGAGGCATAGTGTAATCCCGTCAGATGTCAAAAACAAAAAAATAAAAAATTGTGTAATCCACTTAAATGCTAAAAACATAAATACAAATTTTAAAAAAATATTCTCAAAAATATTTCTATGGATTACAGAAATTTAAAATTTTCGGGGCAGTGTGTAATCCCCACAGATGCCAAAATCAAAATTAACATGGAGGATGAAATTACACCCAAAATGAAGATAAATGACAGTAGTATGAAGACTGTAATTTCTAATGAAGTGAACTGTCATTAAAACATAAAAAGACTGCAATGCTCATGAAAATACTATGTTACTATAAAAGCTATAGTTTCTTGCTCAGAAAGAAGCTGAAAATAGTAAAACACACTATGAAAGTATGAAGAATAGCAGATTGCAAATTCTAATCAAAGATTACAACAACCAAAAATACAAAAAGGACTTTAGATGCTAGAATAGTAAACAGAATACTAAATCCTCATAAGGTGCTGCTAAACTACAGCCAAAATGAACATAAATGACAGTACTATGAAGGCTGTAATTTTTAGTAAAGTGTACTGTCACTACACTGTCAATATAAGAAAAATGGACAAAAATGACAAAATATTAAAATACAATGTTGGCTGAAACTAACTGTCCGTATGTTGTCTGTGGTTACCTAAACCAACCGGAATAGCCAATTAATAGTTTGCTCTGGCAGTACTTGGCTGAAACTAGTAATTTCTGGTAATCAATCAAAAATGCAAACTTGCAGACATGATAGAAGCTAACTAAAATGAGCAAGGATAAATGACCAATTTTCCACTGTTCGATTGATGCTAATTCCTGAATTCAAAAGTCTGACAGCCTCAAAACTACAAATCTCCCAAATCAAGCTCTAGTAATCCACGGTGAGCAAGAACAGATGCATACCCAGGCATCCGAGGAGTACTCACATTCTGATAGCATTCCGTACTAGCCTCAGCCTCACATCGGCCAGAACAGCCTAGTACTAACAGGAACGGGAAAACGACGATAAATTCCAGGCCGATTATAACAAAAGCTACATCTGAGCAAGGGGAGTCCAACAAACATGAAAGGACGAGAAATTACAGGCGGGTGAAATCAACAGCTAAATCAAAGACGACCGCAGACAACAAAACAATGATTCAAAAGCTAAATTAACAGAGCAAACAAAAATCGCCTAATGAATAGCAACAAAAACACCACTCAGATTACCAAAACTTAGACAAAACGAAACTAAATTAACGGAGCAAACCAAGCACTACTAAAGAACGCAACAAAATACTGCGAACAAGAAATCAAATGGAAGCAAATCGAATCGAAATGGGGAAACCCTAAAATCGCCTCACCTGGCGGAGCGAGAAAGGGGACAGAGCTCGAAAGGAAGCAGACATAACGAAATGGAAGCGATAAGAAGAAACGGCAACTTAATATCAGTGCGGCATCCAAAAAATCCAAAAGTAAAGCTGGCAAAATGGACCCGCAGGTCACAGGGATAAAATAAAAGAAATGATGGCCAAAACAAGGGAAGGCACAGATTTGACAAAAGGCGGATCGGACGACAGAGAAAACTGAGTGAGCGAAGGCTTCAAATCACCCAAGTGATACAAAGCTTTTCCTTTTTTTGTTTCAGTTTTCTTCTACGAGTATAACTTTTGCTCCCGATTTTTCTTTCCAAAAAAAGCTTTGGGCCAACTTTTTTTGCAATTTTTTTCATCATTTTGCTTTCAAAAACATTGTTTGCGGTCTTCCAAATTTTTTTGTATAACCTTATTCTCTTTTTTTGCAAACATTTTACCTTATTTTAAAAATTTTGTTCATAACTTTCTCTCGTATAATTATTTTTTGCTTCATTTTTTGTCTGAAAACTTTTTTGTTTTAGATTTTGTCAAAAGGATTTTTGTTCCTAATTTTTCTTGAAATTTGGTGTATAATATTTTGGGTTTATTGTGTGGGAGATTGAGTTGTTTCTACTGGCATGTTAGAGAGGTATGCCGTGGGAGCGCATGGCATTAAAGAAACAGAATGGAACATGTTTCAGAGTTTCTTTCACGTATGTCTGAGATCGACTATAAGGAGTGCTTCTTAAGGTCGACCGTAAACTAGGGTCCCCATTCCAATGCGAACAGAGGTGCACGTGGTGGGCCTCAGATCAAGCGGCAGCTCTATCCCGGTCGGTTCTAAGGCTATTTTCAACCATTCCCCACATCTAACTCCCCCTATATGTACTTTCTACTATATTTTACTACTCCCTCCAAAAGATTCCTCCCCCTATAACTCCTTCTCTCCAACCATTCCCCCATATCTATTCCCCCTATATACTATCACTCATTAACTAACTATTTATTTAATGTTTTTGAATTTTAAAAAAAATCATACAGTATTTATACTATCATAATACACATTATTATCATGTTACGGAGCTCAAACATGATTAATATAGCGAAGAAACGATGTGATTAGAGATATAGGAGAAGTTGAAACTCACCCTATATATGGGGGGAGTTTCAACTCCCCCCATATATAGGGGAGCTTTGGGGGGAACCATTGGATCGGATTTCCCCCAAACCTCCCCCTACATGGGGTGGGGGACGTATAGAGGGCACCGTTGGAGATAACCTAACAAGTTCTAACCAAGCGGCCCCATATCAACCGGAGGTAAGGATAGAGCTGCTGCTTGATTTGGGTCGCTTGATGTGGGAATTTTTTTTTACCCCAAACCAAACATGACCTTTGGCCTTTGACCCCAAACCAAAGGCCATGTTTGGTTTGGGGTCATGCATCTTTAACCATTAATTTAGAGTGTTAAATAAAGTCTAATTACAAAACCACCTACAGAATCCTGGTAGACCAATCTAATAAGGCATTTAGTACCATTAATTAGAGGATGGTTACTGTAGTATTATTATAGCAAATCATGAATTAATTACCATCATTAGATTCATCGCGAAAAGTTACATCCATTCCTGAAAAAGTTTTAAAAATAGGCTACATTTAGTACTCCATAGTCCATGCATACAAGATTTTCTTTTGGCGAAATTTTTACTGTAGAAACCAAACATTGCCTTTCTCTCTTTCTCTTTCATCTTCCTCTATCCCTTCTCTTTTTGTTGCTGCATCCAGCGCCTGCATCGCCTGGGCGGAGCAGCGGCGGTTGGGCGGGGCAGCGCGGGGACGGGGCGGCGGCGCAGCTGGGCGGAACCGTGGAGGCGGCGGGCTTCCCGAGGCGAGCTCCATGTGCGGCACTACAGCACGCTCGATCCCCGGGCACCTCGACAGGGTGGCGGCGGAGAGCTCGTCTGGGCACTCCCCCCAGCTACGGCGAGCTCCACCGCCCCGGCAGCGGCGATCTCCCAAGGTAGCGGCATTTTTTTTCTTTTTTTAATTTTGGATGTAAAATTTTTTACAAAACCTTTTTCTGATTTTTGATGGAAAACTTTTCCACCCAAACTTTTTTTATTTTGGATGAAAATGTTTTTTCTTCAATTTTTATCTCAAAATCTCTCTTTCAATTTCTTCTCACCAACTTTTTTTCAACCTCTCTTCAACTTTTTTCTTTGGAAAATTTCTCCCAAACATTTTATCATAAAATGACAAAAAAAAGTTACTATAAATGGAAAAAACGGTAGGAATATCGACTGTGTGGAAGGCTCCCTACGGTCGCCCCATAAAATAGCGTGACCCGGTTGTAAGGATCACCGGGGTGTCCGACCCTAGAGGGGGAGGGGGTGAATAGGGTCGCTAATTCGCTTTTTAACCTAGGGCTCAATCTACTTGCATAAGATAAACCTAACACATCCTACACATGCTAGTTATGACTAAGATTTATCTATGCTACTCTCTACTTACCCCAAAAGACTTGCAACCTATAGGCTATAGCCAATCCTAATCAAACTAACTAGGAAAGTAAAGGCACACAAGATAGAATAAATGCGGAAACGTAATACGGTAAGTAAAGAGGTAAGGGAGAGAATATACAAATTCCTGTGAAGACACCAAGACAAACGATTTAACGTGGTTTGGTTAGGACACCAAGTCCCTCCCTACGTCCACGGCCACTTGTCCACCACGAACAAGTGTGATGCCGAGTCTCTTCGCTTGATCACCGTCTTAGCGTTCGCCACCAAGGCTTCCGGCAAGCAAAGGCTAACTGACGCCAAGTCACCAAGACAAGCAACCGCCACCGTCTCTCTCGAAGCGTCACCAACGGCACCGTCTTCACTATCGGAGCTTCTCACCAAGAGGGGTCTCCTTCCCCGCACAAAGTGTCATTGCCTCTCCACACCAAGTCGGAGGGTCACACGACTAGTACACGGTTGCTTGCCGCAGCAAGACTTTGCTCAAGGTTGATCTCGCAAGATCAAGTCCTCCCAAGCACTAAGCTTCTCAAGCTCACACTTGCACTAAGCTATTCTAAGCTTGAATGTGGCACTAAACTCAATATGGTGGATGAAGTTGATGTTGATCTTCAATAGAACTTACAGAGTCTCCAACCTCCCCAAATGACCCGGCCTTGGGGGTATATATAGCCACATACCCCAAAAGGGCCATTGGAGGAAAGCTGACAGAAAAAGTACATAACGTCGGTTAAACCGACGCTCCTCCAATAGCCATCGTCGGTTCAACCGGTGAATGTAAACTGCCCACTGAAAAACTATCTGTTACTTGTACGGGCAATCAACCGACGTATCGTCGGTTTAACCAGTGAATGTAACTATCCCCTGATTCCCGAAAAACCAACTCTCTGGACAATTACACCGACATTCTCTTTTTCTTCATCACCGGTTCAGCCGGTGTCCCTCTGTGTCTGACTTCACTTCAGCCATTGCACCGACGTATGTCTTTTCATTATCGTCGGTTTAACCGACGCAAAACCCTAGCCTCAGCTTCTGGGTCCATTGCACCGGTGAGTGCAATTTGCTCATCATCGACTTAACTGGTGATAGCAAATTGTCTCTGTCTTGTTTGTTTTGACGTGATTTCTTCACGGTCTCTTCAATTCTTATCCTTTGGGCCTAGCTTCGCCTTCCTTCTATTTGTCATCACTTGAACCTAAAAGCCTGAGGATATCATCCAAACAATCGCATTAGTCCAGGTGTTGTGTTGTCTATATAAATCACCAAAATATTATATTGAAATGTGGCATAAGAGGCAATTTTCCCTACACCAGTAATTAACCATCTTTGTTTCGTAGTCTTTTGTACCTGTCACTCTTTTGTTTTTTATTTTAGTATAATCAGTAGGGGATTACCCCTCCCGTTTCATAAAAAAGTAACCATCTATTGACATTGTTAATGCATTATTAGCACTTATTAAATGACACTAACATATTTCAGTTAATATTAAGGGGTAATGAGGTAAACTAAGAGTTGCAAGATAATAGTTGCACGTAATAAATGTAAGTGAAAAGTCCAGTTTAGACCCTTAAATTATCATTAAAATTCAATTTTTAACCTTCAACTTCAAAAGCGGATAACAAAGACCATATAACTGTTGAAACCAGACAAATTTAGCCCTTTAGGTAGTTTTGAAGGTGATTTTCCATTTTGTGAGAATTAAAAATATTTAATTTTAAACTAAAAATTTATAAATAATTCATTTTAAATAAAAAATACGAAATGAGCACAAATTTTTTTCTAAAAATATAACCTATCTAATGGCACAATACTTTTCAGTTATTCATCTCTATTTTTTATTTTCATAATTTTTGGTTGCTTATAGTTATATCTATTATTTTTGAATAACCAAGATTCAAATAGAGCAATAATAGATATGTTATATATTTTTATAAAAATTGGTACTAGTTTCAAAATTTTCTAATTTAAAATGAATTAGCTTTGATTTTTTGGATCTATCTAGAATTTGTTTAATTTTTTAAAAATACAAAACCACCTTGGAAACCATCCCTGAGGGCCAAATTTGTCCGGTTTCGACAGTTGGATAGCCTATGTTATCCGGTTTTGTAGTTGAAGGTTGAAAATTGGACTTCTGCGATAATTCAAAGACGTAATTCAAACTTTTCTCTAAATATAATGATAATATTTTTTTATATTATATCTCATGCTACCCGTCCTTATGCGAGCAACCGGATAGGCTCTTGGGACGGCCTGGTTTGTACGGACAGACAACCCAGGCTGTGTTTATTTCCCCTCAACTCCTCCAAACTTTCCATCACATCGAAATCACATCGAAACATTAAATATAGCAAATGACTCATGCATGGAGTACTAAATATAGGTAAATAAAAAAATTAATTGCATAGTTTTGATGTACGTTGCGAGACGAATATTTTGAGCCTAGTTAGCCTATGGTATGACAATATTTATCACATACAAACGAAAAGTGCTACAGTTCTTTTCGCAAATACTTTTCGCATCCTTTTTGCAACTAAACACAGCCCCAATACCGGGATCTTGCATTCATTGACCAGACTATTGGGAGGCACGCCGCCGCAAATCCAGGTCCTGTTTGGTTTCAAGTAGCACAAGTAGCACAAAAATTTTGACCAATAATTAGGGGTATTAAATAAAGATAATTTACAAAACTAACTCCACAACCCTGCGCTACTTTGCGAGACGAACCTAATGAGGCCTTTGACCGCACGATTAGAGGATGGTTGTTGTAGCATCAATGTAGTCGATCATCGATTAATTATTGTCATTAGATTCGTCGTGAAAAGTTACACCCATCCGTGAAAAGATTTTGCAAATAAACTTCGTTTAGTACTCCATGCATGTGAGATTCTTTTCTCGAAAATCGTGTGCGTTACATGTGCTACGCAAACCAAAGAGGCCCCAATTTAGCACGCGGGCGTCAGATGGCTTCCTAGCGATCGATTTCCCATTCTCACTGCGGCACCACGCGACTCGCGCTTCCTTGCGTGGGTCCTTAGCTAAATTCCTTTCCTTCACGAGTAGTCCACGTGAACTGCAAAGCAATACAGAATACAGCATCCTCGTGAAGGCGGCCGGCATCGTGGACGTGGGTTTTTGCTTAACTTTTTTTTGTCATAATCTTTTATCCAAATATTTAGGCACAACTTACGAACCTAAATTTTGTTACCGTACAACTTATAAACATAATGATTTTGTCACGCATGTTATGCACATAATATATTGCTTTTTTATGCATAACTTATGAAGAGAATTTTGGAACATAAATTATGTGGTTTTATATAGATATATTGTAGAAAAGTTTTTATATAATATTTTTGTTCTGTAAATTTTAAAATGTTTTTCACATATTTTTTATATAATTTATGCTTGTATAAGTCTGTGTTATATTTTGTTCATATAGTTTTTTTTTATATTGAACGATAAAAGAGAATAGGATTATGGTGTCCACGTAGTGAACAGAGTGCGGCATCTGCACGAGGCGCTCAGATGCGTCAATGGGTCAAAGTGTGCAGACGGAACTCACGGAAGGAGGCACCGGCTTGTATAGACTGATTGCCTGATATTAACGGAAAACGACAAAAGAGATAGGGAAGAAAAAGTGGACCGTGGAGGTTTGTCCGATCGATTGCTAGGAGCTGTCCTGGCGGACGCGCGCGAATTAGAAAACGCCGCAGGCCGCTTCCATGAGAGCCAGGCCGAGTTCGTCCGCGAACCAATGTGTATGTTATTTGTGTCGTTGCTGGATCCATCACTGTCGCATCCAAAACTCATGTTGTGCCCGGTGCCCCCGTCAAGTGTCAATAGTAAACTCCTCACTGTGTAGAGATGCGCGTCCCCAATAATCATTCATCGTGGTTGTTTGTTGAGTAGAGTTGGAGTGAAGTTAGAGTGGCCATGTTGATATTCAAATCCAACTGGCCGGTTTTTTTGTTGTTGTTGTTTAGTCTAGTCTGAGTGTTGTTTCTTTTTTTAAATATTTAATATAATCGACAGCCCTCTTGTCTGGTTTGTTAAAAAAAATTAAAATTCACAAGCAAATAAAATTGCAGATACCAACCTGTAAATTTACGAGTTGCAGGCATGTCAATTATTTCCTCTTGGCACTTCAGAATCGGGACGAGCGGTGGACTGACATGTTTTAAAGCTCACCGATGCCAAGTAAAACTGGCAGTTAATTAGGAAAGAGACGTCTGATGCTTGAATTGTGTCTGACAGAGTGGGAATGCAGAAAGTCCAAACATGATCGAGCTTTTGGCATCAGCTGCCAGAGTGCCATGTCAGTCCCATGTGTCAAATCGCCCGTAAGTAAGCGGGGCCAGGCACCGTGTTTGCCTGTTTGGACCACATATGCGAGTGAGCCCCCTCGCCGAGAAGCGTACGATTATATCCCACGTCGATCTCGTCCACCTTCAACCCTTTGTTTAAAATTTTATACTATTTCTTTAAAATAATATTATATTTTAAAAAAAATAGTATAATATTTTAAACTAAAGAGAATTAGAGGTGCACTTAATGGTTATTTATTTGCACCTTAGGGTCCGATGCTATTTCTGATCAACAATGGGGATCTTTTTGGAAATTTACGTACGACGACACTACCTACCTTGTACACGGCTCGTACTAGTAGAGTTGTACAGTATGTCAACAACATTTGTTGTACCTATATATATTCTGATTATTCGTGTCTTGCGCACAGTGCCACGACAAAGACGTTGGTGGGCTAAATCATTCGAGATACTAGGGCCGCAACTGTGGGATGCAATTCCTTCTTGGCCGCGTCTTGCCACTGAATTTCCCATTTATTGGTCATCCGATGAGGCGATTCCTTTTTTTTAAAAAAAATCCTATGAGGCGATTCGTGGTTGCCTCTTCCTCCCGTCTTCTCCTACCTCCATCCAAGCACGCGGCGGTGGCGGCCTGTGTTAGTAGTTAGAGGTGTTAGAGTTCTAGGTTCGGGTTTGGACTTTAGGGGCATCTTAATTAGCCGGATGGGCCGACACGGCAGAGGGCGCGGTGTGACGAGGTAACGAGCGCCGCTCGTCAGGTTGTGGTCGATGGTAGTAGACTAGTAGTGGACAAGGCTGGGACCGGGACATTATATTGTTGCCGAAACATACACTTAATCTAGGGCGCCAGATTAACTGTGAAGGAGGTGACGATGGAGGAAGGCGCAGTTAGGTGATGTTGGGATCAAGAGCTTGATCGCCGAACAGAGGATGAGAAATTAAGCTTCAGACAAAGAAGAGAGTATAGAAGGGACAAATTGCACAATCGTAATTGCACCATGAACCTCAGAATGTTCAACCCCGTACAATGTTGGGTGGGAGGGGGTATAAATACCCCCAACCTTATTACAACATTCCAAAAACACCCCTCCGATCTTTCCGGAGGTCGAGAGATTACATCAAGGGTATTTGGTAATTTCCCTAGGTAGGACAGTCCGACTTAGATACTCCTACCCGGATCACATGTTTCATGATGTCTGGCAACCTTCGGGGAGAACCTTCGGCAGGCCTTGTGGTGCTCCGCCTCTATCGCTCATCACCTCCGCGTCGCCCGCCGTGTCCCGAAGGTTCTGGATGTCACCTACGGATGCAGAACCTTGACGAGTTCTTCGAAGCTTCGCCGATCGAGAAAGGATGTCACCCCTGTTCTCACCAATCAAAGGAGACAAAATGATCCTTTATGGTTAACGAAAGTTACAACCTTCGGCGAACCTTCGGGTACCGCCACCTTCGCGAGGGGGCGATCCCTAACAAGGTGACATGGACGCCCGTGAAGGCTGTGATAGGAAGTGAGGCGGACAGTAACGGCCGCGCCCGTCAGGCACTGATGGCTGCTATTAGGGTGACGAAGCATAACGCGGGAACATACGTTACAGTTGTGGAGTGATGCCGACAATGAAGAAGACAAGCATCGGCTAGAGATTGAATAAAGATAGCTACATGGGCCATGGGACTTTTTTATTTCTAGGCCATGGGCCTTACAAGATGAACATAACCTATCTTCAGCAAGCTGCATCTTACTATTATTCATCCGATCATCAATCCAACAATTACTCGAATCTATTATCTTTTCTAATAAATTATTCACCTCTATCATAACGAAAATAGACTAAAGTAAACCCCTGTATCTAAATTATCTACCTCTGCCATTATAACAAAAATCTAAAGTAACCATATAATCTTTGCGTAAATTACATCTACGCTATTATAAAAATAATTCAAATAACCATATAATTTTTTAGATAAATTATCAAATTATTTTATATTAAAAGTTAAAAATAACCCCTAAATATGAATCTAAATTATATAAATATTACTATAATTATCAAAATATTAAAGTGCACCAATATAAAAATCTAAATTACTATTTTTATTATTATTAATATATTATCTATGTTATTGTTTATATAAAAATACTACCACAATATGTGTCACCATATATTCATGTATGATTGAATAGATAAGAATAATAATTCACAAATAAGTGGTTCAATTAAATATATATCAAACACAAATGGAGGTGTGATGCAAAATAAAATCTATTGCAACTAGACAATGATAAATATATATTGTAGAGTACTAGAGTATGTGTTTGAATATTTAATATATGAAAGTTGGCATGAGATAGATAATTATAATTATTAGCTATAGCCTTATTTTTATATTAATACTAATTAGTTTATGCGGGAGCACGAGTTGATTAGACTAGTAGTATCAGAATTGTAGTGTGATAAGTATGTTTTTTGATTGTTTATTGACCTAGGAATACAAGAAAGGTAGTTTTTACATATAAGGAAACAAAGAAAATCACCCATCAAATAAACAATTCCATCTAGTATTACGCTCTTTGCCGAAAGCGTCACAAACTTTTACTTTAAACAGAAATGAACACAATAAACAGTAACACCGGACTTCTTTAGCAAGCATCATACATAGGAGGATTGGGGGTATATATGTATGGAGAAAACAACCTTTAATCTATTTATACTCTTGCAAGCATCTTGTTTTGTCACAAATAAACAAATCCCTTGTAGTACCACTCATAATGCATCTCTCTTTGCCGAAACTCGTCACCAGGCCAGCTTTTTCTTCATCAATCATCAAGCAGAAATTACCTACCACACGGCTGCACAAATACACAGTGAAACAGCACACAACCAATTTCAAGGGTGACCGGCAGTGTGCCACCACGAGTCACGGACAGTAACCATCGTTGGAGATCGCGAGGGACCTGCCCTGCCCCTGACTATACGATACGATACGATACGATACGATACGATACGATACGATACGAGCAGCAGCACCAAAGGCATCACTCGACGGGGACAGTGTGCTTGGACTGGCTGCCCGACCTCCCCCCCTCGCGCACGCTATTCTCCGCGAAGCGCACGCTGCCGGTGTTGTACCCCTTGTCGCGCTCCTCCGCCGTCCACTCCCGGTTGTAGTAGTCCTCCGCCGTTGCCCCCGGGCGCGGTCCCACGAACATGCCGCCCCACTGCGGGAAGTAGATGAGCGTGACGGGCAGCGTGCACGCGATGATCATGAGCCCCATGTACATGATCCCCGTCTCCGTCCTGTACTTGGACCCGTGGAAGAAGATGAGCTGCGTCAGCACGGCGCCGACGTTGCCGCCGCCGCCGGTCATGCCGGAGATCAGCCCCAGCGACCGCCGCGACACGAAGGGCACGATGCCGAAGGTGAGCCCGCAGGCCGCCTGCACGAAGAAGGAGAAGAGGATCATGACGGCCACGGACGCGCCGAAGGAGTAGTCCACCACGCCCAGCACCACGCACAGGACGCCCCCGACCGTCTGCACCACCCACAGCCCCCACAGCCTGCCGCGCATCCCGAACCGGCTCGACAGCCAGTCGGAGAGGAGCCCGCCGCCGGGGCGGGAGACGATGTTGGCCATCCCGAAGCTGGCGGCGATGAACCCGGCGGTGCTGAGCTTCACGCCGAACCGGTCGAAGAAGTACTGCGCGATGATGTTGTCCACGGCGAGCTCCACGCCGAAGCAGTAGCCGTAGGTGAGCGCCAGGATCCAGCCGCGGTAGTTGGTCGCGGCGTGGCGGAGCACGTTGCCGAAGCTGTCCTTGTGCATGCCGCCGGACTTGTGCAGCTTCCGGTAGTTGCCGTCGGGCATGTCCTGCCCGAACGCCAGCACCGCGATGGCGGAGCACGTCTGCATCAGGCCCGGGAGGAAGAAGGCCACGCGCCACGCCGTGAACGGCGTGCTCCCGACCTTGCGGATGGCCTCGAACACCAGCGGCATGAGCAGCTGCACGGCGCCGCCGCCGAGGTTGCCCCACCCGCCGGCGACGCCGTTGGCCCACCCCACCTTGGGCGGCGAGAACATGGAGCTCATCCAGAACTGCGTGGACACGAACGACGCCAGCGAGAAGCCCGTGAAGAAGCGCACGAGGAGGTAGGACGACGCCGAGTCGATGATGGCGGAGCAGTAGACGGCGGGCGTAGTGAGGAGGATGATGGACGCCGACGCGAGGCGGGGCCCCACCAGGTCGCACGCCGTGCCCATGGCGACACGCGCGAAGACGGCGCCGGACACGGACGCGATCCCGGCGTTGCCGATGTCCGTGGCCGTGAGCCCGAGCGTGTCGCGGATGAGCGGCAGCAGCGGCGGCGCCGCGAAGGTGGAGAGGAAGCAGCAGAAGAAGGAGAACCACGAGAGGTGGAAGGCGCTCATGTGCGGCCTCGCAAAGGAGAAGAGCCAGAACTCGGTGGCCTTGTTGTCCGAGTCCACCGGCATCCGGAACCGCGGCTTGGGCGCCGCCGCCTCCGCGCCCTCCACCTCCATCGCCATCGCCGCCGGCTTCAACTCCCCCTCCGCCATGCCCGCCTGCTTCTCAGCGTCTGGCAGTCCTGCTCCCTAACTCACTGCCGGTACGTGGCTGGCTGGCTGCGCTGATGCCGCGGCGCGACGAGTATATATAGCGCGGCGGAGAGCTCCGGTCGCGGCGGCGCGCGATGGTTGGGGACGGCGAAGGGGCAAATAAACGAGGAAACGATTAAAGATTTTGAAGCACGAGGTGGGGCGATCTTACGGTGCCAGTGAAAGGCCGGCGCGCGCGGCCGCGGGGTGCTCCGTCACCATTGCTGTCGCGAGCCGCGGCTCTCCGAGGATGGGGAACTTCCCTTTTGTTGGAAAGCAGCGAGCTGGTTGATGTCGCTGTCGGGGCGAACGGACAAGCGGGGCCTGGTGACCTCTGACCTTGGAGGAGGGCCACGTCACGGCAGTTCCTTGGGCCGCGGAACTACCTCATCAAGCTCCAACGCTTCTCGGGATCCGAGAAATCCTGTTGGCGAGGGAGGAATTCCTTTGAGGTCTGTGGTGGATATTCACCATGCCGCACCGAGCTGAAAGTGCCGTCTCGTGCAGCAAGCAAGCATCAACGCTTTTGTGTTACCAAAAGAACCTTTTTTGGAAACTTTTTTGGAGGAAATCTTTTCATATACTAAAACACGATGGGATGGATGCTGCTGTTGTGCTGCTTGTCTCTTGTATTGTAACGTCCCGCCTTCCTGAGGACCCCGCTTACATCGCACACTTCCTCACTCGTACACACTCATAAAAAACTTTTCGGTCGCTCACCCATCCATAAATTGCTCCAGGCCAAGCACGCTTAATCTCAGAGTTTTTTGGGATCAGTTTTCGGAAGAAAAAAAAAAGTTGCAACTTATTAATATGGGTATCCTATTAATCCTATTAAGTTCTGGATCGGAATGTCACATGTATCTCCTTCTAAACCGGGTTATTCTTTCAAGAAACGTTACATGACACGGTGGTGTGACTGGTCCTATAATGGATAGTACTTGTTCTGCCTTTTCTTTTAGGATTATCACTTGTTCTTTTGTTTTCTACGTACTTGTCAAACAGTGGGATTGGAGCTAGCCGCTGTTTCGCTAGAAACAGGTACTTGCGTCCAAATGACGTCTAAAAAGGTAAAAAAAAAATGAAGAAAATCTCACAAGTAGGTCGGAGCGGCAATTAAAGACGCTAGGCTATTGGTGGTCACACCAATGATACGTTTGAAAAGATCAAACTAAGTGGCTTTAATTTCCATGGGCCTACCACAGCTAAGATTATGACAGCCTCAAGACTCCAGCATATACTTTTTGGTACAAGGGAGGGGGAAAAAACAGGACACCAGCATATGTATACTTATTCCACTGGGATAATGCTTCACCAAATGAAAATATTGCACACAAAGAGTTGGAGATCCTCCTACTGCGGGTTGGAAACTACGTCTACGCGTGCGCATAGTTGCAACAACGCATGGACAGCAGGCAGCAGAGAACTCTTTGGTTTTGGATTTACAATTTTACATGAAACAGAGTCCAGGTTCACCGATGCAACTGGACAAGCACGGTATAATCCTGGCACATATGGCTAATCATTAATCAACTAACGCTGCGTTTGTACATATGCAAAATGACATTACGGTTTATCTAACGTGACCTCTGGGTTCTGAAAGGGCAAGCAAAACTACTGAAAACAATCCTGAGCAAAGAGCTGCAGTAGACGAGTAGACACCTTCTGATTGGACAAAGCTTTTCTCCTTAATTCGATTCGATTTGGAATTTATTCACAACATGGATACAGGAGAGCACATCAAAATCCTCGAGCTGCTTCAGCTCTAAAAAAGCGCAAAAGGTTTAGCTAGACACAAAATTAACTACTGTAGTTAGGAAAATGACTAGGTGATCCGCCTTGCTGTTTTCTGTTTTTATTATTTGATCTCAACTATTCTGACATCCTGTTTGATCTGGTATTACATCACCATGAAAATATCCAACCTTTATTTCGTTGTCTCAGAGATAAACGAGGTTTGATGAGATGTACACATTTCCTAGGATATTTGTTATGAACCATTGACTTGAGCTTGCTTCGAATAACAAAAGAGTGCTATGAACTAGGGTCCAGTGGTTGCCCAATATGTATGTAAATAGACAGGTAAGCTTGTAGTACTGGATATGAATTTAATTTCTTTTGAGATTCTATGGAACGGAGGCACCCAACTCTGTATTTTTATCTCAAACTAGCAAATCAAGATTCTTTTGCACTTGCAGCAACTAGCTAGCAGCCAAGTTAAAGTAATAGCTGTGCCACCCCCGCGGACTGCGGGGTTTCGTCAGAACATGGCGGATTCTCCTTCTCCATCTGACTTTGAGATCTCGCATAATTAACCTCCTTGGCTTTCTGCTAATATATATAAGGGCAAGTGATCACGGAATAACTAATGTGCTTGACCTCTTCAGAGTTAGATTCTGATTGATACTGGGCACAAAAAGGAACAGAGGGGTTATGAAACTAGCCCACCACACATCACATGCATGCATGGATGTCATGGATCGATTTCATGCATGCATTTTTGGAAATGATAATTGATATTTGTTACAGATGCCACCATCAACCATGCCTGATCATCCTGAATTTAGTTGAGCATTGACATAATATGTATCACAGTCGCCTAGCTTGTAGTAATTCATTTAGTTCCTGAATTCGACAGATCAATGCAAACTAGTTGTAGTATTTCATTTAGTTCCTGAATTCGACAGATCAATGCAAATTAGTCTTCCAGACAGCTACCCAAGATTGCTGTTCACAGGAATATGATGTACTGAGATGCAGAGGATATTGGACATCCAGTGGCGGGTAGGAACACGGATTGATCTTTGACGAAACTGTGTGCAGGTTGAAGAAAACGGGCTTGCCATGGTCTAGCAAATCGGCTGGTTCGACATGCAAGCGGCCAATTTGCGGTTTCCATTGTCAAAAGCATCATGCGAGAACAGTAGGGATGCAAAGTCCCACCTTTTTTTTTGAGTCATTGAGCCGATCCAAACCTTGATAAAATGAATTAGAATGGCATGCTACATAATTAGATTGAGAGAGAAAATAAACTAAAATGACAAATCAAAAAACATCAATGGTACCTACTTGCATCCCTATAGAATAGGCATGCACGCGGCTCTATCCATCCGTTCTTTTCGAGACTACTCTAGTTCAGACTGTAACTATTTGGTTCAGGCCTGATTTTTCCTGTCCGCATGTCCTGTAGCGACAAGGTTTCCTCTGGATGTTTGTGATAGATAACAACAGCTAAGACAGATATTAGTAGACGCCAACTTGCTGCTGCCAAAATGTCAAACTTCGCCTCGAATGAATCCAATTGGTTCCTAGTTGCCACTGCCCGGCCAACGGACCCGATGGGGATGGCCCCGGCCTTCAACTCCATCGTACCGGTGACCACAGCAGCTGAACGTGGCAATTCGGTTGCCAGCTGCGGAGTTCCTGACCAATCCCCTGCTCCTAGATGCGTCACTATTACGTAGGTTAGTTTAGTCAATTTTCGATGGTGTCCTTGCTCTGACCTACGAAGATTCAAGATTCCGTTTCAACACTGTTTAGTATATATCAACTAGTAGAGACGACTTTGATTTTGTGTGTACTCCTAGTTTAATCTGTATTTGATCTGTGTTGATGTATGTGCCGGCTGCCTAGTGCCCTAGTGGCAGAATCTTGCAGCTGGTTTAAGTAATTCTGATGATACCGTAAAATAGAAGATGCTTTGAAGTAGAGGAGCTGTCTATTGGATCAATAGTACTATTAACCTATCTAGAATTTCTTTGGAGCCAGAAAATGGATCAGAATGTAAGTATGATCTTGTCCCGTTGCAATGCATATGGGCCGAAGAATGTTCCATGTTTTTTTTTTGAAAATGGCAACTTTATTGATTTCCAGAAAGATACGAATGTTTCATGTAAGTTTTTCCTCTGCTCCATATACACCAAGTAATAATTTGCCGAACCAAATGCTAGGGTGGACGGACCTACAATGAAGGCTGGCCAGCCAGAGCAACCCAAAAAAATTTACGGCCAGTTTTCACTTGCAGTCAATACCACACCAGCACCATTTTTCCGGGCACGAACGGCTCCCGTTTATAGCCCTCTCCCAGGCCCTCGTCTCTCTTGTTTTGCTGACGCTCATTCCTCATTTCCAAGGACCAAGCAATGTTCCGATTCCGGCACATTATCGCCGCTCTGATTCTAGTCGCCGCCTCGGCGGCGTCTTTGAATTCCGTCGGTGCCCGCGTGGTCCACCCCATCGTCTTCAGCCCCAGCGCGGCCGCGGCCGCCCCCGCCTCCGACGGCCGTCGCCTGTTCGCCGCCGCCGGCCACGATCAACTCATGGCGCTATGCCAACAAGTAGAGCGCTCGATCGCGCGCGCGCGCACCCACACCCACGAAGCTTTGTAGATCAGAGATCGACGAAGTCCATACCAATGCCATACAGATTGCATTGCTTACATGTGCATGTGTGTGATGGCATGCGTGTAGATGCACTACAAGACGCTGTGCACGACGATGGCGACGCTGCCCGGGGTGGCGACGCCGGAGCAGCTGCTGGACACGTCGCTGCGGATCACGGCGGTGAAGGCGGCGATGGCGGCGATGAAGCTGGACGCGGCGATGCGGTCGGGGGGCGACATGGGCGACGGGATGGCGTCGTCGCTGCAGTCATGCAGGGAGAGCTACGCGTCGCTGGTGGACTCGCTGAACAGCACGCGGGACACGCTGAGGAGCGGCGGCGGCAGCGCGGACCTCATGACGGAGCTGTCGGCGGCGGGCACCTTCTCCGCCGACTGCGAGGACATCTTCGACCAGCGGCCGGAGCTGCGGTCGCCCATACCAGGGGCGCAGCGCCACATCAGCCGCCTCGTCAGCAACTGCCTCGACCTGGCAGCCATCATCAAGGAGCAGCAGCCATAGCTACACGCCTAGACAGACACGTGTGGACATCTGCTAGAGTACATCAATTGCTCTCTGCTTGTACATTTGCCATGGGGAGGTTCAGTGCGCAGTAGGTGTCTTTGGGACTGAAGAAATGAAACACAATTGTAGTTGGAGAACATATCAGGTATAAACCAATCTCTTCGTGTGAACCATGCAAATTTCAATCTGGGCTATCGGATCAACATCCAAAGAGAGGCGTAGGAGGGTTGGTTTGCACCTGATATATTCCCATTGTAGTTGAGGTGGGACTATCTTCTAACCATGGAGAGGAACCATGAGGAATGTGAATGTCGTATGTTTGTGCGTCCGTGTATGTATGTGAATGCCCACCTGTTTATAAAAGCCAAACAAGAAATGAGGAACTAGAAAGCATTTAAAAGCGCGTGCTTTGACAATGTTGGCAACTGCATATATTCTAACAAAACAAACGCTGACATTCTAACTTTGTGGGTGCTCCGGACAAAGGTTTTTTTTTTTGAAGAAATTGCGGGTGCTCCGCTTTGTCATTTAAGGTAGAGAAGAGAAGGTTCAAGGTTCAAACAAGGTTGATATTACATAAAAGATTGACAACTCGAACTCTAAAAAGTACTGACTAAACATTAAACAAGGATAACTCAGGTTTTCCAGACGCTGCAGTCCTACACTGCACTTCTTGCTTGATCTCTTGCAAAACCATGATCTTCTAGTCAAACACCCTTCTGTTACGTGCCTTCCATATATTTCAAGCGCCATATATCATCATGGTTCAGGGGCGAAGCTAGGCATATACTTATTGTTGTCAGTTGACAACGATAATTTTGTGTAAGATCAAAGAAAATTACTGTTATGTACTGTTTATTTATGGAGTTGACACCGGTGTGCAAAGGAGGTGACACCGGTGGCTCCGATGGCTAGCTCCGCCGCTGTCATGGTTGCTTCGAGCCTTCGCCCACCAATCTGCGACTTCCATATCTTGAGTCGGCAAGTGGATCAAGTTGTGCGTCCAGTTACCCATCATCGCCCAAACTTGACCCGCAAAAGTGCAATGTAAATTGAGGTGAGCTGCTGTCTCCGGACAAAGGTTGGTTCGCGAGTTGTTGAGTTACTACTGCCGGTTTGGCAGCGAACCGATGCCCACCGGCAGCCGCTGGAGTGATCGACCGCTATCCTTGGGAGATCCAATTCTCAGTACCAACGCTAAATCTAGTTTCCTTGTCAGTACCATTAAGATGCATGGATTTTAATTTCCTTTCTTGCAGAGTTCCATTAAAATTCCTTGCTGACACTGGTTTCCTTGTCCGATTTATATTTCGTCCAGCACGTGTCCTTCCCTGACATGCATTTTGAAATCCGCTGTCTTCAAATCAATATTCATCAAATTATCGATTTCCTTTCATATACTTCATTTCTATCTCTATCCCTATCTCCACTATTTCTAAGACATGCAATGATTCCTTGATCCGTCAATTCGGAATCCAAACTAGATCCGAACAAATCAATCGAAGTCTTAATCAGAACCCGAACAGATCAATCCGAATCCCAATCGGAACCTAGGCAATCAATAGATTGCGCGGTCACGACACGGTTTGTACAAGGAGAGAGCAAAAGGTTGGTGGCCCGATGTAGATCTGAATAAAATTTATCCGTAGCAACACACGAGCACTATGCTAGTTAGCTATAAAATTACCAAATTTTGGTGTCAACCCCTGTTCCTGCAAAAGAGGACTGAATTCATCCTAGATAAACACGGGTTTGAAGCTAGCTTTGGCGGCATCGTCCGCCCAGTCCAGCCCTGCCCACCACTCGGCGACGCACCGCACCACCGCCGCCGCCTTCGGCCTGGCACCAGAGAGGCTGCCCAGCTTCGGGCACCTCCTCACCTCCAGAACCTCCAGCGCTGGCAGCGCCAGCGACGCGCCCCCTCCCCCTCCAGCAACCAAGCTCTTCAGCTCCGGCAAGTTCACGAGCTGCACGTGGGTCACGTTCGGGAACGCGCCGCGCGCCACCGTGGCGTCGTCTGACGCCGCCGCCGGCTCGTCACGGACTATCAGGGCCTCGATGCCGGTGCAGGACCAGACGTACACGCGGCGAAGGGACAGGAACGGCTGGTCGCCCCGCCACACGACCTTTACCTTGGGAAGCCGATGCAGGACGAGCTCCTGCAGGCTGGGCAGCGAAGCTCGCCGGCGCCGGCTGCTTCCTTCGTCCACGCTGATGGTCACGTCTTCGAGATTGGCGCAGCTGGAGATGCGGAGCCACTGCAGCGCGTTCATGTTCGCCCAGAGCGCCCCGGCCGGCAGCCTGATGCCCCCCAGGCCTTGGCACCGGGACAGGTGCAGACGCCGCGTGGAGGCGCCGAGCTGCGCGGATGCGGCGAGCCTCCTGAGAGCCTCCACTGTTTGAAGCGTGAGGTCCAGCGACCGCAGCTGCCAGAGTCTCTCCAACTCGTCGAAACTGGCGGCGCCGGTCGCCTCCCAGTCCGCGAAGCTGGAGTACATGTGAAGCGCTCGCAGCTGCAGGAGGCTGGAGATCGCCCCGCTGGGAACGGCACGCAGGCACGGCGTCCACGAGAGCTGTAGGAACCTGAGCTCCCCGAGCGCCCCTACCTCCTGCGGCAGCGCGACGAGGTTGGTGCGCGAGACGTCGAGGTGCTGCAGGTCCGGCAGGGCGGCGATGCCCACGGGAAGCCGCTCGATCGCCGTGTTGGAGAGATCCAGCACTCTCAGCCGTGGCATGCACTGGAAAAAGGCGTCGGGGACCTTTGACAGCCTGTGGTTCTCGCAGAGAAGCAGAGTCAACAGGTCAGGGCACGACGGCGCCGGCGGCAGAAGAGAGATCTGGTTGTGCATCAGCGACATGCGCCGTGCTCTCCTCCACCCCTCGACGTCCGGTACTTCGGCGAGGCCAGCGCCCGGCCGCACGAGCCACCGGCTCGTCTCCCTCCCGCACGCCGACACCAGCCAAGCGATAAGGAGGCGCACCACCGGGTGAACCCTGATCTTGTCGGCGTCGTCGCCTCTCTCCAGCAAGGAGGCAGCCTCGAGGTTACCAAGGAGACTGTAACCCCTGTTGTATGCCTCCTCGGGGTTGCCGAAACCATCAATGGCTTCCTCGCCGATGCAGTAGTCGATGACCCACGTCTTGGAGATGTTGAAGCCCGGCGGGAACATCGCACAGTACAAGAGGCAGGTCTTGAGGCCGTCATCGCAGAACCGGTCGTAGCTGCTCTTCAACGGGGACAGCACGTCGTCCACCATGCCGGCGACCTCCCAAGGCCTCCTGCTCACGGCCATGGTTGCGTGCTTCCACTCCTGCACCGTTCGCTTGCTCGCCATTGCGCGAGCAACCGTGACGAGCGCGCAGGGCAAGCCCCCGCAGTTTTTGGCCAGCTCCTCGGCGTACGCCTGCATCTCCGAGCTTGACCCGACAAGCTCCGCCCCAGCTGCTTTTCCTTGGAACAGCGCCCATGAGCTCTCCCACGGCAGGCACTCTACTCTCATCTTCTTCCTGACATCCATCCGGTCGCACACCTCCTCGTTGCACGTCGCCCATGTGCCATCCTGGAGACCATGCCATTGTGGAACGCGTGGAGCAGGGTTGACTTCCCCACTCCAGCCATGCCATGGATGCCCACCATGCTGTGACACTATCATCTTGCATCAGAGCATACATCTCTTCCAGCATGGGCTCCCTTCCGATGCACTCGTTGCCCGGCATCTCCATGAACAAGTTGGAGCATACCTGAGTGGCCACCGTCTCAAAGTCACCTTTGCTCTTGAGGCTGCGCGCCAGCGACCGCATCTCACCGGCCCTCTTGCTGATTTGGTAGGCGGACCAGAGGCTCCATGAGCTCGGCCGGCTACGGAAGTCATCCTGGATCACCGTGGCGTCTCTCTCCAACGATTCCACGGACTCCATCCACCACTGCAGCTGGCTCGTCGGCTTCATCCCCTGCTCGACCGCGATGCTGACGCAGCGCTCCACGTCATCCCTCCTGCTTCCCAGCTCCTTCATCTCCCTTGACATGGCACTGATGAAGCTGTCGCAGGACAAGACATACTGGAAGGTCCTGGAGAACAACTCCGTGAAAGGGCCGAAGACAAAATCGCACAAGGATCTGATGAAATCCATGCCCAGGAAATAACTGCTCCGGCCAATTCAAATGATGCAAAGGAACGAAACAAAAAGGCAGAGAAAATACGCCCAGGAAAGAAAGGGCCGATTCAAAGGATGCTGAGGGAAAATGCAAAATGAAGAGGAAACATGCCCAGGAAAGGAGGAGGGTTGGTCAATTCAAAGGATGCAGAGGAAATATGCGAGAGGATGTTATGCTTCTGCATGCAGCGTCTCTTCGCTATTACAAAGAAAGATTTTCTCCCAGCCTTCCTAGCTCCCACAAAGGAAGTCTCTACCACTCTTCCTACAGAAAACATAATCATCAGGACATGCCGAAAACATATTCCCCTAGACTTCAGAAAACAAGCATTGACCCACCTAATGAATACATCTAAGCAACCTCTCAGTATTCCTGCAGGAAATCTCTACCTATCTTCCTACAGAAATCTTAATCAACGGAACATGACAAAGACATCTTCCAAGTCTACCGAATACATCTAAGTAACCTCTCAGTATTCCTGCAGGAAATCTCTACCTATCTTCCTACAGACAACTTAATCATCAGAACATGACAAATACATCTTCCAAGTAGACTTCAGAAAACACGCATTGGCCCACATTTTTTAACCAAAAACAGTGTGACAGGTGTACTTAAACAACAAAAATATTTTAAAAGTACTTAAAAAAAAGTTCTGAGTGGAAATTTCTTTGGATCTAGAAGGGGACAACAACAGTTCAATGTCTATAAGATGGGTTCACAATATGAAATGCATGTTCAGCTTCCTTGGATGAAGCACTCATAACTCTGATCTCATTGCACACTTGACCTTTTATGGTACATGCAACAAATGGTACAATAAGGATTTGGCGTAGCCCCTTGCCTCCATTTATACCAAACAATGCCAACATGGCAAAACATTTCAAAATAAAAAACAAAAACCATTTGAAATAAACTAAGTCTTCAAAAGTTTTGGTTGGCTTTCCTTTGTTTTTCCATGGCTACAATAGAAGAGCAACATAGTTTCAACCTACAGTTCAGAGTTGCCACCCATTTATGACAAGATGTGTTTCATCGAACTCAAATCAGCTCAAATTTTCCGTGTAATACAAAAAGAAACAAGTCCAAGTTTGGTACCCACAAAAATAAATCAATAATAATACAAGTGAACTGAAAAGTGAAAGTTTCCTTTTTCCAAAGCTATACTTGATGGGTAACTTACAGTAACCATGGTAAGGTGTGCCTAACAAGATGAACAACAAACCACAGAGGGGGGGGGGGGGGGACCTTGTATGGCATTTAAGGAGAAAACTTCCATGCTACATTCAATGCCAACTGATGGCAGGATATAGGGCAAATATGTGTCTTCAGGGTCTTGCGGTATCATCAATGTCTTCCAGCAGCCAGAAAAGAGAGTAGCTCATATAAGTCTCAGCTCATATTCGCCGGCCATTGTAATGTATCTAACCCAGGGAAGTGCCTGGTAACCACTCTTTTCAATTATCTTCAGATACCGAACCTGCATAATACACAGGATAACGAACCATTCACAGACTGAAGACTCCGGGAAAACACCACAGATAGAATATTAGAAACACAAACTACAAACATCAAATGTATTACCTGAATGCCTGATACGGTGAAATATGGTATCTCAAATTTCACTCGTATTGGCGCCTTCTTTTCTTGGGCCCCTTCTTCCGCTGTTATGCTAGGAAGACTAAATTCCGCTCTGCACATGTATTCCTAGAGTAATAGCTTCAGCACATTAGCACACCTCGTAGTAGCAAAGAACAGAATCAAAACAAATTTCAGGTACTAGTTACCTTGCCACCAGGAAATGATTTTACTTTCCAGACCATTGCATCTCTCTCAGGGGCATACGCAGCAGAACCCATTGAAGTTCTTATATTTGGGTTTGTGGCATCTGAAGGAACAGGCACTTCAATTTCAACATTTGTTGCTGTGCTGCAAATGCAAAACAAGAAACCCATCCTTTGAAATAGCCCACACCTGTAAGACATGCAAATCTTGCTATTATAAAACAGCGCTCACCTCCTTTCCTTGAACTGACTCCTTGCCTTCACCATGAGTTCTATACGGCTTCTAGAATGCTTTTCAATTTGTGCTTCTACCCAGATAAGAGGTTTCACCTGAAGGATATCCAATGAAGATAGGCATGTGAAAAATGACCAAACAAAGGCATTTCACATGTCTAAAGCATACCATAGTTGATCAGGAAGAGAACCTGAGTGCTAAGCCTGTACGTCATTAGATCAAAAGACCCATCAGGAGGTACGAAAGATATAGTTCTATCATTCTCAAATCTAGCCAAACGTACACACCTGAAAAAGAAAAGGGAGAATGGTCATGCTTAAGTAGTAATGCTGGTTTGGTAAACAAAAGAGCAATGCCATTTGCTTACTGATGAAATTTGATATCATCAAGGTCTATTGCTTTTCCTTTAGTTGCTCGGCCTTGAGCCTCCAAAAGAACCCTATCATTTAAGCCAAGTTTGCACTCTGGCATTCCACTGTTTCAAAATATATCGTTGTTAGGGTTTCAGATTAACAGATGGTAAACATATCTGAATGCAAGGAGAACACTGATGGTAAACATATCACGTGTAACAGCATAAAATGATTAGTTCAAAGCCTAGTTGACAGGTTGGCTTTCAATATTATGAAACAGAATACATCAAATTCTGAAAATCAGTAAAAAAATCATTCAAGTAACATACTTCTTATTTTTAAAAAGTAGGCCAATAGTCTCCAGCTAATCTCAAAGTTTTAAAACAGAAACACAACCAACATCTATTAACTGAATACCATACTGATAAGAATCCGTTGCAGTACGAACATTACAAGCATAAATAATGTATGCGCACCTTATAATTTCTCTCACATTGCTATTCGATAAGTCATCTCTCTATCTGAATACTGGATGTGCAATATACTTAAATAAATTATCGACCTCACAGCTAGCCAACTTCCTCTGTAGTATACTCAAAACCTGGTAAACCACATCTAACCCTTCCTTTTGAAGTTCTATCGTTAGGTAGTGACTGCTGATTGGGATTTCAATAGTTAACTTGCTTCATATTCTTTATAGCACATCGAGTTCATTTACAAGTATGTACGTGAGGAATAAATTTATACCTATTCAGGAGGAATAAAATTTATAGCTCTAATTAGACAACATATATATCCCGAACATAATAGTACATTTCTGCTAAAGTAAACTTTCAAGTCGGCACAAACAACAGCCTTAGCAATGAAATTTTATATTAAAAAAATAGTTAAAACAGTAATTAAATTTCAGCTCTACAATATAGTTGCATTATTGGTGCAAGCCCAAGATATTCATTGATGCTCTCTATGAATTACTCAAGGCTTACATGGTGTGCCTAAGTATAACAAAACCATCTATAGCTTGTAAAGAAAGTAAAAAAATGAAGAGTCTCGAAAACTATGAATTCATGCAACCTTTCAAAAGCAAAGACACCAAAATGGAAGCAATTACTGTATGATAAAAGTTACAAGCAGGTCCATCAAAAGCAAAAGTGAAGTAAAATAACATGATACAAGCCCCAAATAAAGATTGAGCAAACTAGGTAGTAAGAAAATTAACTGGAATCAGATCTAGTAACATTGGACACGTAACATCCTAACAATTTAAAATTTTCACAGGAGACCCTTACAGCCCTCACTCTGGTCCAAGGTGAAGTGCTGTTCATTGTAATTGGACCACTCTTTTACTCTCTTAATACAAATATACGCAGCTCTCCTGCGTGCTCGAGAAAAAAACAAATTAAAATTTTCATACCTATCAATCACTAATCTCCACATCATAACAAAGAGGGACCTTATCCCTATCCAGCGTAAAATCAGTCAATCTTCTACAAATCCTATCAATAAACCGCTCGCTAGTCTGAATAATGGTATTCTACAAGGGATTAGCTAACGAGTGACATAATTATATAGTCGTGAGATCACATGATCAGCAGCTTTTAGTCTTTCGTGTTTAGTAATACGGTCTCATAAATCTTTGTCTGCAAAGGAGAATGCAAACTCACCTCAAATATGTTCTCATCTTCAGTGCCCCAACGACATCTGATCTCACAATCTGCCCATTGCTGTTAACTAGAATGTTAACACTCTCCACCACATCCAAGAAGACCTGCAGAAACAAAGTGTGGTGGTTTGTAAAGTACTATAACAGAACTGTCTGCCTGCATCAAAAGGGACGGTAGATAGAAAATTAACATACTTCGTTCTTCTTGTACCGGATCCCCTCACTTCTCCATGACACAGCATTTGTCACAGCCATGGGTGGCCTCTGCGAGACCTCCATCCTGTACGCATCTGTCTTGATGAACTCGCTCAAGATCTTTGCCTCCGTGTATTGCGGGTACCCAAAATCCATCATCTCATCAAGCAACTCATACTGTACACACAAAATGGCACCCTATCGTGTCAGTTCCCAGCAACCTAACATCAAACAGAAGTAGTGCTTGAGCATTTGCTTACCACGACGACAAAGTTATCTCTGAGCGACTCCTCCTCCAACTCCTCAAAGTAGTGCTTGAACACCTGCACTCACGCCCAAGTCGCATGAACGAACCGGGCGCTACAATGTCATCACCATATCTCAGCAAACAGGGAGGCAAGGGCACGTACATCAACGACGCGGTGAAGGAAGAGGAGAATGCTGGCCGCGTTGCAATTCTGGCGGGCGGCGGTGAGGAGGAAGACGTTGCTGTGCTGGATGAACATGTACGTGACGCCGGCGTCGTCGTAGACCACCGGCGAGTGCACTTCCGCGTCGTCCTACCCATTCCACAGGAACTCAGCACCACGACCGAGCAGATCTCAGGAGCAGACAGCAGGTGAGGCCCGGGGGGCGCTGATCGGTCACTTACCTCCTTGTCGAGGAGCTTGGTGAAGAAGCGCTCGGCCTGGAGCGCGGAGACGTCGCCGCGGTAGTCGCGCCAGACGAGGACGCGGCCCTTGATGTCCAGCAGGAAGAGCGCGGACACCGCGCCCGCCATGGCGGTGGGGGCGATCTCGTCCACGCCTGCCCGCCGGATCTGGATCTGCACGCGCCGCCCGCGCCTCTCTCTCTCTATCTGCGGCCGGCGGCGGCCATTCGGGAGGGGCGCGGGGGAGGGGGGCGTCCTCGGATCTCGCCTGCCGCACCGGCACCCGATGTGCTCGCGGCGGTGCGGTGCGGTGCGGTGCTGCGGTGGATCGGAGCCGCGACGCAAGGATCGTGAAAACGGAAGTGGAGAGGGTGAGGAGGGGGCAGGATCCAGGTGATGGTTTTCTCGCGTCCCACTGGACGGTGGGGCCTGGATGATGTCTGATGCGGATCTGCTCTTTAACTGGTTGAGCACTTGCTGACCTACTCGAGGCAATTCAGGCAGATGCAGCATGTACGCACCATGAATCCTAAGTCCTCACTTGATGATGTTTTCCGGTTATGAGATAAATGAAATGTTTTATATAATTTTATCTGTACATGTTTGTATCCATGAAATGAGTGGATGTGATCACCTGTTACGGTGTTACCAATAAGAACAGGAAGTCCGAAATCTTTGATGAGGACAACTACTGCTTCTTTTTTAAGAGAGAACTGTTTCTACCATGTGATGATAATTACTGCTAAATAAGCATCCGAGTATAATATAACTAGCAAGGTGGCCCGCGCAAATAGCGCGGGTAGCTAGATATTTGATATCTATATATCCTATATAGATAGCACCTACTAACTATTTCTCTCTTCATGCAAGGTGTCCACATCATTCTCTATATATCCTATATAGATAGCACCCACTAACTATTTCTCTCTTCATGCAAGGTGTCCACATCATTCTCCACTAAGTGTCCCACTAAATTTCAACTACCTTATTAATTATAAAACATGTTCATGTCATCTCTACAATATGCAATACTTTTAGTCTTTAATTAACTAAAATAAAATCATATACATACGTTATTTTTTTCATCACCTATTCTTCTATAATCTATATATCCTATATAGATAGCACCCACTAACTATTTCTCTCTTCATGCAAGGTGTCTACATCATTCTCCACTAAGTGTCCCACTAAATTTCAACTACCTTATTAATTATAAAACATGTTCATGTCATCTCTACAATATGCAATACTTTTAGTCTTTAATTAACTAAAATAAAATCATATACATACGTTATTTTTTCATCACCTATTCTTCTATAATGTGATCAAATATTATATCGGTGTTTTTTCTTTTAGCTTATCGATTTTTACGAGATTCAATAAACAAGAAAATGTCCATATGATCTCTACTATGTGCAATACTTTTAATCTTTAATCTATTTACATAAAGTCATATGCATACTCTATTTTTGCAATACTTTTAATCTTTAATCTATTAAGGTAAATACTCATATACATACTCTATTTCTTTGAGCACCTATTCTTTTATAATGTGATCAAATATTCTATTGACGTTAGTTTATCGATTTCTACTAGATTTTGATAAAAAATAACATGCAAGTAAAATTCATATCAACTATATAGCCTATATAGATGACACCTACTAAAGTCATTAACTCTATTTCTCTTAACATGCAAGTTATTCGCATCATATAGGAATCCATTATATCAAATGTCACATCAACGTCCATTAGGACCATCTATTTATGTTTTCCATCGATTTTTTGTGTGAATGTTGCCATGCAATCATCTTAATTTTTCTACCTTCAAATTTCACGTTAAATTTAAGAAATCCCGCAGCAACGCGCGGGGTATCACCTAGTTTTCTATATTACTGCTTCTATTCTAAATTATTAGTCACTTTATTAGATACGTATTATCTTTGTTCTAATTGAAACTAATCTAATTCAAATTAAATTTATAGAAAATAGTAACTAATAGAGCTATTATATATATATATTTGAATGGCCTTGGGTCTATCTACCCCCCGATCTGTCCAGAGCTAAGGGGACCCATTCCCATGGCACTGAGAAAAACCAATAATATTATTTCCTAATGCAATACATTTTGACTTGAATAGCACATGGATGAAAGATAGATTTCCATATCTTTTGTGAAAAATCTTTGACGTTATAAGCTTGGTCTATTCTATTTTTTTATTTCTAATTTAGCTATTTAAATATGGATTCTTTAAATTAATATGAACCTCTAGATCTTTATAAATCTAACCGTTTAAATCCTTCTCTTTATTAGGTTAACATGAAATTTATCTTCAAATAAGTCTAGACTATTAGATCTTCATAAAATCTAATTGTGTAAATCCTTTGCTTTTTTAGATTAACATAAAATATTCTCTTCGAGTTAATCTAGCCCGTTAGATCTTCATAAAATCTAACAATGTACTCCTTCCATATAGAAAATAGAAGACTTTAAGAATAGCAATAGGATCTCCAAAGCATAACTCTGACTGCTTATTTTTATAAAAAATATTTGATCAAAAGTGATATATGTATATTTTTATGAAAGAGCTCTTTTAAAAAATCTATTCATATGGCTTTCACTTTTTCAAACTCAATAACTTAAAAGTTATTCATGATTTATATTCTCAATGTTTGACCCAGACCTTATCCAAAACAACATTCTTTTTCTATACATAGGGAGTATATTCTTATCTTTTTTAATTAATGTCAGAATTTCTAAATCCTCTCCATAAACATAGTGACTTCTTTTAATACTCTCGCACAAAAATAATGGAGTCTTTTTTTTAGATCGGAAACAATAGAGTCTGAGTGTAATAAAACAATGGAGCCCGAGTCTAATAGGAAATAGGAAATACAAAATTTTAATCCAATATAGCTTTTTATGTGATATAGATTCTTTAGAATAATATAGACTGTTAGATCTTCATAAAATTAAATAGTGCATTTCTTTTAATTAACGTGAGAATTTCTAGACTCTCTCAGCAAGGTGGCTTCTTTTAACACTATACTTGTTATTTAGTTGATGCATTCCTGGGGCCAGTTGTTTGAGAGATCTGGTTGAGAAACAATGGAGAAATTCTTTCGGCTAGGAAGAACTATGCAAGACAAAGTTAATTGTACCAATTGTTTTAGCGTTCTATTTATATACCGAGCGTGAGAATATGCGTGGCAGAGGCGGCCTTGGACCTGAGGAACCAAACTTTGATGTATTTAGAAATGGACATGTTTTATGATGTGATCTTTCCTTATTTTTTTAATCCTGCCTAGAAACATAAGCAAGCTACCTTTGTTTTTTATAGTCCTAGTACAATTCTGCCTTGATCGTCCTGCCTTTATCGAGTCCTAGCATGACCCTGCCTAGAATCGAACCATGCTATCTTTCTTGGTTAATGGAGTCCTAGTTCGGGTGTCCGACTACAATAGCAAATACACAATTTTTTATCGTGTGTGGATATTTTTAATATAATATGCAAACGTGGGATAATATAGACCGTTGGATCTTAATAAAATCCAATGGTCTAGGTTCTCCTTTTTTTTAGATTAACGTGGGAATTTCTAGACTCTCTCGGCGAACGTGGTGATTTCTTTTAACACTGTTGTATTAAGATAATAGATAGATTTGTTGGAGTGGTTCTAGCTATCCCATTTTAAGTCTTCGATTCACTACGAGTGCTCATAATTTTCAAATTTATTCGAAAAAATAACGATGTTATTCTCGCGTTCCTAACCTTCAAACATTATGAAGGAGAACTCTGTTGTCGAAAAAAAATAAAAGAAGGTGATGTATAGAAATTTCGTATCTAAAAAGAAATGAAGAAGAGAGAGCTAACGTTTTGTATAGAAAAAGACGGCCCCATTTGGGCTCGAATGTGCATTGCTGGTCCTAATTTTGTGGACAAAGTTCCCCTTAATGGGCTGGGCATATTGAAGCCTTGGGCTGCATCATTCATCGTCAAGTTCCTTTCGATCAAATTGGAAAGCTGGCGTCTTTTTTATTTTTATATTTTTCAAAAATATTTTTTTAGAGAAATATATTTTCGATTTCACAATTTATAGTTTTATACCCCTACCGCCCAGCAGGGGGGCGGCAGGGACTTATATCTAAATAAAAATAATTTTTATTTGCGCGGAGGCCTTTGGCGGGAGCCTGCCGCCCCCTGCCGGGCGGCAGGCCCCCTACCGCCCGGCAGGGGGCGGCAGGCTCCCCCTCCCCGCAAAATTACAGCAGTGGGCCATTAGATGTGGTTTTAGATATTTTGGATACAAAATTACTGCTGTAATTTTGCGGTGAGGGGGAGCCTGTCACCCCCCCTGCCGGGCGGTAGGGGTATAAAACTGTAAATTGTGAAATCGAAAATATATTTCTGTAAAAAATGTTTTTGAAAAATATAAAAATAAAAAAGACGCAGAAAGCCGGCGGTGTTTAGATGGGCTATGAGCACGGCTTGTTGGGCTGATGAGGTAGTGGCCATCTTTGCTTTTATTTCTTTCTAACATCATCATCATCATCATCTGATGAGCGTTGCATTTGTTCTGTATTCGTTCGAAAAATCTATATAAATCGACATATTATTTTATTTTTAAATAATTGCAATATATACTCGTGGAATCGGTGTATCAATTCTTTTGCAGAATATCGCATTTCGGTATCAATGTATCTGTATTGTTCGTCGTGGTCGGACTCGTCCGCCCTGCACCATTGTTATCGTAACCATTCGTTTCGGCCCACTGGTGCACGGGAGCACCTCGAGAAGAGTCCTCCGATTTGCTGGAATCAATCGAATCAGTAGTTACTAGTTACCACCGCAACTGCCAACAGCATGCGGATGCAGCCAAGATCAGGTTGATTTCATCAGCAACCTAGCTTCTTTTTTTTTTTTTGGGGGGGGGGGGGGGGGGGGGGGGGCTTGACTCCTGACTTCCCGAGGCTCCCTAGAACTGTGCTTTTCCCTCACAGTCACCACCCCTTGGGTGCCTGCCCGGCAAAACAACTCAACAAGGCCGTCGCGTTCAGGCACAACAACCAGAAATGTTTAGCGCCTGGCTTTTCACCACCCCAAAAATTATTAGAATGGAAAGGGCAGGGTGAACACAACCGGGACAGGGAACATGCTAGCGACACAAGCTTTGTTAAACCGGGAGCATGTGCTTTATTACATTATATATATAAACTGGGAGTACGGTACAGCGTGAAAACGAAACACAGAAAGCATAGCACGTAGAAAACGACGCGAGCATAGGTGGAGCAGCTTTGTCCACACGCGCAGCTGAGTTCTACTTGTCCCTCTTGTAGATCTTGTGCAGGAAGGACTTCAGAACGGTCTGAACCGCCTTGTTCGGCTGGGCCTCGATGTCGGCGGTCAGCTTGGTGTAGCTCTCCCTCTCGTACTCGTGGAAAACCTCCTGGATTTATGGCAGCGAGGAAAGGGCATCACCGAAACAGAAAATATATGAAAATAAGTGTCAGGTTCTGCCACATGCAATCGCAACTTGCTAAAAATTTGGATGCTGTTTCAACATATTGAGCCAAACCAATGACATAGGGTGTTAGATTTTTAGAGTTTATTATCGATAATAACACAAATATTGTTGTTCACTAAGGCGTCGACGACAGTGCGTGACAGAGTCTGTTTGTCTTATGGCTTATGCAGCTATCCGTGAATTTTACATGCTGACTTCACTGTAACTGATATAAGAACATGACGGTCAGGACATACCTCCAGATTAAGCTCTTTGTACAAGTCTTTCACCTTTGCAACACATGCTGGATCGGACTTCCCATAATTTTCCTGTTGACCAGACATAAGGGGTCTAGAGTTTAGATACTGTCTTCTTTGTTCCGAAAATGGATCAAGTTAAAAGTACTTACAAATAGGATTTTCTTTTGGTCCTCATCAGTACGTTCAAGAGCTTGCACAACTAACCAAGAACACTTGTAGTCTTCAATATCAGTTCCGATCTGTGATAAGAGTCCATGTTGATAAGGACAAAAACTAAAGAAAATAGGGCCTTAACTGCAATCTGCCCCACAGTTACACCCATTCAAATTAGTAAAACTAAAAGGTGCAAGTGCTAACCTTGCCAATGAAATCAGGATCACCATAACAATCTAGATAATCATCCTGTAGAGAAATATCATTGATCAGATGTAGTTCCAGGGGCAATATAGAGTATAGACAACTCATATCATTTCACCTGGAAAAAACAAGATCATTACCTGGACTTGAAAATATGTTCCCATTTCAACAAGAATGTTCTTTACATCACCAAAGTTATCCAAGTTCTCACCAGCCAGCAGCAGTGCACATGCGACCTGGAATGTAGTAGAATATTGTCACGAGAGACAACTAGTAAAATACTCTGATTACCATCCCCAATTAAAAGGTACATATGGAATTATATCTCTTACAGGGAGATAAAATGAATAGTAGGCTGTCTTGTACTGAACGATGCGTCGGTGACTGCAAAATGCAAATCAATGAAAGAAATTAGCAATAAAAATATGATATCCCAAGTTTCAGGTACCAAACAAATAATGATACCTCATTCTGGAAACTACACAGGCAGTGGTAAAGGTTTTCTTTTACTACATTTGGTTACCAAGATATATGCAATAAATCATGCAAGGAAACAAAGCATGTGAATTGCATTACTGCAACTGTGTTTAAATGCTTACACCGTCAAGTTATATTTACTTAGGTCCTTTTCACCCTCATGAGTAGTGATAAGATCCAACAACTGCCCTGAAGCAGTCTTGAACTCAACCTACAAATGTAAAAGGAGAGTCAGTAATTGTTTAGAAGAATTCACAATTCAGTAACTTTCACATGAACCTATGCTTATGCCAGAAGATATTATTACCTCATTGAACAAATCAATGAGATCAACATAATAGGGCTTTCCTTTGAAGTGGCGTTGAAGGATCCGTGAAATATGATTGCGAAGGATAATCCCGTCATTTACAGCAATGAGGCCAACCTGCAAACAGAAGCCCAGCAATGGGTGTCAAAGTTTGCAGGCTAAAAAGCCTAAAACAGTTAACACTCAATGACACTAGTATAAAACCGTCCCTATGAGGAAATCAAACAGAAATGGGCATGAAAATAAGTTGCTTATAAGAAGAGATCAAATAGAAACATGCAGCATGAAAGTCAACTTTTAACAGATGAACAATGTTCGATAATCGGTGTCAACATCAATTCCTTCTCAGGTAAGCCCTCGATACAGCCATCATAAAAATAGCGAACCCAAATAATTTGGTACCCAAAAAAAGATAATTTGATCCTCAGCTGACCTGAGGCACCCTAAACCAGCAAGGCTGCCCACGTCGTGTCTGGGAGTTGTCCATGATATCATCCAGCACCAGAAAATAAGCTTGAAGCTGACAAATGAGAAATAGTAATTAAAAGATGTCATGCTATTAAGATTCAACAAACATGTTCGAAACAACATTGTCAGGAAGTATTACCCATTCAATACACCAACCAAGGGTGCAGGCCAGAAATGTCTCCTCCTTGCTCAGAACATCGACACCCCTCAATATCTTGTAGCTATCAATGACTGAGAGCCCGCGGTTGCACTTTCCTCCGAGCACATTGTAATCCACCATCTGCTCCAAACGAAATAAACAAGTCAAAAAAAGCTTTCTAACCTAGTGATAGTACCATAAACTTAACAGAAGAAACTAAAAGAAGGATATAATCAGAAACAATAGAATTCATTATGTGGATTTCTGGTTTCTGCAGACCACAATCTGCAAACGAACATGAGAACACTGGAGGATTCTTAGAAGACCTTCCCAGTGAAGTCACTCAATGTATCCACTGTGAACAGCCACTAAAACATTTGTTGTTTACAAAAGGGACAGGCGACAGAAGCAATCCATCAACTTTACTACTAAGTGCCAAGCAAAGTATGAGGTATGGCGTTCTTTAAGACATGGTGCAACACTCCAAATAATAGGCAGATTTCTTGTGATTTTGACAACTTAGTCACACTTTCTAGCACTTCAGATATCTAGGTCCCTGAGATGTGTTTTATATATTAGTTTTTTATAAGCACATATGTTCTGAGCAACAAAATCTTTTTTGCATGGTGATAGTGTTTCCTCGAATAAATCAAATCGTTTTCATATGAATCTGAATATTCTCTAAAGATAATATCTGATATAAGGTAAAAGTTTGACAAGAATTTGTGACCACGACTAGTGATTCAGCATCTTTATTGTTTCTTCCTGATTCAGGGTTTAGTCAGGCACTGAGACACAACTTAACTTCGGTAACAAAAAGGCGACCTGCTAAACTTAATTCCGTTCAGGCAGCAACGCACTTTTCTTAAACAAAAAACTAGTCAATTATTTTTGAAAAGCTAGTCAATTACCTAAGTCCTAGATGAGCAGATGGAATGCTCCACCATCAGCATATTGGGCAACCCCTTAGCGACCATAATGTGTCAAGGATCAGGAATAACAACTCAAACGCTAACAGATTTCACAGCACAGCTAAGCCTTTCGCAATAAATTGAGCAATCCTCTTAGATAGCTTAGATTAAACCCAAAATCTTAACCACAGCCCTTGTTTCATATTTTCTGAGTCTCCTTTTAATGTGTGTGTGAGAGAAAGACGGAGATTACGAGATAACTGACTTTGTTTCTCGGACTTCCTGAATAACCCAACTCTAAAACAAGTCTAATTAAACCAATCAACACATCAACCCTTCGCGTTTATGTACACTACTCCTCTCTCCATAGCATTCTAGAATTATTTAACACATAATCACGCAAACTGGGAGGATTTCAACTGTCAGGCGTCAAATCCTCGGAACCACCGAAAGCCCACAAAACCTGGTAAGAAAAAATAAACCCCAGAAGCTCTGACGCGAGCATATATATAGCGCCCCCTCCGGCAGAACAGATCACGCCAACACCCAGGGTGGAAATTACGCGGAGGAAGAGAGCATTACGCGGTCGATCCACTGGAGCGACTCGTCGGTGAACTCGAAGGCGGGGTCCTCGAGCATCTCCTCCTTGAGCTTGCTGTATATCTCCTTGAACGCGGCCTTCGTGTCGGCGCCGCCGGAGCCGTTGGCCACCGCCACCCCCGCCGTTGCCATTGCGCCGCCCTTCAGAGTCGGAGCCCTAACCCACCTCGCGTCGGCGCGGGAGGAGACGAGGAGGGAGCGGAAATTCTGTGGAGAGTGTGGAAGAGGGAGCGAGCTGAGGAGGAGGAGGAGGAGCAGGAGAAGCGAGGCGCTGCTGCGCGTGCGCCGCTGGGGGTTGTGGTTGGTGCGGGCGAACAAATTTGTGGGCACACGTTTATTTATGGACCGAAGAGACCGCGACGGCCCTGACGAGTGCCGAGCTGGTGGCCGTGGCACGCCCCGCACGCTGGGGGAAAGGTCACTTTCCGGATGCAATAGGTGAGTTTTGAGTGAGCTCTGGGCTCGTGGAAATGTTTCATGCAATGCAAGGCTCGGCTTGCTCTCCAATCAAAGCGACGCCCTTCTTCCTCTGATCCTCTCCATCAGAATTATTTGCCCAGGAACAGAAGGAAAAAGGAAATCAAAGTGAACACAGGCACTCGTTTTATTCTCTGAACAGTTACAGAAGCGGAGCACTACAAATAAATCTTCAAGCAATTGCAGCACATTCAAATTCCAAATATAAAGAAGTCAATCCTCATAAGGGGGGATAAAAAAAAGCTCTAGCACAAGAAGACTGCATTCAGAATTTCAGATTGAAGCTCTCCGTCGATCTGCAGCCGCCCACGTCGTCATCTCGTTGGGGGAAAGCATGAGAATATGTCCATGGAAAACCATACAATTGTGTTGCTTGCAAAAACCAAACTTTCTGTATGGGCAGCCCTTCGTTTTCTTCAATGAGTTCCATCTGCCTATATTCATTGCAGTTTATACGAACTGCATTATTTGCACCCATCTTTTTATCCATTCACTTATGCAATGCACGTGAAGCTTGTTGATAAGTGTATAAATAAAGTTACCCGCTCTCCTTTTTAAATGAATCATATATACTTCAGAATCAGAGAAAAGTAATTGAGACTGTAGGACGTCTTCGCTTTTAAAATGTGGCGTAACAAAATGGGGGGAAGCCTATAAATTTTGGCACTCATTTAGTTGTAAATAAAAATAACCCACCTAACTAAGTGTTATTATAAATTTGCTAAGATTTCATATAAAAAAATTGGCATACCTACATTTTAGCATTCCCATATTTTAGCATGTCAACATTTTAGGCTCAATTTGGTTTTTTCCGTTTAAGTCATAAGTCTCCGTCACATCGCATGTTTACACACCAATTAGGAGTACTAAATATAGACTTATTATAAAATTAATTTTTATAAGTCATGACTTAATCACGAGATGGATCTATTAAGCCTAATTAGTTTATAATTTGACCACTAATTGCTATAGTAATCATTCGCTAATTATACATTAGTTATACTTAATAGATTCATCTAGATCTCTAATTACAACTTATGCAATTAGTTTTATATTAAATTGGCATCTGAATATTCGAATTGACATCCAAATGTTGGATGTGACGGCAACTTAAAAAACCAAACAAGATCTTCGTATCCAACCAAGCAATGCAAGCCCTGTACATCAAAATGGAAACGGTAACGAGCATAGTTGTCGTTGTCAACCTTTAAATTTATGATTTGTCTGTTTCTTTTCCTATAGAGAGTACTTGAGGAATGTTGAGTACTCTATCCTGCTTGTGATGAGTGAATTGTCAACCGTGCGGTGTGATCGTGCGCTTGGTCTTTAGATTGCAGGTACACGGGCGTCAAGTGTCGACGGAGAGCTGCCGTGGAGGTGCTGTGGCCGATGGACCGTGCGGTGGACGGCGGTGAAGGGCAGCCGGAATCGAGGGCGCAAGCGGCGACGGAATGCGGGTTTCTTGGTTTGCGCCACAAAACCAAGGAGGCGGACGGCGGTTGAAGACGCCAAGTCGTGGAGGCACGGGCGTCGGCTTCGAGACTGACGGAGGCTACGGGCGTCGACGGCATCTAGGGCCTCGCTGTGGGCGAGGAGGTGACGGGCGTCGGGCAGCGTCTAGGGCCGTCAGGAGGCCGAGGCGGGAACGGCGTCTAGGGTCACGGCGTGGAGGCGGGAATCTTCCCGCGCGTGGAGTTTTGGTGGTTTTCACAAAACCGGCCACCTCACCGGGTTTCGCGGACCCCCCAAAACCGCGAACCGGATCTTCATCGACATGACGGTATCGCGGAGAAGACTTCGAGTCGAAGAAAGAACCTCGACCGTCGGATGGGTCCTTGTATCTTTTTTCGGTTTTGCCCCTACGGGCTTTCTAATATCTATTTGAGTCTAGGGATAGTTTAGTCTTTTAGTCTAGAGTTAGTGGGTTAAAAACCCCTCACCCCTCTCTTCTCTCCCTGCGCCAAACAGAACAGACCAGCCATTTCCTCCCTCCTGGCGCCGTCTCCTCCTTCTCTCTCTGTTCTTCCTCTGTTCTTCTCTAGGATTAGAGGTATGAATTCTCGAGACTTTGTACTGAGATTGTGTGGGAAAGGAGGCCCTTCCCTCCTTGTGCCCTCGGGGTTTTTGAATTCCTTTTTGTTTTCGTGACTTGTTTTGATCGAATTTCGATTTTCCTTCGTTGATTCTTGACCACGAGATGACGTGGTGTTTCTTGAAGATTGAGTGACTCTTTGAAGTGGTTCTAATCCTTCTAGCCTAGTGCCAAAACCCCCGGGATCACGAGTCTACTCGAATTGACGTTTTTGTGTTATTGAGAAAACCCCGTTCTTGCTCGGGAATTCCTCAATTCCTCCCAAACTTGGAGTGATTCGTCGATTCCTTCCGTGGACATGGTCACAAGTCCTTTGTGATCGTGCCTGCAAATTTTGGTGAGGTTTGGACTCGATTTGATCTTCCAATCATCGAGTTTTGGATCGAGCCGAGAGGAAAAACAGAGTTTCTGGGCTCGGGCAGGATTTTTCTTTATCGCCGGTTGAACCGACGCTTACATTCTTTTGCGTCGGATCAACCGGTGAGTGGAGTTTTCACGTGTTAGGGTTTTTTGGGTTTTCTGTGGTTGCACCGGTGCATCAAACTCTATATGCATCGGATCAACCGGTGCTACTACTGAATTTGCTGTTTCGCTCGTTCAACCGGCGTAAAGATTTTCCTAGACGTCGATTAAACCGGTGCTCAGATTGTTTCGAATTGTTGCTCCTCTGGACAGCTGCACCGGTGATTTGGTTTTGCTAGCCTCGGTTTAACCGGTGCTCGATAAGATATTTTGCAGTCCCTCTGGACAATTGCACCGGCGTTTGGATTTGATTTTGCCGGATCATCCGGTGTGTGCTAACACCAGTTGAACCGACGCCATGTCAATCTCCACATCGGATCAACCGGTGATTGCTTCTCTCTGCTGCCGGCTCTGCTCATCGGTTGAACCGACGCTGTTCAAATCTATGCGTCGGATTAACCGGTGAGGTATACCGTGTTGTGTCTTGCTGTTTCTCGCGCTGCTTTTTCTGTGTTTGCTTCCGCGTTGGATCTTGTTTGTTCCTATGGTTTTTTTGTGTTGGTGTGGCTTCTCCATAGCTACTCCACACTGTGCCTAGGACTTTAGGGTTGGGAGTGAACTTTGGGACTAAGCCGATCTTTCCGATTGCAAGAAATTTTAATCGGCTCTCATTCACCCCCCTCTGATCGCCCTTTCGGTGCTTCAGTACTTTTGTCTTCTACGTGTGGTCCTATCAAAGAAGTTTTTGTTATGCACAAAAAAAATCATGGTGCGTTTTCTTCTCTTTTAGCATTTCCTAGTAGAAACTTACGTTCAGTGTTCAATCAAAATTGCTTCTAAAAACATTTGGATAGATGGCTGGAGCTTGATTTTTTTTTTTGTGAATAGCTGGAGCTTGATTCTTGATTATTGAAAAAAGGGAAAGGAGACTCAATTGACTAATATACCCCTAATTCACTAGTTGTACATGTTGATCTTTTTTGGCAAACAAAATCAAAATCACAGTGCAACTGCAAAAAGAATAGTATATTGGCAAGTTTTGATATATAGCAATAAAAAGTATTGTCGGCTCCTACCTGTACCTGTGGCCACGCCATGTTTTGGCTGCTGTGACCATTTTCGGTTTGCCGCAAAAAAATTGGCATAGTGGCTCTCTACTTTGGCCACTCTAGTCCATTTTGATGGCCATGGTCAAAATCTCGAGCCTTTAATTTGCTGACCAGAACTTAACTTGGCCCATACCTATGGCAACTTGGCAAGCCCTCATCGACAAGCGACGTCTGCGCACACCGCCGCCATGTCCGGCCTGTGGCCTCCGGCCGAGCGTTTGCTCCGCTGCAGAGCTCCCTTCAATTCGGATGGGGATAGGGGATGGCACATGGCAGACAGTTGCCGGGAGATACAGGGCGCGCCGGCGCCGATGCTGCCGATCCGGGGCGATGCACCGCACCGGCCGAGTACAAGCGTCAAGCGGGACACGTCGGGGCATCGCCACGTCGCTTTCCGGTCAAGTTTCGGTCAGCGCGCGCATTGGTGGCGAGAACAGTTGGCCATTGATGATCTGACCTCCTCCGCGCCCGTCCTCCGTCCAACCCCCCCGAGCCCAAGACGAATTCAATGGGGGTCGTCTTCACCTCTCCGCCACGCAGCCCAGCAACGCATTCACGGGCCCGAAAGGTGACGTGCCCACCTGCCGAACAACTGCGAGTTTAATTCCTTTTTCCAGAGGCAAAACGACAGCAGTTTTTTTTTTTTTGAGGCGGAGAGATCTATGGATTCTGCCCAGGGATAACCAATCGACGACCAGATCAGGCGCACGCGCTCCACGCGCTCGCCGCCGCTTGGGTTGGTTCGGGTCGCTGTGGCTGCTGCTGCTGCTCAGCTCAGGCCCGCCTGGTTGTTGCTATTGGTACCACACCCACACAGCACCGTGCTTGGACGTTCCGGAGCTCACAATCCAGGGCCCCGTTTGCGAGAGCTCCGTGGAAGGGTGGAGCTGGTGTTGGAGCAGGCGGGGCCCCACGTTTTGTAGCTCCACCGGCTCTGCCAGAACACCCCACAAAGAGCTACGGTTCTCACAAAAACTACCCGCCGGAACCGCTGATGGAACTGTTTGCTTGGTCCGGCTCCAGCTCCTGGAGTAGCTAATATTTCCACATCCACATCCACTCGGAGGGCCGGGGGAAGTGATGGAAAACGTGGGCAGGCACGACCGCCGGCCACCACACGAGCGCGCGGGACACGTCACGCGCACGGCCTGCCGGGGCGCCACTTCGCTCCGCGACGAGCCTAGCTAGCGGCAAAAGTTCCCGTCCGCGGCCGTCTCGATCGTGTCCCGGAAACTTTCTTGCCACAACTCCACCGTGGCGAGCGTGCAGTGGGCAGTGGGCAGTGGGCACGTGCTCTCGCGGGCGCCCAGCACGCGGATGATTTCGCTGACCACGTGCTCTCGGGTACAAGTGAGAGCGCATGACAGAGAATTCAGGGTGTGTTTAGTTCATTTTGCAAAAAGTTGTAAAGATGTAAAGAGGGCATTTGAAGTACTAAATGAAGTCTATTTGCAAAACTTTTTACATAGATGGGTTGTAAATCGCGAGACAAATCTAATGATGCTAATTAATCCATGTTTAATCAATAATTAGCGGATGATTACTGTAGCATCACTGTTGCAAATCATGGATTAAGTAGACTCATTAGAATCGTCTCGCGATTTACAGCCCATTCATGCAAAAAGTTTTGTAAATAGACTTTATTTAGTACTTCAAATTAGCAAGATTCCGTTTCACTTTAATGCGTTTACGGCTTTTTTGCGTTTACATGTAAAGATCTAAACAGGTCCTCAGAATTACGAGTAGCAGAATCAATGTTACAGGACACCAGAGAGAGCGCCCGAAACAAAGAATTTATAACCTTTGTTGTCTAACCGTTGGACGAAAATGGGAATTTTGTCTAAAGGGTGGACGAGGAACTGAACTCGTCTAGCAGTGAGACGAAATTGCGTAACGAAAATTGAAGTTCTGGCAAAAAAAAAAAACTTTCCCCCCCGTTTGGCTGTCAAAAAAAAGAGTTCTGGCTAATAATGAGATATGCGGCAGTAGGTAGGCCTCAGTGAGAAACCATTTGAACCATCAAAACAGAATCTTCTTGTGTGTGTGTGTGTGTGTGGGGGGGGGGGGGGGGGGGTGAGAGAGAGACCGACCTTTCTTGGGCCAAGCTAATAAGATTGTGCCATGTCGTATCAGATATTAGGTCACTTGGCTCAGTCTCAGCCCTCCGGTGCTGATCGGACTAGTGCACCATGCCATAGAGTGGTACATGACCCTATACTGAAAAAAAAACACTCTTGCTGTTCATCTCTAAATTTCGGGGAAGAAAAGGTCAGTATGAATGAACTGAGAATATGCCAGAGATATTACTGATTACCACACCACAAGAAAAGCATATCATTTATTACATGTAGTTCAGTAGTTGGGCGTACAATATGATAGAAGATTTAAGACTGAAAGTACAAATACCACATCAAGCATAGTTACTTTATGCAAGCATCGACCAAGCAGCTTCTTAACGAGCCAGGTCTACTTCTCTCTCTTGTAGATCTTGTGTAGGAAGGACTTCAAAAGAGTCTGAACGGCCTTGTTCGGCTGGGCCTTGATGTTAGCGATCAGCTTGATGTAGAGCTCCCTCTCGTATTCACGAAACACCAACTGGAATCATTCCGACGACAAACATCAATTAAAAGAATACATGTATAGGATGTCAGGCTCTGCCACATTAAATGGATCTTGCCATAGTTTGGATATTATTTCACCATCTTCAACCAAGTTAGCACCATGATGTATTCTTCATTTTTTTGTGGTTAAAAAGAAAATATTACTCTTCAGACATCAGCGACACTATGTGGTGGAGTCTTTTTCATGTCATATATATGCTGATGCCCACGATATATATGGTTGATTCAAATAAAAATAATACATAAATGTTAATTACAGAATGGTCAAAACTCAAGACAAACCTCTAGATTAAGCTCTTTGTACAAGTCCTTCACTTTTGCAACACATGCTGGATCAGACTTTCCATAATTTTCCTATGAGGCCACACATGAATTTAGATTCTATTTTGTATGTTGTGAAAACAATGACCAAATAACACTTACAAACAGAATGCTCGTTTGGTTCACATCAGCATGTTTAAGAGCTTGCACAACTAACCAGGAACACTTGTACTCTTCAATGTCAGTTCCAATCTGTGATAAGAATTCATATTGATAAAATAAAAAGGGCTCTAATTGCAGTCAACCCAGCAGTTACATTCATTTAAAATACTAAATGAAAAGGTGCAAAGTGCAAACACTAACCTTGCCAATGAATACAGGGTCACCAAAACAATCTAGATAATCGTCCTGTAGAAAAATATCATTAAGTAGAGGTTTTCTGATATAAACAACTCACGCTATTTTATGTGCTAAAAATAGAAGCATTACCTGGACTTGAAAGTATATTCCAATTTCAATAAGAATGTTTTTTACATCACCAAAGTTATCAATATTCTCACTAGCCAGCAACAAAGCACATGCAACCTTGAATAAAGTGGAATTAATACTATTACCACAAACATGTACTTAAGTATACTAGCATTACAATCTAAATAATTGAACAAAACATATAGGATCTAACACTTACAGGAATATAAAAGGAGTAGTAGGCTGTCTTGTATTGAGCGATGTGGCGGTAACTGTGCAAAATGCAAATCATTAAAAGGAATTAGCATGAGTAAAAATGATTGTCCAAATTGGATGTATTAAACAAATAATGAATACAACTCACTTTGGAAACTGTAAATGCAGCGGTGAATATTTTCAACTGCAGTCGATTACAAAAACATGTGTTGGCAATAAATCATTCAAGGAAACAAAGTATGTGTGAATTGTATTACTACTACTGTGCTACATGATCTTCCATTGTCTTGTTATATCTATTCAGATCCTTTCTGCCCTCATTGTCTTGTTATCAAAGCTAGTATAGCATTACTCTCAAATTAAACAAAATAGACTGTAAGTAGGATGTCATCGCCAGAAAATAAAGAAAAACTAAAGCTTTAACGCCTATGTTTTGTTCAATTATCTAGATTGTTGTATATCTCCTAAAGGTAGTTGTCGGTGTCCTGACCTAGCGGTCCGGACCCAACCAGTGATGATGCTGCGTGTTCCTCGTCCCAGATATTGATGCAAGAGGCAACACAGTAACGCACGAGTTTATCTTGGTTCCGGCCGTGGGGCCGTACGTCCAGCAAAGGAGTGTGCGAGAGCACTGTACTGTCTTGCACCGGGGGTGCCTGTAGTAGGGGGTACAAGCGAGGCGAGAGAGGGAGGGAAGCTCCCAAGTCTCTGCTAGAGGGGGAGTTGATTGAGGCGAGTGCCAATATCGGGGCTCAGAAGAGCGTATGTGCTCTGTGAGTAGTGCTGAGCGTTGTGTTCTACCGAATGGGCCGACCCCCTTAAGGGAAAGCCCGCCTCCTCCTTTTATAGACACAAGGAGGGACGGTGTACATGCACAGGGGATCGTGGAAGTCGTCGTCTTCTCCTCGAATCACGGGGGTGCAGTGGTCGAGCACTGTGGGAAGTACACTGTGGGGTATGGCGCCGAGCGTGGCAGTCGTCCTGGGCATCATCCTTGGTCTTGCGGAGATCGCGCCGGCGTCCTGGCGGCTCCAGCGGGCGGCGTGGTCGTTGCTGTGGGGAGTACCGTCCTCCAGGCGTGGCGTGGCGGCGTTCCGAGGGTCCTACAGGCCAGGGTCTTGTCCTGGTCAAGGCCGGAGCCGCTTCCGAGGGTCGTGCCCATGCCGTTTGAGGGCTCCGCGGAAGGGAAAGTACGAAGGAGGTATGAGGAGTTGGCAGTATAGTAGCTGGAGCAGTGCCGATCACGTCTTGCACTGCATCGCAGGTTCCCACAGTATCGTCACAGCGTCCGGGATGGTGGAGCAGTGACCGGAGTTGGTCGACGAGACTCCAGTCACAGCCACTATGGGGAATGGCGGCCTGACACCGTCTGACCCGGGCGCTGTGGAGGAGTGGTTGGCATTAATGCCTCCGTACGGCGGGCGGGTGAGCGGAAGATCCGTTTGTCCTTTCTGTCGAGGGGTGGCCTCGAGGGAGGCGGAGACGATCCGCCTCCCCGAGGGTGGGCTCGCTACCCTCGAGCGAGGCGGAGGCGCGGAGTGCGGTCGAGGGCTTTGGCGGAGAGCCCTCGAACGAGGCAGAGATCACCCCGCGGGTCCGAGGGGGTGCGGATGGGCCGCACTGCGTACGTGGGCTGCGTACGTGGGCTTCTTTGAGTCCTTTCCTTTCTTCCAGATTGGAAGGAGGCTGTAGGCCTTCGTGGGCCTGGTTGCCGAACACGTGTTTGCGTTTTTAGGGCGATTTTAGTCCCCTGATTAGGGTGCCCCTAATCATGGTACCCGACAGTAGTTTAAGGTAGTTTTATATTCAATCTAGGTCTTCCACACTGTCGAGGTCAAGTATTACCATTACAATCTAGATAACTGAATGAAACATATAGAATAATAACACCTATAGGAATATAAAATAAATAGTAGGCACACTTGACACTTGTATTGAACGTTGTGGCGTAAATGTGCAAAATGAAAATGACTAAAAGGAATTGGAAATAATAAAGATGAGTTTCCAAATTATATGTACCAAACAAATAATGAGTACAACTCACTTTGGAAACTAGAAATGCAACGGTGAAGTTTTTTTTAATTGCAGTTGGTTATAAAAACATGCATAGGCAATTAATCGTTCAAGGAAACAAAGCATGTGTGGAATTGTATTACCACTAATGTGCTACATGAACTTACATTGTCTCGTTGTATCTAGTCAGATCCTTTCTACCCTCATGAGTAATGATAAGATCCAACAGCTCCCCTGAGACTACCTTAAACTCGGCCTAAAAATATAAAGATAGTATCGATCATTCATAAGAAACAATTAGTAAAGCATCAACATATCTATCTGAAATTATGATTACCTCATTGAACAAATCAATGATATCGGCATAATATGGCTTCCCTTTGAAATGGCGCCGAAGGATACGCAGAACATGGTTGCGAAGGATAATTGCATCATTTATAGCAATAAGGCCAACCTATTGCAAACAAAAGGCTTCAATTGATTTCATAGTTTGTAGGTTAAAACTCTAAACAATATGTGAAAAACAAAAATGCAGTAGTGTAAATTAGTTCCCTACAAGGAGATCAAATAGAAACTTGGCCAGTAAAATTAGTTGCTTATTAAGAGGAGACCAAATAGAAACATGGAATGTTGAAGTTAGTTGTTTTTATTGCTCAATAGATGAAGTAGATTTGGGTGCGCGTACTGTATTCTTTTAAGTAATGCCTTGGTACAATCACCAAAACAAATATCTATATAAATAATAATTTGGTACGGTAGACAGGAAAGATAGTTGACTCTGTCATCTGACCTGAGGCACACTAAACCAGCAAGGCTGGCCACGTCGCGTCTGGGAGTTATCCATAATATCATCAAGCACAAGAAAATGAGCATGAAGCTGCAAACACGAAATATAATAATTAAAGGCCCTACCTAGCAGAAGAGATTGAGCTATTATCATTTAACAAACAAGCTTGAAAATAAAACAATTAGGAAGTAATCAGTACCCATTCAATACACCAGCCAAGCGTGCAAGCAAGAAATGTCTCCTCTTGGCTTAGAACATCAACACCCTTCAGTATTTTATAGGTATCAATGACAGAGAGCAGGCGGTTGCACTTTCCTCCGAGCACATTATAGTCCACCATCTGGTCCAGACGGTGTAAACGAGTCAAAAAGTTATCAAAGCTAGTATCGTATTATTCTCAAATTAAATAAAATAGACTGTAAGTAGAACATCATCGCCAGAAAACAAAGAGAAACTAATGCTTTAACGCCAGAATGTAGCTCTTGTCCACTACTCATGTCAAATCAAGCCAACACCCATGTAGTAAGATTGTAAGATGAAGGGGGGAGGAATTGAGAGAGCATTACGCGGTCGATCCACTGGATGGCCGACTCATGATCAGCGATCTCGGCGGCGTGGTCCTCGAGCACCTCCGCCTTGAGCTGCTTGTATATCTCCTTCAACGCAGCCATCTTATCTGTGCCGCCGCCGGTGCCTTTGGCCTCCACCGCCCCCGGCGTCGCCATCTTTACCAGTGCTCGCCTCACGTCGTGTGGCTGCGGGAGGAGGAGACGAAAGAGTAGTAGTCGAGTAGAAGAAATGGAACGACAAAGCAGGGTTGGAAGCAGAGCTAGAGAACTGAGATCTTCTCACCCCGGCCCGGCCCTCTCCACCCCACCAGCTTAAATATTAATCTATCGTTTGCATGGCCTTAGCTAGAGTTCCCTTAAATTTGGATGTGCATGGCTGGCATCAGTTGCGGAGATGGCGGGCGGGCGCGCGTCGATGGTGATCCCCAATGTATCAGTATAATTAATGGGAGTGCTATAACGGCATGATGGTACTAGACATCAGCATGTAAAGCGCATGCATTTTCAGTCCGCGAGCCTGCAGCAACTTGCATTGACACGCATGCATTCACGTGTTAGTGTGTTACCCCTTGCATCTAAACGTTGTTATCTCACAGGAGGTTCCATGCATATGGTCATTGCTGCGGACAGTGACATGCATGCTGATGATGTGCATTGCGCGAGATTGTTAGCTGGTAGTAGATATTAGATCGTACATGCAGGTACGCATTGATGGGTGCACGGGCATTTTTCTAGAAACAGATACAGTTCTAGGTAGTACTAGCAACTATGTAGTGTCACTAATTAAACACCTGCCAAACAACAATTTGTGACGCGGCCTGGGATCGGTGGATTGTCCTCCCGAGGACCAGGGCACGCTCTACACGTGCATGGACGAAGAGCTTACAAGTTACCATGTAATTTCCACATCCACCATACCAACTACCAAGCCCATCTCCGCACGGCCGCAAGCCAATTCAATCAATGATATATAGTACGCCCGGAGATTGCTGTCCACCATGTCACGCGCTGGGGAGTGGGGAGGGCAAGTGCCGAAGAACGTTATGAAATCCCAAGTGTTTGTGAAGAACGTTATGAAAACCAAGCTGTTTGGGGGATCAGGGGCGAAAAGCCCAGTGGTGCGTATGCACCCATGAATTTTTGCAAAAACAGTGGTTAGATCCAATTTTTCACCATATATGTACTCCCCATAGCTCAATCCGATGTATCCACAAGGCTAGTGCACTCCCTTCAATTTGCTCTAGCTTCGTCACTGTGGGGGACGGGTGGTATATGACTCTAAATTTGAGCTAAAAATATATAAGGGACAAGTTAAATTGTGAATAGAGCACTAACTAGGATCATGGTCCGTTATCACCCTTTGTACCATGTGAGTTGTAACATCATATTTGTGTTGAGCTGGAAAAAAAAGGAGAGGAGAAAGAAAAATGTGAGCTAGGCCTCCTCCAGCGATCCGAGCTAGCGTTGTCTCGTAGCTACAGTACTCGAGATGGGCACAATGTTTGCAGTGTCTTGGAATCCCGTGCCTGAGAGGAGGAGCTGCCTTGGGCTCGGAGCGAGATCAACGCGCCGCAGATCGACCGCCTCTTCAGTTCGACACTGTTTAAGGGATTAAAAAATTTATGAGCTACGTAAGAGTCACCCGATGGAGGAGGCCTGATTATTAGCCAGCTGCAACAGACTCCAAGAAGCTTAGAAGAATGAGAGCAGCAGTACCGGCTATTGATTTAAAAGGAAAAGTTCGATTTATACCCTCAAACTATCATAAAAGCCTAATTTTCAACATTTAACTACAAAACCATATACAAAGGCCATCGACAACTGGGCAAATTTAGCCCTTTGGATGGTTTCGAAGGTGGTTTTCCATTTTGTAACCTATCTATTGGCACTATATTTGTCAGTAATTTCAAATAAGACTTATAGGTAATAATTATAATTATCCATCCCATAATTTCTTTCATCTGTTAAATATTCCAACGTACAATGCTCTAAAGATGCATACTCATCATTATCTAGTTGTAATATATTTAGTTAGCAACAATATTTTTCGCTTTGTATCACACCTTTATATTGATATGTATTTAATTGAACCATTTGTTTAAGCTATGTGAACAGCATAAAAATTCATATTCTTATATCTACCCCCATACATAATGGGTAGTATTTTATATAAGCAATAACATAAATAATATATTAATAATGATAGATATAGTAATTTAGATTTTTATATTGGTGTATTTTTTAAAAAAAATTATAATTTTATAACTTATATTTAGATTTAGGAGTTACTTTGACTTTTAATAATGATATAATTAGATAATTTATATATAAACTTAGGGGTTTATTTAATTTATTTTTATAATAGCACATGTGGGTAATTTGTATGAATATTAAGGGGTTACTTTAGATTTTTTTATAATAGTAAAGGTGAGTAATTTAGATACATATTTACATGGTTACTTTAGTCTATTTTTATAATGGCGGAGATGGGTAATTTATTAGAAAAATAGTAGATCCAATGGCTTATGACTATTATGATTGAGTTGTCGGATTGATTGCCAGATGTTTCTATGTTTATGGGAATTTCTATAATTTCTCTATATTGAGTGTCCAATTAGGATCTTCCATGGTCAAGAGAAACAAAAGGCAGTTTTATCTACTAGCTAGGTATCATTGCGCTCGGGCCTGCCCGTATACACCATTGTTGCCTTAGCCATTCATTGTAAGTCACAAGTGTATGGTGTGTGAATCAAATCTCTAGTTTCTTCAAAAATTATCTCATGCCATCGTAGAAGAAATCTTTCCTTTGCAGGGTAGAGTTTTGGGATTGCTGGAGATAACGAAATTAGTGGTCATTATTCATTTCGCGCCAGCAGCCAAGATGTCTCATCAGGCAAAAAGCCAGCACCCAGTCGGGCACCCAATTGACAATAGTGTTATTTGCATGGCATTCATCTCATCGAAGAAAAAGGCAGGATGAACATATAGCAGGAGTTGGGAATATACTGGTGACACAATAAAGTTAACACACATCACTTGAAATCATATACTTTATGATATATGAGGCTGGTGCATGAGCACGATACTACAATAAGGAAGTGTATAAGAGGGGATTTATAGCAACATAGTACTAGTACAGCATCAAGCTTAGTAACTTTATGCAAGCCTCGATGGAGCAGCTTCTTAACGAGATGGGTCTACTCATCCCCTCTTGTAGATTTTGTGGAGGAAGGACTTCAAAACATTCTGAACGGCCTTGTTTGGCTGGGCCCTGATGTCAGCAATCAGCTTGTTGTAGCTCTCACTCTCGTACTCACGGAACACCTCCTGGACACATACCAATGAAAAAAGAATTTAGCAAACAAAATATGTATATAAAAACAGGGTGTCAGGTTCCATCACATATAAATGGAGTATTGCCACATTTTGGATATTTTTTCACCATTTTAACCAAGTTAGCACCATCATGCTTTGTTTATTCTTTTTGTGGATAATAATTCAGAAGAGTTTATTGCTTTTAAGACTTCAGCGACATTGTGTGATCTATTTCATGCCCTATGCTGTCGTCATGATATTTACATGGTTGATTTAACTGGCACTGATCAATAAATAATGATAATAAAATGAAATGGTCAGGGCAAACCTCCAGATTAAGCTCTTTGTACAGGGCCTTCACTTTTGCAACACATGCTGGATCAGACTTTCCATAATTTTCCTATGGGGCCACACATGAAGAATTTAGACTCTACTTTATGTTGTGAAAAATGACCAGATTAATAAACTTACAAACAGAATTCTCTTTTGGTTCTCATCAGCATGTTCAAGAGCTTGCACAATTAACCAGGAACACTTGTACTCTTGAATGTCAGTTCCGATCTGTGACAAGAATCTATACCGATAAGATTGGAACTAGAGAAATAGGGTCTTGATTGCAGTCAACCTAGATGTGACACTCATTTAAATTAGTAAAGGAAAAGGTGCAAATACTTGCCTTGCCAGTGATTTCAGGATCACCAAAACAGTCTAAATAATCATCCTGTAGAAAATTATCATTAATTAAAGTTATTCCAATATGGAGTTTCACATCATTTCACAAAAAGAAATAGCAACATTACCTGGATTTGATAGTATATTCCAATTTCAAAGAGAATGTTCTTTACATCACCAAAGTTATCTAGGTTCTCACCAGCCGCCACCAGAAATGCGCATGTCACCTTGAATTGAATGGAGTGGGATATTGTTACCAAAGGCTTCTGATTAAATTCTTGCATTATGACCCAGATAACTGAACGAAACATATATATAGGATGAGAACACTTACAGGAAGATAACATGAATAGTAGGATGTCTTGTATTGAGAGATACATCAGTGACTGTACAAAAATGCAAATCATTGAAAGAAATTGGCAATAATAAAGATATTTTCTCAAATTGGATGTACTAAACAAATTATGAAGACAACTCACTTGGAAACTAATATTTTGACTACAGTCAGTTACCAAAACATATATGGTAAATAATTCAAGGAGATAAAACACGTGTGAGTTGTGTTACCGCTACTATGCTATATGAACTTACTTTGTGATATTATATTTTCTTAGATCCTTGATAAGATCCAACAACTGCCCTAAAACCGTCTTAGACTCAGCCTAAAAACATAAAAAAGAGCAAGTCATTCATAAGAAACAATCAGTAAATTCATCATGACCATATAATTATGCCTGAAGATATATGATCACCTCATTGAACAAATCAATGAGATCAACATAATATGGCTTTCCTTTGAAGTGGCGCTGAAGGATGCGTGCAATATGACTGCGAAGGATAATCCCATCGTTTACAGCAATGAGGCCAACCTATTGCAAACAAAAGTTCAGCAACTGGTGTCGTAGTTTGCGGGCTAAGAGCCTAAAACAATCCGTTGAAACTCAACAATGAACCAATATTTCCCTATAAGGAGATCAAACAGATAAGTCAGCATGAAAATAAGTTTCCTAAGAGGAAACCAAGTAGAAACATGCGCCATGAAAGCCAATTTTTAGCCGATGAACTCAATAATCATTGCCAACATTGAATCCTTCTCAAGTAAAGCCTTGATACAGCCATCATAAAAATAATGTACCCAAAATAGTTTGGTACACCAAATAGAGCTAATAATGTATTCTCATCTGACCTGAGGCACCCTAAACCAGCAAGGCTTCCCGCATCGTGTCTGGGAGTTGTCCATGATATCATCATGCACCAGAAAATAAGCTTGAAGCTTACAAATGAGATAGATAAAAAGCAACAAGTAAAGTTCCTACCGTGGCAAAGATCTTAGGCTATTAACATTCAGTAAGCATGTTTGAAAGCAACGCTGGCGCCTGGCGGGAAGTATTATTACCCATTTGATGCACCAACCAAAGGTGCAAGCAAGAAATGCATCCTCGTGGCTCAGAACATCGACACCCTTCAAGATCTTGTAGCCGTCGACGACAGAGAGCCCGCGGTTACACTTTCCCCCGAGCACGTTATAATCCACCATCTGTACGTTCCAAGTGAGGGACCGAAAGGGCGACCAGAGGGGGGGTGAATGAGAGCCGATTAAAAATTCGTAAACTGAAACTCCGGCTTAGTCCCAAAGTTCACGTCCAACCCTAGAGTCCTAGGCACAGCGTGGAGTAGCTATGGAGAAGCTACAACAACTCAAGGAAGCCCTAGGAACAAACAGAAACCAAGCGGAAGCAAACGACGAAAAGCAGCGCGAGAAACAACTAGGTATATAGCACCGGTTGATCTAACGCACAATGGATTGAGTACGCCGGTCAAACCGATGATACAGAGCCTGCAGCGAAGAAAAACAGTCACCGGTTAATCCGATGCCCCGGTTTGAACAGCGTCGGTTCAACCGGTGATAGAGCACCGGATGATCCGACAAAATCCAACACCAACGTCGGTGCAGTTGTCCAGAGGGACTCCAAAACCGACAAGCCAAGCACCGGATGAACCGACGTCCACAACCACAAAGCACCGGTGCAGTTGTCCAGAGAGTCTACAAAACCGATCACCCAGAGCACCGGTTAAACCGACGTTTAGAAAAATCTATACGCCGGTCAAACGATCAAAAACTGCACTTCTGGTAGTAACACCGGTTGAACCGATGCTCATGGTAGCTAAAGCACCGGTGCAACTGAAGAACACCAGAAAACCCTATTCTCAGATAAACCAACTCACCGGTTGATCCGACGCAAACACCTTCAAAGCGTCGGTTCAACCGGTGCTAGGAAAATCAGAGTCCAGAGAGGTTTTTCCAGCCTGCGTTTCCTGACAAACTCAACAATCGAAGAACCAAATCATGTCCAAACCTCGCCAAACTTTGCAGACACAATCACAAAGGACTTGTGAACATATCCACGGAAGGAATCGACGAATCACTCCATGGTTTAGGACGGGGTTTTCTCTAGAACGCGAAAACTTCGATTTGAGGAGACTCGTGATTGTGGGGGTTTTATCACTTAGCTAGATGGATTAGAATCACTTCAAAGAGTCACGTAATCATCTAGAATCAAGCCATCAATTCGTGCTCAAGAATCGAAGAAGGAAAATCGAAATTCAATCAAACGAGACACAAGATGAGCAAAAACGAGATGAAATCAAAACCCCGGAGGGCACAAGGAGGGAAGGGCCTCCTTTCCTGATCAATCTCCGTACAAAATCTTCAAGAATCCATACCTCTGATTCTACCCTTGGAGAAGAAGAAAGGAGGAACAGAGAGGGAGAGAGGGCGCCTGGAGGAGATGAGGGTGGCGGCTGTTCTGCTGTTGCCAAGCGCCGGAGAGAGAGGAGAGGGGAGAGAGGTTATTTAACCCACTAACCCTAGACTAAAGACTAAACTACCCCTAGACTCAAATAGACACTAGAAAGCCCGTAGGGGCAAAACTGGAAAAAGATACAAGGACTCATCCGACGGTCGATGTTCTTTCTTCGAGTCGAAGTCTTCTCCGCGATGCCGCCGTGTGGATGAAGATCCGGTTCGCGGTTTTGGGGGGTCCGCGAAACCCGGGTAGATGACCGGTTTTGAGAAAACCGCCAAAACTCCACGCGCGGGAAGATTCCCGCCTCCAACGCCGTGGCCCTAGACGTCGTTCCCGCCTCGGCCTTCTGACGGCCCTAGATGCCGCCCGACGCCCATCACCTCCTCGCCCGCAGCGAGGCCCTAGACGTCATCGACGCCCGTCACCTCCGTCAGTCCCGAGACCGACGCTCGTGGCTCCACAACTTGGCGTCTTCAACTGCCGTCCGCCTCCTTGGTTTTGTGGTGCAAACCAAAAAACCCGCCTTCCATCGCCGCTTGCGTCCTCGATTCAGGAGTGGACACCACAGCTGCCGCCCGGCCCGAGCTCCGGTCCCGGCTGCCCTTCACTGCCGTCCACCGCACGGTCCATCGGCCACAGCACCTCCACGACAGCTCACCGTCGACACTCGACGCCCGTGTACCTGCAATCCAAAGACCAAGCACACGATCACACCGCACGGTTGACAATTCACTCATCACAAGTAAGATATGGTACTCTCATTCCTCACCAGGCAGCATAAAAAAGTTTTTGTAAAAGAAAAAGTCTATCTAATCTAGTATAGTAAATGAGGCACGAGCGGCAAGCATGTAGTACGATCTCCTCCGCCAAACCAGATCAAGCGGCCAGCACGCCATCCATGGCAAAACTAAGGGGAGCAGAAAGAGAGCACGTTACGCGGTCGATCCACTGGAGCGACGACTCGTCGGCGAACTCAGAGGCGTGGGCCTCGAGCAGCTCCTTCTTGAGCTTGCCGTATGTCTCCATGAACGCTGCCGTGGTGTCGGCGCCGCCCGAGCTGCTTGCCGTCGCCATTATTACAGTGCTACCCCGGAGCCGGAACTCTCCCACACCCCACGTCGCCCTAGCCGCGGCCGGGAGGAGTAGGAGAGCCGGAACAGAGGGGTTGGAAGTGGAGAATTGAGATCAGAGAATGAAGAACAGATGGATGATGAGTTGGGGAATTCTGATATCGTTTTATGCATGATCCTCCCACCCCCGCCAGTTGAACATGCATGCATGGGCTCGATCGGCCTGATTCACGCGCGCAAAGTAAATAGCTTCGCAGGGGGCACGCTTCGGATTGCTGCAGAGTGCAGACAGACGGTTGCGGAGACGGCGGGCGGGCGCAGCGGCAGCGCCGATGGTGATCCACCCACACCCACTGATCCGAACTCAATGCAATGGTCTTCTTCTCCCTCGGTGACGACCCGCAGCATTCCAGATCCGCCGTGCTGCTTAAAAGTTAAAACCCATCCCGGAAGCCAATCCGACGACCGTACGTAAATATGCAAGTGGGGCGGCGCCGGGATACCACTACCCGTCCGCAGCACACCCGCTAGCTTTTTGCGGGCATTTTGCGGCAGCCCACGAGACGCCGTTTGATGATGCGGGTACATGCAAGAGCCCGCAGTGTCTGCATGCATGCATGTGAAGTGACGCGGATACACAATTTTCTCAGCTCTACTGCTAAGCGTAACAAAGAGATAGTAAATAATGTAACAAAGAGATAGTGCTTTCCTCATCTTGTTGTTTCGGCTCCAAAGATTCAATTACAGTCACAGTTTTAGATGCAGCTTCCTCAGTCTGCTGTTGCGGCTCCAAAGATTCAATCACAGTTTTAGACGCAGCCCGTGTATATGAAAGGATACAGCTAAATTAATAAATACTTATTACAGCAAATTAACTTCTTAGATACTGATAAATGACCAATACTCGTTAGCAAAGCCATCTTGAGCTTCCTTTTGTGACATCAACCAAGCTGAGCACTGTTTTGCGACATTAACCAAGTTTTGATGATGCAATAAACTGATCATGAGGACCTCTACTAGAATACTCTGTTTACTTGAAGCCCATCCCTATTAAGCTGCTTTATAGCAAAAACCTGCAGCAAAAGATCACACTTAAGTCATGTGCCTTTCTTTTTAATCTCACCTAGTTACATTACTGTTCTATTTGCATCCACTCCACATCATATTCTTTCAACAAACTATCATAAGACAAGCACATAAGGTCTGAAGTCTAAAAAATAAGCTCCATTGAACAGCTACTACTTGATTTGTTTTCAGAGTTTCAGGCTGCAAACTGCATAGATACTGACACACTATAACAAATTAACCTGTGTATGGAAGGATCACTGCAAAAGGCTCCATTTGAGTCGTTGTAACACCTAAGCCTAATAAAAATCATGGTGTTTGAAATCAAAATTAATAGCAAAAGCCAACAAGGATGCTGCTTGCCAATTTTTCTAAACAGTCAACATCATCTTGTGTATGGAAGCAATTGACTACAGTACCATATATCAGGATTACACTGCAAGTTAACTAGTACATGTGTAAACAAAGATGAACAGAACTGCAAGAATCCCTATCAGTTGATAATACTTACAGTGTAGTAGATGCAGCACAACTAGATGCAATCAGATTCGTCCACTGCAATATTTCCAGCTATGTTATCATGTGTACTATCATGGGCACGGCCACGGCCACGGACGATAGCGACGGAGGCAGTGCATGCGGAGGAATCGTCACAATGGAAAGAGGCGACGCCGGTGTGATGGAGTTAGGGTTCTCCATGGCGGCGGCACTGCGGAGCGCGGCCGAGACGACGGCTGCTGTGCTGCGGGAGGATTGAGCGATGGGAGATATGCTAGCTGTGTGGGCTGTGCGGGCTGTGTGGGCTAACCCGCATATGACCGCTTCGGCGAGTGGGCTGGAATGCTGAAATATGTGGGCTAACGGTGCTGGGTGGCCCAGTGAGTTAGCTAACTGGCCCGCGCCGCTTGCATTTTGAGCCGTAAGCCTTGATATTTCCGGGCACGTCATGCTCGTGCATCCATGGGGAGATTTCCACAGAATTCAAGTTTTGAGGCAGCAATTTGGCCTACTTACAGCAAACTAAAAGGCTTCACGGGCTTGTACCCAATAGTAAGTATTATTGTTGGGCCGGACCGCCGGAGCACGTTTGGTGGACCCTTCTTTCTCAGTCCACTACGGAAAATAACGGATAATCTAACAGCAGGTCCTGTTAGATACAAAGTTTTATTTTTGAGTTTCGAGAAAGTACTATGTTTTGTATATAGTATTTTGATTTTTTGGAAAGCATACAACAAATGTGAAGTTTCAAAAACCAGGCGTGACGATATTGATAGTAAACAGGCATTCACAAGTAGTTTGATAGTCCTTTTCCCTTTAGAATCTGAATGAAGGGGGTTATTTCACTATTTTAGAGAAATGGCAATACTGGGGTGAATGATTAAACCTAGAGCTGTATGCTTTTATAGAGGCGGTGATGGAAGATAGAGTGACATCATGCTTTTGGAAAGGCTTCCTGAGGCAATTAGGGAACCTGCAATTAGCCCCTTGATTGATTGATAGGGATATCTTAATTTAGTATGAAAAGAATTTATACCTCTCCATTTATACTACTTTATTTTCTATTTATATCCGTATAAGTGATTCATAAGTAAGAAAAGAAATATTCACAAGTCAAATTTGTGCATAAGGAAAGAAATATGCGGGGATAAACTTTCTCCCTTAATTGTGCGCATTTTGATGTTGCAATTAGCAGGATATCTTGATTTATTTAGTATGCAAAGAATTTGTACTAATTAATTTATGCCCTCCATTTATACTACTCTATTTCATATTTCATATTTGTGCATAAGGAAAAACATATACAGGGATCAATTTTCTCCCTTAATTGTGCGCGTGAGGGTGCTCCATGCGGTGGGTACACGGGTGGGTATGTAGAAGGGTTTGGTGAAAATAAAAATTTAGTTTTAGGGTGAAAATATTTTTCTTCTATAAAAAAAATAGGTCTCTACCTCCTTTTGTCAAATCTCTGGACCTAGTAAGTGGGATCTTTGTGAGAAATGGTCAACTTTTATAGTATAGAAAAGCAAGTATTTGCTTTTTGCTGTCTAAACCATCAACTTTGTTTAACAGGAGTTAGTCATAAACGTGTAGAATTTTATAATTTAGAAAAAAAACTTTTTCATTTGATCTCAACGCCAACTGAAGTGCAGTCAGTACTGTCTGGAGCAAGGGCAGGCAGGCACAACAAATTACACACAAAAACGAGACTTTCTTTTTCCCTTCACACATTTTCCACCTTGCCTAGACTGCTAGCCTCCTAGACTAAGTATATGTAAATCACACCCTTAATTTTCCAGCTACCTGCTGCAACTGCAAGTGCAAGTGTCCCTATCACTTGTCAGCATCTAGGTCAGTGCAGGTCCGTCGGAATCCCCCCGCGAGAGGTACGACGCACGCATCGCCGCCGCGTCGGCCGGCGGTCGCAGTACATGCGGGTGGCGCGTCCGGCCAATGCAATCCCCCCTGCCTGTCTTAGGGTGCAAGCCCCGCCGCTGCGCTGATCGGCGGGCGCAGTCAGGGAAGAATATATATGCGTCGTCTGCAGGAGTCGGGTAGGCATCCATGCATCATCACTTGAGCTCTTGCTTGCAGAGAGGGCAAGAGGAGATGATCCTGAGCCACCTATCCACGCACTTGAGGTGGAACATGTGCGTGCACGGCAGCTCCCGCACCTCCTCCTTCTCCCTGTACTGCGCCAGGCAGATGCAGCACTCCTGCAGTTGCGGCGGTTCAGAAACAAGCTCATCGTCAGACTTCAGGCTGGTAATAAAGAGTTGCTGTGCGCGAGCTGATCAGCAGCAGTTCACAGTTTGAGCGTGAAAATTAAATGAGCAAAGCAAGCTAGGATCATCGGTCCAGGCTTGCTCGTTCGGTTGGTAATTGGTAGCAGGAACAGAGGTGCTTATAATTGGCAGGATCCAAAAAGGCAAGGTAGGGCTCCTTATCTTTAGTATCATCCAAAAGGGGAGGCATGTTCTAGTTTCGTACGCACGTTTTGTCACTTTTGCGACATCCTATTCCGGCCTGTATCTGAGTTTACCAATCATTTGTTTGGTGATGGTCGAGTTTCCTCCTGGCCTCCCCTTTTTCTCTGCTCCGTGACTCCGTCTCCTACCTCACCACGCTAGAAATGCTGCAATGCTTGCTTACTAACCAGCTGGTCTTCTTCTTCAAGCAAATGTACGTACGCAGCAGCGTGAACGAACGAACGAAAAAGATTTTGATTTCGATGCACTCACTTGGTCGTCGTGGTCCCGGTCTCTGGGCACATCCGCCGGCTCCTTGAACCGCCACCGCGGCAGCGCGGCGAGCTGCTCGTCGGAGGCGCCCCGGCCGGCGGAGGCCGAGTTCATGTTGTAGCCGAGCGCGTAGCCGACCATGGGGACGAAGCAGCAGAGCAGGAGGAAGAGGAGGAAGGGGAGCGAGTAGACGACGGCGTTCCAGGCCAGCAGGCCGATGCAGAGCGCGTACAGCCTCGGCGCGCGGTGGAGCGACCCCAGCCGCGCGTCGAACACCCACACGTTGCCCATCACGAACCACATCGCGAAGAAGAGCTCCAGGAACGCCCGCGCCTTGTTCATCAGGAACGAGCTGCTCCTGCGTTCGATTCGCGCAGGAAATTAATCAAACCGGGGTCGTGCCAATTCTTCACGAGAAATTCTACGTTCGCCGTACCTTAGAGCATCGCTGGCGCCGCGCATCTCGAGGTCGTCCGACAGCGCGTCGCCGCGCCCGGCGGCGGCGGAGGAATGCCGGTGGCGCCAATAGAGGAGCGGGAGGCTGAGCACGTTGCCGACGTTGTACGCGGCGACCCAGAGGCGGAGCGGCCACGCGGGGCGCTCGCCGGGGGAGGTGGCGACGACCGCGGTGGTCAGGACCATCTGCGCGACGATGACGCCGAGCTCGAGCGCGAGCCAGCCCGGCGAGTTGAAGGGGTTGGAGCCCAGGTCGGACCTGGGCCCGTTCTGGTACTGGTACACCCGGCGGAGGAAGATGAACCAGCGCGCCCTCGACATGCGCGCCACCGCGCGCATCGTGAACGCGGACACCCGGCCGCCGCCGCCGCCGCCCGCCGCCGACGAGGAGGACGAAGAGGAAGGCGGCCGCATTGCTGCTGGGGGGCGACGGTGCCGGAGGAGGAGGGCGGAGCGGGCATTGGCATGGCGCGCTTGTTTTCTCCGGGAGGGATAAATGGTGGGAGGGAGGGGGCGGGGTTGGGTTCGGGATGGTGACCAATAATCTAACGGCTTTGCTTTGGCGCCAAGAGTGGAGACTGGAGGAGGATACAAACGGTTGGCCTAACCGTCTCCTTCCTCGCGCCATGCTTCCTTGCTCCTTGCGCTCCGCGCTTGGCTTGTCTCTGGTTTTGTTTAGGTGGGAAGCAACACGGGCGGTCAGGGGTCGCGGCAACCAGACGGCCATGGCCTGAATTAGTTTTTTTTTTCCTTACACGTTCAGATTGCGTCCCTAGGCTTTATATAGGTATTTAGCTGCTTGTGTTAGTTTTCTTATTAAAAAATACCAATCTTACTGGAGAAGAGACTGTTTTTTTTTCTTCATGATTCCCAGTGATGCTGTACGTGTCAGCCTGCCAGGCGATTGAATCTGTGTGAACGAAGGATGGTGGCAGGGGTCATCAGATGGTGAGATCTCACTCCAGAGTTTTTGTGGAACTGGAGTGATACTCTTGCATATAGGTTGCACGTCTCTGTAGATGTGGTGCTCAACTACCGCGGCCTCGTTCTGGTCTGTTCCTTTTCGGTTCAGAAACTCTGCCTTTCTGGGATTTTCAACGGGAGAATCGTCAGGTTTGAGGAAAGTCGTCGAGACGCGGCCAAATGTTCCTGCAGGCTGCACTGCAGCGTCGTGCGTACTCTCACACCTATACCCTGCTGGCTGCTGCGTACTTGTGCAGGCAGGGATTCCGTTTGGTGCTGTGCTGACCTGCTCTGTTCTCGCCTGTCTCGTGAGAGGCTGCCTTTTTTTTTTTTGAGATACTGCGAGGGGTTGTTGATCTGATGATGGTCTCTTTTACGCTAAGACAAGGCCTATGTCTGCTGCGTTGGGTCAGAGCCCAACCGATGATCCGCCAACAGAAACAGGTGCCGGTGATATGATCCAATAGTCGTCTAGCCCATCAAAATCTTGGCCTGATAGCAGCATGCTTTTCGGCAAAACCTCAGGCCCAACCCATTTCTGAGTACGAAGTGTTTCTTAGCGTCTTACTTCTTAGGCAAACAGAATCGCAGATGGGCCACCTTCTGGCGGCAAAAGCGGGTCCCAGATGGGCCATCGGGCTGCTTCTCCTTTCTCTCCTTTCTGCATAGGTTTACGCAGAAAATAACATGAAGCCTTTCTGCATCGGTGCCCGCTGGCGTTCCCACTCGATCGGCGCACAGCGTCAGAATTGCAGATGAGAAACCAGGAAAGCCTAGGCTGACAGCGAGATGGCGCGGCCGCAAATCTCCTCCTGCTGAAACGCTGAGCCACGACGCTGACCTTTCAGCGAGGCGGCGGCAGGGAGGAGAGGGGAAGGGCAAAAGCGGCATCCTACTCTCGTGGGACAGGGGAACATAACATCCTCTCTACTATGCCCATCAGGGTAGCCCTGCTAATGGGTTAGAACCCGCACCATATCCAACCCCACCCAAAATTAACATATTTAGATACCCAACCCCACCCAACCCAATTAGTTAATTTCTCAACTCTAACCAACCCGCCTCATTATAAGCGGGTAACCCATAAAAACCCATGGGTTACTATGCAGAGGAATTTAGTGGTTCTACACTTAATGTGGGGACCACATATATGTCTAGCCACACTATTTTGCACAGAGTATCTGTCAGTCATATTGACTCATCTCTAAAAATTTCAGTCAATTTCGATAAAATTTTATAGTGTGAACGCGAGGTTTTAATTCCAGGGTCCGAGTCTTGATGTGGAGCCCACGTGTAGTTCTAGCCACGCTACTTTGCACAGAGTAGCTGCCAGTCGTACTGAGTCATCTCCAACAAATTTCAGTCAATTTCGATAAAATTTTATAGTGTGAACGCGAGATTTTAATTCTAGGGTCCGGCTCTTGATGTGGAGCCCACGTGTAGTTCTAGCCACGCTGCTTTGCACAGAGTAGCTGCCAGTCGTACTGAGTCATCTCCAACAAATTTCAGTCAATTTCGATAAAATTTTATAGTGTGAACGCGAGGTTTTAATTCTAGGGTCCGGCTCTTGATGTGGAACCCACGTGTAGTTCTAGCCACGCTGCTTTGCACAGAGTAGCTGCCAGTCGTACTGAGTCATCTCCAACAAATTTCAGTCAATTTCGATAAAATTTTATAGTGTGAACGCGAGGTTTTAATTCTAGGGTCCGGCTCTTGATGTGGCGCCCACGTGTAGTTCTAGCCACGCTGCTTTGCACAGAGTAGCTGCCAGTCGTACTGAGTCATCTCCAACAAATTTCAGTCAATTTCGATAAAATTTTATAGTGTGAACGCGAGGTTTTAATTCCAGGGTCCGGCTCTTCATGTGGGGCCCACAGGTAGTTCTAGCCACACTGCTTTGCACAAAATAGCTGCCAGTCGTACTGAGTCATCTCCAACAAAATTCAGTCAATTTCGATAAAATTTTCTGATATAAACACGTGGTTTTAATTTCAGAGTCCAGCTCTCACGTGGGACCCACATTTATATATATAGTTATACTATTTTATAAAAAGTATCCATTTCAACCCACCCCAACCCGCCCCAACCCGCCTCTATATAGAACCCGCCCCGACCCACCCCATTAACTAATACAACCCATTTTAAATCATCCAAACACACTCTATTTCAAAACCCACCCCATAAAACCCATTTCAACCCAACCCATTAGCAGAGCTACATGAGGGAAAACGACCCCCAAGATTAGAACAACAGGTTGACAGGCACTAGCAGCGTGGACGCTTGGCGCTAGTTCCAGCTTGCATGCACAGCTGAGCCGACGGTGGCGAGATCTTGCTTTGAGAATATATTTAGCACTTTGCTTCAGAAGTTATCCACGTGGACAGTGGACTATTGGCTAATGTCCATAGCATGCATGTAAACAAGGAACGGTGTGGGGGGTTTTTTTTTACAGCACTACTAGTCAATCGAGATTCATCAGAAACGTGCTCTTTTAATTTCACAATAACAAAGGAGCATACAGGAACAGAACTAGCGCTACTATTACCACGTTTATTTTTTTTAAAAAAAGAAGAGTAGTACCACGTTTAGTAGTGCAAAAGAAGAAGAAGAAGAGGAAGAGGGTGTACCGGAGTAGTGCTAGTGCAGGGCCAAAAGTTGAGGCATCAGCCATCACCGCGCGCTCGCTCAGCTGTAGTTGTGCCGCAAAAAAAAAAAAAGTGTTCTAGAAAGCGCACGTCTAAACTTTGAACGGTGACTGGCCGATGGAGACCACGATGAGACGAGCACTAACACGTACGAGAGGGGGTCCAAGAAATTAGAAATCCAACTAGCCAATAGCCACAACGCCCAGCAAATTTGCATGGCTGCTTCCGTGTGTTTGTGTACAGTCAGCAGCCAGCCCCGTGTCACCGTCGGCGGGTCCGGAACGACCTCACTTAACGTGACATCCAAGTCAATGGCACACACATGGATCCTCGTGGCCCTGATTGCGATTAGCAGACGATTAGTAGCCGTGCGCGTGTGTGTAGCTGGGCGTCGTGCCGACACTAGCTCGCGAGTGCGGCCGCATGCAGTGGGCGCGGGCGTCCGATCCGCGCGAGGCCCGACACGTCAAAAGGGCGCGCGTGGGACGGCGACGCTAGCCTCGTTGTCCGTCAATGTTGTAGTAGCTAGCTGCCTGCCTGCATTGATACAACGTCGTCGTCGCGTCACGGCGTCGGCCGGTCGTGGGGCGCGACCTCGCCACGCCACCTCGGCGGTTGACGTGGCCGGATGCCCGGATACCCTTCCCCGTAGCCGTTTAGCTAGCTAGGTGTAGGGACACTGGGATATGGACGGCGACGGCCGGCGGGGGACAAGAGCAGACGACGACATGCGTGGGGCTGACATCCGGCGCGGCGTCGCGCTCGATCCGCAAGCAAAACGAAGCCGTTGGATTGCATCCCGACTGGGCCTACTCATCGGTTACTCTCCTAATCGCTTCAATAATCCATCCCTTGCTTGTAATAACGGTAGTAGCTGACGCGTCGTTGTACTGTACTGAACGACGCGCGGACGTAATCAACCGCGATGATCCGTGATGCCTTGACGTTTCCTCCCGACGACTCCCGTACGCCCTGGCGCTGTACCACTCCGAGAGTGTGTCACGTACGTACTAGAGCAGTAGCAGAGTTAATTTAGTTGTTGCACGTAACTGTCCAAATTAAGGTCGCCACGGATCGGAACAAATAAAGGGGGACTCGACCAACGTGTACCGATCCTGCCTTGAATCAGGTGGCATGCAAGATTCTACCGCCACCGTGCGGACGTGCGGTGATATAATAATAGTAGTATTATAGTTGATGGTGTTTTTGTTTACCCGCATTTTTGTTGATGGTGTTTTTGTTTACTCGCATTTGTTGGTTGGCGTGAACAAAAACAAATGCGAGTAAACAAAAAACTACTTTGCAGATTTCAGCGATGTAATAATGCCTCGGTTGACGTGACTGGATCCGCGAAACAACCGGGGGTGCCACACACACAAAAAAAGAGTCACGTCAGTTGTGAAATCAGCATGTGTAAAGAATAGCAGCAGTGCTCTGGCAACTGGCATGTCGGTCTGCCGCAGAACAGTTCGCCGCAGGGCGGATGAGGAATGTGCAGCGGCCAGAAGATGGACATGGAACTCATCACTCAGCAAGGTTTAGGCTGTCCGCACTTATCATTCTCTATTTTCATACACTAAACAAAATATTTTTGTCCGGTCATCGAGATTCTCTTCTCTATACTTAGTTTCTCCGCACCCGTCATTCTCTGTATCCCCAAATCTATACCAACAACCAGTAGCAGGGTCCACTTGTCAGATTTATTTTATTATGCCCCCGCCCCCACGCGGACGCCACTCCCTCCCATTCTCTTCTCTCTCTCTCTAGCCGACAGCGAGCAGGGCGTGCCGCGGCACGGCGGCCGCAGCGCGACGGAGGCCTCCCGACGGTGGGCCTGGGGCGCGGCACGGCGGGGCCGCCTGCGCGCGGCACCACGGGGCGGGGCTGCCGGCGTGCGTCCACGGCCGCCCGGCGCTGAGCTCATTGCGGTCGCCTGGCGTGCGCGGCGTGGAAGCTGGCGCGCGGCGGCGAAACACCTGGCGCGCGTCCACGACCGCCCGGCGCCGAGCTCGTTGCAGCGGCGAGCTTGGCCATGGGCCGTCCTCCTCCCCCTCGCGGTGCTGCGGCGGAGTGGGCCTCGCGGGGCGCGGCGGGGCGCCCTCCACCGGGGGCCTATGACACGCCTCCTCTTCCTCCCTCCGCCGGCCTCCGCGCTCCGCGACCTGGATCTCGCGGGCGCGTGGGAGGTGGCGAGCAGCGCGGCAGAGAGTCTCGGGCCGCGAGTCCCTCGCCGGCGCCGCTCCTCCCACCCGTACGCAAGCTCGTTTTTCGGCCGGCCTCCTTCCCTCCCCAGCCTCCTCTGCCTTGAGCTCCGCCGCGGCCCCCTCGTCCTTCCCCTCCCTAGCCCATGGCGGCCGGCCACTGCCCCCTCTGTCGTCTCTGCACTCCTTGTCCACCCTGCGGCTGCGTGGCAGGGCCGCGCGGTGCGGCGCGGCCGAGCCAGCCCGCACCGGGCCCAGGCCGGCGACACGCCTCCATCCTTGGCTCGGGACTACGGCCGCCGGCGAGCTCAACCTCCGCCGAGCCAGGGAGACAAGTGGGGCAGGCCAGATCCGGCGGCCTTGAGCTCGGGCCATGGCGGCGGCAGCCGGATCTGGTGGCCTCAAGCTCGAGCCCGCGGCAGCGGCTATGGCGGAGGCTCGCGGAGGCAGTCCTCGACGGCGGGGCTCCGACGGGCGGCGCGTGGTGGGATGGGACGAGCGGTGTGCGGCCACGGCGGGAGCTGGGGCATCGGCGAGGCTGCCCGAATCGAGCCCAGGCGAGGCTCGGAGCAGGGGCGCGCCGATGACGGCGACGAGGCGGGGATGGTGGCCCTCCTGCGCACGTCCATGGCCGGCTCGGGGGTGGCGGCCGTGCTCCTCCGACGGGTCTGGAGTTGATCGGCGGTGGCGACGGTGGACGGTGACGGCTCCTTCCGTTCCGAGTCGCCGCGCGAATGCGGGGTGGTTGGGGCCAGACGTGATAGCGCGCCGTCCGTACCACGCTGGAAGTCGCGCGTGGGAGGAGGAGCGCTAACTTACCGCAGCGTTTATAGAGCCCCGCTGCGGCAATTTTTGCGCCATCTCGAACTGAAAGACGGCGTAGCGCGTGGGATAGCGCTCCCACTGCGGACAACCTTATAATATCGCCGACTTGCCGGCGTGAACAAACTCCAGCTCAGCTGGGTACTACCTTTTTTATTCCGTGACTGTAGCTTCATTTATTCTGTGAAAGCGACATCAGCCAATGTCCAGCTAAGGAAGCAGCATTTGTGGGACCAAATAGTCCATGCCCCGGCTGGATGGTGGCGTCTCGCCGCTCGCCCGCTACCTTCTCTCTCATTCCTCTTCTCTCTTCCACATATGATTTTCGCCGGCTCTGCGCCGATTGTAATACTTGCTCTGCATCATATCGCTTTTTTCTCTCATGTGTTTCATGCATGGTACGGTGCGTCAGTATTATTGCCAACGCTGGCTGGCTGCTGGGAACGAGGCCACATTATTATTGTCCTGTTTGATTCCTTGCGCTAGGGAGTACTAGAAAATTTTGACCGCTAATTACGGTATTAAATAAAGCTAGTTTACAAAACCAACTCCAGAACCACTGCGCTAGGAACCCTGAAAATCTAATGAGACCTTTGACTGCGTGATTAAATGATGGTACTGTAGTATTACTGTAGCTAATTATTAATTAATTATTATCATTAGATTAGTCGCGAAAAGTTATACTGATCCCTAAAAAATTTTTACAAATAGACTTCATTTGACACTTCATGCATGCTAGATTTTTTTCTCAACTTGTGTGCGCTAGGAAAACCAACCAGCCATTTGGCTCGGCAGCGACGAGCTGCTGGAGGCCGCAACTGTATCTGCTTCACTTATCCCGCAATAATGATCTCGCAAATGATGATCAGATGCATCAGATCTTCCTCCCCTCCACTCAATCTTTCTCTCCCAGTTGTTTTCTTATTCCCACACGGAAACCGAACCCTGATCGACCAAACTACGGCCGTTTATTTCTTAAGCGGATTTGCTAAGTATTGGCACTGATGCTAGCACGCTTACGAATCTACAGGTCGTCAAACTTGCTTCCGCCGCAAGTTTTATTTAGTAAGGGATTGTTTGTTTACAGGGGTTAAACTTTAGTCTATATCATAACTTTAGTCTATATTACATGAAAGAGAATCTTAATATTTAGAAGTATTAAATAAAAATTAATTATAAAACTAATTGCAGAATCTTTGTACTAAAATGCAAGACGAATCTAATGAGGTATATTAATCTATGATTAGCGGATGGTTACTGTAGTACCACTGTAGCATATTATAGATTAATTATGCTCATTAGATTCGTCTCGCGAATTAGCACTCAGCTGTCAAAAAAATTATAAACAAAATTTATTTAATATTTCAAAATAGTAAAAAAAATTGATATGACAGAGACTAAAAAAAGTTCGGGGAAACCCTATGATGCATGTGCCTGCGATGCAGCACTTGTTAACTACGGAACACGTGTCAGTGACGTTGATCGTCGTAGTACGATGATTGTGTCCGCGAATTCAAAGACTAGTGAATTTCACAGCTAGCTCGATCGATCGCATGATCATCAGTAAGATCAGAGCGAGACAGGGCCGTCTCCAGAAATTCGAGGTCCCAGAACAAAATGTAAAGTGGGGCTCTAAAATATATAAAAATAATATATCGAATATAATTAATATATTTTTTCATACAATTATGTAACATTAGTACGTATTATTTCAAACATTATTTTGAAATATATCAAACGAGAATGGTAAAACTATAAAAATAGAACTAACCTCATGTTCTACTAAAGAGCAGCATTCTTCTCGCATTCTTAGAAATAAAATCTTCAATTATATCTTCATAGTTGATCTCTAGGATATTATTTTCAATTACTATTGTCACCAACTCATTGAGTCTTTCTTACGTCATAGTAGAACGCAAATAGAGTTTCAATAACTTGAGTTTAGAAAAACACATTTTCGAAGATGCAACAGTAACAAAAATAGTTAACAAAATTCTATATGCAATAATGCAATAGTAACTACTTGGGGGCCCCTCTATTTGGGGGGCCCTGTGCCGTCGCCCAGCTCGTCCGGGGCCATGACGGGCCTGGAGCGAGAGCACTGCATCGGCAGCAGTTGAGCATGCACCCGATGTTCACATATATACACACGACGACCCCGTTGCGCTGCTTGATGGAATGGTTGTTGCTTGGATTCAATCCATGGAGCCGAAGGCGGCCGCCCGGGGGCCCGGGGGGGGGGGGGGGGGTGGGGGGGGGGGGGTGCGATCTAACAAAACTCCCTAGCTCTCTGGGGAAAACGAAAACCCAACGACCTGCACAAACGCGTACGGTTACCTCCTCCTCCTCCTCCTTCGTCCCAATTAAGCCTGATCGAAGCAGCTGCTCCCTGCTAGCAGCACCACGACTTGATTCCTTCCCTCCAGAGTCCAGACCAAAGACACCACACACTCTGCTCGCACCGGCAATGTTGCTTCGACCTGTTCCTGCTTATTAACCTCCGATCCACGGCTACCCTGTAGCCTGCCGCTAGCTGCTAGAACCCTACTAAACGAATAGCCACCATCAGCTAGCTAGCGTACTAGCAGATGGCCCAGGCAAGTTCTCGAAAAAAAAGTACTATTAGCTAGCCCATACCTCTCATCAGTATCGTGCCGTGCATGAGAGCAAGAAAGACACGAAGGAAAATGAACAGTAGTACAGGGGTACTATAGTAGGTCGTTTTTTTTTTTAAAAAAAAGGCTGCTAACGAGAAGGAAAAAAAAAAGGCGCGGGACCTGATGAATTAGGTGGTGGGGGGAATTAATTAGTGCACGGTTTGGTTGGCAACTTTGCATGGCTTGAGGAGGAGGGAGCCGAGAGCCGCGCGCGCCTTTTTCCGTTGTGGCGTGGGCTAGCCAAACGGCTCAATCATGCAGGTTACTCATGCAAGGCAAGTGCGCATCACGCCATCTCCCCTTTTCTGACGGCGACGGCCTCTTAGCTTTCTCCCCCCTCCTGGCTCCTCCTCCTCCTCCTCGCCGTAGCCGTGTAGCGGCAGAGCCGGCGTTCGGCGGCAGCACCAACCACTCCCCCCTCCTCCTGCCGCGCGCGCGGGAGAGGAGCGAGAGGAGGCCGCGGCCGGCAGCGACCACGCGCGTCGCGATGTGCAATGCGGCCGGCCCGTGCGTGCGTAATCAGATGTGCAATGCGGCCACTGAGCTGCGTCGCTCCGGGCTTGCATAACTTCAAAGAGGAGCCAGGCCACCATATGATGATGCGCTCCCGCCCTCATTCCCTCGCTAGCTTCTACTCCTTCGGTCTTGGAACTGGAATGTATGTAAGGTATCGGAGGTTCAGAGAATTCATTCCGTCCTGAAATGTATGTAACATATCGAAAGGTTCAAAATTTATATCTGAATATAATAAGACGTTCTAAGAATTTTTTATAAGTATTTAAGAAAATCATTTAATTGTTCATAGCTCTTAGTTGCATACTTACTTTTTTTTCTTTACTTTAATTACGGCAGTTAAACTAAGAGCTCTTGGAGAGTATATGCATCTTTCATTCGCTCATTTAATCTGTTCAAAAATTTCTAGAATGCCTTACACTACACGACGAAAGCTTACTACACCCAGTTCCAGGGTTGTCATCACCTTTTCCTTCCACTCTCCCTCGCTCTTGTGCTGTGTTTTGCTTTCCTTTCTAGATTAAGGAGGCAGCAAGCATGTCAGGGCGTCCGCAATGGTTAGCTATTTAGCTAGTTATGTGGCAATAGAAAAGTAGGAGAGAGAATAGTCACTAGCGATGAGCAAATAGCTGATCTATTTCACATAATCCAAAGAACATGTGAGAGGAAGAGGAACATGTTGGTCTAATAGTATAAAATAGTCTTTTTTTTTATCTCTCATCTCTACATCAGCAGAAACTATGTAGCTAGTTCTATATTACCACCGGGGACGGCCGCACGATCATCAAGCAGCCTCGCGTAACGTGAGAATCCTGCTGCAGGATCCTTTACCTTTTTGTTCTCCCCACAACAGGGACACGCACTCGATCACCACGGTAAATCATTGCTGCTGGTTATTGTTAGTGGGGGCCCTATATACGGTGTGATTCGATCCCTTCTTCGCTAAATGTCATGCATGCACTCATGCACGATATGATTTTTCACTACCAGTCTACCACCACCACGTACGCGTACACGTGGACGCGTCACGCGCGCGATAGCTAGCTAGCTCTGATGATGAAACTCTCACTGATGATCCACGGGTGGTGGTGCATTCCCTTTTCCTTCCTTTCTCTTTCGACTACGTGTCTGTCCGAAGCCCGAAGGAGAGTCAACGTCAGATACCCAGGCGTACCAGCACAGCACGGCATGCATGCCGGTCGACGTACGTAGTAGTAGCAGTTGTTCGTGTCCGGGCGGCCGGCTAGCTACCAGCTCGATCGGTACTGAAACTGGAGTTCCCTTGAAGGAATAAAAACTGATACGAAAAGGGAGAGAGCGACGTCTAGATACACTGACGCAAGTTGTGTCCAACGCATTATTATACGTGTTGTTGTCGCCCTTTCCCTCCCCGCGCTTTTTTCCCTTGCGGGTGAAAGAGGCCCGGCCGGCCGGCTTGTCTTTTAACCACTGTTGCTCGCGGCTACTACCTCGACTGAAAGGGATCGGAAAACCTAGCTGCCTGCCATGGTGAGAGTCTGAGAGGTAACTTCCCGGGCAGAAGATCTTCTGAACGGTATCTGTGGACACAGTATCCGATTCGGCGACATGTTTAATTTACTTTACTGATATGATGCATGCCTTGAGCTTCACTCTAGCGACATGTTTAATTTACTTTACTGTCATGCAGCAGGTTTATTACCTGGCGAGATGTCAATTATTGCTGAAAGCTTTCGCACTTTAGCGGGCATCATATCTCTAGTGAAGTCAAAACTCTCACCGAAACCCATAGAAATAAATTGTCACTAATAATCATCGATCTGACAGAAGAGTACCATTGTACGTACCCCAGCATTGATCTCAGCCAAGCAACCAAACCCACTCCCAGCTCTCTGACGAATGAAGGGGGCGATCGGACAAGCACATGAGTTCCATGCATGGCTGGTATCCTTTTGCTTGCCAGCTCCAGCATGTGTGCCCCCAAATCTTCCAAGAAACAGGTCACCTGTCTAATGAGTGAGTGAATGCAGGGGTACTTCACTGTCCATGCATGCAGTTGCAGCTGATGAGCTGAGAGCAGTTCGATCAGACGAGCACAATGCAACAAGTGCACGACCGTTAGGGGCTTGTAGCTAGATAGGAACGAGAGTACCAAGCTATAGCCAGGTCCCCAACTGAAATCTAGCGAGCGGTGTGGAGAAGTACAGCAGCAGCAGCAGCAGGCTGGAGACGCTAAGCGCGACCCTGATAGGCCACCAAACTCCCATCCCACACGGCCCGTGCTTGCAACCTCGGGTGGATGGTCTCCGTGCTACGCTAACCTGCATGCTTTCTCCGATGCACGCTAGCTAGCCCGGCCCTCCCCCCCCCCCCCCCCCCCCCCCCCCCCCCCGCTACATCATTGTCGACGATCCCTTGCGGTTGCAGGCCTCCTCGGCAACTCTCTCTCTCTCTCTCTCTCTCTCTCTCTCTCTCTCTCTCTCTCTCTCTCTCTCTGCATAGTAGTATACTACTATACTGGTGGTTGTCATCATTTGGCACTAGTCTTCAAGTTACACTAACGAGGGGTACTAGTACTAATCCCGGTACTCAGCGGCTTAAACAACTACAGTTTGCCCGTGTACATATGTTTCCAGTTTCCCCTCGTGACAACAATAATACACTCTATTGTCAAGAACAAGTAACAATAATAGTGTCGTCTGCTCATAAGGAAAAATAAATAAATAAAGAACTACTGTACCCTGCACGGCACGACCGCACGAGTTGAGTTTCTTGCACCCACTGATTAAAGAACCGGAAAACCTCCCAAAAAGGTCAGCACACACGAGCTCCACCATGCACGCTGCCACCACCTTTAACTTGGCGCTTTGTTTGTTTTTCTGGCGTGCGAGCCAAGTGCGGGTTCTTTCCTGCATGATCATGCGGCTTGAGCTTTGCTGTATCTGTATGATCGCCCGGCAGGGCCCTCGCTCGATGGCTTTTAGTGTGCTGAACGCCTGAATGATTGCGCAATTGATCGATCGCCGGCCGGCGTCCTCAACCTCAAGGCAACAAGCAGCCGAGGTACTACCGATCGGTCCGTAGAACTGAACATCTGTATCGCGCTTCCCCTTTATTTCCTTTCTTGCTGGTCGTCGTACGATTATTATTGTCAGGTGCGCGCGTATGAACAGCTGCTAGCTAGCTACTCCCTCTGTTTCAAATTATAAGTCATTCCAAAAATCTTGGAGAGTAAAAGTTTTTCAAATTTGACCAAATTTATATGACAAGATAATAACATTTATGAGACTAATTAATTATTATTAGATTCTTTGTTAGCTATATTTTCATAGTGTACCTATTTGATGTCATAAATCTTTATATTTCTCTTTATAATTTTGGTCAAACTTTGAGATGCTTTGACTCTCCAAAATTCTTAGAATGACTTATAATTTGGAACAGAGGGAGTAGCTGCTTGTTCTTCAGTGATGCGGAGTATCCATCTGGGACCCTCCGGTTGATTGTTTGGTTTTGCGCCGGTATCGATCCATCGATCCCTTAAAGCTAGCTTTTTCTTGTAGCTGATGAGACCGGAGCGGTTATTATGTGATTTCCACCTAGCTTTCAGAGGTAACTTTCAGGCTTTTGACAAATGTTTCTAGAACTAGTAGTACGTTGGCTACACCATGTTGATGCTGCTCCATAGTACAACATTCCCACCACGCCCACGAAACTGCGTCATTTTGTTTTTTTAAACCAAAACTTCTCATTTATTTTATAACTCCCTAAACTGTCTGAATTGATCAATTCATTTTCTGCGATTTAGGCTAAAAACCAAGGCTCAACTTCACATACAAGTAAGTGCAGAATTTGTATCTAAGATGCGCAATAAGATTTTGTTCATGTGTTTCCATGCACTCACCGCGTAAGGTCTCGTATCGTAGATTCCAGGCCTAGCTGCACACGCCAAAAACGATCAAACCTGCATCGCGTCGTAACTGGGGCTGGTCGACGACAGACAAGTCTGCTGCTGCTGGTACGACGATCACATTGACCTCGCGACATTTTCCCTTCCCGACAGTTTGGACCAAGATACGGACGGTGGCCTGGCACGTCTTGAACAAAACGGTCAGAAATCCGACGACACCACCAGATACTCTGCAGACCGACACCGTTTCCTGCGGTTTCCGGCATCCGGCTCCGGCGAGCCCCTTTCGGGCGTCCGCGGACCGAAGCTGCTCGGCGCGCGCGCGCGCGCTGCGGGGCCGACGACGCCCGACGCCACGGTTGGCTGGAACTGTCGGCGGCCTCACCGCGCGCGCAGGATCATCGGCACCCGCGGATCGGGGGAGACAGTGATCTCCGCGAAAACGCCTTCCGCCTCCGGGTAAAATCAGCGCTGCTTTTACACGGAGGAGGACGACCCCGGCCGGCCCGACGCCGATCGATCAGGACGGGGCGCGACCAGTCGGCACCAACACCGTACCCTGCTACCGACGTGGCGGTCAGGTTCAGGGGCGAAGCCAGCCACAAATATCACCAGGGTCGCCACGTTTATGCAATGGGGTCAACAATAATAATAAATAGTAGATTTCTATAGGATTTACGAAATTTTATCGGGGTCTTGTGACCCCAATGCCAATGGGCAGCTCCGCCCCTGGTCAGGTTGGTTAGTTACTACTTAGAGCAAGTACTCCTAGAAGAGAGAGCAAGAGAGAGTGGATCGGGCGACTCGGCAGACGCAGGCGAAGAGCACTCTTCTCTATTCTATTTTTTGGAGTCGTTGTCCATGCTAGGGTACATACTGGGTCATACTCTTCCTGCTGCGTTGCACATTAAATACTATGTCCACGATAGATTTTATTTCGCCTCCCACGGGCGCAACCACTAAGGCTGTGTTTAGATGTTTTAGTGTAAAATTTTTGAAAGGGAATCTTACTAATTTGGAGTACTAAATAAAGTTTATTTACAAAACTCTTTGTAAATCACGAGACGAATCTAACGAGCCTAATTAATCCATAATTAGCGGATGGTTACTGTAGTATCGTTGTTGCAAATTATGGATCAAGTAAGGTCGTTAGATTCGTCTCGCGATTTACAACCCATCCGTATAAAAAATTTTGCAAATAGATTTTATTTAGTATTCCATGGATGTGTCAAAAACATGTGATGTGATATTTTTTGCCAAAATATTTTAGAATCTAAAGACGGCCAATTTTGCTCTTAGCAGAGCAGCTAGTGAGCAGGGTTGTGTTTAGATCCCTGGAAAAGGTGGAAGAAAAAATCACATCGGACATTGTAGCACACTGTAGCACTTTTCATTTGTTTGTGGTAAATATTGTCTTACTATGACCTAACTAGGCTCAAAAGATTCGTCTCGCAACGTACATCAAAACTATGCAATTAGTTTTTTTATTTATCTATATTTAGTACTCTATGCATGAGTCATTTGTTGTATTTAATGTTTCGATGTGATGGAGATGTGATGAAAAATTTGGAGTTTTTGTGAGATCTAAACACACGCAGGACTGGTGCTGCGTTTTTCCTAGCGCCCTGACGAGGTGACGAGGGACCTTAATTGTGGCGGCAAAAATCTCCGTCATATCTCCAACTAACCCGGCCCTGTTCGATTTCCTGTGTCTTTTCCCGTCCCCTGTCGGTCTGGCCCGCAACGCGCGACCCGCGACGCCAACCTCTGTCTGCACTCTGCTGCTGTTACAGCTTGCTCCCTCATCCTCTCTGACTCTGCGTCTCTTCCTCCCGAGCGCACCGCGCCATTTTTAATCCCACCTTCTCCCACAGACCAGAGGTATCTTGAGCTCCAATCCACTGCTGCTGTGCAAACATCTCTCTCTCTCTCTCTCTCTCTCTCTCTCTCTCTCTCTCTCTCTCTCTCTCTCTCTCTCCCCTCGTCCGGCTTGCTTCGAACCCACTTGATCGCTGCGTCGCCTCGCCTCCCTCCCCTTCCAGCTCCCTCTCCCCCCGTACGTGCGCAGTTCTCGGCACGCTTCCCCATATAAACCCACCCCTGCGGCCGCTCTCGGGGAATAGAGGTGCACAGGCAGTGACGGGCGCACGCATACCGACGGACGAGGTAGGCTGCTCATCACCCATCCCTGTTCCCCCGGCCGCCCGTGTCGGGCGGAGGCGGGACGCGCGCGGGATCGGAATGGGACGCCACGCCCACGCGGGCTCCGCCGCCGCCGGCGTGCAGCACAAGCTGCGCAAGGGCCTCTGGTCGCCCGAGGAGGACGACAAGCTCTACAGCCACATCATCCGCTACGGCGTCGGCTGCTGGAGCTCCGTGCCCAAGCTCGCGGGCCTCCAGAGGTGCGGCAAGAGCTGCCGGCTCCGGTGGATCAACTACCTCCGCCCCGACCTCAAGCGGGGCAGCTTCTCGCAGCTGGAGGAGGACGCCATCGTCGGCCTGCACGAGATCCTCGGCAACAGGTAGTAGGAGATTGCAATGCGGTTGTGAAAATTCAGCGCCGCCGCTATATCATATATCGGTGGATTGATTCCGGTGGGGCTGGTGCATGCAGGTGGTCGCAGATCGCGTCGCACTTGCCGGGCCGGACGGACAACGAGATCAAGAACTTCTGGAACAGCTGCCTCAAGAAGAAGCTGCGCCAGCGCGGCATCGACCCCACCACCCACAAGCCCATCTCCGCCGACGCCGCGGCGGCGGCGGCGGCGACATTGGACCAGCTGGCGTCGCAGGAACACAAGCCGCCAGCCGCCGCCGCCGACGCAGGCGGCTTCGCGCCGAAGCAGCAGCAGCAGCACCAGCAGGTGTTCGACCCGTTCCCGCTGACCGACAGCTTCGGCGGCGGCTTCGACGCGGCTGGTGGCCCCGCGCTGTACGGCCACCTGGGCGGCGGCGGCAAGCAGGACGCGGCCGCGTTCGTGGACTACAGCAGCGTGCTGGACGTGTCGGAGAACCTGGGCTACGGCGAGAGCTCCAGCAACAGCAGCAACTGGAACTGCGCCCCGGAGGCGAGCAATGCGCTCGACGGCAGCGAGGCGGCGGCGCAGCTGCACTGGGCCTCCGGCGAGGAGCAGTCGCTCGAGCACAAGTTCCTGCTGCCCTGCCACGGGCAGCAGGAGCAGAGCCTGCCGCATTTCGACTTCGACATCAGCCGGGGCGCCGTGGTCGGCGACTTCAACCTCGAGTTCTTCTGAGGTTTCAACCTGTGAATTCCAGTTCCGGCGACATAAATTACCACCGTATATACACTGTTCCTAAAGGCATTTCACACAGACCAAACGGAAGCTTAGAGACTGTGCTTTAATTTGTTAATCCCCCTAGTCGTCCTTCTTACTCCTCCTCCTTAGTCCTTAACAATGTCTCTTTTTAACGTTTCTTTGTTCTGTTTTCAGCATGGGTAAAATAAAGGCATATATACAAATATAGTACAAGTGTAAACACAGTGTAGTTGCTATATACTGTATACAGTACTAAGGTTTTGTAAGAATAAGTTTCTTACTTCACTTTCTGTACCAGTGTACCCAGTCCAGTGACTCTTGTCTAATTGTCTACCACTGAAAAAGGGACACTGTATAGATTTTTGGCGTTTGCATTCCTCATCTGAACGAAGAAAGAAACCAGAAGGTTCTCACTCACTAATTGCCTGGGGGCAGCAGGTCGCCGTCATGTTCCTCAGCTTTCCTTGATTTGTGTCCTACGAAAAGCAGTGAGGAGGACAGCTACACCGGCCGCTGGAATCAGCCGTGCTAGTCAATTTCAACTGTTGATTTACGTGTGTACTAATATAACGCCCCTCCTTTTTTTTCCCGAAACAACAACTTCGTGGCGTCGTTAATGCTGCTGTTAGCTTGTAATCTAATCTTTCCCTCCGAACGTCGCCTCTCGCTAAAAGGTAGTAGTACCACGACGACATGCAGGCAGCACTGCCGTGGCACTGAATAATGCAACTCATCAGCGCACCTCCTAGCTAAGCTAGCTGGTAGCTGAGAAAACATACGACATTTGCTGATGGCGTGAACGCGATGGCTGCCATGAGTTTAGGTTAGGGATGGAGGAGGATTTGCTGAGTTTGCTGCTTCCTTAGGTTCTGAATATATGACGTTTTTCGATTGAATTGATTGCTTGGTCTAGACATCATACATTATTTGAAAACAAAGTGAGTACGCTTCTTTTTTTTTTTGCCCCTTGAAGCTTGTCTTGTTGGCAAATGAAAAATATCTATACCGGCCTGCAAGCTACTGGAGGTGGAGCCCCACAATTGCAATAGCTTGTGTCCATGTAAGAATTAATTTCTACGTGTTTCCTTGTTAATGCTGGTGTTAGCGTCTAATCTAATCCTCCGCTCCGGAGGCCACTTTTGCTGAAAGGTCCTGGTCTCTAGTACGTGCACCACTGCCATTGACAGACACTGAACGATGTACCATAGTCCTGCCGTGTTCGAAGAGAAACAGGGTTCGAGCGCAATTAAAGAAAGACGTGAACAACCCTCGCTGACCCCGTCGGCGGCCGCCGCCCCGGCCCCGCCCTTCTCTCTCTCTCAAACGAACCAGAAGACGGAGGGGACGGTGAAAGGATAGAGGATCAAGGAGGTAATTGGGATTTTTTCAAATTTTTAGAAGATTCTTAATCTAGACTAGTATTGTCTAATTTACAAATTTAAAACCTAATAACTAGAGCACACTAGTAAAGAATTCTTAGATAGAAAAACACACTAACATGTTCATTTTGCTTAGAAAAAGCCACACTAGCAACAACAAGTCCTAAACAAAGATTCACACTACCATACAAATTGTCCTAGTCAAACTACAAGCAAATAAGAGTAAGACCAAGAACACAAAAATTTAATTGCTTGAAGTAAATGCAAAGGACACGAGACAACCAGATTTTTTCCCGTGGTATCGAGGAGTTGACGCTCCCACTACTACAGATTGGGTCATTTGTCCCTGTTCCAAAGCACCATTTGTCCCGGTTTTGGAACCGGGATTCGGCTGCCGGGACAAAAGCTTTGGAGGTTTTTGTCCCGGGTGGTAGAACCGGGACAAAATGTCCCTCACGCTAAAAAAATTTTGTGCCCTGCGGGATTCGAACCCAAGACCTATTGCCTGGCGCATGGCTTCCTTGCCAACTCACATAAGTAGTTCATGTGACTTAGTAAAGAATAATTTCCTTTTGAACTATCACGTGGAGGGACCTTTTGTCCGGGTTGGTGCCACCAACCGGGACAAAAGGGTCACCCTTTAGTCCGGGTTGGTGTTGCCAATCGGGACAAAAGGGTTGTGCCTTTTATCCCGGATGGAGCCACCAACCGGGATAAAAGGGGGTCCTTTTGTCCCGGTTGGTGCCTCCAACCGGGACAAAAGACCTCTGTCCCCACCGCTAGCCCGGCTAGCCGTTGGACCCGGGACAAAAGCCACCTTTTGTCCCGGGCCCAAAAGCAGCCGGGACAAATGGCTTGGAACAAAGGACTGTTCTGTAGTAGTGTCCCCCCTAATCCATGTTGGAGCACCCACACAAGGGTATCACTCTCTTGCTTCACCAAGGAGCAAGTGATCACTAAGAATGCTCCTTCTCCATCTCCGAAACGGCGAGCTTCACACCGTGTACAAGCTTTTTGTCTTGGGGCTCCCACAAACTCCAAGAGCTCACCAAGAATCTCCCGATCACCAAGACCGTCTAGGTGCCGTCAAATACCAAGAGTAACAAATTCCTAAGCCTTTACTTGACCTACACTCAGTTGGGTCTAACTCAAGCACACTTGTTACACTTGCAAAGGTTGAATTCTTCAAAGTTAAAGCACAATCAATGCACTAGATTTTCATCTCATTGATCAAAGCACTCTATTTACTTATCAAGGGTGGTCTCAGGTATTCAATGCGTCAAAGACAACTTAAATGAGTCAGGGGTGGCTTTATATAGAGTAGAGAGGGTCACATAGCCATTGGAAGTCCACTGCAGAAAAATCGTGACCATCGAAAGAACCTACGAGTTAGGAAGTGAAGGCGTCGGTTCAACCGGTCTCTCTATGTCTAAATAGTAGCAATTGGAGGTTCTAACACAATATCCACTTGTGTCATTGTACCGGTGCATGCTCCGAAGTGGCATCGGTTCAATCGGTGCCGCTGCCGGGGACGCAACGCGACAGAGCGCCGCCGCAAGCTCGCAAGCATGAGCAGCGCCATGGGAGCGTTAACGATTTGCTCAGGACGGCGTACGTGCGGCACTGAACACGGGAGGCCAACTTTTCGCTGGGAAATCATTGAGTTCTAGGCCGCGCCGTGGATAAGCAGGCAGGCAAAGCATCTCGGCCGATCTGTCTTGCACTATTGTCCGGGTCATTAACAACCACAATTAATCAAGCCAGGGGGCCGGCCGGGCGGCCAGCCAGACCGGGCAACGGCACGATGGCGAGCGAAAGAGCACGAGGGGATCAATGATTGGGGCGGCACAGTTCAGCCGCGCCGCGCCGTGGAGTGCCAGCCGGCCAGCCCGATCGGCGGCGCGGCGGCGAAGAAGACCGACCGCACGGCAGGCGCGAGCGAGGGAGAGGACCAGAAGAAGAGCAGCCTGCGGCTCCGCTCGCGGCCGCGGTGATTGGTCGATCGGGCCGCACGGGGAGGAATGAAGAGGCCTCGCTCGGGGCAGGCAGAGGCAGGCGCTGTCGCGCATTGAATTTGATGAAGCACGGCGGTCGGCGGCAGGCTGGCGCGCGCTGTTTCTGCCGCCGTACGGCGGCGCGCGTTGGCGCGGCAGGGAGGCAAGCGCGCGGCACGGCCCTCCTGCAGCAAGGCAAGGCACCGCGCGCACAAGCTTGCTGCTCGCGCGTCGCTGGCGCTGCTGCTCGGATGGGCTCTGCCGCAACGTGCTGCAGATCAGTGGCCCGAGGATGGCCCGGCCGATGGCGAGGCAGCCTTGGGGCGGCCCAGTGGCCGCCACGTTCCCATGCCAATTTCCTCTCCAGTCCACCCGCCCCGCACCGCGCCGCGCGGCCTGGTTAACACTGGGTTCGGAGCAAAATCGCAAGCTGTTCGTAGGCTTTAACACTAACCTGACAGCCAACATCTCGATCGATAACAACATAGACACGACACAGGCCCCAAGTACCTCGAACCAAACCTAAACGAAAGTCGTCCGTACCCAAATCCTTCTAAGCAGCAGTACACATCTACAGTACAAACTGGTGCCACAGAGAACACGGTGCACGGCAAACCAACCAAACGAGGACACGATACACAGACACGGCTTGCGATGTGACGCTCCCAAACCCAGCCGACGAGACGCGCCGTGCTCGCTCAGTGGTGGTGTCCCGGGAGCTTCTCCTTGATCTTGTCCATGAGGCCCTTCTTCTCGTGCGCCCCCGCTGCATGCGTCCCCGTGGCCGCCGCCGCGGCGGGCGCCGCGGCGTGCTGCCCGCCGGCCTTGGCGCGCTCCTCGTGCCTGTGGGTGCCCGGGAGCTTCTCCTTGATCTTCTCCTTGAGGCTCTTCTTTTTCCGCCGCCCGCCCTGCCCGTCGTCCTCCGAGGACGAGCTGGAGCTCGAGCTGCCGGAGCGCGCCAGCTTCTCGCCGAGCGTCGTGTGGTGCCCCTCCTCCCTGGTCGGCTGAAGCTGGCTGCTGCCGAACGTGATCTCCTCCTCCACCACGGCCGGCTGGATGACCCGGCCTCCCATGCCCGCCGCTGCGCCCGCGCCGCCGCCGCCGACCATGCCCTCGTACGCGAGCGCCGGTTCGCCGGGCGCGACACCGCCACCGACCGCGGTGACGCCCTCGCGCGGGTACGCCGCGTCCGTGCCGTACTCACCCGGCGACGGCGCCGGCGCCACGTACCCGGCCGCGCCCGCGGCGTCGCCTGCTGCGCCGTACAGGGGGGGAGCACCGCCGGCGGCCGGCTCCCTCGGGACGGGGTTGCCGTACTGGTCCACCGGCGGCACGGGGTTCCCGTACTGGTCGACGCGCGGGTACGGGTGCCCGTACTCCCCCTGGTACTCCGCCATTGCCCCCTCCCTCCCTCTTCCGACGAGCTAGCTTCCCCTCCTCTCCGATCTGCGACAGACAGCGAGCGTGCCGGCTGCGACGGCTGTTGTTCTCGTGGTTGTACCGGATGGGAATGGACGCGAGATGAGTGTGCCCGTATATATGCTCGAGGAACAGGGCGACAGGTCGGGACGACACGCGCGCACGCATGCGGCCACGAAGGGCCGCGGCGCGTGACCAGGGGAGGGCACGTGTCCGCCGGCGTGCCACGTTGCCTCGCATCTTGAGGTCATCGAACTGTGTACAGCAACGCGGCATTCGCACGCACCTGTACGAGGTAGCGAGACAAAGTGGAGCTGCGAACGAGCCGCAGCTCGGTTGGCTGGGTCCGCTCGGTGGAGCGCCCGCCGTCCGCCCGCACCTGTACGAGTTAGCGAGACAAAGTGGAGCTGCGAACGAGCCGCAGCTCGGTTGGCTGGGTCCGCTCGGTGGAGCGCCCGCCGTCCGCCCGCGTTCGAGCGCCGCTCGATGCGGATTTCGCACCCGGGAATAGTAGAATCCCTAAATAATCTCAGATGAACCTCTCAACGCGTGGAGCCACAAAGGGACTGCGATGCGCCCATCGCCGGAGCCTCGATGACTCTAGTGATCTCTTCAAAGACGCGTCTTGATATCTGTGTATAGTTGTAGGTCTGGTTGTATACTTGTGGTGTGTGAGGTGTGCGTGTGTGTGGTGTAGGTGTGTGTTTGTATACGAATAGATGCTACAGCTTTATCCAGATGAGAGGCTTCAAAAAAAAGAGACAAAGTGGAGCTGCTCACGTTGCTGTACTGCTCTTGGTGTCTGACTCTGAATCAGGCTGAACATCCGAGCCGGTCGGTGGTCATGAAAACCAGAACGGGACAAAACACTGAATTAATAACAAAGAATTATTCACATCGATATCCACCGTCGCAGGATAAGTGAGGGCTGCATGGCGAGTACTCTGAAGAAGGTAAGAGATACCTTGCATTCATACAGTATACCAGTCTTCAGACAGAGGACAGTGTCTGGCTCCAGTGGTCGGCGTTGGGGGATGTTGCTGTCTTGGGGAGCGGTGGCAGAGTTATCCGCAACCGGGTCCTCACTGCGACGGCGACGGCGACGGCGCCGCCTCTGTCGTGCCTTCTTCGACCCGCAGGCTGTTTTCGCGCCGGTAGTGTGACTTCGCGCCCTGGGTTTACAACGGATTTCAAATCACTCAGTACAATTTTGATACCTGGTTAAACGGAGTGACATGCAATTACTCATGATGGCAGCAATGGCGCTCAAGCTAAGAGATGAATGAATAGCTAAGAGCTGAATAAAACATAGAAGCATGAACCTTTTAATTTTGTTAAGATGACCCGGCAAGAGGAAACCAGAAGACCATACAAGAGTATTAAGATGTGTAATGTGTTTTCTAAGGTTACTGTTTCCTGTCTTATGACAACAACAGCGGTAGATATAATTTATAGCAAACGATGCGTTTGCTCTGGGACATATGAAACTGCTGAAAGACTGTCAATTGGAATTTATTTTCGTAACAGCAAACGGTGAACATGGTGCGAATCTATCCATACCAGAGCATGCTTTCAACATAGATTTGCAGGATGACTCTAGGTTCTGCTATAACAAATCATGCATAATTTCAACAGATTTTGTAAATAACCCTGAAAGTAGAGCCATATATAACTTCAGTGAAAAAGGGACTTGTGTACCATAGTATTTGACCTTCAGTAGTGACATTAATAAATTAAAACCGGATTCAATGTTTGGCATATATAGTGCGCCTTAATAAAAAAATGGTACAGCCAACTTCAGTCCTTATGAGGTATAGAGAAGGTAATAAAAATGATATGCACATAAGAGATGAAAGATTAATGCCATTCAGCTCGTTATTCCTTAGGCCTTCATCAATTCTTTCCTGACCTGCCAAACTATCTGGAAAACTTGAACGCTAAAAGAAAACTTACTTGAAAGATTGACCCCAGCTTTTTCAACCCTCTTGCTCTCAACTTCAGCACATCTCTGGGAATGTCATTTTCTTTCAAAACCTGGAGAAAGGGGGAAATAACTAAATGTGCAATGCCAAATATTGTTCATTTTTCTACTCGAATGTTCATATTATAAAGGACTTATAAATATACATACATGATAAAGTAAACAAAGGAATGGCTGAATACAGTGCTTACTGCTTGGCAGACATGTGAAAGTGTTGACTCAATGTCAACCACATTAATTTTCCACAAAGAATTGAGCATTGCATCTTTTTTCTCTTCAATAGTCTTGATAAGCTGCTCTTCCTTGTTGTCACCCTCCTCGATCTTTTTCATCCCTTCTTGTAGCTGTATCAGAGAAATTGCACCTATAGTAGGAGTGTAGGAGTCACTGAAGAATAAGCTCATCTTTAACCAAAAAGAGGGTAATTCAATATCCTTGGATTTACCTGCAGCAGCATTAACCTGCGATTTTACATGGTGGCCCTTATCCCTTACCCACTCAGCTATGAATGGTACACCCATATACAGTTTGCTTTTTCCAAGCTCTCTTGCTGCTTGTCGAACATAAATATGGCCGATAGTGTGAAGCATAGCCTCACCGAAAGCTGAAAAGACATCAGTGAAATCTTTATAATTTTCAAACCTAAGGATGCAAATGAACCCCTGGATCCCATAATACAATTGCACAATTTAGAGTCCTAGAAGCATTATTGAAGCAACAGGGAAATGAAGTAATGAATGAAAATAACAATAACACGCATGCACATAGCAACAAAGTTGAATGAAAGTGCCTGTATGGAGATGAAAAATTGAAAACAGAGGATCTTTGAACTTACCAGCTTGAGACAAACGCTGAGCTTCTGCATTTGCCCAGTCACCAAACTCGTCTTGGTTCCCATCAACATACAGCTGGAGCCGCTCCTTTAGAATCTGAGTAAGTTTTTGCTCTCTTTCAGTTTGCACGTCCTGCAAATCAATGAGGTTATGAAGATCTGCACTTAGAGCATCAATTCCTGAGACTGAGGATGTGTGGAAAAACATCCATAATTACAGCAGCACCAGCATACCTTTATCTTCTCTTGAACCCTTGTCCTTGCCTCAGGTGTAGTTGATTCCTCCTCAATCTCTACCGAAGCAACGGATGCTAGTGCAAGTTGACCGACATAATCTTCAAAATGTTCACTCCCAAAAAGCATCCCAAAGACAGCAGTTGGATCAATCATGTTATCTCTGAAAAATCATTACAAAAAATTTAGTGACAGAATCAAATATGAATGATATAGTAACTCCTATAAGGTAAATGCAATAACCAAATAAAGTTCATGGTAATCCACTTCTCCTAAAAAAGTTTTTTTTTTCTGATCCTGTGTTTCAGCAATTAGCTTCTGAAGACAAGATGGGATTATAGATGATAAATTCAGGACTTACTGGGGAAGACCTTCCTTTCCATACTTGTCGTAAGACTCCTTTTTTACCGGATCACTTAGAACTTGATAGGCTTCACCTAATTCCTAGTTATGGTAACCGAACAATGGACGTCAGTAATTGTGGCAAGGTTACAATCTACAAGATAACTGAATCAAGTTTTGCAATGCGGAGATAAGAAACACCATATTCTTGTACTCAAATACGTGTTTAACCTTTGTATTTCTACAACGACCATGCGAACTCAACAGTTAAACGGCATACGGACAGAAACAAAACACAATTTTAAGGTGGCCATCTCGTAGTTTTTGAGTCCACGGTGGTATCTCTTAGTAGTATAATCGTTGTCACAACCACTCACTCTTATACCTATGCTGCACTCAGAATGCAACTAACAAAATTCACAGGAAGTCTGTAAAGCAGAACGCGCAAATGTACCTGAAACTTGCGTGCCGCGTCAGGGTTGCCGGGATTCTTGTCTGGGTGCACCAGCTTGGCCTTCAAAACCCCGAAAATCGCCAACAGATTCAAAATCAGGAAACAGGAACATACTGCGTGGAAACGACCACCATCGGCAATCAGGAAAGGGGAACACCCGCGCACCTTGAGGTAATAGGCCTTCTTGATCTGGGCCACTGAGGCGTCAGTGCTGACCTCCAGGATGTCGTAGTACGCACTGTCCTTCACCATTTCGGCTCCCGGCTCCCCTCTTCTTCTTCTTCTTCTTCTTGCCCGATCAAGCGGCAACCGAACCGCCAACGAACAACGCCGCGACGGGGAGGGCTCCGAGATCGGTTCCTGCCCGTGGCCGGAGGCGAGAGAGAGAAGAAAGGAGGAGTCGGGGAGGCCGAGGCGCGCACCTGGCCGGGAGCCCGGAGATGGTGGGCGTCAGTTGAGGCGATGGTGCGGTCAACATGGGAGAAAAGGCTCCTGCGCCGGGCCCACCCTGCGCCTGGCTCCCTTGTCCGGTCCTGGCGCCAGCCGCCGGAACAAAACTGCCAAAAGGCTTCCAGACTCCAGCGAAGCCAGGCTATAGCCGTTGGGCCGGTGAATCATTAGGCATGATTAAGCATTAAGGAATCACAATTGTTTATCAATTATTGCTCATGGCCATGCTTAGCGGCGCACCGATCTTCTCTTAGTTAGAGTTCCAGCAGCGGTCAAAAGAATTGTTACAAAAAGTTACATGACGGGCCAAGCCAGGCACGAGCATTCGTGCCAGGTGCCACGAATGGCGTGCTTATTTGGGCAAAGGGTTACATTTTTCATAGCCAACACAAGCAGCCTCAAACTAGGGAAAAACTAGTACTTACTAGGCTACTAAGGTTACAGAGGCTGCCAGCTGACCGCTGAACTCTACACCGGCGAGGTGGACAGCAGGAAAGCCGGCGTCGACCTCTGCAGCAGAACGCCGCAGAAGGGGCAAAGAGGTACAGCGGGTCCAGACAGGTCGAGCGATCCTTCGTCTTGGTTGGCGTCCAAATGGGACGCCTGCATGGTGAAGAATGACTGCGGCAGCAGCTTGTCGACCATGCCTCCGCAGCATACGCAGTGCCACACCGGCTGCAGGACGGAGCACAGGATCATGGACGCCCTGCACCGCGTCAGCGTGTGCCTCTCTCGGCAGATGGCTACATCGGCCGACTCGAAGTGGACCGGTGCAGAGCAGTAGGGGCAGGTTTCTTCGACAGAGTATCCACATGCGGAGTTGACCCTGCAGGAGGAAATTGGTTCTGTAAACCTATTTCGTGATGGCATTTCAGTGGAGTGGGCAAACTAGCAGGTCTGTTGACATTTACGATACGAAATTGGTTGAGAGATGATCAATGGAGTTAGTAAAACATACCTGTTTCCTAGATCTTTGATCCTAGATCTGAGATACTTGAGCTGGTTATGCACTTCTCCATCGTTCATAGTAACCCAAGAATCCATTTGGGCAACTCCGACAGGAAACCAGATGTTTTCAGTAGATGTATCATTGAACGAATATGCTGTCCTTTTCAGGACTGCAGCAAAGGTGAACCCCACCAGTCTCTCGCGAAGCTCTCTTTCACTCCTTATCAAAAGAGTGTTCCAGAACTCAGTTTTCGAGTCATTACCATTTTCAGCATCAGGACCAAGCTGCGCATGATTGCTGAGCATTACTTTTCTACAAATTATGTTCAGTAAGTGTAGCTTCCGCAAACTGACACTGGGCAGCATGTCCTGCCTTGAACATGATGGAGAATCGATAGAAACACACTGTGGATCACCTGAAAACAGAGCTGAGATCCACATATCCATCAAAGTCTCCAGAAAGGTGGGTGCATATTTCTTGAACCCTTGTAGCGCAGCTACAACATCCCATAAGGCAAGCCCCTTTTCAACATTTTCGTATTTCTTCAACGACCACAAAATGTTGGATCCCCACCACAAAAAGTTACTCGAGGATAAGATGGTAGACTGTGGATTGCAAACATCAATGCTCCTGTCTAATGGAATACCAACAAATTGACCACCAATCCAAATGAACTCAACCACCGCTTTTTGTGTCCTATTATTTTGATTAACACAATTATGACCATGTGAATGCATTTTCTGAATGTTATATCAAAGCAAAAAAAGATTTATACAAGGATCCCAGTACATTTCATAATGAACTATAAATGTATTACCTGGCTTGATACATCTGGTCTAAAACGTTCAGATCCAAACCATGGACCTGAAAAAGACAACGTTCATCAATTCTTACAGCTTATGCAGACAATTTTTACCTACAACTACTTCACTTGAGCAAAAAAGGTGCCAGATATAGAAGCCTAAAACATACCACAGCAATCATTTGTTCTCCAGGTGCTAGTGTAAGACCAAAGCATCGATTAGAGACTTCTGATAGCTGCATGCACATTCATGAGCCAAATATAAGGAAAAAAACACTTGGACATCAAGGAAGAGAACAGTTAATTATTTATTTTTTACATCTGTTGATTCTTTTGACTCCGGAAAATTTGTATGCACGGGAATTTCTTCAAGGTGGTTTCCGTTGTAGATCCAACAACGTGCAGAATTATCCTAAAAAAGTAGAAAAATGTTAAGAATCTGCAAATGATACAATGCTCAAGAAGAAGAAAGTTTTGAAAGACTAACAGAGGGCAAAGTATAGTATTTCAGCAGAGTTACTAATATAATCAACAATCAAGACCACCTTCATCTTTTCAAGTTATGAAACCACTCCTTCAGATAGTACCATAGTCGAAAAGAGGCTCATAAACTTTTAGTGGTGAAACAAGGCTTTTAGTATCAAAATTATGCTAGTTAATTTGTCATCTATGGTTTTATTTATTTATTTTCTCATGTGCAATTAGGTACATTCATAGTGAACGGTGTCTATCGTAGACAATGCTAATGTTCAAAATGATAGACTGACAAGAAAAAAAGAATGTGAGTATACAAGAAACCAAGTGCAGCCATAGCTGACGCACGTAGTCAACTCATACTTCAGCTCAAGTAATTTTTAACACAGATCCCACGTCTCCGGTTGCTGCTTTACTTCAACCCTCAAACTTTCAACATTTCAATAGTTTCAATTGACCTAACATCCAAAGAGATAGCAATCAAATAGTGCCACAGAAGAGTTAACTGACCTGACTGCAGCTGTATAAACAATAGCCATCCATACCCCACGACAAACCTGTCACCTATGGTAATGTTAGACATTTTTGTTTATTTTGCTAAAGAGAAAAGATTATCAACTAATGTGAAGTTTTACCACTTGATCATGTGCATGGCATGCATTGGTATTCTCAATTTTGCGGCTACATGTATTACATATCCATGTTTCCACTGACCCAGATACTCGTCCAATTGCCAAATTAACCTCGTACTGAGACCCGGCAGGTACAGCTAATGAAATTGCTGATACTGGAGCTGACAAATCAGTGGTGACCTGACAAAAGGAACATTTGGAGTGAGAACTTTAGTTGGAGAAGATAACTTTATAGCATAATAAGCATGCTACATCAAATTGATGTTGTGCACTAAAAAAATCGCATATATCATTCATGTCAAATATGAACAGTACTAGGTTGATGCTTGTTATGTACCTCGGCAACTAATGCAAAAGGCACTTCTTCTAAATTTGTACATCTATTTAAACCTTCAATATTCGCCAACCATATCTTCACACTGAGCAAAGAAATAAAATATTCACATGAGATATGAAACTTATACAGAAAGCGAACCATCAGCATATCAAATTTTGTAAATCAGACAGAAATGAACAAGAATCTTTAAGACATGGAGAAAACCATTTTCACCGCCACCCAGATATCTGGTGCAGAGAATGCTGTGCATCATCTTTAACATTGATTACTTAAATTAGTAAAAAATGCAGATGAAGGATTTTTTTTCTTCCTTTATCAAGACATAAACATGAAGCATTAGGCACATCACATGCCTATACAGGTCCTCCTGCTTATGCAGACATTTGACCAATTCCAAACACATAGCAGCTCAAAGTATGTTTTCAAAATATGATTATCATATATATCCCTTTTAACATGTCATTACTCATGAAGAGCTCACAAAAAGCCATGCAAACAACCAATACATGATACAGCTAAAGAAAGCAAATAACCATTTTCAAATAATACGCAATAATCATGCATTCATGCTCACCTTCCGTCTGAGCATCCAGTTGCTAAAAGCAGCGAGGATTTTGAAGAGCCTTCAGAGGAAACTTCCCAGGTTATGGCACTGACCCATGATTTATGAGCTTGCAAAACACCAATGAGCATCGGATCACTGTTAACCACGCCAGCATCTATTGTGTAGTATTCTGGCTTATATAGTTTCCAAAAAGACACATTTCCAGCCTTGGAGCCCACAGCAAGAATGCACCAATGCCTCCATAAACAAGAAATTTTATCACTTGATGACACAAGTGGAGACCATGCAACAATGACGGAAGACAAACGTGCATCACGGCAAGCATACTGCTTTGCCGTGATAAGAGGAGCAGATTTGTTTCCTCCATTGGAGGATAATGATGCTTTGGAATTTCCTGTGCTGCCTTGTCCATTTACAGAAACAGGTCCATGTCCATGTTTTGCAGTCTGGAGTCACAAATACAGCAGTGTTAAATAAACAATAATTCAAATAGAAAACAATCATGTGCAATATCCTACAAAATACCTTCACTTAGCATAATAATTTATTCTTCCTTTTGTTAAGTTAAGAAACAACATTGTTCTCCTTTTACAAATTGATAGAACAAACTGAAACTTCAGCCTAAATGTGGACGACTAAATTTGTACCTTTTTTGAAGACTTCTTCTCTGACTTAGAGCATGATTTCAATGAGAAGTCTGCATCATTTGAAGCATCTAAATCATCTTTGTTGCCATCATAAATATAATCGTCAACTCTACATATTACATTCAATAAAAAATATTCAAAACAAATTCAGGTACAGTATATCAATGCGAGAAAGATTGCCAAGAATGTTGACTTCTTGCGACAAAATAAATTTCGAGGTAAGATCTGTAATGTCCACAGATGAATGGGGTAGTGAATCCATGCAAACCAGCATTTCACAGTCCAAATAATAGCTAAATGATGTTTATTTAGATCATCTAGTGACTCCAAATATGGTGACTGTTTCTCTATTTGCAAAATTATGATATGGAAGCCGAAAATTATCATTCACCTTGGTAGTTTTCTTTTTCTCTGTCCAGGACCCCTGCGAGAAAGAGGATCTTGCAATTCACGAGTAGAACCTAAAACCTCTGTCTCTTCGGTATTTATATTCTTCTGATCATGAAAGAATATTTTGTGACCACACATTCAGACAGAAATATCATGCCACAATCAAAGAATAGAGCTCTCAGTGCTAGAGTGGAAGGTATTATACCAGAGAAGTCAAATGAGAACCATTATCCTCTCCAAAGTTTATAGTTTTGTAGTAGCTAAACAGCAATTGTGATATATCTGCAACCTGGACCAAGTGAAAGGTTCATAAGCACCAATAACAGCTACCTAGAACAAGTGATCACTCCTAATGAATACATGCAATGAAAAGACAAAAACTTAGCCTGGCCAGAACAAATTCGCAACAGGCAATTAAGACAATGCAAAAGCTAGTCCGTGAACAAAAGAATCAAGAACAAACCAAAACTGCAAATTGCAAGTTTTGTTCTGATAAGGTGGAACAATACTACAATAGTAAGAAAGCACTACAGAACAAATTTTGGCAGGCAACAAGGTAATGCAGTTATTGGTGAGCTGATCCCCACTATTTATTCAAGAAACGCTTGATTCCTCATATGCATTATGCATGGACCATTAAAACAATGGCGCTAAGCCAGACCCAGCACAAGAAAAATCAGTGCAGCGCAGAAATTCAGTTGGTAATTCAGACAAACTTCCTAGATTCTCATCTCATATATAAAACATTCATAAATTCAACATTGTTCACATAGCACAGAAAATGTTTACCTGAATCCATTCATCACAAATTTCCCAAATCGGTGACCGGTAAAGCTTCACATGACCATCCACAGTGCAAACAGCTAGCAAACATCTAGATGTGTCATCCATATACACATATGTTAAGTGCAGTAGGATGAGAAGATGAACTTCGAACAAAAATTACATCTAGATAAGATCATGTATAAATGAATACAATTTAAAATTGAATGTCAAAGATATATATACCCAGAGTTAGGTGCAAATCCTTGCGGAGACCATGAAATTGACCGGGCACATGGTTCGGCATCACGAGCTAGGGAAGTGGACACTAAACATGGCTCAAAGAGATCTGCAAAACATTGGTAATTGAGAACTTATGATCAAACAAAAATTCACCTACATGGCCACATTGGGCTTTTTTCATTCTTTCTTGAAAAGGCAGTAATGGAAAGCTTCATACGGACCTATAGAAGGCAAAATGGCATGGCCTTTGTTTAGGAGGTGGTTAGGTAGGTTGTGATGGAACATGCACTAGCCATTGTAGTTTGAATTTAACGGAGTAGAATATGACTAGTAAAACTGAAAGGTCCAACTAGCAAGACAGTTCAATCATTACAGTTCACAAGGTCCCATTTAGTTTTTAACAGCACCCTACATTCACACTGCAAAATTGACGTCAAAGAAACAAATTTCGGAATATGGTATAGTTGAAAATTAAGTCTCCAATGTCCCAAATAGTTAACAAAAATCTACAAGTTCAATACATCCTACGGGAGATCACTAAAGCAAAGGTCAAATTTACCTTCTCTGCTAACCACTCCTATAGGAAAAGGATCACAGCGACGAAGTCCAACCACTCCTCGAGGCCCATCAAGCGCAGCTGGGTTCTTAAATACGAACAAAAGAATCATGATGAGTGCAAGGTCAGGCAATCCAGATTCCATACATAACTACCATGGCACCTGAACATATGCGACCTGAACGTGAAACGTCTTACAGTGATGGGATTGCACTTACCAGAATAGTGACAATGTGACCAGACGCGACAGCCACCAAATTGTCACTTGACCAAGCAATGGCATTTGGGTAAGACGGAGAAGCAATCAGTGTCACGGCATGGTACTGCGAAGCCATGGCACTCATGGCCAAGCATATCTACTTATCTAGCAGCGAAATTAAGCTCCAACTCTGCAAAAAAAAAACCAACAGTTGACTTATGTTTGCTGGTTCAGATGTAAACAGGATTGTAACATGAAAACTACTTACGCGCCCACAGACCAAAGATCAAAGAGTCAAAGACCAAACCAGCACAGAACTGAACGAGCTGAGGAAGGGAGCAAATCCTACCTAATCCCGCCGTCCTGCGACCGGGTCGAGCATGCGGTGGCCGGCTGGCGCCCTGGCCGCGCGATGCCGCCCCGATTCCCTCGGCGGCTCGGCGCTGGCAGCTGGCGCCGCTCGCCGCCTAGGGTTTAGCCCCGTCGCGGCGCGAGACCGTGGTTCCTCGAGGGAGAGTCCAGGACAGGGACTACTAGAGTGCCTGAGCTCCCGTGATCTCGAGCAGATCCTCCTCGGTGGCCGATTTCGGCCCAATATCTCCAGCCCAACAAGCAAAGAAAAGGAAAGAAAAAGGCTCAGAATCCCGTTCCCGTCCGGGTATCCGCCCGGGGCAAGCCGCCGCTGCCTTGACCGCGCCGGATTTTTTTTTAACCTATTTTTAAGTTTTGATTTAACTCTTTTGATCGCGCTAATCAAACAGGCTGTCGTGCTATATGCATTGGCTTGAAAAAGTGTACTACGTTGGCACGCTCCAGAGCGCTCGAAAGGGATCTGCCAGTATATATTACACATGTCAAATTTGTCACGCCACTCCAACCGACATAACAGTATAGTCTTATCATGCCACCCCTCGTCGGCGTGACAAGACCTGACCTTAGAAGAATCATATTTATTCATACGAATTTGGACGAAGATGATTTCTATATGAAAATTGTAGCTCTCAACGAGATCTACAACTTTGTAGTTTTGAGTTTTTTCATTTGAAGTCATTAAGATGCTTTAAATAATTTATTTAAAATTTTAACAACATATTAAGCACTTGTGCTTTTATCGGATCATCTCCAACTTGATGTGTTTATCGTGATTCCACCAATTAAGTTCTATATAACATTTGATATATGGAACAGTATGAACTAAGTTATAATAATTTAATAACAAATATAATGAGAAACCAAACTATATAATTGTTGAATATAGAATATAATGTAACATTTTAGATTTAATGGTAGTTATAAGCTAGATCAATAGATCAAGTAACTTGTTGAAAGATTAAGATCTTAAAATATCTATCTTTTGAGCTGATAGACATGACTTTCCTCTTCCCTTGTGATAAGTTTTAATACTGTGATTTCAAATTACTAAGACTGTACATATGATGTAATTAAGAGATCAAGTAGCTAAATTGATATTGCATAAACATAGATTGTTGAGCGAAGCTATATCGACTCTTTATGACTATACTTCGCGGCATCAGTAGTTCAGATAATACAACAAAGATTGTTGCATTTTTCTTCCATAGCTGCTAATTCAAATACTTTGTTCTGGCACTTATCATATCAGTTCTATCATTGTTTGAAGTAATGCTTCTTTTCATATCTCAATAGTAATATGTGCTAGAAATATTTTCCTATGATATATTATAGTTCTGATAATATGACAATTTTCAAATAGCTCAACTGAGATAACAGGGTGTTTCTTCCCTAGATTTTTGCCATATTAATATATTTTCTGAACATTTTTCCTACGCATAAAAAGCACTACCATCTTTTAGGTAAGCACTAAAAAGGATACTGAACACATCGAAGTAGTAGGATTACTGGTTATAGATAACAGTTCGAAATGAACACAAATATGTAGGACTTGTACTACTACATTAGCAGTTTAGATAAAATGAGTAATTTCAGTTGTTCTCAAATAAGATCAATTTCAACCTCTTCCCTTTTTTCCCTCTTCTCCACCATCTAAATCCATAAAAACTTGGCTCTATTACTTCTACAAGTGAAGACAGATAACAATACCTCATTGCTACAAGTCAAGGAAGAAAAGTAGATGGAAGTAGCAATTTTATTGTATATATATGCTTCCCGAGTTCAAAACTAGAGAGAAAATAGATTTTGGGCAGGACTTTAGTAATTGTTTAGTTTATCTTTTGCTACATATGGACGCTAGTACAAATGACTAATTGGTCACATTGCTCTTCTTCAAATATTTCTTCAAATTCAAATATTTTTGAATGATACTTAAACTTATTTCATTCATTTGGTCTGGTCTAATCTTGTCCACCTATTTATATTATTTTTTTACTATCTCATATTTCAAATATTCAACTTCCTCACTTTGGTCAAATTTAGCCAGATTTTGACCTTATTATCACGTGTGACTCTTTTTTCTAATGCAACTTAGTCCATTTAAATAATCATTCGGCGCTTAATCCTTTCTTCAAATGTTGATGAGTGTCATTTATTCTTCTTTTACTCCAACTTTTAAAGGTTTTTAATTGAGCCCCTCAACGTAGCTACTTGATAACATGTCCACTGTTTAGAAAATTTAGCTTCCTATGATTATATATTTTGATTATTTTAATCCAATTTTCAACCTTTGATTAATTCTATCATAAATTTGTGTGCATGTGTCACTTAGGTCAATCAATCCAAACAGTTCATAAGCCTTAGCTGAGGAGAAGTAAGGAGAGCCCCCAAATGTATGACCAGAAATCATGTTTTATGGTTTCCTTCAGACTATTGATATCTTCCACCAATTCTATCAGTTGTCCGTCAATATTTGTTGCTCATCGGCTCTTTGTACCAAGTTGTGTAAATGCTTGATTAGCACTAGTTTGATAATTTGGAATTCCTGGTGTAAGCCAATGATGCAGAGTAAATTCAAATGTGGAGGCCTCGGTGATTATTAAATCATTAATGATAAATTTTTTTCTAAATTATTTGAATTTTATTATTATAAAGGTGGTCATATCCGCGCAGATCATAATCTTGGGCTCATGTGTTCATTGTGCTCTACACGATTTACCATATTGTTATGTATCCTTTTTGTGCACCATTATTTCATTTTTCTTCGAAATATAGTACAGACGCATGGACACTCACCCTATGACTAAATGTAAGTAATCTAACCCCTAAGAACAACTTGCGGGACCAAAATCTGCTGCTGGAAGAATAACATCATTAATTTCTTAAATGAGTAAAAAATATAAGCATCCAGACCGAATCAAGGACTCGAGCCCAAATGATCTATGTTTTACTATAAGAAATTTTAGGAACATATTCAATCATTCAAGAACATTTTCTCCATTAAACCATTGCGACATATTTAACCGCTTACTGTACCTTTCAATAACTGTTGGATACGCCTTATTATCTCTTTTGAAATTTTGCTAATAATAATCAAGCGAGCAAGAAATTGTCTTCATGTCTTGTTTCCTTATTAGTTGCAAAGCATAGAGTAATGAATTAATGAAGTACTGATCCATTTGAAAACTAAAGATATTGATTTGTTGTGAGAGAGAAATACTACTGGCTCGCTGTTGGCTGATGCTGGTTTGGTATAAAAGGAAAATACTGTTGGCTAGTTGCAGCCGAACAGAGTGATGGATGACTATAGGGTACAACTACTCCTTGGAATGGACTGGCAACCAAAATCCAAATGTTGGAATCCAAAAAAAAGTACGACTAAAAAAATCCTCATCCAATCTGTCGTGGCTCAAAGAGGAGGGCCACAGCCGGGTGGCGTAGTGCACCCGCATAATCCCGGAGGGTGGTTACTCGGGGAAGTGCAAGCTATTCCTCAGATCTACTCATGAAGCAAGAACACAAGAACACACGAGGATTTAGAGTGGTTCGGGCCGCCGGAGCGTAATACTGTAGGGTCGAGATGACGGACTAGAGGGGGGTGAATAGTCCTTTCTAAAACTAATTGCGCCGGCTAACCGAAACTTATGCGGAATTGAAACTATTCACTTAGCCAAGACTTCACCCCTCTAACTATGACTCTAAGGCACCTCCAAAAAGATCCTACACAAAGCAAATAGAGTGCCAAACTAGTAAGAGCTCTCCTAATAATTCTAATGCCAAGTCATACAAGCCAAAGCACTAGTACTTCACAAACCGGGGGAGCTCCTACACAATTCTAATGAGCAAAAACACAAAGCCAAACCTAAGCTCACTAGATGCTCAATGACAAGGATACACAATCCAAATCCAAGAGCTCAACTTGCTTAGCTACACAATCTAAGCAAGAGCAACTAATTAAGCTATACAAGCTAACTAGTTACACTAGGATCTCTACTTCTAGCTACACAAGCAAGAGGATGATTAGCAAGCTACACTAGCTAACTAATCACTAGAGAGCAACTACACAAGCACAAGATATAGATGAATGTAAATACAAGACTTGTGATTTGGAGAATGCAAACCACTGAGAAGAGTAGACAAAATTGACACGGTGATTTTTATCCCGAGGTTCACTTGGTTGCCACCAAGCTAATCCCCGTTGAGACAAGCTCCAAGGTTGCCGCTGATCCTCTTGCTAGTGGTGACTCTCAAGTCACACTCTCACGTGAAGTGCTCACACCGAGCTCTAGCACATGATCCGGCCGGACCACTTGTTGCTCTTCACGTCTCGCTCAACTAGAGTTGCTCTTCGCGGCTTCCGCGGGGTGAGCACAATACCCTCATAATCTCTTCTCCGGAGCACCGCACAATCTTCTTGCGGGCTTCAACGGAGCCTCTTGCCACCAAGCCGTCTAGGAGGTGGCAACCTCTAAGAGTAACAAGCACACCAGCTTGCAACACGATCACCTAGTGCCACTCGATGCAATCACTCAAAGCAATCACACTAGAATCGCTCTCTCACTCGATCGGATGATTACTATCAAGTTAGAGTGAGTAGAGGGCTCTCAAGCACTCTCACACATGGACACCAAGTCCCCAAGGTGCTCAGCCACCTCAAATGGCCGGCCACACCCTCTATTTATAGAGGGAGGCCCCAAACTAGCCGTTACACTCAAATCCCGTGAAAACAGAGTTTTCGCGGACTGTCCGCCTCACAGAGACCGGACCGTCCGCCTCACAGAGACCGGACCGTCCGCCATTCGAAACCAACGGCTAGAACTGCTATGATTATGTGTCAGAGTCGACCGTTAGAGCCCCGGGCGGACTGTCCTCACCCCTGGGGCGGACCGTCCGCAGTTCAAAACTTTGAACCAACCTATTTGCAAACGTCTCTGACTAAATCTGGAAGTGACCGGCGGACTGTCCGCTCCCCAGGGGCGGACCGTCCGCCGTTCAAAAAGTTAGCACACACAGAAACCGCAGTGTTTCTGTCCCAGAAATTTCAGTAGGAGGCAGACCGTCCGCCCCCAAGGGCCGGACCGTCCGCAGTACAATTTGGACACCCAAGACAGAACTACCAAGTTTTTGCGCCCGTTTCAGCTTTTAAAGGCGGACCGTCCGCCCCCATGGACCGGACGGTCCGCAGTTCATTTTGGACCACCAACAGAGCCAAAAACGGTTCTGCTCGAGCTCATCGGAGATAACGGCTGACCGTCCGCCTCCAGGAGCGGACCGTCCGCAGGTCAATTTTCAGCAGAAATGTACCTCGGTAAAAAGGCCATAACTCTTAGCTCCAATGTCCAAATTTCGTGATCTTAGACTCTATGGAAAGCTTATTCAGAGGGCTACACAACCCAACTGAATATTTGATCCAAAACACAATGGATCAAAGCAGTATTTCACTCCAAGAGCCAACCTATTCTCCGAAGAACACCGAAAAACCTTTCTTGCTTCCCCAAGTTGATAAACATCAACTCCAACTCTTTCTCCTTTGCAAATGTGCCAACAACACCACATGAACAACACCATGTGCATGTGTGTTAGCATTTCTCAAACATTTTCAAAGGATTTTCACTTGATCTCACCACGCCACTCGATCCTAGCAACATCGCAATGTTAGATCGCTCAAGTGGCACTAGATGACCGATATGCAAACAAGTTTGCCCCTCTTGATAGTACGGCCATCTATCCTAAATCCGGTCATGCACTTCTCTACACAACCTTTGACCGGTGAAATGAAATGCCCTACAGGTCATACCTTTGCCTTGCGCATTCCATTTCATCTTCCCAGATGTTGATGCCACACAAGCACCAAACTCCATCAAGCCTTTTGATCATCATCATGAGTCAACACTTGGCTTGATCTTTCTTAAATAATATGATCCACTACATATCATCACATGACCTCTTTGGTCCATCGATCTTGACCTTGCTCGCTCTTCACCGTTGCCTCGGTCCATCGGCGCCAAATCTTGCCCAAGCTTCACCGTCTCGCGGTCCCTCGCTTCAAAGCCTTGACTTGCCCTTCTCCATTGCAACCGGTCCATCAAGCCAAGCCTTGTCTTGATCTTCTCCACTTTGGTCACATAACTCCATGTCATGTCTCATATGCAATGAGCTTCTCGATCACACTATATGAGCATAGCATCAACCCTTAGTCATTTCTCCTTCATGGCACATGTTGCTTATACTAGTGTCTTTGTGTGGACTAATCTCCTGTGTATCTCAACATAAACACTTATTAGTCCACCTAAGTTGTTACTTAATTACCAAAACCAAACAAGGGCCTTTTGTAAGGATCGATGGACCAAGAGGGGGGGTGAATTGGGCCTTTTTCAAATTCTAAAGCAAGGTAAAGCAACCTTAACCTATGCAATACTAGTAGGGCACCAATTCACCAACCGGATAACTAAGCTACCTACACAAGCTAATAGAGATAAAAACAAAGTAAAGCCTAGCAAGGTAGAGCTAAGTTATGATCTCTAAGTCAAGCTCATAAGTAAATTGCATGAAAGAAAATGCTTGAATAAAGAGAGTGGACAAGAGACGACCGGATTTTTCCCGTGGTATCGATGTGTTGGCACACACCCCTAATCCACGTTGTGACACTCACAAAGAGTATTGTCACCTCCCAAGTCACCGAGACGAGGGCGCTCACTAAGAGTCTCCGTTCACCATCCCGGCGTGGTGGAGATCAAGCCACGTACAATCTTCTTCTCCGGGCTCCCACAATCCTTGGCAAGCTCCGCGAGAAACACCTCGATCACCAAGATCGCCTAGGTGATGCCAATCACCAAGAGTAACAAGCTAAGGCCTTCACTTGAGCAAGAACCGATCACCAAGAACGGATGCACACTAGCTTCTCTCTACTCAAGTCCTTAATCTTGCTTCTTGATTGATTGAATGCACAAGTATGTGAATGATGAAGCTCAAGGTGGCTCTTGACTATGGTATGAGTGTTGGGATGTTGCCTGGTGTCAAGAGTAGTCGAAATGACCCATTGGAGGGGTATATATAGGCAGCTCACACAAATAGAGCCGTTGGAGAAAAGCTGCCAGAAAACTGCGTAGCGCCGGTTAATCCGACGTACCCTCATTGTCATCGTCGGTTTAACCGGTGAATGTAAACTGCCTCTTCTGAAAACTAGCCGTTACAACTGGGGCAGATTAACCGACGTAGCATCGGTTTAACCGGTGAGTGTAGTTGTCCACTGAACCACTGAAAAATCAAGTCTCTGGACAACTGCACCGACGTTAACTCAAACCTATCGTCGGTTTAACCGGTGAGTACAACTTTTGAATTCCTCTGAAAAAAAACCATCTCACTGGTCAATTGCACCGACGTCTTGATTCAAACAGCGTCGGTTAATCCGGTGAATAGAACTTGAATTTCCCTGGAAAAACCAACTCTGGACCAATGCACCGACGTTAAATTCAAACACGTCGGTTTAACCGGTGTATTGAATTTGTCCAGACTCTGCTGACTTCGTTTAACCGATGTATGGAAAATTGAGAGCGTCGGTTAAACCGGTGTATAGACTTTTTCTGATTTTGTCTTTTCTGATTTGAGTCTTGAATGAAATCCAAATATTCTTGAGATATAGTTTGAGAACCACTTATTTGAACTTCTAGAAACCTGAGTGACCATAGTGTGCATCCATTTTCAAATGACCATGTCCATGCTCAAGTTACTAAGCTTTAACCCCTCTTAATAGTGCGATCACTACAAAACTATAAAACCTATACTAACCTAAGTGTCCTTCTCAACCTTGTGACACTTAGGACTAGAAAGATCCTTAGCCTTGACATAAAATTGAGTTGAATACCGAGATCGCCTTTTTGAATAATGAAATTTGAGGGGCCTCTTTTGACATATGACCAAATGAGCGATAATGATCTTTTAAGCTGCACAAACTCATTAGTCACAATAATGGTTGTCATTAATCACCGAAACATACCTTGAGGGCCTAGATGCTTACAATCTCCCCCTTTTTGGTGATTGATGACAACACAAACATAAATAACGAGAGAGCGAGAAAGATAAAACAGGATAAACACAAGCAAACTCGAAAGCAGGACCAAAGAGCTCAACGGCTCAAACGAAATCCATAGATATGTCTCAAAGAACGGCATACTCAAGCGACACATGTACATATCCATGAACTAACACCAAATGTGATACAAAGAATCAAAGTCCTGATAACTACGAGCTCTCTCTAGCTCTACCCTCCCCCTAACTCTGGTGCTCACCCTAACACCTCTCCCCCTTTGGCATCAAAGCACCAAAAGGCGAGCTACGGGTCAGTGCTGTCGTGGTACGGCGACGAAGCGGTCCGGGTCGTCGTCATCGGACGGAGAACTCTCACCCTCGGTGACAGACGGAAGCTGCTGGTCTGGGTCTGAGCTCACTGGGGGAGTAACTGTCGTGGAGGCTCTCGTGCTGGCACTGCCTGGTAGAGGATCCGTAGAAGTCGTAACCGGGTCAGCAGAAGAAGTATCAATATCTGAAGAGGTGACTGCTGAGGCTGCCGGCTGCGTCGACTGTGGAAGCAGGGACTCCTCTACTGCTCCTCCCCCTGAAGGTGCTGCCTGAAGTGAGGAGGGGAGAGCGACCGACTGAACCGCTGGCGGTGAGTCCTGAAAGAGTGTGGTCGCCGGCAGTGGTGAAAAGAGCGGACGACCGGCAGACCCAAAGAGTGCTGACATCGAGAACGTGGTCTCCGGTGTCGCTGAGGTAGCTGGAGCTGCAGTAGGAGCTGGAGCTGGTGTAACGGCAAGCTGAGGTGCTCCAACACCCTGAAGGCCTGGCTGTCCTGGCTACTGCGGGGCGAGTCCGGTGTGAGAGTAAAGCTGTGAGATCATCCCGAACATCGCCATCATGCCCTGCTGCATCTGCTGGAACTGAGCGTCTGTCCTCTGTGAAACTCTGTCAATGAGGCCGACAAAACGCTCCTCTGTCGCTGCCCGCTCTCGGGCGGCCTCTCTCTGTATAGCAGCAATCTGGGCCTCATGGGCTCTCCTGGCCTCCTCCTGAGCAAGCCTGTCCTCTCTCTGCTGGGTCACGAGCTGCTGTAGTAGTGAAGTGAGCTCGGACGGCTGAGTCACCTGAGACTCAGAGACTGTAGCAGCTGCTGGTGACTCTGGAGCTGGCTCTCTAGACCCCCCTGCCTCGTGGTCGTGACTAGCTGGGGCTGCTGCAGGGAAGTACTCTACGTCCTCGGAGGAGTCTGACTCAAGCTCAGACCAGTGTATCTCATCCTCTCCTCCGGGAAGCTGTGCCTCGGCGGTAAGCAGTGCCTCGTCCTCCTGTGCTACATGGGCCTGTGCCTCTGGTGACAACTGTGCCATGGCAGCTCTCTCTGCCTGTCTGCCCCTCCTCCGGTCCTGTGGAGCTGTCGGTCGGTAAACTGGGAACCGGGGAGCCTCGTCGTGACGGTAGGGAGCGCTGATGGGTGACTCTGCTGGCACAATCATAGAACATATATAGCTGATCCAGTGTGCAAAGGGAAACTGTCGCACCACACCCATCCCGTCTGTGATCACATCCTCTATCTCGGCCAGAATAAAGTCAACTATGTCAAACGGCTCGTGAGTGAGGATGTGTAGAAGCAGGAGCTGCTGCAGTCCTGTAAACCCCTCTGGGTAGCCACTCCTCGGTAGCAAAGTCCTCCGGAGTGCCATGTGTACTGCGTATGCCTCTGGGGTCAGCAGGCTGGGAACTCTGGCGTAGGAGGCAGGGAACGGCTGGCGGAAACACTGAGAGATCGCCTCATGAGAGGGTGCAATCCCGCCAATCATCGCTCTGCGCGGTGGATCTGCATCTCCGTAAACCATCTCGTGCAGCGAGACGTCAACTAAGTCAACTCCGAGAATCCCTGCTATCGTCGCTCTCGACAAACCAAAGACCTGGCCTCCATAAACAAAGTGTACTGCTCGACGCTCGGGAGCAATCCAGGCCGTGGCATAGAAGACTCTGACCCAGTCCTCAATATATCTGTTCTGCTCAATCTGGAGTAACCTGGGCAGGCCCCTGAAGTGAGCGAAGTGCTCTCTGACATCTGCTCCCCCTGCGGCTGTCCTCAGAGACACCCAGTCAAGCACTCTGTGCGGGAAGATCCTGTGACCCCGCCTCTGGTAGGTCTCGTAGAAACTGGCCTGAAGAAGCGTCCAGAACCTACGGTCGACCCGGCTGTCACGGGTCACGGGGAACCAGTCCTCCTCCTGAACACTCCACCTGAGCCTCTTGACCTTCGCCGCATTGGCCTTGGTCAAGTTCTGGAGCAGCACACCTGGCTCCAGACGCACAACAGTGTCCATACGGAACACTGCGCGCTCGGCCTCTAGGGCCTCGGCTCTACGAGCTGCTGCTGCTGCAGCTGTGGACCTGCGAGGCTCCTGTGGCTGGTGACCTCCTCGCGTCCTCGGTCCAGTGCGACGCTCGGTCGCTGGTGAAGTCTCTGCTGCTGGGGATGTCTGCCGAGTGCGGCCAGACCGTCGTAGAGTCGGTGACTCCTGTGTGCTCTGCCCCTGAGACTGCTCGGACTGCTCTGCCTCTGAATCTGAATCTGCAGCTGTATCTGACTGATCTGACTCTGCTGTTGCTGCCGTCGCGGCTCTGGTGGCCCTGGCACCTCTGACTCTACCCATGCCCCTGCCTCTGCCTCTGCCTCTGCCTCTGGGGTCCTCCCTGATCTGGAACGGACGAGCGCGGCCTGATGCCTGCTCCTCGGCGGCCTTGGCCACCATCTCGGCCCTCTCGGCCTCCTTCTCTGCACGAGTCCGCTTGCGAGCGGGCTTCTCGACCACAACTTCCTTCCCTTTCCTCTTCTCGCGACCCATCTCGACTGACGGTGTGCGAAACACGAACGCGGCGCGAAAGAGGCAGCTCAGGCAAATCGTCGAGCACCTGGCGAGCGTCTGATCGGGTGCTGCTGCGGCGTGGCTGCTGCGGCTGCGGCGTGGAAGGCGTGGAGCACGGCGGCGCTTGGAGCACGGAGGCGCGCGCGGCTGGCGTGATGGCGGCGCGGGCGCGGGTGAGGAGCGGCGGCGTTGCGGAGTAGTAGTGGTGGCGGCTCACGGGCGGCGCGGACAGCGCTGACGGCGTTGGCGGAGGCGCACGAGCGGCACGGTTGCGCGCGGGTGGAGCGCGAGCAGTTGCAGGCTGCGCGCAGCGGCTGTGGGCGAACGCAGAGCGGCGGCGCGGATGGCGCACGGCGGCGCGTGGGCTGTGGCGGAGCGGCGACGGTGGTCTTGTAGGCGAGCAGCGGCGCGGGATCGTGTTAGGGCGCGGCGGCGGTTCGAGATGGAGGGACGCGGGTGAAACAGAGAAGGAAGAGAGGCGGCGGCTCGAGCAAGACTCATATATGACAGACGGGCCCCACGAATTTCCTTAACGCCGGTTAATCCGATGACTAGGTTTAGAACACCGGTCGATTTCATCGGTGCAGTTCACCCGACACTCAGCACAAAATCCTTCTGAACGCCGGTTGATCCGACGATATGTAAATTGAACTCGCCGGTTGAACGCTGGTAACACCGGTTGATTGATAGGTTAGATCTGTGTTACGTTCACTGGTTGATCCGATGCTCGGAAATTTGTATACGCCGGTTGAACGCCTGGTTTGACTGAGCTGAGGCTGAAACTTAGTAACGCCGGTTAATCCGATGGGTAAAAATCCTTTGAACGTCGGTTTAACCGGTGAAGGCAAAAACCCCACTCTCAGCTCACTCTTCTATGCTAAGTCCAATAAACTTATAAGATTCAAATAAACTCAAGTCAATGGACTTGCATAGGCGACTTTACCCCTCAAAATAAATAGGATAGCACACTTGCTTAAATAATTTTTTTTCAAACACAAGGAAAAGCCGCAAGAGAGACAAAGCGCCAAATAAAATGTATGAGCCATGTCATAGGAATATTGAAGATAGAAAGCTTCAAACTCATCATGACATTGCTCACTAGGCAATAACGCACCTAACACTTTGCTCTTTTCACTTTTCATGAATTAAGATCTTGTATATGAAAACAAGTCTCATTTTCATCAAGTGATCTCCTTTGTGACCCTTACGCATGCAATGATGATGCAAACTACAACCACATGCGAAAGTATAGTAAACATGAAGTGCACATCTAGATGACAAGAAATGCATAACAATAAATTAAGATCTACTTGTCAAGTTTGAACCCACGGGAAGCTTCTTCATGATGAGCCTTTCTACAAGCCTAGAGGAAAAACAAGTGGACCACCACCTCTAGCTAAACCCTTGCTCATCACTATCTTACCATGGTTAGACAAGTGTTCTATATGTATGCATTTTTCTATATGACATGGCAACTTACATGACGTTTGCCGCATCTAACACATTGAGCTCATTTCTTAGCCTAACAAAGGTACTCTCGTCTAAAGGTTTTGTGAATATATCCGCCAATTGCTCCTCGGATCTCACACCTTGAAGGGAAATGTCCCCCTTGGCTTCGTGATCACGCAAGAAGTGATGGCGAATATCAATGTGCTTTGTGCGAGAGTGTTGAACTGGATTCTTGGCAATTTTTACGGCACTTTCATTGTCACAAAGGAGTGGGATCCTATCTAGTTTCACACCAAAGTCCAAAAGGGTTTGCTTCATATATAGGATTTGGGCACAACATGCACCGGCCGCTATATATTCCGCTTCCGCGGTGGACAAAGCCACGGAATTTTGCTTCTTACTCGACCAAAAAACTAGAGAACGCCCAAGCAAGTGGCAACCCCCGGAGGTACTCTTGCGATCCACACGGCTTCCGGCAAAATCCGAATCCGAGTATCCCAAGAGATCTAAACTAGCGCCTTTGGGGTACCACAAGCCTATGCTAGGAGTGTGCTTGAGATACCGAAGGATCCTATTCACAGCCGAAAGGTGTGACTCCTTTGGGTTAGCTTGAAAGCGGGCACACAAGCACACACTAAACATTATATCGGGCCTAGATGCGGTAAGGTAAAGCAAAGACCCTATCATAGAACGATAGAGGGATTGATCAATCGGTTTACCGTCCACATCCAAGTCGAGATGCCCATTTGTTGCCATGGGTGTCTTGATTGGCTTGCACTCATCCATCTTGAACTTCTTCAAGATATCTTTGGTATACTTTTCTTGATGGATGAATGTCCCTTCCTTCATTTGTTTGACTTGAAAACCAAGGAAGAAGGTCAATTCGCCAATCATGGACATCTCGAATTCCCTAGACATCATGGTAGCAAACTCATGGCTTAGCAAATCATTAGTTGAGCCAAAGATAATATCGTCAACATAAATTTGACAAATAAAAAGATCCCCGTTGACGTCTTTTGTGAACAACGTGGTGTCCACCCTCCCGATCTTGAAGCCTTGCATGATTAGGAAGTCACGAAGCCTCTCATACCAAGCCCTTGGAGCTTGTTTGAGCCCATAGAGTGCCTTGTGCAACCTATAAACATGGTTAGGATTCCTCGGATCTTCAAACCCGGGAGGTTGCTCAACATAAACAAGTTCGTTAATAACACCATTTAAGAATGCACTTTTCACATCCATTTGATACAACTTAATGTTATGATGTGAAGAGTAAGCAAGAAGGATGCGGATAGCTTCAAGTCTTGCAACCGGAGCAAAAGTTTCACCAAAATCCAAACCTTCGACTTGAGAAAACCCTTTTGCCACAAGTCTTGCTTTGTTGCGTACCACCACCCCATGTTCATCTTGCTTGTTCCGAAAGACCCACTTGGTGCCGATGATGTTCTTGTCTTTTGGAGGAGCTTCGAGAACCCAAACTTCATTGCGGGTGAAGTTGTTCAATTCTTCTTGCATGGCCATCACCCAATCCGAGTCCTCAAGCGCTTCCTCTATGCTAGTGGGTTCAATACAAGAAACAAACGAGTGATATTCGCAAAATGAAGCATGTTTAGAGCGAGTTCTTACTCCCTTTGATGGACTACCAATGATTTGACCAATTGGATGATCCTTGGAGATGCGACCATGCTTCACTAGCGGTACTTGCGTGGATGCTTGTTGGGGTGGATCATGGGTGACTTGTGCTTGTGGTGGAACGTTTTGCTCTTCTTGTTCTTGGACTTGGGGTGTTGGCGTTGGCACATCTTCTTGAGGTTGTGTATCATCTTTTTCTTGATCTTCATCCATTTGGGGCGCCGTGGAGGTGCAATAGAGGTTACCACCAATGCTCTTGTATGTAGTTGGACCAAAGAGATCCATGTGAAGTAGCTCGAGCGGCTTGGAGGTAGACAACATCGTCTTGATGGGATGATGTGTTGCAACTTGCTTCCCGGCTTGACATGCTTTACATAGCTTGTTCTTGTCAAAGGTGACGTCCTTCAAGCCGGTGATCATCCCTCTCTTGTGGGCTTTCTTGAGGTTGCTCATGCCAATATGAGCAATTCTTCTATGCCAAAGCCACCCAAGAGAAGACTTGGTGAAGAGGCATGTCATGGTGCTTGTTTGCTTTGAAGAGAAGTCCACTAAATAGATGTTGCCATGCCTAAACCCCGTGAATACCAAAGACTTGTCTTTTTCATGAGTTACTACAACACCATTCTTGTCAAAGGTACACGTTAGTCCAAGATCACACAATTGAGCAATAGAAATGAGATTAAAACTAAGTGCTTCTACAAACAAAACATTAGAAATAGATAAATCTTTAGAGATAGCTATTCTACCCAAACCTAAAACCTTTCCCCTTGAGTTATCACCATAGGTGACATGTTCATGATCGCCGGGGTCTTCAAGGGAGGTGAACATGCTATCATTGCCGGTCATATGTTGAGAGCAACCGCTATCAAGTACCCAATGTTTTCCACCGGCTTTGTAGTTCACCTACACACATGAGAATTCACTTTTGAGTTTTAGGAACCCAAACAAGCTTTGGGCCTTGCACATGTGTGACAAGAGCTTTTGGGACCCAAAGTTGCTTGGGGAGCTTCTTCTTTGACTCCTTAGTGAGTTTGCCAATGAATTTGGCCTTCACCTTGCCCTTCACTTTACTCAATAGAAAATGGTTATTTTCAAACATTGAAGAGTAATTCTTGGGTAATTTAGGAAGAGGACGTGATGGTAAAGTGCACTCCCTAGTGTGGTGCCCGGTGACTTGGCAATGTTGGCAATATGATCCAACTTCCTTGATGAAGCTAATCTTGATCTCCGGAGAAGGAGTAGTAGCTATGTTTGGCTCCGGAAATGAACCAAGACCTCTCTTGCCATAGTCACGGGCATTGTTGAAGAGAATCTCCTTGTGGATGTATTCTCCTCTTGAGAGCTTCTCCACACTACTTTTGAGGCTTGCAACTTGATCCATCAATTCCTTTTCCCTAGAAGGTGCAAGCTCGGACAAAGCATTAGTAGCATTTGCATTAATGAGTAGGTCATCACATGAAGTAGAAGCATTGACCTTCTCAATAGTTTCATGAGCAAAGTTCTCAAGACTTGGGTCAATTGCTTCATAGGCAAATTCAAGTTCTTGATACTTGTGAGCCAACTCCCTATGCTCTTGTTTAAGCTTTTTGTGGCTCTCTTCAACTTGCTTAGCAAGTACAAGTGACTCATTGTGCTTTTTGAGCAAGTCATTGTACTTGCCAAGCAAATCGGAGTGGGCAAGCTCTAACTTGGCACGAGTGCTCTCAAGAACCTTGACTTTGCCCTTTTCCCTCTTGATGACGGATGTATACTCATTAATAAGATTAGCAAACTCATTAGGGTCAAGCTCATCATCACTATCATCTTCACTCTCACATACCTTAGAGTTACCTTTGGCCATGAGGCACATTGGAGGTGGAGGTAGTGATGGTTCTTCATTTGTGAGGGCGATGGTGACTATGTCTTCTTCATCACTTGAATCTTCGCTTGATGAGACATCCGTCACCCACTCTTGTTTTTCCACCAAGAAGCTTCTCTTGGTGTGCCCTTTCTTCTTTGGGAAGAGCTTGGTCTTCTTGTCATGGCTCTTTTTCTTCCCAAGTCTCTTGTTTTTGTTCTTCCTTTCTTCTTCTTCATCATCGCTTGAATCATGGCGATGCTTGCTCTTGTGATCCTTGTTTCTTTTGTCCGGCTTGGGGCAATTTGGACGGATGTGACCTTTTTCTCCACAATTGTAGCAAATTTTGTTCTTGACATCCATTGGCCAGAACATTCCCTTTTTAGAGTCAAAGTTGAACCCCTTCTTGTTGATCTTGTCATTCAAGCGGGTGAACTTTCTCATCATAAGAGCGAGCTCTCCATCATCTTCAACATCGGATGAGCTTTCATGATGATCATCTTCTTCATTGCTTGAGCTTGAGTCTTGCTTGATCATCTTGAGCTTGCGGGCTTTGTTTGCCTTGGTCTTTAGAGCAATTGATTTGCTTGAAGTTGGCTCTTCGGACATACCAAGGATACTCATCTCATGAGCACGAATTTCGCCCACAAGCTCTCCCACTTCCATTGTATCAAGATTCTCCTTTTGAAGCATAGCATTGATAATGTTGTACTTGGGCTTCGGAAGGAGCATGAGAATCTTGCGGTTGATGGAGCCACTGTCAATTTTGGAAACTTCAAGAGCATTAATGTCCTTGACAATGACATTCAAGCGAGAGTACATATCATTGCAATTTTCATGAGCTAGCATTTTAAAGGAATCATACTTAGCTCTAAACAAGTGATATTTTTGCTCACGAACTTTAGTGGAGCCTTCATGAATTTCAATGAGTTCATTCCAAATATCACTTGCTAAATCCATGCCATTAACTCTAGCAAAGACTTCCTCACTTATGGCCTCGAAAATTGCATTTCTAGCTTTGGCATTCCATTTTAATTGTTCGGTGGTGGGAGTTCCGGTGAACCCGGTCTTAGTGGCCAACCACACTTCGGGGGCAATCGCATCAAGATATGCGGCCATGCGAACTTTCCAATAAGCAAAGTTCTTGCCCTCGAAGTGAGGCGGCGAACCACCCATCTTGGCCATAGCTCTAGGCAGTGAAGCCTAATGATCCAAATGAGCAACGAGGCTCTGATACCAATTGTAAGGATCGATGGACCAAGAGGGGGGTGAATTGGGCCTTTTTCAAATTCTAAAGCAAGGTAAAGCAACCTTAACCTATGCAATACTAGTAGGGCACCAATTCACCAACCGGATAACTAAGCTACCTACACAAGCTAATAGAGATAAAAACAAAGTAAAGCCTAGCAAGGTAGAGCTAAGTTATGATCTCTAAGTCAAGCTCATAAGTAAATTGCATGAAAGAAAATGCTTGAATAAAGAGAGTGGACAAGAGACGACCGGATTTTTCCCGTGGTATCGATGTGTTGGCACACACCCCTAATCCACGTTGTGACACTCACAAAGAGTATTGTCACCTCCCAAGTCACCGAGACGAGGGCGCTCACTAAGAGTCTCCGTTCACCATCCCGGCGTGGTGGAGATCAAGCCACGTACAATCTTCTTCTCCGGGCTCCCACAATCCTTGGCAAGCTCCGCGAGAAACACCTCGATCACCAAGATCGCCTAGGTGATGCCAATCACCAAGAGTAACAAGCTAAGGCCTTCACTTGAGCAAGAACCGATCACCAAGAACGGATGCACACTAGCTTCTCTCTACTCAAGTCCTTAATCTTGCTTCTTGATTGATTGAATGCACAAGTATGTGAATGATGAAGCTCAAGGTGGCTCTTGACTATGGTATGAGTGTTGGGATGTTGCCTGGTGTCAAGAGTAGTCGAAATGACCCATTGGAGGGGTATATATAGGCAGCTCACACAAATAGAGCCGTTGGAGAAAAGCTGCCAGAAAACTGCGTAGCGCCGGTTAATCCGACGTACCCCCATTGTCATCGTCGGTTTAACCGGTGAATGTAAACTGCCTCTTCTGAAAACTAGCCGTTACAACTGGGGCAGATTAACCGACGTAGCATCGGTTTAACCGGTGAGTGTAGTTGTCCACTGAACCACTGAAAAATCAAGTCTCTGGACAACTGCACCGACGTTAACTCAAACCTATCGTCGGTTTAACCGGTGAGTACAACTTTTGAATTCCTCTGAAAAAAAAACCATCTCACTGGTCAATTGCACCGACGTCTTGATTCAAACAGCGTCGGTTAATCCGGTGAATAGAACTTGAATTTCCCTGGAAAAACCAACTCTGGACCAATGCACCGACGTTAAATTCAAACACGTCGGTTTAACCGGTGTATTGAATTTGTCCAGACTCTGCTGACTTCGTTTAACCGACGTATGGAAAATTGAGAGCGTCGGTTAAACCGGTGTATAGACTTTTTCTGATTTTGTCTTTTCTGATTTGAGTCTTGAATGAAATCCAAATATTCTTGAGATATAGTTTGAGAACCACTTATTTGAACTTCTAGAAACCTGAGTGACCATAGTGTGCATCCATTTTCAAATGACCATGTCCATGCTCAAGTTACTAAGCTTTAACCCCTCTTAATAGTGCGATCACTACAAAACTATAAAACCTATACTAACCTAAGTGTCCTTCTCAACCTTGTGACACTTAGGACTAGAAAGATCCTTAGCCTTGACATAAAATTGAGTTGAATACCGAGATCGCCTTTTTGAATAATGAAATTTGAGGGGCCTCTTTTGACATATGACCAAATGAGCGATAATGATCTTTTAAGCTGCACAAACTCATTAGTCACAATAATGGTTGTCATTAATCACCGAAACATACCTTGAGGGCCTAGATGCTTACACCTTTCAATCTCCCCCTTTTTGGTAATTGATGACAACTCTACAAAGATATGGAAATTAAGCATATTCCAAGCTAGCACTTCACACACGTGTAAATAGCTAATTTGGTTTGGATTTTATGTTTCTTATCCACCATTAAGACCACTTGTAAAAGATTGGATAAGCTAGGTGGCCGCGCGCGTGCCTGCGCCTGCGGACATGTGGCGGCTCCGGACCCCCTTAGGCGGGGTGTCTACTCCCTTCCCGCTGAGGGGTCCGGATAGTATATGGGGGTCCGGGACCCGTGGGAGGTCCGGGGCCCCCGGCTTGTTTTGGCTCAGCGCTCCCCCCTTCGGGACACGTGGTGACACCGGACCCGTTCCCGAGCGGGGAGCGGGTCCGGGACTGTTGGTCTGGTGTGGTGGAGGCGGACCCCAGGGGTCCGGTTGTTTAGCTCCTTAGGGCGTAGTTACAGATAACTACGCGAGTCTTGACATAGCAAGAGGGGGTACCCTAGTCCAGAGGTACCGACACAATCCAAACTCAAAACAAAATTTGTAGCATCCAATCCAATCCAATCCAACTATAATAAATCCAAATCCATCCAAATCAATCCTTTTCAGCGAGCATGCATTGCCCCTCCCCTCCTCCAGCCATCCCAACCCTCCCGACTGCCCCTCACCGGTGACCCTTCTGGCCCGGCGACCCCGCGATGGAGCGCTCCGGCTCGCCCATCCCCTCCTTTGGTTCCCATGGCCGCCCCTCACCGGAGTCCCACCTAGGCGCGGCAACTCCGAGATGGAGCGCTCCTGCACGCCCTCCCCTCCTCTGGCCCCCATGGGCAGCGAGGGCTCCTGCTCGCCCCACCCCTCGTTCGGCCCCCATGCATGGCCAGCAACGGCTCCCGCTCACCCATCCCCTCCTCCGGGCCCCAAGGCCACCCCTCGCCGGAGTCCCACCTGGGTCCTCACGCATGCACAAGAAGGTGAGGGCAGCGCAGGCGCGCAGTGATGTGAAAGGGGTGTGCTACTCGGCTCTATTTGTGTGTGTCGAGGAAAGTTCAATTCAAGTTGGATTATCCATTGTTTGTGTCCTACACTATCCAACCCTAATGGACTTTCAAATCAGTGGATGTCCAAATTTAATTAAGTCCAAATCCAACTAAATTCAGTGCTTAAATCCAATTGAACATTGGATTAGATCCAATCCATTCCCAGGAGTAGGTACAGCCGTGTATACACACAAAAAATTTAAATTTGAACAAAAACTTATAACAACGAAGAAGAACAAGAAGAAGAGAAACACTCGAATACGGGAGTCATTAGTTGACGATCGTGCGCCGCGGCACCATTGCAGCGAACGAGCGCCGCGAGTAGGAACCAATGCACGTGCACCATTAGTTTGTAGTAGCGAATATACATTTGACTTCTACTCTACCTTCTACTCTATTCTTTTTTCCTTTTCGGGACAACGGGTGTGTGGGTGGGTGAATGGACGGGGGTTCACATACATATGCATGTAGAACTAATAAGACTAAGATTTAGTAAAAAGAAGATGTGGAACAATTCTTTAGTGTCTCAAGTTTAGTCATACACGAGGAAAAAATAAAAAATTAATTGGCTGTCGTTCTACAACATAGAATAAACAAAAAAACTAATGGCCCGTCCATGCTTTTCATCCAATATTATTATCTTTTTTTAACCAGTAATACACTGAAAAAATTGAAAAATGAGAAAAATTGTAACTCTTGTGCTCAACTTATATAATTGGTTTTAAATAAAAATTTTGAAAAAATGATAAAAAATTCTATCTAAAATATTGATCTACATAAAAATTTACAAAAAAGAGAACGCAACTCCATTATGAATATTGGGACCTTTGTATTTCTAGATATAAAACTTTGTTATTGTATACTGTATATTAAGATACATAAAAAAATTATAGTCGCAAACCTTTAAATTTGGAAAACTACAAACTTTGTGCTAGCACATTAATAACTTTGTAATTCTAAAAAACTTTTAAATATGAAAAACTAAGAAACTTTGTACTAGCATATTAATAACTTTGTAGGTCAAAAAAAATTTAAATCTAAAACTATAAACTTTGTACCGTAACAATAATTTATTAGTTCGAAAACTTTCCAACATGAAGCTTGAACTTTTTACTATCACATTAATAAACTTTATTGGCTCTAAAAATCTTTAAAATATGAAGGTATGATCTTTGTACTTGCATACTAAAAAAGATTGTAGTTCCAAAATTTTGAAAATATGAAAGTATGAACTTTGTACGCGCACACAAAAAAACTTGTAGTTCCAAAACTTTCAAATCTAAAACCAAGTTCTTTGTATTACCGCAGTAATAAAATTTGCAGCTGCAAAAGCTTTGTAATCTGAAACTATAAACTTTATACTACCACAGTAATAAACTTTGCAGCTCCAAAAACTTTTAAGTCCGAAATTATGAACTTTGTACTAGCACACTAATAAGCTTTGTAGTCCCAAAATTTTTGAAATCTGAATATGTAAACTTAGTAGTAGTACAGTAATTAAACTTTAGTTCCCCATTGAAATCTGAAACTATAAACTTTGAACTAGCACACAAAGAAACTTTTTAGTCCCAAAAATTTCGAAGTATGAAACTATGTTCTTTAAATATGGGGTTGTTAATGGGCGCACATTCACTGTTGTGCGCTGCTAATGAATGCTCGTTGGTGGTTGTAGCTAGCGACTTGCAAATATATTTTATATTTATTATACTTCGTAAATGTCCTGCTAGCTGGGTGGTTAGGTGTGTATCTACAACGCATTTCCACTTGCCAAATAGTGGGTGTATAAAACAATCTGCTAGCTTAGATTATTACTTTTTTATAATTTCTATTTTCCAAGATTTTTGTGGTATTAGTTACAAGCTAACATCTATAATATTTTTTCATGCTTACTTCTGCCTGAAAAATAGCCCAAAAGACACTGTTTAATATGAATTTCATAAACTTCTGAATCACATATACAAAACTTTGCACTCGATTTCATACAACTTTCAAAATCATGTACTACATGTTTTATGTCCTCAACTTTCATATTACATATTTCGAACATCAAAATATGCTAATTAGAAATAAAGTATTTCCAACTTTTGAGGTATATGTTTGAGGTTTTATAGTTGAACATGAAAAACTATTGACTCATACATCTAAAATATTTTACATTCTTAACTCTAAGTTTTCATATTTCAAACTTTACGTTTGAATATGAAAAACTTATTAGTAAGGTATAAAAAGTTTTCTATGCTTCTAATTTTCAATTAGCATATTTCAATCTACAAAAATAAATATATCTACATGATTGAAGAAAGGAGATTGTGTTTAGTCTAAAAAGATAATCCCGGTTGTAGTGTAGTGTTATTGTTCATAAGATACCCTATTGTGATAATGGTACAAAGCAATATTAAGGCAATGATACCCCATTGTAAAAATTTTAGTAAAATAAACTTTGAACTTTGCATCCCAAAAATTAGAAAACTTTCTACTAACATGTTATAAATTTTGTATTCTCATGAACCCAACTTTACTCTTCAAAAATATGGAACTTTGTGAGAAAACATTCAAAACTTTATCCTTTTACATCTAATACTTCATAATTAAAAACCTTTGCATTCCCATATTGGGAACTTTGTTCTAGCCTATCAGAAACTTTGTATCTCTCGGTTCTAAAACTTTATCTGAAAAAATGTTATTGCCCTAAACATTAGAACACATGAACTTTAGAAATATAACATTACTAACTTTGTACTCCGAACTCTAAAACTTTGTAATTACAACAAATTTAGCATCCAAAAATAGTATGCATGAATGATTGGAAAAAAGAACATTGTGTTTAGTAAAAATAAAAAATAACTAAGTTTGTGTTTAGTATAAACTTTTTATTCTAATCTTTACATTCTATATTCACAGGATTGTTGCTTGCACATTTCAAAAATATAGTACTTATAAAAAAAACTTTATAATTCCAAACTTTGCACTATAAATAAATGGAACTATGTACTGCCAAAATGTAAACTATGCACTCCATGCTACAAAAATTTACATATATTTGAAGTTCTACAGATGGTGCTTTATAGTAGAATCTTGAAAGCTTTTGCTTTTTATATGGAAAAATTTAATAGAATACCTAGCTTCGAATGCATATATTTGAAAAATTAATACTCGTATTTGTGAAAAAAAAACTATGAAGTATATAAAACATCACATGTCCAAACTTATATAGTTCCATGCTAAAACTCTAAACTGACTACTTGAAAACTTTGAATGCAAATATTGAGAACTTTCATATCATGTATATAAAAACTTTGGATAAATGATTACAAAAGTAATAAATATATCAAGCCATGAAATAAAAACTTTGAACCCCTCAATTCACAACACTAACTAAACCTGTATGCCTAACAAAAAAGAGTTCCATGTCATAATGTGGAGTTTTTTTTTGGAGGAGGGCACAACTCTGGCAGATATATTGATAACTTTGTATCTAGAGATGTAAAACTTTGAAATTAGTGTACAATAGCTTTCAGCAGATATTTATTTTGACCTAAACTAATTTATTTTAGTGCCCTCATCACAAATTGACTAATAATACACGCATCTCAAACTGGAACAAAAAACAAAAAAATACATATATATATACAAAAAACAAAAAATACAAAATAAACTGGACCCTTACACACATCGTCGACGAAGCAGGTGAAGCGGAGTGCGCGGCGAGCACGGCGCGGCTGGCTCCTCGACTCCTGCATTGACCAAAATACGGTGGAGCTCGGCGTGGCGGCTGCCTCCTCGTCTCCGGCTTACTCCTCGACGAAGCCGGCAAGATGGAGTGCGCGGCGAGCTCGGCACGGCTGCCTCCTCGACTCCGGCGTTGACCAAAATGCGGTGGACCTCGGCGCAGTGGCTGTCTCTTCGTCTCCGGCTTACTCCCCGATGAAGCAGGCGAGACGGAGTGCGCGGGGACCTCGGTGCGGCTTCCACTCGCTTCTCGTGCGTACTCTGCCTCGGCGCAGATGAATCGTCCGGCAAGCGCGGCGCATGACGTGGAGATCAATGCGGATTTCCGGTGATTCGCTGCTCTGTCTCCCTCGAATCTCTCAAATCCAGCGATCCCCTTTCACCTGCAGCTCGAGGCCAAAGGAAGGAGAAAGGGAAAGATGCATATACGAAGCGGTATCTGAGATTCTGCGGGCTGAATAATTGAAAAGTAGTATCTCTAAGTACATTGCCACTGTTCGCGTACTCTGATACTCTGCTATCCACACTTTGTCCTAACCACGATGGGGCTCCGTACGCGATGCGCCTTGCTGACGCCCGAGCCGTACGCGTCCGACCCGTTCTCGTCCGACCACACGAGACTGCCGAACGCGTAGTTGCTAGCCGCCTCCGCGTCGACGACCTCCAGCTTCACCGTGAACTCCTTCTCCTCGCCGACCCCGAAGCCGAGCACGTCCGGCGCCACCGTCACCCTGACCCCCGCCGGCTCGACCACCGCGACCCTGTACTCGCCGGGCGCGCCGACGTTCCTCACCCGGCGCCTCACCGTGGCGCTGCCGGACAGGCAAGACACGGCGATGGACGGGTAGTTCATGTCCTCGGGGCGGCCGTACGGGCCCCGGCTGCACGCGCACCGCTCGCCGGCGGCGTTGAACAGCGGGAGCAGGAGGCCGCCCAGGACCGAGAGGTTGACGTGGAGGTTCGGGAGCCCGACCGGAAGGCTGCCCTGGAGGTCCTGGACCGGGTTGTGTGTGAGCTTCAGCGAGCAGAGGAAGTTTGTGTAGTCGGCCAGGGTGGTGTCGTACACCAGGCCGGGGTCCAGGGCGGCCACCGGCTTCACGTGGCCGGAGCCGTAGCTGAACGGCGTGGCTGCCGCGCCGGTCTCGTCCTGGATCTGGTTGCCGTCGTTGGCCACGGTGGTCGCTGCAGCGGCAACATGCCAACATGTCAGACCAACGAATTAAGCACGTGTTGTGTTGCAGGTCCGGCGAGCGCAGGACGATGATAGCTAGGAGTAGCTTTGACGCTCCGGCTCACCGGTGGTCATGATCGCCGACTTGATCACGGCGGGGCTCCAGGAGGGGTACTTGGTCCTGAGCAGGCCGGCGACGCCGGCGACGTGGGGGCACGAGATGGAGGTGCCGGACATTATGTTGTAGGGGACGCCGCGCCGGTCATCGAACGGCAGCTCCGTCGGCGAGACCGCGCCGCTGTACGCCGCGATCACGCCGACGCCTGGCGCGGTGATGTCGGGCTGCACGCCACGGATCAGGTCAGCTACACGATCCGCTTGAGCAAACATGAGGGAGGGAGAACCTTGTTGGCTTGGGAGCAGAACAATGTGCGCCAACCTTGAGGATCTGAGGGGCCACGGGGTTCGGCCCTCGGGACGAGAAGTCCGCCATCGCCGGCGCAGGCTTGACGCCGAAACTCGCGTCCGTCGCATTGATGTAGCCCGACGGATTTCTAAAAAATTGAAGTTGAAATGGTGATCAGGCAGCCCAATTTCTAACCAGGGAAGAACGTTACTGATCGGGCGTAACAGTTTTGCTTACTCGGTAGAGCGGAGGTAGTCGAAGAGCCGGACGCACTGCGAGTAGGAGCAGTGCGCCGCCGCGACGAGGTGCGGGTCCGCGACGACGGAGTCCCCGGAGGTGGCGTCGTTGCAGAGGACCATGCCAGCGCCGTCCGCCTGCTTGACCACGTGCCCCTTCTCGACTCTGCTGTTCTCGCCTCTGACGCAGACGACGATCTTGCCGGCCACCTTGGCAGGGTCCAGGGAGCCAGCCAAGCACAAGGACCTGCAGGCAGAGGCAGGCACGCACGAGGAGCCTCATCGATCAGCACGCTGATCCTCCAGTACACACAGTTTTGTGGATGAGTGGATCCAGTAGTTACGAGTTGCTGGCAGGCTGGTTTGCGGCGTTGGCATTCTCCCCGCTGACTATCGGATACGCCTGGCCCAGGGGCAGAGTACTGGCCCCGAGACTTTGCCCCTGCAAAATTTGCAATTTCTCATCCAGAACGGCATGAAAATCTACTACTTTAGCAGTCGGGGCAGCCAGCCAGTTCATGATTTCTTTTTAGTAGTAATGGAGCAAATTACCTCGATGGTGAGGCTGCCGCCGAAGGTGACGTACGCCGGGAAGTCCCTGTCCATGGTGCTCGCGCCGACCGTGAACATCCACGGGGCCACATTGGTGACCGTTCCCGGCTGCGGGCCCCAGTTGCCGGCGGAGCACACGACGGCGACCCCGCTCTGGACCGCGAAGAAGGTGCCGATGGCGATCGGGTCCGAGAGGTAGTCGGAGGCCTCGTCGGAGCCGAGGGAGAGGGAGAGCACGTGCACGCCGTCCGCCACCGCCGCGAGGACGGCCGCGAGGACGGCCGCGAGGACGTCGACGTCGGAGCAGCCGGCCGCGTAGCACGCCTTGTACGCGGCCACGCGCGCCCGCGGCGCGCCCCCCGCGGCCGTGCCCGTCCCGTGGCCGAAGGCGCCGGCGCCCCGGACGTGGGAGCCGCCCGCGGTGGACAGCGTGTGCGAGCCGTGCCCCACGTAGTCCCGCGGCGAGGACAGGTCCTCCTGGCTCGGGAGCTTGCCCCGGTCGCCGGCCAGCCAGAGCTCCGCCTGGAGACCCGCGCTGAAGAACCTCGCGCCGATCAGCTTGCTGCGCGTGCACGACATGAGCCGTCAGCTTCTGCATGAGCGATGGATGTTGCCCACAGGCGGTGCTGGTCATGGATGGTCGTTACTTGTTGCAGCGGAAGGTCGGGTCGCAGCCTCTGTCGCAGACGCCGCGCCAACCCTTGGGGACGCCAAAACCATCGTCTTGGAAGCTCTGGGATTCCGGCCATACGCCTTCATAGTGGGTTCAGGGCCGGGACGCACCAGGCAAATGTCAGAGTGAGCATCTGCAAGCCGTAGATGATACTGGTAGCTGCAGCACCTTACTACCTGGGCTCTGATCAAGTTCCTGAAAGAAAGGGCCCTGCCTGACGCGAGGACTAGCTAAGGCCCTGTTGGTTTGGCCTAGCACAAGTAGCACAAAAATTTTGACCAATAATTAGGGGTATTAAATAAAGGTAATTTGCAAAACTAACTCCACAATCATGCACTACTTCGCAATACGAACCTAATAAGACCTTTGATCGCACGATTAGAGGATGGTACTGTAGCATCACTGTAGCCAATCATCGATTAATTACTGTCATTAGATTCGTCGTGAAAAGTTACACCCATCCGAGAAAAAAATTTGTAAATAAACTTCGTTTAATACTTCATGCATGTGAGATTCTTTTTTCGGGAATCGTGTGCTATGATATTATAGGGAAACCAAACAGAGCCTAAGCTACCGTTTGTTAGGTTGGACCATCAACCATGATGGGATCTGACGATCCTTGCTTAACTAAGGGTCTGTTGTTTAGTTCATTTTGCAAAAAAAATTGCAAAGGAATCTTGGTCATTTGAAGTACTAAATGAAGTCTATTTGCAAAACTTTTTGCATAGATGGGTTGTAAATCGTGAGACGAATCTAATGATGCTAATTAATCCATGTTTAATCAATAATTAGCGGATGGTTACTGTAGCATCACTGTTGCAAATCATGGATTAAGTAGGCTCATTAGATTCGTCTCGGGATTTACAACCCATCCATCAAAAAAAATTTTGTAAATAGACTTCATTTAGTGCTTCAAATTAGCAAGATTCCGTTGTAAAATAATGCGTTTACGGCGTTTTTGCGTTTACATGTAAAGAACTAAACATGGCCTAATTGGGGTTCGAATCATCTTCAGGGCAGTTAAAGAAACATGTCGTGCATCTCAAGGCCTAATGACGCAAGGTCTCGTCACTTAATAGGATCCAAGTACGAGTCAACATTATCTTTATTATTACACAGAAGCATCTTTACCAGGATTGTTCTTGATTTGCAGTCTCATTGTCTAGTTGCTCTAGTAGTTTCTTCGATTTCAAATATGAACTTTTCAATGTTTTTGGTTCGTAATGAAAAGAGTTAGATAATGTAAAATTATTTTCCCCAAGATTCTAGTAATGTGATTGCCAAATCTATACAATTTTTAGATACAAAAATCGTACGACCTCGGCCAAAGGGTAGGATCTTGTCATGTTTTGGTACCTGTGTCGATGTTGCCGATGATTGTGTCCGCACCCAGGTTTGCGGACGACCAAGCGGGGGTTTCCCGTCCGTTCTCCGCGAGGCCGAGGAAGTCCCACGAGCGCGTGGTCCGGAGCCGGAGCAGGGTGCCTGGGCTCACCCTCAACACTCCGGGGAGCTCTGAACCAAAAGTAAAAGGAACGCATCAGCATCCATACGTCGCCGTCTCCCGTCATCACCCAACCAATTAATCCATGCAGTGCAGCAGATCAATCAGCATACAGCATACTTTGGAGGAGCGTCGGGAATCCATCGTCGATCTGCAGCGCGAGGCCGCGGATGACACTGAACTCGTAGAGGATACTGAAGCCGCGTTCAGCCGCGAGGGAAAAAAAAACAGTAAGCGCGCGGCGCCGGTTTCTCAGCAAAATGCGGGCACCATTGCAGCACTGATCAGCGAGCGAAATCTTTTTTTTTTTTGAAACTGAAATCTTTCTTACTCATTGGTGATGGTTGAGAGCAGAGCAAAAGGGTTGGCCGGGAAGTCCTGGAACAAGATCACGCAGGGCTGCAGGCGCGCACAAAAAAAAAAACAAGTCAGAGATCGGCCGGCTCAACGACTTCTTGACACCTGGACGGCTGGATAGCATATCGATCGAAGAACATGGGATGGGACAGCAAAGGGAGCGCCGTTGCCTTCTTGGCGGCCGACGCCGGGGTCTGCAGGGTGAGCAGAAGCACCAGCGCGAGGAGGAAGACGCGCCCGGGGCCCCCTCTCCGCGCCATCGCGCGCGCTCCAGCCTCCAGCTAGCTGCCGTTGACGCACCTACCTGTGGTTGCGCGGCTCGGGCACGCTGGCACGGCCGATTTATAGGCCCCATCCCCAAGGTCAACCGTCTCTGGGTTTTATATGTTATCGGCATGGAGCGCTCGGGCATGACATCCTGGAACCTGGAACCGTGGCGCGGCCGATTTTGCCCTGTTTAGGTCCCGCGCAAATTTTTTTTTATGTAATCTTACTAATTTAAAATACTAAATGAAGTCTATTTATAATTTTTTTTGCACAGATGGATTGTAAATCGCGAGACGAATCTAATGATGCTAATTAATCTATGATTAATCAATAATTAGCGGATGGTTACTGTAGCATTACTGTTGCAATCATGGATTAAGTAGGCTCATTAGATTCGTCTCGCGATTTACATCCCATCTATGCAAAAAGTTTTGTAAATAGACTTCATTTAGTACTTCATACATGTGTCGAAACATTCGATGTGACGATTTTTTTGTGTTTATGGGGGTTTATGGGGTGGGAAAGACTTTATAGGCCCCACGTTATCAGCAGGTAGCCTGGCATCGAAGCAGCTCTCCACATGCGCGCGTATCGCGTGTTCAGACTCCCCGGGATCCGTGCGCATGTGTAATAAAATGTTCAGTTCATCCTGGAAGTGGAAGACGAAGAAGCTCTCTCTGCTTATGGGCTGGTCTAGATTATTGTAAGTATGGCAATACGTCGGGTCCGGTTCGGATGGAGTGTCTGGGCACCAAAAATCGAAATCCGAACCCACTCCGAACTCCAATTCGAGTTAAAATTCATCCTCAAAACTGAAATCCATGGATACCGGAAACCCGACGGATAATCCGAAATCTAATATTTTTTACAAACCAGCTTGATTCGTGGACTAGCGAGGCACCGAGGCCGGCGGTCTGGGCGTGTACTTGTCGGGGGCAGCGCGGGGCTTCGGGTGGGTGCGGCCCAGGGTTTTATTTCCCAACCGGTTTCCGGTAACCGCCGGGCTCCGGTTCCGGTTTACCGGACCGGTTTGACCGGTTACCGGTGGAAACCGGTTGAATTCAAATCCAAATTCAAATAAATTCAAATTTTCCCGTGCAACCGGTTCCGACCGGTTTACCGGCCGGTTTGACCGGTTTACCGGCCGGTTTTACCGGTCGGTTTGACCGGTTTGAAATTCAAAAGCTCCCGTGCAACCGGTTTACTGGCCGGTTTTACCGGTTTACCGACCGGTTTGACCGGTTTACCGGCCGGTTTGACCGGTTTGATCGGTGGGCCTTCATGGGCCGGCCCATTTTTTTTCTTTTTCTTTTTTGATTTAACTTTAAATTCCCACAAACTATACTAAATGAATGAATTTTTTAGAAAATTTGACACCATTAGATTCATCACACCTTGAAGTATTTTTAGGAATTTTTTGGGAATTTTTCATTTTTTGAATTCAAATTTAAAATTTGAATTTTGGCCGGTTGGGTACCGGCCGGAACCGGAACCGGACCGGACCGGTTCCCACCGGTTAGGTTAACCTTGGTGCGGCCAGGGTCGCCAGCGAGGCCGTGCGGCCGTGGGCTGGTGGGGCGCCGTGCGGCTGCTGGCCGGCTGGGCGCCGTGCGGGGTGGGGCGTGGCTGCCTCCGCCAGTAAGCCGTGCACAGGCGCCGCCCGCCCGTGTCGTGCCCATGCGCGCGGGGCGCAGGCGCCGCCCGCCCGTGCCCGTGCTCGTGCGGGGGCGCCGGAGCAGGCGCGGGACGGCGCTGTTTGGGGGGGGGGGGTGGGATGCGGGGGGCGGACGGGAGTCGGGACGGGTGGGGGCTGGGGATTGGGTGAGGAAGAAGAAGGGATTTCAGTTTTATATATCTAGGGTTTCAAGATGGGTCTTTAGTGGGTTGAAGGTTTGGGGCCCCGATGGAGTTCCGCAAGTACAATTTAGGATGTGCTCCAAACCCGAAAAATTTCAAGTACCCAAACACGCACATCCGCGGGTGAAAATCAAGAACCGAACCTAAAACCCACAAACCCGAAACCCGCAGATGTCCGCTCCGAACCCGCCCCGTTGCCATCCATAGGTTCTTGGTTACGTTGCTAATGGATAGCAGTTAGCAGGAGTGGGCTGCTCATCAACAGTAAAGAAAACAAAACAAATATTACTAATATACTATTAGTAATAGGAGGCTCCTTGTAAAAAACTTAGATTCGACGTTGTTTAGATATCTTAATTACCCATATTTGCTATTATAGAAAAATTGACAACATCTGCTATTATAGAAAAAATTAGATCCAACTTAATTTAGAACCTGACGGAGATGGTACGACTGTAGAAGTGAAGGAACCCCTCCATCTTAGATTACAATTTATTTTGATATTTTAGATGCATAGTTTTCAAAGTACCTAAGTAATGTACGTTTAGGTGCATAACAATACATATATTTAAAAAATTTAAAATAAATTGTAATTTAGAACGAAGCTAGTATCTCCCAGCTAAAAAAAATATCCCATACCTGTCGCCTTTTCCATGTCACTCGTGCGCTTTCTATCCAGGGAAAATATCTCCCGACGTGGCACTACACAGTCAAACGCTGAAATGGCTGATCCCTCAGCACTTTCCAGAAATACCCTCGCACGCTTTTCCAGATCATGACGAAGATCGGCAGAATGCGACAGTCGTTTCCCCAAATATCCTGGGGCACTTCTGGAACTTTGCCTCGTCCATCCGCTTCGGCCATAAAAGCGCCTCCCGGGTCGGGTTTAGCGATAAGGGTTTTACTAACATTTGGCCCAAAAAATTTTGCGGCCGAAAAATTCCACCCAATATCCATCCTTGCTTCAGTTCTGTCGACGCGGATCAGCCCTCGTCCTCTCGCCGGAAATCGGTGGTAAGCTGGCTTCTCCCTCATTTCCCCGAGCATTTTCCTTCACTGCTTGTGCGTTTTCCATTTCGGGCATCCTCACTCCTCTGATTGTGGATTGCTAACTTGCGTCGCTGATCGATCCGAGGCGAAGCGCTCGATTCCGTTGTTTCTGATGCTTTTCACGCCGTTTTCTCACGTTTCTGCCGTGAAAATTGCAGCCCAAGGCTCCAAGCGATGGAGATCATCAACGGGGCGGTCCTCCCGCGCTACGCCGCCGCCGCGGCGGGCGCCCTGACCTCCGACGCGAGGGTCAGCGGCCATCTCCAGCTGCTCCGGGGCGTGCGCCTGAGGGGAAGGGCCTGCGGGCTGCAGGCGGACCGCGACAGCTTGCCGCGCAGGTTCTTCGCCCCCCCGCCCCCGCGGCGGCACGGGAGGAGCGACTGGGGCGGCTGGCGAGCTCGCTGCAGCTACGGCTCGTCCTCCGACGGCGACGGCGCCGCGGCCGCCAACTTCGACGCCAGCGGGGAGGAGTTCGTCGACTCCAGCGTCATCGAGGCTGGTAACTGTCCATGCTTTCCCGAACTCCTTTCCTGAACGAGATTTCAGAGTATGCGCCCTCTGAATTAAGTTCACTGCGAAAGAGAACCGAGCTACTTTTCTTTTTTTCGAAAGACCGAGCTACTTTTCTTTGTCAGCTATTAGCTACATGTCACTTGTACCAGGCTACTGTTGTGTGGTGATTAAATGTGAGCTTTAATTTGTCCTTGGCTCCTTGCAGTTGAGCTCAGGAGCGTATCAGATGGCTTTGAGATAAAAATGCGTGACGGCAAAAACTTGAGATGTGTTCAGAACAATCCTCGCGTGCTAAGACTGCGGGACTCTGCGCCGCACCATGCTATTGTGCTCAAGATGGAAGATGGAAGCGACCTTCTGCTCCCCATTATCGTCAGTATGTATCTATTCTTTGCTTGGATACATGTCACATTGCTGCAGATACTTTTCTGATTTTCGAATACGTCCATGCTACTTCCTGCAGTGGAAACACCAAGCATTATGTTGCTGGCTGCACTTCGGAACATTCAAATTGTAAGAGCTGGAACAACTTGCATAAATATTCCTGTAGATGTCGATAAGCATCCACATGCTTCCGGTATGAAATGGTTTTTCTGTATCTCAACTGCACCGACATTATGTTTTTTCCAGCCAAGGCCAACTATTTACAATGTGGTGATGGAGATGACAAAAAGAATGGGGTTTGAGGTGCGTTTAAGATAACATCTTATGTGAACTCAAACTTTACTTACATGTTTGTGTTCTTAAAAGTAAAGATGTTTTATGAATTTTGATGTGTATTGCTACTTTCATATATACTATTTTAGAATCATACACCATAACAATACACACCTCTTCTCTCAAACATGTTCCATTTGATAGACTAGATTTGGGCTTCCTTAATTGGTACTAATAATTTGTTATCTCATCAATCAATTGGGATACTATCTTTTCAGGTACGCTTGGTGCGGATTACGGAGATGGTCCATGATGCGTATTATTCTCGACTATATCTTGCTAAGGTAGCTGTACTCCAAAGCATACTATCAGATAAATAATGCTTATATTGTTCTGAAGTATGGATATATGATGCAGGTTGGGGATGAAGAAGACACCATTAGCTTTGACCTCAAGCCATCAGATGCTATCAACATTGCTTTCCGGTGCAAGGTATGCATTCGCTTCCTCACCTTTCACGGTCTATGTTGACAATATTTTGTTTGAATGATAACTACTGATTATACTGAAAGTGTCGCTTTTATCCTTTTTTTGTCAACTTTTGCGTCTTAACCATACAAGTAATCTAAGCAACAACAGCTAAGCAACCATACCTTTTTATTCCGATCTCGATGCTACACCTTGCTATTGCCGTATGATATGATCTCAATACAATTATTATATGAACAGAGAGACTCTTTTCGCTCTTCTTTTTCTGGGAGTAGAATAAGAGCAAAGAAATTCCAGAAGTTTATACCATTGCTCATTGGATTCTATGATACTTATCCCAATTTTCTCAATCTTCAACCTTAGGTCCCTATCCAAGTTAATAGGCGCATTGCATACAACAATGGATTGAAAGTTGTCCAACCAAAGGCAGAGGAGAGTTTTGTGGGCTCGGACGACATCCAAATCACAAGGCTTGACAGGTAAAGCGGCAGGCCACAAAAACTGTTTTTATTGGTTCCTGCAAAGTCAGGCATCGCGGCTGAAGCCATATAATTTTGCAGGCCCGATGACCAGCCTTGCGGCGAGGCCCAAGAGTTTGATTTGGTCCGCAACATGCTCATCGCTGCCGTAGAAGAACGCTACAAAGATGCTGGTGAGCTCACTATAAATAATTAAACAGTCACGCATTGCAGGCATGCCGTGTGGGATGATGAGTTCCACTTCCACTTCCATCGCAGTGGTGAAGGGTTGTGTATTCTGATTAATCCTTCAAATAGACCGATGGACTGATCCGTTCCCTGGTGTTATTTTCTTTTCCAGCTCAGTACAGAGACCAGCTTTTCATGTTGCGGTCAAAGAAAAAGAACGCAATCTAGCAGGGGCGTGAGCGTCGGACTCATGGGGCTCTCCGCATTAGTGCAGCATTTCAGATCGTCAGGCCTTCGTGGGGGCCGTACATATTAGGAGGCTTTGGCAAAGATTAAGAAGCACCATGTAAATAGTTGCAGAAACTTATGTATATATGTAGTATAGATATGCGCGGAGCATAATTCCGGATACTTTAGCTCAGTTTGCAGTGGCTGTACTCAAACTCAAAGTGGCAGTGGTTGGCTGGTTGCAGTGTCGCACAATTGATCCCAACGCACAGGTGCTGTGCAGCGTGGAGCAAATTGCTCTGACGAGACTTCACGATTTCGTGCACCTACGGCGAGAGGCTTATAAAAGGCAAACTCAATTTAGCAGAGGCCAATATCTAGCCCAACAAGCAAACCAAAACCGTACCAAATAAAATAAGTCAGCCCAGCGCGGCCCAAAAGCCTCCTCGCGTTACACGAGGCCCACACTTCCATGAACGTCTCGTCAAACTGGCGCCTTCGAATCCGGATTCGCAGCCCACCAGAAAGGTCCGCCACGTGCGCGGTGTCACGAGTCCCCCTCTACGCTACGCTACGCTAGATTCGGCGTGCGCCAGGTCGATGGGCCCCAGAGCCCACATCACCGGACACGTGGTCCATGGACCCGGTCCACACGGGAACCGTGCAACTCCGCCTCTCCGCTCCTTCCACCGGGGAAGGGAAAGCAGAAGCTTCTTTCCCCCTCCCTCGAGAAAAAGCATCAAAATTCTCCGATAAAAAGGAGCTTCAAAATTCCCTCTTTGGAAAAAGAGAGAGAGAGAGAATTGGATTCTGTTGGAGTAATGGGCTTGGCCCATTTATTCTAAAGCAATAAAAGAATTTAAAGCCCACTATTAATGTTAGGGAATCAATGTTTAATTCCGTACCGGGAATTGAGGAGGATCTCAACCGACTTAAAAGGTGGACTTCTTGTACACCACTTGTGAAGCCGGTAAGAGGAGGACGGTGAACCACACGCGCGCGCGCGCTCGCTCGCCGCGCCGGGCCGGGCCGGGCCGTGGCCGTGGCCGTGGCCGAGGCGAGGCGCGGCGTGATGGCTATTTTGCCGTTGACAGCAATTAATCGTGCGATTAAACGTGCAATTAAATCTGTAATTAATGGCCATAACCGCATCACCTAAATGACTCTGATGGTGTCCAGGTTCAACGAACCTGAGCACCTGAGTCACTATATAAGGAGTGCCATGCCCCTCATCCATCCTGCACCAGAGCACTGAGGCAACTCGGCTCCTCTCTTCTCCCTCTCCAGTTGCAACAACTGAGTTCCCCAACGCTAATCTCTGCGCGCACAGAAGAATTAGCGTGAGCAGGCCTCCGAAACCTTGCTCGCCTTGAGATCCTGCACGGGATAGGCGGGCAATCAGGTTTTTGGGTAACGCTTTAGCGTGACTGCTCAAAAATACTAAGGCTTTGCCCGATTGTACGACTACTTCCTGGTGGGTAACAGCGCAGCCAATGCCTCCGGCAACGGCCCCGCTTTAGGGTACTCCCTAAAACTTTGGTTATTTATATTGTTTATGCTTATATGTGTGATAAGTATAAACATGTTCACATGTTTTCTTTTACTCCTTAAAGTCATAGAAATATTGCTAGTTTATACATCTAATTTTGGAATTAAAATATACCGAAAATTGCCTAGATTTCTAACAATCCAAAAACCTGATTGTGTTAATAGGCTTTCGGTATCTAGCTTTGCTGCATCAATCAAACCATCACCTTTTGATGGTTCAAATTACAAACGTTGGCAAGAGCGGCTTATACTGTGGTTAACACTATCGAGAGTGATCCATGTGAAAGAGGGTAAGCCTGAACAATTCTCTCCAGAGGAAGGGAGTGCGTTCGATGAGGCTGATATCCTCTTTCGAGGCTTGATCATTAGTGTTCTCGGTGATAACCTGGTGGATTCTTATATCCGGCTGCCAACTGGCAAAGCTTTGTGGGATACTCTTGAGGCTCAATATGGAGTATCTGACGCCGGGAGTGAGTTGTATATCATGGAGCAGTTCCTTGAGTACAGGATGGTCGAAGACCGTTCTGTAGTGGAACAGGCTCATGAAATACATACTCTGGCAAAAGATCTCAAAAATTGCAGCAAAGAGTCCCCATGTGTGTTACCCAATAAGTTTGTGGCTGGAGGTATAATCTCTAAGCTGCCACCTTCTTGGAGGGACTTTGCTACTTCTCTAAAACATAAGAGACAGGAGTTCACAATAGATGGACTCATAGGGACTCTTGATGTTGAGGAGAAGGCGAGAGCAAAGGACATACGTGGGAAAGGAGTTGTTGGTGCTTCAAGTGCCAATCTTGTTCAGAAGAACAACTCCAACAAGAACAAGAAAAAGCCACCGCAGAACCAACCAAAGACTATGAAGACAACCACTTTTAAGAAGAAGAAGAAGACGGGAGCTTGCTATGTGTGCGCTAGTACGGATCACTTTGCTGCAAAGTGTCCGAACCGCAAAGGCAACAACTCCGCCAACATGATTATTAGCGAGCCTGGAGGAACTTCGGGGTACGGTAATTTATTACCTACTGTTCTTTCAGTCTTTGGTTCACCCGAGTGGTGGGTTGATACTGGTGCTAATATTCATGTTTGTGCTGATGCTTCTTTGTTCTCTTCTTACCAGACCGGCGAGACTTCCTCCTTGCTGATGGGGAACGGATCACATGCGCGTGTTCTTGGTGTTGGTACGGTAAATCTGAAGTTTACTTCGGGGAAGACCGTGCAGCTGAAGAACGTGCAGCATGTCCCCACCATCAAGAAGAATTTAGTCAGCGGCTCTCTACTGTGTAGAGATGGTTTCAAATTAGTCTTTGAGTCCAATAAATGTATCTTGTCTAAGTTTGGTACTTTTGTTGGAAAAGGTTATGAAAGCGGAGGTTTGTTCCGTCTTTCTTTGTCAGATGTTTGTAATAAAATTGCATACAATGTTATTAACGTTGATGAAACAAATGTTTGGCATTCGAGGCTTTGTCACGTTAATTTTTGTTGTATGATGCGCTTAGCTAATTTGAGCTTAATTCCAAAGTTCACTTTTGTCAAAAATTCTAAGTGTCATGTATGTGTTGAATCAAAACAAACTCGTAAGCCTCATAAGACCGCGGAGGCAAGGAGCTTGGCACCCTTAGAATTAATTCATTCCGATTTGTGCGAAATGAATGGAGTGTTGACAAAAGGTGGTAAAAAATATTTCATGACTTTGATTGATGATAGTACTAGATTTTGTTACATCTATTTGTTGAAGTCAAAAGATGAAGCTTTACACTACTTTAAAATCTATAAAGCTGAAGTAGAAAACCAACTTGAGAGAAAGATCAAAAGAGTTAGGTCAGATCGTGGTGGCGAGTATTTCTCAAATTTATTCACTTTATTTTGCGAGGAACATGGTATTATTCATGAGAGGACGCCTCCCTATTCACCTCAGTCAAATGGGGTTGCCGAAAGAAAGAACCGCACTCTAACGGATTTGGTTAACGCCATGTTAGATACAGCGGGACTTTCCAAGGAATGGTGGGGTGAGGCTATATTGACTGCATGTCATGTCCTAAACCGTGTTCCTACAAAGAATAAAGAGATAACTCCTTTCGAGGAATGGGAGAAGAAAAGGCCAACACTGTCATACTTACGTACATGGGGTTGTTTGGCAAAAGTGAGTGTGCCAATAACCAAGAAACGTAAGCTTGGACCTAAAACTGTGGATTGTATCTTTCTAGGTTATGCTATTCACAGCGTTGGATATAGATTTTTAATAGTGAAATCTGGAGTACCTGACATGCATGTTGGTACTATAATGGAGTCCAGAGATGCTACATTTTTTGAAAACATTTTTCCCATGAGAGATGAAACAAGTTCATCTAGGCAAGAGTTCATCAAGGATGATGGCTCTGCTGAGCCGATAGAACACAATGAACATACACTTGTAGAAAATTCTGAGGAGGATAACAATGATGCTCCGAGAAAGAGCAAGAGACAAAGGACTGTAAAGTCTTTTGGTGATGATTTCATTGTATACCTCATAGATGATACACCCAGAACCATTGAAGAGGCATATTCATCTCCTGATGCTGACTATTGGAAGGAAGCAGTAAGGAGTGAGATGGATTCTATTATGTCTAATGGAACCTGGGAGGTCGTTGAACGTCCTTATGGATGTAAACCGGTTGGATGCAAGTGGGTGTTCAAGAAAAAGCTTAGGCCAGATGGTACTATTGAAAAGTACAAGGCTAGGCTTGTGGCCAAGGGTTATACACAAAAAGAAGGAGAAGATTTCTTTGACACTTATTCACCAGTTGCCCGATTGACCACAATTCGAGTGTTACTTTCCTTGGCAGCCTCTTATGGTCTTCTCGTTCATCAGATGGACGTTAAGACGGCTTTCCTCAATGGAGAGTTAGAAGAGGAGATCTATATGGATCAGCCGGATGGGTTTGTATCAAAGGGTCAAGAAGGAATGGTTTGTAAGTTGTTAAAATCTTTATATGGTCTCAAGCAAGCGCCTAAGCAGTGGCATGAAAAGTTTGATAGAACTTTGACCTCTGCCGGCTTTGTTGTGAACGAAGCTGACAGATGTGTGTACTATCGCTATGGTGGGGCTGAAGGAGTGATTTTGTGCTTGTATGTGGATGACATACTGATCTTTGGCACTAGCCTTAATGTGATTAAGGAAGTCAAAGAGTTTTTATCTCAAAATTTTGAGATGAAGGATCTGGGAGAAGCTGATGTTATCCTTAATATAAAGCTGGTAAAAGAGATCAATGGTGGGGTGATTCTTACACAGTCTCACTATGTGGAGAAGGTGTTAAGTCGCTTTGGTTATAGTGACTATAAACCTGTCTCAACACCATATGATGCCAGTTTAATTCTTAGAAAGAACAAAAGGATAATGCGAGATCAGCTGAGATATTCTCAGATCATTGGTTCATTAATGTATTTAGCGAGCGCTACAAGACCTGATATCTCGTTTGCTGTAAGCAAACTGAGCCGGTTTGTTTCAAACCCGGGAGATGATCATTGGAAGGGTCTTGAAAGAGTAATGCGCTATCTGAAGGGGACAATGAACTATGGAATTCACTACACCGGGTACCCAAGGGTACTAGAAGGGTATAGTGATTCAAATTGGATTTCTGATGCTGATGAGATAAAGGCCACAAGTGGATATGTGTTTACACTTGGTGGTGGAGCTGTTTCCTGGAAGTCTTGCAAGCAGACCATCTTAACGAGGTCAACTATGGAAGCAGAACTCACAGCATTAGATACCGCCACTGTTGAGGCTGAGTGGCTTCGTGAGCTCCTTATGGACTTGCCGATAGTTGAAAAACCGTTACCGGCAATCCTAATGAACTGTGACAATCAAACGGTAATTGTCAAGGTGAATAGTTCAAAGGATAACATGAAGTCATCTAGACATGTGAAAAGGCGGTTGAAATCTGTCAGAAAATTGAGAAACTCCGGAGTTATAGCCCTGGACTATGTTCAGACGGCTAAAAATCTGGCAGATCAGTTTACAAAGGGTCTTTCACGAAATGTGATAGACAATGCATCTATGGAATTGGGCTTGAGACCCACGTGAGTCATTCTATAGTGGAAACCTGTCCTATGTGATCGGAGATCCCGTGAATTAGGATGGTGAAACAAAACTAAAGTCTGACTGTGAGAAGAGAACCTTTGTGAAAAGGGCTCATTCCTGTGTATAAGGTGCATTTCTCTTCTAATCTGTATGGCAGGTTGGTCTATACCTTAATGTGTGCCAGGTGGTTTCTTTTAAACAAATGAGTTGTTTTCTTGAAACAAAAGATGTTGTCCTACAGAACATCTGAAAGGAACACACCTATATGAGTTTGACCACTGGTCATGGTCTATGAGAATTGGGTATTCTCTAGAAACTCATGAAGGGCCTGGAGTATGACTTATAAGCTCCAAACCGCGGGGATGCTTTTGCAGCCTAGTACCAGTGTAGGGCTCTGGTCAAACTTGTTTGCACAAAACTGGCAATTCAAGGCATAGTCCATTGCACAGTTGTGAATAAGTGTAGCCTTTGTCCTAGATGGAAGTTCAACTTAACAGTCTCTGTCGAATACTGGTATATCAAAGAGAGAATGAGGGTATTTCTAGTGTGGCTTGAATTTCTTGGTGGGGATTGTTGGAGTAATGGGCTTGGCCCATTTATTCTAAAGCAATAAAAGAATTTAAAGCCCACTATTAATGCTAGGGAATCAATGTTTAATTCCGTACCGGGAATTGAGGAGGATCTCAACCGACTTAAAAGGTGGACTTCTTGTACACCACTTGTGAAGCCGGTAAGAGGAGGACGGTGAACCACACGCGCGCGCGCGCTCGCTCGCCGAGCCGGGCCGGGCCGTGGCCGTGGCCGTGGCCGTGGCCGTGGCCGAGGCCGAGGCCGAGGCCGAGGCGAGGCGCGGCGCGGCGCGGCGCGGCCGGCCGGACGGGCGGTGCGGCGCGGCGCGGCGTGGCGCGGTGTGATGTGATGGCTATTTTGCCGTTGACAGCAATTAATCGTGCGATTAAACGTGCAATTAAATATGTAATTAATGGCCATAACCGCATCACCTAAATGACTCTGATGGTGTCCAGGTTCAACGAACCTGAGCACCTGAGTCACTATATAAGGAGTGCCATGCCCCTCATCCATCCTGCACCAGAGCACTGAGGCAACTCGGCTCCTCTCTTCTCCCTCTCCAGTTGCAACAACTGAGTTCCCCAACGCTAATCTCTGCGCGCACAGAATTAGCGTGAGCAGGCCTCCGAAACCTTGCTCGCCTTGAGATCCTGCACGGGATAGGCGGGCAATCAGGTTTTTGGGTAACGCTTTAGCGTGACTGCTCAAAAATACTAAGGCTTTGCCCGAGTGTACGACTACTTCCTGGTGGACGAGCCGAACAACTACGTCGACTACATTCTGGTGGCCGAACGACTACGTCGACTACATCTTGGTGACCGTTCGTGGGACTGCACTGCGAACATCTTCCTGCACCGATTTAGTTCGACTACTTCGACTGAGGCCAACCGAGTAGATGTCTACTCCAGTTGGTAACAGCGCAGCCAATGCCTCCGGCAACGGCCCCGCTTTAGGGTACTCCCTAAAACTTTGGTTATTTATATTGTTTATGCTTATATGTGTGATAAGTATAAACATGTTCACATGTTTTCTTTTACTCCTTAAAGTCATAGAAATATTGCTAGTTTATACATCTAATTTTGGAATTAAAATATACCGAAAATTACCTAGATTTCTAACAGATTCGGAGCGATCCGCCATTCGCGCACTCCTCGATCGACAGCCGTCGGCGCAAGGGGTTAGTGCCACAGTGAGGGCTTTGGAGTTGGAAACCCCCCCCCCCCCCCCCCCCCCGGAGGAATCGGAGGGAGGGCTGGGGCTCGGGAGGGAGGGAATGTCGGGGCCCGTCGATCGGTCCGCGACGCCGAGTGAGTGCCAAGATGTTTTCTTGCTTCACAACTACATGTCCTTGACGATTCCTTTACGCTACGCGCTGTGCTTTCTTGTTTCGGTGTCGTGGGGGGTTGGCAAGTGCGTTTGGTTCATCTCGGTTCAGTTGTAGCTGCGTTTGTTGTATTATTAAGATTGTTTCTTTTGGGCTCAATACTGTCAGTCAAGAAGATGAGAAATAACTCAAAGCAACACACGCCCTCTCTGAATTGCATAATTTGATTCGAGAAGCCGAGATTATTTCTGCTAAATTGATGCCCTGGGGTGAACGTTGTGATTTTTACTCTTCTAGTCTGGTGCATATGAATTATGACATCAATTTAGCTTTTTTTTCCAACGTGCCAATGACTGCGTAGTTTTTCGTTCATTGTGTAGCATGGTAATCTTCTAGTTTTCCTAGTGATTAGTATGACTGCTCTACTGATTTCCATTTGGTATACAGTGGAAACAATGATAATACTTCAATACTTGGATGCAGTCTATGAAGGCCATGCACGCAGCGATGAGAAGAGAGAGTGCAATTCTGATGAAGAGAACTCAGAAGGAGAAAGGAAGGTCAGAAGGGGCACTTTCAAGAAGAGAGCGATTAACGCAGGGCATAAGTTTAGGCATTCCTTAAGAAGGAAGAGTAGAACGAAGAGTGGCAACCATGTAGTCTCCATAGAAGACATAAGAGATGTTCAAGAGTTGGAGATTGTCGAAAGGTTCCGCCGGTGTCTACTTGATGAGGACCTGTTGCCAGAACGTCACGATGATTATCACACAATGTTGAGGTATCAATGCATCACATTTGCTCATTTCGGAGTCTTCGGGTTTTTCTCTTCCATGGGTTTTCTCTTCCCGCAGCAGATTTTAGTTGTTAATTTATCATGAACAGAAAATCGCCTCCTTATTTGGTCTAAAATTTCTCTGTATGCCCTTTGCATCTAGGTTCCTGAAAGCAAGGAAATTTAATATCGAGAAAGCAAAGCATATGTGGTCAGGAATGCTTAAATGGAGGAAAGAATTCGGGGTTGACAATATAGAGGTAAAGCTAATACTGAAACAGATACCACAAGCTATATGTAATTCTTTCTGTGTGTTTACTTCTAAAATCTCAACTGGTCCTTTAGGAATTTGACTACAGTGAATTACATGAAGTTGTGAAGTACTATCCCCAATTTTATCATGGTGTGGACAAAGAGGGAAGGCCTGTTTACATAGAATTAATTGGAAAAGTTGATACAAACAAACTAGTACAAATCACAACTATTGACCGGTATGTAAAATATCACGTCAAGGAGTTTGAGAGATGTCTTCAAATGCGGTTTCCTGCTTGCTCTATTGCTGCGAAAAAGCACATAGACTTGTCTACTACTATCTTGGATGTGCAAGGAGTGGTATGTGATTTCTATGGCCAACATTGCCCTCAACAAACTTTTATTTTATGGGGTTAGCATACCAATTAACTTATTTTTTCTAAGTCAAGGGCCTAAAGAACTTCTCAAAAGATGCAAGGGAGCTAATAATGCGATTGCAGAAGATCAACAATGACAATTATCCAGAGGTATGATATTCCCAACTTCAGTGCTAGTTTTCACTATTTTCTGGCCAAGCCTTCTCCCATGTGCTCATTGATTCGCTATTTATCTGGGGTTATACAGGGAAATAACTTTCTAATGCACTCTGAATGCTGTTGCAGACCTTACACCAATTGTACATCATAAATGCTGGCCAAGGCTTCAAGATGTTATGGGGTACAATTAAATCATTTCTTGATCCAGAAACTGCTTCAAAAATCCACGTATGGTTGGAACTGCTTACTGCTTTGATCTTACCATTCATGTGTAGTTTTTGGTTTATATACTGATTTTCTCCGATCTTCTCACATCAAGGTCCTTGGAAGCAAGTATCAAACTAAATTACTTGAAATAATTGATGGCAGGTTAGGATCTCAACTCATGTTAATTCGTCTTTTGCTTGGGTTTCATCTAATATTTCCTTATTCCATATTTTCAGTGAACTTCCAGATTTTCTTGGTGGCAACTGCAGGTGTGAAGAGTACGGTGGTTGTCCGAAATCAGATAAAGGCCCTTGGAAGGACCCTGAAATTATCAAGGTATTTTCCTAGAAATGTCCTTATTGTTTTGATGGCTCTCCTATTTTATTTAATATTTATAATGCTAAATAAAGGTTTCCATGCTCCAGAGGGTCCTCAATGGTGAAGCAAATTATGGTCGGCGAGTTTTTGCTGTATCAAGCATCAATCAGAAGGAAGTTGGTTATACTGAACCTCAAGACTCAACTGTAAGTGTGCTTTACATGGAGGTTACTTTGACACCCTTTTGAAATTTGCATTACATACCTTAAGACATTTTCCCCTCAGGATCAGGGAAAAGGCAACGATGCCTCTGCTGAATCTAGTTCTGAGGTGGAAGACGTTTCTTCTCCTACTGCTTCAGTGAACCATATCATAAGCCCTAATTTGACCCATGTGCACGAGGCAAGTGTCTTTTTTCTCTTTGAATGCCCACACAATCCTTGATGAGTACGCTATCCTACAATTTTTACCACTTCCGTTAATTTTCAGTTGCATGAGATAAATGCTTTCTTTGGGGCTACTGCTTCTTAGTTTGTGGCCTCTTTTTCTTCTTCTAATCCTTTTAGTTGGTCAATATGATGATTAATAGCTGTTTCACTGTTTGCAGTCAAAATTTCCAGGACATGCTTCCACATCTGATGCTCCTCCCATTGTAGAGGATAGCATCCCTGTTGTTGACAAGGTTGTGGATACATGCTCTGATCCAAGAAACAGCTCAGTGGCTTCCACCTCAGGTCTTTGTGTAATCCTGTCATTCAGATACTGTTATTAAGATGTTACTGTGATTTATGACCAACTGGAAACATTGTTTCCACACTGAGCAATCTAACTTTGATGATATTGGGCATCTTGCACTTGTTTCTAAGATTAGTAGGATATATGCTGATAAGCTAGCTTTGTGAATTATATTGACTGATTTTGATGCATGTTTCACGCAGGTTCTTTCTCCTTGAGAAATACACCTGCAACACTGGGAGGACTTAAAACTCAAATTATTGTGTGGTTGACATTCTTAATCGTGAGCCTTTTGGCTTTCCTTCGTTCTGTCCTGTGCATAATGACTAAAAGGCTCACAAATCAGGCCATTACCTGTGATCACTATAGTGCCGAGTTCCCTCCTCAAGGATATACGGGAAATGGTACCCTTACATCTGTGTTGAGACGGCTTGATGAACTGGAGGAGAAGGTACAGACATTTGAAGTAAAGCCACCCCAAGTGCCATTCGAAAAGGAGGAATTGCTAAATGCAGCCGTCCACCGTGTTGATGCGTGTTGATGCGTTAGAAGCTGAGCTGATTTCTATGAAGAAGGTACTCCTGCTTCCTTAGAGGGAAAAAAATACTCCCTCTATTTGTTTTTAGTAGTGTATTAGGATTTTAACAAGTCAAACTTTATAGATTTTGACCTACTAAAAATGATTAGAGTTGGTAGTTCTCAATCAGTGACACCAGGTTGACTAGTTTGGTATATTAAATTTTTTGAAGGTAAAAACATTTGTTGTGAGGTAAATTTTTTTAGCCCTGTAAATACATCCAAGAATGTGGCCGTTCATAATCATCTTGTTTTCCTCACCAGAATTGGCATTCTAGAAAAATGCATCTTTTTTTTCTGGATTAACACTTATCTATATATCTTATATAAGTGCAACCCACTAAAAGTCATTAATAGCTATTTCTCTCACTTGTGGTGAAGCCACATCATCGTTTTATTTCAACCATTGGATATGAATGAAAGCTCATATCTTGGTCTTCCGCAACCCACTAAGATTTCTTACCTTTTTACTTGGTTTTATATTGCCATATGAACAATTTTTATGACAGAATTAGCAACAAAATATTAAAAAAATAATGTAAGTGCTGACATCCCTCATTCATTTTTGTCACACCCATTCCTAAGATCCTATTATACTACAGTAATACAGATCACGATGGTGGAGAATCCATAACCAATTCAAAATATCTACATTGGTCTAATGAAACATAGGTACTAATAAAACTATTAAACAAAATATATTCTTTCCGATTATCAACTTTTCACACAATTGCGTTGCTCACACTTAATTTTTTTAAAAAAAATATAGAAACTTCACTTATCCAAGAGAGTCAATACAAAGTCCAATTTATTGCTTCACAAAATGATGCGGATATTTCCATTTCCTCCCGAAATAAAATTTACCCATCCTTATCATAACTATTATGATTCTTCTTTTTATCAGTTTATGCAACTAGAACTTCTTATACGTACATCGACTTCCATATTTAAGCATTTTTTATATATAAACATGCCATATATCTGCAATGTTAAAATTGGCTGCAACTTCATAACTCTATCTTTTCAACACACTCAACTTCAACATTTTTGCCCTGAAATCCCGCAGCAACGCGCGGAGTATTCAACTAGTTTCTCTCATATGCAGGCCCTGTATGAGGCATTGATTCGGCAGGATGAGCTGCTTGCCTACATTGACCGGCAACAGACAGTCAAGTTTTGTGTAAGTTATGGGTGCTCCTAACTTCCTATAGTTTGCGTTTCACAAAAAAAACCTTCCTATAGTTTGCTCTTTCCTCTCAAGAGAGGTTCATGTCCTATATGCTCCTCTTCCGGTCTACAGAAGTACCATGTACGCAATTTAATTTTTGTCCATCCATTTGCAGAGAAAGAAGCTGTGCTTCTAAGTCCTGGAGCACCTGCTACCTTTTCCCTTTCTCTTGCGATAGATGGCGTCTGCTGCTGTCGACCCAGAACACTTGCAAACAATTTTTCATTTTTTTCGTTGTAAAGTACTGTAATTATTAGGAATTAGAGGAACAGATAGGGTTGGAGACATTGAGTAGCCGTGCAGCTTCTGTCGAGACCTTGTTTCAGCAGGAAAGGGAAAAAAAGGTTTGAGATCTTGTTTGAATGTTCACCCGAGATGATTACCGCCATGGGGATGGATTTTACATGCCCTGTTTTTTTTACCAACATGCCGTTGTTTTACCTGCGACAAGTGAAATACAAAAAGTCTGGGAAGCGTCCCTCGTGAAGCTTGCTCCCTTTGACCCTTTAACTTCTATGTTCTGTGCATAGTCGTCTTTTCTTCTTTTCGTCCATCCAGCTTTATCGATGCACGTTGAACTGGTACAGTGAAGAACAATGTTAGAATACTAGTACGAGTCTCCAACTCCAAGCATTGCTGATCTGATGATCTTGGTGCCAAACCAGCTGAATATTGGTAGGACAGAGCGTGCGATTCTGTCCAGAAGCTTTGCATTCCACTTACGCTAGTCGCGTTGCAGCCGGACGCTGGCTCCCAATGTCGTTCTCGTACAGTAGCAGCTGGTGGTACCGGTTCTGTTCGTGGAAAAAAAAAAGAGCCGGCAAAGCTTCTTGCGTTTCACGCAAGCACAAAAGCATCGTTCTGCATCCGTATTCAGCGGTGAGCGGTCTCGGTTCGAGACGCCTCGTGCGCCAAACTACGAACGAGCTGTGTGCCAGTTCGCTTGGTTGAAAGCTGCAAGTTTGGTTCTCGTAGACTTTTGGAAAGTTTGTTCATCTTTTGTGGTTGCGAAACGGTTTAGAGCGCATCTGTGCTGTACAGAGACGAGACGTCACTCGTCAGAGTGCCGAGAGACTGATCTGAATTCTGAAGTCGGAGGTCCTGAACCCAAACCACGTGGAAATGGAATTCAGAGAGTTGGGAAACTTTGCCTTCCCCAAGAGACCGACCCTCACGATCGATGCAACCAACACTTTGACCCAAAGATCAATGGCCCACCACCGCTCCAGCTTTGGCTTTTGACCAGCATGGCTTTTGCATGCCATGCCAGCCGACGGCGGAAATGATCGTAGCTCCCTGTGAGGATCTGCCTCTGACCTCACGAGACAGGGACACTAGACTCAGACACACCATCATCGTGCGGCCGTCAGGTTGGTCGGCCGAGCAAAGCTCAAAGCGGGCGCGCACGGGCCACACGACCGTCCCGTCCGAGCGGGCGGGCGGCGATTGGCCGTCGGCTGATCTGGCCGCCATTAGCTCTCCATCTCGTGGGATTTGACCGCCCGATTACAATGGTGGCGTTGCGTCAGGTAGGGCGATGTTGCTCCCACATTTGACGCTTCCAAATCGAGCTCGCCCTGGCCTTTTTGCTGTTTGGGCTTCCGTTTGAGGCAGTGGGGAACTAGAAGCGACGGCAGAGATAGTGGACCGGAGCACGAAGCAGGCAGCTAGCTATGCCAAGTTGTCGAGCGATGCCAAGCGTACGGCTAAGGTGGCGCACAAGCAGCATAGGAAGTAGAGAGTGGACGAGCTAGCTAAACTGACCTGTTTCTAGGTTAAAACTGTAGTTGCTCGTTTCAAAAAAAAAAAACTGTAGTTGCTGGCATGTTTTGGCAACATGTTTGCATATGAAGGGTAAAAGAACTTTTAGCATGTACTATTTTTTTTAACTCTCAGAATCATAATCGTTTTCTGTTGGTCTTGCAGATCAACTCAAACCATAATATTCAGTTCAACTCTGCAAACTAGTGAAATTTTCATAACCCCTTTTTGTGCGCGAACAATCTACGGCTGTTGGCGCTTGTTAATGGCGACGAACATGACAAAAGAAGGAAAAGGGAAGCGTGCTAAATAGCATCCATTTGTAGTGCAGGTTCCTGTAGCCACTGACACTACTCTCGCTCTGAAACACTGAAGGGAAGGGAAGAATCATGGATGCCGGCCCCCTAGATTCAGATTCTGACGCCGCCGGTATTGGCATAGGAGCTGATGCATGTCTTATTCACAGATCTCATAGTGCATGTCAATTTGATGGACCTTGCATCGTGACGTCGTCCTAAATTCGGTGGTTGTAATGACAGGGTTCTGTTGGTGATGGTCCAGCTGAAGCAATGCAAAGAATGGGGCTACATATATTCTGATATGCTGGCCCGACTGGCAAAGCCCACACGATGCAAAGAAACATCTATAGGTTTCTTGAGGTCATAAATTACCCAAAAACAAGGTCTGGATTTCTGAATTGTAGTCCGAAATATTTGCTAGTCGGCAAAAGTGTGCTGAAAAATATGACCAAAGGGGAAAGTCATAATCTCCTGACAAGACTTATTAAGCATGTCGTTAGATCATAGCAATTTTATTAGAAGCACAAAGATAAATGTAAATTAAAAAATAAATATGGAAGACAGGTTTTATAGTGAAGGTTCTGGAGAGCATACCGCAGAATTAATTATACCTAGCGTACCTCCCTGGGATCGTACATCATACTAAGTTCGTATCAATCTTCTTGGAATTATTGGTCTAGGTATCCCAATCATATACAAACAGTTCATATATTTTAGTTCTCTAGGTACCCTGCTTGCATACCTCACTCTTGTATTGGGACCAGAACTGGATGCTCATTTAGCATTCAGAAATCAGAAGGTGTGCTTTATTCGGTGCTATATATGTGCAATATATGAGCCATCATCAACATTTTTCTGAGGACCTCCATCATCAACATTTGATTGCACATGACATGACTTTATGACAGGCTTCTGTGTAGAGTTCTACAAAGTTAGTCCTTTGGAATGGAGTTTTTCTTTTTTTTAAGAGACCTTTGGAAGGGGGAAAGGAAATGATTTATATGAAATTATTGCGTTCAAAATAGGTCCAAACAAGAAATATAAATGGAAGAAACATCTTGTTCTTGTATGCTATGGCTACGTATATTACTTGCATGTAGTTTAATTAATCGTCCAGCTCATCATTTCGTTTCTCTCAAGTACACTTGATCAAATTAAGCCATTATAGCTTTCAATAGCATTCAGAAATGATACAAGACAAGACTTTATTCTCAGAATCTTCTCCAAACGCGCCTAGCTTATTGTTCTGCATAATAATATGCATTCTGCCATTACATTACATTCTACAACTATCAGAAAGGAGATCGATCCAGTGCCACAAATATAATATATTTTTTAGGATGACCTAAAAATATATTATACAGCACATAAGCATAAAGTCACAACAATATTCTCTGCAACTGTGAGCCAACAAATTGTGTGGAAACTAGGGTCTCCAATGACTAACCGGATTCACTCACGGACGGCTAGCTCGAAGGGTCGCTATACCGGGGTCAAAAGCGGAGTTGGAATGGAGCCTATCTGAATTTTATATGCATGATATGCACACACTTTTCAAATGGCAACGATCGTGGAACACAGAGTACGCACATATGGTGCGCTCGCAACTAGCAGCTAGAAGAAACTTTGGACCTGGTGAACACTTTCGTCTATAAACAATCGCCAATGAATCAAGCCCTACAGACCATGCATGCAGATGCGGCACTAGAGGAGGGGGAGAAAAAGGCTCCAGGGAATCCTAAAAACACAGCTCTAACTTGCACCAACGAAAGTATGTGCCTTTTTCACATACCCTCCTACCATTTTAGTATCTTATTGTACCAAGTTGGTATGGATGAATGTAGCAGGAATAGAACCAACCGGCAGCTCTGTCAAACTGAAGAAAAATCGGTAGTCGGCTATATTGTTTTACAGAAGACAGTCCATCTCTGCAATATTAATATTCTGGTTTATAGGCATCAAGTTTTTGTTCTAACCAGGAAAATTATGGTTCTGTTCACGCGAGATCAGTAACTTTATTTTAGAGAAAACAATTACGATTTTGTTCATTTATTGTTGAGCTAATCGTTAATTTATTCCAATTCACTATTTTTTTCAAAATAATAAATCTGCTTCAATGCAATGTTTTGAGATAGCTAAATCTGGTCATCATGGCAAATTGATGCTGTAATAATTACATCATTACTGTGTACTAGTATCACTGTGCCTTCTTAACCAGCTGTTTTCAACTTTGAAAGACAGTACCAATGGATCGACAAACTATTGTGCCTAGATAGATACCTTAAATATTGTATCTACAAAGATAGAAAATGTGGAATATATCAGTACCATATCTAGAATAAAAAATGTGTTGTCAAAGGGCATTAGACATTTTCTGTAACAGATGTGGCCATTGTAAGGCATTTGCTATGCCAAAATTCGCATTTTGATTTATTCTCCTTGCCTCAAATGCAAAAAAGAAAGTTCCCTAGCTATATTATATAGTTGGTTATGTTAGCCAACCTATATGTTCGTTACAGAATGTCTAGTCTGCATCATTACGTGTGCAAAAGCCGCTGCATAAACTTCACCAAGGAAGGGGTTTTCTGCATTCTTTGTGTCTCCACTTTCCCACAAGATGAGCAGAGAGAAATATTCCCGTTGGTTATGGAATTTGATTTGCTGATATGATGCTAGTCCATAGATTGTTGCTGTTTGAGTGATGAAACAAAGGTTCTAGTCTTTTCTGTGTACGTTGCTTTGCTTCACTGTAAGTGGATATAAATTCACTACTGTAACATGATGATCAGAAGTTCTAAAATCTCTACTAAGAAATCTTAAGGACAAAGCAACTCTTGGTGTTTATGTAACACCATGCGACCTGATTTTTTTTTATTAAAATCTCAAATATGCAAGAACTTGGCTTGGCATAGGAGTAGGTTTCTGAGAGGAGCTAGGTCCAAATACAGAGGGCGATGTCGGTTGTACTTCGCTGCAGCACACACTCAGGAGTGGAAGTTCAACGCCGTCCACTATCTACGGACTGTGGTTGTTCGTTGGGAGTGAAAAACAGATGTCGATCCTAATTTTTTTTCATGAGATTGTTTTTCCCCCCCTTCTCTGTTAGGCCTCGATCGCGCGCAGTTGCATTGACCCCGACGCCAATCATCAGCGGCGAACATGGAAAAGATACGGGAGATATGGGACGAATGAGAGTGAAGTTCCTTCTCCAGCCACAATCTCTTTTTTCGAGGGCTCTCCGCCTCACTCGATATTTGAGACCACTAGACCAGGCGACCGATCGAGCACATTCCGTCCGATCCGGCCGCGCTTGACACGTACGCAAGTTAGTTAGGCAGCCGGGGGCCGGCCGGCCGGCCGGGGAATGTACCCGGCGGACGTCACGTACGTCGTCTCGTCGGCGCACCGGCCTGTGCGCTCCTGCGAAAATCTGCCGTCCTTTGGGTTCCCTCGTCGTGCGACCGGGGCCAGGCCAGCCCTGCAGGCGGTGGAACGAAAAGCACCGGCCGGCGTGCGGGGCTGGAGGGACCGGAGCACCGACGACCGGACCCTCTCGGCGTCTCCGATCCGGCCCCCCGCCTCCACCGTGCCTCACAGCTAGCAGTCTAGCACCGATTAATTCATCAGGGAAGGAAGGAAAAGAAACGCCGAGAAGACCAAGGAAAAAAAAAGAGAGAAAAACTAAAGGCGTACGTCTGCTAATGGGGTTGAACCCGCCCCTACCCATATTTCAAGAGCTCTAACTACCACCCGCCCCGACCCACCCTGTCGGCCCAATGCCCCAACCCGCCCCAACCCGAAGTCACGACAAAAGATGATATGCGACTTACGCGCCGATCTACTACCATAGCGCCCCAACCCATCCCAATCCGTCTGTGTCGTCAACCCAACCCGCCCCAACCCGTTTTATAGTGTCGTCCGTTTCCACCAATCCAATAGTATCCGTATTAAAACCCACCCAAAAAATCCGTCAAACCCCGCCCCATTAGCAGGAAAAAGGCGGCTGGCGTCGGAGGCTCGCTCTGCAGCCTGCGTTCCTACCGCGCGCGCCTGCGTGTGCGTCCCGCCGCGACACGCCACGAACTCGCGCACGGTGGGCGGCACCGAATAATCTTTCCCGCTGCTGCTTTTCTTTTCCTCCCGCGAGCTAGCTAACCGAGCCGCCGCCAGGCACCGCCACCAGCGGCCTCCCAAATCTTCCTCCTCTGCTCAGCCCGCAAGCAAGCGAGCAAGCGAAACCACGCATCGAATGCTCGAGAGCGCGCCGTCGCGACAGCGGCAGCAGCTCGGTCGCTGCGCGTGTCGGCGAAGACCTCTCAGTCTCCATCGTGCACGAATAAACGATTAATTAGTATCACTACGTTTCTTTTTCTCTCCTTTGATAATAAAAAAATTAGTATCTGACGCTTTCTGATATTTTTTGATAATAAAAAAATTAGTATCTGACGCTTTCTGATTTTTTTAGCCACCCGAGCCGAGCCGACGGCTGGGAGTGGGAGCAGGCGAGGCGAGGCGAGCATCGGAGCATGGCGGCCGTGAGATGCGCACAGTCCCCCGGGCGCAAGTGGGGGCGCGGGCGCCGGCCCCCGGCCGGGCCAGGGCCACACTGCTCGTGCCTCAACTGAGACTGTTCCGATTCCATCTGCCTGCCTATAAATACCCCGGCCACCGAGCACTGCAGACGCCAAGCCAGTGCAAGGACTGCAGGGCCAGGGCAAAATAGCCTATACAGCTACCTTCTCCTCTGCCAACTGAGTGAGAGCAGCTTCAGCTATAACCACCAGATACAATCTATCAAGAATTGCTCTCCAGTCACAAGGTAAGTGTTCCTCATGCCCTGTTAGATGCCCTGTTTAGTTCGTGAAAAGTTGCTTTTGGTACGGTAGCACATTTCGTTGTTACTTGACAAATAATGTCCAATCATAAACTAATTAGGTTTAAATGATTCATCTCGTGCTAATCAGTTAGATTGTGTAATTAGTTATTTTTTCAACTGTATTTAATGCTCTATGTATGTGTTCAAACATTCGATGCGACGGATACTGTAGAAAATTTCTTGGGAACTACACAGGGCCTCACAAGCCTGGCGAATTCATCATCCGTCTCTCTGAACACGCCATGCCACCTCGGCAGTGCAAATAGCATTGTTGCAGTGTTTCATTAGGAGAATTGTGCTTTTTGGTTTCTTTTTCTTTCACATCTCCATTGCGTACCTCTTCCTTGGCTGGATCCTGCACCAAGAATCCTACGACGAACATGCTGAATGTAAGGCAGAGAGGACCCAGCACCAGCCACCAGATTGAGGCCAAAAAGGGCGTATGTATGCAGGCTTTCGAGAGCTCCATCCGCCTTGCCTGCTTAAACATGGAAATGCCTCTCAACAAGTTGCAAAGAGCAACTTGCCACCCATATGCTTATTACGAGCATCATCGTTCATTAGGCGAGGTACAGACTACAGAGGCAAAGCACAAAAGCACTGTCCATGTCCTCTCCTCTCCTAACAGTTGACTCAGGTTTCCAGCCACTGGTTAGCCAGGGAAAGCTCCCTCCCCTCCCTTTCCCAAAGGCAACGTAACCAACCATGGTACACGCACACTCATCGACGGATTTGCACCGATGGTCTGTCTAGTCTTTGCAGGCACACCTCATCTCCCATGTCCTGCTCACTCTGTTTCTCCTGCGGCGACTGCGAGTCAACCAAATCTGCCGCCGTACGTGACATGATAGCGGCGAATCCGTCCGTCCTCAAGGCCTTGCGATGCTGTACTTTATCTGAGACCGGATTCACAGTCACTCGCAGCACAACACCAAACTAACTGAGCCGAAAAGGGGACACATCTCAGTTAGACTTATCACACATTGTTCTGCATAAAGCGGCCTGAATATATGCCCCCATCAAACTATTCTCAAGAACTATCTTTTTTTTTAATCAACCAAGAACTTTTTTTTTTGTTTTTACACCTAGCGTATGTCCAGCCGCAGCTAGATACGTCCTAGCTCTTTTGCTGCCAAAAGAAATGTTAACGGGCCTAGACAGCGTTCAGTTTTTTTTTTAAAAAAATTCTGTGCTAAGTGATGTACAGAAGCAGAGTTCTGAACATATATTTGTGCGTACAGGCATTGATTATTGAAGCCCTGGTTGGTTGGTTGGTTGGTACCGGTGATCCAGAGAGCAAGGCGATGGCGTCCTCGCTGCTCCACTGCTCCGACAAGCTCCCGTTCATGGACGTGGAGGCCATCCTCCACATGAAAGAGGGGCTCGGCGAGACCAGCTACGCGCAGAACTCATCGCTTCAGGTGAGCGATTCGCCTAGCTAGCTTACCACCGGCAGCCATTTTTTTCCCCACCATTCTGATGAACAGAAGTCTGAAATGAATTTGTCGTTTGCAGAAGCGGGGCATGGACACGCTCAAGAGCCTCATCACCAACGCCGCGACGGACGTGTACATCTCGCAGATGCCGGAGCGGTTCACGGTGGCGGACCTCGGCTGCTCGTCGGGCCCGAACGCGCTGTGCCTGGTGGAGGCCATCGTGGGGAGCGTCGGGAGGGTGTGCGGGCGCCGGCCGTCGCAGCCGCCGCCCGAGTTCTCGGTGCTCCTCAACGACCTCCCGACCAACGACTTCAACACCATCTTCTTCAGCCTGCCGGAGTTCACCGACCGGCTCAAGGCCGCCGCCGAGACCGACGAGTGGGGCCGGCCGATGGTGTTCCTCTCCGGCGTGCCGGGGTCCTTCTACGGGAGGCTCTTCCCCAGGAGGAGCGTGCACTTCGTCTGCTCCTGCTCCAGCCTGCACTGGCTCTCCCAGGTGCCTCCCGGCCTCTTCGACGAGGCCGGCCGGCCGGTGAACACGGGGAAGATGTACATCTCGAGCACGAGCCCCGCCGCCGTGCCGGTGGCCTACCTGAGGCAGTTCCAGAGGGACTTGGGCCTGTTCCTCAAGTGTCGCGCCGCCGAGGTCGTCCCCGGCGGCCGGATGGTGCTCGCCATGCTCGGCAGGCAGACGGAGGCCGGCTACATCGACCGGCGGACCACCTTCCTGTGGGAGCTCCTCTCCGAGTCCCTCGCCGCGCTGGTGTCGCAGGGGGTGGTGGAGCAGGAGAAGGTGGACGCGTACAACGTGCCGTTCTACGCGCCGTCGATGGAGGAGGTGGAGGAGGAGGTGCGGCGGGAGGGGTCGTTCCGGCTGGACTACGCGCAGACGTACGAGATCAGCCTGAGCAGCAGCGGCGACGCCAGGGAGGACGGCCGGACGGTGTCCATGGCGATCAGGGCCATCCAGGAGTCCATGCTCAGCCACCACTTCGGGGCCGACGTCGTGGACGCGCTCTTCCACAGGTACACGGACCTCGTCACCGAGTCCATGGAGCGGGAGGAGGTCAAGAGCCTCCAGATTGGGGTCGTCCTCACAAGGTTGTGACTCAGGACCTGCCGCACCGTTGATAGCCTATGCATTGCATGACCCTGTTCTGTTCTGTTCTGTTCTGTTCTGTTCTGGTGTGGCGTGATCAGTAGCACCGAGTAACTAGTAGTAACAAATTTCATGTGTATCTAGCTAACCGGCAGGATTGGAAACTCGATTAACAAAGTGTATTCAAATGTCAATGGTATTCTATCTATGCTCCACGTCTAGCTGTGGAACAACCTGGCAACCCGACTGGCCGCTCTCAACCTTAGCCAAGAGGATGACGAGTTCAAGTGGGATTTAGACCCTTCGGGTGTCTTTTCAGTTAAGACACATTACAGGGCGCTAATCAACCGGAATGTTCCCTACGATAATAAGAAGCTGTGGAAACTGAAAACGCCGTTTAAAATTAAAATCTTCCCTTGGTACCTTAGGCGAGGGGTCGTACTCACTAAGGATAATCTTGCAAGGAGGAACTGGCAAGGCTCCCAAAAATGTTGTTTTTGCCACGAAAATGAGACAATTCAACATCTCTTTTTTGACTGCCGTCTATCTAAAACGGTCTGGTCAATGGTACATGCAGCCTGGGGCATTAGAAGGCCTTCAAGTGTTGCAAATCTATTCGGAAGGTGGCTTAATGGAATACCAAACCAATTCAAAAAGATCATCCTTGTAGGCGCAGCAGCCCTATGCTGGTCTATCTGGCTCTGCAGAAACGCTGCGATATTTGAAAATAAAAATTCCTCTTTTTTGCAGGTACTCTACAGGACTACGCACTGGCTGCGCACTTGGGCTACCCTTCAACAGCCTACTTCGCAGGAGGCGCTTGTTGCGGCCTCTCTCGGTTCTTGGAGCAGGTGGCCAAGGATATTTTCTCCCAGGCGCATGGGTGCCGATCTAGTCATAGAATTGATAGTCACTAGCGTTTGGCTTTGTACCGGACTCACTTTAGGCTGTGTGCTTTTTGAGGCAGAGGCCGGGATCGTTTTCAAGACGTTGTATCTTCTCGATGTAACATCTTGAAATCAATAAAGTTCCCCCTTCAAAAAAAACGTCTAGCTATTCAAAACCACGTAAATCAAGTTTTTTTAATAGCCACCTGTGTTTTCTTGAAGCGGGGTCTGAGATAGCCCACTGAACTATTTTCATTCAAACGCAACACAAGGAAAGGAACAAAGCCAGGCCTCAGCAGGTGGAGTAATCCATTGATCATAAGCTGGTACCATCTCTGCATGCTTCGCTTGCCGATTTTCTTCTAATAAAAGTTAAACACCACCCGCTAGTCTTCATCTAACTAAAGTACTCCCTTCGTTCTGAGTTACAATTTATTCTTTTTTTTAAATCCTGAAACTTTCGGTTCGGTGTATACTAATAATAAGAAGAGAATCGTTCCAGTTTATTACAATTTATTTTGACTTTTTTAGATACAATGTTTTTGCTATGTATCTATATATGTTTACATGCATCTAGGTGCATAGCAAAATATATGTATCTAGAAAGCTAAAATAAATTGCAATTTGGGATGGAGGTAGTATCAAACATCTTCACCACCTCAGCCATCTGGTCGCCACTCTTTTCATCAAAGAGAGCGAGGAGATCAAGAAAGGATTAAGATCTCGTTAACCCGACTTCACGTAGGCAAGGGATCTACTGTCATCGGCATTCATCAGGCACGAGTTTATTCACATCATAAACAAATGCTAAATACCCACGCAATCCTATCAGCGACTCTCTACCTCTACCGCACAAACAGCTCACCAACGGTGTTCAACATAATTCAACCTAACATCGTTAAGATTTCAAATGAGCAAAATTCCACAAGGCTACTGAGTCCTCTCCTAGGAAAAAGAAACCAGACTTTTTAAAAAAGAATATCGCACTTAAAGAAAGGGAGGGTGATGTGAGTTTCAAAAAGTGCATGCGAGAGGGGGGAAGTCGGAAGAACAAGTTTCACAGTATTCGCAAAAGGGATCAGCTACAGCCCAATAGTGTAAAAGATTATGGACCTGTTCTCTAATCCAGCCCGTATGCAATTTAGGGCCTGACTGGTTTCTTGGATTTGGCCTAGCCAGGCACGCGAGATGCAACCTGGTCTAGTTTGGTTGCCTGCATTAGGGTTATGGGTTGGGCCAGGCCGACGAGATGCAAAACGGCGGAAAACTTATATATCTTTCAGAAGAAATTTTTGTACTCATCCTCCAATATTTGAGATCCATACGAGCAGAATGAGTAGACCAGATAAAATCGCTGAAAACCAATTCAGCGTACGGTTGTCTTGTGGGTGGAGAAGCAAGACATGTCAGCTTACGGTTGGTTGCTGTGGAGGACTGACGGATGGATCTCTTTCGTATCTGAAACTTTGATTTCATTTTTCTCTCAAACTATAGATACGTTTTGCATTTCGTTTAAACCACGGTGTTACTTACAATTTATGTAGCAGAATAAGATCAACCATGGATATATTTAATTTTTTATTCTTTTTTTAAAAGAAACATTTGAAATATACTAAACTCAACATCTCGATATACATGTTTCAACATCTTTGATGTAGTGCTTCAATATTTTCATATAAATTGTTGAACTAATTTATTGGAATTGTTGAGCTAAATTTTAAAGAATGTTAGATCTAGTATGTTAAAATGTTGACAATATTTGAGAAGCTGCCTTAGTGCTGCTGGCTAGTGTCCTTGGGAAAGAACTAGCAGACCAGGGTTCAAATCCTAGTTCCTCACATTTGTTGAAGCGGGGTATTTAGTACCTCCCCGTAGCCCACATCATTTTTTTAAACAAAATATTTAGCAAAACAATAAGTTACTACTCAAGCAAAAAAAAAACAGAAATAACATACTTGATTACTTACCAATCAGTCATCCTTTGCATCCCATTTTGTACTTTGCATGCAGTGCTAGTAAACAAACACCGTCTCCAAAGAGCCAAGCTACACCAGTACATGCAACCAAACATGAGCTTCTTGCATGCGCTGAGCCTGTCTCATGAGGGCCTGGCTCTACGATACGGGCCAGGCTGGGCAGATATGTGAACCAATCAGGCCCTTAGTATCACAGCCAAGTCAGCTTGGGCAGCCCATGTTCCCGGCGTGTGGCCAGTTGACAAAAGTCAGCACCAGCTGCCGTGGCCAATTTGTTGCCCATGACAAAATCAAAAGGGAAAAATTCTCTAGCTGCAGATTTATTCGGAGAGGGACGCAAGGACATAGGGTTTTTAGTGGGGAAAAAAAGCATCCCTATAGAAAACAATCACAACAGAACTACGATACGAAGATTGATCCGAATAAAAACTACTCTCCCATCTAAAAAGAATGCAACTCTCGCTTCCCAAGGAGTTTTTAGATAAATTTACTCTATAATTTGCAGATCCAAATTGGATCTAAAAAACTGGAACTACATCAAATAGGCACGTAAAGTGCACACTCACTAGATTCTTCTATAGATCCAAGGGCAATTTATCAGCATAAATAAATTACGAATCAAAGGTTCTAAAATACATTTTTGTTAAAAATGTATAAACTATATATATAATAATAATTTTATCAATATAATTTTTTAACATAAATACTTCTCTCCTCCTAAGTTCATGTCAAGAAATAAACCACACATTATGATAACGAAAAAACTATGGATGATTCCTTGGTTTGGGCCATTAGAAAAAAAAACTACAATTATACGATACTAAACAAAACGTTTTTTTAAAACACTTAAAAATATGCAAAAGCTCGAGCTATTTATGCATGCTACCATTCTAGCTAGTTTCTGTTATTGATGTGTGAAATCTAGTAACGCACAAGAGCTTGGTTCAACTATAGAACTTGCTCTCATCTCCGTTGCTGCTGCTCAGTCCTGGTGCGAGCTGGACTGATGTATTACGTACCTCCGACAAGGATGCACCCAACTAGCCGGATAGTTTTGGCCGATATGCGTTGCTCTCATCATGCATTCATTGAGATAAATCTGGTTCATGAGGCAGCTGATTGAATCGGCCTTGCCGTCCTCTCGGCTACTCTCTTTACAGTCCTGGCCCTGTCTGCTGTCTGCGCCTTCACGGTGTACTTCTATGTTTCCTCATAACGTTTGCGTGGTTCTAGAGCCTTTCACCCTTCTGTGCTCATCGATCAGTAGTCACGTGTCCTTACTCGAACGAGCGACTGGAGGTGACCGATGAGTGGAACGATAAACGGCTCAGGAACACACGCACGCGCCATGAAATTACGTAGAAGTAGACCGAGAAGGTGCTGACGGGCAAAACCGCGACGGTACAAAGAATAGGTAGGAGAGAGCTACAGGAAGGAGGAGCCAACCAGCTGCCTCATGAACACCCCCGCTCCATGCCTCCATGAGCGTCTCTTTCTGCTCAGTTTCAGAAATTACTACTGTCTGGCTATTGTAAGTGGCTCTCTTCAGGGCACATCGCTTTGCAGAGACCGCGTCCCTGGACTTAAATTGAGAGGCGCCGCAGCGGACCGGTGGTTCACCCTGCGGCAAGCTCTTCCTTTCCTTGGTGTCGCGGCAAACAATAATTTGATTCCCCACGCCAGATCGACCTTGTATTCTCTCTCTCTCTCTCTCTCTCTCTCTCTCTCTCTCTCTCTCTCTCTCTCTCTCTCTCTCTCTAAAAAACAAGTGACATATGGTGCTGGTCTGCTGGATGTACTATCACATGGGGCCAGGCTGTGCTTTTTTGATGTAACTAGGCAATTATGTCCGTACATTGCTACGGACAAAGTTGATATAAGTATCGGATACGTATTTGTGCCCGTGTGTTAATTTGTAGGAATCTACGTGATCGAGTCGTGGACGGAGGGGGTTGGTCCGACTCGCATACGGGATGGACTAAGGCCCACCTGTCAATAACATAGACGGACCAAACCAACGCACCAAACCAAAAATTTGGGTGAAAACCTTACTCACTTTAGTAATAGGTATATATATAGATTACGGAAGCGCATCTGTGGTGGAGAGAAGTGGCATCATCTACCTGGGCTTGTTTGTCCGTGTACGCGGATATTATACTATACGTACTGGCTGCTAATGACTTAATTTACTCATATCACCTAGTTAAATGTCAGGAATATAGAGTAGGTATCTTTGTTGAATTTGTTGACGAGGTGGGGTCGTCTGCAGGGAAAGATGCTTCTTGCTAATACCTTGTCGTTTATGCTAGGTTGTTAATTCCATTCCATCGTCCGTGACCGTGAGGTGCTCTATAACTCCGTTCGTCTTAAATGGGTCCAATTTAATTATTCAAATCTATCTTTAACTGATTGTTGATGTGTCATAAGCAAATTTCGGTATGCACTAATTTTATATTTAAATCTCTAACAAAACTTCGATGACGGCATTATTTGGCCAGGCCATCGATGATTCAAGAGAAAGTTGATTGTTTGACACAATTCCTCTTTTAACCCTTAAAATTTGAATCTTTGCAAACGAAATTTCCGGCATATTGGTGGTTTGCTTTGCTAAAGATTCCTTCTGCTCGTGGGAATTAAAAATTTCATTGGAAGCTAGTGCTGCCGTAATGTCCGTATACGGACAAATCCACCTCGTGCCAGATAATGCCACTTTTACCATCAATGGCGGTATTCGGTAACCACGCCACAGCACACTACTACACATATATTCTTTGCAAACGAACTAATCATTGGAGCTTATATTGGCTGTGATAGACTTACCAGTTTGTAATTGTGTAGTTGATCCTAGTGGCTGTTGGACCAGTTTGTAATTATGTAGTTGATCCTAGTGACTAATCATTGAAAGTTGAAATGTTGAACCAACTGTGATAACCACTTTCGCAACGAGTTTGTATACAACCAGATGGAGTGATAAGCGAGCCTTAGTTATTTTTATTTTCTTTTTTAAGTTTTCCATTTTAGTTCTCTACTCTTATTTTCCAAATAATTTTGTGAAAGTAAAAATATATATTTCTTAATCATCATTCTACGGGTATATACTTGTGCCAAGGCAAACATTATGAGTTACAGTTATTGTTACTTTGTCGTTAAACAATCTGACTCTGAGTAAAGTAGGAAGGGGAGGACAAGAAGTTGTATTCCTATTACGGTTGCTTGTGGGCTCTTACCAGAATTGTAGATTTAGTTCGGATTATATTATATATAAAGAGGAAAAATTTTATTGTAAGTCATCAATATTCAGATTCAGATAATAAAGAATAGTCACTCATACTTGTGTCTTCTACTTTGTTCTTGTGCTTGTCGTGAGAGTTGTAAGAGGAAGAGGATCGAACTGTTGATGATGTGTTTCACGTACAACAACTATATGATGTTGTTGTTACTAGACTTGATCATGGGTCAGGACGGGATTGGGTCAAACGAAAATCTGGTATTACGACCAGAGCCGCAAAGTGCTGAACCAGTCTTTGTCTGAAATTGCTCTATGCCTGCATCAGCATGGGGAAGTCTAGCTATTTTACTATTACTAATTGGAGGCTATTTTTGAAGTCTTACGTGAAGCCACATAGAATCTTATGTGGACACTTTAAAAACAATAGAAAAATACTAGAAATTTTCATAAAAATTAGAAACATCCGGCCATCAATACGACAACTCTAATCATAATAGTCATTGAATTTGTTATATTTTCTAATAAATTATCCACCTCTGCTATTATGAAAATAGACTAAAGTAACCCCCCTAAATGTGTATCTAAATTATCCAGCTCTGCCATTATAAAAAATCTAAAATAACCCGATAATTTTCATGTAAATTACTCACCCATGCCACTATAAAATAATACAAATAACCCTCTAATCTGCTTTGGGATGTGAAAGAAATTACAGGTACTGATAGAGATACCTCACTACTGCAGATTTGAAGACTGCCGATCAAGAAACCAACCCTTGCAAGCAAATCCCTAGAAATCGATTTAGAAAATTATAAAATTTAATCCCGCATCAGAAATTGATAGTGACAGAGCACATTATATAAGGCAGGGCAGTCGTCATCCTCCGGTGGATATAGGCTTGATAGGGCACCGTCTCGTGAGTATAGCACGTTGAGCTGGATTTCTCTGCGCACAGTTTAAAAATATAATTTTTTAGCCCTACATATATAGTCAATCATTTGACCTCATGCGATTTATAAGATTCGCAGCCATGACCAGGAGTCTGGCGCATGCCTTATTCTCCGTTACACCATAAGCCACTTGTGATTATTTTTTGTATTAACTTTGAAAAGGTTTTCTAAGGGCAGGTGACACACTTACCCTCCTCTATAAATCCTTCAAGAGCAGGTGACTCTATCACTCGCCTCTAGAATTATTTCTCCACTTTTCGTTTTCCTTTTTTCTTTCAAAACACACACACACACACACACATGCAAAATATATTTCATATAATATATTTCACATTTCTTGAGTATTTTTTTTAAATAATCAAAACATCACAAATTGAATACATATGCCCAAATTGCATTCACATTCATACTATAGAGTCCAACACACATGCATTCACTTATAACAATTTTTTGGGCTACTAAACAATCTCAAATGAAAAAAATATCAACTAAAAAGTTTTAAGCCTTGTCGAGACCTAAAATTTTGATATAAAGTTTGTTCATCTAAGATTATATGAAAAAGTTATGAATTTATATTATATGCTCAAGACTTTTTGTAGGGGGAGCTACATCATCGTCATCGTCCACTAGAAATTATTTTTTACGGTGGATAATGCCATCACTTGCTTCTAAAAATTGTTTTCATTTATAGGAAAGGTTCAACCCTCAATCGGCCCCTCAAAATGCTCAATATCGGATGATGTTCGGCTCTGGAAATCAGAATTATTTTCAAAGACGATTCACCCTATGGTTTGCTATCTAAAAATGCATTTTCAGGTGCAGACTGGAAGCTATAGTACCCGTGCCTTCTCGAGTGGAGGAACTTTTTTGCCCGCCCTAAAAGGGGGTGCACCGAGAAACCTTTTCTTTTAGTAGTGGTCAAAGATCGATTTTGAACAATTAAACTGCAGCAATTTAAAACGGACGGAGTTAGACGACACATTAGGGACGGAATAAGTAACAACCTAGCATAAAGGACAAGGTATTCGCAAGAAGCATCTTTCCCTGCAAACGACGGCATCGATCTCATCATCGAACTCAACAAAGACGTGCTTGGAATATACCTACTACTCAAATATTCCGGACATTTAACTAAGTAATATTAGTAAATGAAGTTATCAGCAGTCAGTACATAGACAAAACAAGCTCGAGCCAGATGATGCTACTTCTCTCCAAGACAGATGCAGTTCGGTAGTCACATCAACAAAGTATACTACCTGGTCCAAATGTGATAGTAAATCCAGCACTATGAGTCACTAATAAGAGGGAGGGAGAGAGATAGAGAGAGAGAGAGTATTGATAAGTCTAAATTACTTCCCTCAACTATAGCAAGCATTCGGATAACTCCCTAAACTATCATTTGGTTCATTTTACACTCCAAACTATATATATCTTTTGGTTTAAATTGCCCCCTAATACAATTTGTCTCTTTCTTCATTCTCCATGCATACATAGAGTTTTAAGTTTAAATTTTGCAAGATGATAGTACACATGTTAGAGAAAATTTATCATAATTTTTTATCATTAGTTTAGGATATTTAATAATAAATTAATAATTGGAGTTCAAAATTATATGAAAAATAATGATGAAAGAACTATAACAAATTTTTCAATATGCATTTTGATGTCCACTCCTACCTTGGAAAATTCGAATTTTAAATTCAACTTGTGTATGGAGAAATAAAAAAGGTAAATTGTATTATGGGGGTAAAATGAACTAAATGACAGTTTAGGGGGTAAATTGAACCAAGTTATAGTTTAGAGGGTTATTCAAAGTTTGGCTATACTTACTTGGAGGGACTAAATTGAACTTTTTCTGAATTACTATCTTGTATCTCTACGAATCCTCTCAAAAATAGTATCTACATAAATAAAGTTAATTAGCCTCCTGTTTTATAAAGAGGCACATACTTGTGTAAACTTTCACATAGAAAACACAATTGCACTTTCGCTCATAAATATTAGTGACAATTCGTATGTATCTTGTCAGTGAAAATTTGAACCATATATATGATCCCAAATAGTACATCATTATTGTAGACCGGGTCTTGGATCACACTATAGCAGTCCGTAGTTGGTTAGCTAGTACCGGGTCTTTTGCATGTAACAGTGTACTCCTAGAATAGCTGATCACTATCCAGTATCCACTACTACAACCAGCCCATCACCGCTGATTCCAAACCCCCTCTCACCGCCAGTTCGGGGGCATTAATTAGAGTTGATGGTGATGGAGTGGGGGCATCACCACCGGGTCTGGAACTGGCAGTGATGCTTGTTAGAAAAAAAAAATAGCCGTGCCCTTGCCAAATCCTCGCCGCCGCTGCTCCCTGGCGCCGCAGTCGCTGCTCCTGCACGTCGTGCCACTGCCGCCGCTCCCTCACACTGGCCGCCGCTCGTCCCCCGTGCCAAGCTGCCGCTGCTCCCCGCGCCGACAGCTGTTTCTCCCCCACGCTGCACCGTCGGCGCTTTCCCATGCTGCTGCTCCGCGCACACCGTGGACCTGCGCACGCAGCGCTGTGGCCTGTGACTCGTGCCGAGGCTCTCACCATGCTACTCTGCGCGCGCTGCCGTGAAGATGAGGGGGAGGTGGCAGCGGTGAAGAGGAGGATGGGAGGCGGCAGGGTAAAAGAGGAGGGGGAGTAGGGATGGCAACGGGTAAAATCCGCGTGAATATCTGTTTCATGTACCAGTGCCCGCGACCCAAAATTCATGCCCACATCCGCACCCGCCACCCACAACGGGCAAAAGATCATGCCCGAACCCGCTATCCGAAGGTATCCCGTGCCCGCGGGCACGCCCATGTACCCGCAGATGGGCGCCGGGCGGCCGGGGGAACGCGGCCCAAGTGCGGTGCCTAGGAGGAGGAAGAGACGGCGGCATCACGCGTCGATGCGTGCAAGGAGGAGGAGACGGCGGCACACGCGCAGGGAGGAGTAGGTGGCGGCGCCCCATGCGTAGGGAGGAGTATAGGCGGCGGTGCTCCATGCGCAGGGGGGATGGCAGCGTCACGCATGCATGAAGGACGGTGGCTTCGCGCGCTGGATCGTTAGGAGGAGGGTGCAGCTGCATCGCGTGAGATGGACCCCTGGGAGGAGGGTGCGGTAGCGTCGCCCGTGCCCTGGGAGGAGGGGGCTGCAGCACCGGCAGGGAGGAGGAGGGTGCAACGGTGCCAACAGGGAGTAGAGGCGGCGACGCCCGTAGAGGAGGTGCCGAGGGATGAGCGTCTGTGAGGGGGGGGGGGGGGCTCCCAGGAGGCAAGACCGCAAGAAAGTTTTGGGAGGAGAGGTGGGGGTGAGATGAAACCTTAGCTCGAGTTTTTATATCCAGGTATTTTGGATGCACATGTCAGCTCCTAAAGCGGATGTGGCGGGTTTACGGGTGCAGATATCATTTTTTTCATACCTGCGAGCAGATATCCATCGGGTTCAAAGTCATACTCACGCCCGTACTCGCGGGCACAGATTTAAACCCGTACCATGCCCGTCGGGTTTGTTATTTGCGGGTATGCGGATAATTATTCGTGCCCGTTACCATCTTTAAGGGGGAGTGTAGGAGGTTATTTGATGGGGAAGAAGAGGATGGGGAGCGGTGGGGGAGAAGAGGTGGGCCGATAGAGGAGGAGGGAAGATGGTGAGGGAGAAGAAGGACGGAGACGGTGGGGGAGAAGGGGTCGGGGATTATTTCAGTCATTTATGTTTGCAATTTTACATAATTTGTTGAGGTTGGCCCCAACATTCTTCTATAACCCCTTATTGCTTTTTTTTCTTTTTTCTTCTTCTTCTCCAAAACATAGGAGAGTTCGCTTCTTTGCATTAAGATAAAAGAAAACGAGTTCGAGTTAAACACCGCGTCACGACTTTGTGTGCTGGCCCACTTTTTATTAGATTACAAGATAAAAGCCTCGGGCCTCGGAACACAATACAAAAGTGGCTACTCACTAACTAAACAACCTAGCGTGACGTCTATGTTTTTCCTTTGCAAAACGGTGCATATGATACATGTTGGCATGTTGCACATTTGCACCAATAGAAATCAAGGACCATAATTCACAACATCACCAATCTAATGCTTGTGCCTCTTGATGACCTGAAGCTTCACTCCATGCTTGAAGTGGAGCAAAATTCCAAACTGGAACTCCAGAGGGGACTCCATGCTGGGAGAGTGCCGGAACACGTACTGCCGGTAGAGGTGGATTAGCGCGAGCTTGATCTCCTGAATGGAGAACTTCTGGCCGATGCAAACCCTGGGGCCGATTCCAAATGGGATAAGTGCGTATGGGTGCCGCTTCTTTTGCTCATCACTGGCAGGGTCAAACCGCTCCGGCCGGAATAGCTCAGGGTCTGGGAAGTTGATGGGGTCCTTGGCGAGAACACCCGGTGCCATCCACACCCATATACCCTGCACAAATAGTCAGGAATATAATATTTCCTCAGAATTTGTGGCACGAGAAGCATCATAGAATACATACAAATGCTTGAGCCCTAGTAGATTTTGTAAAACGGGCTACATGGTCCTAATGTCATGTGATGGCATTTAGTTTGTACCTTGGGAAGGAGATAGCCACCAATCTCCACCCGCTCGGAGGTCTCTCGTGCCACCAATGGCGAGACCATGAAAAATCTCATCGACTCCTTCACCACCTGCATACAAGCACATGTGTCAAGAACTCAAGATCATGATCAAGAGAGGAAGGCAACGCGAAAATGGCATCCGTCCGTGCCTGATCGAGGTAAGGGAACTTGGTCTGAAGATCGTCCGCCGTGGGAACGCGGCTGCTAGGCCCGAATGCGTCGACCTCCCTGAGCAGTTTCTCCTCCACCTCCCGGTGTTTGGCGACGAGGTAGACGACGGAGGACAGCGTGAAAGCTGTCGTCGCCGACCCAGCGAGGAGGTGTTCGTAGGTCAGCGCGCTCAAGTAGTCCGGCGTGAGCAGTTCTCGTGAGGACGCGTTGCTGTCTCTCGCCGCGAGAACCACGGACAGGAAATCCTTGTGCTGCTGCGATGCCGGCGCCCGCTCCCTCGCCTCCTCCCGGTCTGCGACGATGGCGTCCATCATCCTGCAGAGTTCGCCGTTAACGCGGGCGATCTCCCTGTCGGCAGAGCCGGGGACCCTCAAGAGCACCTGCTGCAACGGCTTCTGCAGCAAGGGCACGAGCGTGCCGACTATGGTGGATAGAGAACCCGACAGGTCCATCTTGAGCGACGTGGTCGAGTAGATGTGCATTTTTATGAACTCTGATGACTTGTTCGCCGCAACAGATCTGCCGTCGTCGTCAGTGCAGGCTCCGCTCTCCGCACCGTCGTCGCTAGGCACAGCCGGCTTTCGGGATAGGCCGAAATCCGCGCCGAACGCCGCCTCTCCGATGATGTCAGTGGCGAGGCTGAGCGCAAGATCGGAGAAGGCGACCTCGCTTCCGTCTTCGAGGTTCACCGCCGCGCGCGCGATGTACGACTCCATGTTCGGGATCAGCCCCGCGAGGTGCGACGGCTGGTAGATGGAGACGATAACGTTTCGCATCGCCGACCACCTCGAATCCCTGACAGACAGTACAAGCACGTTGACGCATCAACACTCTTACATGTTTTTGCTTTCAAGAAAAAAAAGGAGCTTGTTCAACAATATGAGCAATTTAGGATTTGAGCTTCAGGAGATGAATAGGATAAAATTTTCTTGTGGTTATGCTTTGATGTTTGCTATTAGATAGCCCCAAACCTTGTCTCTGTTGACAGCCGATTTACGTACGCTAGCTTTGGTACCTTGTGGAGAAGAGGCCTTTCAGATGGATCGGAGAATTGGCGATGGGCGACGGCAAGCTCCGGTTGGGGAGGCTCTTGAACTTCTTGATGCCTACCTCCTTGCAAAGCTCTGCGTTGGCCACGATGATCAAAGGCTGCCTTCCCACGTGAAACCTACAGCAGGCAGATCAAATCATCAAAAAAACCATTTGACTTATATATTAACAACGTCAGTGAGAACTCAATGTATGCAATGCAACGACGTTCTGCAAAGCTGCAAAGCAGCAGGAACAGGAAGGGTGATCATCACCTGAAGATAGGACCGTGCTTTTTGGCGAGCACGGGGAAGACGTCGGGGCCGTGCTTTGCCAGCAGGTGGAGGTGGCCGATGAGCGGCAGCGGCACGGGCCCGGGCACATGCCGGACCTTCCAGTAAGGCTCGTACAGGTAAACAACCACCAGGAACCCCACTGCCATGGCCGCCAAGGTGAACATGTACTCCTCCATTGCACCCAGAACCGCGCCTATCTCCATCTTCTCTCTGTTTTGTCCGTCCTGTCCTCCAGCTGCTTCAATATCTCAGACGCTCTTGCTCTCAGCCTCTCACCTAGATTTATACACGCAAGATGTAAGAGTTGCATCCTGCAGGTGATCTGTAGGCCGTCCTTTGCCTAGATGTATTTCCATAAGTACTCTCTCGGTTTCAAATTGTAATTAGTTTGACTTTCTTAATCCTAAATTTGATCACTCATCTTACTCAAAAAGTTTATGCAAACACAATTAAATTTAAGTCATCTTCAAAAACTTTTATTAATGAAGCAAGTCACAACAAAAGAAGACATATTTTGCACAAATTTTTGAATGAGATGAACGGTCAAACTTGGATCAAACAAGTCAAATGAATTAAATTGAAGTGTTGACCATGGCATTGATGAGGAATTCCATTTAGGATCAGTGGAGGCATGGTTATAACAAAGTAGAAAGTGGTAGTTGTGCATAAAAGATATATTCCAAGGCAATTGGTGGTGGGTAGTGGGTACTTGTTAGTTAGCAATTGCATATAAATATACAACAAATTTTGACGGCAGGATATAGTTACGGACCGATACATGGTGCCAAAAGGTATCTCTAACAATTCAGGTTCCGTAGATGCCCATGGCATTGTCCGCGCTACTAGATGCAAATTTCTTGGTTCTTGTCCCATTCGTCACATGCCATGTTGTCAACGACGTACTATAAAATTTGCAAAAACAATAAAAATGCCGACAGGATGTCAGCAGTTGGCTGGTGGGCCTTTGTTTATTCATGTACCTCATCAGAATTTGCTGTCGGCAAAAGTTCTCATTGCCTCCCTGGATTATCACAAAAGTCTATTTTTCCTCCCTCAACTACAAAATTGGGCATAACTGCTCCTTCATCTCTTTAAAACTGAACCCATTACCTCCTTGACTGTTTTCCTTTTATGTTTAAGTCAGTTGAATCTTTGAAAAAGTATAGTAAATTATAAAATAAAAAATCTAATTTTGTTGGACTCCACATGAGTAGATCTATACATTGAACAAATGTTATGGTACATTTTAGTATAAAGTTTTGGTTTTAGATTTAGATATATACTTTTCTGTAATTAATTTATTGCTATAGTTTTTGTCATCTAATTATGGCGAAATTTTTATAGTGGGATAATGATTATATGCTTGAGGAGTAGTAAAAATTTCATGCTTATTGGACCATGTATGAATGAGTAATAGATTTATCTATTGGATTCTGATCTAGGTGTTGTTCTCGAGCTATGTTGTTCCAAACGCAGCTTGCTCCCTTGGATCGGCTGTCCGATAGCCGATTGCTGACGTCATTGATGTTGGCTGGCTATCCGATAGCTCTCAGAATTTAACGTTTATCTTCCTTGTCAATTACAGGTTAAAATGACTGGCATGCTAGCACACGCCAGCGCCGACTTGGGTTCAGTACTATAGAGCGAAGCATAACTCCCCGGCCCTAGAATACGTGGAGCATGAGGATCCGATCGACGGATTTTTGCGTCAACACTAAGCAAATTGATAGTTGACTTGCTTAACAGTGAAGGCACATGACAGTGTTTACTCAAAAAAAATATTTAAGCTCAAAATTTCTACCATAAGTCCAAGCCAAACCGAACGACTCTTATTTTTGGAAAGGGTTAATGAAGATTAAATAAGAGGTCTTGGTCCATAGATCCTTTGAGATTAAAGATGGGCAAACAACGAGATTTTGGGAGGACACTTGAGTGGGCTAAAGGCCATTAAAGATCAATATCAATCAATTTACAACATAACTCACCAACCACATGCTTCAGTAGCGAGTGTGTTAAAGTTCAGAACCCCTAGACATTTTGTTTAGAAGGGCATTGGTGGACGAAAAACTCTAAGATTGGCTTGATCTGGTAGCTAGATAACCAACATCAATTTAGTCGAAGGGAGAGATCATTTTAGATGAAGTTTACATAAATACAGGATCTTTACTATTAGATCTCCCTTTCGCCACATATTGATTTAGAAACTAAAAATCCCTCTTGAGATAAAAATCTTACTTTGGTATCTCCAAAGAGGAGTTATCCCAACAAAAGATAATCTAGAGAGGAAGAATTGGAAGAAGAGTTTCAAGTGTTGCTTCTGTAATTGTAATGAATCGATTACACATCTCCTAATCCATGTAAATTACCCACTTATACCATTATAAAATAATATCAAATAACCCCATAAATTTATATATATTATCCAATAATAACATAAAAAAAAGTTAAAATAAACCTAAAATTTGAATCAAAATTATATTATTACAATAAAATCTTAAACCGCATCGATATAAAATTCTAAATTATTATTTCTATCATTAAAATTATATTATTACGTAATGATAAATATGTATCTTTACCGTACTGGATTATAATATTTAACTAGCACATGCGGGAGCACGGGCAGATAGACTGGTTTCTCTGATTGCAAATGAAAATAATGGTAACATCGTAGGTTTTGTTGTCTGCAACAGATAGATCTGTTTTAATATGTTCACGAGGTTTCCTTTTACTATTGACAGATGTCTTCTCATCGTTCTGATGCCTCAACATGTTCACACTTTCCCTTTTGTTTTGTTTTGGTCATGGTGGTCCATCTTCATGAGACTGGTAGCTAGGCAGTTCGAGTGCTCCCTGCTCATGGAATATTGTAGGCTGTCGTTATTTTCACCCCTATGGCTGCATTACTAACTCTGTTAGGATGTGCTATTAAACTTATAAGATCAAAAGATGTGAGCTATGGATTGCTCCCCAGCTGCTTGCTTACTGTTGTGTATTTTTGAGTACTGAGGGACCGAAGGGGCGACCAGAGGGGGGGGGGGTGAATGGGAGCCGATTAAAATTTCTTGCAATCGGAAAGATCGGCTTAGTTCCGATGTACATGCCCAACCCTAGAGTCCTAGGCATAGTGTGGAGTAGCTATGGAGAAGCTACACCAACACAAGAAAGCCCTAGGAACAAACAAGATTCAACTCGGAATCAACCTCCGAAAAGCAGCGCGAGAAACAGCAAGACACAGCACGGTATAACTCACCGGTTGATCCGATGCACAGATTTGAATAGCGTCGGTTCAACCGATGAGCAGAGCTGGCAGCAGAGAGAAGCGATCACCGGTTGATCCGACATGGAGATTGACACGGCGTCGGTTCAACCGGTGTTAGAATACACCGGATGATCCGGCAAAATCAAATCCAAATGCCGGTGCAGTTGTCCAGAGGGACTGCAAAATGACTTAGAGGTCACCGGTTAAACCGACGTGCATAGAGAGCACATCGTCGGTTTAACCGACGCGCAGAGTTGCACAAAACACAGAACCAATCACCGGTTAAACCGATGAGCGACAAAATGAACTTGTCGGTGCAACGGCTCAACAACAAAACCCTAACGCATGAGAATCCTACTCACCGGTTGAACCGATGCGTACAACTTCAAAGCGTCGGTTCATCCGGTGCTAGGAAGAACAGAGTCCAGAAAACACTTTTCAGCCCGCGACCTTTGGAATCTTTGATGATTGGAGGGTCAAATCAAGTCCAAAGGAGCTCAAATTTTGCAGGCATGATCACAAAGGACTTGTGAACATGTCCACGGAAGGAATCGACGAATCACTCCATGGTTTGGGAGAGATCGAAGAATTCCGAGCAAAATAGGGGTTTTCTTTAGAACGACAAGAACTTCGATTCAAGTGAACTCGTGATTCCAGAGGGATTAGCACTAGATTAGATGTATTAGAATCACTACAAAGAGTCACTCGATCATCAGAAAATCACTCGTCATCTCGTGCTCAAGATTTATCGAAGGAAAATCGAATTCATCCAAAATAAAGCACAAATCGTACGAGATTGAATTGAATTCAAAACCCTGGAGGGCACAAGGAGGATTGGGCCTCCTTTCCCGATCAATCTTTGTACAAAAACTCAAAACTCCATTACTAAAATCCAAACTCCTAGAGAGGAGAAGGGAGGAGGAAGAGAGGCGCCAGGGAGAGAAGCGCTGCTGTGTTTTTGCGCCCAGGGAAAGGCCAAAGAGAGAGAGAGAGGGAGAGAGAGAGGGGGTATTTAACCCCAACAACTCTCAACCCCAAAAGACTAAACTACCCCTAGACTCAATTAGACACTAGAAAGCCCGTAGGGGCAAAACCGGAAAAAGATACAAGGACTCGTCCGACGGTCGAGGTTCTTTCTTCGAGTCGAAGTCTTCTCCGCGATGCCGCCGTGTGGATGAAGATCCGGTTCGCGGTTTGGGGGGGGGGGTCCGCGAAACCCGGGTAGGTGGCCGGTTTTGAGAAAACCGCCAAAACTCCACGCGGGGGAAGATTCCCGCCTCCACGCCGTGGCCCTAGACGCTGTTCCCGCCTCGGCCTTCTGACGGCCCTAGACGCCGTTCGACGCCCGTCACCTCCTCGCCCGCAGCAAGGCCCTAGACGCCGTCGACGCCCATCGCCTCCGTCAGTCCCGAGACCGACGCCCGTGCCTCCACGACTTGGCGTCTTCAACCGCCGTCCGCCTCCTTGGTTTTGTGGCGCAAACCAAGAAACCCGCCTTCCGTCGCCGCTTGCGCCCTCGATCCAGGAGTGGACGCCACAGCTACCGCCCGACACGAGTTCCGGTCCCGGCTGCCCTTCACCGCCGTCCACCGCGGTCCATCGGCCACAGCTTCTCCACGGCAGCTCTCCGTCGACACTTGATGCCCATGTACCTGCAATCCAAAGACCAAGCGCACGATCACACCGCACGGTTGACAATTCACTCATTACAAGCAGGATAGAGTACTCAACATTCCTCAATCTCCCCCTTAATGAGTGCATTGTCAACACACCACAAACGAACCAAGATTGAAACAAAAATAGTGAAGAACAAAGAAGCAAGAGAGAACTTGAACAAGTGACAAAAGCTCGAAAGAAGCAAGAACAAGTCACTTGACCAAGCAAAGATCGATTCCCTCAGACAAGGGCAACGGCTCGACGCAACCGATCAAACACAAGGATGACTCCTCAAAGACAGAGGCAGGGCTCGACACAGTCATGCCAGAAGAGGAGGGAAAGCAGAAATTCCCACTGAATGCATTTCCCCCTTACCATTGCAACTCTCACCAAATGTATGCACTCTCAAGGCCCTATGCTCAACAATTTTCCCCCTTGTTCGATCACTAAACTTCTCCCCCTTGTTGACACATGCACACATCAAGGCTAAACAGAGCTAAAGCTCCCCCTGAAACTGAGACCCCCCCTGAACAAATGCTATGCAATGAATGCAATGCAGGAGGTGTAAGTGAAAGCATTTAGGGATACAATGATATGAGCAACACCTAGTCACAAGCACGTGTGCATCCATAAACAAGACCTGCATCTAGATCAACAGGGTATATCAAATCAGTCTAGAGCTAGGCAAGTTCCAGTTTAGGAGAAATAAAAGCATCACCCTTGATCTAGCACTAGCAAGTAGGGAATGAAAGTCAGTGCTAATCAAACTCATACAGATGAGCCAATAACATCCAAAGCATGTTGTAAACATTGATTTTGCAATCTCATTATATCAAGCAATTTAATGCCAGGGGTTGAAAGCTTGTCAAGCTTTACTTAGCAACGAGACCAAGCCTATGCCAAAGGCAATCAGAAGTTTAAGGCACTCGTTTCAGTCATGCACAGTCTTGCCCGGGTTCTCACAAGTGCAAAGTGAGCCGTCCCGAAAGCTCGATCAGTGCGACAAGCAATCCCACCTGGATCTTTCCATTCCATTTCAAGCACAATTCAAGCAATTTTATAAATTTTAGATCATATCAAGTATGAATTGCTGAACGAAGGGCTACACTAGCATGAATGAGATAGCAAAGCATATCAACACGCCCTAACATGCTAGTAGCCAAGACAGGGTGACCATGTTTTCAAATTTTCAAATCAAAATAGCTTAACTCAGATGAAGTCATATACACAGTGGAGCAAGCTATACATGATCACATTTATAAACTCACACTAGCAAGCTCTAGGAGATCATAGCAATGTATACAAGAATGCTAGTGCAAGTGAAGCAATGCAAAATGCATAAATGTACAATGCAACTACCAAACCTAGAAAACTAAGAGAAAAATAAACAAGACCTACAAAGCTAACCAAGGAAAAGTCAACGATCAAAAGGGGTAACAAACCCCAAGCTCCCCTCGCAAGCGAGCAAAGGTGTCCTGCTCAAGTGGTTTGGTTAGGATATCTGCGGTTTGCCTCTCTGAAGGGACATAAATCAAGTTTATGTGTCCTCTCTCATGGTTATCTCGCAGGAAGTGGAACCGGATATCTATGTGTTTGGTTCTAGAGTGTAGGACAGGGTTCTTTGCAATGCTAATAGCGGACATGTTGTCTACAAAAGATAGGAACCCTATCAAAACTCAGTCCATAATCCTGCAAGGTTTGTTTCATCCAAAGGATCTGGGAGCAACAGCTAGCAGCGGAAACATACTTAGCTTCTGTGAAAGAAAGCGCTACGCTAGCCTGCTTGTGAGAGGACCAAGACACTAAAGATGTGCCGAGAAATTGACAAGTGCAGGATGTCGACTTGCGATCCAACCGACACCCACCGAAATCGGCATCAGAAAAGCCAACCAAAACCAGAGAAGAATCCGCAGAGTAGCAAAGACCAAATTCAGGGGTGAATTTCAGATACCTGAAGATGCGTTTCACCACCTACCTGTGGGAGGTGCGCGGAGAAGCCTGGTACCTCGTACAGAGGCCGACGCCGAACTGAATGTCCGGCCGTGTCGCCGTCAGGTACAGGAGGGAGCCGATCATGCTCCTGTACTCCGTCTGGTCCACCGCCACACCATCCAAGTCCTCATCAAGCGCCGTCGATGTGCTGATTGGAGTCAGCTGAGGAGACAAGTCACTCATGTCGAACTTCCGCAGCAAGTACTTGGTGTACTTTGCTTGATGGACGAATGTGCTCTGAGGAGTTTGCTTGATCTGCAGCCCGAGGAAGAACTGCAGCTCACCCATCATACTCATCTCGAACTCCCTGGACATCTGCTCAGAAAACTTGGAGACAAGAGCGTGAGAAGAGCCACCAAAGATAATATCATCCACGTATATCTGAACTAATAGCAAATCAGTGCCAGACCGCATGAGGAACAAAGTTTTATCCACACACCCTATTTTAAAACCCTGAGCCAGCAGGAATGTTTTCAGTCTATCATACCAAGCTCTAGGTGCCTGTTTCAAACCATAAAGAACTTTCTGAAGTTTATAAACACGGTTTGGAAACTTGTGATTTTCGAAACCAGGGGGTTGTTTCACATAAACCTCTTCTTCGATAAAACCATTTAAGAAGGCAGATTTAACGTCCATTTGGAAAACTTTAAAACCCTTATAAGCAGCAAATGCAAGAAAAATCCGAATCGCTTCCAAACGAGCAACAGGGGCAAAAGTTTCCTCAAAATCAATCCCTTCTTTTTGGCAAAACCCATGGGCAACTAGACGAGCCTTGTTTCGAACAACCAACTCATCCTCACCCTGTTTGTTTTTGAAAACCCACTTCGTTCCGATTGGATTACAAGCAGGCGGAGGCTCGACTAAAACCCAAACTTGGTTTCTTTCAAAATTTTTGAGTTCCTCATGCATGGCATTGACCCAATTTTAATATCAGAAAGAGAGTGTCCAATATCTTTGGGCTCAAAAGAAGCAACAAACGCTGAATGAGCAAAGCCAGTGATACTTGTTACCATGGACCGTGTGACTCGCTCATTGAGGTCACCTAGCATCTGCTGGGGTGGATGACGACGCTGAATGTGTCGCGGTGCTTCCCTTGTCGAAGTCGCCTTCTCCTCAACCAAAGCTGGTGCCTCCTCAGGAGCAGCTGGTGAAGGCTGAGTCACCTGCTCGACTGGCCCCCGGGAAGTAGACGTAGTAGGATCGGGGCCGTCATCATCGTCCGAGCTCGTGGCGGAGGCGACTGGGTCCACAGCACGCGTGGTAGCCTCAGCATCACCCTCCGCAGCTTCTTCCTCCTCATCTTCAAAGATGGAGGTGCCGAGCTCATCTTCTCCTGCAACTTCAAAGACAGAAGCATTGCACGGTGCAGTCTCGTCGAAAGACTTCACAAGTCTCTCTGACGACGTTAGAATCAATAAGCAACACACGGTATGCTCTGGAATGAGATGCATAACTGAGAAAAATGCCGTCAGACGAGCGAGACTCAAACTTATCAAGATTTCCTTCTTTCAGCACAAAACACCGGCAACCGAAAACTCTGAGATGGTCGACACGGGGCTGGCGTCTAAATCGTAACTCATAAGAAGTTTTGTGCATGAAAGCACGCAAGAAAATGCGGTTGGACATATAACAAGCGGTATTAACTGCCTCAGCCCAGTACTTTCGAGGAGTCCTATACTCATCGAGCATCGTCCTTGCCATCTCAACCAGCGTCCGATTCTTCCGTTCTACAACTCCATTCTGCTGTGGAGTGTAGGGGGAAGAATACTGGTGTTCAAGCCCTTGATCACTGCAAAAGGTGTCAAAACGAGCGTTTTTGAATTCTGTGCCATTATCACTGCGAATCGCCCGCATGGCCTGGGGTAGCTCATTTTTCAACCTCAAGATCAAGTCTCGAACAAACTCGAAAGCCTCATCCTTGGTTCTCATGAAAAAGACCGAAGAATAGCGAGAAAAGTCGTCCACGATCACAAGAACGTACCACTTCCCACCAACTGACATCACCCTAGACGGACCAACCGTGTCCATGTGTAGCAACTCTCTAGGGTGAGTGGTCATCACCTGATTAACAGGCGGATGAGAAGCGGCAATCATCTTCCCATGGCGACACGGATGGCAAACAAGATCCTTTTCAATCTTCAATTTGGGCAATCCTCGGATTAGGTCAAGTGAGCTAAGTCTAGACAATAAGTCGAAGCTCAAATGTCCAAGTCTCCTATGCCACTTCCACATATCAGAAGAAGGACCAGCCAACAAGCAACAAGAAGGGCCAAAAGGCGTTCCAGAGAAACCGACCAAGAAAACTTGGTCACGAGGAATGATCCGACAAACTAGGTCTCCTCTGGAATCCAAAACTCGAGAACAACCCTCCTTGAAGCGAACTTCAAACCCCTCATCAAGAAGTTGCGAAACAGAGAGCAAATTAAAGCCAAGATTCGAAACCAAAGCAACCTCTCTCAGGGTGAAGTGATCAGAAACTCTAACAGCGCCAACACCACGTACCTTGCCCTTACCATTATCTCCAAATATGATGTATTCTTTATGGCGCGTTGGGGTGAGGCTAGAGAATCATTTGTCATTCCCGGTCATATGGCGCGAACAACCGGAGTCCATGATCCACCTGTTCTCCAAGCCTCCAACCTGCACATCAGTAGCGAGACAAAGGGTGAGCAAATGTCTCAACACTGGGGTTAGCAAAGTGTGAAGCAAACCAGTGTCGAGCCATTTGCTCTACGGAAGGGTTAGCAAACTCAGGCAAAACGTATCCCCTGTCCCGTCTACTGTGAGGCTGACGACCACCACCGCGAGGAAAGCGTGGTGCATCGTAACTTCCTCCAAAGCCTCGGTCTCGTGGTCCATAGCCGTACTGAGGATGACCAGGAGCACGACCGGCAAAGCGACCACCCGCTGGAGCACGGTAACCTCCACCGTCTCCCTGTCCTCCACCTACACGGTGCGCCCTAGCATCTTGCCTACCACCACGCCGAGGAGGACCATGCACCCGAGCAGAGTACATGTCCGAGTTGCGTTTCTCCTGCTCATGCCTCACAGCTCGCTTCCTCCTGAAGCAAAACTCCTCCAGGTGACCCTCTCTGTCACAGTACTCGCAGTGGTACCTCACCTCTCTCTTGGGAGGTGGAGGCCTCGCCTGCGGACGGGGAGGAGCAGCCCCCTTCTTCTGGGCAACCTGGGCTATGGCAGCGGGGAGCGTATCAAGGGGATTCCTTAGCTCATTGGGTATTGGAACCCAAACCTGCTTCTGTGGAGGTGCTTTCGATGGTTCTTTAAGCACACCATCCACGGGGTCAACAAGCGAAGGCTGCGTGCTCGTGCTAGCAGTGTTTAGAGCACTTGGAGCTCCAGCAGCCTTGCCGATCTTACCATACAGCTTGTCAAAGTCTGACTTCGTGTATGTGTAACCGACCCCAAAACCATCACCATGCTTAAACTGCTTGATCATAATGCCCAACTGCGGCTCACTGCTAGAAACCCAACTCAGAATCGCCCTAAGATAGGTATTATCATTCTCCAAGTTGGCTTTCTCTACCGCAAGATTATCCAAATCAGAAATCAAACCAGGGCAAACAAGACAATCAATAGGTGGGCTAGACTCCCCGACCTTAGTCTTCCCTAAAGTCTTAATTAAAGCGTTCTTCTCATCTAGCTCCGACCTAAGTGTAGGATAAAGCTTACAGGCACCAAGCAGAACAGGCCTAGATCTAAGCTCCTGTAGTTCACAAACAACAGTGATAAACTTAGACTGCAAAGAAACTAGATCAGACTTAAAGATGGGACACTCATCGCATTCAAGCACATCACTAACGATGGGAGCGTCCTTAGCCAGTTCAAGCTCATGCTTGGCCTTAGCTAGCTCATGAGACACGTCAGCAAGCGAAGTCTTAGCAACATCTAAGTTCGCGAAGTTCTCATCATGCTTCGCACGGAGAGCAACAAGATCATTCATGTGAGATATGCAACCAGCGCACTCATCCTCACCAGATTTCTCTCTAGCGCAAGCCAGCTCAGCCCTAAGCTTTCTACGCTCTCTAGCTGCTTCCTTAAGCAGCCTCTTCTGGTTGTCGAGAGCGGCATACAACTCCCTAACCTTAGTATCTAGCAGGTCAATAGTGGAGTTTACCTTTGAATCACTCTCGGATCCAGGAGAAGAGCCGTTGTGCGTCGGTGTAGCATGTCCACCTGGAGATGCATGGGCACCATTGGCCTCACCTGCCATGGTGCAGAAACACTTGCGCCGACTGGCCGCCAAGCAAAGGCCAATGAAGCTGGTGGCATCCTTGTCCCGCTTCTTCTTCTTCTTGTCGTCGTCGTCAGAGGTCGGTGAATGAAGCATCCCCTCATAGGAGAGAACTTAAAAGTGATACAAAACACCAGTCCCAGGAGGCTGATGCCATATTTATTACATCAGATGATTCATAACCGTACAAACCTTGGAGGACACTTGATACAGATAATGATAATAAGTAACCAGGCTACAACATAGCACCAGAGCGCGACCCACATGGGATCCAGCTCGGGCTTAGAGTATTGCGACAGCGAAGGCATCTCGACAGGGCCGGTTCCACAGGCAAGGTTGGGTGAAGAACGATAACCCTACTCAGCGTCGTCTGGCTCGAAGTCTGGGTCTTCTTCTATAAAAAGTAAGAGTGGGGTGAGTACAAGTGTACTCAGCAAGTCCAACCACACCCACAGAGGGGGTTATATCAGAATAGTATGCATAGGTAAATCAAGGATAAGGTTATGGTTTGATTTGCAGAAAAACGATATTTTAAGCAGGGGTTTATTTAACAGAAAACCTTTTAGAAATCAGTTTTTGTAGTAACACGGAGTTCAAGTTTTTAAACTGCTACCGGGCTCCCCGTCCGTCGTAGCACACGGCACAACTGTCGGACACAATTCCAAAACAACTCACGCTAGCCCATCCCAAGAAACACTAGTTAGGTGACCACACCGTAACTCGCCCAATACCGTGGGCATGGCTATTCGAATAGCTTTCGACTCTGCAGAGGTGTCAAGGAATGGTTATCAGACATTAATCTCAGTGTCAAGGAATGGTTATCACAAATCAAGGGGTGGCTATCCAACCGTGTTTTCATGCAAGCAAAACATATGAAATTTTATAAAGTAGGCTATTGGGTTGTGTTTATAAAAACTAGGACAGAAACATGCATCAAAGGATGGGATTGAACTTGCCGTCTTCGTAGCCTTCGGGGAGGTCCTGTCCTTCGGGCTCGGGGTCGCGGAATGGGTCCTCGCTCACTTGCTCACAGTACTTCTTGTTAACGGGATCTCCTTCGTTCACACCGTGGTCTACGACGCAAACAAACAAGCACACAATCAAGTCACAGAAAAATAAAGGTTTATCGTTGAGCTCGAATCGGAAACACATAAAATATGAAGATAGAAGTGACATCATTGAGTGGTTTCCTAATGGCATGGCCGAAACTAGGTTAAGTGAGGCGTGGTAAAGTTTCAGGTTGATCAGAGGTCGTTTGGTACATGAAATGATAGGTTTAGTAAAGGTTCAGGGTCGGATAAGGGGTCAGGGGCCTAGTTGTAATTAACCTTGAGGAGGTAAGGGCCTGGTTGTAATTTTTTGGACATATCTGGGTTATTTTATAAAAGGGCAGGGTTCTATTTATAAATGTTTGTATACGGAGGAGGAAAAATAATAAAAGAGGGGGTTTTATTTGAAAGAAACACAATGGTGGAGGGGCTCTTTAAGAAATAAAGGAAAGGGGAGGGGCTTTTGGGCTAAATGCCCTTTCCTTCCCCTTCCTCCATCCCGCAGAGCAGGGGAGGCGGCCTAGGGCGTCGGCGACGCCGATTCCGGCGGCCCTGGGCCTCGGGGAGGGGCGGAGAGGAGGGGGAAAGGGGCTCGGGTATGTGGGGAATCGATTCCCCAGCTCACCTCGGCTCGGGGTGCTGCGAGGGAGCGGGGTAACCCGGGCCGGCGGCGGCGGTGCTAACGGAGTGTGGCGGCGGTGCTGGCACTGGGGAGGGGAGGCGGCAGTGGCCGGGGAGGTTTGGGTGTGGTGGAGCGGCGCCGGTGCCTTCTTTTATAGGCGTGCTAGGTCAGCTAGACGGAGTGGGGTAGGTGCGGGTGGGTGAGGCGTCCGGCGGGCGGCACGGGTCAGAGTAATGGCGCTCCGGCCGCGTCTGTCCGTCGCGGAGCGGCGTGCGGCGGTAGCACGGGCGTCGAGGCGGCGAGCTGTGCCGCTCGGAGCGGGGCAGCGGCGGGCGATGCGCCGTGGTCAGCCGAGCACGTGGCTCAGCGGCTAGCGGGACCGGGGCGGCCAGCGAGCGGCGTGGCCACGCGGGTGTGCGCACGCCGAGATGGCGAGCGGCTCAGGGGAGTGGCGCTGGCGCGGACCGGCGGGCAGCGTGGGCACAAGGGCGTGGCAGCGGCGAGCGGCACGGCGTGCGGCGCGAGCACGTGGTGCGCGTGCGCGTGTCTCGGTTCGGCGCACCGGGTGCGCGTGCGAGCGAGGTCGCGGCGTGGCGTGGGCGCACACACGGCTTGGTGCGCCGCGGTGCGCATGTCCGGGCGCAAGCGCGGGCGGGCGGCGGCCGAGCGGCGTTTGGGGCCGGCGGCGCGTGCGTGCACGCGGCTCTGCAGAGTGGTGAGGTCGGGGTCGAGCCAGGCGGTGTGCGCGAGCGAGGTGCACGGCCGGGGGCGGGGAGTGGCTCGGGGCAGGGAGGTGGCGCGGCTGGGTCGCGTAGCAGAGGAGGAAGGATGGAGAGAAAGAAAGGGAGAAAAAGAAAAAGGGAGGAAGAAATGGAAAAGAGGAAAAAGAAAAGGAAAGAAAGGAGAGAGAGAGAAATAGAGAAAGAGAGAGCGGGATTCGCGGCGTCACCGGCGCTCGGTCGGCCACGCGCGGCGCCTGGGCGCGCGTGAGCGCTACGCGCAGGTCGAGTGAGAAACAGGGTGCTGGATATGGGTGTCGGGTCAGGTCCTTCGGGGATCGGAAGATCGAAACAGGGAGGTTCCCGGAAAGTTGGGGTTAGGGTTTTAAGGAGGGGTCGAGCTCAACGACAAGAAATAGTTTTAGCGCCCGATTAATTTAGTGAGTTTTCGGGATGTTACAAACCTACCCCACTTAAAATGAATCTCGTCCTCGAGATTCGGCTGGTTCCTAAACAGGTGGGGAAACTCCTTTAGAGCGTCTTCGCGTTCCCAGGTAGCTTCTTCCACTCCGTGTCTGCTCCATTGAACTCTGCATATCCATACTTCGGAGTTTCTGGTTCTCCTAGTGACAGTGTCTAGAATCTTGACCGGTACTTCCTGATATCGTAGGTCTGGCTGTAGATCTATCATTTCTACTGGCACATGTTCCGCTTCGGGTACCCTCAAACATCTTCTTAGCTGCGAGACGTGGAATACTGGATGTATATCTGACATTTCTTCTAGTAGCTCCAAACGGTATGCTACTGCTCCAACTTTCTTCAGAACTCGGTATGGTCCAATGTACCGAGGGGCCTATTTTCCTTGTACCTGAAATCTTCGGGTTTCTCGAATGGGTGATACCTTCAGATACACGAAATCCCCCGGGTTGAAACAAATTTCCCGTCTTTTCTTGACCGCGTAGCTCTTCTGTCGGGACTGGGCTGCTTTCAGTTTCTCTCTAATCTCGGCTACTCTTTCTTCTGCTTCTTTTATGAGTGCGGGCCCGACTAGGGCACGTTCTCCAACTTCTGACCACATCAGAGGGGTCCTGCATTTTCTTCCGTAAAGAGCTTCGAACGGCGACATGCCCAAGCTTGCTTGATACCCGTTGTTGTATGAGAACTCGGCATAGGGTAAACTCTGCTCCCAACCTTTGCCATAAGTGAGGACACATGCTCTCAACATATCTTCCATAATCTGGTTTACCCTTTCTGTCTGGCCATTTGTCTGCGGGTGATAAGCGGAGCTAAAGTCTAACTTGGTGCCCATGGCTTTATGCAAGCTTTTCCAAAATCTAGAGGTGAACTGGGTCCCTCTATCTGAAACAATTCGGCTGGGTACACCATGCAATTTCACTATATTTTCCACATAAAGCTTGGCTAGTTTCTCTCCGCCATAGTTGGTCCGTACGGGTATGAAGTGAGCTGATTTAGTGAGTCGGTTCACTATTACCCATATGGAATCATGTCCTTTTTGGGTTCTGGGCAAACCAACCACAAAATCCATTCCTATTTCATCCCATTTCCAAACCGGAATGGGTAGGGGTTGCAACAATCCTGCCGGCTTCTGGTGTTCAGCTTTGATTCTCCGGCAAGCATCGCAATGGGCAACAAATCGTGCAATATCTGCCTTCATCCCATTCCACCAATATTTCTGTCTTAAGTCCATATACATTTTGGTGGATCCTGGGTGAATGGAGTAGGCTGAGTTGTGGGCTTCATCCATGATTATTTGCTTGAAGTCTCCTTTCTGGGGCACACAAATTCTATCTTTATACCATAATGTTCCCATATTATGAACTCTAAAGTCTGGTGCCTTATTTTCTCCGGTCTGTCTCCGGATTTCCATCAGTCCCTTGTCCGATCTTTGGGCTTTCCTGATTCTTTCTTCTAGAGTGGATTGAACATTCAGCACTTGACTGGAGCCTCGAGGGACAATGTGCACATTTAATCGTGCCATGTCCTCTCTTAAATGGTCATCCTTGGGCCCGTAGGATTTCCGACTGAGGGCGTCGGCCACTACGTTTGCCTTTCCCGGGTGGTAATGAATTTCCAAATTATAATCTTTGACTAATTCCAGCCATCTTCTCTGTCTCAAGTTTAAGTCTGGTTGGGTGAAGATATACTTCAGACTTTTATGGTCGGTAAAGATTTCGCACTTATTTCCAATCAAATAATGCCTCCAAATCTTAAGTGTGTGCACTACGGCTGCAAGTTCCAAATCATGGGTCGGGTAGTTTTGCTCATGAGTCCTGAACTGACGGGAAGCATATGCAACGACTTTCCCATCTTGCATCAGTACACAACCCAATCCTTGTCGGGACGCATCACAATAGATGACAAAATCCCGATGAATATCCGGCAGGGTTAGTACTGGAGCTGTCGTCAATTTTCGCCTCAACTCCTGGAAGCTCCTTTCACACGACTCCGTCCAGGTGAACTTCTTCTCTTTCTTGAGCAGCTCTGTCATGGGCCGGGCTATTTTAGAAAATCCCTCAATGAATCTTCGATAGTACCCAGCTAATCCGAGGAAACTCCTGATCTCACTGACATTGGTTGGTTGCTGCCAGTTGGATACTGCTTCGACCTTTTCGGGGTCCACTACTACTCCTTCCGTGGTCAGAATATGACCAAGGAAGGCTACTTTCTCTAGCCAGAACTCACATTTGCTGAACTTGGCGTATAGCCTATGCACTCTCAGTTTTTCCAAAACTACCATCAGGTGTTGCTCGTGCTCCTGAATACTCTTCGAGTAAATAAGTATGTCGTCAATGAAGACTACGACAAACTTATCTAACTCGTCCATAAACACTTTGTTCATGAGGTTTATGAAATAGGCAGGTGCATTTGTCAGTCCAAAAGACATCACCGTAAACTCAAACTGCCCATACCGGGTGACAAAAGCTGTCTTCGGGATGTCACTCTCCCTGATCTTGAGCTGAAAATATCCGGACCTCAGGTCAATCTTGGAAAAGTACTTGACTCCTTTTAACTGGTTAAAAAGATCATCGATCCTGGGGAGGGGGTACTTGTTCTTGATAGTGACTTCGTTCAGTGCCCGGTAATCAACGCACAACCTCATACTTCCATCCTTCTTTTTGACAAATAGAACCGGGGCTCCCCAAGGCGACGAACTTGGCCTGATGAAGCCAATCCGTTGTAACTCCTCTAGTTGTTTCTTTAACTCTGCCAACTCGGAGGCTGCCATCCTATAAGGTCTCTTGGCTATGGGGGCGGTTCCAGGAACAAGATCGATGACAAATTCTACATCCCTATCTGGTGGCATACCGGGAAGTTCTTCGGGAAAGACATCGGGGTATTCATTCACTACTGGGACTTCTTCCAAGGCCTTGGTTTCCATGCTGAATACCATCGGGTTTGCTCCACTTTTCCGGGTGTGACAGGTCACTCGGACTCCCTCTGGGTTTGTTAGATGCACTACCTTGTCCGTACAACCTATGAGGCCATTGTGTTTGCTTAGCCAGTCCATTCCAAGGATCACATCTATTCCTTCTGACTTAAGTACTACTAGATCTGCTAGAAACTCTACCCCACTTAAATTAATCCTTACCCGTAGACAACCCAGTTGACACCTGATGTCTCCTCCGGGCGTCCGGGTTAATAGGGGTGTTTTTAGTAGTACTGTAGGTATCTTATGTTTCTCCGCAAAACTCGAGGATATGAATGAGTGTGATGCTCCAGAATCAAACAGTACTGTTGCAAGAGTTGAGCTGACTAGGTACACACCGAGTACTACGCCCTGAGCTCCTTGAGCTTCCTGCGCGTCGATGTGGTTGACGCGGGCTCGTCCAAAAGACTGCTGGGATTGCCTCTGCTGGTTGTTGTTGTTGCTGCTGTTGCCGCGGAGGGGCACCCGGTTGGCACCGGTCAGCACTGACTTGGGTCCGTTCACTGTGTTGGAGAAAGCTGAAGTGGCCGGCTTGTTCTTGGCATAGGGGCAGTCGGCGATGAAATGACCCGTCTCACGACAGTTGAAGCAGGCCCTCACATTGCCGTTGTTGTTGGTGACCTGGCTTGCATTATCCCTGGGAGGCCCTCATGGTGTTCTGGCTTCTGGGCTGTGTGTTAGGGGCCCGTGGTCCTGTCGCTTGAGACTGAGTTCTGTACTGCATTGGGGCTTGGGACCTTGGTGCATTGTAGCTGAAGCTTCTAGCCTTCTGGGATCGATCCTGCTGGCGGGCCTTGCTCTCCAGGAACTTGCGCTTGTTATCTTTTCTTTCATCACTCTTGGCCTTCTTGGTGAGGATTGCTTTGTTCATCAAGGTGTTGAAATCAGGATAGATCTGAGGGGTGAGCAGGGTCCTGAGTTCTGGGTTTAGTCCCTTCTTGAACATATCCTGCTTCTTCTCGTCGTCGTTCACTTCCTCTGGTGCATAGCGAGCCAGCTCAATAAACTGGTGTGTATACTCTTCCACCGACATACTCCCTTGTTGAAGTGCATGGAATTCATCCTCCTTGCGCTTCAGGGTGGCCGAGGGAATATGATATCGACGAAATTCCTTCTCGAACTCCTTCCATGTGATGGTGGAGGCATCCTCGGCGGCGGCACAGTAGTTCTCCCATCAGGCTAAGGCAGTCCCGGTGAGTTGATGTGCTGCCAGAAGGACTTTATCTCGATCCTGGCACCCAAACAGCTCGAGCTTCCTCTGGATCACGCGGAGCCAATCATCTGCATCCAAGGGGTTGCTGGATCCGGCAAAAGTGGGTGGCTTGGCCCTCAGAAAAGCTGTCAGCTTGTCGTTAAAGGTCTGCTCTCGTGGCTGCCTGTTCACTAGAGCATTGGCCAGTGTCTCCAGTATGAGAGTCTGGTTGTGGATTATTTGTGCCAGGTCCGTGAAGGGTGGTGGTGGTGGTGGTGGTGGCAGCTGTGCATCATGATTTTCTCCTCTACCCTGACTCACTTCTTGTTCTTCCTGAGGATGGTTTTGCCCATTAGGACGTACTCCTGCATCAGCGGCTGCAGGGTCCCGGACGCGGGAGGCCCTCGTAACGCTTCGGGAAACAATCTGTAGAACAAGGGGGTTGGGACTAAGATTAGGTGATGTTTAAGTTGTTTAATACGTATAACAAGGCAGAATCAACCTTCCGCCGAAAGGCACACAGTCATCAAGCACACAACAAGGCAAACAAGCAACTTTTACTAAAGCGAGGCAGGGTACAACACGGGGACACGACTAGAACGCGTACTACACGTCCGGGTACAAGTTCATACTAGTGACACAACTCAAACCGAAAGACTAGCAGGGTACAATACTAGGGTAGCGTCGGACATCCTACTCGCGAGGCGAGACTTCTTCTGGGGCGGGACGTGCTTCTGGGGGAACAGACGGCTCGCCGTCCTCTGGGTTCCCATTTTCCAGGGGCTGTGTATTGGTTTCTCTTGTGGTGGCGGCGGTAGACCTTCCAGGGTTCTCAGGTGGGGCTCGAGGGCTTCCAAAGAGCGTTCCCCATCCTAAGACGGGTGTCCCGAGTAGAACATGGTCTTCTCCGATGGCCGGCGGGAAGAACCTCATTGGTGTGGGTGCTAGGTGTTCTTCGAAAATCTGGCACAGGTAACGGAGTGTCTTTCTGATGGCCAAGGGATAGGTGTCTTGGTGCCTAAATCCCGTAGCGGTTACTCGCCACGGCTAGATGTCGGGGTAGCGGTCAGTCCTGGCGATGACCAGGATCACCCTGCAGCGGAGGGTACCATGGTGCTCGTACTCTCTGCTGTAGTACCTTAGGCATTCCGTAACGCCAAGGCTCTCCAGGGCGTTGATCAACAGGCTGGGAAAGCCAGGTGCAGCTTGGCAGTCGCCCTGGGTCCATCCTTCCTCAGCCATCTAAAAACAAAGATAGGGTGAAAAACTTGCACAATTATTTGGGGTACACCAAGGGAGTAGATGATATTTATTACAACATGGTGGGGTACAGATTGCATGGTTACACGATTATTAAGGGCAAAGGTTTTAACTTGGGTGCTACTCCTATCATGGGGACCCTTCCTCGATCCTAAGGGGGCGCTTCTTCAGTGGGAGATACTGATCCATCATGTCATCCTCGGTCTGAGTTCCTTTATCCCAGTGGGTTTCTTCGGGTTCTTCTTCTTCAGTCTGAGTGCCTATGTCCCAATGGGTTTCTTCAGGTTCTTCTTCTTCGGTCTGAATGCTTACATCCCATTGAGCCTCTTCGGGTTCTTCTTCTTCTTCTTCCTCTATCCACCCACCTATTCCTCTGCGAGCCTCGTACTCTCGCATTCGGGCTTGGAGAGCGGCCAGGGAATTCTCGGCGCGTGTGGCTCTTGCCTGTTGCTCTTCCAGTTCTGCCTCTTTTTCTTCCATTTGGACTTGGAGGGCGGCTAGGGAATACTCGGCGTGTACGGTTCTTATCCGTTGTTCATCCAGCTCCTGGGTTGCCTTTTCTGCTCTGTGGACTTGTTGCTTCAGTTGTGCTGCTTGCTCGCGGTAGAGCTCATCCAGGCCGGTGAGATAGATGGATAGGTGGGAGACCGTGTCTTCTAGGTCTTCTTCCTCTCTCCCAAGTCCTCTCATCCGGGCAATCCATGTGCGTCCTCTTCCTTCAGTCGGCGGGAAAAAACCCATAGGAGTCCGCTGAAGGTGATGCCTGTAGATCACGCGTAGGCGTCGCAGGGCTTTACGGGCGGCTTTTCGATAGGTGTCCGGAAAGCGAAAACCAGTGGTGGAGATGAACCAAGGGTCCACATCTGGGTAGCGGGTGCTCCTCACCACGAAGATCATCAGGTCGCACCGAAGAGTGCCCTTGGAGTCGTACTCCCGGTAGAGAAACTCTAGTGGGTCCACAACTCCGATGCGTTCCAGGCTGAGTATAAACAACTTAGGAAGGCCGGGCTCTGCGTGACAGATTCCGCCAATCCATCCATTGTCAGCCATCTGGAACAGGGCAAGAACCAAAGGTAAGTGTTTGTGTCAAGAAAGGGTTATGGATAGAAAAGTCCTAAGGTAAAGGGTCTTGAAATCGGGTTTCGCTCCTAGGGTCACGTCCTACGGCCAACCTACGGCTCTGATACCACCTGAAGCATCCCCTCATAGGAGAGAACTTAAATGTGATACAAAATACCAGTCCCAGGAGGCTGATGCCACATTTAGTACATCAGATGATTCATAACCGTACAAACATTGGAGGACACTCGATACAGATAATGATAATAAGTAACCAGGCTACAACATAGCACCAGAGCGCGACCCACATGGGATCCAGCTCGGACTCAGAGTATTGCGACAGCGAAGGCATCTCGACAGGGCCGGTTCCACAGGCAAGGTTGGGTGCAGAACGATAACCCTACTCAGCGTCGTCTAGCTCGAAGTCTGGATCTTCTTCTGTAAAAAGTAAGAGTGGGGTGAGTACAAGCGTACTCAGCAAGTCCAACCACACCCACGGAGGGGGTTATATCAGAATAGTATGCGTAGGTAAATCAAGGATAAGGTTACGGTTTGATTTGCAGAAAAATGATATTTTATGCAGGGGTTTATTTAATAGAAAACCTTTTAGAAATAAGTTTTTGTAGTAACACGGAGTTCAAGTTTTTAAACTGCTACCGGGCTCCGCGTCCATCGTAGCACATGGCACAACTACTGGACACAATTTCAAAACAACTCACGCTAGCCCATCCCAAGAAACACTAGTTAGGTGACCACACCGTAACTCGCCCAATACCGTGGGCACGGCTATTCGAATAGCTTTCGACTCTGCAGAGGTGTGCAACTTTACCCACAAGCGGGTACCACAACACGAACACCGTAGTGTCGGTGTAGATCCCGACATAGCCATTACCCACCTTAGCTAGATCTGATTCGCCATCACGGGATTCACCAAGGGGTCATCGACCTAACTCCGAGGTATAACCAGGGTATAAGTCACACTGAGCATATCCCTGCTCCTTGGTCACCCGTTGCTCTCAGCTCTCCTGATGGCTATCACATCAACTAGTGGGGTTTATGCTAAGCCGTTGCCCATTCAACGGTCGAGTGGTTTGCACGATAGTGGAGTTAGGTGAGATGACACACCAACTCGGTCCTTAGACACGACAAGATGGATATCTCCCTTCCTTGCCCTGCCACACTGGCACGAGCACACCAAATGGCAAATCCGTAGAAATGCCATCCATCCCGTCTGAACTTTCTTTACAAAAACACCACATTTATCCCTCCCCACATACGCACACATTTTCTTTATAAAACAAGTAGTATTATGAGTAAAGTCCTAAGTGTTCTAATATCGATTAACGTCCAAGCAAAATCAGACATTAATCTCGGTGTCAAGGAATGGTTATCACAAATCAAGGGGTGGCTATCCAACCGTGTTTTCATGCAAGTAAAACATATGAAATTTTATAAAGCAGGCTATTGGGTTGTGTTTATAAAAACTAGGATAGAAACATGCATCAAAGGATGGGATTGAACTTGCCGTCTTCGTAGCCTTCGGGGAGGTCCTGTCCTTCGGGCTCGGGGTCGCGGAATGGGTCCTCGCTCACTTGCTCGCAGTATTGCTCGTTAACAGGATCTCCTTCGTTCACACCATGGTCTACGACGCAAACAAACAAGCACACAATCAAGTCACAGAAAAATAAAGGTTTATCGTTGAGCTCGAATCGGAAACACATAAAATATGAAGATAGAAGTGACATCCTGGAGCGGTTTCCTAATGGCATGGCTGAAACTAGGTTGAGTGAGGCGTGGTAAAGTATCGGGTTGATCAGAGGTCGTTTGGTACATGAAATGATAGGTTTAGTAAAGGTTCGGGGTCGGATAAGGGGTCAGGGGCCTAGTTGTAATTAACCTTGAGGAGGTAGGGGCCTGGTTGTAATTTTTTGGACATATCTGGGTTATTTTATAAAAGGGCAGGGTTCTATATATAAATGTTTGTATACGGTGGAGGAAAAATAATAAAAGAGGGGGTTTTATTTGAAAGAAACACAATGGTGGAGGGGCTCTTTAAGAAATAAAGGAAAGGGGAGGGGCTTTTGGGCTAAATGCCCTTTCCTTCCCCTTCCTCCATCCCGCAGAGCAGGGGAGGCGGCCTAGGGCATCGGCGGCGCCGATTCCGGCGGCCCTGGGCCTCGGGGAGGGGCGGAGAGGAGGGGAAAGGGGCTCGGGTATGTGGGGAATCGATTCCCCAGCTCACCTCGGCTCGGGGTGCTGCGAGGGAGCGGGGCAACGCGGGCCGGCGGCGCCAACGGAGTGTGGCGGCGGCGCTGGCACTAGGGAGGGGAGGCGGCGGTGGCCGGGGAGGTTTGGGTGTGGAGGAGCGGCGCCGGTGCCCCCTTTTATAGGCGTGCTAGGTCAGCTAGGCGGAGCGGGGTAGGTGCGGGTGGGTGAGGCGTCCGGCGGGCGGCACGGGTCAGAGTAATGTGCGAGCGCCGAGACGGCAAGCGGCTCAGGGGAGTGGCGCTGGCGCGGACCGGCGGGCAGCGCGGGCACAAGGGCGTGGCAGCGGCGACCGGCATGGCGTGCGGCACGGCGTGCGGCGCGAGCACGCGGTGCGCGTGCGTGTGTCTCGGTTCGGCGCGCCGGGTGCGCATGCGTGCGAGGCCGTGGCATGGCGTGGGCGCGCGCACGGCTTGGTGTGCCGCGGTGCGCGTGTCCGTGCGCAAGCGCGGGCGGGTGGCGGGTCGGGGTGTGCGCGCGGGCGGGCGGCGGCCGAGCAGCGTTCAGGGCTGGCGGCGCGTGCGTGCATGCGGCTCTACAGCGTGGTGAGGTCGGGGCCGAGCCGGGCGGTGTACGCGAGCGAGGTGCACGGCCGGGGGCGGGGAGCGGCTCGGGGCAGGGAGGTGGCGCGACCGGGTCGCGTAGCAGAGGAGGAAGGAAGGAGAGAAAGAAAGGGAGAAAAAGAAAAAGAGAGGAAGAAATGGAAAAGAGGAAAAAGAAAAGGAAAGAAAGGAGAGAGAGAAGGAGAGAAAGAGAGAGCGGGGTTCGCGGCGTCACCGGCGCTCGGTCGGCCACACGCGGCTCGAGGGAGAAACAGGGTGCTGGATACGGGTGTCGGGTCAGGTCCTTCGGGGATCGGAAGATCGGAACAGGGAGGTTCTCAGAAAGTTGGGGTTAGGGTTTTAAGGAGGGGTCGAGCTCAACGACGAGAAACAGTTTTAGTGCACGATTTAATTTAGTGAGTTTTCGGGATGTTACAGTGAAGAAGAGCGGTCGGTGTCGGAGCTCTTGTCGAGGTCGCTGAGCTGCGCCAGGAAAGCCTTCTCCTGCTTCTTGGCCTTGTACTGGAAGCGCTTCTTGAGCGACTCCTTGTCGAAGCGTCCTCCCCGGTCACGACTGCGGTGCTTGTGGCGCCGACGCTCCTTGTTGGAGCCTCCCACGTCGCGGTCGCGGTGACGGTAGTAGTCGAAATTGTTGCTCTGGCCACCGCCGGACTTCTTGGGGCAGTCGGCGATGAAGTGGTTCAGATCATCGCAGTGGTAGCACCCGGGGTTCTTCTTCCTCTGCCTGTTGTGGTAGACACGCTGGAACTTGTTGATGAGGAGGCACAAGTCGTCGTCGCCCAGCGTCTCTAGCTGCTCATCTGTAACAGAAGGCAAAGAGGCAAGAGAAAAGCTAAGAGTAGAGTTAGCGTTAGAGCTCGATCCACCTGGGCCAGTCACAAGAGCGATGCTCTTGGAAGGAGGGGCACAATTGAGCTTGGCTCGTGTCTGGTTATCCACCTCCGTGGCCTTGAGCTTGCTGAAAAGCTCATTCACGGTTATAGTCTCATAGCCTGCAGACTCGATGATCGTGTTCACCTTGAGATCCCACACAGAGCGGTCAAGTGCGTAGAACAACTTGAGGGCCTTCTCATGCTCTGTGTACTCAAGGGCATCAGCAGATCTGTTCGCATTGACTTTGTTCACAATCGATTGAAACCGACTGAACATGTCGCCAATGCCCTCACCCGGCCCCTGTGTGAAGTTTTCATATTCACGCCGGTGAGTCTCGAACAGTCTAGCCTTCACCTGAGGCGTGCCCTCGTGGTAGTTCTCAAGGCACGTCCAAACTTTGTCGGCTTCCTGAAAACCCTAGACGCGTGAGAACTCCGAACGAGAAACGCCAGCGAACAAGGCATTGACAGCCTTGGCGTTCGCCTCGTGCTCGGACACCTGAAGAGGCGAGGTCTGAACGGCAAGCACCTCGTACGCCTGGTTCTTGGTGATATCCCTAACCTCGGCTCCCATGCTTTGCAAGAAGACACGCATGCGAACCTTCCAATAAGCATAGTCCTCGCCGGAAAATATTGGGATCTTACCAAGACTCGTCATGGTCACCAAATGGTTTTCGAACCGGTTAAGGTATTGAAAACCTCAACCAAGCTCTGATACCAATTGAGGGACCGAAAGGGCGACCAGAGGGGGGGGGTGAATGGGAGCTGATTAAAATTTCTTGCAATCGGAAAGATCGGCTTAGTCCCGAGTTACATGCCCAACCCGAGAGTCCTTGGCACAGTGCGGAGTAGCTATGGAGAAACTACACCAACACAAGAAAGCCCTAGGAACAAACAAGATTCAACTCGAAATCAACCTCCGAAAAGCAGTGCGAGAAACAACAAGACACAGCACGGTATAACTCACCGGTTGATCCGACGCACAGATTTGAACAGCGTCGGTTCAACCGATGAGCAGAGCCGGCAGCAGAGAGAAGCAATCACCGGTTGATCCGACGTGGAGATTGACACGGCGTCGGTTCAACCGGTGTTAGAATACACCAGATGATCCGGCAAAATCAAATCCAAATGCCGGTGCAGTTGTCCAGAGGGATTGCAAAATGACTTAGAGGTCACCGGTTAAACCAACGTGCATAGAGAGCACATCGTCGGTTTAATCGACGCGCAGAGTTGCACAAAACACAGAACCAATCACCGGTTAAACCGATGAGCTACAAAATGAACTCGTCGGTGCAATGGCTCAACAACAAAACCCTAACGCATGAGAATCCTACTCACCGGTTGAACCGATGCGTACAACTTCAAAGCGTCGGTTCATCCGGTGCTAGGAAGAACAGAGTCCAGAAAACACTTTTCAGCCCACGACCTTTGGAATCTTTGATGATTGGAGGGTCAAATCAAGTCCAAAGGAGCTCAAATTTTGCAGGCATGATCACAAAGGACTTGTGAACATGTCCACGGAAGGAATCGACGAATCACTCCATGGTTTGGGAGAGATCGAAGAATTCCGAGCAAAACGGGGGTTTTCTTTAGAACGACAAGAATTTCGATTCGGGTGAACTCGTGATTCCAGAGGGATTAGCACTAGGTTAGATGTATTAGAATCACTACAAAGAGTCACCCGATCATCAGAAAATCACTCGTCATCTCGTGCTCAAGATTTATCAAAGGAAAATCGAATTCATCCAAAACAAAACACAAATCGTACGAGATTGAATTGAATTCAAAACCCCGGAGGGCACAAGGAGGATTGGGCCTCCTTTCCCGATCAATCTTTGTACAAAAACTCAAAACTCCATTACTAAAATCCTAACTCCTAGAGAGGAGAAGGGAGGAGGAAGAGAGGCGCCAGGGAGAGAAGCGCTGTTGCATTCTTGAGCCTAGGGAAAAGCCAAAAAGAGAGAGGGAGAGAGAGAGGGGGTATTTAACCCCAACAACTCTCAACCCCAAAAGACTAAACTACCCCTAGACTCAATTAGACACTAGAAAGCCCGTAGGGGCAAAACCAGAAAAAGATACAAGGACTCATCCGACGGTCGAGGTTCTTTCTTCGAGTCGAAGTCTTCCCGTGATGCCGCCGTGTGGATGAAGATCCGATTCACGGTTTTGGGGGGTCCGCAAAACCCGGATAGGTGGCCGGTTTTGAGAAAACTGCCAAAACTCCACGCGCGGGAAGATTTCCGCCTCCACGCCGTGGCCCTAGACGCCGTTCCCGTCTCGGCCTTCTGATGGCCCTAGACGCCGTTCGACGCCCGTCACCTCCTCGCCCGCAGCAAGGCCCTAGACGCCGTCGACGCCCGTCGCCTCCGTCAGTCCCGAGACCGACGCCCGTGCCTCCACGACTTGGCGTCTTCAACCGCCGTCCGCCTCCTTGGTTTTGTGGCGCAAACCAAGAAACCCGCCTTCCGTCGCCGCTTGCGCCCTCGATCCAGGAGTGGACGCCACAGCTACCACCCGACATGAGCTCCGGTCCCGGCTGCCCTTCACCGCCGTCCACCACGCGGTCCATTGGCCACAGCTTCTCCACGACAGCTCTCCGTCGACACTTGACGCCCATGTACCCGCAATCCAAAGACCAAGCGCACGATCACACCGCACGGTTGACAATTCACTCATCACAAGCAAGATAGAGTACTCAACATTCCTCAAGTACTGCCTGATCTTGACTGGAATGTTCACAAAATTTTGGTTATTGTTTCTTTCTTTGTCATTCATGCTTCTTTCTGTTATGGTACTTTGGCGGTGGCTTCAAAGAAAAGTAGAAAATACTTAGCATTCTTATTCTGTATGTACTGTTTGGTCCAGCGCTAAATTTGTTACATCTTGTGTGTAGGATTGTGATCCATGGAAGAGGGGCGAAGCCGGCGATGATGGTCACCGGGGTCTTTAGCTTTTTGCAACGGGTCATTAACATAAAAAACAGTGATGAACAGTGAATTTATATGGGATTGCTGGACTTTCGTCGGGTCGGCTGACCCCAATGACAAGCTGTGGCTTCACCACGAAGTGACTCCGTGGACAACGCAAAGGACATTGCTCTTTGGTTCCCTGAAGGTGTGGCAAGTGGGGAAGCAACCTTCATCCCTGGATCGCTTAATCTTCGAGACACTAGAAGTGTGTTTTCCTGTAACATTGAGTTTTACCTTAAAGTTATCAGTTGGCTCTAGCTGTGGAGTCATGTCTAGTGTTTTATTCATGTATTTCTTCGGTGATGATGACGATACTATTTTGGATGGCACCAAGTGTTGGCGTAGTTTTGGATGGTGCTCATTAATTTTCGTAGTAGCTCCCTTGTGCCTGAACGTTGCTGACAACTTCTTTGCTTTGCTTTTGCAAGTTCTGAAATACGTAGAAGAATTTATGAATTTCTATGGGTTATCCACTTATTAGGAAGGAATGGGGTGGGTTGGTTAGAGTTGAGAAACTAATATTATTTGAATGGGGTGGGATTGAGTATATAATATATTAATTTTGGGTAGGATTAGATATGATGCTGGTTATTACCTCCATTCCAAATTATAATTTGTTTGACTTTTTAACTTAAAATTTGATCACTCATCTTATTCAAAAAAAATTATACAAACATAGTCAAATTTAAGTCATTTTTGAGGATCTTGTATTATAAAGCAAGTCGCAACAAAAAAAGATATTTTATTTAAATTTTTGAATAAGATGAGCGATCAAATTTGAAGTAAAAAAAGTCAAACGAACTATAATTCGGAACGGAGGGACTACAACCCATGCAGCATCTGTTTTTTTCCGCCATCGATAGATACCGTTTCGTCTCCAGCCAGAAGCAGCTTTACGACCTGCAACTATATAATACTACGTACGAACGGTTCATATATGCAGCTTTGGATTCCATCGAGGCCACAACAACGACGAGTTCTCGTCACAAGCTACCTTGACTCAATCTTCTCCACAGCCAACAGCCATGGAGGCCATGGCATCATCAGCAAACCTTTTTTTCTACGCTGCGCTGCTTTTTCTGGCGGTATTGTATCTCGCCATCACCCGACGCCGCACCAGCCGCTTGCCGCCCGGGCCGACGGGCCTCCCACTGGTGGGCAGTCTCCCGTTCATCCACCCGAACCTACACGTCTGCTTCGCTGGCCTCGCCGCGAAGCATGGACCTATCTTCTCGATCCGTCTGGGCTCCAAGGTGGAAATCGTGGTCACCTCCCCGGAGTTGGCACACGAGGTCCTCCGGGACAAGGACCCTGTCTTCTCCAACCGCGTCATTCCCGAGGCCGGCCGCGCTGTCTCGTTTGACGGCGTGGAGAATATCGTGGGCGCCCCCGTCGGCCCAAAGTGGCGCCTGCTCCGACGCATCTGCGCGCACGAGATGCTGAGCCCCACAGGTCTCGACAACCTGTACGGCCTTCGCAGGCGCGAGTTCATGTCTACTCTGAGCTTCCTATACTCTCAGGCCGGAGAGCCGGTCGACATCGGCGCCCAGATGTTCGTCAATATGTTGAACGTGGTCACGAGCACCCTTTGGGGTGGCACCATCGGGAGCGAGAGCGAGCGGGCTGCGGTGGGAAAAGAGTTCAGGGGGCTCATCGCCAAGTTGACTGAGCTGCTCGGCTCGCCCAACTTGTCGGATTTCTTCCCTGTGCTGGCGCCGTTCGACCTGCAGGGCATCCGGAGGAACATGGAGCGGATCAGGGTGCGGTTCGACAAGATCTTCGAGAAGATCATACAGCAGCGGGTGAAAGGCCAGCAAGATGGCAGCAAGATGGCGACTGACTTCCTTGAGTGCCTGCTCAAGACGGAGAAGGAAGGCGGGGACGGCAAGGCCACCTTCACCATGACTGACGTCAAGTCTCTCCTCATGGTATCAATCTTTCCCAATCTTTAATTCCCATCCCGGCCTCCTTTTCCGTTAACATTCTCATGAGCGGAGCGGCACCTGCCCCCCCCCCCCCCCCCCCTCCCGCGTTTGCCGCCAGGCGTGCCACCGCGTGGAGGGGAGTTGCTGCGCACGTCGTGGAGGGGTGGTTGGCGGGTGAGTGGCCGTTGGTGAGATCGTCGGCGGCCGGGGTGGTGGTCGAGGTTGGCGGACTTTAGGGATTTCAAGTTGTTGGGTCTGGTATGGCCGATGGACTTGGCGAAGAAGGTCGGCGGCGGTGGCAAGCCAGGCGGTGGTGGCGGTAGTTCGTCCGGCATGGCCGTGTGGATGGCCGCACGGGGTGGGACAACCGGTGGGTGGCGGCTGGCGGTAGTGGCAAGTCAGACGGCGGATGAGGGGGCATCTGCCACTACGTTTGTTAAATCCGCATTGTCTCCTTTTCCCTGACCTCCTACAGTTCGTATGTTAAATCCGGTCGAATGTTTTGAATTGACTGCCAATAGCTTTTGAAATTTTCAGTCTCAGAAACACAATAACCATATCGATGTTGTGAGAAGTCAACGGCGGCGTCAAGTATCGTTATGATGTTGTAATAAATATAAAGATAAAATTAATTTTTTTACAATAAGCATATATTTGAAAACCAAAAATGGTCGAGTCGAATAAAAAAGGATGCAACCACCGATTTTCCTTTCCCCTTACGCCTATGTATGGATATAAGCTGATGATGATGGTGGTCGCCTGACATATATATGATCGAGCAGGACATGGTGGTCGCCGGGACGGAGACCATGTCAAATACCGTGGAGTGGGCCATTGCAGAGATGATACAGAAGCCTCAGGTTCTAAGGAAAGTGCAAGAGGAGCTCGACAGGGTGGTCGGTCGGGAGGCCATCGTGGAGGAGTCCCACCTTCCTCAGCTCCACTACCTCCGCATGGTGATCAAGGAGACGCTCAGGCTCCACCCGGCGCTGCCCCTCATGGTGCCGCACTCCCCGAGCGTGGACTCGACGATTGGCGGGTACCACGTCCCAGCGGGCTGCCGTATCTTTGTCAACGTCTGGGCCATCCACAGGAACCCCCTGGTTTGGAACGAGCCTCTCGAGTTCAACCCTGACAGATTCGCTGGGGACGCCGGCCGCAGGTGGGACTTCACGGGAAGCCAGTTCGACTATTTCCCCTTCGGCTCCGGGAGGAGGATCTGCGCCGGTATCGCCATGGCTGACAAGATGACTGCCTACTCGCTGGCCATGCTGCTGCAAGCTTTTGATTGGACACTGCCGCCGGGAACCGATCTTGACCTGTCCGAGAAGTTCGGAGTCGTGATGAAGAAGGCTACGCCACTGGTGACTATTCCTAAGCCAAGGTTGTCTAAGCCTCATCTGTATTATTCGTGAAGACATCCTTAGCCTGGACACAAATAAATGCGTAATACATCGTAATGTTGTACTTAAATATTATATTATTGTAAACGATTCGCGGTATCACCGGAAACGTCCTATCTTGTGCAGCCGTTTTGCTTATAAATCATATTCGATGCTCCTGCATGTACCATATAAGTATTTCAAAAAATATACAGTGGATAAATGTATGACCCACAGCGAATCGAAATTGTTTGTTCTGCTATGTTTCATTGATTTATTTTATAACTTAATGCATATTGAAATATCTTGTAATGCTCTCCTTCTGTCTAAACTACTTCCTCCATTATTCTCTTTTGATAGACTTATTTCACCTTGTAAAACTCTGTGACTCTTTTTTTTCTTTTTTTAGTATATTCAGTAGGGGATCCTAATCCCCTCATGTTCCATCAAAAAATTTCACCTCGGCACATGACCGAGGTGAAGGACTGCTTATCAACAATTAATCTTACTCCTGTTTAGTATAAATGATTTTCACGTGAACTCCACGGTATCTACGTCATTTACATGTATGCCCTATTCCTTTTTCTAGAGGAATTACTCTACACAGGAATCGAAATGTTCTTCCGTGCCATTCTCGAAACGACAACTCAAATAGAAATATCAAAAGAGAAAATTTCAATTGTTAAAATAGTTCTATTAAAAGAGAACGGAGAGAGTATATAAAAACTCCAACAACTTTGGAAAGATTATGGTATTGTGGATTTGATTCTTTTGGCTCTTTTAGTTGCTTCTACTTACGGACAGGGAGTGTTTGTTCCCAAGCATCACATTAGATGTTTGAATGCTAATTAGAAGTAGTAAATATAAACTGATGATAAAACAAATTCCATAATCCCTTTTCGTGAGATGAATCAATTAAGCCTAATTAGTTCAGGATTAGCATATGTGATGCTACAGTAAACATATGCTAATTATAAATTAATTAGGCTTAATACATTAGTCTCTGCAGTCTAGGCTTAGTAGTTAGCTTATGTGTAGTCTTTCTAATTGACATCGAAACATTTGATGCGAGGGCTTAAAATAAGCCCTAGGAAACCAAATCCTAAGGGCTAAAATTTAGTCATGTCATATACTCATATCAATGTCATATACTCATATAGGATGTTTCGATACCAATTAGGAGGACTAAATATGAGATAATTAAAACTAATTATATAAATTTGGGGCTAATTCGCGAGACAAATCTATTGAGCCTAATTAATTCATGATTAGCAAATGTTTACTATAGGCTAATTATGGACTAATTAGGTTTAATAGATCCGTCTCGGGAATTAGCCCGAGGTTATGCAATTAGTTTTGTCATTAATCTATGTTTAATACTCTTAATTAGCATCCAAACATCCAACGTGCCAGGATCTAAACGGTTTCTAAGCGTAGCTCACCTGGTGACCGAGGTAGACTTAAGTACCTCCCTGCCGAGAGGGTCCCTATGTCCAGGTCCCTACCCTACTTGCCAACCCTGCTCGATACTACTTGGCTGGAGGCTCGAACAAGACACCCGAATTACTAGGGATCTTAACCGACCAGTTTCCTTGTAAATAACATGAGTAGATCTTATCTCTTACTTGTAACCAACGGCTCCTAGGCTATAAAGGGGTCGTGGGGGGTACCCACCACCAAAAATGAATAATTCATCCAACAAAAATCGTAATACAACGACACAGGACGTAGTGTATTATGCTCCTGAGCGATCCAAACCTGTCTATCCCTTGCATCACCGCGTAACCATCAGACTCTTGGCTTCGGAATCCTCACTCACTTAAAACCTATGGCCGGGCACCCCCTGGTGGACTTGCCAGATAAGCAATCCGACATATGGTAAGGCTTTTTGTGATGTGTCGGTGTTTTACTGTCAACCTACCGAGGAATACCCTAAGGTAGTCAATTTGTAGGCAAGGTGTCGCCGAGATCAGGAACTCAATGGTTCACACAACACAACAGGTTTAAGCTGTTAAATAACGCAATACTCTATATTTTGTTTGGTGGTTGTATTGCGTAAGGATGATTTAATGGAGATGTTGTTTTGCCTAGTTTAGGCTTGACGTGATTCTGCCGATTTATGTACCCATACCCTCTGTCGGAGATCGAACTCTTGGTACCCATGAGGAAGCTACTAGCAAAGAAGGAAGTAGTCGGACTCCTATTAGGATTCCTCTGTAATCCTCGTAGTACTGTACACTCTAATCCTACTAGGACACTTACCTTGTAACCGACTAGTATCCCACCCTTGGAGTATATAAAGGAGGGTTGGAGTACCTAGATCGGCAGGCTCAATGGAGAACCAATTCAAGCCTAAACTAGGGCAACACAACAACCAAGCTTAGGGCGCAATATACAAGCCCCAAACAAGACGTAGCGTATTAAGCTACTCTAGCGGCCCGAACTTGTCTAAATTTGTCTAGTGTCCTCGCGCTTACCTTCAAGTTCCAGATTTGGTGATCCCTTACCAAATAATCTCCTACCTTAGCCTATCCCTAGGTAGGCTGGCGGTAAAAATGTTGACACCCTCCTTTGTATATTTAGTGGGGCGGTATTACTAGTTGGTTAAGAGGTAGGAGTTCATACGGAGTGCAAGTCCTAGTAGGATTACAGAGGAATCGGATTAGGAGTCCATCTTCTTTCTTCCTTGCGAGTACTGGGGAACTATGCTCGACAAACCCCTGAGCGCTTTGTAGTCAAGTATAGCAGCTCTCGAACACTTTTCTTATCCTCGTCACTTTGTTTTGGTGCTCTTTGAGTACTTGTCTCGCTGAATCTTCAAAGTTCTTCAAAGCTACCATGAGGATATGATGTGCTCAAGCTCTTGATCATCTTGATTTTGTAATCTTCATTTTTGGGATGTGATATGGAGGGCGGCAAAAGTCACGCTCCATATGGAGTAGACTCCGAGCTTAGGTTGAACCTAAGAATTAGGGTGAGGAGGGTCAATAAAATCTTGAATCTTCTTTCTTAATCATCAAAAGTAAATAGTTCGATGTAGTTCATCCGCTCCCGACCCTTGAAATAATAAGAATAATCAATTAAAAGGTCCAGTGAGCTTACTCTTCATCAAATGATCCCTTGAAGATATATCAATGTCATCCGAGTAGTCGGTAGAGTTTTAGGAGTAACGCGAGTAGTTATTAGCATCCAACTCCGAGTCCGGGACCACGAGACAACTAGCACGGCGCAGATATTTCTAGAATAAGGGATGAGGCATGTCCGTACCTTGTTAACTTCTTGTAAAGTACTCGGATATGAGTAAAGCTAGTCGGTACAGAAGCAAACTATTCGGTACGACCAGAAGTAGGATTCCTAAGCTCGTACCAAACTAGGACACCTATAACCCTGTCTCACAGAGTATAAAGGACAGACAAGAACGGGGCCTCCTGTGTATCTTCTGGAAGACAGATATGAGTGGTATCTTTAAAGCCCAAGGCCCAGTTAACGCAAGCCCAGTGCACAGCAGTGGGAGGACCCAATTGCAAGCAGCCAGCAGGAGGACAACAGTGCCATAGAAGCGAGCACAGTGCTTTGCTTCTTTTTAGTTTCTAAGTATTTTTCTACTCCAATTCTTGAAATACCATGTTCAAGACTTCGACACCTTTTTTTTAGTTGATTCAACATTCTTAAAAGACTAATTCTACACTTTGCATAAACCAATTCAACATTTTTAGAATAAATGTTGAAATAGTATACTTCATATGTTGAAATGATCTATTGAAAATGTTGAGATAATATATTGAATCGTTGAATTTTTAAAACAAAAAATAAATAACATATTGGATCTTATTTTGTTCCATTAATTCCTAAGAATATTATGGTTCAAACGGATTTTAAATCGGATTTATAGTTTAAGAGAAAAGATCATCGGAAGTTAGAAACTTGATTAGCTTTCCAACTATGTCCCTCCACTCATGCTGCAACACGTCTAGTTTAGGCTCCCGTCCCTTGCGCGCACTTGCTGGCATCTGGTTTCATCTTAATGTATCTCTACTTCTACTTATATATATTATTATATATATATTTATTATTACTATATAAATATTATATATATAAGTAGTATATATATATAAATATAAAATACTAAAAGGAACGATTGGGAGAAAAAAAACTTGGTGCGACCTTAGCCCTCCGACCTGGGGTGGCTCTGCCATGGGACAATCGTGGCCGTCGAACCGCCCCTCCTGCGATCTGCGCCACCCACCCGATCTGCCTCGCCTCCCACTCGCGTCCAAACTCCCCTCCTCTCCCTTGCCGGACGGTTCCGCCGCCCGCTCGCGTTCCTGCCTCCTCCGCCACCCGCTCGCGTTCCTTGCCTCCGCCGCCGCCGCATCCCTACGACCCTACCTTGCCGCGGCAAGCCGTTGCTTCCTCCCCTTTCTGCCACTCCTTTCCTTCCTCCACTCCACTTTTCTGTTGGCGTCTCCTCCAGTCGAATTGGTTTTCCTTCCCCCAAACCTTAGGGTTTGGATTTCCTCTATTCCTTCCGTTCCAAATTAGCGCGTATTGTGCCGGCGTGCCACTCATGCTTGATGGATGCGACAGGGTCATCCAGTTCTATGTGCCCTACTTGCCTGCCATCCAGCTCTATGGAGACTCCGCTGTCCTGCGGACACCTACTAGCACAACACAAGGTGAATCTTGGTTATCTTGCTCATAGTGCTCTTTCTCGCTTTCAATCCTGACATCCTGTGGGTTGTGGTTCCATTTGGACGTGTGCCAATTATTTGGAATTAGCCAAAGATTCACGTCTATGCTATGATTGCACTTAATGTTCTAGAATCAATTAGTTGTGAAATCTGTTCGTTGCTAGGCAGCTGAGATCCATAAACATCAGGACTTAGCAGTGGCATTGTTTTCTGGAATTTGATGTTGTATCATCTTCTTTTCTATTTTAATGTGTAAATGTGGTATCTGTGTGTGCTTGACTGTAACATCTGACAGGACCAAAAAACATCTGCCTGCACTGGAGGGATAGAGACCCCAGTCCCCAGCTGTGATAATTTATCTCTGCTGCTGATCACATGTGTGTGTGTGGATGCAGATGTTTTTTGGTTGAGAGCTGGAATTGTGGATACCCCTGCAGATTTGTTTACCATCGTTCTCCCTTCTGACTGCATACATGTGTGTGTTTCGATGAAATGCATCAGAGAAATATTAGTAGCTAAGTTGTGTATTACTCATCAATTTGTCCCTAAATAATCTGTCTGTAAGCAGCATATTGTATCCTGCCTTTCCTGATTCCTCTATCCTACTGGCTCATTGGTATCAATTGCTATTTGATCAGGTATGAGCGACTATATTAGAGAAAAAGAGAGCCATACGGGAGGTTGATTAGCTAGCATTGCTTCTGGGGTGATGTTACCATGCGAGATTCCGGGGTCCTGTTTTTCCAGCAGCCTCCATGTAAGTCGATCATTCGATGTTGCATCTCGCTAGAGTTAGCTAGGGGATCGTTTTTACATCTTGCTAGAATTAATATCCTGTTCTTAGCTTTATCTTTCCCAAATATGGAGATATCGCTAGAATTAATATCCAGTTCCTAGCTTTATCTTTCTCAAATATGGAGATATCCTTCACAAATGACAAAGCAATCATTCATTAATCGTCTGGGTCTTACTTCTGCAGAGATGTCTCAATTGTGTGGTGGCCAGCTAAGTGCTCGGCACAAAGCACCTAAGTACAATGATATGTTTGACTGAATGAGTTTTTTCTCTTAAGTTATTATTTGTGGTACATGAGTCCTGGAATAATTTTCTGCCTAAGTAGTAAATTATGCATACAGCATTCAAAATCTACAAATTATCTTACCTTTTCCGATTGCAGTATTTAGTTATAGGTTAGTTCTCGTTATCATGTTCCTCTAATCCTAATACGTGCTTTGTTGCTTTTGTACTGAATATAGATCTTTTCAAATGAGTACCATGTGTTGGTCCCTCATAATTTTCCTTGTCTGTAGAAGTGGGAAGGACGACAATGCTATTGGAGATGGCAAATGTGATACCCTGATGGTGAGACTGACACATGGTGGGAGCGGACCTCAGGTGGAGATGCGATGGAGAATTGTTTTTTTAAGGGAGATGTGGGTTCAGAGTTCGAAGGTTGTTTGAATTTGACTTGCACAATGAAAAATCAAAATATAAATGTTAGAGATTTTGTATACTTGTCTCATCAAGAAACTTGGACTTACCAAATAATCTAATGGGATCTAATGTAACATGGATTTTACTGAAAAATGCAAATCTCGTATTACATTGCGTGCTCCTCTTTTGCATTGAAGATACCCGTAGCAACGGGACAGGCCATTAGCTATGCTTCCTGAAATGCAATTTACACTGTACTGAAATAAAATGTTATTAACCTATAATTTGTATTGTCCATAGTAACGCACGGGCACGAACCTAGTATATCTATTTATTTAAATTGGCACGGATTTCAAACAGTGGAAGATGTCTAACAAAATATCTTCCAGACAAGAACCCCCTCAAATCAATCAATAATCCTAGGCAATACAAACAATCGTACAAGACGTATGGTATTAAACAAGTCGTGGCTATAATCTGTCTAAACTTTGTGTTGCTTGTACCTTCGAATTCCTAATCTCGGCGATACCCTGCCTAAAAATCTACTATCTCGAAGTATCCCTTGGTCGGTAGGTTTTGCGGGAAAAAACAAATTGGGAGCCTGGTATTCGAGGTCTTCCCAACATATCTATATATATTATATTAGTGGAACCCACTATCTATCATTAACTACTATTTCATTGCTCTCACGTTGAACCACATCACCCGAATAATCTCATCCATCCAATTATTTTATTAAGTTAATCCTATCTGTTCCCATTGGTTCATTCTTACCTATACATCAATAGCTCCTCCACTCACTTGAAATTAAACAATATGCCGCAGGCATCTCCCTGTCTTCCTTATTTTATTAACTATCTATCCTTTTGTTCTCCTGTAACTGACAAGTAACATGAGCAATCAAGAGTTGGCAGTCGAGCGGTCGTATGCACAATTGCTCTTTATGATTTTTTCATGTGTGATAAATCATCTACCGTATCCATTGTTCTCTTCCTCATGTATTTTTACAGTTTGTATGATGCTCTCATGATGCAATCCATTCATACATCTCAACCTCTTAAATCATAAATATTTGTTTCTACAATGCTCTTTTAGATCCCGCAGCATCGCGCGGGTAATTCGCCTAGTTATTATGTAAACTTACATCGCTGAAAAACGGAGCCTCCGGATGCCTCACTGCCTCAGTGTGTTCCAGCCAATTCCGTGTCCCCGCGTGTCTCCTGCCTGCCCAATGTTTCTTTTTTTTTAAGCAAAGGCCGCTATGCTTCCTTGCTCCTGCTATCAGTGGCGGAGTACCCGATAGGGCAAGATATGGCAGCAGTCGTACCTCAAATTTTGCTACGTGTACGCATGCTTCACTTTGGGCTGAATTATTTAAAGAAGATTTTAACTCTTTTAGACATTAGAACAAGTACTGTACTGAATCCGCCATACCTCCATTTTGATCCGTCCTCTGCTACTGCATGCTATCATGCTCGTTGCCGACCAGCGCAACGTTTTTGTGGGCCGCTCACTGCGTCGTCCGTGCCTATTCATTATTTCAGCCTCTTTTTGTTGCAGCTGCGCTGCTGGGACTATAGAGGACCGATGTGGCGTAGAAGGTACGTAGTCCCGAATCAGAGTATTGTTGTTGTACAGTGACCTTTTTTTTTGTTGTCATTCATTCTATTTTGCCTTTAAATTATTCCTACTTTTAACCTCACCCCGCCAAATAGTCCTGGTTTGCTAAATTACTTCAGTATTATTTCTTCAGTTGTGACATGATAGAGCATATAACGGACAGTCGTGATATGATAGTTGTGACATGATAGAGCATATAACGGACAGTCGTGATATGATAAAGCATATAACACCAAGGCTTCAACGTGTCGTTGTTACCTGTACAAAATTTTCTCATTGCCATGCTCCACTGCTCACGATCAACATCATCTTTGCCATGCCCGGTTCTTTCTCTGCTTCAAAAACCGAACCCCCGTAGGCCATACGACAAAAACCGAACCCCCGCAGACCATACGACCATATACGCGCATCACCTATAGGCGCGGCGTTAGCGCGCCAATATTCCTAGTTGTCTACAATGGCTGAACTTTTGAAGCTCAAATAGGAGATGCCATCTCCCGGACGTCTAATCCAGACGCGGGGCATCAGACGGTTCGAGTCAGGCCTCCGCCATGTGCACGCCTACACGAGCATCCAACCGAGCCGGACACCTCCACTCCTCCGTGCCGCTTGCTGTCAACCCAACCGCCGCCATACGTGATACGTCGCCCATTGAAGCTGGGAGGGGGCTTGCGAGAGCGAGAAGAGATTTCGACGCAGGCCATTGCAATTCTCCGAGTTCGGAGAAACACCATTACAAGTCATCCACGACGACCGCCACCGTGCACCCGCCTCGCCAGTGCCGGGATGTTCGCCGACGACCACGAGTCAACCCGTGCATCCGCTCGAGGACCATGGCTACGTTCGCTCTTTGTGCTTCGGCGCCGACGACGCGGCACACTACTCCGCGTGGTACGTTGAGACGACAGCAAAACGGGAGGAGCACGACGCGAGCGGCGCATCATGGCGTTTCGCGCACCGGTGCCCCTACTCGGTGCTGCGTTGGGGGCGGCCGTGTGTTTCTGTTGCTTTAAAGCTTTCATCAATCCCTTCTGTATGTGTCAACTGTCAACATTGCACAACCAGAAGAAAGCATGTCGGTCTGTATTAGCCCTGCTGCTAATGGGTTGGATTTAAATGGGTTTTATGAAGTGTGTTTTGATGTGGAGTGTATTTGGATGAATCAAGATGGATTGTACTCCCTCCGTTCTAAATTATAAGTCATTCCAAGAATCTTGGAGAATTATACCATCTCAAAGTTTGACCAAAATTATAGAGAGAAATATAAAAATTTATGACATCAAATACGTGCACTATGAAAATATAACTAACAAAAAATCTAATGATACTTAATTGATATCATAAATGTTATTATCTTGTCATATAAATTTGGTCAAACTTGAAAAACTTTGAATCTCCAAGATTCTTGGAATGACTTCTAATTTGGAACGGAGGGAGTATTAGCTAGTGGGGCGGGGCGGAGTGAGTTCTATATAAATGCGGGTTGGTGCGGGTTGGGGTGGGTTCAAACAGATATTCTATGCAAAGCAATATAACTGTGTATAAATGTGAGTCCTACAATGAGTGTTGTACACTGAAATTAAAAACATATTCACATCATAAAATTTTATCGAAATTGACTGAAATTTGTTAGAGATGACTCAGTATGACTGACAGCTACTCTATGTAAAGTAGTGTGGTTAGAACTACATGTGGGCCCACGTCAATAGTCGGACCCTAAAAATAAAACCTCGCGTTCACATTATAAAATTTTATCAAAATTGATTGAAACTTGTTGGATGACTCAGTATGACTTGCAGCTACTCTGTGCAAAGCTGGTTGGCTAGAACTACATGTGGGCCCCGTGTCAAAAGCTGGACCGTAGAAATTAAAACCTCGCGTTCACACTATAAAATTTGATCCAAATTGATTGAAATTTATTGGAGATGACTTAGTACGACTGGCAGCTACTCTGTGCAAAGCTGGGTGGCTAGAACTATATGTGGGCCCCATGTGAAGAGTCGGCCTCTGAAAATAAAACCACGCGTTCACACTATAAAATTTTATCAAAAGTGACTGAAATTTGTTGGAGATGACTCAGTATAACTGACAGTTACTCTGTGCAAAGCTAGGTGGCTAGAACCATATGTGGGCCCCACGTGAAGAGCTGGACCCTGGAAATAAAACCTCGCGTTCACACTATAAAATTTTATCCAAATTGACTGAAATTTATTGGAAATGACTCAGCATGACTGACAGCTACTCTGTGCAAAGCTAGGTGGCTAGAACTACATGTGGGCCCTACGTCAAGAGCCGGACCCTGGAAATAAAACCTCGCATTCACACTATAAAATTTTATCCAAATTAACTGAAATTTGTTGAAAATAACTCAGTATGACTGGCAGCTACTTTATGCAAAGCAGTATGGCTAGACGTATATATGGGTCCTACATCAAGAGAAGAGCCATTAAATTTCTATATATAGTAGAACCTATAGGTTTTTATGGGTTACCCGCTTATAATGGAGCATGTTGGTTAGAGTTGAGAAATTAACATATTGGGTTGGATCGGGCATATCAATATGTTACTTTTATGTGGAGTTGGGTATGGTACGGATTTCAACCTATTAAGAGGGCTAGTTTGTATGTACCAATCCTGTAGTACAAACCAATCGATTTCGAACAGGAATAGCAATATCAATCAGGGTCGTAGAGCGCCCCATCGTCGGCGACTCGACACGGACACACGACGAGCCCAGGATGATCTGAGCAGTGTCCTTCGATCTTGCGTTGGCCGGCCGGGATGCCCTTCACGCCCACAAGCACCCGAAATCTGAACGAGCCCGCCGACGCCGTGGACAGGCGAGACCACCGCTTCCAGCGAAGGGTAAATGGAGCATCCACCGGGGGACAGCAAAAGCAATTATCATCCATCTGACACAGTGGCATGCGGCGAGCGGCGAGCGGAGGCGGCGCGTGCGGCGAGATGCGGTTCGCGGCGCCGCGTGGTGCGTGGCGGCGGCCCCTCCTGCTCCCGCCCACGTGCTCCATCCCCCGCCTCCGGCCGATCCGGCAGCGAAAAAGCGAAACGGGCAGCGACGTACCAGGAGGCCGCGGTGGAAGTAACAGCGAGAGGAGGGCGGAGGCGAGGCCGAGGCTAGGGATGAAAACAAAAATGGCAGTTATCGATTTTCAATGATTGTTTTGGAGATTTTATTAACTTTTAAAGCTAAACGAAAATAACAATAATTATCAAAAAATGAAAACGAAAATGGTATAAAAATATGAAAATAAAACTGAAAGTGATTTGAGCACCTTCCAATCATTTTCGAGAAATATCATATTTTTCAAAGATTCTACCATATTTTACCAATAGAAATATCATATTCACATACAATACCAGCACACCCTGTTATCTATATTTTTAGAATGTCATGGCTATATTTTTAGAGAGTCACGACTCATTATCCTAACCCTAAATCACAACATAACCACGTGAATTCATAGGACTATGTATAGTTTTATGGATGACGAGATTAATGTTAATATTTTAGTATTATGAAATAAGATACATGTCGTTGATGGACTAATACTTGGACTAATATCTTAACCATTAGTACTTGTGTATAAAATATGTCAAATCATATGGTCAGTGTTGTGCTCTATGATTTGACATATTTATTTTTTTCAAAATATCATTTCGATGGGTTTCGATCATTTTTTATGTGTCCTCGACGGTATATTTTCATTTCCGAAATTACCACGTTATCGATGTCGTTTTCATTTCTGATGAAAAAAATGTGAAAGTGAAAGTAGTGGAGCCTTTCGCCGATCGTTTCCAACCGTTTTCATCCATAGACCGAGAACGCGGGATAGCGCCTCCTCCACTCCCCTAGCGGCGGAGCCGTTATGCGCGGACGGGTAAGCAACCATCTGGTGAGAAAAAAAAAGTTTGTATGGCAACATTCTCTAGTATGCAATTTGTATGGGTCTATCCTCCCTCAACCCTGACACGCAGGTCCAGCATGAGGGGTACCGTGGGCCCGTCCCGATTGAAAAGGTTTTCAATTATTTTTTATCTTTATATAGTATAGATTCGAACTAAATCTACAATTTTAGTAGGAGGCCACAAGCAACCAGAATAGGAATAGAACTTTTTGTCCTCCCCTTCCTTCTTTACTCAGAGTCCGATTGTTCAACGACATATAGTAACAATAACGGTAACTCATAATGTTTGCCTTCGCACAAGTATATACCAGTAGAATGGTAATTAAGAAATATTTTTTTTTACTTTAACGAAATTATTTGGAAAATAAGACTCGAGAACTAAAATGAAAAACTTAAAAAAGAAAATAAGAATAAGAATAACTAGGGCTCGCTTATCACCCCGTCTGGTTGTATAAAAAACGTTGCGAAAGTGGTTATCACAGTCGGTTCAACATTTCAACTTTCAATGCCCGTTCCAACAGCCACTAGGATCAACTACATAATTACAAACCGGTAAGTCTATCACCACCAATATAAGCTCCAATGATAGTTGGTTTGCAAGCAAATTAAAGAATATATGTGTAGTAGTGTGCTATGCTGGCGTGGTTACTGAATACCACCATTGATGATAAAAGTGGTATTATGTCAGTTTCAGTAGGAGTTTCATGGACACAGTTATCTAAACTGAGAACTAGGTAACTGTGCCAGATGAGTTTTATGGTAGTGAAACTCTTCTCACATCTCATGAAATTCCATCATTCTCTCTTCTTGCCATGCTAGCAAAAGTGATGGTATTTAATATTATAAAACTCTCTATGAAATTTTCATTGAGACTGGATTTATCTGACACCAGGTGGCTTTGTCCGTATACGGACATTACGGCAGCACTAGCTTCCAATGAAATTTTTAATTCCCACGAGCAGGAGGAATCTTTAGCAAAGCAAACCACCAATATACCGGAAATGACTTGTCGTCGTGACTCGTGAGCAGATGAGATTCGACCCGTTTGCCCGGCGAAATATGCTCTTGCGAGGTCCTTGTCGTTTATGTTAGACGTTGAATATATACAAAAAAAAATCTATCTATACTACTATACAATATATCTATACAATACCCGGGTCGGAGGATATGATGCAGGAGTACGGGAGAACGGCGGGCGGGTTACCTTGCCCTTGTGGGCTCGGCTCGGAGGATGCAGGAGGCGCCATGTCTCCCGTGTGCGGCGGTCAATATTAGAAAATAGTTCAAAGGTCTTGCCCAAAGGTACCAGCTGTTTTTTAATTGGTAATGATGTGTGAGTACCGGTTGCAAAAGCAGCTGGTACCTTTGGCCAGCGGCGATCAAAGGTAAGGGGTTTGGTACTGGGTTAAAGCATTATCTGGTACCAAAATTCCAGTATAGGCACCAGTTAGTGCCACTAACCAGTTTGGTACCGGTTGGTGGCAACAACCGGTGCCTAAAGGACAAACAATGACACCGGGTTTTGCCATGACCCGGTGCCGCCACGTGCCCACAACAAAGGAACTAGTTGGTAACTTCAACCGATGCCTATGCCTGCTGTTTGGCACCGGTTGTTGAGCACCAACCGGTGCCTTTGAGCCACGCCTATAAATACCCCAACCTCTCCCCCATCCAAGCTATCGTGAACTCACTGTTCAAGGCAGCTGAGTGAGGGGAGGGGAGACGAATTTTTATTTTTTTTCAAATAAGGTTAGTTATTTTTTTCCATAACTTAGCAATTGGTTTTTAGAAGCAGTTATCACTTAATTTAGTTTATACATGTGATAATTATTTTTAGTTGTAGCATTTTATTGTAGTTATATGCGTTATCAATTTATTTGATACGTGAATACTATCAAATTATTGTATTTATATGTTTTATCAATTTATTTAATAAGTGAATAATATCTATTTATTATAGTTATATGCATTATCAATTATATATTTGAATTCAAATTTTGTATGAAAATATTATCAATTACATATGCAAGGGTGCTTTATTTAGTTCCCTTCAAAATTATAAAACTTTACAAGATTCCACATTCGAGATGCATGCTGCGCCAATTCGAGACCCGCAGCTCAGCTAGGCCAGAAGGCCACATGCGTCGTTTCTTGTACAAAAATATAAAGTTCCATATAGAGAAACAAAGTTTTTACATAGTCATGCAGTCAGAAGGCCATATGCATCGTTATAATTTTGTAGTTCAGTTTTATTAATAGCGTATTCAATATTAGTTATAAATTAGTAGTATGAATGAACTATTTGTACACTATAATGATGTATATAAATGTATTGTGAACCCAGATGAGTCGGCAATGAATGTACATGGCCGACCGGCGTTCAAAGGAGTTCATTGATGGCGTGCATGAATTCATAGAAGCGGCCGAGAAACACAAGTATGGCGGTTTCGTTCGTTGTCCATGCAAATTCTGTAAGAATGAGAAAGATTACTCATCATCAAGAACCATCCACAGTCACTTGTTCAATAGTGGTTTCATGCCGAACTACTATGTTTGGACCAAGCATGGCAAAAGAGGAATTATGCTGGGTAATAATGTAGAAATAGAGGACAGGATTCCTGACTTTGCAGCCAATTATAATGTTTTTTTCAATGACACTGCAATAGGTGAGCCTGAAGAGGATACTGAAAGATACGTTGTAGAAGATGATCTTGGTCAGATGCTGCGCGAAACTGAGGAAGATTGCGAAACAGAAAAGGAATCGAGAGATCTGAAGCGTATGTTGGAGGACTACAGAATATTGTTGTACCCTGATTGCAAACAAGACCAAAAGAAGTTGGATACGACATTAGAATTGTTGCAATGGAAGGCATCAAATGGTTTGTCTGACAAGGGATTCGAGGAGTTGCTGAAACTTATAAAAAACTTACTCCCTGAGGGTAACACCTTGCCGGCGACAACATACGAGGCAAAAAAAATTATTTGTCCTTTAGAATTAGAGGCACAGAAGATACATGCTTGTCCTAATGATTGCATCCTATATCGAGGTGAGTATGAAAATTTGGATTCATGCACTGTATGCAACGCATGCCGGTATAAGATCCCTCGAGATGATCCAGGCGACATTGAGGGGATGCGTGTCAAGAAGAGGGTGCCTGCCAAGGTGATGTGGTATTTGCCTCTAATACCATGTCTGAAACGTTTGTTCATGAACAAAACGAATGCTAAATTGATGCGATGGCACAAAGAAGAAAGTAAGTAAGACAATATGTTGAGACACCCCGCTGATGGGTCGCAGTGGAGAAAAATGGACAGAACATTCCCAACATTTGCAAATGATGCGAGGAATATAAGGTTCGGCTTAAGTACGGATGGCATGAATCCTTTCGGTGAGCAGAGCAGTGGCCATAGTACCTGGCCTGTGACACTCTGTATATACAACCTTCCTCCCTGGTTGTGTATGAAGCAGAAATTCATTATGATGCTGGTGCTTATCCCCGGCCCGAAGCAACCCGTTAACGATATAGATGTATATCTGAAACCACTGATTGAGGATCTTCTATTGTTGTGGAAAGAGGAGGGTGTTCGTATGTGGGATGCACACGCAGAGAATCATTTTAACCTTCGTGCATTACTTTTCGTAACTACCAACGATTGGCCAGCACTAAGTAACCTCTCCGGACAATCCAATAAGGGTTATAGGGCATGCACCCATTGTTTAGAAGAAACCGACAGCACGTACCTCAAGCACTGTAGGAAGATCGTGTATATGGGTCATCGTCGATTTCTTCTAATCAAGCACCCATTAAGGGGGAGGCATGCTCACTACGATGGAAAGCCAGAGCATCGTACCAAGCCTAGGCACCGTTGTGGGAAAATGGTGTTTGAAATGGTCAAAGATATAAAAGTAGTATTTGGAAAAGGACCCGGCAGCAGATCAGTGCAGAGTGATGACGGACGTGCACCTATGTGGAAGAAGAAGATTATTTTTTGGGAGTTACCTTATTTGGAAGTCTTAGATGTCCGCCACGCAATTGATGTGATGCACCTAACAAAAAAATCTTTGTGTGAACCTTCTAGGCTTCCTTGGTGTCTACGGTAAGCCAAAAGATACATTGGAAGCGCAGCAAGATCTTCAACGTATGAAACAACGGGCCGCCCTACATCCAGAAAAAGGGATAAATGACGTCATTATCTAGGTCCTGCGTGCTACACTCTTAGTAAGGAAGAGAAGCAAAGTATGTTTGACTGTTTGAACAGTATCAAGGTCCCATCAGGCTACTCTTCGAATATAAAGAGGCTACTGAACTTGAAAGAGAAGAAATTCGCACACATAAAGTCCCATGACCGTCACGTGTTGATGATGCAATTGATTTCAGTTGCACTTAGAGGTATTCTACCAGCTAATGTTCGAGCAATAATTATAAAGCTATGCGCCTTTCACAATATAATTTCTCAGAAGGCAATTGATCCATCGAGTTTAAGCAGGCTATAAGAGGATGTTGTCCAAAGTTTAGTCAGTCTTGAAGTGATATTTCCTCCATCATGCTTCAATATTATGATGCATGTTCTAGTTCACCTGGTCAAAGAGATTGATATTCTCGGTCTTGTTTTCCTTCATAATATGTTCCATTTTGAACGATAATTTGCAGTCCTAAAGAAATACGTTCGTAATCGCGCTCATCCAGAAGAAAGCATTGCGAAGGGTTACGTCACAGAGGAGGTCATTGAGTTTTGTGTTGACTATGTGGAAGAACTCTGCCCAATTGGGATTCTAGTATCACGTCATGAGGGGCGGCTGATTGGAAAGGGCACACTTGGAAGAAAATCAGTAAATGCCACAGATAATGCCACGTTGAGCAAAGCACATCTCACAGTTCTGCAACAATCAGCCTTGGTGGCTCCATACATGGAGGAGCACATGCAAATTGTGCGAAGCATATACCCTTTGAAGTCTGAGACATGGATTACAAAACATCATAACGATACATTCGCCACCTAGTTGCAGAAGGAATTCATGGCCAACGATTAAATTCATGGGCAGCTAGCTTGGCTTGCCAGGGGTCCAGCAAATTCAATCCTGATGTACGAAGGATATGAAATTAATGGTTACATATTTTATACAAGAGCCCAAGATAACAAGAGCACCAATCAAAATAGTGGTGTCCGTATAGATGCCACCAACTCTAGTGGCCAAACAAACTCATATTTTGGTTACATTGAAGAGATCTGGGAACTCGACTATGGGCCGTTGAAGATACCTCTATTTCGTTGTCAATGGGTTAAACTCACAGGAAAAGGTGTCGATATCGACGAGTACGGAATGACAACGGTAGACCTCAAAGAGCTTGGCTATCGAGACGAACCATTCGTCCTAGCTAAAGATGTCACTCAAGTTTTCTATGTGCAGGACATGTCTAGCAAATCAAAAAAGGACAAGTCTAGAAATAAATCAAGTTTTGTAGGTGCGGGAGATGAGCCAAAGCGCCACATAGTTCTGGTAGGCAAATGAAAAATTGTGGGAGTCAACGATGTCATAGATGAAGAAGAATACAACAAGGTCAAAGACATGACTCCGTTCGCAGTGGAGGTTGACACAAGTATTCTTTTAGCCCAAGAGGAGGCTCCCTATGCACGTCATGATCACAATGAAGGGACGATTGCAAAACGAACCATCGTTAATATTCCATTAGTTGAATGATTATCTCTTGTAATAGTTTCCATGAACATTATCAGATTTATTGGGCAATTAAATGATTTTCTAGGGATTTATTAGATTTATTATTCAATTAACTAATTCATTAGACGATTAAATGATTTACTACGTAATTAACATATTTATTGGAGAACTAAATGATTTTCTAGGCAATTAACTAATTTGTTTGTAAATGATTTATTAAGCATTTATCAGATTTATTAGCCAATTAAATGATTTATTATGCAGTTAATAGATTTATTAGTCAATTATTTTAATTATTATGCAATTAACTGATTTTCTAGACAGATATCAGATTTATTAAGCAATTATCAGATTTATTATGAATTATCAGCCAACTAACAGATTTATAGGAAAAAAATACAAGATTAAGGTACCGGGTGGATTATCCAACCGGTACCAAAAGGTAACCTTTGGTACCGGTTGGAAAGTCCACCGGTGCCTTAAGGTAATTTGGTTTAAAAAAATGTGGGGCGTCGCGCGGGAGTCGAACCGTGGCCGCGGAGCTCAAATAACCGCGCGTTACCACTGAGCTAATGAGGAATTCAGTTCAAAGAGGGAAAAGAAAGCAAGAAAAGCAAAGTTTAAAAAGCCTTAGGTACCAGTTTCCCTAAGCCACCCGGTACCTTAGTGGCTTTTCATTTTCCGCCCGTTGGGACCTAAGGCACCAGGTGGGATGCGACCCGGTACCTTTGGGTGGATCAGGAACCGGTACCTTTGGCTGGCCTTAGGTACCGGTTTTGTTTTTCACCCAGTACCTTAGGCCCTTCCTATATATATAACTAGATCCCCTGTTCTTCTTCCTCCACTTCATCTCCAGGCCGACCCCAGCGCCCCCAGCCGCCACCGATTCCAGCGCCCCCGTCCCCACACCGACTCCAGCGGCCCACGTCGTCGCCGCCGCTGCCGCCGCTTCATCTCCAGGCCGCACCACGTCGCCCACGCTCCACATTCCTTGCAGTACGTCGCTGCATGCCAGCGCCGCCCCCTGCTCTGCCCGCCGGCCGACCTTTGCATTGGCCCTACTCTGCCCGGCCGGCGGCGCTAAGATGATTTTTTTCTTTAATTTTTTAATTAATTTACAATTTAGTTTACAAATTTAGTTTTTTTCTCATGTGAATTAGATTTTTAGGTAATTTAGCATTTAGTTTACAAATTTTGATTTTTTCTCATGAGAATTAGATATTTAGATAATTTAACATTTAGTTTAAAAATTTAGTTAACAAATTTAGATCTTTTTATGTAATTGCCCAATAACTTTTAGATTGCAATTATGGAATACATTACCAAGCATATAAATTCTCATCTCTAGGGTTTAGAAAATTTAATATAAATTACCAATTTTGATATTTAAACTTTATATTTAGTTTGTTTTTTCTAGTTGAGTTAATTATTCCTAAGTAGTATTTCTTATCATTTATGTACATGTATAAATTCCAAAGTAGTATTTCTTATCATTTTGTGGGAAAGTAGTATAATTTCTTATCATTTACCATTTATGTAGATGTATAAATTCCAAAATAGTATTTCTTATTATTTTGTAAGTGTATTATAATTTTTCTCAAGAATTACATGTACATGTATTATGTTGAAATACTTTGTACTATTAAATTTCATAAAATTTTAAATGTACATGTTACACACACTCAGACACACACTAACTAACACTTTTACTCAGACACACACTAACACACTAACACTCACACACACATTTATTGTATTCAAAGACTTCAATTTATTGTAAATATTATGTAGGTGCATAACTAATTATTTAATTTATTATGCAATTAAAATGATTAGTTATGCACCTAAATGATTTATCATGTAGTACTTGTATCGCATGTTAATATATACTATATACATTAGTTAGAGAATTTAGTTAGAGAAGGAAATGGAGAGAATTTAGTTAGAGAGAATGTAGTCATTATTTTTTTGCCATTATTTGATATTATCTAGAATTTAGTTATTTCATATATAGAAGGAAATGAAGAGAATTTAGAGAGAGAATTTAGAGAGAATTTCTATTATTATGTCTTATGTAGTGTATAATTGTGTCATTCAAAGATTTTATTTAATCATGTATTTAATGGTTAGACAACGACGACATGTATTTCACTGTATAATGTAATGACGACGATGAGTAATGACGACGACAATGAGAAATGACAATGACGAGTAATGACGAGTAACGAAGACGAGTAATAATTTTATGTACAATTCTTGATTACATGTATTGCATTTGTAATTTTGATTGATTTAAATTAATTCTCGAGCTCGAACCCGTTCGTATTCGCTCTCTAACTCACTCACGCATTCGCCGTCCCTCGACTCTCGACCTCGACCCTCGACCCCGACTCTCAACCCCGTCCCTCGACTCTCGACGTCGACCCCCAACCCTAGACCTCGACCCTCAACCCTCAACCCCGTTCCTCGACCCCGTTCCACGACACACACACACACACACTCCCACTAACACACAGACACACTCCCACTAACACATCCACACACACACTGACTCACACACACTCACTAACACTCTCTCTCTTTCTCTGTCCCTCTAACATACACACACTCTCTCTCAAACACACATTCGTTCAAAGAATTGAATTCTCCTACTTCATTTAAGGATGGACTCATACTCTAACACATTTTTACGGTTTCAGTTAAGGATGGACCCCTTCGGTGATGATGAGGTCACCAAGCAATACATGTTGGCCACAATAAATGAAGATACGAGGGCCAACACCACCCAGCCAATCGCTGAAGAAGATGCTCGGACAACTGATTCGTTCCTGAATATGTCTGGAGATGCCGATGAAGAAGATGATGACTTTGCGCCGCCGCCCAATCAATAGCAGCATGTTCCAGTACGAATCTTAAAACTATATGCATGGTGACTTCGGTAGATTAGTTTTGCGATTAACATATCTTTTCTGTAATTTAGTCGACCTCCGCATCGACTTTGTTGAGCCAGTCAAAAGGGAGACGCCGGCCAACTAAGAAAATGGAGGGAAGATAGGCCGTCATAGAAGTGGACGCAGAGGGCTGTCCAAGTGCTCCAGAGGCTGCTAGCACAAAATTTGTCAACCAATGTGGGGTTATTGTTCGGGCAAGAATTCCGATCACCACAAGACTATGGAAAACGAGCAAACCCGAAGAACAGCAACACGCCGTGCCTGCACATCAGAAGGAAATGTTATGGGCAGAACTCAAGGATATGTTCACTCTTCCTGAAGGAGTTGACCAAGAACTTGTGAAGAAATGTGCCTTGAAAAAGATGGTCCTTGCCTTTGCAACTTTCAAGAAGTTGTACATCAATTACATCAAGAAGGATAAGGAGCCGAACTGGGATGATCTTCCTCAGGTTAAACCATACTGGGAGGAGTTCAAACAATACAAACTATCAGAGGAAGCCCAAAAAAAATCCGAACAGGCCAAGGTGAATGCAGTAAATAAGAAGTACAGCCACCACCTTGGGGCTGCCGGGTACAAGAAGTCAGTTACAAAATGGCAGAAGATGGAGCAGGACCTTATGGATAGAGGCATCAGTCCGACGACTTGAGATTGGCCGGATAGATCCAAGTGGTGGTTATTTGCTAATGACGTGATACTAAACCAGTTGGATGGAAGTTTGGTCGTGCCCGAGCATAAGCAAGAAGTGTCCCGGGATCTAGTCGCTGCAATAGATGAGACCCAACAAGGAACATTCCAGCCTCAAAGAGAGAATGATGAGCTGACAAGGGCATTAAAGAATCCAGAACACCCTGGACGAGCCCGCGGTATCGGTGTGGTCCCATGGAAAGTTACTTGGGCCGGAGATTCCTCTTACAAGACTCACCGAAAGAGCAAAGCCGAACAGGAAGAGAAATTTCGTGCCATACAAGAAGAGATGAACATGAAGTATGCGTCCTTGGAATCTCAGATGGACGTCAGGGTCAATGAGGCAGTGCAGCTAGCTCTGAGCCAAAGGGCCACTGCTGGGTCGCACCCGAATGTTGTGATAAGCCCGGCCTCTCAGTGACGCAGCAGCTGTGCATCCACGGCGGCGCCCGATGTACAAGCGGAACAGCAACCCCAGATTGAGCCAACGGCAGTAGATGACCAGAGGTATCCAGTGGATGATGTCACCATGCCGACATCGTGCGAGCTTCACGTGTGAGCAAGAAATATATCCATTCATGTCGCATACGGGTCAGCCCTGCCCCTGAATCTTTCTACTACAATTCATGGAAGGCCGATACCCCCTGGCTACGCCTCCATCACAGTCGAGCAGATAGTTGGAAACAATGAGGATATTGAGCTCGACTTCGTTGGAGGGGATGGAGAGAAGATATTGGGAGACGCACTGCACATGGTCGTTCTATGGCGCAAGGCCGACATCAAACTTACTGCAAGCACAACGGCTCCCCTGCAGACCGATCGCCGTCTCCGCGGCCTCCCTCACCGCCGTCCCCACAACCACCTCCTTCACCATCGTCTCCGCCAGCGCAAAGGGCCACGAGTACTCCAACTCCTCCTGCACCAGAAAAAGAAAAGAAAAAGACAGCATCCCTCCCAACGGTTGGACCCTCAAAGAAGAAGCAGAAAACGGTCGAAAGAAAATTAACCTATGAGAAAACCGCTGAGGAGTTGGAAGAGGAGACTGCTCGATATGTAAAATTACAATTGAAGCCTAAAGTCCCCCCGCCGAGGGAAAAGGTACCTCTAGAACTAGGGAAAAAGCTTCTCGCAAACCTAGACAACCCACCAAAACCGAAAAGCCTACCCTCGGACTATGATCGTACTCTGACAAAGGCACACAAGTGAGAAATCTGAAGAAAAAAATATGGCAAGACCATTCCTCAGCTTAGCACACAACAAAAAGAACTCGAGCCCCTCCTGGTGCCAGGGTTGCCACTCCTACACCCGACGGACGTACAATTCCTGGCGGACCTACAGGCCGCGATATTTCTTTCTGAAACTGGATTAACGCTAGAGGAGGCAACGGGGTAAGTGGAGGCAAAAATCCCTATCGCTCCCGTTCTTACTCCATTCCAGCATGGAAAACATTTTGTCACTGAGGAAGAGGAGAAAAGTCTAGGCACGCAGATGTTCAATTTGCATAGATGGTACCTGCGAATGTCGAATGACAAAGGGAAAATGTTTGGAGTCAAGTATCGTGACCATGATTTCTTCTGCGGGGAGGACGACCTCTGGGTGTACTTCGAAAATTTATATCACATTTACCATCGACAAGCCCTCGACGCCTCTATCATCACCATTTGGGTTTTGTAAGTATCACTTACCTCTACATTAATACTTTTTGTTAACAAGAACATAATTATATGTGTGCATTATAAAATTTCTGCTGTATCATTTAGACAGGAGACCCAAAGAAGCCGAAAACATGGATGACACCATCAGATCGGCTTCATGTCTCCTTTGCTAGTCAACTAGAAAGTGCTCAACGAAAATTACAAGGAAACGTGCCAAAACATGTACGATTCGTTGACTAGGCAAAATTACAAATCATATATATTCATACCATACAACTTTGGGTAAGCCTTGGTCGACTCAATCCTCTGTTATATTACTAAATAAATACTAAGTAGTCTAATGCATATATGTATATATCCTATCTATATCTGCAGTTATCATTGGATTTTACTCATACTTTCCATAGAGACCGGCAATCTTATAATCTTTGACTCAATGAGAAATCCAAAGTCCGCAATCCAACATATCCTAAACCCCTTGAACAGGTAAGTTCAGTTTGCACAATCAAATCCTTTTTTCTGTTAATAACAATTTCTGAATATCAAACTTAACTTTGAGCGCAGGGTTTGGAAAAAATTTGTGAAAAATAACAAAGGACGTGGTCAATGGAGGCCCGAACTAAACGTTAACATGCATTATCCGGTATGTTGATTCATAAAGATTTGTCTAGTTAAGTATGTAATCCCAAATTATTCTAAATTGAGTAATTTATTTGTTTCTCCTTAAGTGTGCGAGACAACAACAAGGAACTGATTGGTGCGGGTACTACGTATGCGACTACTTGCACATCATGACTCCATGCGGGAAGGCTACTGATGAAGACATGAGAGTATGTCCAAACCGTTCACTAGTATATTTTCATAATTGTACTAACGAACATGATGTTAATCCTTTTTCCCTAAATGATAAATGTCTCAAATGGGGGATGAATGCTACTCTACTGATCGGATCAACGCCGTGTGCGAGCAGCTCGCCGGATTCATTTTGAACGAGATCTTGGATCCTAGAGGCGAGTTCTATCACGACGGTCACATCCATAGAGGACTTCCATCGAGCTCCTGAGGGGACCAGTAGTTGGACTACAAACATGACTTGTACATTTGTAAATATTTTTAAATGTTATGCCTTGATGTTTGTAAATTTGTAAATATATTAGTTCATCTAATTAGCTTAATTATATGCTCGCATTTCAATTTTTGTTAGTTTCAAATATTCTCTAAAAACGAACACGAACGACCAATGAACGTATAGTACGGTAGAGCTTGAGTGCGTTTAGCAATTATAAAAGAATAAACAGTAATAAATATAGCAAACAAAATTGGATTTGGGAAAAAAAAGGAAAAAGTCATTGGTACAGGTTGGAAAGACCAACCGGTACCAAAGGGGCTGCCACCTTGCGTCAGCATGGCATCCTCTTTGGTATCGGTTTGTCTTTTCAACTGGTACCAATGGAAGCCTAAGGCACCATTAGTCTCGGTTTGCGGGAACCTGTTGGAAAACCGGTGCCTAAGGGTGTTTCCAACCGGTTCCCATGGCGTGTTTACTAGTAGTGGGTGTGGGTCGTCGTGGCTCGCAGCCCGCCAACACACCCCGAGGTGCGCTCCCCGTTTGACCTGCTGACATCGGCGCTGATGTCACGCGCCGCGATCCTAGCCTAAACAAGCGTCGCGTCGCTGAAATCGAACTCGTGGCTACTCGAGGGCGCCAGGTAGTCGCTACGGGAACCGGTAATTCGCCGTGTGCCTAAGAGTTCGCCGTGCGTAAATCATCGGACACACGGCGAAGAGAGCCTTTGCCGTGGACCAAATACAAAACACACGGCTAAAATAAAGCACACGGCAAAAGGAGGCTTCGCCGTGTGCCCTAAGCTCAGCACACGGAGAATCGATTTCTTTGCCGTGTGCCCCAGACCGGCACACAGCAAAGATAGCGCCACGTGGCCCAACGTTCACGGCCGGTCGACGCCGTCATATTTTTCCGTGTGCCCCCGTTAGGCACACGGCAAATCAACTCGTTGCCGTGTGCCATATCGAGGCACACGGCAAACATAGCGCCACGTGGCCCGACGTTCACGGCCGGTCGACGCCGTCATATTTTGCCGTGTGCCCCCGTTAGGCACATGGCGAATCTACCTCTTTGCCGTGTTCCACTACCTTGGCACACGGCAAAATAAACAAAATGCTACGAACTTACTAACAATCGAACTTGTGGCTTAGAGTTTTATAAATTCCATAAAATCGAAACGTAGTCTGAAAATTATGAAATTTGTCAAGCGATCATAATATCATGCAAGGAGGCTATGGTAAAAATTTGATTGCATTTCTCATTTTTTTTGACAAACGCTGCTTAACAAACTTGAGTTTCTCCGAAAAAGATCTATATAGTTTCTAAGATTGCAGTTACGTCTGTACGCGTAATGATGTTCAAATTATAATTTGTGTTCCAAATTTTTTCTGTAGACAATAAACCACATGAAGTAGTTCATGTTCAATTATGGCAATTTTTTGGACTTGTTTGCCATTTTTTGAATTTTTTAGTAATATTAGAATTTAGGTGAAAATAATGAAATTGAGCTATATATGCATAAAATAACGAAACATTTTCAGAGAAGCATTTCATATGCAATGTTTAGTGAGTTTGGTAATATTTTTCAATATATATTTCATTAAATTTAGTGAAACATGTTTTAAAAACAAATTAGTTGACTACATGAAATAACAGAAATTCATTTTCCAGTCTTTGCCGTGTGTCCAGGTTGTGGCACACAGCGAAGTTTATAGATTTGCCGTGTGCCAAGATCTGTGGCACACGACAAAAATGAATTTCAAAACAAAAAAAACAAAAAAAAAATCTTTGCCGTATGTCCTAGATCAGACACACGGCGAACTCCCGCACACTTAGACAGCTCTCTCTCTCTGGCTCACTCTCGCTCTCTCTCTCTCTCTCTTAGCTCTCTCTCACTCTCTCGCTCACTCCCTCCCCACCGCCGCGCCGGACGCCCCGCCCCGCCGCCACCACTGCGTGCCGGCCCGGCCCCGCCCCGGCGCCGCCCCGCCCTGCCGGCGCCCCGGCTCCATCGCGACCCTGCCCCGCGGCGTCTTGGGCCGCTGCATCGCCGCCCCACCGCACCCCGACGCGGCCTAGTAGCTGCTCCGCCGCACTCCGACCCTTTTAAGGTGAATCCTATAAAATCACTTGCTACATTTGGAATATAAAAGAAAGAAGTTTACAGTTTGGCTTGCAACTCATATAAGATCCTCATGATTGTTGATAATCAAATTGGCTTCATGCTTGAACTTCTAGGCTTAATATATCCGCAAAGATTCATTAGTTATTACTATATGGATAATGAAATTTAGGATTTCATACATTGATTTCCTCGTGTCATGGTGTAAACATTCTATTTGCCTGACAAACATCCATGTGGAGAGTTGTAGCTTCTGATCAAGAGTTATCTAGGTTGAAAGTATTTAAGTACAAACTACAAAGACAGTTATCTATCGCCACTTTGCTTAGTAACAAGGCAAATACAATTAAAGATGATCAATATAGTGGATGTGATTGAAATATAATTCAAGGATAGTGACTTACAATTTAGGTTTATATCCAAGTTCAATATCAAATTCTTTACTCCTGGGACCATTTGTGAGGCCAGCAAGCTCACGCTACCATTGTCTTTGGATGCTATAAATCTAAATGGATTTCATACTGCTTGAGTAAGCATCAGGTGTTAATTTTTTTTGAGTCATGACATTGAAAATTTGACCTATACTTATGTTGTAATTGATGGAATTAGATTGGAACAAGGAGGAGAGAGGAGGACAAGGAAAAGGAGGCCACGCCGTGCACGTCGTCAAGCCTATAGGTGAGCGGCATAAGCAACCTCTCTTTCCGTGTTATGCATAAGCCCATAGGTGAGAGGCATAAGCCCATAGGTCACGTAACTTAGTCGTCTCCCGTTCGAAAGAGATACGGTACGAAATATGCAAATCTTTGCATATCTATATCCGTATCTGTTTCGAATTGTCCATGTCATTTGGACAGCCCAAGGGTGCGTAGATATGGTTAGTTTTCATGATCAACTCCGATCCGTGCCAGAGTTTCGGCATCACCTCCCTGATGTTCTCCGGATACACAATCTCCTTGACAGGACGTGTATTTGGAGAGCAGCGGGGAGGTGCTGCTGAAATTCTGTCTCGGCTAGGAGTGGATCTTGGAATCCAATCATATCTACACATCCTAGGGTGGGATTAAGGTCTATCTTCACCTATTAGAGTTTGTTAGACATCGTGTATATGAAATCGATTTTAAAATTCCTCGCTCGTATGTTAAAGGATGGATGACCGTGAGTGGATGTACAAGGGCTGGCAGAGCGACCAAGAGTATATTGAGTTTGCTCTAAAGGTCGATGACTTCTTGAAAAAGGCATTTGATAGAGGACAGAGTAGAATGCCGTGTCCATGCAACAAGTGTCAAAATAGGATACATCAATCACAACTCACTATGGGTAAACACATTATCACAAATGGATTTGTGGAAAACTATACCCGGTGGATGTGCCATGGTGAAGCCCATCGTGCGAGAGAAGAGGTCGTCAGACAACGCATCGATGATTATGATGCTGATGCCGGTTGCGCAGACATGTTAGCTGACTTTTATGAAGCACACTTCGAAGAAGGACCTAGAGAGGAACTGCCAGAGCCTACGGCAAAGCAATATTATGACATGTTGTCTGTGGCATAGAAACCACTTCATGAGCATACCAATGTTTCTCAATTCGATGCTATTGCACGCGTACTGGCCCTTAAGTCTGAGTGTGGCATTAGTTGGGATGGCTTCGACAAAATGTTGATGGTTTTTGGTAGTCTGCTTCCAGAAGGACACATTCTTCCAAAGAGCATGTACAAGGCACAAAAACTTCTTCGTAGTCTTAAGATGCCATATGAGAAGATACATGCTTGTCCGAAGGGATGCATATTGTTTAGGAAAGAACATGCAGACGCAAACTACTGTACAAAATGTAAATCATCTCGGTGACTGGAGGTAGACTCTGGTGATGATCAAAAGAAACAGCTCAAAATCCCCGTGAAAATCGTACGGTACCTTCCATTCATACCGAGAATCCAACGGCTGTTTATGACCGAGGAGTCAGCACAACAGATGAGATGGCACAAAAACGGCAAACACTACCGTCCTGAGAAGATGATACATCCATCCGATGGCGAAGCATGGAAATATTTTGACATGCGTCACACAATGAAAGCTCTGGAGGCTCGAAATGTACATGTTGCGTTGGCAACAGATGGATTCAATCCTTATGGAATGACAGCTGCCCCGTACAATTGTTGGCCCGTGTTTGTTATCCCCCTGAACCTCCCCCCTGGAGTTATCTTTCAACGGCAGAACATATTCTTGTCGTTGATAATTCCTGGATATCCCGGGGATAATATGAGTGTGCATATGGAGCCTCTTATTGATGATTTGCTCCATGCTTGGGAGGAAGGTGTATGGACATATGACCGAACTACAAAGACAAACTTCAAAATGCGAGTGTGGTACATGTACTCCCTTCATGACTTGCCAGCGTATGCGATATTCTGCGGCTAGTGTGTGCACGGGAAGTTCCCTTGCCCAGTATGCAAGGCAGCTATGAGGTTCATCTGGTTGGCGAAGGGTGGCAAGTATTCTTCGTTCGACAAGCACCGACAATTCCTCCCTATTGACCATACATTCCAACGTGACATCAAGAACTTTACGAAAGGTGTGTTGATGTGTCCAATTTAAATGGGTCCAATTTAATTATTCAAATCTATCTTTAACTGATTGTTGATGTGTCATAAGCAAATTTCGGTATGCACTAATTTTATATTTAAATCTCTAACAAAACTTCGATGATGGCATTATTTGGCCAGGCCATCGATGATTCAAGAGAAAGTTGATTGTTTGACACAATTCCATTATAACCCTTAAAATTTGAATCTTTGCAAACGAAATTTCCGGCATATTGGTGGTTTGCTTTGCTAAAGATTCCTTCTGCTCGTGGGAATTAAAAATTTCATTGGAAGCTAGTGCTGCCGTAATGTCCGTATACGGACAAATCCACCTCGTGCCACTTTTACCGTCAATGGCGGTATTCGGTAACCACGCCAGCACAGCACACTACTACACATATATTCTTTGCAAACGAACTAATCATTGGAGCTTATATTGGCTGTGATAGACTTACCAGTTTGTAATTGTGTAGTTGATCCTAGTGGCTGTTGGACCAGTTTGTAATTATGTAGTTGATCCTAGTGACTAATCATTGAAAGTTGAAATGTTGAACCAACTGTGATAACCACTTTCGCAACGAGTTTGTATACAACCAGATGGAGTGATAAGCGAGCCTTAGTTATTTTTATTTTCTTTTTTAAGTTTTCCATTTTAGTTCTCTACTCTTATTTTCCAAATAATTTTGTGAAAGTAAAAAAATATATTTCTTAATCATCATTCTACGGGTATATACTTGTGCCAAGGCAAACATTATGAGTTACAGTTATTGTTACTTTGTCGTTAAACAATCTGACTCTGAGTAAAGTAGGAAGGGGAGGACAAGAAGTTGTATTCCTATTACGGTTGCTTGTGGGCTCTTACCAGAATTGTAGATTTAGTTCGGATTATATTATATATAAAGAGGAAAAATTTTATTGTAAGTCATCAATATTCAGATTCAGATAATAAAGAATAGTCACTCATACTTGTGTCTTCTACTTTGTTCTTGTGCTTGTCGTGAGAGTTGTAAGAGGAAGAGGATCGAACTGTTGATGATGTGTTTCACGTACAACAACTATATGATGTTGTTGTTACTAGACTTGATCATGGGTCGGGACGGGATTGGGTCAAACGAAAATCTGTTATTACGACCAGAGCCGCAAAGTGCTGAACCAGTCTTTGTCTGAAATTGCTCTATGCCTGCCTCAGCCTAGGGAAGCCTAGCTATTTTACTATTACTAATTGGATGCTACTTTTGAAGTCTCACATGAAGCCACATAGAATCTTATGTGGACACTTTAAAAACAATAGAAAAATACTAGAAATTTTCATAAAAAATAGAAACATCCGGCCATCAATACGACAACTCTAATCATAATAGTCATTGAATTTGTTATCTTTTCTAATAAATTATCCACATCTGCTATTATGAAAATAGACTAAAGTAACCCCCTAAATGTGCATCTAAATTATCCAGCTCTGCCATTATAAAAAATCTAAAATAACCCCATAATTTTCATGTAAATTACCCACCCATGCCACTATAAAATAATACAAATAACCCTCTAATCTGCTTTGGGATGTGAAAGAAATTACAGGTACTGATAGAGATACCTCACTACTGCAGATTTGAAGACTGCCGATCAAGAAACCTCCTCTATAAATCCTTCAAGAGCAGGTGACTCTATCACTCGCCTCTAGAATTATTTCTCCACTTTTCGTTTTCCCTTTTTCTTTCAAAACACACACACACACACACATGCAAAATATATTTCATATAATATATTTCACATTTCTTGAGTATTTTTTTAAATAATCAAAACATCACAAATTGAATACATATGCCCAAATTGCATTCACATTTATACTATAGAGTCCAACACACATGCTTTCACTTATAACAATTTTTTGGGCTACTAAACAATCTCAAATGAAAAAAATATCAACTAAAAAGTTTTAAGCCTTGTCGAGACCTAAAATTTTGATATAAAGTTTGTTCATCTGAGATTATATGAAAAAGTTATGAATTTATATTATATGCTCAAGACTTTTTGTAGGGGGAGCTACATCATCGTCATCCTCCACTAGAAATTATTTTTTACGGTGGATAATGCCATCACTTGCTTCTAAAAATTGTTTTCATTTATAGGAAAGGTTCAACCCACAATCGGCCCCTCAAAATGCTCAATATCGGATGATGTTCGGCTCTGGAAATCAGAATTATTTTCAAAGACGATTCACCCTATGGTTTGCTATCTAAAAATGCATTTTCAGGTGCAGACTGGAAGCTATAGTACCCGTGCCTTCTCGAGTGGAGGAACTTTTTGCCCGCCCTAAAAGGGGGTGCACCGAGAAACCTTTTCTTTTAGTAGTGGTCAAAGATCGATTTTGAACAATTAAACTGCAGCAATTTAAAACGGACGGAGTTAGACGACACATTAGGGACGGAATAAGTAACAACCTAGCATAAAGGACAAGGTATTAGCAAGAAGCATCTTTCCCTGCAAACGACGGCATCGTTCTCATCATCGAACTCAACAAAGACGTGCTTGGAATATACCTACTACTCAAATATTCCGGACATTTAACTAAGTAATAGTAGTAAATGAAGTTATTAGCAGTCAGTACATAGACAAAACAAGCTCGAGCCAGATGATGCTACTTCTCTCCAAGACAGATGCAGTTCGGTAGTCACATCAACAAAGTATACTACCTGGTCCAAATGTGATAGTAAATCCAGCACCATGAGTCACTAATAAGAGGGAGGGAGAGAGATAGAGAGAGAGTATTGATAAGTCTAAATTACTTCCCTCAACTATAGCCAGCGTTCGGATAACTCCCTAAACTATCATTTGGTTCATTTTACACTCCAAACTATATATATCTTTTGGTTTAAATTGCCCCCTAATACAATTTGTCTCTTTCTTCATTCTCCATGCATACATGGAGTTTTAAGTTAAAATTTTGCAAGATGATAGTACACATGTTAGAGAAAATATATCATAATTTTTTATCATTAGTTTAGGATATTTAATAATAAATTAATAATTGGAGTTCAAAATTATATGAAAAATAATGATGAAAGAACCATAACAAATTTTTTAATATGCATTTTGATGTCCACTCCTACCTTGGAAAATTCGAATTTTAAATTCAACTTGTGTATGGAGAAATAAAAAAGATAAATTGTATTATGGGGTAAAATGAACTAAATGACAGTTTAGGGGGTAAATTGAACCAAGTTATAGTTTAGAGGGTTATTCAAAGTTTGGCTATACTTACTTGGAGGGAGTAAATTGAACTTTTTCTGAATTACTATCTTGTATCTCTACGAATCCTCTCAAAAATAGTATCTGCATAAATAAAGTTAATTAGCCTCCTGTTTTATAAAGAGGCACATACCTGTGTAAACTTTCCCATAGAAAACACAATTGCACTTTCGCTCATAAATATTAGTGACAATTCGTATGTATCTTGTCAGTGAAAAATTGAACCATATATATGATCCCAAATAGTACATCATTATTGTAGACTGGGTCTTGGATCACACTATAGCAGTCCGTAGTTGGTTAGCTAGTACCGGGTCTTTTGCATGTAACAGTGTACTCCTAGAATAGCTGATCACTATCCAGTATCCACTACTACAACCAGCCCATCACCGCTGATTCCAAACCCCCTCTCACCGCCAATTCGGGGGCATTAATTAGAGTTGATAGTGATGGAGTGGGGGCATCACCACCGGGTCTGGAACTGGCAGTGATGCTTGTTAGAAAAAAAAATCACCGTGCCCCTGCCAAATCCTCGCCGCCGCTGCTCCCCGGCGCTGCAGTCGCTGCTCCCGCATGTCGTGCCACTGCCGCCGCTCCCTCACACTGGCCGCCGCTCGTCCCCCGTGCCAAAATACCGCTGCTCCCCGCGCCGAAAGCTGTTTCTCCCACACGCCGCACCGTCGGCGCTTTCCCATGCTGCTGCGCACGCACCTTGGACCTGCGCACGCAGCGCTGTGGCCTGTGACTCGTGCTGAGGCTCTCACCATGCTACTCTGCGCGCGCTGCCGTGAAGATGAGGGGGAGGTGGCAGCGGTGAAGAGGAGGATGGGAGGCGGCAGGGTAAAAGAGGAGGGGGAGTAGGGATGGCAACGGGTAAAATCCGCGTGAATATCTGTTTCATGTACCCGTGCCCGCGACCCAAAATTCATGCCGACATCCGCACCCGCACCCGCACCCGCCTCCCACAACGGGCAAAAGATCATGCCCGAACCCGATATCCGAAGGTATCCCGTGCCCGCGGGCACGCCCATGTACCCGTAGATGGGCGCCGGGCGGCCGGGGGAACGCGGGCCAAGTGCGGTGCCTTGGAGGAGGAAGAGACGGCGGTGTCATGCGTCGATGCGTGCAAGGAGGAGGAGGCGGCGGCACACACGTAGGGAGGAGTAGGTGGCGGTGCCCCGTGCGTAGGGAGGAGTATAGGCGACGGTGCCCCATGCGCAGGGGGGATGGCAGCGTCGCGCATGCAGGAAGGACGGTGGCTTCGCGCGCTGGATCGTTAGGAGGAGGGTGCAGCTGCATCGCATGAGATGGACCCCTGGGAGGAGGGTGCGGTAGCGTCGCCCGCGCCCTGGGAGGAGGGGGCTGTAGCACCGGCAGGAAGGAGGAGGGTGCAGTGGTGCCAACAGGGAGTAGAGGCGGCGACGCCCGTAGAGGAGGTGCCGAGGGATGAGCGTCTGCGAGGGGGGGGGGCCAGGAGGCAAGACCGCAAGAAAGTTCTGGGAGGAGAGGTGGGGGTGAGATGAAACCCTAGCTCGAGTTTTTATATCCAGGTATTTTGGATGCACATGTCAGCTCCTAAAGCGGATGTGGCAGGTTTACGGGTGCAGATAGTATTTTTTCATACCTGCGAGCAGATATCCATCGGGTTCAAAGTCATACTCACGCCCGTACTCGCGGGCACAGATTTAAACCCGTACCCGTGCCCATCGGGTTTGTTATTTGCGGGTATGCGGATAATTATTCGTGCCCTTTACCATCTTTAAGAGGGAGTGTAGGAGGTTATTTGATGGGGAAGAAGAGGATGGGGAGCGGTGGGGGAGAAGAGGTGGGCCGATAGAGGAGGAGGGAAGATGGTGAGGGAGAAGAAGGATGGGAGACGGTGGGGGAGAAGGGGTCGGAGATTATTTCAGTCATTTATGTTTGCAATTTTACATAATTTGTTGAGGTTGGCCCCAACATTCTTCTATAACCCCTTATTGCTTTTTTTTTCTTTTTTCTTCTTCTTCTCCAAAACATAGGAGAGTTCGCTTCTTTGCATTAAGATAAAAGAAAACGAGTTCGAGTTAAACACCGCGTCACGACTTTGTGTGCTGGCCCACTTTTTATTAGATTACAAGATAAAAGCCTCGGGCCTCGGAACACAATACAAAAGTGGCTACTCACTAACTAAACAACCTAGCGTGACGTCTATGTTTTTCCTTTGCAAAACGGTGCATATGATACATGTTGGCATGTTGCACATTTGCACCAATAGAAATCAAGGACCATAATTCACAACATCACCAATCTAATGCTTGTGCCTCTTGATGACCTGAAGCTTCACTCCATGCTTGAAGTGGAGCAAAATTCCAAACTGGAACTCCAGAGGGGACTCCATGCTGGGAGAGTGCCGGAACACGTACTGCCGGTAGAGGTGGATTAGCGCGAGCTTGATCTCCTGAATGGAGAACTTCTGGCCGATGCAAACCCTGGGGCCGATTCCAAATGGGATAAGTGCGTATGGGTGCCGCTTCTTTTGCTCATCACTGGCAGGGTCAAACCGCTCCGGCCGGAATAGCTCAGGGTCTGGGAAGTTGATGGGGTCCTTGGCGAGAACACCCGGTGCCATCCACACCCATATACCCTGCACAAATAGTCAGGAATATAATATTTCCTCAGAATTTGTGGCACGAGAAGCATCATAGAATACATACAAATGCTTGAGCCCTAGTAGATTTTGTAAAACGGGCTACATGGTCCTAATGTCATGTGATGGCATTTAGTTTGTACCTTGGGAAGGAGATAGCCACCAATCTCCACCCGCTCGGAGGTCTCTCGTGCCACCAATGGCGAGACCATGAAAAATCTCATCGACTCCTTCACCACCTGCATACAAGCACATGTGTCAAGAACTCAAGATCATGATCAAGAGAGGAAGGCAACGCGAAAATGGCATCCGTCCGTGCCTGATCGAGGTAAGGGAACTTGGTCTGAAGATCGTCCGCCGTGGGAACGCGGCTGCTAGGCCCGAATGCGTCGACCTCCCTGAGCAGTTTCTCCTCCACCTCCCGGTGTTTGGCGACGAGGTAGACGACGGAGGACAGCGTGAAAGCTGTCGTCGCCGACCCAGCGAGGAGGTGTTCGTAGGTCAGCGCGCTCAAGTAGTCCGGCGTGAGCAGTTCTCGTGAGGACGCGTTGCTGTCTCTCGCCGCGAGAACCACGGACAGGAAATCCTTGTGCTGCTGCGATGCCGGCGCCCGCTCCCTCGCCTCCTCCCGGTCTGCGACGATGGCGTCCATCATCCTGCAGAGTTCGCCGTTAACGCGGGCGATCTCCCTGTCGGCAGAGCCGGGGACCCTCAAGAGCACCTGCTGCAACGGCTTCTGCAGCAAGGGCACGAGCGTGCCGACTATGGTGGATAGAGAACCCGACAGGTCCATCTTGAGCGACGTGGTCGAGTAGATGTGCATTTTTATGAACTCTGATGACTTGTTCGCCGCAACAGATCTGCCGTCGTCGTCAGTGCAGGCTCCGCTCTCCGCACCGTCGTCGCTAGGCACAGCCGGCTTTCGGGATAGGCCGAAATCCGCGCCGAACGCCGCCTCTCCGATGATGTCAGTGGCGAGGCTGAGCGCAAGATCGGAGAAGGCGACCTCGCTTCCGTCTTCGAGGTTCACCGCCGCGCGCGCGATGTACGACTCCATGTTCGGGATCAGCCCCGCGAGGTGCGACGGCTGGTAGATGGAGACGATAACGTTTCGCATCGCCGACCACCTCGAATCCCTGACAGACAGTACAAGCACGTTGACGCATCAACACTCTTACATGTTTTTGCTTTCAAGAAAAAAAAGGAGCTTGTTCAACAATATGAGCAATTTGGATTTGAGCTTCAGGAGATGAATAGGATAAAATTTTCTTGTGGTTATGCTTTGATGTTTGCTATTAGATAGCCCCAAACCTTGTCTCTGTTGACAGCCGATTTACGTACGCTAGCTTTGGTACCTTGTGGAGAAGAGGCCTTTCAGATGGATCGGAGAATTGGCGATGGGCGACGGCAAGCTCCGGTTGGGGAGGCTCTTGAACTTCTTGATGCCTACCTCCTTGCAAAGCTCTGCGTTGGCCACGATGATCAAAGGCTGCCTTCCCACGTGAAACCTACAGCAGGCAGATCAAATCATCAAAAAAACCATTTGACTTATATATTAACAACGTCAGTGAGAACTCAATGTATGCAATGCAACGACGTTCTGCAAAGCTGCAAGCAGCAGGAACAGGAAGGGTGATCATCACCTGAAGATAGGACCGTGCTTTTTGGCGAGCACGGGGAAGACGTCGGGGCCGTGCTTTGCCAGCAGGTGGAGGTGGCCGATGAGCGGCAGCGGCACGGGCCCGGGCACATGCCGGACCTTCCAGTAAGGCTCGTACAGGTAAACAACCACCAGGAACCCCACTGCCATGGCCGCCAAGGTGAACATGTACTCCTCCATTGCACCCAGAACCGCGCCTATCTCCATCTTCTCTCTGTTTTGTCCGTCCTGTCCTCCAGCTGCTTCAATATCTCAGACGCTCTTGCTCTCAGCCTCTCACCTAGATTTATACACGCAAGATGTAAGAGTTGCATCCTGCAGGTGATCTGTAGGCCGTCCTTTGCCTAGATGTATTTCCATAAGTACTCTCTCGGTTTCAAATTGTAATTAGTTTGACTTTCTTAATCCTAAATTTGATCACTCATCTTACTCAAAAAGTTTATGCAAACACAATTAAATTTAAGTCATCTTCAAAAACTTTTATTAATGAAGCAAGTCACAACAAAAGAAGACATATTTTGCACAAATTTTTGAATGAGATGAACGGTCAAACTTGGATCAAACAAGTCAAATGAATTAAATTGAAGTGTTGACCATGGCATTGATGAGGAATTCCATTTAGGATCAGTGGAGGCATGGTTATAACAAAGTAGAAAGTGGTAGTTGTGCATAAAAGATATATTCCAAGGCAATTGGTGGTGGGTAGTGGGTACTTGTTAGTTAGCAATTGCATATAAATATACAACAAATTTTGACGGCAGGATATAGTTACGGACCGATACATGGTGCCAAAAGGTATCTCTAACAATTCAGGTTCCGTAGATGCCCATGGCATTGTCCGCGCTACTAGATGCAAATTTCTTGGTTCTTGTCCCATTCGTCACATGCCATGTTGTCAACGACGTACTATAAAATTTGCAAAAACAATAAAAATGCCGACAGGATGTCAGCAGTTGGCTGGTGGGCCTTTGTTTATTCATGTACCTCATCAGAATTTGCTGTCGGCAAAAGTTCTCATTGCCTCCCTGGATTATCACAAAAGTCTATTTTTCCTCCCTCAACTACAAAATCGGGCATAACTGCTCCTTCATCTCTTTAAAACCGAACCCATTACCTCCTTGACTGTTTTCCTTTTATGTTTAAGTCAGTTGAATCTTTGAAAAAGTATAGTAAATTATAAAATAAAAAATCTAATTTTGTTGGACTCCACATGAGTAGATCTATACATTGAACAAATGTTATGGTACATTTTAGTATAAAGTTTTGGTTTTAGATTTAGATATATACTTTTCTGTAATTAATTTATTGCTATAGTTTTTGTCATCTAATTATGGCGAAATTTTTATAGTGGGATAATGATTATATGCTTGAGGAGTAGTAAAAATTTCATGCTTATTGGACCATGTATGAATGAGTAATAGATTTATCTATTGGATTCTGATCTAGGTGTTGTTCTCGAGCTATGTTGTTCCAAACGCAGCTTGCTCCCTTGGATCGGCTGTCCGATAGCCGATTGCTGACGTCATTGATGTTGGCTGGCTATCCGATAGCTCTCAGAATTTAACGTTTATCTTCCTTGTCAATTACAGGTTAAAATGACTGGCATGCTAGCACACGCCAGCGCCGACTTGGGTTCAGTACTATAGAGCGAAGCATAACTCCCCGGCCCTAGAATACGTGGAGCATGAGGATCCGATCGACGGATTTTTGCGTCAACACTAAGCAAATTGATAGTTGACTTGCTTAACAGTGAAGGCACATGACAGTGTTTACTCAAAAAAAATATTTAAGCTCAAAATTTCTACCATAAGTCCAAGCCAAACCGAACGACTCTTATTTTTGGAAAGGGTTAATGAAGATTAAATAAGAGGTCTTGGTCCATAGATCCTTTGAGATTAAAGATGGGCAAACAACGAGATTTTGGGAGGACACTTGAGTGGGCTAAAGGCCATTAAAGATCAATATCAATCAATTTACAACATAACTCACCAACCACATACTTAAGTAGCGAGTGTGTTAAAGTTCAGAACCCCTAGACATTTTGTTTAGAAGGGCATTGGTGGACGAAAAACTCTAAGATTGGCTTGATCTGGTAGCTAGATAACCAACATCAATTTAGTCGAAGGGAGAGATCATTTTAGATGAAGTTTACATAAATACAGGATCTTTACTATTAGATCTCCCTTTCGCCACATATTGATTTAGAAACTAAAAATCCCTCTTGAGATAAAGATCTTACTTTGGTATCTCCAAAGAGGAGTTATCCCAACAAAAGATAATCTAGAGAGGAAGAATTGAAAGAAGAGTTTCAAGTGTTGCTTCTGTAATTGTAATGAATCGATTACACATCTCCTCTTCGATTATCACTATGCAAAGGAGATTTGGAATATAGTTTGTTTAGATACAAGGTTAATCTCGCCAAGATTGATTTTCCATATGCTAGGGAATTGGCTCTCAAATTTTGATGACAAGGAGAGGCATGTCATTTTGGCGGGGAAGCTGCATTGTGTTGGGCTATTTCGAGATGCCACAATGATATTATTTTTAATAAAATCAAGTATTCGTCATTTATGCAGGCTGTTTAAGGGGAATCAACTAGTTGCGCCTGTAACTAGTTGCACCAGGTCGCACCGTACCTTCAGCATGAAAAAATGCCAATGATGCTGTTCCGAAAGACGAGTCTTGCATTGGAGGCCGTCGCATTGGAGATAGCAAATTATGGGTGGAAACATAATCTCAGGATTGGTTTAGATCATTTTTTCGTTTGTTCATTCCCCTAGTTAGCCAATGGACAGCTACATTTGTAGTAATAATTTGGCTATGTACACTTTGCAACTCGTTTTCATTATTAAAAGAAAACAAGACAAATTGCCATCGACAGGCAAATAGTATTACTAACTACTTACTGCTAGCATCGGCCATCGATACCAGCTTAGCTCTCGTCGCATTGCATTGGTCCAAAATCTAAATAAACACATTTTTCCTCTGATCCAATCCATGCTATTGCCGCTACGCGTCATTGGAGATCCTGCTATTGATTGGTCCTCGATTCTCTGCTTCAGCTAGATAGCAGGAGTATATGTTAATTATCTTACTATTACTAATTGGAGGCTATTTTGAAACCTCCAAGTGAAGTCATCTAGGATTCTAGGTGGACAATCTAAAAATATAGGGAAATTCTACAAATTTTCATAAAAATCAGAAACATACGACCATCTCCTTTTGAAGCCTCCAGGTGAAGCCACCTAGGATCCTAAGTGGACAATATAAAAAAAATAGAGAAATCCTATAAATTCTCACAAAAATCAGAAATATTCGGCCATCAGTTCGGCAACTCTAATCATATTAGTCATTGAATCTGTTATATTTTTCTAATAAATTACCCACATTTGCCATTATGATAATAGACTAAAGTAACCTCTTAAACATGTATCTAAATTACCCACATCTGCCATTACAAAAATAATCTAAAGTAACCCCCTAATCCTTGTAAATTACCCACTTATACCATTATAAAATAATATCAAATAACCCACTAAATTTATATACATTATCCAATAATAACATAATAAAAAGTTAAAATAAACCTAAAATTTGAATCAAAATTATATTATTACAATAAAATCTTAAACCGCATCGATATAAAATTCTAAATTATTATTTCTGTCATTAAAATTATATTATTACATAATGATAAATATGTATCTTTACCGTACTGGATTATAATATTTAACTAGCACATGCGAGAGCACGGGCTGATAGACTCGTTTCCCTGATTGCAAATGAAAATAATGGTAACATCGTAGGTTTTGTTGTCTGCAATAGATAGATCTGTTTTTAATATGTTCATGAGGTTTTCTTTTACTATTGACAGATGTCTTCTCATCGTTCTGATGCCTCAACATGTTCACACTTTCCCTTTTGTTTTGTTTCGGTCATGGTGGTCCATCTTCATGAGACTGGTAGCTAGGCAGTTCGAGTGCTCCCTGCTCATGGAATATTGTAGGCTGTCGTTATTTTCACCCCTATGGCTGTATTACTAACTCTGTTAGGATGTGCTATTAAACTTATAAGATCAAAAGATGTGAGCTATGGATTGCTCCCCAGCTTCTTGCTTACTGTTGTGTATTTTTTAGTACTGCCTGATCTTGACTGGAATGTTCACAAAATTTTGGTTATTGTTTCTTTCTTTGTCATTCATGCTTCTTTCTGTTATGGTACTTTGGCGGTGGCTTCAAAGAAAAGTAGAAAATACTTAGCATTCTTATTCTGTATGTATTGTTTGGTCCAGCGCTAAATTTGTTACATCTTGTGTGTAGGATTGTGATCCATGGAAGAGGGGCGAAGCCGGCGACGATGGTCACCGGGGTCTTTAGCTTTTTGCAACGGGGTCATTAACATAAAAAACAGTGATGAACAGTGAATTTATATGGGATTGCTGGACTTTCGTCGGGGTCGGCTGACCCCAATGACAAGCTGTGGCTTCGCCACGAAGTGACTCCGTGGACAACGCAAAGGACATTGCTCTTTGGTTCCCTGAAGGTGTGGCAAGTGGGGAAGCAACCTTCATCCCTGGATCGCTTAATCTTCGAGACACTAGAAGTGTGTTTTCCTGTAACATTGAGTTTTACCTTAAAGTTATCAGTTGGCTCTAGCTGTGGAGTCATGTCTAGTGTTTTATTCATGTATTTCTTCGGTGATGACGACGATACTATTTTGGATGGCACCAAGTGTTGGCGTAGTTTTGGATGGTGCTCATTAATTTTCGTAGTAGCTCCCTTGTGCCTGAACGTTGCTGACAACTTCTTTGCTTTGCTTTTGCAAGTTCTGAAATACGTAGAAGAATTTATGAATTTCTATGGGTTATCCACTTATTAGGAAGGAATGGGGTGGGTTGGTTAGAGTTGAGAAACTAATATTATTTGAATGGGGTGGGATTGAGTATATAATATATTAATTTTGGGTAGGATTAGATATGATGCTGGTTATTACCTCCATTCCAAATTATAATTTGTTTGACTTTTTAACTTAAAATTTGATCACTCATCTTATTCAAAAAAAATTATACAAACATAGTCAAATTTAAGTCATTTTTGAGGATCTTGTATTATAAAGCAAGTCGCAACAAAAAAAAGATATTTTATTTAAATTTTTGAATAAGATGAGCGATCAAATTTGAAGTAAAAAAAGTCAAACGAACTATAATTCGGAACGGAGGGACTACAACCCATGCAGCATCTGTTTTTTTCCGCCATCGATAGATACCGTTTCGTCTCCAGCCAGAAGCAGCTTTACGACCTGCAACTATATAATACTACGTACGAACGGTTCATATATGCAGCTTTGGATTCCATCGAGGCCACAACAACGACGAGTTCTCGTCACAAGCTACCTTGACTCAATCTTCTCCACAGCCAACAGCCATGGAGGCCATGGCATCATCAGCAAACCTTTTTTTCTACGCTGCGCTGCTTTTTCTGGCGGTATTGTATCTCGCCATCACCCGACGCCGCACCAGCCGCTTGCCGCCCGGGCCGACGGGCCTCCCACTGGTGGGCAGTCTCCCGTTCATCCACCCGAACCTACACGTCTGCTTCGCTGGCCTCGCCGCGAAGCATGGACCTATCTTCTCGATCCGTCTGGGCTCCAAGGTGGAAATCGTGGTCACCTCCCCGGAGTTGGCACACGAGGTCCTCCGGGACAAGGACCCTGTCTTCTCCAACCGCGTCATTCCCGAGGCCGGCCGCGCTGTCTCGTTTGACGGCGTGGAGAATATCGTGGGCGCCCCCGTCGGCCCAAAGTGGCGCCTGCTCCGACGCATCTGCGCGCACGAGATGCTGAGCCCCACAGGTCTCGACAACCTGTACGGCCTTCGCAGGCGCGAGTTCAGGTCTACTCTGAGCTTCCTATACTCTCAGGCCGGAGAGCCGGTCGACATCGGCGCCCAGATGTTCGTCAATATGTTGAACGTGGTCACGAGCACCCTTTGGGGTGGCACCATCGGGAGCGAGAGCGAGCGGGCTGCGGTGGGAAAAGAGTTCAGGGGGCTCATCGCCAAGTTGACTGAGCTGCTCGGCTCGCCCAACTTGTCGGATTTCTTCCCTGTGCTGGCGCCGTTCGACCTGCAGGGCATCCGGAGGAACATGGAGCGGATCAGGGTGCGGTTCGACAAGATCTTCGAGAAGATCATACAGCAGCGGGTGAAAGGCCAGCAAGATGGCAGCAAGATGGCGACTGACTTCCTTGAGTGCCTGCTCAAGACGGAGAAGGAAGGCGGGGACGGCAAGGCCACCTTCACCATGACTGACGTCAAGTCTCTCCTCATGGTATCAATCTTTCCCAATCTTTAATTCCCATTCCGGCCTCCTTTTCCGTTAACATTCTCATGAGCGGAGCGGCACCTGCCCCCCCCCCCCCCCCTCCCGCGTTTGCCGCCAGGCGTGCCACCGCGTGGAGGGGAGTTGCTGCGCACGTCGTGGAGGGGTGGTTGGCGGGTGAGTGGCCGTTGGTGAGATCGTCGGCGGCCGGGGTGGTGGTCGAGGTTGGCGGACTTTAGGGATTTCAAGTTGTTGGGTCTGGTATGGCCGATGGACTTGGCGAAGAAGGTCGGCGGCGGTGGCAAGCCAGGCGGTGGTGGCGGTAGTTCGTCCGGCATGGCCGTGTGGATGGCCGCACGGGGTGGGACAACCGGTGGGTGGCGGCTGGCGGTAGTGGCAAGTCAGACGGCGGATGAGGGGGCATCTGCCACTACGTTTGTTAAATCCGCATTGTCTCCTTTTCCCTGACCTCCTACAGTTCGTATGTTAAATCCGGTCGAATGTTTTGAATTGACTGCCAATAGCTTTTGAAATTTTCAGTCTCAGAAACACAATAACCATATCGATGTTGTGAGAAGTCAACGGCGGCGTCAAGTATCGTTATGATGTTGTAATAAATATAAAGATAAAATTAATTTTTTTACAATAAACATATATTTGAAAACCAAAAATGGTCGAGTCGAATAAAAAAGGATGCAACCACCGATTTTCCTTTCCCCTTACGCCTATGTATGGATATAAGCTGATGATGATGGTGGTCGCCTGACATATATATGATCGAGCAGGACATGGTGGTCGCCGGGACGGAGACCATGTCAAATACCGTGGAGTGGGCCATTGCAGAGATGATACAGAAGCCTCAGGTTCTAAGGAAAGTGCAAGAGGAGCTCGACAGGGTGGTCGGTCGGGAGGCCATCGTGGAGGAGTCCCACCTTCCTCAGCTCCACTACCTCCGCATGGTGATCAAGGAGACGCTCAGGCTCCACCCGGCGCTGCCCCTCATGGTGCCGCACTCCCCGAGCGTGGACTCGACGATTGGCGGGTACCACGTCCCAGCGGGCTGCCGTATCTTTGTCAACGTCTGGGCCATCCACAGGAACCCCCTGGTTTGGAACGAGCCTCTCGAGTTCAACCCTGACAGATTCGCTGGGGACGCCGGCCGCAGGTGGGACTTCACGGGAAGCCAGTTCGACTATTTCCCCTTCGGCTCCGGGAGGAGGATCTGCGCCGGTATCGCCATGGCTGACAAGATGACTGCCTACTCGCTGGCCATGCTGCTGCAAGCTTTTGATTGGACACTGCCGCCGGGAACCGATCTTGACCTGTCCGAGAAGTTCGGAGTCGTGATGAAGAAGGCTACGCCACTGGTGACTATTCCTAAGCCAAGGTTGTCTAAGCCTCATCTGTATTATTCGTGAAGACATCCTTAGCCTGGACACAAATAAATGCGTAATACATCGTAATGTTGTACTTAAATATTATATTATTGTAAACGATTCGCGGTATCACCGGAAACGTCCTATCTTGTGCAGCCGTTTTGCTTATAAATCATATTCGATGCTCCTGCATGTACCATATAAGTATTTCAAAAAATATACAGTGGATAAATGTATGACCCACAGCGAATCGAAATTGTTTGTTCTGCTATGTTTCATTGATTTATTTTATAACTTAATGCATATTGAAATATCTTGTAATGCTCTCCTTCTGTCTAAACTACTTCCTCCATTATTCTCTTTTGATAGACTTATTTCACCTTGTAAAACTCTGTGACTCTTTTTTTTCTTTTTTTAGTATATTCAGTAGGGGATCCTAATCCCCTCATGTTCCATCAAAAAATTTCACCTCGGCACATGACCGAGGTGAAGGACTGCTTATCAACAATTAATCTTACTCCTGTTTAGTATAAATGATTTTCACGTGAACTCCACGGTATCTACGTCATTTACATGTATGCCCTATTCCTTTTTCTAGAGGAATTACTCTACACAGGAATCGAAATGTTCTTCCGTGCCATTCTCGAAACGACAACTCAAATAGAAATATCAAAAGAGAAAATTTCAATTGTTAAAATAGTTCTATTAAAAGAGAACGGAGAGAGTATATAAAAACTCCAACAACTTTGGAAAGATTATGGTATTGTGGATTTGATTCTTTTGGCTCTTTTAGTTGCTTCTACTTACGGACAGGGAGTGTTTGTTCCCAAGCATCACATTAGATGTTTGAATGCTAATTAGAAGTAGTAAATATAAACTGATGATAAAACAAATTCCATAATCCCTTTTCGTGAGATGAATCAATTAAGCCTAATTAGTTCAGGATTAGCATATGTGATGCTACAGTAAACATATGCTAATTATAAATTAATTAGGCTTAATACATTAGTCTCTGCGTAAGCTCTAGGCTTAGTAGTTAGCTTATGTGTAGTCTTTCTAATTGACATCGAAACATTTGATGCGAGGGCTTAAAATAAGCCCTAGGAAACCAAATCCTAAGGGCTAAAATTTAGTCATGTCATATACTCATATCAATGTCATATACTCATATAGGATGTTTCGATACCAATTAGGAGGACTAAATATGAGATAATTAAAACTAATTATATAAATTTGGGGCTAATTCGCGAGACAAATCTATTGAGCCTAATTAATTCATGATTAGCAAATGTTTACTATAGGCTAATTATGGACTAATTAGGTTTAATAGATCCGTCTCGGGAATTAGCCCGAGGTTATGCAATTAGTTTTGTCATTAATCTATGTTTAATACTCTTAATTAGCATCCAAACATCCAACGTGCCAAGATCTAAACGGTTTCTAAGCGTAGCTCACCTGGTGACCGAGGTAGACTTAAGTACCTCCCTGCCGAGAGGGTCCCTATGTCCAGGTCCCTACCCTACTTGACAACCCTGCTCGATACTACTTGGCTGGAGGCTCGAACAAGACACCCGAATTACTAGGGATCTTAACCGACCAGTTTCCTTGTAAATAACATGAGTAGATCTTATCTCTTACTTGTAACCAACGGCTCCTAGGCTATAAAGGGGTCGTGGGGGTACCCACCACCAAAAATGAATAATTCATCCAACAGAAATCGTAATACAACGACACAGGACGTAGTGTATTACGCTCCTGAGCGATCCGAACCTGTCTATCCCTTGCATCACCGCGTAACCATCAGACTCTTGGCTTCGGAATCCTCACTCACTTAAAACCTATGGCCGGGCACCCCCTGGCGGACTTGCCGGATAAGCAATCCGACATATGGTAAGGTTTTTGTGATGTGTCGGTGTTTTACTGTCAACCTACCGAGGAATACCCTAAGGTAGTCAATTTGTAGGCAAGGTGTCGCCGAGATCAGGAACTCAATGGTTCACACAACACAACAGGTTTAAGCTGTTAAATAGCGCAATACTCTATATTTTGTTTGGTGGTTGTATTGCGTAAGGACGATTTAATGGAGATGTTGTTTTGCCTAGTTTAGGCTTGACGTGATTCTGCCGATTTATATACCCATACCCTCTGTCGGAGATCGAACTCTTGGTACCCATGAGGAAGCTACTAGCAAAGAAGGAAGTAGTCGGACTCCTATTAGGATTCCTCTGTAATCCTCGTAGTACTGTACACTCTAATCCTACTAGGACACTTACCTTGTAACCGACTAGTATCCCACTCTTGGAGTATATAAAGGAGGGTTGGAGTACCTAGATCGGCAGGCTCAATGGAGAACCAATTCAAGCCTAAACTAGGGCAACACAACAACCAAGCTTAGGGCGCAATATACAAGCCCCAAACAAGACGTAGCGTATTAAGCTACTCTAGCGGCCCGAACTTGTCTAAATTTGTCTTGTGTCCTCGCGCTTACCTTCAAGTTCCAGATTTGGTGATCCCTTACCAAATAATCTCCTACCTTAGCCTATCCCTAGGTAGGCTGGCGGTAAAAACGTTGACACCCTCCTTTGTATATTTAGTGGGGCGGTATTACTAGTTGGTTAAGAGGTAGGAGTTCATACGGAGTGCAAGTCCTAGTATGATTACAGAGGAATCGGATTAGGAGTCTGTCTTATTTCTTCCTTGCGAGGACCGGGGAACTATGCTCGACAAACCCCTGAGCGCTTTGTAGTCAAGTATAGCAGCTCTCGAACACTTTTCTTATCCTCGTCACTTTGTTTTGGTGCTCTTTGAGTACTTGTCTCGCTGAATCTTCAAAGTTCTTCAAAGCTACCATGAGGATATGATGTGCTCAAGCTCTTGATCATCTTTATTTTGTAATCTTCATTTTTGGGATGTGATATGGAGGGCGGCAAAAGTCACGCTCCATATGGAGTAGACTCCGAGCTTAGGTTGAACCTAAGAATTAGGGTGCGGAGGGTCAATAAAATCTTGAATCTTCTTTCTTAATCATCAAAAGTAAATAGTTCGATGTAGTTCATTCGCTCCCGACCCTTGAAATAATAAGAATAATCAATTAAAAGGTCCAGTGAGCTTACTCTTCATCAAATGATCCCTTGGAGATATATCAATGTCATCCGAGTAGTCGGTAGAGTTTTAGGAGTAACGCGAGTAGTTATTAGCATCCAACTCCGAGTCCGGGACCACGAGACAACTAGCACGGCGAGGCATGTCCGTACCTTGTTAACTTATTGTAAAGTACTCGGAAGTTAGAAACTTGATTAGCTTTCCAACTATGTCCCTCCACTCATGCTGCAACACATGTCTAGTTTAGGCTCCCGTCCCTTGCGCGCACTTGCTGCCATTTGGTTTCATCTTTCTGTATCTCTACTTCTACTTATATATATTATTATATATATATTTATTATTACTATATATATTATATATATAAGTAGTATATATATATATATAAAATACTAAAAGGAACGATTGGGAGAAAAAAAACTTGGTGCGCCCTTAGCCCTCCGACCTGGGGTGGCTCTGCCATGGGACAATCGTGGCCGTCGAACCGCCCCTCCTGCGATCTGCGCCACCCACCCGATCTGCCTCGCCTCCCACTCGCGTCCAAACTCCCCTCCTCTCCCTTGCCGGACGGTTCCGCCGCCCGCTCGCGTTCCTTGCCTCCGCCGCCGCCGCGTCCCTACGACCCTACCTTGCCGCGGCAAGCCGTTGCTTCCTCCCCTTTCTGCCACTCCTTTCCTTCCTCCACTCCACTTTTCTGTTGGCGTCTCCTCCAGTCGAATTGGTTTTCCTTCCCCCAAACCTTAGGGTTTGGATTTCCTCTATTCCTTCCGTTCCAAATTAGCGCGTATTGTGCCGGCGTGCCACTCATGCTTGATGGATGCGACAGGGTCATCCAGTTCTATGTGCCCTACTTGCCTGCCATCCAGCTCTATGGAGACTCCGCTGTCCTGCGGACACCTACTAGCACAACACAAGGTGAATCTTGGTTATCTTGCTCATAGTGCTCTTTCTCGCTTTCAATCCTGACATCCTGTGGGTTGTGGTTCCATTTGGACGTGTGCCAATTATTTGGAATTAGCCAAAGATTCACGTCTATGCTATGATTGCACTTAATGTTCTAGAATCAATTAGTTGTGAAATCTGTTCGTTGCTAGGCAGCTGAGATCCATAAACATCAGGACTTAGCAGTGGCATTGTTTTCTGGAATTTGATGTTGTGTCATCTTCTTTTCTATTTTAATGTGTAAATGTGGTATCTGTGTGTGCTTGACTGTAACATCTGACAGGACCAAAAAACATCTGCCTGCACTGGAGGGATAGAGACCCCAGTCCCCAGCTGTGATAATTTATCTCTGCTGCTGATCACATGTGTGTGTGTGGATGCAGATGTTTTTTGGTTGAGAGCTGGAATTGTGGATACCCCTGCAGATTTGTTTACCATCGTTCTCCCTTCTGACTGCATACATGTGTGTGTTTCGATGAAATGCATCAGAGAAATATTAGTAGCTAAGTTGTGTATTACTCATCAATTTGTCCCTAAATAATCTGTCTGTAAGCAGCATATTGTATCCTGCCTTTCCTGATTCCTCTATCCTACTGGCTCATTGGTATCAATTGCTATTTGATCAGGTATGAGCGACTATATTAGAGAAAAAGAGAGCCATACGGGAGGTTGATTAGCTAGCATTGCTTCTGGGGTGATGTTACCATGCGAGATTCCGGGGTCCTGTTTTTCCAGCAGCCTCCATGTAAGTCGATCATTCGATGTTGCATCTCGCTAGAGTTAGCTAGGGGATCGTTTTTACATCTTGCTAGAATTAATATCCTGTTCTTAGCTTTATCTTTCCCAAATATGGAGATATCGCTAGAATTAATATCTAGTTCCTAGCTTTATCTTTCTCAAATATGGAGATATCCTTCACAAATGACAAAGCAATCATTCATTAATCGTCTGGGTCTTACTTCTGCAGAGATGTCTCAATTGTGTGGTGGCCAGCTAAGTGCTCGGCACAAAGCACCTAAGTACAATGATATGTTTGACTGAATGAGTTTTTTCTCTTAAGTTATTATTTGTGGTACATGAGTCCTGGAATAATTTTCTGCCTAAGTAGTAAATTATGCATACAGCATTCAAAATCTACAAATTATCTTACCTTTTCCGATTGCAGTATTTAGTTATAGGTTAGTTCTCGTTATCATGTTCCTCTAATCCTAATACGTGCTTTGTTGCTTTTGTACTGAATATAGATCTTTTCAAATGAGTACCATGTGTTGGTCCCTCATAATTTTCCTTGTCTGAAGAAGTGGGAAGGACGACAATGCTATTGGAGATGGCAAATGTGATACCCTGATGGTGAGACTGACACATGGTGGGAGCGGACCTCAGGTGGAGATGCGATGGAGAATTGTTTTTTGAAGGGAGATGTGGGTTCAGAGTTCGAAGGTTGTTTGAATTTGACTTGCACAATGAAAAATCAAAATATAAATGTTAGAGATTTTGTATACTTGTCTCATCAAGAAACTTGGACTTACCAAATAATCTAATGGGATCTAATGTAACATGGATTTTACTGAAAAATGCAAATCTCGTATTACATTGCGTGCTCCTCTTTTGCATTGAAGATACCCGTAGCAACGGGACAGGCCATTAGCTATGCTTCCTGATATGCAATTTACACTGTACTAAAATAAAATGTTATTAACCTATAATTTGTATTGTCCATAGTAACGCACGGGCACGAACCTAGTATATCTATTTATTTAAATTGGCACGGATTTCAAACAGTGGAAGATGTCTAACAAAATATCTTCCAGACAAGAACCCCCTCAAATCAATCAATAATCCTAGGCAATACAAACAATCATACAAGACGTATGGTATTAAATAAATCGTGGCCATAATCTGTTTAAACTTTGTGTTGTTTGTACCTTCGAATTCCTAATCTCGGCGATACCCTGCCTAAAAATCTACTATCTCAAGTTATCTCTTGGTCGGTAGGTTTTGCGGTAAAAAACAAATTGGGAGTCTGACATTCGAGGTCTTCCCAACATATTATTATGTAAACTTACATCGCTGAACCAAAACGGAGCCTCTGGATGCCTCACTGCCTCAGTGTGTTCCAGCCAATTCCGTGTCCCCGCGTGTCTCCTGCCTGCCCAATGTTTCTTCTTTTTTTTTTAAAAAGCAAAGGCCGCTATGCTTCCTTGCTCCTGCTCAGTGGCGGAGTACCCGATAGGGCAAGATATGGCAGCAGTCGTACCTCAAATTTTGCTACGTGTACGCATGCTTCACTTTGGGCTGAATTATTTAAAGAAGATTTTAACTCTTTTAGACATTAGAACAAGTACTGTACTGAATCCGCCATACCTCCATTTTGATCCGTCCTCCGCTAGTGCCTGCTATCATGCTCATTGCCGACCAGCGCAACGTTTTTGTGGTTCTCTTTAGCACTTTGGCCCTCTTCTCTTTCGTGGGCTGCTCACTGTGTCGTCCGTGCCTATTCATTATTTCAGCCTGTTTTTGTTGCAGCTGCGCTGCTGGGACTATAGAGGACCGATGTGGTGTAGAAGGTACGCAGTCCCGAATCAGGGTATTGTTGTTGTGCAGTGACCTTTTTTTTGTTGTCATTCATTCTATTTTGCCTTTAAATTATTCCTACTTTTAACCTCACCCCGCCAAATAGTCCTGGTTTGCTAAATTGCTTTAGTATTATTTCTTCAGTTGTGACATGATAGAGCATATAACGGACAGTCGTGATATGATAGAGCATATAACACCAAGGCTTCAACGTGTCGTTTTTACCTGTACAAAATTTTCTCATTGCCATGCTCCACTGCTCACGATCAGCATCATCTTTGCCATGCCCGGTTCTTTCTCTGCTGCAAAAACCGAACCCCCGCAGGCCATACGACAAAAACCAAACCCCCGTAGGCCATATGACCATATACGCGCATCACCTATAGGCGCGGCGTTGGCGCGCCAATATTCCTAGTTGTCTACAATGGCTGAACTTTTGAAGCTCAAATAGGAGATGCCATGTCCCGGACGTCTAATCCAGGCAGGGGGCATCAGACGGTTCGAGCCAGGCCTCCGACATGTGCACGCCTACGCGAGCATCCAACCGAGCCGGACACCTCCACTCCTCCGTGCCGCTTGCTGTCAACCCAACCGCCGCCATACGTGATACGCCACCCATTGAAGCTGGGAGGGGGCTTGCGAGAGCGAGAAGAGATTTCGACGCAGGCCATTGCAATTCTCCGAGTTCGGAGAAACACCATTACAATTCATCCACGGCGACCGCCACCGTGCACCCGCCTCGCCAGAGTCGGGATGTTCGTCGACTACCACGAGTCAACCCATGCATCCGCTCGATGACCATGGCTACGTTCGCTCTTTGTGCTTCGGCGCCGACGACGCGGCGCACTACTCCGCGTGGTACGTTGAGACGACAGCAAAACGGGAGGAGCACGACGCGAGCGGCGCATCATGGCGTTTCGCACACCGGTGCCCATACTCGGTGCTACGTTGGGGCGGCCGTGTGTTTCTGTTGCTTTAAAGCTTTCATCAATCCCTTCTGTATGTGTCAACTGTCAACATTGCACAACCAGAAGAAAGCATGTCGGTCTGTATTAGCCCTGCTAATGGGTTGGATTGAAATGGGTTTTATGATGTGGGTTTTGATGTGGAGTGTATTTGGATGGATTAAGATGGATTGTACTCCCTCCGTTCCAAATTATAAGTCATTCCAAGAATCTTGGAGAGTCATACCATTTCAAAGTTTGACCAAAATTGTAGAGAGAAATATAAAGATTTGTGACATCAAATATGTGCACTATGAAAATATAACCAACAAAGAATCTAATGATATTTAATTGATATCATAAATGTTATTATCTTGTCATAAAAATTTGGTCAAACTTGAAAAACTTTGACTCTCCAAGATTCTTGGAATGACTTCTAATTTGGAACGGAGGGAGTATTAGCTAGTGGGGCGGGGCGGAGTGGGTTCTATATAAATGCGGGTTGGTGCGGGTTGGGGTGGGTTCAAACGGATATTCTATGCAGAGCAATATAACTGTGTATAAATGTGAGTCCCACAATGAGAGTTGGACACTGAAATTAACAACACATTCATATCATAAAATTTTATCGAAATTGACTGAAATTTGTTAGAGATGACTCAGTATGACTGGCAGCTACTCTGTGTAAAGTAGTGTGGTTAGAACTACATGTGGGCCCACGTCAAGAGCCGGACCCTAAAATAAAATTTCGCGTTCACATTATAAAATTTTATAAAAATTGATTAAAACTTGTTGGAAGTTGTTGGGATCTTCAGCTCGATCACCAAACAGAGGAAGTAGACTTCGGACGAGGGTTAAAACGCAAAGAAACGAGTTGCACAATAGAAATTGCACTATAGTTCACACAAAATGTTCCAACCCGTACAATGTTGGGTGGGGGGGTATTTATACCCCCAAACCTTATTACATCATTCCAAAAATGCCCCTCCTGTCCCCACGAAGGTCAAGAGATTACATTGGGGGTATTTGGTAATTTCCCTAAGTCGGACAGTCCGACTTGGATACTCCTACTCGGATCACATGTTTCTTGCCCTTCGGGAACCTTCGGTAGTGGTCTTCAGCAGGCTTCGTGTGGCGCCGTCTTCATCGTTCGCCACTCTTGAGTCGCCCGCCGTGCCCGAAGGTTCTTGTCATAACCTTCAAGAGTATGGCTCCAAGCGGTCCTCGGAACCTTCGGGTTCCGTGATGTGCGGCAATCCTCAGTGACGACCTTCGACAAGCTTCGAGGGACTTTGCCTTTTTCATCTGTCACCTTCGCGCTGCCCAAAGCATCCCAAAGATTCAAGGCATCACCTTCGGACGCCGGACCTCGATGAGCTCTTCGATGCTTCGTCATCTTCGGTGAACCTTCGGGCATCCTTCGGGTCACGCCACCTTCGCGAGGGGGCGATTGCCCAATAGTAGCCCCTCGCGGGCGAGGTCCGACTCCGGCTGGCCGAATCCTCGAAAAGACCAAAATCGGTCAAGACACCCATGCGAAAGCGTCTCCCCCGAAGGTCGGAGGTGGGCAAGACCCGAAGGTATTTTGTTACGCGTGTCGCGGTATGATTTGCCATCGTTCTGACTTCTCCTCGATTTTACCGTTGAGTGAACAGTGCGAAGTTACCCCCCTATAAAAGGGGGCGGAGAGGAAAGGTAGCTTTCACGCTCTCATTCTTTACGAACTTTCGCTCGCTTGTCGAATTTGACACGCGGCACTTTTCAATTCTCCCCATCCTTCGGGTCGTGAAAGCGACCCGTTCTGATCCATCCTTCGCGGCGGTTGTGGAAAGGGAAGGAGTGCTCTGCTAAGTGGGAAGATGATTGGGAGCAGTACTGGTTTTATGCCAAGATTGGTTTTCCTAGTGTTGATTCTTTGGAAGGAGTCTCCTATCCCCTTGCCGCGAAGGTTGCGGAGTTCAAGCACATTACCAAGGCAGACTTTCGGAGGACAGCGGCCGGCTACAAGGAGTGCTGCTCCGCATTTGCTTCTGCGGCGCGCGTCGTGAGCGGTCGTGATCTGATCGAAGAATATCTGGCCGCGAAGGTCTGGCCGTTGATGAGGGATTGGTTACCGGGGCCTTCTCTAAGGTTCGAGTTACTGGCTTGAAGGATAAGCTTCCTTTCCCAGATATTGGCTTGCGGAAACCCGAAGATGTTTTTGACGATATGATCGTCGAAGAGATCGAGCAAGAGGCAGTGTTGACGCTTCTTAAAGCGCCAATTTACGTACCGCAAGCGCACGGATCGTGTAGCTTTTCCCTTAGAGTATTCCCCCAAGGTTTATCAATCCACGGAACAAGTGTATTACTATGCTTAACTAAGTACTAATGATGTTGGTAAAGATCTATATTGAGTGATTGAGTATGAAATAGATCTAATCTAACCAATCTAATCTAATCTAGACTAGTGAGCAACGATAGATGTGTGCACAAGATATGAAGAGCATTTGTCCATAGGGTCTAGGATCACTAGAGATGTAATCGCCAAGAAACGAAGAACGGATCTAATCTACCAAAGGTGTGTTCCAAGATCCAAACATTTCCCTCCCGCATACTGTCACTACACGAGGATAATCGGTAACGAATCAACAAGAACACGATAGTTGATGTAATCTAAGTAAACCATGCAAGAGCAAAGCAAACCCAAAGCCAAGTCGCGAACTATTAGGCATCAAAACATCATCAACAAGAATTGTGATAGATCAATCTCATAAAGGATTCGGCAATTACAACTCAAGATCTCCTTACAACCCCATGAACAAACGAGGACTTTACCCCATGAAGCTAAGCGAAGCGTAGTCGATCATGGTGACGAAATCTCCGGCAAGAGATGGATCCCTTGTTGTCCTCCAACTTGCAGCGGCGCCGAGGGACGATGAGGCCTCCGGTGTCGCCTTTCTCTTGTGTCTAACTCGAAGGTATCTCTGGATGCTCTTTCTCTGCGATCTCTGCGATCTCCCTGGATGCTCCTCTATGACGGCAGCTTCGGGGTATTTATAGGCAGATATAGTTGGCGGTTTTGGTAAAACACAGATTAGGGTTGACGCATACTTCGCGCTGAAGAAAACCGACATCGATTGGACTCCGAAAAGGGCTAGGCCGGCCGGCCCTAGGACTCCAAGCCGGCCGGCCTGGGCCCTTTCTGGCCCCTTTTGGTCCCATCTTTTGCGTGTTGAATCTTCCTCTTATTCCTCATCTTAGTCCAGTTGTAACTATGCGTCAAAACATCTCCGAAATTGTCCAATTTCCTGTCAAAATGCAACATGCTCCAAAATCTAGGACAAAATCGAAAACGGTCAAGTTCGGGTGCCAAGTGGCGGGTTAGTTCATGAATCATCCCGAAGAATTTACGAAAACAACTCCTAATTGTATAATAAAATGGGTACTTAAGGAGCGCCAACATTCCCCCCATGCTTAGCTTTTGCTCGTCCTCGAGCAAATCAAATCATCAAATCCTTCCATGGGTTGCTCAAGAGTTCTCGAACTGCAAAATTTACTTATGCAAACAAGTCTAACAATATTTCTTCAAACAAAAGTCAGAGGAGCAGCGAGGATAATCATATCATGGGCGTTTAAAAACTCATTCAATATTACTCCACAACTCTTACCTTTAGCCGGCAACTCGAATATCGACAACACTTTCTTTTCTTGCCATCCTTGGAGGTTTTTCTCTCTTTTTTTATTTAAGAAACAAAATACCCTACAACAATGGTTAGACCAAAAATTCTTGCACAAGTCCTTTCATGTCTCTCAATATAAGTGGCTATCCTATTTTTATTTGCAAGCTCTCATCTCCCGAAAGTCTCTCAAGTATAAAGTGGGGCTATAGGTGAGGCTTAGCAAAGTTTATACATATATTGTCAAATTAAGAAAACCTTCTAATGATTGCTTACCTTCCGTGCCAATGATCATGAGAGTTTCTTAATAATGTAAAGGGTTCAAGGGTAAGAAGATTTAGAATGGTGGACATGTGCAAAGGCATAAAAAGATTGACTTCAAGGCACAAGCATCGTCCTCGTTGTCGGATTGCACATGGTTGGAATTGAGGATATTGCTCTCAAACAATAAGGTGATATCTCTTTGCACTTCTCCAATCATAGAATCCCTTCATTTATTTGTTTCTTCTCATACATTTTTTTTCTTTCTTTCTTTCTCCCGAATTTTCTTTCTCTTCTCTGAACCTTTTCATAGGACACTTTCTATAAAACATAAATAGGCAAATCTCCAAAGTGGCTCCCTAAATTTTTAGAGCCCGAACCGAGACCAGAGAGGCCTAGGCCGGCCGGCTCAATTGGTGTAGGCCGGCCGGCCTGGGGCTTTCCCAGGTCGGATTCGGTCCATCTTTTGAATACTCCTTCCTTTCTTCATCCCAAAATTATGTTTTATACAAATCATGCGCAGAAACAGAACGTATCCTCATAATTGGGTTGTGGTCAAGGAAGACGATAATAAACAAGATAATCTCGGGTTCGGGTTTTGGAATCCGGTAGATCTCATGAGTTGTTCCAATGAGGAATTCTTATTACCGAATATTGACGTGGCTAGCAATTCAGAGATGAAAAATACGGACATGATCATTGCTCGAAATTAAAACTCCCAAGAGAAAGAAATCCTAACTCAACTCAATGTACATCCAATACTTATGGTGGAACGAATATAGCTTTTGGATGATAGGATTTTTACTCTCAACTTGCCAAGAACTTGATCAACCTTATGTTTGTAGGGGTTTTATTATTTTTATGAAATTAAAGTCCTCCAAATCATGCCTTACTCGCAAGCGTAATCAAAACCAAGCGCTAGATCAAAGCTCAAGTGTGGGTATTAACATGGACGAATAATCTACTAAGCTCCACAAATACGAAATAATTTTCATGACAACGCTCGTGAACAATTGCTTTAAAGAAAATAAATTAAAACTCAATGCATAAATAAAATTGCACGATCCAACAAAAACAAAGACTCTTTTTATTTTGATTTCATGACTCAACACTAATTTAAGACTCACTCTCACACATGCGAAAAATAAAGCACACAACGCTAGACTATGACTCTCACACATGCGAAAAATAAAGCACACTCACACGACGAACTTTCGAGTAAACAAAGACCAAAATTCAATCTACGAGTCGTCACACCTTCCCCCCCATGCTTAGATTATGTGGCGTCCTCGTCGCAATGATATAAAAGACAGGTGTGACGCTCGTCGGTGTTCTCAATGGCACCTCGGGCAATTGCATCTTGGACGCCCTCCTCCTTGCTTTTGTAGATTTCCGACCATCCCGAATAACTTCCTTATGTTGTGGAGAAGGAAGTTGTAATCTCTTTCGGCCAAGCTCTCGATGTCGTCCATCCTTCTATCCATTGCCATAATTCGATCATGGCACCTATCAATGGTGGCATGGAGGTCTACGATTTCATTACGGCACTTGTCACAGCACCCGGAGTGATGCCCGCCGCGGTTGGGGCTGTCATCTTCGGGCTCGTCGTCGTCCTTCTTCTTCTTGCCGCTATCACCTCCGGAGGGGTCGTCTTCTTCCCTTCTCTCCTCTTCGGGCCACCCCGGCCAATCATCATCGTAGTCACGACCAGTGGCACCCCATGAACTGGGGCTCATGATGCTCCCCCAATCACTGTCTCCAGCATAGTCCTTCGGCTCTGGGGTGTGCTCGATGTAGTTCTTTCTTTTAACTCCGAGGAGGCGCAAGGAACGCCTAGGTGCGGGTGGCTTTTTGTCTTGTCGCTTCTCGCCTTCGTCTTCATCGCTGTTGATGACGATGACCACCCTTTGGGCTTGAGCTAGCTTCTCATTGCACCATTAAAGGCCCTTCCCTCCGACGCTCATCCCTGCCTAAGTATTGAATTTCTTCGGAGGGGCTTTCGCTTCACATCGCTTTGCTTCGACAAGGAGGGGCTGCGCACCGGTTTCCGAGATGGGGCTAGGTGTCTTTGGCGTGGGGGTGTCAGGCGTCCAACCCCTCTCCTCGATCTCCATTGCTGCAATCATGGCTCTTGCGCTCGCTGGACCGGCCATTGTCGAAGTCTCTCACGAGGTGGTGGTGTAGATTGAAAAGTATGAGAGAATATATCTAACCCGTGCCTCTATTTATATCCCGAAAAGACATGGACGAGAAGTCCAAAATATCTTCGGTTTTGGCATGCGTAATCTATAAGGCACAGGTTTGAAATTTCCTTATCTCGCACCTACCAAAAATCGAGACCAAAATGCACACGAAGTGGCTTAGGCCGGCCGGCCTAGGGGTGTTGGGCCGGCCGGCCCAGGGGGTTTTTCAGCCCCCTGGACTCCAACTTTTTTCGAGGTGCACACCAATAAATTAGAAGTCTATGTTTTACTCAAAGTTCATCCAGAATAGAAATAAAACTATGAAAATAAAATCTAAAAGAGAATATTTACAAACTTACCTTGCTTAACATCATTAGGCTTGACGTTCCGGTTCCACATCCATGGTGTATATGTCGATGTAATGAAGGGGCACGACGTCGGGCTCCAAGAATACCTTTAGTCGCTGTCCGTTCACCACATATTGGTCGCCTTTCGCATCCATGATTGTCACCGCTCCTGTGGGTGAAACTGAGTGTACGACGTATGGTCCATCCCATTTGCTTTGTAATTTTCCTTTGCAAAGAGTTTGAATCTTGAATTGTAGAGTAGGACCTTGTCTCCTTCTTTGAATTCCTTGTTTTGTAATCGTTTGTCGTACCATCTCTTCATCCTTTCTTTGTAAATTGATGCACTATTGTACGCTTTCAATCTTAACTCCTCCAATTCGTTTATTTGGATTATCCTTTTAATCCCAGCGGATTCCGCATCAAAGTTCATTTCCTTCATTGCCCAATATGCCTTATGTTCTAGCTCAACCGGCAAGTGGCATGTTTTTCCATAAACAAATTGATAAGGAGTCATACCAATCGGGGTTTTATGTGCCGTACGATATGCCCATAGTGCATCATCTAGTCTCTTTGACCAATCTTTTCCTCCTTTTACCACGGTCTTCTTTAAAATGTCCTTCAATTGCTTGTTCGAAGTTTCCGCTTGTCCGTTTGTTTGGGGATGATAAGCCGTGGACACTCTATGTTCAATTCCCAATTTCTTCAAGCATTTACAAAAGTCTTTGCCCGTGAAGTGTGTTTCTCCATCGCTTATCAAGATTCTTGGGACGCCATATCGAGGGAAGATTACCGATTTAATCATGTTTATGGACTCCTCCGTTGATGCCTTCCGACATGGCATAGCTTCAACCCACTTTGAAACATAGTCCACCATCACCAATATATGCTCAAATCCATGTGAGTTCACGAATGGTCCCATGAAATCGATTCCCCAGACATCAAATAGATCTATTTGCAAATTGTAGTTCAATGGCATGGCATTCCTTTGCGAGATATTCCCCACTCTTTGGCATTCCGGACAAGTCGAAACAAATCTTTTCGCGTCTTCATGCATCTCGGGCCAATAGAATCCACTAGCCCATACCTTAGCTTGAGTTCTAAAGTGCCCATAATGTCATCCATATCCCGACGAGTGACACTTTCTTAGAACTTCTTCACGTTCCTCCCTCGGTACGCATCTTCTTAGGACCCCATCTTCTCCATATCTATATAAGTATGGTGGATCCCAATAGTATTTTTTTCTTTCCGCGATCACTCTTTTCTTTGCATTCTTGTCCAAGTGATCCAAGGGCATCCCTTTTATTGCCCTTATTATTTCATTCATCCAACTATCTTTGTCGAGAATTCTATATAGGTGATCATCTCTCATTTGATCCTCGATAGGTTCTTTTTCATCATCTCCATGGTTCATCCTTGATAGGTGGTCGGCCACAACATTTTCTGCCCCTTTCTTGTCCCTTATCTCCACATCGAATTCTTGTAGCAATAGGATCCATCGAATCAAGCATGGTTTAGCATCTTTCTTGGACAAGAGATACTTGATTGCCGCATGGTCGGTATAAACTATCACCTTTGAATTTACTATGTATGATATGAATTTTTCGAAGGCGAATACCACGGCAAGCAATTCTTTCTCCGTTGTTGCATAATTAAATTGGGCTTCATTGAGAGTCTTGCTTGCGTAGTAGATAGCATTTACCTTTCCCTCTTTCCTTTGTCCAAGAACGGCTCCTACGGCGTAGTCGCTTGCATCACACATGATTTCAAAAGGTAGATTCCAATCCGGAGGTTGCATGATAGGAGCACTTATGAGGGATTGCTTGAGTGTTCGAAATGCGTGAAGACAATCACTATCGAAGATGTATTCCACATCTTTTTGGAGAAGTTGTGTCAATGACTTGGTGATTTTTGAAAAATCCTTTATGAACCTCCTATAAAATCCGGCATGACCGAGGAAGCTCCTCAAAGACTTGATGTCCATAGGTGGTGGCAACTTCTCCACGGTTTCTATTTTTGCTCTGTCCACCTCTATCCCTCTCTCGGAGATAACATGACCGAGAACAATTCCTTCTTTCACCATGAAATGACACTTCTCCCAATTAAGCACAAGATCAACCTCTCCACATCTTTTAAGAACTTTCTCCAAATTTCCTAAGCAATTATCAAAGCTAGTACCATGCACCGAGAAATTATCCATGAATACCTCCATAATCTCTTCTATGAAATCTGAAAATATAGCCATCATGCACCTTTGAAAAGAAGCGGGCGCATTGCACAATCCAAAAGGCATCCTTCGATATGCAAAAGTTCCGTACGGGCAAGTAAATGTGGTCTTATGTTGATCATCCGAATGAATAGGTATCTGGAAGAATCCCGAGTATCCATCAAGGTAACAAAAGTGTGAATGCTTTGCCAACCTTTCTAGCATCTCGTCGATGAATGGTAGTGGAAAATGATCTTTCCTCGTTGCCTTATTCAATTTTCTATAATTGATGCACATCCTCCATCCCGTGATGGTTCTTTGCGGTATCAATTGCTCCTTCTCATTTTTCACAACCGTGAGTCCTCCTTTCTTCGGAACGCAATGCACGGGGCTTACCCATTCACAATGTGGCACGGGGTATATTATTCCGGCATTCAACAATTTGATAACCTCCTTCTTCACCACATCACACATAGCATGGCTCAACCTTCTTTGATGCTCTACGACCGGCTTGTATTGCTCCTCGAGTTGTATACGATGTGTGCAAAAAGCGGGGCTAATACCTTTCAAGTCGTTGATCGAGTAGCCGATCACCTTTTTGTGCTTCTTCAATAAATTCAGCAACTTCTCCATCTCTTCCGGGCTCAATTCGTCGCTAATAATCACCGGAAAAGTCTTGCCATCTCCCAAAAATTCATATTTCAATCCCTTGGGGAGTGGCTTCATCTCAACGTCGGGCGCACCATCCTCTTCTTGATCTAACTCTCCAATGTCTTCAAATTTTTCTTCCTCCAAATTCCCGTATTGCGGCTTCAACTCTTCCACTGTTTCCACTAGTTCTCCGTCTTGATCGTCTTGAGCGTCTCCATTCTCCAAAGCGCGTTGGAGAGGATTCCTGAAAGAATCGATGGAACAAATGCTCTCTTCCTCTTCGTTATCAAGAGGTAGAGGTGAAGCAAAAGACGGTTTTGAATGAAATTCGAATGAGCGCTTCTCTCCAACATCTAGAACAACATTTACTGATTTGAGAAAGGGTTTTCCAAGGATTATGCCTTCATGCTCATCATCACTAGTATTAATCACAAAAAAGTCGGTAGGAATTTTTTTACCCGCTATGGCAACATTTAGATTTCTAAGCACTCCTAGCGGTTTGATTAATCTACCATCTCCCATGATCAATTTAATAATTGTGGCATCTAGGTTTGATGTTTCGTTAAAAAGCTCAACATAAACTTTGGAACTCATCACACTAACATGGGCGCCAACGTCACATAAAACATTGCAACATTTTATTCCTTCTATTATGCAATCAACACGAGGTGTGGGTGATGGGTTACCTTCGCCTTGATCGCTTCCAATCGCATATACTTGGGCTATGTGCGCATGGGGTGACGATTCCGAGTTCACTCGTAGGGTCCTTTTGATCTCCAGCACTTCGTCCAAGTCAATCTCTTCCTCTTTTTATTCAAAAAGTTTCTGAATAATATCACCGGCCGATTCCTTGCCAAATGTATATCCCGTGTGATTATCTGGCGGGAAGTCTTCTGCTATCACTTTCGCCATTCCTCGTTGATTTGGATGCGGTCTTGCTTTGTCGAACAATCTTCCGAAGTCAATTGGTATCCAATCCATTTGCTCGAATTCCCTTAGCGATTTGGCGGTGCCCATGGTTCTTCCTTTCTTTTCCGGGTCGTCTTTCGTTGCACTCCGGATTGATGCTTCTTCATCGTGGTTTGTCTCTATGACTTTCCCATGCTTCGGTTGTTCTTCTCTCACTTCCCATGTCTCTTTTCTGAAAATTCCAGCAAGCACCCGCACTTGAGATTCTTCCTCGGAGCTTGCCGAACATCGTTTTTCCCAATCTCTTCGCATGGCCGCACCCTTGCTGATTTTTTGTAGGAGTTGGGCGGCTTCCGTGAGTGTTTTCTCCATAAGATCTCCTCCTGCACACATTTGAACAAACTGCATGCACTCGGGGGTTAGGGAAAAGTAAAAGGTATGCAAGAGTACTTCACCGGAAAATCCGAGCTTCGGTCCTTGTTCAATCAATCCATTGAATCTATCCCATGCTTGATCTATCCCTTCTTCTTCTCCTTGCGCGAAGTTGATCACTTTCTTCCGAATATGTTGAACCTTGCTTAATGGAAAGAACCGCTCACAAAATTTCTTCATCAAGTCATCCCAATTTCCTTTTACCTCGAAGGATGCAAGTGCAAACCATCTTCTCGCTTCTTCCGCAAGTGAGTATGGGAAAAGATTCCATCTAAACCAAGCTAACGGAACTCCGTCTTGTTGTATCGTGTTGCATAGCATTGTGAACCACTTGATATGTCTATATGGGTTGTCCGTCTCATCTCCTCTAAAGGGGTTTGCCGCCGCCATCTTGATGATTTGAGGCTTGATCTCGTACTTGGTGGCTCGCAACACCGAATCTGATTTTTGCATGTCGAAGTCCTCCGATCGCGGGCTTGCATAATCCCTTAGTGATTTTTCTCCTTCCTCCATGTGTTGAATGAGATGGCCCATCTAGACAATCAAAACAAAAACAAGAAAACAAAAAAAATTTAGGGAAAAAGGTTAGGTGTTAGTAACCAACAAAATTAATACAAAGTTAAACGTAACAAAATAGCTTGTTCCCCGGCAATGGCGCCAGAAAAGCTTGTTGACGCTTCTTAAAGCGCCAATTTACGTACCGCAAGCACACGGATGGTGTAGCTTTTCCCTTAGAGTATTCCCCCAAGGTTTATCAATCCACGGAACAAGTATATTACTATGCTTAACTAAGCACTAATAATGTTGGTAAAAGATCTATATTGAGTGACTGAGTATGAAATAGATCTAATCTAACCAATCTAATCTAATCTAGACTAGTGAGCAACGATAGATGTGTGCACAAGATATGAAGAGCATTTTCCATAGGGTCTAGGATCACTAGAGATGTAATCGCCAAGCAACGAAGAACGGATATAATCTACCAAAGGTGTGTTCCAAGATCAAAACCTTTCCCTCCAGCATACTGTCACTACACGAGGATAATCGGTAACGAATCAACAAGAACACGATAGTTGATGTAATCTAAGTAAACCATGCAAGAGCAAAGCAAACCCAAAGCCAAGTCGCGAACTATTAGGCATCAAAACATCATCAACAAGAATTGTGATAGATCAATCTCATAAAGGATTCGGCAATTACAACTCAAGATCTCCTTACAACCCCATGAACAAACGAGGACTTTACCCCATGAAGCTAAGCGAAGCGTAGTCGATCATGGTGACGAAATCTCCGGCAAGGGATGGATCCCTTGCTGTCCTCCAACTTGCAGCGGCGCCGAGGGACGATGAGGCCTCCGGTGTCGCCTTTCTCTTGTGTCTAACTCGAATGTAACTCTGGATGCTCTTTCTCTGCGATCTCTGCGATCTCCCTGGATGCTCCTCTTTGACGGCAGCTTCAGGGTATTTATAGGCAGATATAGTCGGCGGTTTTGGTAAAACACAGATTAGGGTTGACGCATACTTCACGCTGAAGAAAACCGAGATCGATTGGACTCCGAAAATTGCTAGGCCGGCCGGCCCAAGGACTCTAGGCCGGCCAGCCTGGGCCCTTTCTGGTCCCTTTTGGTCCCATCTTTTGCGTGTTGAATCTTCCTCTTATTCCTCATCTTAGCCCAGTTGTAACTATGCGTCAAAACATCTCCGAAATTGTCCAATTTCCTGTCAAAATGCAACATGCTCCAAAATCCAGGACAAAATCAAAAACGGTCAAGTTCGGGTGCCAAGTGGTGGGTTAGTTCATGAATCATCCCGAAGAATTTACCAAAACAACTCCTAATTGTATAATAAAATGGGTACTTAAAGAGCGCCAACAGGCAGTTGCTATTGCCGGTCCTTATCTGATGAAGGAACGTGATTCTTTTGAAGCTATTTACTCCGAGAGGATCAGGGTGAACCGGAGTTTTCTGAAGATGGGCATTGTGTATGGCCCCTGCGAAGCTCCTCATGAGAGGAAAATGGGGGCAAATACTTCTGCGCCCTCCGTGAGGTTGTCCGAAGGTCCGACCGCCAAAAGGCCAAGAAGGCCGAGGCCGTTGTTGCTCAGTCTGCGAAGGCTCCGAAAGTAGTCGCTGAGAAACCTTCGCACACCTCCATGATCAAGCCTGCTGCGGGTGCGGTGAAAGAGTCAAGGGGGAAGGTATCTTTCCTTGCGGTTACTCTTTTCATATTGCTAGAGAGGATTTGGGTAGCGATGCTTTTATGCGGGAGCTTCGCGCTACGGAGAGTAGCGTTCCCTGGCGCTCACGCACTGGTGAAAGGGTTCACCTTTATCTTGATCAATTTGGTTCGTTCCGTGCAGAGCCAGACACTATAGGTGCTGTCTTGACGGCAGTGCAAAAGGGGGTCAAATCTTCCCTTCGGGTTGTGAATCTTCTGAACGAGGAAAGTGACGAGGAAGCACCTTCGGTTCTCGCGAAGAATCAGCCTGAGAGAGGGGTGGAGCACCCCCCCCCCCAGCTCTTGCTTGAAGAGTTGTCATCCCCAGAGAAGGATGATGACATGGAGAGGGGGAAGGAGGTTCCCACTGGAAGATCCAAGGGTGCTGACGGGAAGGATGATTTCATGGGAGCCCCGAGTGATTCGATTGCTTTACAGACCGGTGAAGATGACAAAGCCCAAGGGACCGCGGGGGTTGACGGCCATTTGATTGAAGCGAAAGATCGGTTTTCTGAACTAGATACCTTCTCGATCTCTAGACGCCTTGCTTTCCAAGGGCCTGACATTGACCCTTATCTTCAGTACCCCCTTCAAGTAGATGTTGCAAGCGTGATGAAGGAGGTCGGGGATTTGCTGGGACTGGAGCCTTTGCAGGCTGAGACTGTTGGAGTCGTGTCGAGGAACCATCCTGCTCTCCTCGGGGACGTCGAGAATTTTGATGCTGAGGGTACGGCGCTCTGGCCTTATTTTCTTTTAGATCTTGTGTTTTGTGCAGTTTTGTCATGTGTTTTGGTCTGTGTAGGTTTTATGAAGAGTTTGGGAGTTTACGGGCCCGGAAATCTTGGCGGGATCACGGCGTCATTATGCGTGAAGGTTCGTGCTGTTTGTTCTTGAGTTGTCTTTGATTGGCGGTGTTGGTTTTGAGCCTAGTTTTCTTTCAGGCTTTGCTTGCCAGTCGTGCAGCTATGGGTAGTGCGAGGAAGGATGAGCAAGATTTTCTGGTTCACTCTGCTGAGAAGGCTCGCCTGATGGAGCGGATTAGCACTTTGGAGAAAGAAAATGAAGCCTTGGAGAACCTTCGTGGTTCTTTGACGTCGGAGAACGAGCTCTTGAAGGGGAGGGTATCGGAACAGGAAGAGACCATTGCGAAGATGCAGGAGAAAATAAGCCTTGACGAAGGTGTTCTTGAGAAACTTCGAAGTGTGGTAGAGAAAGATGCTGCGAAGGTTATTAACCTTCAAACGGAGGTTCGCCAACTCAAGCCGATGTTGAGAGAAAAAATGACAAGATCTCAGAGCTTGAGAAGGAGGTTGAGGAGGACCACGCGATGTGGGAGCCCGCCTCGCAGGACATCTTAAGCAAGAGCGCGGCCATCCGCGAGGAATACCGCAAGGCTTTGGCATCTTTCGGTGCTGAGCCCTCGCCTTTCCCGGAGGACTCCGAAGGTGGCGCGTCAGGGCTGCTCGATTGGCTATTGGGTGAGTTCGAGGATCTAGGTTAGATTTTGGCTAGCATGTCGGACAACACTACAGTCATGACTTGTGAAAGCGTCATGGCAGTCTTGGCTTGCGAAGGTTGTCGAGAGCTAGAAACAATTGGCGCGCGGGACTATGCCTTTCCAGATTATGCTGAGCTTGAGGATGAGATTGCGAAGGTTCAGACTGTTAAAAAGGCTTTCCTTCATAAATTTTGGAAGCTTTCTGGTCGGCAAGTGGTTCAGGAGGCTGCGCGACGGAGACTAGAAGAGGTTTGTTTTTCCTTTTCCCTTCTGCCTTCCTTTGGGGAATAAGTTTTTTTTAACTTGGATATGCTGTTGACTGTTTCGATCCTTCTTCGCAGGCAAGGCATGCTCGCGAAGCCGCGAAGGGTGTTGTGGAGGAGGGTGCTCGTCTTGAGGACATCGCGGGAGGGTCCGTGGCTGGCAGGGGCTCCGGGGCTCCAACCGAGAGTGATGCTTCTCAGGTTTAGAGCCACGACAACTTTGGTTAGGGGGTTTTGTGTGGTGGGGGGAGATCCGGCCTTGTATAGTAACTCACTCGTTGTTTCTTGATTAGGCAATCGTGCCTGCCAACCATGCTCTTTATGCTCGACCGCTGCATATCCATGGCGGAGGTGTTATTGTGAGTGGGACGGATTGGGAACGCTTTAGTTTTGCTAATCCAGGTGCTAGTGTCGCTGAATTCTTGAGGTGGTCTGATGGGAGCCTCGGGTAGCACTTGAATTCGTGGATGCCTGACTTTATATTGGATCCGATTCATCCTTTGAGATGGCTTTAGTTTATATGTGTTCCATCCTTCGTGGTGGCTCTTGTTTTGGAACTGTTCCATCCTTCGAGATGGCTTTTGTTTTAGAACTGTTCCATCCTTCGAGGTGGCTTAGCTTTGGAATTATTCCATCCTTCGAGGTGGCATTGCAGATCTCCGGAGGGATAAGAGCTTTTTATTTTAAAAGCGCCTCCCCCCTCCCAAGCTCTTGTTTCTCCGGAGGTTGGGTATTTTTTGAAAGCATCCCCATCCTTTCTTTGAAAGGTTGTGCCGGGGTTTCTTTGTTTTGATGTGACGAAGTCTTTGGGAGGAAGGCTACAATATTGTGCGAAAGCGTCTCCCCCTCCCTTGCAGTCTTGCTCTGAAGACTTTGGTAGTGTGTACTTCGTTTTAGCCGAAGGCTTCTTGGCTGTGACTCATTTTTGGGATCGTCGGTATCTTGGCATCCTAGTGTCTGAGACGCACTTTCATTTTTGGCCGAAGGTTTTCTGGCTTCGACTCATGTTTTGAGTGGATAGCCCCTTGGCTTGTTTAGTATGCACTTTAATTTTTAGCCAAAGGTTTCTTGGCTTCGACTCGTGTTTCAAGTCGACAGCCCCTTGGCTTTCTTAATGTATAGCGTACACTTTGATTTGTAGCCGAAGGTTTCTTGGCTTTGACTCGTGTTTCGAGTCGACAGCCCCTTGGCTTTCTTAGTGTATAGCATACACTTTAATTTGTAGCCGAAGGTTTCTTGGCTTCGACTCGTGTTTCGAGTCGACAGCCCCTTGGCTTTCTTAATGTATAGCATACACTTTAATTTGTAGCCGAAGGTTTCTTGGCTTCGTGTTTCGAGTCGACAGCCCCTTGGCTTTCTTAGTGTATAGCATACACTTTAATTTGTAGTCGAAGATTTCTTGGCTTCGACTCGAGTTTCGAGTCGACAGCCCCTTGGCTTTCTTAGTGTATAGCATAGACTTTAATTTGTAGCCGAAGGTTTCTTGGCTTCGACTCGAGTTTCGAGTCGACAGCCCCTTGGCTTTCTTAGTGTATAGCATACACTTTAATTTGTAGCCGAAGGTTTCTTTGCTTCGACTCGAGTTTCGAGTCGACAGCCCCTTGGCTTTCTTAGTGTATAGCATACACTTTAATTTGTAGCCGAAGGTTTCTTGGCTTCGACTCGTGTTTCGAGTCGACAGCCCCTTGTCTTTCTTAGTGTATAGCATACACTTTAAGATAAGTATGTACAGCTTGTTACGGTTACGAGTTGTACTGACTTAGTTATTTTCAGCCTTGGTGCAAATGTGAAGGTCGATGTTTGCGACCCTGTGGTTGATTTGACATGAGATATTTTCCTGAAGGGAATTATTCATATATTTTGGGGAATTTACATAGGAACCGCCTCATCAAAAACCTCACCTCCGAATTGGAGTTCCCTTTCGTGAGGAAAAGAGTACGGTCCTAGACTCAAAAGAAAGGGAAAATGACGCGAAGGTATGAGCGTGCTTATTTGCCGCTCATCCTTTTACAACTTTTACTCTAGACATGATACTTTTTGAGACTGTCAGCATTCCAGGAATGCTGCAGCTCGTTTCCTTCGATGTCCGCCAAGTGGTAAGATCCTGGCCTGTTGGAGTATAACACAATGTAAGGTCCATCCCACTTGGATTGAAGCTTGCCGATAGTTTCGGCGTTTGGCTTTCTTCTTAGAACCCAGTCTCCTTCGGCGATTTCTCTGTTGACTACTTTTTTGTTTCGCCATTTCCTTGTTTCTTCTTGGTATGCTTCTAAATTTTCCGAAGCTTGCAGGATGTCGAGTTCTGTGAGATCTGCTTCTATCGAAGGTTCGATGTTGTTTAGAACTCTGGCACTTTTGTGTTTGAGTTCTTCTGGGCTCATGGCCTCGGCTCCATACAACAATCTGAATGGGGTAAATTTTGTTGCTCTGCATTCAGTTGTGTTGTGGGACCAGATGACCTTTGGTAGTTCGTCTGCCCATTTACCCTTTTTCAGTCCGAATAGGCATTTTTTGATGGCGTTGAAAATTAAGCCGTTGGCTCTTTCCACGGCACCATTGGACTGAGGGTGATAAACTGATGCGAACATGACCTTTGTTCCTACCGAGTGGCAGAATTCTCTGAACAGTTGAGAATCGAATTGCTTTCCGTTATCAACGGTTAGTTCTTTTGGTACTCCGAACCTGCAGATTACGTTTTGCCAGAAAAATTTTCTGACGGCTTCGGAACTAATGTTCACTAGTGGTTTTGCCTCTATCCATTTTGTGAAGTATTCCACTGCAACCACAACGTATTTGTAGTTGCCTTGAGCTGTTGGTAGGGGACCGACCAAGTCCATGCCCCATCTTTGGAGTGGCCACGCCGGAGGTATAAGTTGTATTGGTTGCGAAGGTCTATTTGATTTAGGTGCCATCATTTGGTATCCTTCACAGGTTTTGACTATCTGCTCGGCATCTTTCAATGCAGATGGCCAAAAGAAACCATGCCTGAAGGCTTTGGCGACTAGAGGTCTTATGCCAATGTGTGATCCGCAAAGTCCGGAGTGTATTTCCTTCAATAGTTCCTGGACTTCGGCCGTTGTTATGCACTTGAGCCAGGGGGCAACCACTCCAGACTTGTAGAGTTCACCTTCGGACAAGGTGTAGCTTCTTGCCCTTTGGAACATTCGTTTTCCTTCCTTTTCATCTGTAGGCTCGAAGTGTCCCCGAAGGTATGCCGTGATTGGTGATCGCCAATCTTCGCTTGCTATGACGTTGACTTGTTTTGCTTTTTCTTGTTTTGTGGAGGGTTTTGTGATTTTCTCGTAGAAAACGTCCGGAGGTAGTGGTTCTTTGCGAGCAGCGGCCTTTGCTAGCTTATCAGCTTCGTCGTTCTGGCTTCTTGGTATGTGATTGGTAGTGAAGCCTTTGAAATATTTTTCCATAGCTCTTACTGCATCTAGGTACATTTTCATTTCTGACTTCTTCGCTTCTGACTCTTTTTCCACGTGGTCGGTGATGACCTTTGAGTCGGATTTGATGACGAAGTTTGGATGACCCAAGGCCTTCATTTTCCTGAGGCCTAGCAGCAGTGCTTCGTACTGTGTGGTGTTGTTTGTGCAGGGGTCCGGATCACTGAATTTGAGGCGCGTGGCGTATCTTAGTTTCGAACCCGAAGGTGACTGAATGATTGCCGCGACGCCGACTCCTTCGTTACACCATGCACCATCACAGTGTACTGCCCAAGGTTCAATTGGGGCTTCTGTCTCGAAGGTTGGCGAGGTCCAATCCACCACGAAGTCTGCCAAGACCTGGGATTTAATGGCTGTTCTTTTCTCGAAGTCAATGTAATGTTCCAAAAGTTCCGAAGCCCACTTGCTTATTCTTGCCGAAGCTTCTCTATTATGGAAAAGGTCATGCAGTGGTTGGTCAGTAATTGCTACTATTTTATGACCTTCGAAGTAGTGTCTCAATTTTCTTGATTCCATGACAACGGCATAGGCAATTTTCTCTAGCTCAGAATAGAATAACTTTGAACCGGAGAGTGCCTCTGAGGCGAATTATACAGGCAGCTGTTTTTGCCGACCTTCGATTATTCTTTCCACCACCAGGGCTATGCTAACGGCTGTTTGTGAAGCAGATGTATAGAGCAGAAGAGTTTCTTCGGGGTTGGTGTAACATCTCAAAAATTTACCATGTTAAATCACGCGCTAAAATTTTTCTTTTCATCGTGAGCTCATTTAACCCTAACTTTAATTCCTTTCCCAGAAAATTCCGTTGTCCCGATCATCGTTCCATCTTTTCTTCTCCTTTTTCCGCCAACCGTACCCTCCCTCTCTTTCCTCGCCGCCGTCCCATCCCGCGTCGCGCGGCTGCCGGTCTTTTTCTTTTTCTTCTTTTTCCTTTTTCTTTTTCTTTTTCCCTCTCCCTCTATCTCCTTCCTCCCTCTCCCCTACCACGCGCGCCGAGCGCCGCTCGGCTCACCGCCTGCCCGCGCGCACGCCTCCCCTGGCCCACGCACCCCGCCCAGCCCGGCCGCCTGCCCACGTGCACGCGCCTCCCCCTGGGCCGTGCACATGCGCGCACGCGCCGCCGCTGCAGCCCTCTGCTCGCGCCGCGTGCGCCGCTCCCGCACTCACGCCAAGCCGCGCACGCCGCGCCGACCCCGTGCCGCGCACTCGCGCGCACCCTGCCACCCCACGCGCGTCGCTCCACGCGCGCGCGTCCACGCACACCGCGTGGCCGCACTGCCCGCCGCACCGCTCGTCGCTGCACTGCTCCACTGCAGCGCCAATGCACGCCCGCGCACGCCCCACCGCACCGGCCCCACCGCCATTAAAACCGGCCGCGACGCTCGCCGGCCGCCGCCACCACCACGCCCCTCCTCCACCGCCTTATCCCGCCTATAAAAGGCCTCCTCGCGCAGCCCGCAAGCACCACAAACCACCACCGCCGCCCTAGCTCCTCCCCTGCTTCCCTAATGCCGCCGCACCGAGCTACACCGCCGGCCTCCGCCTGCACCCGTGGAGCCGCCACCACAAGGCACCTCGGCCCGAGGTGAGGCCAGGAATCAGTTCCCCGCAGCTCCCTCTTCCTTTTCCCCTAGGTCCAACCGCCGCCTTGCCCCCAGGGCCGCCGGACCAGCGCCGCGGCGCCCTCCCCTGCCTTTCCTCTGTCCGTGGCGAGAGGAGGAAGAAAGGGGGGCGATTTTGCCCCCAGCCCCCTCCTTTCCCCGCCTATTTGGTTAAGAGCCCCCCCTTGTATGCCAGTTTTGCAGAAAGGCCCCCTCACTTTTATTTATTCAGGGAACTAGCCTCCACCATATACACTTAATATTAAATAGGCCCCTACACCTTTCTAGCATGCCCCAAATATTTCTAGAAATTACAACTAAGTCTTTTTCTATTCCAGAACTATTTACAAATGAGCCCCTGGATCCTTGTTTAACCCTAAACCCCTCTTCGGCCTATCATTTCATGCACCAAACAATCCCCGATCGACCTGAAACTTCATCACACCATTTCTAACATAGTTTTGGCCATGCCATTAGAAAACCTCACAAAAATATTACTCCTATCTCCATATCTTAATTGTTTCCGATTCGAGCTCAACGATAAAACTTTTATTTCTTTTCTTGATTGTGTGTTGGTTTGTATGCGTCGTAGATCACGGTGCGAAAGAGAGAGAACCCGTCGACGAGCAGTACTGTGAGCAAGCGAACAAGGGCCAGTTCCGCGACCCCGAGCCCGAAGGACAGTACTTCGACCAGGACCTCCCGGAAGGCTTCGAAGACGGCAAGTTCAATCTCATCCTTTGATGCATGTTTTGTCCTAATTTTTATAAACACAACCTATTGGCCTGTTTTATAAAATTGCATAGGTTTTGACTGCTGAAAACATGGTTGGATAGCCACCCCTTGATTTGTTATAACCATTCCTTGACCACCTAGATTAATGTATGAATGTGTTTGGATGTTAATCGCTGCTAGAACGCTTAGGACCTAAAACACAATACAATTTGTTTTATAAAAGGAAAATGTGTGAGTATGTGGGAAGGGAAAAATGTGAAATTTTCGAAAGATAAGTTTAGACGGGATGGATGGCACTTCTGTGTGATTTGCCGATTGGTGTGCTTGTACCTGTGTGGTAGAGCAAGGAAGGGAGATATCCATCTTGTCACAACTAAGGACCGAGTTGGTGTGTCATCTCACCTAACTCTATTACTGTGCAAACCACTCGACCATTGAATGGGCAACGGCTTAGCATAAACCCCACTGGTTAGTCTGATAGCCATCAGGAGAGCTGAGAGCAACGGGTGATCAAGGAGAAGGGATTAGCTCTGTGTGACTTATGCCCCGATTACAACCTCTGTGATAGGTCAATGACCCCTTGGTGGATCCCGTGATGGCTAGTCAGGTCTAGCTAAGGTGGGTAATGGCTTTGTTGGGATCTACACTGACACTACGGTGTTCGAGCTGTGGTACCCCGCTTGTGGGTAAAGTTGCACACCTCTGCAGAGTTAAAATCTATTCGAATAGCCGTGCCCACGGTACTGGGCGAGTTATGGTGTGGTCACATAACTAGTGTTTATTTTGGGATGGGTTGGCGTGAGTTGTTTTGGGAATGTGTCCGGCAGTTGTGCCGTGTGCTACGGTGGATGAGGAGTCCGGTAGCAGCTTAAAATTTGGGTCCTGTGTGGGCCAACATTATGTGTTATTCGGTACAAATAAAACTTTCTTTGAAAATCCTTTCTTTCAAATGAACCCTTGCATAAAAATCAGCTTTCCGCAAATTAAACCCTAGCCTTATCCTTGATTTATCCTGTGCATTATATTCTGTTTATACCCCTCCGTGGGTGTGGTTGGACTTGCTGAGTATGTTTGTACTCACCCCATTCTTAATTTTTACAGAGGAAGATCCAGACTTCATTACCGAATACGTCAAGTAGAGGTTCTGTCCTGCACCCAACCTTGCCTGTGGATAGGGTCACCCGCAGGAAGTTCCGTATGGCACAAGACTCTGATGACCCCCTCTTCATAGTTAATATCGTTGTGTGGGTGTTAGTTGCCATCCTCGCGATAGTGGCGCTTCACTGCACACTTCCGCGTAGAGTTGTACGGTGATGTACCATCTGATGTAATAAAAGTGTTATCAGCCTCCTGGGACTGATATTGTATCACTTTTAAGTCTTCTCTTATGAGGGGACACTTCAGTTGGGTGAGGTCATCTTGGTCAAGTTTTCTAAGTAATTCTTTAATTCTCTGAATGCTTTCTTCTGTTCTTCTCCCCACTCAAACTTACTGGAGTTTCGGAGAGTTATGAAGAATGAAGAGCTTCGGTCTGCTGATCAAGGGATAAATCTATTCAATGCTGCGATTCTGCCAGTCAGTTTCTGCACGTCTCTTACGGATTGTGGCTCTTCCATGTTTTGGAGTGCTCTAACTTTGTCTGGGTTTGCCTCTATGCTTTTTTTTGAAACAAGGCATCCGAGGACTTTGCCTTTGTCTATTCCAAAGACGCATTTTTCAGGATTCAAACTGAGGTTTGCCTTCCGAAGGTTCGCAAAGGTTTCGGCTAGGTCTGCCACTTGTTTTTTTCTTTCTGCATTAGTGACCACTATGTCGTCGATATAGGCCAACACATTTTTTTTGACTTGAGGGCCCAGAACTTTTGAGGACATTCGTGAGAATGACTGTCCGGCGTTTTTCAAACCTTCGGGCATCCTGACGAAACAGTAGGTTCCGAAAGGGGTTGTTTCACAGTAGGCTGCGAAGGTCGTTTGCTGACCAAGCGAAGACGTCCTTGTTTTTATTTAGGAACTCCAAGAGTTCGCACTCTTCTTCTGGCTCGAGGGTCGCACTGATTGTTACTTGCTGGTCTGGCAAGAGCTTGTCAAGTGGTACTTTTTTATACTTTGCACTCTTGTTGGAATGTTTCTTCTTTGTCCCTTTTTGGCTCTTTGAGTGGCGGGGGTTTTTTGTCAGCTTCGACCAAATGGACGTTTCTTTGTCCAGGAGCGACACCCCGCTCGATATCTCTGGCCAATTGTTGGTTACCTCGGACTATGATTACTCCTTTGATTGCAGGCATTTTCATGCACAGATAGAGCTGATGGACGATTGCCTCAAATTTGTTGATGAGGCCACGGCCGAAGATTGCATTGTATGGGTAATTCATTTCCACGACATCGAAGGTGATAGATTCGGTCCTTGGGTTTGAGAGATCCCCGAAGGATACCGGAAGGGTTATCTTTCCAAGGGCGTTCACTCATTTGCCCCCGAAGCCAATGAGCGGGATATCCGCTGGCTGCAGAAGGTTGCGATCGATGTTCATGCGGTCGAAGGTACTTGAAAAGATGATGTCTGCGGAGATTCCCGTGTCGACCATAATTTTTCCGATGGTCCAGCCTTGTATATTGGCTTCGATGACTAATGCATCTGTATGGGGAAAGCTGAGCAGGTTTACATCATCTTCAGAAAACACTATGGGAATGTGAGACCATTGCGTTTTCTGGACGGGTCCATCCACCATGATGGAATGAACTTGTCGAAAGTAGTTTCTTCTTTGTTTTTTGTTCTCGAATTCTAGGGATGACACTCCGGATATTGGCATTATCATGCCGAAGGTTGGTAGTGCTGCTGGCTGGGCATTTTGGTTAGTTTGGTTTTCTTGCTTGAGTGGGGGGCCTAGCGGAGGTGGGGGCAGCTCTTCTTGAGTTGCTTGAGCTGTGGGCGGGGGAGGCAGCCTTGGTTGGTTTTGCTGCGGGGGTTGCCAGTTGATGGGATATGGATTATAGCCCAAGGTTGGCACTGTTTGGAAAGGAGGGTTAAAAGTTGGTTGCGGAGGTTGGAATTGCAGTGTTTGATGGGCAAGCCAGCTGGTGTGTGCTACGAGTTTGGCATTCTTTTCAGCTTCCATTCTTTCAAGTGTCCTTTTCTTTTCGGGACACTGATTAGTTCTGTGGCTAGCATCTTCCCCATGAAAGTGACAGAACAATTTCTGCGGGCCCTGCGAAGGTCCGCGGCCTCGGCCTCCTCCTTTTTCTCAGCCCCTGTTGGACCTGCCCCTTTGATGGTGTTCTTTGGAGTTGTTGTTGTCTTGCTCCTTCGGAGGATGTGTGGGTGGTGGGATTATGTAAGGATCGAATTCTTCTGGTTGATCCGTATCTTGCGAAGGTTCAACAGGGAGTATGTACTGATTTTGCTGATTGGTGTTTGTTTGACTGTTTTGTTGCCAGCTCAGCTGTTGCCTCATTAACTTTCTTTGTTCGATCCTTCACTTGTGATCTGCTTCGGACTTTGCGTATTTCTCTACCTCCGCATACAATTCTGACAGACTTCTTGGTGGCTCTCTGTCGAGGTGGGATGCCAATTGGCTTGAGAGGAGACCTTCGATAAATTTGGCTATTGCGTCTTTCTCAGAGAAGTTTGGAGTTTGTGCTTTTTTCTGCACAAATCTCTAAACGTACTCGGGTAGTGGCTCTCTGTCCATCTATATGCAGCTGAATTGTTGTAAGGTGTTGATGGATAATTTTTTGAAGACTTGAAAGTCTTGCTTGAGTTTTTCCTTGAGCTGCACCCAACTTTGAATTGAGAGGGGTTGAATGTAGGAGTACCAGTTTGCAACTGGGCCTTCGCATACCATGACAAAGGACTTTGACATGATGGGATCATCTCCACCAGCTGAGGCGATTGTAGCTTCGTAAGTCATTATGAATTGTGCAGGATCGACTGATCCATCATATTTTGGGAGTTGGACTGGCTTGTAGCCGTATGGCCAGGATGTTCGCTGCAAGGCAATTGACAGCGGTGATGTTGAGTCGAATGGAGGGTTTGGTTGGAAATGTTAATCTTGATATATATGAGTTTTCTGGTGAAGGTCTTGACCTTCGTGATGTCTGGAATGTCCAGCGACTGTGTGGGTGTTTGAGGGCTCTTGCGGTTGCCCAACTTCTTCCTGCATTTTTTGGATTTCTGCTTGCATTTCTGCAACTTTGCGTTTTGCTTCAGCCAGCCTCTGAGCTTGCTCGGCTGCTCTCTTTCTGGTCGCCAGTTGATTGGCCAGGTGAGCTTTCTTCATTTCTAGGGCGCGAAGCTGAAGGTTGAGTTCATGGTGCACGTTTTGTTTAAGCTGGTTATCTTCAAGCTGGAAGAGGTTGTTTAGTGTTTCAGCCTCGGTTGTTGTTGTTGTTGCTGCTGCTGCTTTTTTGCCTGCTGCCGCAGCCTTTTTGGCCTCAATAGCATGTTCTGCTTGGATACGCTTTTCTTTCTCAGCCAGCTGGGCGGGGGTTGGTTCGATTGAAGGAGATTGTCCGATGGGGACTTCGTGAAGGTTTGAACCTTCGGCGTCAGAAGCGCCCTGGTTGGTGGTTTTCTTTCTTTGTGGGGCCATCGTAAGGTGATTTTCGAGCTAAGAACACGGGTGGGCGCATCTGTTGGGATCTTCGGCTCAATCACCAGACAGAGGAAGTAGACTTCAGACGAGGGTTAAAACGCAAAGAAACAAGTTGCACAATAGAAATTGCACTATAGTTCACACAAAATGTTCCAACCTGTACAATGTGGGGTGGGGGGTATTTATACCCCCAAACCTTATTACATCATACCAAAAATGCCCCTCCGGTCGCCACGAAGGTCAAGAGATTACATTAGGGGTATTTGGTAATTTCCCTAAGTCGGACAGTCCGACTTGGATACTCCTACTCGGATCACATATTTCTTGCCCTTCGGGAACCTTCGGTAGTGGTCTTCAGCAGGCTTCGTGTGGCGCCGCCTTCATCGTTCGCCACTCTTGAGTCGCCCGCTGCGCCCGAAGGTTCTTGTCATAACCTTCGAGAGTATGGCTCCGAGCGGACCTCGGAACCTTCGGGTTCCGTGATGTGCGGCAACCCTCAGTGACGACCTTTGACAAGCTTCGAGGGACTTTGCCTTTTTTATCCGTCACCTTCGCGCTGCCCGAAGCATCCCGAAGATTCAGGGCATCACCTTCAGACGCCAGACCTCAACGAGCTCTTCGATGCTTCGTCATCTTCGGTGAACCTTCGGGCATCCTTCGGGTCACGCCACCTTCGCGAGGGGGCGATTGCCCAACAGAAGTGACTCAGTATGACTGGCAGCTACTCTGTGCAAAGCTGGTTGGCTAGAACTACATGTGGGCCCCGTGTCAAGAGCCGGACTCTGGAAATAAAACCTCGTGTTCACACTATAAAATTTTATCCAAATTGACTGAAATTTGTTGGAGATGACTTAGTATGAGTGGCAGCTACTCTGTGCAAAGCTGGGTGGCTAGAACTACATGTGGGCCCCATGTGAAGAGTCGGACTCTGAAAATAAAACCCCGCATTCACACAATAAAATTTTATCAAAAGTGACTGAAATTTGTTGGAGATGACTCAGTATAACTGATAGCTACTCTGTGCAAAGCTAGGTGGCTAGAACCATATGTGGGCCCCATGTGAAGAGCTGTATTCTGGAAATAAAACCTCGCGTTCACACTCTAAAATTTTATCCAAATTAACTGAAATTTGTTGGAAATGACTCAGCATGACTGACAGCTACTCTGTGCAAAGCTGGGTGGCTAGAACTACATGTGGGCCCCACGTCAAGAGCCGGACCCTGGAAATAAAACCTCGCATTCACACTATAATTTTTTATCCAAATTGACTGAAATTTGTTGAAAATGACTCAGTATGACTGGCAGCTACTCTATGCAAAGCAGTGTGGCTAGATGTACATATGGGTCCTACATCAAGAGAAGAGCCATTAAATTTCTATATATAGTAGAATCTATAGGTTTTTATGGGTTACCCGCTTATAATGGAGCATGTTAGTTAAAGTTGAGAAATTAATATATTGGGTTGGATTGGGTATATCAATATATTACTTTTAGGTGGAGTTGGGTATGGTACGGATTTCAACCCAGTAGGAGGGCTAGTTTGTATGTACCAATCCTGTAGTACAAACCAATCGATTTCGAACAGGAATAGCAATATCAATCAGGGTTGTAGAGCGCCCCATCGTCGGCGACTCGACACGGACACACGACGAGCCCAGGATGATCTGAGCAGTGTCCTTCGATCTTGCGTTGGCCGGCCGGGATGCCCTTCACGCCCACAAGCACCCGAAATCTGAACGAGCCCGCCGACGCCGTGGACAGGCAAGACCACCGCTTCCAGCGAAGGGTAAATGGAGCATCCACCGGGGGACAGCAAAAGCAATTATCATCCATCTGACACAGTGGCATGCGGCGATGAAAGAAATCGGGTGCCCTAGCCTAAGAGGGGGAGGGGGTGAATTAGGCACTAATAAAAACTTAGACCTATGGCTCCAACTAGTTTGCACAAAACTTAAACTAAAACATGCTATCTAGATGTGCAACTAGGTTGTTCTAGTGTGAAACCCCTATCCCAAAAGAGTTTAGCAACCTATAGCCTTTTCTATCAAGAAACTATTCTATGAAAGTAAAGGCACACAAATTGCTAGTATGTAATGCGGAAGCTTAAAGAGCGGGATAGGAGATAGCAAACTCTTGACGCGGGTGTTTATCCTGTGGTTCGGTTAGCCACAAAGGCACACCTACATCCGCGTTGTTGTAGCACTCACTAAGAGTATTGCTACTCGGTCACCAAGTCTCTTCCGTGAACACAATCACGGTCACCTTGGCCCCGGGTTCCACTAAGGAGCTTCTCCACAAAGGATGGGGGTCTCCACGTCCCCTGCACAAAGATGTCGTCGCCGCTCCACACCAAGTCGGAGGGTCGATGACGTTGCCGGCGAGCTTCACGCTCCAAGGTACCGGCGCACCAAGCTCTTGTTTTGGTTCGCTAATGAACCACAGCACAAAGGCTTGAAGCCTTGCAATCTCACTCACTAAGAGCTAATACTTTACACAACACTCTCAAAGTGTGCTAAGGGATAAGGATATGATCTTGATGCTTTTGTATGGCTTGGAGATGTTCTTGGGTGTGTGTGGGATGTCCAGCAACTCCAGCAATCTTCAAATGGCCGGGGTGAGGCGTATATATAGGCCACCAAGTCTTATAGCCGTTGCTCCAACGGTTAGCTGAAAATTTGTGTATCACCGGAAGAACCGATGCCTCTGGCTGAGGTAGCATCGGTTCTTCCGGTTACTCATAACCCGAAGTAGCCATTGAACTTCTGACAGCTGACGCGGTGATCACCGGTTGAACCGATGCTTTGTACCGATGCATCACCGGTTCATCCGGTGCTTAAGAATCTTCTCCTGGGCGCTGACGTCATTGCACCGACAAAATACTCTGATGCACCGTCGGTTCAACCGGTGCTGAAGAAACTTCTCCTGGGCACTTGACATCGTCTCTGGAACATAGGACACCCAATGCACCGATGCCCCATTTTGACCCGTCGGTTCATCCGGTGCCCATAAGCTGACTTGGCTTTGATTCCCTTCTGCCATGGCGTCGGTTCTTCCGACAACCATCGGATGCGGAACCCCCGTAGGGGCGGCCCTTCAGGCCTTGCTATGCCTATCTTCTCTTTCTCTTTGTCATCACTTGAACCTAAAAGCCTGAGAATGGTCATCTTAACAATCATGTTAGTCCAAGTGTTGTGTTATCATTCGATCACCAAAATCACTCGAAATGGCATAAATAGTACCATATTCGTTACAGGCGAGCGGAGGCGGCGCGTGCGGCGAGATGCGGTTCGCGGCGCCGCGTGGTGCGTGGCGGCGGCCCCTCCTGCTCCCGCCCACGTGCTCCATCCCCCGCCTCCGGCCGATCCGGCAGCGAAAAAGCGAAACGGGCACCGACGTACCAGGTGGCCGCGGTGGAAGGAACAGCGAGAGGAGGGCGGAGGCGAGGCCGAGGCTAGGGATGAAAACAAAAATGGCAGTTATCGATTTTCAATGATTGTTTTGGATATTTTATTAACTTTTAAAGCTAAACGAAAATAACAATAATTATCAAAAAATGAAAACGAAAATGGTATAAAATATGAAAATAAAATTGAAAGTGATTTGAGCACCTTCCAATCATTTTCAAGAAATATCATATTTTTCAAAGATTCTAACAAATTTTACCAATAGAAATACCGTATTCACGTACAATACCAGCACACCCTGTTATCTATATTTTTAGAATGTCATGGCTATATTTTTAGAGAGTCATGACTCGTTATCCTAACCCTAAATCACAACATAACCACGTGAATTCATAGGACTATGTATAGTTTTATGGATGACGAGATTAATGTTAATATTTTAGTATTATGAAATAAGATACATGTCGTTGATGGACTAATACTTGGACTAATATCTTAACAATTAGTACTTGTGTATAAAATATGTCAAATCATATGGTCAGTGTTGTGCTCTATGAGTTGACATATTTATTTTTTTCAAAATATCATTTCGATGGGTTTCGATCATTTTTTATGTGTCCTCGACCGTATATTTTCGTTTCCGAAATTACCGCATTACCGATGTCGTTTTCATTTCTGATGAAAAAAATGTGAAAGTGAAAGTGGTGGAGCTTTTCGCCGATCGTTTCCAACCATTTTCATCCCTAGACCGAGAACGCGGGATAGTGCCTCCTCCGCTCCCCTAGCGGCGGAGCGGTTATGCGCGGACGGGTAAGCAACCATCTGGTGAGAAAAAAAAAAGTTTGTTTGGCAACATTCTCTAGTATGCAATTTGTATGGGTCTATCCTCCCTCAACCCTGACACGCAGGTCCAGCGTGAGGGGTACCGTGGGCCCGTCCCGATGCAAAAGATTTTCAATTATTTTTTATCTATATATAGTATAGATCCGAACTAAATCTACAATTTTAGTAGGAGGCCACAAGCAACCAGAATAGGAATAGAACTTTTTGTCCTCCCCTTCCTTCTTTACTCAGAGTCCGATTGTTCAATGACATATAGTAACAATAACGGTAACTCATAATGTTTGCCTTGGCACAATTATATACCCGTAGAATGGTAATTAAGAAATATGTTTTTTACTTTCACGAAATTACTTGGAAAATAAGACTAGAGAACTAAAATGAAAAACTTAAAAAAGAAAATAAGAATAAGAATAACTAGGGCTCGCTTATCACCCCGTCTGGTTGTATACAAAAACGTTGCGAAAGTGGTTATCACAGTCGGTTCAACATTTCAACTTTCAATGCCAGTTCCAACAGCCACTAGGATCAACTACATAATTACAAACCGGTAAGTCTATCACCACCAATATAAGCTCCAATGATAGTTGGTTTGCAAGCAAATTAAAGAATATATGTGTAGTAGTGTGCTAGGCTGGCGTGGTTACTGAATACCACTATTGATGATAAAAGTGGCATTAGGTCAGTCTCAGTGCAAGTTTCATGGACACAGTTATCTAGACTGAGAACTAGGTAACTGTGCCAGATGAGTTTCATGGTAGTGAAACTCTTCTCACATCCTATGAAACTCTATCATTCTCTCTTCTTGCCATGCTAGCAAAAGTGATGGTATTTAATATCATAAAACTCTCTATGAAACTTCCATTTAGACTGGCATTATCTGACACCAGGTGGCTTTGTCCGTATACGGACATTACGGCAGCACTAGCTTCCAATGAAATTTTTAATTCCCACGAGCAGGAGGAATCTTTAGCAAAGCAAACCACCAATATACCGGAAATGACTTGTCGTCATGACTCGTGAGCAGATGAGATTCGGCCCGTTTGCCCGGCGAAATATGCTCTTGCGAGGTCATTGTCGTTTATGTTAGACGTTGAATATATACAAAAAAAATCTATCTATACTACTATACAATATATCTATACAATACTCGGCTCGGAGGATATGATGCAGGAGTACGGGAGAACGGCGGGCGGGTTGACCTTGCCCTTGTGGGCTCGGCTCGGAGGATGCAGGAGGCGCCATGTCTCCCGTGTGCGGCGGTCACTGCTAGAAAACAGTCACCGCCAGAAAACAGGCCGTATATCCTGGCCAAAGGTAGCAGTTGCTTTTGCAACCGGTACTGATGCGTGAGTACCGGTTGCAAAAGCAGTTGCTATCTTTGGCCAGCGGCGATCAAAGATAAAGGGTTTGGTACCGGGTTAAAGCATTACCCGGTACCAAAATCCCAGTATAGGTATCGGTTAGTGCCACCAACTGGTACCAAAAGAACAAGGAGGAATAGATACCGATTGGTGGCACCAACCGGTGCCTAAAGGGCGGACAATGGCACCGGGTTTTGACATGACCCGGTGCTGCCATGTGCCCACAACAAAGGAACCGGTTGGTAACTTCAACCGGTGCATATGCCTGCTGTTTGGCGCCGGTTGTTGAGCACCAACCGGTGCACTTGAGCCACGCCTATAAATACCCCAACCCCTCCCCCATCCAAGCTGCCGTAAACTCACTGTTCATGGCAGCTGAGTGAGGGGAGGGGAGGCGAATTTTTGTTTTTTTTCAAATAAGGTTAGTTATTTTTTCCATAACTTAGTAATTAGTTTTTAGAAACAGTTATCACTTAATTTAGTTTATACATGTGATAATTATTTTTAGTTGTAGCATTTTATTGTAGTTATATGCGTTATCAATTTATTTGATATGTGAATACTATCAAATTATTGTATTTATATATTTTATCAATTTATTTGATAAGTGAATAGTATTTATTTATTATAGTTATATGCATTATCAATTATATATTTGAATTCCAATGAAATTTTTAATTCCCACGAGCAGGAGGAATCTTTAGCAAAGCAAACCACCAATATACCGGAAATGACTTGTCGTCATGACTCGTGAGCAGATGAGATTCGGCCCGTTTGCCCGGCGAAATATGCTCTTGCGAGGTCCTTGTCGTTTATGTTAGACGTTGAATATATACAAAAAAAATCTATCTATACTACTATACAATATATCTATACAATACTCGGCTCGGAGGATATGATGCAGGAGTACGGGAGAACGGCGGGCGGGTTGACCTTGCCCTTGTGGGCTCGGCTCGGAGGATGCAGGAGGCGCCATGTCTCCCGTGTGCGGGTTGCGGCGGTGTGGGTCGTCGTGGCTCGCAGCCCGCCAACACACCCCGAGGCGCGCTCCCCGTTTGACCTGCTGACATCGGCGCTGACGTCACGCGCCGCGATCCTAGCCTAAACAAGCGTCGCGTCGCGTCGCTGAAATCCAACTCGTGGCTACTCGAGGGCGTCAGGTAGTCGCTACGGAACCGGTAATTCGCGTGTGACTGAGAGTTCGCCGTGCGCAAATTATTAGACACACGACGAAGAAACCCTTTTCTGTGGACCAAATACAAAACACACGACCAAAATAAAGCACATGACGAAAGGAGGCTTCGCCGTGTGCCCTAAGCTAAGCACACGGCAAACCGATTTCTTTGCCGTGTGCCCCAGACCAGCACACGTCAAAGATAGCGCCACGTGGCCCGACGTTCATGGCCGGTCGACGCCGTCATATTTTGCCATGTGCCCCCGTTAGGCACACGGCGAATCAACTCATTGCCGTGTGCCATATCGAGGCACACGGCAAACATAACGCCACGTGGCCCGACGTTCCCGGCCGGTCGACGCCGTCATATTTTGTCGTGTGCCCCCGTTAGACACACGGCGAATCTACCTCTTTGTCGTGTTCCACTACCATGGCACACGGCAAAATAAATAAAATGCTACGAACTTACTAACAATCGAACTTGTGGCTTAGAATTTTATAAATTCCATAAAATCGAAACTTAGTCTGAAAATTATGAAATTTTTCAAGCGGTCATAATATCATGCAAGGAGGCTATAGTAAAATTTTGATTGCATTTCTCATTTTGTTGACAAACGCTGCTTAACAAACTTGAGTTTCTCCAAAAAGATCTATATAGTTTCTAAGATTGTAGTTACGTCTATACGCGTAATGATGTTCAAATTATAATTTGTGTTCCAAATTTTTTCTGTAGACAATAAACCACATGAAGTAGTTCATATTCAATTATGGCAATTTTTTGGACTTGTTTGCCTTTTTTGAATTTTTTAGTAATATTAGAATTTAGGTGAAAATAATGAAATTGAGCTATATATGCATAAAATAATGAAAATAATTCAGAGAAGCATTTCATATGCAATGTTTAGTGAGTTTGGTAATATTTTTCAACATACATTTCATTAAATTTAGTGAAACATGTTTTAAAAACAAATTAGTTGACTACATGAATTAACAGAAATTCATTTTCCAGTCTTTGCCGTGTGTCCAGGTTGTGGCACACGGCGAAGTTTATAGATTTGCCGTGTGCCATGTGGCACACGGCAAAAATGAATTTAAAAAAAACGAAAAAAAATCTTTGCCGTGTGTCCTAGATCGGACACACGGCGAACTCCCGCACACTTAGACAGCTCTCTCACTCTCTGGCTCACTCTCGCTCTCTCTCTCTCTCTCAGCTCTCTCTCACTCTCTCGCTCACTCCCTCACCACCGCCACGCCGGACGCCCCGCCCCACCGCCGCCACTGCACGCCGGCCCGGCCCTGCCCCGCCGGCGCCACCCCGCCCCGCCCCGCAGCGGCCCTGCCCCGGCGCCGCCCAGGCCCGGCGCCCCCCACCCCCCCTACCGCTGCATCGCCGCCCCACCGCACCCCGACGCGGCCTGGTAGCTGCTACGCCGCACTCCGACCCTTTTAAGGTGAATCCTATAAAATCACTTGCTACATTTGGAATATAAAAGAAAGAAGTTTACAATTTGGCTTGCAACTCATATAAGATCCTCATGATTGTTGATAATCAAATTGGCTTCATGCTTGAACTTCTAGGCTTAATATATCCGCAAAGAATCATTAGTTATTACTATATGGATCATGAAATTTAGGATTTCATACATTGATTTCCTCGTGTCATGGTGTAAACATTCTATTTGCCTGACAAACATCCATATGGAGAGTTGTAGCTTCTGATCAAGAGTTATCTGGGTTGAAAGTATTTAAGTATTTAAGTACAAACTACGAAGACAGTTATCTATCGCCACTTTGCTTAGTAACAAGGCAAATACAATTAAAGATGATCAATATAGTGGATGTGATTGAAATATAATTCAAGGATAGTGACTTACAATTTAGGTTTATATCTAAGTTCAATATCAAATTCTTTACTCCTGGGACCATTTGTGAGGCCAGCAAGCTCACGCTACCATTGTCTTTGGATGCTAAATCTAAATGGATTTCATACTGCTTGAGTAAGCATCGGGTGTTAATTTTTTTTGAGTCATACCATTGAAAATTTGACCTATACTTATGTTGTAATTGATGGAATTAGATTGGAACGAGGAGGAGAGAGGAGGACAAGGAAAAGGAGGCCACGTTGCGCACGTCGTCAAGCCCATAGGTGCGCGGCATAAGCAACCTCTCTTTCCGTGTTATGCATAAGCCCATAGGTGAGCGGCATAAGCCCATAGGTCACGTAACTTAGTTGTCTCCCGTTCGAAAGAGATACGGTACGAAATATGCAAATCTTTGCATATCTATATCCGTATCTGTTTCGAATTGTCCACGTCATTTGGATAGCCCAAGGGTGCGTAGATATGGTTAGTTTTCATGATCAACTCCGATCCGTGCCAGAGTTTCGGCATCACCTCCCTGATGTTCTCCGGATACACAATCTCCTTGACAGGACGTGTATTTGGAGAGCAGCGGGGAGGTGCTGTTGAAATTCTGTCTCGGCTAGGAGTGGATCATGGAAACCAACCATATCTACGCATCCTAGGGTGGGATTAGGATCTATCTTCACCTATTAGAGTTTGTTAGACATCGTGTATATGAAATCGATTTTAAAATTCCTCGCTCGTATGTTAAAGGATGGATGACCGTGAGTGGATGTACAAGGGCTGGCAGAGCGACCAAGAGTATATTGAGTTTGCTCTAAAAGTCGATGACTTCTTGAAAAAGGCATTTGATAGAGGACAGAGTAGAATGCCATGTCCATGCAGCAAGTGTCAAAATAGGATACATCAATCACAACTCACTATGGGTAAACACATTATCACAAATGGATTTGTGGAAAACTATACCTGGTGGATGTCCATGGTGAAGCCCATCGTGCGAGAGAAGAGGTCGTCAGACAACGCATCGATGATTATGATGCTGATGCCGGTTGCGTAGACATGTTAGCTGACTTTTATGAAGCACACTTCGAAGAAGGACCTAGAGAGGAACCGCCAGAGCCTAAGGCAAAGCAATATTACGACATGTTGTCTGCGGCACAAAAACCACTTCACGAGCATACCAATGTTTCTCAATTAGATGCTATTGCACGCGTACTGGCCCTTTAGTCTGAGTGTGGCATTAGTCGGGATGGCTTTGACAAAATGTTGACGGTTTATGGTAGTCTGCTTCCGGAAGGACACATTCTTCCAAAGAGCATGTACAAGGCACAAAAACTTCTTCGTAGTCTTAAGATGCCATATGAGAAGATACATGCTTGTCCGAAGGGATGCATGTTGTTTAGGAAAGAACATGCAGACGCAAACTACTGTACAAAATGTAAATCATCTCGGTGGCAGGAGGTAGACTCTGGTGATGGTCAAAACAAACAGCTCAAAATCCCCGTGAAAATCGTATGGTACCTTCCATTCATACCGAGAATCCAATGGCTGTTTATGACCGAGGAGTCAACACAACAGATGAGATGGCACAAAAACGGCAAACGCTACCGTCCTGAGAAGATGATACATCCATCCGATGGCGAAGCATGGAAACATTTTGACAGGCGTCACACAATGAAAGCTCTGGAGGCTCGAAATGTACGTGTTGCATTGGCAACAGATGGATTTAACCCTTATGAAATGACGGCTGCTCCGTACAATTGTTGGCCCGTGTTTGTTATCCCCCTGAACCTCCCCTCAGGAGTTATCTTTCAACGGCTGAATATATTCTTGTCGTTGATAATTCCTGGATATCCCGGGGATAATATGAGTGTGTATATGGAGCCTCTTATTGATGATTTGCTCCATGCTTGGGAGGAAAGTATATGGACATATGACCAAGCTACAAAGACAAACTTCAAAATGCGAGTGTGGTACATGTACTCCCTTCGTGACTTGCCAGCGTATGCGATATTCTGCGGCTGGTGTGTGCACAGGAAGTTCCCTTGCCCAGTATGCAAGGCAGCTATGAGGTTCATCTGGTTGGCGAAGGGTGGCAAGTATTCTTCATTCGACAAGCACCGACGATTCCTCCGACGTGACATCAAGAACTTTACGAAAGGTGTCGTGGTTGATGACCCTCCACCACAGATGATGTCAGGTGCTGCGGTCCATGAGTGGTTACAATCGCTGAGGGTTAAAGAAGGTGGTGGTTTTGTGGGTTATGGTGAAGAATATGCCTGGACTCAGAAGTCGGTCATGTGGAGGCTCCCCTACATGGATGATCTTCTTCTTCCTCATAACATTGATATGATGCACTCGGAAAAGAGTATTGATGAGGCACTCTGGGGTACAATCATGGACATTCTTGATAAAACAAAGGACAATGTTAAGGCCCGAGCGGATCAAGCTAGTTTATGCGATAGACCAAAACTGAATATTCCGCCACCCAAAGATGGTAAGAAATGGAAAAAGCCTCCAGCTGAATTCGTCCTGAAGAAGCACCAAAGGAAAGAAGTACTAGAATGGTTCCAAACTTTAATGTTCCCCGATGGGTATGCAGCGAATCTAAGGAGAGGGGTGAACTTATCTACTATGTGAATCAATGGGCTGAAAAGTCATGACTACCACATATGGATTTAGCGGCTTCTGTCGGTGATGGTTCGAGGCTATCTCCCTGATGTGCTAGTGGAGTTAAGCAATTTCTTCCGCCAGCTATGTGCTAAGAAGTTGTCTCGGACTGTGGTTAAACAAATGGAAAAATTGGCCCCTGTCTTGCTTTGTAAGTTGGAGAAATCTTTCCACCCGGCTTCTTCAATCCGATGCAGCATATGATTTTGCACCTCCCATATGAGGCACGGATGGGGGGCCTATTCAGGGCCATTGGTGCTACTCAATTGAGAGACAACAAAAGTGTCACACCCAGTTTTAAGGACAAAACCGAATGCATAACTATATGTATGCCAGGATAAAGTTTCATACATATAGTGACGTTATAAGTGAATAATCAGTAACAGTATCACGAAAAAGAGAAAAACAACAATTATAAGGACTATCAGAGTTATACATCTTATCCTGGAAACGAAGGCTTCAAACTTCACAGGCAATCGACTGGGGGTTGCGTACGCCTAGAACTCAGCAACATCTTCAATAAACTTCACCACAACTTTCTCCTTCTGAGCAGCAGTAAGCAAGGGTGAGTACACTTATGGTTGGTACTCAGCAAGGCCACAAGAAATAACCAGAAAATGATTTAATTCCATCTTTAAGTTTAATTAAGCATGTGAGGGTCCAAGCCACTCTTGACCGTGAGCACGGCTGACATATCAGTTTTACACTTTGCAGAGGTTGTACACTTTCACCACAATTCGCGTAAAAGTTCCAAAGATCTTTGAACCCAACCACGCATATGTGCTGATCAGGCACAATACCACACTTCTGAGGTGTGATTGCATAGGGATGCTACGAGGCCTTTAAAAAGATTCCCTAACCTATGACAATCCGCTAAGGTTTGAAGCCAAAGTGGTCATAACACTGTCCTAATGAGGTGGTACCTTGCCAAAGAACTATTAAACAATACCAATTGCCCCAAGAGGACCGAGCTATACCCCATCGATGCATCCCCTCTTGCCCTTTCGGTAAGACTGTCATAAGCTAGAGTCTCTAATTAATCAGACAAGACCAGAGCCATGTAGTATTGTGGTTGTACTGTTTTCTTGGGTGGTTCTCCATGTTCCAATTAAATCATAATACTCTCATAAATAAGCATAGATAGAAGGATGGTTAGGGTCACTTGACTTGCTCCAACAAAAATCTACTCTTACTGCCCCTTAGTTTTTGCTCACTTGGAACTCATGATCTTCAATCTTCAAACAACGATCCTTCTACTCGGAGCAATCTTCAGGCAAACATACAGAGCAAACAAAATAGATCTAAGAACAATACATCAAAACAAAAGAAAGGCTTTAAAAAAGTGTACTAAATGATAGGGATCGCTGCTACGGTCACGAGAGTGCAAGAAACACAGAAAACGGAGCTAGAACAGCAAATCTATGGGATAAACGGTGCTTCAAGGATCTAGTCGCGATTAACTATAGACGTGAAGGGCTAGCAAAAAGGATTTGCGAGACACAATAAAGTGTGTTCACAAAGGATAACAAGGTGATAAAGCTATTGCACACGTCACAAGGATCACGTGAGCGCAAGAATTGATGAAAACGGAACTAAAACAAAGAAGTTATAGCTAAAACAAGATTATAGGGGCTTATTCGTAAGAATTTTGGAAAGAACAGGGGCTCTGGGCGAAGAAACTGAGGACAAAAACATAAATAAACCCTAAACTCGGGGGCTAGCGTGCAAAACTCCAACTCCTGGACGGCGGGTTCTATTTTAGAAAAGTCTAGGGGTCAAAACATAAAATAAAGGGCTGTTTTGTAATTACTTTTGAACTGGAGAGGACCGCGGGTTGATTTCCTAGAAACTGGGGGTTTCTTTGTAAAACTTACTATGGTTGACCGGTATCTTGAGATTTGACTCGGGTCAGATCGGTTTTGGGCCATTGGATCAAAATCCTGCGGCTTGGGTCGGCTCAGGCGGTGCGTGCGGCACTGGGAGTCGCCGGCGGCGAAGCAGGGCGGTGAGTCGCCGGCGTAGGCCGTAAATGGCTGTCTGGGGCTCGATTTCGAGCGCGGCTTGCACGGGGAGGATGAGCGTGACTCCGCTAACTCATTTGGGCGCTCGGGAAGGCGACATGGGGGCCGGAACAGGGCTCTTGGTAGCGGACAGCGGAGCAAAAACTCCGGCGAGCTATTGCAGTGGCGAGAGGACATGAGAGAGAGGGAAAAATGAGCGAAGCGAGGCTTTGCCACATGGCAGAGCTTCAGGGACGCTCTAATGTCGAGTAGAGGCGGCGGAGTGGCGGAGTAGAGCCCGAGCTCGGCGGCTCTAATGGCGACAGCGGGGCTAGGGTTTGAGGGCAGAAGCAGAGCGAACTCGATGGGGGGTTCAAGAGGGGTCGAGCGGCCGCTACTTATAGGGCGGGCGGGAGCCACCTTGGCGTGTTCACCTTGGTGTGATCTGCAGAGTCCGTGCCAGACCTGGGGTAGGGGAAAGCCCCGACGGGTGAGCCCCGCGTGGCAGAGAGAGAAAGAGGAAGGAGGGTGAGATGACGGGCTGGGCCGAAGGAAAGGGAAACGAACTGGCGGAAAGGTTTTGGGCCGCAGAGAAGAAAAGGAAAAGGAGGGAGAGGGAGAAAGAGACTTGGGCCGGTTTCTAGGTTGGGCTGAAAGAGAAAAAGGGGAGCGAGAAAGGTTTTGCATTTTCTTTTGAAATAGATCCAAACATGTTCAATTCAAATTTAAATTCTAGAAAATTTAAACTCGAGTTGAACAAGCAATAAAACAATGCATTTCAGCATGAATGCAACACAAACAAAACAACCTCATTTAATTTTGAAGAGAAACCATTATATTTTTTTGTACTAAATTCTCTGTGAAGAAAATAAATGTTGGGGAAATTTTAAAATTATGATAAAATTGTTGTTTTATTTTTAATTTTAATCACATCCTAAAATTCAAAAATTTCAGGGTGTGACAAAAAGATCCTTCGAACCAAATGTAAAAATAAATACAAAATAGAAGCTTCCATTGCAGAAGCATACATTCTGGATGAGGTCTCCAACTACACAACAAAATACTATGGTGAAACCCTTCCAAGCGTGCATAATCCACCCACTCGTTACAATGAAGGCGAAAATGAAACGAACATCAGCCTCTTCAAAGGCTAACTTGGAAGTGCAAGTGGTGCGACTCCTAAGGCCTTGCTCAATGAAGAGTTGCGCACTATCATGATGTATGTGTTGACGAACCTAGTGGAAGTCGAGCCGTACATACAGTAAATTCTCAACAAACTATTTCCTCGAGTATTAACTATTCTGCATCCAACCCCTTTACCTCTCGATTATATAGGGAATTTACTCAATAATTCTAGAGTCGCCGAAGAGTTCCAACCCCGCAGGAAGTTGACACCCTTCTTAAGTACGGTATCACCTTACGATCGCCTTAAGAGTTCCAACTAACGATCGCCTTACGAGTTGGGACGTTGTGTACAAGGTATCACCACATGGTAAAGTACCTATTCCAAACAATGAGGATTACAACATAGACCCAAACACATATGATGGGGAGTTCTTTCAAGAAGATGGGCTTGAAGGGCATTTTGAGATAGACTTAACTGGAATGATCGAAATGGAAGTATACGATGATGAAATGGTTGATGATGAGGACGCTGGTGAGGAGGTTCGTAATGTGAAGGACCTAGAATTACTTGAGAGATTACAATTAGGCGATGACAATGAGGATGAAATTCCACCTTTAGAGCACGGACTTGAACTTCTTGACTTGCGTGATAGTGATGATGAGACATATGATCCAGCTAATCCAGATGAAGATGATTATTTCTAATACATGTATGATCCGTACTAATTGATTTATTAATGTTACTTTTTAATTATGTCGCATTTATTTTCTTTCTCTTTATAAGATCGTTTTGTATATATGTGCTGATTGGTTTACTATTATTAATTGCAGGTGATTGAAGAAAAATGCCGGGCGGCGGACTTCAACGATCGGTCGCCTCACTGTACAGAAGAATGATGCCACACTCGAATGCTGGTGAGGGCTCCGATAGGAGTTCCGGGTTGGGGCGAGGCAAGGGTCGAGGGAAGGGTGGACCCAAGAGGGGTCGAGGGAAGGGTGGAGGCAGAAGGCGTCGAGAGCCTTCGCCTATACCGCCGTCTCAGGAGGAGGAGGAGGAGGAGGAGGAGGAGGAGGTGGTGGAGCCTACCCAGGAGCAGGAGCAGGAGTGGCAGGCGGACGCGCAGGAGGAGGGGGGTCATCTAGTGCTGAGGAGGAGGACACAGCCGAGGATACCTCTACGCCGGTTGTCTGGTTGCGAGGTCCCTCGCGACTCCCAAATAGGCCGATACATGTTGCCTTGCGCCCGCTGATTCGACCGTGCGGGGATATGTAAGTAATTTGACATGTTATTACTACCTTTTCATTTCCTAACTCGAAAATCACGGTACAAACTAATATTTTCTCTTAATCACTTTTGCATGAGTTGGACTGTCCTCAGTGGCGGTGCTCACAAACGCAAGGTCAACAGCATCCTGGGTCTTTTGTGCAGGGAGCACTTCCCAGGCCTGGTCCACTATCAAGGACGGTACGAGCCTGCCTGGACGTGGGACCGCTACATCGCCGCCAACAACGATCAGTTGGATCGGAGCGGCAGAGCCTTTGAGAACAAGGCGGAGCGGGTAAAGGGCGAGCTCTGGGTGTGTTTTTCCCACCAAAAAATGGTGAATACATCACATTCATTCAACATTTTTTCAATGATGACATGATCCATCGTCTTTATATGCAGGATTTTTATAGGTGTGATGAGGGATACAAGGAGCGGGCGGCGATTGTGGCTCACAATCAATGCGTTAAACTCATCAAGGACATGCATTATGAGGCGCAAGTCCAGTGCGTCATCAACTTTTGTGCACTTTTCCTAAAGCAGAAGATCGGGAAGCCTGAGGCGAGAGAGTTGAAGCTGACCCGAGAGCAATACTTACAGGTAAGTTTAAATTTATTATAAGATTAAGAACATCGTTAAATATCTCTCTTCTTACATGTCATGCATTTGATCACGTGTAGGTACCTGCGTGGTGGTGTCGTAATGATACCGTGTGTTGGGAGCACATAGTGGACAAGTGGTTCGACCCGGAGTGGCAGGAGAAGCACGACGCTGGCCGTCAGCGGCGATTGCTGATGCCAGGTCCAGCGCACCATCAAGGCAGCCTCAACAACGACGAGTACAGGGCTAGATGGGTACACACTACACAGACTCATTTCTCTAATCTAACGTTCAATTCAGCATAATTTGTAATCAACTTCTTCCTTTTTCGCAGTCATCCTCACATGAAGGCCAGGAGTGCACCCCGTTCGTGGGATGGGCTCTGGCCTGCAAGGGCAAGGCGACATCCAACGTCACCTACAATCCTGACGACCTGCCCTCGGCGTACAGCAACCGGTCCGTCCACAGTCGTATCCAGGCGTACACAGAGATGGGAATACAGGTCCATGGGCCAGACTGGGATCCGAGGACCCAGCCCCTTGATGGAGAAGTCATTATGAGAGTGGGAGGAGGCAAGAAACATGGGCGCTACTATATTGGCGACGGCCTTGTAGACACGGCCAGCACTCCCACCCTCTCCCAGATTCGAGCGAAGAGCACGGCCAATAGCCCGGCCATACGCCCACGGCTGTCCGCGTCGCGGCTCCAAGTGCAGAAACTTCATGTTATTTCTTATTTATTCATAGTTCGTTCGTTTTATACATATATTTGCTTTACATTGTAACATTGTCATGAAATATTGTAGGACCAAATGCTAGCGCAACAGGCGGCGTACGAGGCGGCGCTGGCCGAAGAGAGGAGGATATGACAAGAGAATGAGCAGAAGCAGGCGGCCGAGATGGCCCAGATGTACAACTATATTCGAAGTCTTTCTGTCCAAATGGGTAATCCCATCCCAGCCATGCAAGTCCCTGTGGCTTCTGCTCCTACTACTCCTCCGGTGAGTATCTTGAAAACCCTTTAGTTTCTTTTGAAGTATTAGATACTTAAAGAACTTTAGACTTAGAGATTGTGACTTACATTACTCACTTAACGATTTAGGGGACCTACATATTTAGACTTGCTTAGATTTACTGTTTTACATTTTTTGCAGAATCTATCGGCGGCATCGAATACGCCAGAATTGTCGCCGGGCATCTCACCGACGCTATCCCCACAGCAGTTGTTCCCACCTCAGCTCGGCGTCCCACCACCGTTCGACGACCCACCGCAGCCATAAACTTGTTTATCTGTGCACTTATGGACTTGTAAACTTTGCATCGGACTTGTGGATTTGCATTGAACTTTTAAACTTTCTATTGCACTTGTGGATTTGCATTGGACTTGTACTTTGTATTGAACTTGTGAATTAGCAGCTTTGTATTGCACTTATGATGTTTGTTGTCATATATAATGACTTGCATGTTGTTTGTGAAATATGTATTGATATATGTTGGAGTGGGGTCCTTTAAAACTAAAAAAACAAAAAAAACAGGGTTTCTTCGGTCACTTTGCCGTGTGCCGTGGCCATGGCACACGGCAAAGTCAAGACTCAAAGTGACCATACTTCGCCGTATGCCCGAGGAGCGGCACACGGCGAAACCGCGAGCTTTGTCGTGTGTCCGCTGTCTCGACACATGGCGAAGCCTCGAGCTTTGTCGTGCGCCTTCTGTCCCGGCACACGGCGAAGTCTGGAGCTTCACCGTGTGTCCACGGCGCCGGTACACAGCGAAGAGCCGCCGACGCAGTCAACTGGCCGTGACAGCGTCTGCTCGCTTTTTTTCGCCGTGTGTCTATATATACACACGGCAAATAGTTTTGCTGTGTGTCCGACTTTTGGCACACGGCAAACACGGTCTTTGCCGTCCACGTGGCTGCCGTCGGCGGTTCGCCGTCGGCCACCGACGGCGAAGAGTTCGCCGTGTGCTTGGGAGGCTTCACCGTGTGCCGGTAGTGAGTGTACTGTCACCAGCATGCGGGCCCGCTGCTGGATTTTGCTGCTCAGCCAGAGTCAATGGAATGGACACGCCCCCCATTTTGCAACAGAGGTTGGGCAGGCTTTCTTGGCTACTGCCACCAACGGAGTTCCCATAAATACCCTTGCGAAGTTGGCGCAGGGAGCCGTAGGAACTAGGAAGCCGCCGCCCCAAAGGCAGGCGCGCGCACCTACACACACACCCAACCCAACCGCGAGGAATGGACGCCGCGGCAGCTCCGGGAGGCAGGGATGGCGAGGAGAAGAAGGAAGGAGCAGAGAAGAAGGGGAGCGGCGGCGGCGACGCCGGCGTCAAGAGGGTGTCGTTCACGGGGCTGTTCCGGTACGCCGACGGCACGGACGTCCTGCTGATGCTCCTCGGCACGGTGGGGGCGCTGGCCAACGGCGTCACGCAGCCCATCATGACGGTCATCTTCGGCCAGGTCATCAACGCCTTCGGTGGCGCCGTCGCCGTGGACGACGTCCTCCAACGCGTCAACAAGGTGAGCTAGCCGGAGCACCTCCGCCGCGCGCTACCTAGCTCGATCAGTGCTTGCCATTCTCCGTAACACAGGTCGCAGCCGCGCTGATGTCGAGTCCGGTCTCATGGCGGTCTGATCTGATCGAGATAAAAAGCTCTGTTCAATCCTGGCGTTTGTGCTTATACCGCCCCGGGAGAACGGCGGGGCGCGTATCTTGACTTTTGGCGCCATTAGCTCTCATGGTTTTTGTTCTCTATTCATCTATTTGTTCTCTATTCATCTATTAACTTCTTTCAAACATCTGTTAACTTCTTTCAAAACTTTCTGTCCTTTTCTTGTTCTTGAATCTTGAGCTAGATGGAATGACACTTCTTTAGAATTCAAAATGATTCCAGGACCCGTGTTTTGACAGGAACTTAATTAGTGATGTCCAATATCGACATGATGTCTTTTAATTCAACTGCAGAAAATGCTTTGCGTGCAAAATATTGCACTGCTCTTTCTCTATTCATGAAGTAAATTGTTCTCATCTGATCGGCTATGAGTTTGAACTAAGTTTTAGTATTTTCAGACCAAGGGATCAAACTTGCCACGTTTAAAAGCATGAAACAGAGTCTTCCGGGTTACTAGCTTAGTAAAACACCGTCAAATTTGTCGGCTGCATGTTCTTTGCCAGCAATTTTTTTATGGTTCCTGAATAAAATAAAATTATGGCCAAACTTTGATAAAATACTTAACTAAATTCATTTCCTTACATTATTTTTTTTGAGACACGAGTACATTTCTCACCCCTTCTGCTCCACCTTACTTTCTTTTCAGGCAGTTCTGAATTTTGTCTACCTGGGCATTGCAACAGCTATTGTTTCCTTTCTCCGTAAGTACTACGAGTAGACTTTGTTACCACTTTCAATCTTCATGTCCGCATCACAAGCTGTCGTTGCTACTGCTAACGATGGCCATCGATAGTAAAAGAGAATCTTGCATCACGTACAATGATAATAAGAGATGATAAGCTTAACAAAAAGGAAACTTGCCGTATATACCAGCTCGTGCTCATACCAATGTTTCAACTTTCAAACATGCAAGTTGCCATCACAGAGCAGAGTCCAACTTTCACTTTGTTATATACTTTCAAAGAAGGGTATAGAAAGTTTGTGCTTAGCAGTTCATAATAGTAGTTACATAACCAACGTGTTTTGAACTTCCACGGAAAGAGATACAAGAAAATTGTATGATTAAAACATTGCTTCATCAGCAAACAATCTGAAACAGAGTTCTACTACTTGTTAAAGGCATTTATATGGTGTTTTGCTTCATCAGCCAACACTGTTTCATCCATTGCGTTGTTTGTGCAGAGGTGTCATGCTGGACAATGACAGGAGAAAGACAGGCAACACGCATTCGATCTCTGTACCTCAAATCTGTCTTGAGGCAAGAAATAGCATTCTTTGATGTAGAAATGACAACTGGGCAAATTGTTTCAAGGATGTCTGGCGATACCGTGTTGGTTCAGGATGCCATTGGTGAGAAGGTAATAGGTCCCCGCTATGAAAATGAAGACTGCAAAATAAAACTTTCTGTATCGAAACTTCCATAATCTAACTCTTACAAAACTCTTCAGGTCGGCAAGTTCCAACAACTTATTGCTACCTTTGTAGGTGGCTTTGTAATAGCATTCGTAAAAGGATGGATTTTATCTCTTGTCATGTTAGCTTGCATACCTCCCATTGTCGTTGCTGGAGGAGTTGTCTCAAAAATGCTCTCTAGAATCTCTAGCAAGGGGCAAACATCATACGACGATGCAGGGAATGTAGTTGAACAGACGCTTGGGAACATTAAAACAGTGAGTTCAATGCACTAAGAGATTGAAATGTGACAAGTACAACAGAAATATCTACATTTTCAATGTGGCATGCACTCACCAGTTTTCTTGTGGCTACATCTGCAAAACAGGTGGTCTCCTTCAATGGTGAGAAGCAGGCTATTGCAACCTACAATAAACTCATACACAAGGCATATAAGGCAGCTGTTGAGGAAGGAATTACAAATGGTTTTGGCATGGGTTCTGTTTTCTTTATATTTTTCTCAAGCTATGGATTAGCCATATGGTGCGGCGGCAAGTTGATTCTTAGCAGAGGTTACTCTGGAGGAGACGTCATCAACATTTTGTTTGCTATAATGATTGGGGCAGCGTGAGTTTCTTTAAATCAAGATAAAGGAATTCTGACGATGATCCATGTTGCATGACTGGTGGTGTTGATTTCCAACTTTCTGTGCAGGTCTTTAGGTAATGCAACACCCTGCATGGCAGCCTTTGCAGAAGGACAATCTGCAGCATACAGATTGTTCGCAACAATCAAGAGGAAACCAGAAATTGACCCTGATGACCCAACTGGTAAGCAGTTAGAAGACGTCAAGGGTGATGTTGACCTAAAGAACGTGTACTTCAGCTACCCAGCAAGACCAGAGCAACTAATATTTGATGGATTCTCATTACATGTGTCTAGCGGCACTACAATGGCTATAGTTGGGGAGAGTGGAAGTGGCAAATCAACTGTGATAAGTCTTGTAGAGAGATTCTATGATCCACAGGCTGGTGAGGTTTTAATTGATGGGATTAACATTAAGAGTTTGCGACTTGATTGGATAAGAGGGAAGATCGGTCTTGTTAACCAAGAGCCATTGCTCTTTATGACATCTATCAAAGATAATATATCATATGGCAACGACGATGCAACAATTGAAGATATCAAAAGAGCAGCTCAGCTTGCTAATGCAGCAAATTTCATTGATAAATTGCCCAACGTATGCCACAAATCCAATGAATTAACTTCTATATATCATATACCTTATATTGTTAGCTCAGTGCTAATATCTTTTTGTTTCTCTCATATCAGGGCTATGACACAATGGTTGGCCAACGTGGTGCTCAGCTCTCTGGGGGCCAAAAGCAAAGGATCGCTATTGCAAGAGCAATAATTAAAGACCCCAGAATTCTTTTGTTAGATGAGGCGACTAGTGCATTGGATGTGGAGTCAGAGCGGATTGTCCAGGAAGCGCTTAATAGGATCATGGTGAATAAAACAACACTAGTGGTTGCACATCGTCTGAGTACTGTGTGGAATGCTGATTGCATATCAGTTGTTCAACAAGGGAAAATAGTCGAACAAGGTCAGGATCCCTTCCATTGATCATAGTTCATTTGCATTCAATGCATGCACACCATGTTTCAACTAAGCTATCAATTCCTTGCATCAACAAATATTTCACAGGTCCCCATGACGAATTGATAATGAATTCTGATGGTGCTTATTCTCAACTTATTCGTCTGCAAGAAAGCCAAGAAGAGGAAGATAAAAAATTAGATCAGCGCATGTCTGATCCAAGGTCTAAAAGTAGAAGCCTCTCACTGAAGCGATCAATAAGCAGAGGTTCTTTAGGAAACAGTAGTCGCCATTCTTTGTCGCTCCCATTTGGTATGCCTGGTTCAGTTGAGTTGCTTGAAGGAAATGATGCAAACAGGGGGAATCAGAAAGAGCAGGCTGATGATAGTGAGCCCCCTAAGAAAGCTCCTATGGGACGGCTAGCTGGTCTAAACAAGCCAGAGCTACCGATTCTTTTGTTAGGAGCACTAGCAGCTGGAGTTCATGGAACGCTTTTTCCAATGTTCGGTCTAATGCTTTCTAATGCCATCAAAACTTTCTATGAGTCACCTCATGAACTAAGAAAGCATTCAAGCTTTTGGGGTTCGATGTGTGTTGTGTTGGGTATTATATCGATAGTATCAGTACCAGTGGAGTATTTCTTATTTGGAGTAGCCGGGGGAAAGCTTATCGAGCGTATTCGTGCCTTGTCATTTCGGAGCATTGTGCACCAAGAAGTTGCTTGGTTTGATGATCCCAAAAACTCCAGGTTAACTACCATCATTGTGTTTAATGTATTATTTTCTTTATTTCTACTCAAGGTATTTCAAAATTGGTGTATTAATGGTCAAATTGTATCTTACAGTGGAGCGCTTGGTGCAAAGTTGTCAGTTGACGCTTTGAATGTCCGACAATTAGTGGGTGATAACTTGGCCTTGTTGACTCAGGTCACCTCAACACTAATCACTGGATTTGTCATTGCTTTTGTGGCAGACTGGAAGCTCACATTGATCATCCTCTGTGCAATGCCACTATCGGGTGCTCAAGGTTATGCACAAGTAAAGTTCTTGAAGGGCTTCAGTCAAGATGCCAAGGTAATATATGTAAAAAAAAGCCTTCCGGTTGTTCTTGTCATTTTGCAAAATATGAAATAACAACTGATCTTGGTGTTTCTTTAAAAAAAATCAGGCCAATACTTGAACCCATAAATTTATGACATATCATTGATGTTTTTGAATTACATAAGAACTAGGCGTATAGCCCGCACATTTGCGCGGCTAGTATTGAAAATTCAAAAATTTGCATATCGTTGTATCCTTACTTAAAGATTATACTATTTTTTTACCATACATCATCATGTTCATTATCGTAAATTATTTCTTATTGTTGATTAAAACAATTCAACTATGATCTACCTATAATAACAATTTGATTTGTTGAGCTTTAATAATATTATGCAGATAATTATTCTTATTTTCATTTTATTTTGATTGATTGTTGTTAGTTTTAGTTTTTATTAATAGTATATATTTGTAACTGATCCATAGCTAAATGGTATTTTATATTTAATTTTTTATAATGGTATTGGTGGGTGATTTTTAATTAGGCACAGGGGTATTTTAGGCTAATTTTTATCGTAATGGCGGTGGTGGGTAATTTTTATTTTTTTATTTTTCTTCGATTAACGTGAGAATTTCTAGGCCTTGAGAGCGAACGTGGAGGCTCCGTTTGTTGGTCAAATAATAAGATAATAGATAATGATCCCCTAGATATTATTTTTTCAATACATGCTAAAAGACAACGTATTTTTGTTTCTATAGATGTTGTATGAAGATGCAAATCAAGTGGCTACGGATGCAATCAGTAGTATCAGGACTGTAGCTTCTTTTTGTGCTAAGAAAAGAGTCATGACAATCTATGATCATAAATGTGAAGCTTCAAAGAATCAAGGGGTCAGAACAGGAATGGTTGGTGGCCTTGGTTTTGGTTTCTCATACATGATGATGTACCTTACATATGGTCTATGTTTCTATGTTGGAGGGCAATTCATACGTCATAACAAATCTAGTTTTGGAGACATTTTTAAGGTTAGAAAATGCATCATGTCAATAGTATTTTTTTTTCCCTTCAACTTCTTATTGAAGATTTGAGTTTAACACATGTATGCAGGTTTTCTTTGCACTGATGATGGCAACAATTGGCATATCTCAAACAAGTGCATTGGCTTCTGATTCTACAAAGGCAATGGATTCATCTATCTCCATATTTGCTTTATTGGACCGAAAGTCAAAAATCGATTCAAGCAGTGATGAAGGTTTGACATTAGATGAGGTCATGGGTGACATCGACTTCCAACATGTTAGCTTCAAGTATCCAAGCCGTCCGGATGTTCAAATCTTCAGTGATTTTACCCTGCGCGTTCCCTCTGGAAAGGTTAACCTGACATCTCTCTGCAATCCCATGTCTTGTAACAGTGATATAATCAGCTGCTTACTCGGTTACTCTTTGAACCTTGATGGTTTTATACAGACTGTAGCACTTGTCGGAGAGAGTGGCAGTGGAAAATCAACAGTAATTTCTTTGCTGGAACGATTCTACAATCCTGACTCTGGTACAATCTCATTGGATGGGGTAGAAATCAAGAGCCTAAAAGTCAATTGGCTAAGGGACCAAATGGGGCTGGTGGGCCAAGAGCCTGTGCTCTTCAACGACACAATCCGCGCCAACATAGCATACGGGAAGCATGGGGAGATCATTGAGGAGGAGCTCATCAAGGTCGCAAAAGCGGCCAATGCGCATGAGTTCATATCAAGCCTTCCCCAGGGGTATGACACTACCGTTGGAGAGAGAGGGGTTCAGCTATCCGGTGGCCAGAAGCAGCGAGTGGCCATTGCACGGGCAATACTAAAAGATCCTAGGATTCTTCTTCTTGATGAGGCAACAAGCGCCTTGGATACTGAGTCTGAGCGCATTGTGCAAGATGCCTTGGATAATGCTGTGATTGGGAGGACCACAATTATTGTGGCACACCGCCTCTCGACGATCAAAAGTGCGGATATTATTGCAGTTCTCAAGGATGGTGTGATAGTGGAGAAAGGAAGACATGATACATTGATGAACATCGAAGATGGTTTCTATGCTTCACTAGTTGAACTTCGTTCAGCTTCATCGTAGTATCTAGGTTAAGAATTTTGTTCTGATCGCTAGGCATTGTACATCTTCCTTGATTCTTCTCTGCATGGGCGACGCCACAGTCATTTTTCCTAGTGCAGGTGCACCAGGATCTGAGTGAAGATTTAAAGCTAATTAGTGGAGCAATTACTTGATGATTATAGAGTTGCTAGGAACATGATAAGGAGGTGCACCGGGGTTCTCTTTCATCTTGCCTCACCCCCTGCTTCTCTGTTTTTATAGTTCTTGTGTGCTTATGGGTTTATAGAAGAATTTCGAGGATAAGCTTCTCTTTGCATCACTGTAAGCATATGGTTGACATTTTGAACGGTGGACTTCTTGTAGATACGAAAAGTAGTGGCATTGTCAATATCAACTACTGATCCCGAAATACAAGGGACTACTTTCCTGTTTGTGTGTGTGTGTGTGTGTGTGTGTGTGTGTGTGTGTGTGTGTGTGTGTGTGTGTGTGTGTGTGTGTGTGTGTGTGTGTGTGTGTGTGGAGCGGGGGTGTAATTTGGATCCTGATCCTTGTGATTTACTACAAATCTGAACTAGAATTCGTAATAATTCAAGTGGCCTCTAAATTCAACATTAGAAGTACACCCGACACTTGGCCCTATGGCCAAACCTACATGGAGTAAATATAACGTTGAGTTAGAGGATGAAACTAATAATGGATTGCTGATCATAAATAATCCTGCAGAGAATTGAAAAAACATCACACACCCTCAGGAGGGGGTGACCTCTATTATATATTACCGTATGGCTTGGAGTACAAGTAAACTCAATACAAGGAAATACAACAATATATCTCTAATACCTGCTCGTAGTCGTAGGCGGAGCTAGGCGAAGACCGAGACTAGACCTAATGTCAGTGTACAACTGGACTGAAAGTCCCTTAGTCATAATATCTGCATACTGATAAGAGGAAGGGACATGCAAGACCCGAAATTCTCCCAAGGCCACCCTTCTTGCGAAAACAAAATGAATATCAATCTCTATGTGTTTCGTGCGACGATGGTGGACCAGATTAGCAGTCATATACATAGCACTAACATTGTCACAGTAGACAATGGTAGCTTTGGCGAGAGGAATATGATGCTCTTGAAGTATCTGGCACAGCCAACAACATTCAGCAACCACATATGCAACTACCCTGTATTCAGCCTCAACAATGGAGCGAGAGACTGTAGTCTGGCGTTTGGAGGACCAAGACACCAAATTGTCTCCAAGATAGACACAGTAACCTGAGGTTGAACGCCGAGAATCAGGACAACCAGCCCAATCGGCATCAGTGTACGCTGTAAGAGAGTCAACAGGGCCGACGCCTAAATGAAGTCCAACATCGAGAGTGCCCTTGACGTAGCGCAAAATCGGCTTGACGACTGCAAGATGTGGCTCTCGGCGATCATGCATAAACAAGCAGACTTGCTGAACAGCATATGCCAAATCAGGACGAGTAAGAGTGATATACTGTAGTGCACCAACAATACTCCTATACTCTGATGGATCTGCAACTGGAGAACCATCTATAGCGGACAGCTTTGACTTGCTATCGATAGGCGTCAAGGTAGAGTGACACTCGCTCATGCCGGCGCGCTGTAGCAGATTCGAAGCATACTGGCGCTGAGATAAAAATAGCCCATCTGAAGAACGGGTGACAGAAATCCCCAGAAATTGATGAAGAGCACCAAGATCAGTCATAGCAAACTCAGTGTGAAGTCGACCAATAACGGAATGAAGCAGGGCATCAGAAGAGGCTGTGAGTACAACGTCATCCACATATAACAGAAGATACGCCAGCTGATTGCCATCCTTGTAAATAAACAAGGAGGTGTCGGAAACTGAAGGAATAAAACCCAACTGTCGGATATATGTGGCGGAATGCTGGTACCATGCGCGAGGAGCCTATTTGAGACCATAAAGGGACTTCTGCAGAAGACAGACATAATCTGGATGTGCGGGATCAACAAAACCAGGAGGCTGCTGGCAATACACTATCTCATCAAGATGTCCATGAAGAAAAGCATTTTTCACATCAAGCTGATGAATCGGCCAATGACGAGAAGCTGCAATGCTAAGAACGATCCTAATAGTTGCAGGCTTAACCACATAACTGAAGGTCTCATCATAATCAATTCCATGCTGTTGTGAAAAAACCCGAACAACCCAACGAGCCTTGTGGCAAGCAAGAGAGCCATCTGAATGATGCTTATGTTTATAAATCCACTTGCCTGTGACCACATTGGCCCCTGATGGGTGAGGAACAAGATGCCAGGTTCCATTATCCATAAGAACTTGATATTCATCCGCCATGGCAGCTCGCAAATTAGAATCAGCAGGCGCACTCTGATAATTGGATAGAATCGGAGAAGCAAGATGTGTAGAAGATAAATTCTTGTAGCTATTGGGTTAAATAGTACCTGTCTAAAGGCGAGTCAGATGCCGCAAGGCAGGAGGCAGTGAAGAGCTGCGCATAGGCGGCTGGGGCACCACACAAAACAAGTCAGCTGGCACCACAAGAGTAGAGGGCTGCACTCGCACAGGTCCATGGATGGGGCGTCGGACTTGAGGTGGAGACGGAAATCAACAAGGTAGATCAGCAGGCTACTGCTGATGAGCAGGCTGCTGTGGTCGTTGAACGTAGACCTGACCAAAGCGACCAAGAGGGTCGACCTGGGCTGGTGCAGGAGCTGCTGCAAGGACGGATCCTGGCGGGGGTACGAAACCACACCCGCCGGGACTGGAAAAAGCCGATGGTTCCGGTGGGGGCACGTGACCACACCCACCAGAGGCGCCAGGAGGAACAGTAGGAGCTACTACTGCTGGCTTAGAAGCCGGCGCAGGTGGACAGGAGAAAGATGTCCCACCTGGAGTAGAAGAAGCTGAAGGACCGGATGGGGGAATGTGACCACACCCGTCCATACTTAAAGAATTCGAGGGCCTGGGTGGGGGTACAGAACCGCTCCCACCAGGCATCGAGGGCGGTTGCTCAACGTCTAAGAAAGACAGAGCTCCGCAGGAGGGCCACCAGCTGCATGATTAGTAAACAAAGGTGCAATATCCAAGTCTCTACCGAGTAGAAAATCATACGAGTTGGTGGGGGGAGGATGAGTCTCGCGAGCGAAGGGAAAGACGGACTCATCAAATACAACATGTCTAGATATGATGATCCGACGCGTGTAGAGGTTGAGACAATGATATCCCTTATGATCAGGAGGATATCCCAAAAAGACAGGCTATCGAACGCGGCGCGAGCTTGTGTAGAGAAGTGGCCTGCAGATTAGGATAACACAAGCAACCGAAGACAGCAAGTGATCATAAGTGGGATAGTAGTTATAAATGCAAAAATAGGGAATCATGTTTTGAATAGAAGAAGAGGAGCGTCGGTTGAGCAAGTAGGTGGCTGCAGCAAGTGCCTCAGCCCAATAATTGGGCGGCATGGAAACGTGGATGAGTAAGGTTCACACTGAATTGTTAAGTGTTTGAAGGATAAGTTCGGCCTTGCCATTCTGTGGGAAGGTATATTTGATCGTGATTGTATGACTTGGTTCTGCATGGATTCTTTATTTGATTGTAGTATGCCCTGTTCTTACCATATCTTGAGCTTTACAAAAGCCTTATCTTTAGTAGGGGAGACTGAAGGCATTTATTGCCCTAGTTAGGATGTCAAAAGTTGAGTTCTTTGAGAGAATCACTTTGAGGAACGTAGCCATGGTTTCAAAAATCTCTTTCAAAAATATCTCCAGATGGATTGCTGATCTATGAATGAGTGAGTTATTGCTCTATGAGTCATTCTAACTCTCAACAGCCCAAGACGAGGAGATGGCTAAAAGCCCCATGGATGAGTAAGGGACTAAGGCAAAGGTATGAAAGCCAACACATTCAAACTCATAGATGAATATCTTTTCTATAGACCATGACATGAAAGGCAAGTAAGACTCAAAGTAATTTTTTGATCAACAACTTGATTTGTCCTGCTTTGCTCGGGATGAGCAAAGGACAGCTTGGGGGATCTCGTTGATGCTCAGTAATAACCACCAATTCTAGGTATCAACTTGATCAGAAAATCATGAGAGTTTGCATTTCTTACACGCATTATCTATCAAATAAATCTCTAAACACACTTTACCCCTAGAGAATTGCAAGTTGTCTTTTTAAGCTAATTAATTTGCAGATTGCAAGCACACTTTGGTCCGAGATAAAATCATCGATAAAATCAAAGCACAGATTCAGGCTCAATTGGACCAAGTGTAGCCCAAGAACTCAAGTAAACCGGCTTAGGACTAGCCATACCTCGGTGTTTGGACAATGGGAGGCCTAGACAAGCTTACCAGAAGGAAGTTGGGGGCGGTTGGCACCTCTGGGTGGCCGGATGACCACCCTGGTCGGCCAACGGCCCAGTGGGCCCCACCGCCTTAGCTCAGCCACATGGAGGCATCTCATTGGCTCCCCATGTCGATTCTGCAAGGATTGGTAGCAGCTCACCCGTGGCTTCCTGCTATATAAATATGAAGGGAGGGGGTAAGAATAGAACACACACACACACACACACACACACACACACACACACACACTTCTCAAGTGAAGCTCAAATCACTCTTGCATTAGCTCTACAGGTTAGAGGAGTTTAGGTGAAGTCTAGTAGTCATCGAGTCTCCGGAGTTACTCAGGAGTTCTGGTATGGGTTCTTATCTAGTTCTCTTGTGTAATTCTTGGTCGTTTGTAATAGATTTACACTATGGTTACCGATATCTACTTAAACTATATTCTGAGTTATCAGACTTATAATTCGTGATCTGGTTGCGTTATCATTTAATTCTTGTGTTGTGTGATCGTCCTGTGCTTGCGATGGTTAACATATTAGCTTTAGAACTCTGACAACTGTTCCAGTATTCGTATGTTTGCTCTATTGTAATGTCTGTCCATCCGGAGGGTGGCGGCTCCGTGCGAGATGCTAGAATATCGCTTGCTAATGTAGACGCGGTGTCTAGACTAGGTAAGTGTTGCTAGATGTCGCCCTTTTTCACGGTTTGTAGAGGTAGCCAGCAGGTGGTCATAGCCGTGTCCGTGCCCAATAATCCTCCATGTTTGGATTGGGGGTAGGAGGTGCATAAAGCCGCATAGTTTGGTCGGGATCCTCCCGTCAAGCTATAGGAGCGGTCTCCCTGTTGTATAGTTCAATCTTCTGTTGATCTAACCCTAAGATAACATAGATATAGTTAGCCTAGTACCTTTGACTCGAGAACTAACTTCTTCATTTCTCCCTGCCTATAGAATATATTTACAGTTGAGTGTAGCTTGTGTGTGTCACACTACCTCCTATCCAATTATTTATCTTACCCCTGTTTATGCATTTGAATATCCAATCTAGATCAGTTCATTAACTAGCATATTTATTTCTATTCGCCACCTTCTCTGCAGAAATATAAATGAGACACCGGTATACTCCCGGATAAAATGCTACAGCAGAATTCCGTGCGCTTGCGGATTTATTCATGGTTCATGAAATACATGCCACCCCACCTTGCGTCTGCGGGAGTCATCGTTGGGCGATTAGCGGTGGCGTTGGTAGGCCAACAATGATGTATTCCGTCCTTAGGTTGGAAGTGTCACCTAAGGATACAGGTAGCAAGATTTTTCCAAGGGCATTGACCCTTTTCCCTCCGAAGCCAATGGGCGGGATATCTACTGCTTGGAGAAGATTGCGGTCGATATTCATACGATCGAAGGTGCTAGAGAAGATGATGTTGGCGAAGCTACCGATGTCAACTAGGATCTTCCCGATGGTCCAGCCTTGGATGTTTACTTCGATGACTAGAGCATCGATGTGTGGATAACTGATGAGGTCCACGTCCTCTTCTGAGAAGGTTCTTGGTGTATGGGACCACTGTGTTTTTTTGACTGGGCCCTCCACCAGTATGATGAGAACTTGTCTGAAATAGTTTCTCCATTATCTCTTGTTCTCAAAGTCAAGGGAGGAACCTCTGGAGATGGGCATGATCATTCTGAAGGTTGGGAGTGTCAAAAACTGATTGCCTTTAGGGTTTTGGCCCTCCTGTTTCGGGGGTGGTACTGGGGAGGTGGTGGTAATTCACCTTGTGGTGGCGCATGGGCTATTGGCTGCGAGGATCCTCTTTGGTTATTTGGTGGCGGAGGTTGCCAGTTGGCAGGGTATGGGCTGTAGCTAAATGCTGACACTGGTTGGAACGGTGGGTTGAAAGGTGGTAGAGAATGGTTTATGGTTGATTTGGTGCCGCAGACCAGCTAGTGTGGCCTACCATTTTGGCTTTTTTTTCTCGGCCTCCATTCTCTCGAGGGTTTTCTTCTTCTCGGGGCATTGATTAGCAGTGTGACCAGCGTCAGTTCCATGAAAATGGCAAAACAGTTTGTTGGGTTCATCCGAAGCTCCCTGGCCTCGTCCTTGACTCGATCTGCCCCCTTTGTAAGAGTATTGGGGGTTGTTGATGGTTCGCTCACCTGAAGGTTGGGCAGCAGGTGGGATTATTATGGGTCGGCAGTTATCTGAGAGTCTTGGTCCTGTTGAGGTTCCACAGAGAAGGTATACTGCTGGTTTTGTCTGGAGTTATTTTGGTTTTCTTGCTGTAAGTTTTGCTATTGTTGCATCATTTTCCTCTGCTCCACTCTTCTCATGTGGTCTGCATGAGATCTTGCGCATTTTTCAACTTCTGCGTACAGTTATGCAAGTGATCTGGGTGGCTCTTGTAACATCCCGGATTTTTTTTGGAATGTTAATAAGTCGAAAAAATGTGAATTTCAAAAGTTTTTGTTGTATGCTGTAATAAACTCATCTAAGTAGGACTTATGCCTTTCTAAAATTCCTAGTATTTACAAATTTCAAGTTAAAATAAGAAAATATTAATTGCTAGTGTGATTATATTTGGAGTTATTTGAATTTTATTTGGCTCTACCTTGTTTAATTGCATTCGAGTTGGATTTATTTTCCTGTGTGAAGGTTGTGTGGAATTTAAATTGAAGTGTGCCCTTCAATTTAATTTCAAAAGCTAACCTAGCACTAACCCGGCTCTAACCCCGACCCAAAATCGGTCCAGACCACGACCCATTGTTAAAGCCTACCCTAACCCAGAACCAGCTCATCCCAAAGCCCAGCAAAACCCTAAGCCTACCCTACCTTAGCTTTCAGCCCGGCCTACCCCGTGCACGTAGGCTTCAGCCCGCCAGCACGCGTGCTCCATCTGGACCATTACCCCAGCAGGCGCACCGCAGCCCAACCCGCATGTGGAAGCCAGCCCAACATATCCCCACGCCACCTCTTTTCCCTTGAGCCGCTTATAGGCGGGCCCTACCTGGCAGCCACCTTTTCCATGTTCTTCTTCCCCGTCGCTTTTCCCCAACGCCATCCGCTCTCCACCGCCTGCCGCGCGACGCCATCCGCCCCGCTTCACGACAAGGCACGGAGGTGCCCCCCAGTCAGCTAGCGCACACGCCAGCCTTGCCGCCCACGCACCTTGAGCCAACCCTAGAGTCGCGCTGAGCCGGCGGATCCACGCCACGCATCCTCGGTGCGGACAACGAGGATCCCCGCGCGTCCCATCACCTTGGTCATGTCCAACCCAAGCCATGGCTCTATAAAACCCGCTACCGCTACTCTCCGAACCCTAGAAGCCCTCGCCCTCTTTTCCCCTGCGACGCTGCCACAAATCGAAAGGGAAGAGGAGGAGGGGGAGGTGAATAATAGAGGAGGCATGGAGAGGAAGGATAAGCCGAGGAGGGGAAGAGGAAGAAGGAGGGAGGCCAGCTGCCACCGCCGCAGCTGAAGGTCGGTGCCGCCGCTGAAGGCCGGTGCCGCCGCCCCGCCAGGAAAGAAGCTTGTAGCCAACATCGCCAAGATGATGAGGAGGACGCATAGCCGCCGCCATGCCTAGCACTGCTGCGTCCGGAGCATGGGTGCCAAGGGAGGAGGAGCCCAAGAGCCACCATCGCCAAGGGGAGCCGCCGTCGCCAGGACTTTGATGCCACGCCACCGCTAGAGAACCTCGACGTCGCACTGTCTCCCCGATCGCTTCCAACGGCGACCCCGCGCTGCATGGCACCTCTCCAGCTCATCACGGCCAAGCCACACCACGACATCGCCCTCGTCGTCTTCAACCCAGTTCGGTAGGCCACCACTGATAACGTCCTTCATACCTGCTCGTGCTGCCGGCTAGAGTGCCGATGAGCCCTCAATGTAGCCTAGCCATAGGAATCTCCATCCCATGTTTCTTGTAGGAGCCGCCACGGCCGTCGTAACCTACACAGCCACGTCATAAACAATGCCAAGCCAAACCCCCGCGGCCTCACCGTGCTCTCATGCCACCTAAACCCCGGCTGGTCGAGCGCAAAGGCTAAGCCTGTGGCAAGGCCGTGCCTTGCACACGTCTCGCACACGCACACACAACCATGCTAAGCGCGGTCACCGCGTGCGAGGGCCGCAATGACGTGAGCGCATGAACCCACTGCTGGCGCTGAGCTCTTGTGGGCGTTCTGCCGAGCACACCACGTGCATCTGACCCACGGGCCAAAAGCTTCACCTTTGCCCTGCTCGAACCCAACCGTAGCCTCGCCTTAGCCCCGACCGTCGTGTGCACACGCATGCCGGTCAAAAATAGGGCTTTCCTAGCCCTTTGCATGATTGTGCTTCGTTGCCAACGTGCGTGGGCATGAGCCAACCCGCAACGTCACAGTCACAATGTGGAAATCCCATTTGGGCGCTTCACCAAGCACGTCGTTCGCCACACCACGGCTCACCATGCGCGGTCACCACCCCGACGCGAACGCAACGTCGCGTTCACTCACGTCCTTACGGTCTTGGGTCGAACACAACATGGGAACACTACATGCCCGCGCGCTCCCGAGCTATCTTGCCCTGACCTCGTCTTGGCATTCACTCATCTCGTCGCCGTCGATCCGTTGCGCCGCCATGGACAGGGAGCACCCACGTTTCGCGTGCGAGCGTGCACTGAAGCCCTGCATGAACCAAGACATCGCCACATTCGTGCATGGCCACGGCCATGCCGTCGCCCGCGGGCACGCCGCGTGTCTCACACCACCCGCACGCCTGCGCATCTGAACCCGGCTGCAAGGCCATGCCTTGTTCGCCGACGTTCACTGCCCAATGCCACCAGACCTTGGCCGGCAACACCTGTAACGGGTGCCGAATGCGGACCGCGTTGACGGAGACGCACTCGAACGAAGATGCTCGTCCCAGCAAGATTAAGGACTTGAGCTTGTGGACCTAGAAATGGAACTATGTCAAATGTGCACACCACTTATCCATTATGAGGTTGGACCTTGTCCGAGCTAGCTACGCACGGCACCATATCTGTAGGAGGATAATGTATCAGTGTTAGAGGGAGAGGGAAGGACTCTATGGCCCTAGATCTGGAGGATTTGTTTGGATCCCATTCTAGATTGCTTCACAGCCCCGGGCGACTTATCGCAGGAGGATGCACCCTAGACCGGGAGTAGGTTGGTGCCATAGCCGTTAGTTTCTTTAGACCGGTGCATCGGGGTCAGTCTCCCGGCTAGCATCGGGGCGAGTGGGTACAAGTGTACAACCCCTGCAAGGTGAAAACTATATGTATAGCCACATACTCGGTCATGTACTACTTTGAATCTGGCTATATATTTCTACCTCCCCCTAGACTACTTTTCTTGCTTGGATAGCAGCTGAGGTGCAGGGAGAGGGAGTTCCAGCACCAAAACAGGGATGTATTGTTTCGTAGTGGAAGATAGATACGACCGGGAGTCCGGGATGTTGGAATGGCCCGCGTCTAGGAGTTATGGATGACTTATATATACTTATTGCTGTTTGCATAGGAAAACCTAGCCTTTCCTTTCGCAATATTTGTTTCCTTTATGCATCCACCTTTACGCTGCATGCGGATGGTGATGTGAACCTATCCCGTCCTTGAGAATAGCCTGATAGATGCAGGATTCGAGCGGAGGATCAACCGAGATGACGAAGGATGAAGTTAAGGACTGCCCGAGCTACGCTCCGAGCTGCCTGTGAAGAAGAGCCCAGAAGATGGAGTCTGCTCAGAAGACTAGATATCATTTCCGCTTTCCGTTTGTTTTCCTTTAGCCCAAGAGGCATGTACTCTGATGTTTGTATTAGATAAACCCATGTACTGTTTTATCGCGAGTTATGTCTATGATATGTAATTGAAATGAGTTCTGTATGTGATCACTACTGATCCAGGGGCTATCACGATGATACAAAGAGTCGGGTTCTCCTTTCGAAAACCCGGTTCATTTCAGCTCTCTCAAGAGGTGAGAAGCCAATTGGCTTAGGAGTAAGCCGGCAATGCATTTGTCAATTTCCGCTTTCTCGGAGAAGTTGGGAGTTTGTGTCTTTTTCTGGACGAACCTCCGAAGGTAATCGAGTAAAGGTTCTCTGTCCATCTGGATGCATTGGAATTCCTCCAAGGAGGTTATGGTTGCTTTCTTGAAGACTTGAAAGCCTTGCTTCAACTTCTCTTTGAGATGGAACGAGCTTGTAATTGACAGTAGTGGAAGGTATGAATACCAGCTTGCAACTGGACCTTTGCATACCATGATGAAGGATTTTGCCATAATTGGGTCATCTCCGCCAGCAGAGGCAATTGTGGTCTTGTATGTCATGATGAACTGAGCTTGGTTGACAGATCCATCGTACGGTGGCAGCTGTGTGGGTTTGTAGCCAAGAGGCCATTGGGTTAGCTGCAGTGCCACTGAGAGTGGAGAGATTGGGTCAAATAGGGAATTTGGTAGGTATTGGTGGTTGGTTTGTTCTTGGTGGGTATGGTTTATGTCTGGTGCAGGTTGTGGGTTTCCGCCTGACGAGATGTTTCTGGTGGGACATGAGGTGAGGTTTGGCGATGGAATTCTTGTGTGTCTTCACAACCTTTTTGCAATTTTTCAACTTCAGCTTGCATTGTGGTCAGTTTGCGCTTAGCTTCGGCCAGCTTCTTGGCTTGGGTAACTGCTCTTTGCTTGGTTGCTAACATAGCATTAAGGTGTGCTTTCTCCCTTTCGATGGCCTTGAGCTTGAGAGCGGCTGCTGTGAGCTCATCCTATTGGTCTTGGGAAGGTGGGTCATCTTTGAACTCTTCTGAGTTGTTAAGTGCCGTTGCTGCTTTTTTTCTTTTCTAGTAATGCACGCTGAACTCTAGTGTGTTTCTCCTGCTCGGCATCTAGGCGAGGGTTGGCTCCGTCGGGGATGTGGCTTGCTCAACCAGGATGTCATGAAGGTTTGGAACCTTTGGGTGGTTTGTTCGGGTTGGTGGCTTTTCTTTTTGTGGAGGCATCGGGGGTTGTTTCTCGAGCTGAGAACACGGTGGGCACCTCTGTTGGGATCGAAGTTGTAGATCCCAAACAGAATGAGAAGGGCAACGAACGAAGGTAGAATGCAAGTGGAACAATAGCACAAACGTAATTGCACTATAATTTCAAAAAAAATCAACCCGTTACAATGTTGTGGGACAGGGAGGGCTATTTATACCCCCCCCCCCCACCCTATTACATCATTCCCTGAGTACGGGGTTAACCCTGCATCAGCGCCCGAAGGTTTCTTGTGGCACGGGGACCCGCCGTCCACAGTTAACCTTTGGATAAGTTTCCCCCACTTGTATCGATATTCCTGCACAACAAAGCCAAGTACTTTGGTAATTGGTTAACCCTCGTAAGATGTTCGGTTAACCTCCAGCCGAGGGACCTAACTTCAGGTACCGCCTCCTTCGCAAGGCGCAATCCCCAACAGCACTCACCCTCTCACTTGCAACTATGAAAGTTCTAGCTGCAACCCGTTCGCGTCCAGTTGCAACATGTTCGTGTCCAGTTGCAACTAGATTAGTCTGAGTTGCAACCGGCTCACGTCCAGTTGCAACTGATCCGCGTCCGGTTGCAACTGGGTCGGTCTGAATTGCAACTAATTCGCGCCCAGTTGCAATCAGTTCCGTCCAGTTGCAATCAGTCTATTATTCCAGTTGCAATCGATGTAATCTCTTGATTGCAATTGCAGAGACAGAGTGGGTGCACCTTGTATAGAGAATGCACCTTGTTACATTTTATCATCATCGTGTGTGTATATTTAGGACCAAATAATTGAATTAATTAATCATGAGATTAAAATAACAGATTTAGTGACGCCGATTGAAATTTGGTTAGTCGTCAATCAATGATGTGGTTCGTCTGATCTGTAACGGACGTCGATCATGTTCATGTGTTTATTTTGTTTTTGGGCCCACAACGAAAACCACATTAATCATCTGGGGCAGCTACCCGGTCATCATTTCCCCCACCCCACCAAACCCTTTCAGCTTCTTTTCACGGGCCCAGACCCCCACCCACCCCACTCTTGCATGTGAGAGGAGAGCAGGGGGCGGCGATGGTTCCTGGGCAGTGGCCAGATCGCCGGAGTCCCCATCGGCGACACCAACTAGTGTGAGGAGGAGGAGGAGGAGGAGGCGCTGTTTGCTGTAAGTTTCTTATCCGCAAGCGTTCCCTCTACGATTTTGTTAGGGTTTTCCCTAGATTTTCCTAGGATTTCTATTGTTTTTTGATTGGTACTCCATTTCATCGATGGAGGAGAGGGATTTGGAGGAGCACAGGACGATGTGTGTGTGTGTGTGTGTGTGTGTGTGTGTGTGTGTGTGTGTGTGTGTGTGTGTGTGTGTGTGTGTGTGTGTGTGTGTGTGTGTGTGTGTGTGTGTGTGTGTGTGTGTGATGGGCGGAGGTGGGGGGGGCTGTCCGCACGGTGCTTTTGCTTTGTGTAGGTTTAAGATATTTTTGGGATGGATTTTGATGTTTCTGTTTTGGGATTGGGGGAAGGTCTCTATCTGGAAGGGGGATTATGCCTGCATGCACTGGGCACGCGCAGATTCGGCGCTGGAGAAGTATGCACCCAAGCGGCGCAAGCTCAGGCGAGCAGGCTGCCGCAGGCCGCGCACTGATGTGGGCGACTCGAGCCAACGAGAGCTAGGTAGGACGGAGGAGCTGTGAGCCAGGCAAATGTTGTTTTTGTGTGCATGTGTGTGGGAGAGGGTTATCAAAAATAATCAGTTAGTTTTGTATCAATTCTGGTACTTTTTACTGCAAATTTCGTAGTATTTTCTACATCTGAATCAAATTTCATGGTGTATCTAGTATTGGACACATGTAATCTTTATAATAAAGTTAGAGCATGGTAGAAATGGATATTTCTGAGCAGTTGAATGTTATTTCGTTAGATCAATGCTACTAGGAAAATAAAATTTCCTATTGTATTTCCTTGTGCGGCAAGAAGAAAGATTACTCTCAATGATTTTTTTTATTTACAGCAAGTGATCTCGTTTCACATTCATTGCGCATCGACAAATAATACAACACATATCTTTTTGCTAATTAATAGTTGCTTTTATCTTTAATCCATTTATGCTTTTGCACTGTATGCTTTAGTTTTGGTCACCCTATAATTAGTGAAGCCACAAGTGTCCTATTGCTAATTAGTTTTTGTGTGTGTGTCACTGTAATTATTCCTACCTTTCCATGCTACAAAATAATGATTTAAATCAGTGATATTTTTGTCTGAACCAGTTTCTTTCTTCTGCTCCAAAAAATATCACTGTAATTGTTCCTACCTTCCATGCTACAAAATCATGATTTAATTAGCGATATTTTTTTAGATAAGAGAGTGAGATACATTTTCAACAGTTATTATATTTTATAACTTAATGTGGATAAAAGTGTTTGCCAATTTTTTAGAGAGGGTGAGATGCATATTGTTATCTGCAGGAGTTCAGTATGACTTTTTGCCCATTCTATTCTAAACTGTTTATACTGTTGGATGCCCATTCTATTTGATTTGAGTAGATCTATTTCCTTATTTGATTTGATTATAACTGCAAGCATTTGTTTGTTTTCAAAAAATTTAATCAATTTATTTTCTAGCTAAGGTAAATTTCTGGTGATATTTACTATATTACTTGTTTTACCTCAGTTCTCAGTTCTCATGTATATGCTGAAAACTCAGGTCTGGCCAGCTGATCTAAAGGTGAGCAGATCTAGATATGCGTGGGTTACGCCATCAGTCTTATTTTAGTTGATTTTTTGTCTATGTTGCTTTATGCCCTCTTTTCTAAACTGAGAGATTTTAAGTATGATATTAAATTTGATTTTTTGTGTTTATGCATTCTATCATGGACACTTATTCTAACACTCTACACTAGTTATCATTTATTTTTGCTGAAATTATAGTATATTTTTGCTCTTCGTAAAAGTTGATGTTTTGGACTTCAAGTACCAGCTTTTGTATAGCAGTCGAGATGTTGGTAATATCCATTCATTTGGGGTGAATTTTTGTATTCTCACTCATGTGTTTCTTAATTTTTTCCAAGGACCATCGTCCCCCCCCCCCCCACTAAACTGCGCTGCTAGTTGCATTCGCAAAGGTAGGAATGGAATGTGATGTACCCTTCCTGTTCGTCAATTATTTTATGTTGTAACTTTTTTGTTTATTTTGGAGTAATTTTTATTACACAATTTGTCAAATTATAACTTGGGTTTTCCTATTCAATTATTGATCTGTTCTTTTAGTTACAGTTCATAACTATATAAGTTACATTATACATTTTGATATACTCTTTAATTCTGACACTTATTCTATATTATAAATTTTGATATTGTTTTTGTCTTTACGTAATTTATCATGGACACTTATTCTAACAATCTACACTAGTTATATTTTACTTCTAAAACTAAATCATAATTTTCTCATGTAAAATAATGGTTGATCTATTGGTTGTGCGGGTGTAAACCTTTTTGCAGAGTGCTTTTCTTCTACATTTTTTTTTTGCCTTGGGGGATTTGACTGGAGTAGTGCGGTGGTATGGATTTGTAGCATATCAGCTAGCCTCTACCAAAAAAGTTCTATCATAATTTTTCTCCATTTCTTCTCTACATAGTAGCATAGTTGTCTGCTATATTTGTGTCATCTTATTTTTTTGGTTATCTTTGAACTATTCTGTCTCTATTTTCTCTCTCTTATTAATTGTTTTGATTAGTTCTCTTTCCCCCTATATATCGCTATGTGTTTCTTTGTACCAGTGAGCATAGCTGTAAGAATTTTTCTTGGTTTGAAAAATTTTAATCACTTTAGCTAAGCCAAATTTTCTGATGCTATTTTGACCATATTTACTTTGTTTTCTTCACTGCCTGGGTCGTTTTTTGTTTGTATTTCTATGGTTTCCTGTCTATTATGGTTTCTGCATGGCATTCTATATATCCCAGCTAAAATTAATTGAATTAAGTAATCTGTGATCCCACCTTATTACAATTAGTGGCCATGTCATTGTTTTGAGTTATACATTGTACCTTTTTTGACACGAGTAATCTGTGATCTCATCTGATTGAAAAGTTATAGTTTCTACTTTTTCATTAAGGGTAATATGATGCAGAATGTTGTAGAACTAGGGACATTACATGGCATTAACCAAAAGGTCAGGCAGTACCAGCATAGGGTGAATATCTAGTATTATAGTATCTAGCAAAAGTTTATTGTTAATTTATACCATACTTTGTCTTAGCTGTAAGTCAAATTATATAGCATACTTTTTTCTTAATTAGTGGCAAGTTATTATTTTTTCTAACATTTTGTTAAGACAGCACCACCATATGAGAACTTGCTCCATTTTTTTTTTGTTTTGTAGCTCCTGCTACAATCATAGCTTTTGCTCAAGAGCCATCATCAAGGTACAGAACTTGGATATTTTGTATAATATGTCAAAGCTAAATATTTCACATTATTCTAAAAACAAATTTTATTAAATATATCTATCATTTTCTGTTTTTTGTTTAGATGAGCAATCAGGACACGGAGGTAGCTGTGATGATGTCCAAGATGAGCCTGAAGAATTAGTTGAATCTGAGAGTTTACTGTAATAGATAGATGTGATGTGATGTCCAATATCACATATATCCAACAAACAAAAGGCCCATAGGGACAACAGAATTTTTTAAACGGGCCAAATGTAAATGTGTCTCACGGTCCATAGGTACAATAGAAAAATGATGTAATTTTTATTGGGCCAATAGTAAATAAGACACAGCCAACAGACGCGATGGACAAGACCCACACAGCCAACAGTAACAAAAGATAAGGCCCATAGCAAAAGACACAGCCAAAATCAAACAGCTAGCCGTACGGGCAATGGCACAAACACAAGCAAACCTTCTCTACGCAGCATTGCTTTTGCCGACGGTACTGTACCTCGCTGTCAACCGCCGCCGGCGCACCACCAGCCGCTTGCCGCCCGGCCCTAGGGGCGTCCCGCTCTTAGGAAGCCTCCCTTTCATCGACCGGAACCTGCACACCTACTTCGCCGGCCTCGCCGCGAAGCATGGGCCTGTCCTCTCCATCCGCCTCGGCTCCAAAGTGGAAATCGTGGTCACCTCCCCGGAGCTGGCCAGCGAGGTGCTCCGGGACAAGGACCCCATCTTCGCCAACCGAGTCATGCCGGAGGCCGGCAACGCCATCTCCTTTGGCGGCGAGAAGAACATCGTGGGCAACCCGGTCGGTCCCAAGTGGCGCCTGCTTCGTCGCGTTTGCGTGCACGACATGTTGAGCCCGGCGGGGCTCGATGGCGTGCACAGCCTCCGCAGGCGCGAGTTCAGGTCCACCCTGCGCTACCTCCACTCCAGGTCGGGAGAAGCGGTCGACATCGGCGCACAAATGTTCCTCAACACTATGAACGTGATCACGAGCACCATGTGGGGGGGCACCATTGGGAGCGACAGCGAGCGGGCTGCCATAGGGCATGAGTTCAGGGAGCTTGTCGCGGGGATCACTGAGCTGCTCGGCTCGCCCAACGTGTCCGACTTCTTCCCGGCGCTGGCGCCTTTCGACCTGCAGGGCGTCAACAGGAAGATGGGGAGATTCAGGGAGAAGTTCGACCTGATGTTCGCCAGGATCATACAGCAGCGAGTTGAGGCCCAGCAAGACGGGGGCGACACGGTTGCAGACTTCCTGGATACCATGCTCAAGATGGAGAGGGAAGGCGGCGACGGCAAAGCCTCCTTCACCATGAATAACGTCAAATCTCTCCTCCTGGTATGTACCATATATTTTTAGTAGTAGTGTGCACTGCTCCCATTGATTGTACATCGGTCAATTCGTGCAGGATATGGTAGTCGGCGGGACGGAGACCACGTCCAACACCGTGGAATGGGCCATGGCCGAGATGATGCAGAACCCTCAATCTCTGAAGAGAGCCCAGAACGAGCTCGACATGGTCGTCGGACGAGATGCCATCGTGGAGGAGTCCCACCTTTCTCAGCTCCACTACCTCCGCATGGTGGTCAAGGAAACGCTCCGGCTGCACCCGCCGCTTCCCCTCATGGTGCCGCACTGCCCGAGCACCGACTCCACTGTTGGCGGCTACCACATCCCCGAGGGCAGCCGCGTGTTCGTCAACGTATGGGCCATCCAGAGGAACCCCCTGGTCTGGAACGAGCCCCTTGAATTCAACCCGGAGAGGTTCGCCGGAGACGACGTCGACGGTCCCAAGTGGGACTTCACGGGCAACCAGTTTGACTACTTCCCATTCGGGTCCGGGAGGAGAATTTGTGCGGGAATCGCCATGGCGGATAAGATGACTTTGTACTCGCTAGCCATGCTGCTGCAAGGGTTCGACTGGAAGCTACCGGAGGGCACCCAGATTGACCTATCCGAGAAATTCGGGATTGTGATGAAGAAAGCCACACCCCTGGTGGCCATACCGACGCCAAGGTTGTCTAAGCCTGACTTGTACTATTCGTGAAGGCATCCTAATTTTCTAGGATTATTACTTCTCAATATATAGATATCGAAGTATATATGGAACACGTCTATCAGTAAGTGCTTTTTGTAATAAAAAAAGTCCTACCACATGTTCTCCATATGTTTTTAATCTCACTGTTTTTATTTATATGTCACATTAGATTTGTTCTAAGTCAAATTTGATCAATTTTGACAAAATTTATAGAAAAAATAATAATACCAAATTTGTCTCGTTCACTCTACCATAAAATATATATTAATGGTGTATATGTTGGTAAATATAGTTGTTGCTCTATTTTTCTATAGATTTGGTAAATTAAATTTAGCCAAATTGAACTTAGGATAAACCTAATACGACGTGTCAATAAAACGGAGGGAGTACCTTACTATTAATAATTGGAGGCTTTTTTGAAGCCTCCAGGTGATGCCACCTAGGATTCTTGAGGTGGACGGTCTAAAAAAATAGAGAAATCCTATAAATTCTCACAAAAATCAGAAACATCTGGCCATCAATTTGGCAACTCTAATCATAATAGTCATTGGATCTGTTATCTTTTTCTAATAAATTATCCACCTTTGCCATTATGAAAATAGACTAAAGTAACCCCCTACACATGTATCTAAATTACTCATCTATGCCATTATAAAAAATAATCTAAAGTAACCCCCTAATCTTCATGTAAATTATCCACTTATGCCATTATAAAATAATATCAAATAACCCCCTAAACTTTTGTGTATATTATCCAATGATATCGTAATAAAAAATTAAAATAAACTCCTAATATAACATCTTAAAGAGCATTAATATAAAATTCTAAATTACTATTTCTATCATTATTAATATATTATTTATGTTATTTTATTTATATAAAAATACTAACCATAATGTGTGTGTCACCATATATTCATGTATAAGAGAAGAGATAAGAATACCAATTTTCATGTTGTTCATATAGCTCAAACAAAATGTTCAATTAAATACATACCAAATATATATGGAGGTATGATGTAAAGTGAGAAAAATTGTTAGTTAATGATAAATATATATCTTTACTGTACTGAATTAGAATATTTAATTAATTAAAGAGAGCGTAAGATAGATAATTATTAGATATCTCTAACTGGCCCGTGCGGGAGCATGGGTTAGACTAGTTTAGATAAATATGAAAGAAGTTCATATTGCGGCTTAAAAATTGGATTTGGAAAGCGAAAGTTTTGACTAATATTTTAATCAAAATATATTCATATTTATTACACTATAAAAGTTGCATTAATAGGTTCATATTGAAGTGGTTTAAGATAAGGTTGATTTTGTAGTAATTGACAAAGCTAAAATATATGCTGAAATCTTAATTTGAAGAATTTTAATACCAAAATGTCTTAGAACATATTCAGCAGCCCCCAATAAACATCTCCCAATAACATACTATTAGGATATCTCAATACCACTTTCATGGATTATTAGGGAAGATGCTTTTACAATTCCTCAATAATCTCATCCCAATACAACTAACATATTAGGAGGTTAAAATTCTTCCTTTATTTAAGAGGAGTTGGAGTGAAATATTGGAACAACTCAATAATTATTAGTGGAATGAAGAGGTATTGAAAAACTGATGGAGCATATCTTTTTCTAATATTAATAATTTATTGGGAAAAGAATGACCGTTGGGATGCTCTTGTAGGGGTGACCAAAGGAGTATCAGTATGCACACATCATAAATACTCTAGACACTGCTATGAGTACTATTCGGCCCAATGGTATATTACGAGGTCTAACATGGTGACAGATTAATCCATTTCTTTCCACCTGCATGCATACACGCAGCACTAGGTCTATCTACATCCACCACCTAATTGGTAGGTACCTAATTTTAGCTAGGATGGATCCAAACGGGACTAGCTAATACGCAACTAGTTCTTCTAATTACTAGACTAACAATTATCCAACCCAGCTAATTCCAGCTAATCAGTTGGATCTGAACAGTGTCAAAAACCAGACGGGAACTGCCGGTTTCCGGATTTTTTTTCCGTTTCCGGTCCGGTCCGGGACGGTAAACCGGGTCCGGTTTTTTATATTTTATGTTTCTAAATCCAAAAATACAAAAGTCATTTTTTTGTGCTACTGTTCCGGTTTTGAACAGTAGCACCGGTTTTTGAAACCCTGGCTGGAAGGAGTCAAGGCTGAAGCAAATGACCCACTTAAAGTGGAGGCCGCACTTCGGGGGAAAGAATGGGAAAGACAATTTCACTATATTTCTTACCGGGAACGGGGCCTATCACAAGAATATTTTTTTATTGGGACAATAACTCTGAAAAGAGAGATTTCCTATCTTTTCTTTCAACTCAGGAGAAATACGGTCGGGCGGCACTAATTCGAATCCCTCGAGCAAAATAAGAACAGCACCCACATTCAATCCTCCCTTTTTACCATTAGCAAGAACTTGTTTCAGCTGCATATATGTATCAATGGGTAAACATCGAGATTTCTTGAGATGGAACTCTGTCAAAAAAAAACCATGATTACAATCTTCTGATTACTATGTCCGAATCATCTTGTGCTTGTTCCAGTGTCTTCTGGCTGCATGCATGTCTCTATAAGAGCAATATTTGCAGTTGGTTTGGGTGCAAGACTAACCTATATAAACACATATCACTTGGATTTGGATGAGTTGAACATATAAGTTTTTTTTAGGGGCAGTTGAACATATAAGTTGTGTTGTACGGAGTAGTACTTATGTTTGGCGCTTCCGACGCCAGCGGAGACAGCAAAGCCAGACAGCAAAGCCGGTCTCCGTAGAAACTATTGGCCGATCCATTCAAACATGGCATGGAGAAGAAACAGTTCTAGAGCAACGAAGAAGAAACAGTTCTAGAGCAACTCTAGCAACAACATCTAAATCAGATCCTCCAAATGTTAAATGGAGGTTACCTCTATTTTATAGATGCCTCCAAATTCACTCCAATTCCAACAATAATTCTCAATTCTAACTTATAATAAATGGCTTCCTAGAGACCTTCTAGGAATTAATGGAGGAGGTGTGGAGGAGGGGATTATTTGAAGACCTACCCAAAAGAATGGGTCTAGTAGAGCGTCTGCTAGAGTGCGCAACTTTTTAACTTAGCCAACTAAATTTGAGATAGGGCCATAGGGGGTTTAGAGCGCTGCTGGAGTTTTTCTGCTCCTAAACCTTGCCTGTATTTGCATATTTAAATATTAAGTAGTAGGTACAGCTTCCCTTAAAAAATCTGGTAGGTACCGCTGAACAGCGAATTATATTATGTAAAATGTAACCAACAATTCTTAATTATTACTACAATATTTTTTCAAGCATGATAGATGTCATCTGGAGCTGTCGCTTTTTAGTATATCAAGTGGCAAGCGCAAGAACTTGGAATCAATACAAATGAGATGCTCGGCCTAATTGAGACAAAAGGAGATGGGACTTCTACAGCGTACGACAAAACAGCCGGCCAACAATTATCAATATCTATAGATTATTCCCTCTGTTTAAAAAATATAAAATTAAAGTTCTTCATATTTCGGAAAAGTTGAAGTTTGCATATTTTCTACCAGTACTTGGTCACTATAGTATGGTTTTATATTGTATTGGTTTTGTAGTTTTTTTTTTTGCGGGTGTATTGGTTTTGTAGTTATACAAAATATTTTGTGAGGAAATGCTGGACATTGTGTAGACCATACCTCGATAGAATACGTTTTGAGTTTGTATATCCTTTAAATGTTCGAGTATACATCTTTCTGCCTGCAAAACATTTTTCTTGGTAGGAATTCTCTATTTGGTACAAAATTTCCAAATACCGCAGTACAAAAACGCAAACTGCTTTGACGTCATGGATGACGATCTCCATTGTTATTAGGTTCATTATATGACACTATAATTTCTTAATTCATGTCAAACACAAGTTGATCTACTAGTTTAATACTCCTCCAGGCGTAGCGATCCCCAGTTTGCCGTCCTATAAATAGATCTAGAGAGTCTACAGCAGTGAGGAGCACTACAGACTTCAACAAGGCGCTTGAAGTGGTTCCAATCAACCAAAGGTCATATATAGCGGATCTCAAGGTACGTGCAACCAGTGCTTAGCTCATGGCCCTGTTTGTATCTTTAGCTCTTGTGCTAATTTGATGACTAAAGTTTAGACATTGAATTAGCCCTCCAAAATTTAGCCTCTAGAGTTGTTTGAATCCATAGGCTAATTTAAGGACTAAAGCATACATTCCAATCATTGGATCTACCTTTCATGCATGGGAGGTGAGGAGAAAAGTGACTTTTTAGTGGGGCCCACGCAGAAATAGCCCTAATTTGTACCTCTTGGAGGGGCTAATTTTTTTAGGGGAGCTAATTCACTTTAGCCCCGGATAACCCCACGTGTTTGGATACTTTGGGGCTAAAAGGGACTAGAAGAGGAGGGGATAATTTTTAGCCCCTGGATCCAAACAGACATATTGCTCGGGTAGCCGTTACAGAATTTGCTAAAACAGTTCGCACACAATCACACTGTATTGGACCTAAAAAATAAATTGTGTGGTTTACAGAGGGTAAGTCCCACGGATGCTCTCGAGATGCATTGAGCAGTAGGTCCCTATTGAGCAGTGTAGTTTACAGAGGGTAAGTCGGGCGGATGGATGCATTCGAGACTATCGGTGGTCTACTCATATTTCATTTGATGCGAATCAACCCTTGAACTAACTAAACACTGTTTATCATCCCAACGTAGTTTAACAATAATTTAGTACCATCTAATGACTATTTAATTATGTGACACGATCATCTTACTAGTCTCAGCTTAGTAATTTAATATTGCCGAGTTATTAACGATATAAAGCCTAAAAAATTTAGTAAATTCTTTAAATTGGACACCCCATAAATAAATTTATGTGACACGATCATCTTACTAGTCTCAGCTTAGTATTTTGTATTTTCCTACTTTGTCCTTTTTATTGGCATTATATTGAAGACAACCTTGGCAGTTGTGTTAGAACCGTTTTATATTATTAATCGCATGATGACATGAAGCAGGCATCCAAATTAAACAAACAGGCCGCGCCGGCAACAATGTCTTCTCGGGTCCAACAATGCCCCGACAAACCCGCATCCATGAACGTGGAGGCCGTCCTCCACATGAAGGCCGGCCTCGGCGACAGCAGCTATGCACAGAACTCTTCGCTTCAGGTCGTCGATCAGCAAATAAATCAAAATCTTCAGATTTAATTCATTTATCGTCATGCAACGTTAACGTTTCCGGCGGCCTGTAGAAGAAAAGCACCGACACCTTGAAAAGCCTCGTCATCGACTCCGCAACTCGAGTGTACGAGACGCTACGGCCGGAGAGCTTCACCGTAGCTGACCTCGGGTGCGCCTCCGGGAGCAACGCGCTCGGCGTGGTGGAAGCCGTCGTCAGGAGCATCGGCGAGGTCTGCTGCGCCCGCGGATCTCCGCCGCCCGAGTTCTCGGTGCTCCTCAACGACCTCCCCACCAACGACTTCAACACTGTCTTCTCCTGCGCGCCGGAGGTCACCAGCAGGCTCAAGGCTGACGCCAAGGCCGTAGTCTTCCTTTCAGGCGTCCCGGGATCCTTCTACGGGAGGCTCTTCGTTAGCAGGAGCGTGCATTTGGTTTGCTCCTTCAACAGCCTGCACTGGCTCTCTCAGGTTCCTGCCGGTCTTCGTGACGAGACAAACACGCCACTTAACAAGGGGAAGATGTTCGTATCAAGCACGAGCCCTCCCGCCGTGCCGGCGGCCTACCGGCGGCAGTTCCAGAAAGACTTGAGCCTGTTCCTCAAGTCGCGCGCCGCTGAGGTCGTCCCCGGCGGCCGCATGGTTGTGTCGATGCTGTGCCGGGAAACCGAGGACTACACGGACGTGAAGGCGACCCAATTATGGGATCTCCTCTCCGACTCACTCGCCGCGCTGGTATCTCAGGTGAGTCCGCACCACTGCTCAACCAATCAAGCAATCGCTGGCAACAAATTAATAAATTGATCCATGCTTATTACTAAGTACTCGATTGCATTGCATTGCAGGGGCTGCTCGAGCAGGAGGTGGTGGACGCCTACGACGCCCCGTGCTACGCGCCGAGCGCACAGGAGATCCAGGAGGAAGTGACCAAGGAAGGCTCCTTCAGCCTGGACTACGTGCGGACGTACGAAGCCAACCTGAACAGCGCCGGGGACGCCAAGAGAAACGGCAGGACGCTGTCGATGGCGATCAGGGCCATCCAGGAGTCCATGCTCAGCCACCACTTCGGCGCCGGCATCGTCGACGCGCTGTTCGACAAGTATACCGAGCTCGTCACCGAGTCCATGGAGAAGGGGGTGGTCAAGAGCGTCCAGATAGGGGCCGTCCTGGTCAGGTTGTAGTATGTAGATATTGCTGGTACTACTTAACGATTCAGTCTGGCACATCACAGATTGATTGATGTTCTAAAAGGGAACATATCAGGTGCAAACCAACATCTTCATGTAAATTATGAAAACTTCAATCTGAGTCATTGGATCAACATCTAAGAGGTATGGGGGATTGAGTAATTTTACAATCTGGACCCACCCTTGAATTGGGTAATCACACTTTTGTAAATCCCCCCTCCCACCTCTCTGCGCATCTCTCCTTGGATGTTGATCTGATTGCCCAGATTGAAGTTTTTATAATTTGCACGGAGAGGTTGGTTTACACCTGATATATTCCCGTTCTAAAAATACCTACATCGTCGATCATCATTAAGTGCTTGGTGAAATCTGATTTTATATCGAGATTCGTCATAACGTCAACAGCCAATCTGACCATTTCTACAACACACTTGCTGCCTAGAGCAAATAAGGCGAACGAATGCTGAAATTTAGTTTGGTGGTTTGGAATGTCTTGGTCAGGAAGCGGCCGGGTATTTGATCCAACATGATAATAAAACGTAGAAAAATATACTGCGTATCTTTACAAGTAGATCACCGCGAAGGCGGCCGTGAAGAGGGCTGCCGCAGGCTCGTCGCGATGAGTCCCCATCAGGATCGGAGCACTGATCGCCCCTCGATCGTGTCGCGGCCACGCCCGTCTCGTCGTCGTCTACTTATCGTCGTTTGCTTGCTTGTTCGCCCTCGTCAAATTGGACTCATTGTAGGCGCGTGGGGCAGGCTGTGCTTGTGTTGGTGCTCCCTCCAGATTGGTAAAGGAAGTCGTTTCGGACATCGACACGATATCCAAAAATAACTTTGATTACTATCCTTTTGCTATAAAAATTTATAAAATATAATCAATATATATTTTTACATACGAAACTATATTTCAAGGTGAATCTACTTACATCACTTTCATATTTTCAAATTTAACCTCAAAAGAATATATTTATAGTCAAAGTTTAAAATATTTGATGAGCTACACACCACTGACCATCCAAAGAAAAGCTACCGTATGTTTGATGAGCTAAAGTTGAGTGTTAAACTTTAGCACCAATTAGTATTTATATTTTTACTAAAGTTTTTGAGTCTTGGTTAAAGTTTAGCCCACCACATTAGCATTCCCGTTTGGGTAGTACTAAACTTACTTTGAGGTATTAGCATATGGATCCAAACAACCCATAAGTGACGTGACATTACGGCCGGATTAGTTCCCTTCTCCCGCAGGAATCTTGAGCGAGTTAAAAATGTCGAGTATGCCAAATCCAAGCACCCTCTGTTGGCATTGCCGCCCGAGTCCGATGAGATGCGAACGCTGGCACTTCAGAGATGCTTCCTGTTGGGAACCTTGTCGCTGATACCAACATTTTTCTCGAGGGTGTCTGCTACCCCTCATAGAAAAAAAAAAAGAAAGAAAGAAAAAGGTAAACCCGTGGATCAATGTCACTGGCCGACAATGTCATCACTTTCTGCGACTGACTTCACAAAAATCAATCAAATCTATAAAGTACTACCAGTGTCAGTGTGGCAATTGGCCAGGAGAGCTCTTTGACAAACAAATCAAATCCAGCACTAGCACTGTTCAGATGGAGACCTTCGCACAAAATTTGATAAGGAGAGCTTTAGTTTGGAAAGGAGCAGAGAAATCAACGGTGGACATTGTTTGACCAATTGGACCAATATGTAGTAACCTTCTTCACTGCCTCATTTTGTAGATGATGATGAGGGCTTATCCATTCTTTAATATGTAGATGACACATCCTCTTTATAGAACATGACCTGAAGAAAGCTCACAACATGAAGCTACTGCTTTGTACCTTTGAGCAACTATCAGGACTCAAAATATACTTTCGTAAGATTGAATTTTTATGTTTTGGTGAAGCAAAAAAAAATCATGAACCAACATATATAGGGAGTTGTTTTGTTACAATCCTGGAACTTCTCCAATTATGTAGTACTAGGAATATTGGCGCGCTAACGCCGCGCCCGTAGGCCAGCTGTGTTTGGCCTGCGGCGGTTCATCCGCTGCAAAGTCAAACAGTTCAAATAACAAAAAGCAAGTTTTTTTTATGGTAGACCAAACTAATATACAGGACACATAGGTATCAAGTTGCAACAGCCATAGAGCTCAAAGATGTTGGCAAGCTATGCAATCATTCATTGTAGAGACAAAACAAAGATAGGTCAATTACAAATGTAAATAATAAAAGCACAAATAGCGGCATAAGTACGGGGTCTCTAGATCGGGCACCAGGCCATTTATAGTTGGTCGGTCTCCTCTGAACTGATACCTGAAAATGAATCAGCACTCAATTTGTCGAAGAGACAACATATTACAGCATGAGACGATATTGATACTTTTGGTACAGAGATAAAAAAATTTATGTCATTGTCTCATAATTGTAGCCATTTAGAATATTAAAGAAAACCAAGAGTACCACCTCACTTCCTAAAACCAAAGAACATGCATGGGAGCCAGCAATGAGAAGGGAAAAGGAAAGGAAAGGAAAGGAACCTTTGATCCATAGGGCCAAACTTCTAGAATGAAAGGCAAAACTAATACCACATACCAATTTCATGGCTGCACCTAAAAATCGTAAAAAAAGGAACTTGTTCATGGTTCTTGCTCATTAGGATTGCAATTCATGGGGTAAAAGTCTGCAAAGAAAGATATGTAATAAAATCCATAATGACTTAATTTAATAATCAATAAGAATAAGGCGCATAGCTGCATATGGTTGCTGCACTGTCTTGCACCTCAATCATCATTTCTTATCAATGTACAAAATAGCCAATTTATTTAGTTTGTCTCTGATGCATAGGTAGGCATAACACTAATCTGACTATGACATAAGTACATAACTACATTTCTGCAGCTCAATTCACACCACTGACTCTTAGGTGCTCCAGATAGTCCATGTAAAAATAAGACCTAGAAATGGATAAGAGGTTATTAAACAAAAATTCAGTGTACAAAATTACTGGCAGTCAAATTGGTATAATGTTGGTAATGCTGTACTCAGCAGGCCACCATGAATATTAATCACTGATTGTAGAAACAACACCATGAAGGGAGGCTCAAACATTACTTAGCAAAAGGGGTGTCACAAAATTTAGTGTGTCCTCACGACAGTACAGTGGATAACCCAGCCGGTAGCTCCATGCTCTAACATACCTGCACAACTGAATTGGCAAGCTACAGATTATAATCAGCACATACCCCAATGGTACTCAGCATATTCTTAGATGCGATGTACAGAGGTGAGAGGTTCATGACATGTTCATCTAGAAGCTCAAAGCATAACCCATATTAATCAGAAGATATCTTAATCAGCTTGCTCTTTGAGTTCCGAGATGTACAGCAAGGTTCATACAGAAGCATATTTATGTATCAGATATAATCAGTAAAGCCATTAGCTAGTCCATCTAGCAATTTGGTATTGACGGATGATTGCTACGTCCAAGGGGAAGACCACACCTCAAAAATATAAAGGGAAAGATTCATGTGTTTATACGAAATCATCCCAAACTAATTTGTAAGAATCATCTCAAACTAATTTGTAAGAAAAGAGAGAATTAAGATATGTCTTAGTCTGCTAGTGGGAGAGGGAGAGGGGGAGACCGAACATTGGACAGGCAAGCAGAACACCGGAGCAAGGGGCCGCCGGGAAGGTGTTGTGGGAAGAGACGGAGTGTCGGACCACCGTCATCCATATCCACCTTGAGCATTAGGCCGCTGCCACCAGGAAAACCAGATCTGATGTCGACATTTACGGCAACCAGGATTAGGGTGAGAGCATGGCCTTGAACTCAACAGGGATGGCGGCTTGAGGGTACTTACTCGCTACGGAGAGGTGAGCGAGGAGGAGCATCCAACCTCCATGGCCAGCAACACATGAGCCTGCATACGAAGGACGGGATCTGGGTCTGGGGATGGGGTGCGCGGAGAGAGACCGAGGGTGCCGTGCGACACTCCAAGCAGGGGAACCACCACGCCGAAATCCAGCTTCACGGGCTGCCGGGGACAGCGCGGGCGCGGAGAAGAAGGCATGGAGGGGCGGCACGGAACATGAATGAAAGGGTGAGCATCAAATCTAAGAACGGCCGCGCAATCTAAATGACTTAATCACCGAGATCTGGAACATACCGCAAGGCCGGAGCGAAGAGAAGGAATCGCGGCGGGAATCGGAGCGGTCGGAGTAGGGCTGCGGCTGCGGCGGCGGCGGGCTGGACCCCCCCTTGAAAAACCCTAAACCGCCTCCACAAGAGGACGGCGAAAACGAAAAGGGGCGGAGGGAGAAGCGGCGGCGGCCCACGACGCCATGGTAAGCGGAACCCTCTCGGACCCAGCAAGGGGAGACGGTGTGGGAGTCTCGGCGCAGGGGTTTCGTGGAACCGTTTTTGGAAGACCGCTGCAGCGGACGACGACTGCCCCCACACGACAGCGACGCTCCGCGGCGGGCCGGCGCAGACGCCCCCGTGAAGCGGTTGCTGGAAGGTCGCGGCATTAACCGACCCTGTTGAGGGCCCGCGGTAGGGGACGGCAACGAATTCAGGAACCGCGTCGGGCGTCTCTCGCCACGCGTCAGTCCGCGGACGCACAATCTCTCCAAGGGGCTAAACTCCAGGGTGTATAGTATATACAATATTTGGGTATCCGATACATTACAGGAAACTACCAAATGTTGAGCGCTTTGAGAAGCATCTAAGCACTTGGAAGGGTAAAAATTTGTCAACAGCTGCAAGACTGATTGTGATTAACTCAGTACTCGGTAGCCTACCTATGTACATGATATCCTTCTTGCAATATAAAGGGCGTTCTCAAAAAACTAGACTACTTCATGTCTCGATTCTAGCACTGTTAAGTCTGTAACGATCATACAAGAAAATACTATTTGACCAAATGGAATATCCTGTGTCAACTAAAAGAATAAGGGAGACTAGAGATTCACAACCTGGATATTAAAAAGATAGCGTTGCTCAGTAAATGGCTTTATCACCTACTAACAATAGATGGAACATGGCAATAGATTTTACGGAATAGGTATTTAAGACCAAAACCACTAGCTCAAGCACAATGGAAAACGGCAACTCTCATTTCTAGGCCAGCCTTATAAACGTCAAACGAGATTTTTTATGGTAGGGAACTTCTCCGTGCAAACTATGTAAACTTCAATCTGGACCATCGGAGAAGTTTGTATAGTTTGCACAGAGAGGTTGGTTTACACCTGATGCGTTCCCTTTATGATATGGGACATTCATTATTAAGAATGGGTCACAAATATCTGGGAAGATAGGTGGCTGGACAGACTCCGGACGAACTGGCGAGACAGACCAAGGTCGTCACCCAGCCCGTGGAGTGCCCTGCTATCTGATTGGAGCCTATATCACTTGCACCATTCCCGTCACGGCCAATTTCCTTGATCACAATTATGTTTTTATTCACATAATGAAGACGCAGTGAAATCTGATCATCTGAACCAAAAGGACTCATAACGTCAACAGCCAGTCCGGCGTAATCAACAAGAGTAACTGCCTAGAGCAAACCAGGTGAGTGGTCAGCTTATGTGGCTTTGAACATGAATATATAAGTCAGAAGGGAGTTTGAACAGGGTAAAAAAGACGAGGTAGAAAATTACTAATCTACAAGGTACAGGAGAATAAAGAATAAAACAACGACAAATCATGTCTTTATCCTAGACATAATAAAAGCTCCTAGAAGAGGCCCTCCAGGCATATCTCCTGAGTGCAGAGCAGATATTTCCTGTCAACTCTCAACGAGGCGTGTATTCGACGACCTTGTGGACCTGATTTGGATGGAGGTCATGGATGATGTTCATCCTCATGAGAAGAGGTCGTGTTTCCATGAGCTGATTGAGTTGGATGGCTGTATTTCTTGAAGACCCGCTCTTGGTTTTCCCTCCACCACTCTTCAGCCTGATTCTCCGCGAATCTCCTCTTGCTGTAAGGACAGAGGTTTCAATAGACAGTAAAATTTAGGTGTTAATTCAAAATTTAAGAATGTCTTTATTCCACTGAAGGGGGGGAAAGTTACCTGAATCGGACCCGCTTGAATACTTTGGTGCCATCTTTCAGCTGGATAAGTGTCACATAGACGCCAGGTTCAAACTGCTCAATTAATTGCACTTCTCCGTGGGTACCATGCTTTGGGGCAACATCACCGTGGGCCTTTGCACTGTTTTCCATGAAGCGATGGGATGGAGATTCGCTAGTGATGGAAATGGCAGAGCCACTAGCAGGTCTGCCATCCTGTGACATTGTCAAGTAACCTGCACCGCCTGACTTATGACTGGCCAAATCATATCTTCCGCTTCCGCCACTAGACAGGTGAAGATGATCACGTTCCATTGTATTCATGAGCTCTGACGGATGGCTTGATTGTTCCTTCAGGAGTGAATGCGTCTGAACTTGCAAAGCTTTTATGCTGTTGACAGCATCACTGGGCAGTTTATCCACAAGACCCTTGAGCTGCACAATAGTGGTAGATTAAGATGTATGTACACAGTAACATAAAACAGGTGATAGATTTATTCATCAAATGTGGATGATTACCTTTACATCCAATTACTAAAAAAGGTGATTCCATGAATGGAAACACTATCTTTCAGGTCAGAGCATATTATGTAAATCCATAATATCAAGGATACAAAACACAAGCTTATGAAAATAAATGGAAATCTTAACAGTACCTCATTGTCTAGAAATTTAACAAACTCCACGGCAGCGTTACGTTTGGTGGATTCTTCAGCAGCCAGAAAGGCAACTGATTTAGCTTTTTTATCTGATTTCTGAAGCTGCTCATGTTGGGCTTCACACTTTTGTTTCAAATCGTCAACCTGTGTTGAAAACACAATACTTAAAGAAAGCATCTTCCTGTGACAAAGTAGAAAGTAAAATACAGCACTGTGGTTACCTGAGATTGCAACTTCTGAAGTTCTTGATTCAGCAACTCATTTGACTTCTGCAAGTGATCAAAATCAACTTTAGAGCTCTGTGGAATAGCAGCAGCAGGAGGTGATTTTGTTTTCTTTGTGTATGGAGATGGAGGTGCTAAAGAAAATGCTGGCATTGCAGGTGACATAGCTAGCGCTGGTGACATTCCCATGGGTTGAAGCGCACCAAATTGGGCAGCAAAGCCAAGCTGTAGTATAGCCGAAGCTTGAGATGCCTTCATGATCGACTCTGCAGCTTTCGCATCACTCTTAGCTGATTTTACCTCCATACACTTGACTGGTTCCGCTGACGGTGTTGCTACAAGCTTGGAAGGCCTTATTTCTGGCTTTTCTCTGCTATCAATAGAGCGACGAGTAGGAGCATTTCTTTTGCTGACATTGTTGATGTTGGTATCTGCATTCTTCAGTTTGAGGAAACATGAATCACATACACGATGTGGCTTGCCAGGAGTTGGTGCCAAAGCAGCCTTGAGCACTTTTCTTGAACTACAAGCATGACAGTGTACTAGCCCACAGTTGTAGCAATTATGTCGCTTTCTTGTGAAACCAAATGCTTGCCTACAACCTGTGCAAACTGACTGATCTGCACCTGACACCCACTTATGTATGCAAATACATGTTGTGAAGTTTGAACCACATGATATACTTTTGACATGTCGATCTTTAAGTGCTTCAACGATGGTTGGTGTCTTTTTGTCATTGATGTCACCATGACCAAGTCTTCCATTGGCCCCCATGCCCCATGTGTATACTTCGCTTCGTGACGTTAAAACTGCAACATGGGAAGCTCCACACGATATCTCCTCAACTAACTCATTACCTAGTTTATCTTTGACTAAACAAGGCTGTTTACCATCAGATTTTGGATTTCCGAGCTGACCATTGTCAGCACTACCCATGGTATACACATGACCAGATGTAGCAAGGGCAACAGTCATGTTTTGTCCACAGGCGAGCTGATGAAAATTGTGCTCAAGAAGAGCTTGAACACAGGTAGGAATCAGCCTAGCTTCTTTGTCACCGTGTCCAAGACGATTCTTATCCCCGTCACCCCAGGTATACAGCTTCTTAGACACCACATTCATGCCTGTCTGAACAGTAGCCTCCACGATTGCTGCAGAATGCCAGACTCCACATGCAACTTTGACCGTTCTAAATCCATTCAAGGCTTCTACTTCTTTTGGGTATGCAACACTTTCACGGTTTCCATGCCCAAGAACTCCAAATGTTCCATCACCAAATGTGTGAACTTTTCCACTCGATGTGATCAGAGCTGAATGCCACGAGCCACATGCAACAGATAATACTTGAAGCCCCTCTAAGGGCCCCGAGACACGTTTTGGAAGCCAATGGCTAACTCCAGTGTCATATCCAAGCAATCCAGCATGGTATGAACCATCTCCCCAATTAAACAGATCACCGGAAGCAGATATAGCACAGGTATGGAATTCTCCACATGAAATAAAATCAACTATGGTCACAGATATTGACTCAACAAGCTTGGGACGACTTATATCTGCATCAGTTCCATGACCAAGGCGCCCACCAACTTCCTCACCCCATGTAAACACCTCCCCTTGTCTGGTAGTAAGAGCAACATGCCTTGAACCACATACTATCTGATTAACATCTAAGACAACATCTGATTCTAAAGGTTTGGGAATCAAAACATCTACTTTTGAGCATGATGAGCTTGTGTTTCCATCTGATGTGGCCACATCAGTCCATACTTCACCCCATACATAAACATCACCAAGGGACTCTATGTCATCTGTTCCAGAACCCTGACTGGAAGAACTAGGGGCACTGGAAATACTAAGTCGAGTACTATCCGCACCACTTGTCCTTATCATATTTGCACGATCAGATCCAGCATCTGATCTTCTTAAGCTAAAAGAATCGGTTTTGCAGTAACCAGCAGTGTGAAAACTACGTGAAATACTTGAAGCAATATCTAGTGTTGAATCATATGAATAACTATCCTGATAATATGATACTTCCTGCAAAGAAAAAGAACATATTAGATCACAAGGTACCACGTTTCATAATCAAAGAGAATTGCAAATCGCCAGCTAAAAAGAATAGGGTTAGTATTGATAGCTACAGGGTTGAAACTTGAAAGTGAAAGGGGACGCTCATTCTTCAGAGGAAAATGTATTTTAACATAGAGGTGACTATCAATATTGAAACTTTGTGCTTCAAACATGCAACTATTTTATTTTCACTAAAAAATCATCTCCAAGTGTAACTACGGGTAACACAGTATATGAACTGAACATCAAATGCGTCTTCCAAATAACATAACAACATCCAAAATTGACATAGCGAAATTAAACCATAAGTCAAACTGCTTACAGAAGAAACAGTAATTTTTTTTTACAAACTCACATCGGAAAACGATACTCTATCCTTGTGCTCATCAACAGAACTTTTACGGCATGAACTTATTAACCCCTCAAGTGCTGAAAACCACACTTCAACTTCAGCTTGATCCTTGCAAATCTACAGAATAGTAGAAATTCACGCTACATTTGTTATCTTTATACCATAAATCATAGTTTTAATCTATCAATAATTCCAAATGCAAAGCATTTGCACCAATCAATGGTTAGAAGCTCACAAAATTATCTTTACCAGATCAAGGGAACGTTGCCCGTTCTTGTATATGAGGGAAAATGACAGATAGTCTTTCTCAGGGCGTAAAAACCTCCTAAAAACAGCCTGATCAAGAGTTAAACATATTAGGCCCATGGTATAACTGAGATTTAAATGTTCATGCCCTGAAGGAAAATGTAAGCTAAATTTTAATATAATGACTATTGCACTTTACAAGCTCCTCTAACCATAGCTGCCGTTGTTAAGGCTATATATATATATATATATATATATATATATATATATATATATATATATATATATATATATATATATATATATATATATATATATATATATGCTAGCAAGCAAAATCTTGACATTTGACTCAGATAATAGTAAACTTACAGTTCTCTGTCCGGGAATAACTTTAGAGACAGACGAGAGTCGGAGAAACTTCTCCCTGTTGCGAGAGTACCAAATTAATGTTGTTTCGTCCTGTAACAAGAAATGTGAAACAATGAGTATCATGAAACAGCATTCCCATGTCAGGCAATTGGCACATGCATATGACTGTAAATATAATCCCTCAATCATATTGGTAATCAGATTTTACAGATACAAATCTCATAAATGTGAACACCAGTGTCAGCTTGTGAAGGTTATTAATATATGTAATATTGAAAGAAACATATACATTGAAATAAAAATAAGAGAATAAACACTTTACTCATCCGTTAACAGCATAAATAATATTATAGCATCCACATTAACAAATAGCACATCGTTGCTTTTAGTTTAGCATTTCCTACTTCTGCTATTTTCCCTTGACCTTGTTTCACTTCAGAATGTCTCAAATAATTCAGTCTAAGAATAAGTTGTGCGCTCAAGACAAACAAAAACATTTCAAGATCAAAGGAATGTGCTTATGAACTTACACTAGAAATTCTGAAAGTACGGATCTTGGGTTTCCCTTTCCGGCTATACTTGATAAGCTTGCTACCTTTCTTTAGAGTAATAAGGGCCTTCAGAAAAATGAAACATAAATGTAGTATCACAGAAGTTTTGACACATATGCAATTAAAAATAAAGCGAAATGAATTATCATATTTATGCCTATAGCCGCACATTTTCATCTGGTGTCATCTAAACAGCTACAAGTCAACATCCTATTTCCAGCTCTTTTCATCCACAACTGCAACAAAAAAGACAAAAAAAATGTAAACTTTTGAGATGTCAGTATCAATGGGTCACATGAATATATTCTTCACTTTTCAGAAACAGAAGTTGGCATCAAATGATTTGGCAATTAAAAAAAATACCAAAAAGCCCAAGACAGAATCCAAAGATGGAAAAATAGTGTCATTCCCTGAACTATAGATTGGACCATAAGAACCCCACCAAACTTTTGTGCTGACAATCTAGCGTTTGCAAATTGCAATAGCATTAACCCCCAGACATTCACCATTACAACACTAGCCGCTCGTGGCGTGAAAACTAATAGCTAATCCATCTTAACATGGCCAAAAAATGGTGGAGCATCGGAGGGACATGTCTCATGCTCACAGATTGGATTAGGTGGTAACGTTCACTCATAACTATTACGAAAATCAAATTTTTAACTTGAATTGGTGTTAGCTTGGCGGACTGCAAATCCGAAATGCATGCGATTTAGGAAACAAATAGCACGAAAAAACTACAATCTAGACCCAATCAGGGCACCGGCCACAAAATTTCCTGTTGAGATGAACAAAAGAAACAAGAGGGGATGGAGGATCGACCTTTATACCATTACCAAATCCAAGTTGGGAACGATTTCCAATCCTTTCCACCTCGATGGAGAGCAAAACCGTTCAGAGGACCAGCGACAGCGTCGGATGCATTAGCGAGGAGATTATTAGGCGTCGGGCCGCCGCCGCATTCAACGGAGGCGGCAATGGCTGGACGTGAACGTGAATGCTGCAACGCCCGTCCCTTACGCGACGATGGACGCCGGATGCCGCCCCCGACGCGCGGCGGAGGTAGGCCGCGGGCGCGATGGTTCTCCGCGTGACGGCAGATTGCTGCGGCGGAAAACGAACGATTGGCTAAGGACGAGCCTGGACGGCGCGGGCAATCAAAACCGGGGTGAAATGTCGAATCGATCGGAGGCTCACCGATCAGATGTCCGGCCGGGCATCCGCTGGGGAGAAGAGATGTCGTCCGGTGACCGTGGGGAGGATGGGACGATCTCTCTGATGGAGACGAGAATAGCGGCTGGTTTCGTGGGCGGAGGAGCGAGAGGCAGACGGAGAGAGAGAGAGACCAGTGCGAGCGTCGCGACACGGGAGGGAGGGGAGTATTTTTTTTCTCCGGGAAAATTTGACAAAAATGGGTCGGTCAGTGCCGGATTGCCGGGTACATTAACGCAACGGTCCTACGTGGACTGCTTTTGACACCGTGGAGGCCAGCCCGATCGGTCTCGCCGCATTCCACGAAGCGGCCGACGCTTCGAGCTGGTCTCTCTCTCGCTCTCTTGATCCCCGTGGATGCGGGGCGCTCGGGAGCACGGCGACCTCGGACACGGGCGCGTGGAGCAGCTAGCTTCCCCTGCTCCAGATTGCAGACCTCCGTCTGGCGAGGCCCCTTGTCCGGCAGGGTGACAGGCAGCGGCCGCGGACCGAGCTGCGAGCTTGCCGTCTAAGGGCGTCCGCAGTGGAATGGCGAGTTGCGCTGCCGACTTGGAGGCAGGGTTTACTTTTTCGGCAAAATTTGGTAAAAATTTCGTTTCCGTTAATAGCCGGGAAGTGAAATTTCAGTTTTTTTCAGTATTTTTCGTTTTGAATTTGTAAAATTCAAAAAAAATTGTAAAAAATTGGGAAAAATATGATAAAAAACTAGGTGTTTTTCTGAGCTTATTGGTGTCATGCATGATCAAAAACATGGAGATTTAGTCAGTCAAATAAATTTTTTTCCGCAGGTAGTAGAGCAGCTCGGTGCGGCGTCGTGACAACTCGAAAAACTTTGAACACGAAAGTTGTTCGTCATTTAAAACTCTACAATATTGGTTTTGGGCAAAAGTTCATTTAACCCACGGTTTACAATTTATAACCAATTCACATGAATTGATAACCAATTCAAATCATGTTTGTCCTAGATTTAAAACAACTTTCAATTAGCTCAACCAATATCCCTGAAATTTTATAGACATATCCGCAATAAAAAGAATAATAAAAGTCTAGTTGAGGCCTAAGAGAGAAAATGGAAGTTGTCACATGAAATGACAAGACTTTTAATTGGTAGTTTTTGAAATAATTAAATAACTTTCAAACCATTGCTCAAATGAAAAAGTTCCTGAAACAAAAGTTGTAGATCTCGAAAAACTGAACAAAGTTGGTATTCAAAAGTTTTTCATTTGACCTCGAGAACAGTAGGAAAATCACAACTGACATCATTTTCCGGTCGAAAATCACCGAATTTCGGTCGAAATCACCGAAATTTCGGTCGGAATTCATCGGAATTTCGTTTTTGAATTTGAATTCTCTTTCCGTTCGGAATTAGTGAAATTTGACGAAATTTCGTTTCCGGCAATTGGCGGGATTCGGTAAAAAAACGAAAAGGTAAACCCTGCTTGGAGGAAAGAGAGAGGAGAGCGGCAAGTGTTGGGAAGAGCGCGCGTGAGAGCGAGTTCCCTCGGCGATTGTGTGAGCTAGCGGCGAACAAGGCACTAGCGAGTACTGTTTGGCTACTGTTCATCAATTAAAAAATGAAATCGCCAGTCAAATCGTCGCCCACTGCGGATGCCTAAGGCCCCGTTTATTTCCCAAAAATTTCAACGGTACCCGTCACATTAAATTTTTGGACACATGCACAGAACACTAAATGTAATTGAAAAAAATAACTAATGACACAGTCTAACTGATTAGCACGAGATGAATCTTTTAAACTTAATTAGTTTATAATTGAACATTATTTGCCAAATAACAACAAAAATGCTACAGTGTCAAAACCCAAATATTTTCGCGAACTAAACGGGACCTAAACGAGACCACCTCGCAGGCCGGCATCTTACACACTGGGTTTGTGGCTCTCCCTACCGGGGCGTATAGTTGGCCAAATGGGCCGGGTCTGGCACTAGCACGGGCTGAAAAAAGCACAGCTCTAGAATGGCCCGGCCCATGACCGAGCGGGCTAGTGCCAGGCCTGTGCTGTGCCTGGGTCGCATTCGCGGCACGCGGCCCGAGCACGAGCACGGCCCGCTTAATGGGCCGGCACGGGAAGGCACGAAAAAGGCCTGGTAAGATAAGTTCACAGCCCGCCTATACACACAAACACACAACCCAGTAGCCCACATTCCACTCCCTCCTTTCTCTCCACCAGCATCGCTAACCCTTCATGCACCGCCGCCGCTTCTGCCGCTCCCCCGCGCGCCTGGCTTGCCTCCGCGCGCCCACATCCGCCACCACTTTCGACCGTTGCCGCCGTCGCCATCATCCCCACCTCCCCGGCCGCAGTCGCCGTCATCCCCACCTCCTCGGCCATCGCCGTTGTCCCTGTCTCCCCGGCCGCCGCCGTCACCCCTCCGACTGCTACTACTGTGCTGTCGTGCCTAGGGGCACGGCACCGGCACGCCAACGCCCTCGTAGGGCCGTGCTTGGGCCGGGATGCCCGCACGGTGCCACTACGCGGCACAGCACGGCAGTGCCTCCGTGCCCCGCCGTGCTAGGGCCATGCCGTGCCCGGGCGGCCCGTTTGGCCATGTATACCGGGGCACTGGTCGCCCCATGTCCACTGTCTAAGCGAGTTGCAACGTTACGATACACAGTTTTAAAAGTCAACCTGGCACAACACGAAACAACAACTATATCCCGAAACAAAACTGCACTACCAACATGTTGATACTCAGGAGGAAGGGTATTCGGATGGATGTGTTTTCCTTCTGTTCCACCCCTGCACCAACCACAGATACGGACAGCTAGTGGCATCTCTCACTCCCCTAGAAAACACCCATCGCCCTCCTCTTTCTTCCTGAATCCCAGCGCGCGCCGGCACACCCAGCTGACTGATCAGTTCGGTTTTGATCAGGCGAGCAACGGCGCAGACGATTCGCTGCCCTTCCATTTCCTGCTGTAGTAAGCGTACAGCACCAGCTGCATTGCTCCCAGGACGACTCCGATGACATTGGGGAGCTGAAATCGAATTCAAAACTCAAAATTTGTTCAAATCCATAGAGAAGTGTATGCTGCCGTCAGTTCGCGGAAGCGCAAGCTGAAACGAGGATGGAGCGCTCACGTATATGAAGAAATCGAGCAGCAGAAGCCCGTACATTGCGAAGGAGGCGCTCATCAGGAAGGTGGAGAGGGACAGGTAGAAGGGCATGAACTCCACGCACTCGGTCCGGATCACCAAACCCTGAACAACCAGGACGCAATAAAATCCGTGAGAGTGATCACACTGCGGTTTCGTCGAGCAGCAGGGAGTTAAACGAGCAGCCTAGGAGACCGTACCATGACGGCCAGTGGGGAGGCGAACATGGAGATCAGAGACGCCATGCTCACGCAGCCAACGAACAGCTGCCGAGCCGGCTGTTCGAAGAAGGCGATGCTCGCGTGCGCGATGACCGCGAACACGAAGGCTTCGAGCGCCAGGAGCCCCACGATCTTGAGCTGTGGGGAGGGGGCGGGGAAACTAGGTCATCTCCTGCGGAAATGGAGAAGGAAACAAGCTTTCGAAGACAGAGTTGTTGGGCCCGTCATCTTACCCGCGTCCTGGTGCTGTCGGCGTAGAGGACGAAGAGCGAAATGTAGGCGAGCTGGAACAGCGCGCCGGTGCCGTTGACGGTGGCGACGAGGGCCCTGCCGCCGTCGGAGACCCAGGGGAGGCCGTACCAGAGGCAGATGCAGCAGTTGAGGAGGGACAGCAGGTAGGGCAGCCCATCGAAGCGCTCCGTCGACTTGGCCTTCACCACCCTTTTGAACGTCGGCCTGGCACGCCACGGGAGAACAGCGAAGCCGCGATCAGGCCAGGGAAAGCAGCAGAGCAGCAGAAGGGGAGAAAAGACAGAGGAAAATTCAGTATGCTAGCTTACACCGGCGACAGGAAGAGGGCGAGCGCGAAGATGTTGCCTGCAATGGCGACCGGAATCGAAGAGCCTCAGTTACCCAACCTCTCGAAAACAATTGAGAATTTTCGGAAGCAGAGAGGCGAGGAAGGAGGAGGGGGAGGAGAGTACCAGCAAGGCCGGCGGCGAAGCAGGAGATACCATACAGGGAGCTCATGAATGCGCCTCCGTCCGTCCTCCGCTTTTTGCCCCCCACCAGCTCAGCTCTCCTCGTGCCAAAAATCTGGGGCTCTCATATAGGTAGGAGCCCGGGGCCAAAAATCAGTGAGCTGCGAGCGCCACCAACAACAACACTACAGTCTACAACCACCCGTTGTTGAAGTGAACTGTCGGGTTTAAATCAGTGATCAGAACGTAAGCCTGCTGCTGGGGTCCTGCCAATGTCCCTCGTGAATCTCAACAAGAAAATCTCTTGATTTAATCATGCCAGGTTGCTTCATGTATGCCGCACAGCACAGCAGGATTTTTTTTTTTTTTTTGCCACACAAGATGCAACTGCTGGTCACTTGGGTGGCTGGCAAAAGGGCAGAGTACAGAGTAGAGTATTTCTCTGGCAGGGAAAAAAAATCACCCGCGGATTAATCACTTCACAAAATTGGAGAGGAAAATATGAGCAGCCAGCTGTCTTTCTGTGAGATGGGGATATTCTTCGTCTTCTTCCTCCCCGACGTTCAAAGTGCACGTGGTGGACGGCGATCGGCCAGGTCGCTTTACGGCGAGCTCGTGGCCGTGAGCCGCCCACGCAGAAGCTGGGTGGCCACACCACTTGCTCCGGGCCCAATTGAGCGCGCCCGCCCTTTCTCCCCGTTATTGCAGACGCCCTGCGCGGCCCCAAACGCTTCGCGGGAACGAAGGGCTCAGCGGGCGGGCCGCGCTATTGTGGCGTTGGTATCGTGCCGCGTCAGCTGCTTAAAGCGACCCGGAGGAGAAAAATCTGAGACAGGGGAATACCGTTCATCTTTTTCCTTTTCGTAGTTCTTCAAAAAAAAAACTTTTCCTTTTGGCCTGGCTGGTCGACCATTTATTTGCCCGTCAACCCATTAAGGCCTTCTCAATCACTCAGTCGGCAAATCTCTTGTTTTCCACTTATCAAAAAGAAAAGAAACAAAAACTCTGATCCGTTTCCTCTATCACGGAAGCGCTGCAACTCAGTTTCCGAACTGACAAAGTAGTTCAGTAAAATAACAGGCAGCCTGGATGACATTCAGGAGCGGGCTCTGCAAGGAACGTCTCAAATTGTTTGAACAAATATACTCCTTACAAGTGACAACCATGAGAGGAAGGGGCATAGCGGATGATGCCCCGAGCAAAATAAGTATAAGCGCAGAAACAGCAACATTTCTTTACTCCAACTCTTATGCTACAAGATGAGGACCTAGACGACACTAGACAAGGCGGGGAAGAGGACCTCGGGATGCCCAGGAAATCAAGAATATTAACCACACAACCAGGAGGGTGTAACTTTGCACAGACGCGGAAACACAGGGATGGGGGAAAGTAGAAACATCAGCTTGATGTTATCCGGAATCCTTCTGCTTCATCATTCATGTGACTATTCAACCAAATCTAGTTACAACTGACCCATAAGCTTTGAACCGAGCTATGTCGCATTTTCTGTCTTCTCGACTTCCAAGTTCAAACCCTGTATCCAGGAGCAAAAGAGAGTGTTAAAGCAAATACTTAATAATAGTAGTAGTATGACAGAAACGACAAACATATCTTCTGTTTAATTCTCACAACGACGAAAAATAAATTGCCTAATGTTTAGCCATTATTCAATATTTTGTAATCTGTAAGAAACAGCAGATCGGCTTAAAACATACAACAACAACAACATAGCCTTTTGTCCCAAGCGAGTTGGGGTAGGCTAGAGATGAAACCCAAAAGCTACGTTACCCCGATACGCCAGGGAGGGGGCGTATCCCGTATCGGATACGTATCCGATACGGATACGCATCGGATACGCGGTGGACACGTATCCATGGAGTATCGGCAAAAAAATAAATAAAACAAAATTCCGATACATGGAAGATACGTATCCAATCCAGCAAACGTCCAACCTGGGCTGCGGATACGCCCAGCCACGAACAGAGTGGAGGCCGTGCAACACGAAGGGGAGCAGAAGGAGAGTCCTGTGCGGGCAAGGTTGCTCGCGTCGGCCGCCGAACCACCGTCGATTCAGGCTCAACCGCCGCCGATTGAAGCACCGCGGACCTCCGCCTTCGCTGATTGGAGCTCCACCACCGCGGGATTCGACCTCCGCCGCCGCCGATTTGATGTCCGCAACCGCCGGATCGACCTCTGCTGCCGTCGATTCGAGCTCCGCGGCTGCCGAATCGACGCTCCGACGAGGTGGTCTGCCATGGAGCAGAGGGCGGACGGGGATGCGGGCGGTGGAGCAGATGGGGATGGGTTGCGGGGAGCGGAAGCAGCTGTGTGCCTGCGCGAGAGCTAAACTGGACACGGATGGGCTGGCAGTCGATTGGGCAGGGCACTGGTACACATAGCTTAGATGGGCCGTGGGCTTTCCTAAGACAATGGTAGTCAGACCAGCATTATTATTATTTTTATTTTTATTTTATTTTTTAAATAGTAAACATATCCGCGTATCGGGTTGTTTAGGAAATTGCCGTATCCGCGTATCCGTATCCTTCCGATACCGATATACGTATCTGTATCCGTGCAACATAGCCCAAAAGACACAAAGGTCACGGTTCAGGCACGCTGATAGCTAGTCTCCAAGCGCTCCTATCCAAGCTGCTTAAAACATACCAGCCAAAAAAAATCATATGTGCCCCGTACTGGCAGTATTCATTTTCAATGAATTGTTATTCATGTGCCCATTGCCATACATAATACTAAATAATTAAAATATATAATGCATTCCGAACATTCAGTTAATATAGTAAAATATATAGAATGCAACATGGACAGGTTCAGGCCTCAGAAAAAATCAGCCAAGCATTATGATTTATGAGTACCACAATTGCAGTTATCATGTAGCAGGTGCTATATTACAGAAAGGCAGTTTGGTAGGTATCCTTTTACATTAAGTCCAGAGTAGAACTGCTGTCATGCACAGTACCAACTAAAGGCTTAAAAGAGACAATCTCCAGCTGTTTGGGGATGCACACGTCTGTTTTTTTTTTTTGAAAGAAACATGTCTGTTTTTACTAAACTAACAGAAAATAAACATGTCAAAGAAACATACAAAACTTGGGAAATCATTTTCATGCACATAATACGACTAGCCTCTTGTAGGGTGTAAATTTGGTGCTGTAACATGGATATTGTACTCAAGTCAAATAAATGGCGTGTTGTCAACTTTCCATGATTGCTACTGTCAGCAAGGTCAGATACTTTCCTATTCTCAGGAGTTCATCGCCATTAAGAAAACACCTTTCATGAAAAGAACAGGCAAAGACTTGAACTTCTAGCTTCCCAACAGATTATTGCCCAAAGACTATGGGCATATAAAGAACGAATGTTTTGGCATCTCAGAGTCAAATACACAGCATGATCCAAATTATATGCCTTGATAACACAGGCTATCAAAATCTACCATCTCCGAGCAGGATTTCAAAAGTAACGAATGAAAAGGAACTCAGGGTCGATAACACAGGCTCAAAATGTAAGAGCAAACAAATCCACAGATAAATCCATCACCAGAGAGGCATTATTTGATAGATTTAAAAAAGGACGGAACTTCCTTAGATCAAATGAATGCATCCCCTAACCTGGTGCAATCAACTCCCTATCTTCACCTTGCACTCTTCAGCTATATAGAGGCAAACTAGTTGATCTGGACAATCTGTTTAATAATTTTTCTGGTCTTCAATCACTGCTTCTAACTGGGTAGAGTATATTATCAATTCAAAACACAGCGACTGATGTCAAGAATGGAATAAAGTAGGCTAGATCACGCAGACACATGATAATTAAGGGCCACACTTATTAGATCAAACCAGAACCTAAGCAAATAACTTTAATTGCGCCCTTCACAAATGACATCCAACAGTAATGATAAGAATGTCACAAGTCGTGCATTAAACAATGTGAGGGAAATACAAATCCATATCTCATGCCCCAAACAAAGGTTCACCCTAATAGAAGTATTTGCTAAGTAACCTCAAATCCAGCATCCTTTCGCTGTTTTATATGTTTATTAGAAGTTAGAAAATGCAGGATAAATTTTATTTCCATCTAACTTACAGTGATGTCAAACAGCACGCGATGATCTCACCAATTAAACTATGCAATGAACTAAGATATGCACCTCATGTTACGAATGCTTAACCAGTAGAAGTCAGGTCATACTTCACCAACACCACTTCCGTTGATAATGATTACAGAATGCATAGACATTGAAATTCGATGCCATTCAGATTTACCTTAGCATTATTATTAAAGAAAAACGCAATCATGAGACAGAGAACCATCTCACCTTCATCTATCTCCCTGAACCAGAAAATACATCAAAAATCCCGCAGCAATTCCACCATGTTGCCCGCTGCCCTGAAGCAGCCACTGCCACTGCAGGTCCACGGGCCACCTACAACAAACACAGCCACCAAATCAGAACTCACAGCTTCAAAAAGCTTAGGGGAGTAACCGAACTTAAACCACATAAATCATTTACCTCTGCAGTATGCACATCAACAGCCTCCCGAGGCCGCGACACCTCAGTGGAGTCCTTGGCCACCACATTGCCAGCCTTAGTTTCTGGTTCCTGCACCACAACATTGGCACCATCACTCTTCACCTCTGGTTCCTGTACCTCAGGTGCCAGGCTCGTATCCTCGAGCACCACCACTTCATCAACCTTTGGCTCAGGTTCCTGCACCGGATGCACCTTGGCCACCTCCCTCTTCACCTCTGGTACCTCCACCTCATGCGCCTCTGGCTCCTGCACCACGGATTCCTCGGCCACCACCACATCCTTCACCTCCGGTTCCTGCACCGCCGCATCCACCTCACCCTCGCGTTCCTGCCCAGCCGTTTCCGGCGGCAACGCGTCCACCATAACCTCCTCGCCGGCCTCGACGGCGCGCTCCACGGGCACCTCGGCCGCGGCGGCGGCCTTCCTCTCCTCCTCGTCCGCCTCCGACGCGGCGGCCCGGGGCGTCACCATCTCCTCGGAGCTCTCCATCGAGTCCTCGCTCGCATCCACTGCGCCAACCCCCACACACACAAACACGGCGTCAGAATCCATCATACATATAGCGGCGCAAGGAAGGGAGCAAGGAAAGGCGCGAACAGCCAGCCCGTAAAGGCGGCGTCCGGTGGGAACGCGGTGGCGGTGGGGGGTGGTGGCCGCGGCGCCAGCGAATGCCACCCTCGCCGCACGCGAAAAGGCGATTCCCCACCGCGCTGGTGCCGTAAAGTGGGGGGTGCGCGCGCGGATCTGCCCCGGCTTAAAGACGCGAGGGGTAGGGTTAGGCGCCGCTCGTACCGCGGGAAACCTTGGGTGGGATCCGCAGGTGGTGGCCGCCGTCGCGGCGGCTGGAGGCGTTGTTGTTGTTGCTGCTGTCGTCGCTGCCGTTCCCGTGGCCGTTGTTGGCGCTGGTGTTGTTGTTGCCGCCATCGTCGGGGTGGCCCTGCTGCTGCTGCTTCTTGAGCTTGGCGCGCTTCTTGGCGCCCTTCGGCATGGCGGAGAGGGATTTCGATTCGAGAGGGGGCGGCGGAGGGGGGAGGGAAGGGAGGGGGCAGAGCGATGGGAGGAGGAAGGAGGAACGGGGGAGGGGGAGCGATTTGTTTTGATATGGAGGGAGGGGGAGGGGGGATCGGCTCAATTTTGTTAGGTTTACCCAGACACGCAGCCTCCCAGGGCACATTTACTGCGTTGGAACAGAGTTCGAAAAAATTACCATCTTTTAGATAAAGAAAACTACTCCTATGTCAAGACAATGTTGCACATGTGCGCAGCTTTTTTAAATTTTTATTTTGCAATCTGACATTTCTACGGTGAGTATCTCTATGTTTTGTGTTCGTCCATGAGCCAAATCAATTTCTAGCCTTCAAACCCAAAAAATAGTGATGATATTCCTCGGATAAATCGCAAGAATATTTTCCTATGAGTTTTAAATTTGAAGGCGTGCGGACTTTGCGACCCTTTCACCACATCCGTGGTTGTTTCTTACTCACGTTGAGTCGTCCCGTAATTATGGAAGCAGCGTCGCCCAGCCTGTGATCAAGTTACTAGAAGTTGTGCATGCTCGAGCGTTTTTGTCACGAAGACGTGGACGGGAAAAAAAAAAGAAAAGAACAAACCAGAAACAAAACTCATGCAACTGCAGAGAGCTATAGGTTGGGATTTTGCCCCTGTAGCTTAGCTGGCTGCTCCAAAAGCCACACGCTCCTATTCGAAGAAGAAACAGCGCAGGAAAGGTTACTAGAACCAGCCAAACTAGTTTTCAACAACAACAAAAAAAAACAGCCAAACCTGGTAACGCGTTTGCGAGCAAAAGACAATCTGGTAACGCATCGTTAATAAATACTCCGGGGGGGATTCCGCGTGCAACTCCTTCCTCCGTGCTCCGTCTCCGTGCATGTAGCGTTTTGGTTTGTTCGTGGGACGCGGAGGATGCTGCTGCCTCCGCCGAGACCTCGGCTCCGTCCCAGGAGCGCTGTTTCTGTTTCCGTCGTGGCGCGGCGTGGCGTGCCAGCCGGCGCGGAGCGACACAGGCTTTGCGCACGGAAGATCTCGAGGCCTGGCCTGGGAGTCCATTTGGAACAGTTTTTCCTCTTAAGAAAAGCCTTTTTTTACAAAGAGAGACACACGTGACACGTATCGGGACGCTGCTCCCCGACCCCGAGGAAACCCAAGTGGCGATCTTGGCCATGTTTGGATACCTGTCAAATCAAGTTTGTACAAAAACACGAACGTCCGCATGGAATATTAAATGAAGTCTATTTGCAAAACTTTTTCAGGGATGAGTGTAATTTTTCGAGACGAATCTAATAACTCAAGTTTCATCATGATTGGCTACAGTGATGCTACAGTAAACGCGCTCAATTATTCACTAATCGTACGGTCAAAGACCTCATTAGTTAGAGTAACTGCTACAGTACCATAGTTGTGGAGTTAATTTTGTAATTAGACTTTATTTAATACCTTTAATTGGTGGTCAAAATACCAAAAAAATTTCCTCAAAACTTTTTCACACCTCATCCAAAAATGCCCCTTGCGAGGCCCCGGCCCCGGCGGGGAACGGATCCTCTGTGGTCGGCGGATGCTGACTTTTCTCTGCAGTCGCCGTGATCCACCGTCCAGCAGCAATCCAACGCCTCGCTCCCAGATGGCTCGCGCGCTGCTCCCTGCAAGAGGCTGGCTCAGCTCGCTCGCGGCTGATGACGGCTCGATTCCCCCTTCCCCAGTCCTCTTCTCATGCTTGCTGCTCGCCGCGGCAGCGACGGCGAAGGACTGCCGATTGGACAAGCATTTCTGGCTACACAGCAAGCTAGCTGTGGTTGCTTGCACTTGCACAAGACGCGTATGCAGGCATGGGCTCGATCGGGCTCACCTCTTAACCCTCTTGGGGTCCCGGATTAGCTCCGTGGAGGCGGCAGCCTGCCCCGTCGCTGGCGCCTCCGCATCCGCGGCCTCATTCCGCTCGTCATCGCAGCCATTGGTGGCGCCGCCCGTGGGGGCACCGCCGCCGCGCTTGTCGCCGCCGCCATCGCTGCTGCCGCCATTCTCGGACCCCGGCGCGGACGACGACCCGCCGCCAGCCTCGTCGGGGAACATGGACCTGAGCTGGTCGTCGTCGAGGCGCTCGAACTCGCCGGCCGCGCTGTCCGCGGGCGCCACCTCGACGAAGGCCACCGAGTCGCTGAGCGACCTGCGGTGCGCGCCCCCCGCCGCGACGCTGCGAACTCGGCGAAGTCGTCCACCCACGCCGCGGCCTCGTGGTGGCCCCCTCCGGCCAGTGGTGCACCGCGGACGGGATCCTGGGCGACAGCTGCGCCATGCGCGCGCGCAAGCGCAACGCGTACACGGCCGCCGGACGATCCGCCCGCAGAACCCCGCGGTAGCTCGCTGGCAATGCGCACACCACCCCGCGGTAGCTCGCTGGCAATGCGCACACCGGCCGGCAGCGAGTGACCCAGCTCTTGTGTTAGCTCAGCCTCCCGAGGGAGCTCGACCGCCGCCTTGCTCACCCGCGGGAGCTCGCCCGCCGCCGATGGAGCCGCTACCGACCTCTCCTTCAACCCCGACCGGCTGTGCACTGCTCCGCCCCTCCCTCGCTCCAGCTGCCGCCCGAGCCCTGCTCGCCCGTCGCCGCGCGCCCGCCGCTGCCTCCTCCGCCGGCGCGACCGCGGTGAGCGGTAAGCAGGAGAAGAGGACAGGGGAAGGGGAATCGAGCCGTCGTTACCCAGGGGCCGCGAGCGAGCTCTGTCGAAAAACGTGAGCCAGCCTCTTGCAGGGAGCAGCGCGCGAGCCATCTGGGAGCGAGGCGTTGGATTGCTGCTGGACGGTGGATCACGGAGACTGCAGAGGAAAGTCAGCATCCATCGACTGCAGAGGATCTCGTTCCCCGGCGGGCGGAGGTCCGGCTTGTCTCTCTCTACCCCCCGTCGGGCCTCCGCGCGGGTGCCTCTCGCGGGAACCCACGCGTCGTGGTCGGCGTGGCTGGCCCGTACAGGACTACGCTGTCAGCGCGCAGTGGCATGACGGCGTCCCCTTTGGAAGCACTTCTGTTGTCATCCTGCTCCTGGTTTCTCGAGTCCATGATTGCATCAGATTGTTAGGCCGTATTTTAATTCTTTTTTAAAGAGAATCTCGCTAAGTACTAAGTAAATAAAATCTATTTATAAATCTTTTTTTCGGACAAATTGTAAATCGCGAGATGAATTTAAGAGTCTAATTAATCGATAATTAACGAATGGTTATTGTAGTATTACTGTTGCAAATTATAAATTAAGTAGACTCATTAGATTCGTCTCGCGATTTACAACTCATCTGTGTAAAAAAATTTGTAATCAGATTTTATTTAATACTTCATGCATTGTCGAAACATTTGATGCAACAGATTTTAGGGTAAATATTTTGAATCTAAACACGGCCTAATGATGCTGCTTTTCTTTACCAATTCAATCAGTTCCTGACAGGGTTTTTTTAGTAGTTGTAGCGTCCAAAAGATCTACTATTAAGATATATTTTGCATAGTTTATTTTAACTTCAGCTTCACCAGTTGTATGCAAATCGAGACACTGTAGCAAGAACCTGTTTTATAAGAAGTATTTGTTAAAATAAAATGGAAACAAAGTGAAATCATTTTTTTAGCTTTTTCGATTTTAGTTTTACCAGTTAAGCCATTTTGAATGAAGCCGGGCCAAACAGCCTCTTATTCTCTGTAAAAAGAAACATGTACCATGTCGACTTGCCTTATTCTCCGTAAGAAACAGGCAGTATGTCAACTTGGCTACTTGGAAAAAAAGAAAAAAAAACAACACAAATGTTTATTCAAAGGTCCCAGACTACTCAGCATACATGTTTCCTACCGGACACTGGCTATTTTAAAATCAGGTATCCTTTTTTTTGCGGGTAATTAAAATCAGGTATCCGTTAATCATGATCTGAGCATAAAAGATTCCTCTGGTTTCAAAAATCCGGGTTCCGTTTTGCGCCGGTTCGACCATGTCCGCGGTACAGCCAGACAGTACACGCTCGGTGTCCAGGTGCCGTTTGAATTCGGTTCATGAGACAGCGCTGCCACGCCGCGTGTGGGCGGCGGGCACATGGCAGCACGGCGGGAAACGCCGCCCCTGGTCAACAGTCAGCTAGCCAATCTCAGAGCAGGTTCATGGAAGGCGAGAGGCCGGCGGGGAGCAAACGTGGCATAGGAGAGAGAATCAAGCGGGCGGGTAACGAAACGCCGACTGACACAGGCGAAAACGCGCTGCGCGCCCTGGCATTGGCTGAGCAGCGAGCAACAGCAAAGCCCACCACCACCTCACGCCCGTTCCCAGCCCGCGGCCGCCGAAATCTATAAAACTTGCTCTCAGATCAGCACAATTAATAGGACTCGCAAAATAGCCGTACAAAAATTTCCAAATGCTAAAGAATTCGAGATGCGCCTGGTACCTGGACGAACGAGGTGGCGTGCCCAGCAGCCTGCCGTGCCACGTCGCGGCGATCGCGGTCTCGCGCCATCAGACCGGACCTACAGAAATGTGCACGAACGCGACGTGAAGGAATTTCAAGGAACCTGAAAAAGGCTTTTTTTTAAAAAAAAAAACAAAAGTTTTCCATTAATCACTCTGTTCGGCTGGCTTTGACTGGAGGCTTGTGTTGATTTGTTGTGAGAGAAAACACTGCTGACTGACTGGTAGCTGGTGCTAGTTTGGTACGAGAGAGAAATACTACCATCATTATTATTACTGAATTATATATGGTCCTTTCTTCGAAACGCTTTGTGCCAAAGCGAAAAAAAAGAAGGTAGCCTATGGCGCAAGAGAATCAGGACAGGCTCTATCAAAATGAGGCGAGATGGAGTTTTATACAAAGATGAGGATTCCGGCTTGTTCTTTTCTTCGCCGGGCAACAAGCTCACTGGCTCGCTCTTTGCGTGGTGATGACGTTGGAGTGTTTGGTTGTGGACTCGGAGCGGAGCGCAGCGGCCTGTGTGTTTGCTGCCTGGCGGTGGACCACGCGGCTGAGAGAGATCGGACGGAGCTGCCTGCCTGCCTGGTGTGGTGCTAGCAGTAGCAGCAGATGGCAGCGTTGGCGGGGAACTGCAGCAGCGTTTCGCGTACCAACTCGGCAGCTTGTCCTGGGCTATGCTGTTCAGGGCAACATCCTCAGGTACTAGTACTCCCTCCATTTTAAAATATAAATATTTTTAGATTTGGTCAAAGTCAACTCTATTCGATTTTGACTATAAATAATAAATATTTTATAAAAGTTTATAAGATAAAAATAATATTACTAGATTCGTAATGAAAATAATTATCATAATGTACAAGTGTTTATATTTAATATAATTTATTTATAAGAATATTGATAGTCAAAGTTGAAATTTTTTGACTTTGACCAAATCTAGAAATACTTATATTTTGGAACGAAGTAGTACTCTAGTGGAGTAGCAACCGTTTGCACTGGATATTGAGTGGGACACCATTAATAAAGGGGCAAAAAAAAGGCGTTTCGCGATTGGAAGAAGTCTACATAACCCCCCTAACTATCAAGGTCGGATCACTTAAACCCCCCCAACTATAAAACCGGATATCTAACACCCCCAACTATCAAATATCGTGCACTTAGGCCCCTGGGGCGGTTTTGCTAAGCGGTTTCGCCACGCTGGACGCTGACGTGGCCTCCTGACGCGTGGGGCCCACTTGTAAGCGACCAACCTTTCTTCTTCCTCTGTTCTCCCGTCGCCACCGCGCCGCCGCCCGCGGGCGGGCGGGCGTGCCTTCTCCACCTCCCCGGCAGCGTCGCCTCGGCGCAGCAGGAGAGGCGCGGGCCTCGCAGGCGGAGGGAGCAGAGGGAGGACGAGGGAGGAGGAGGGGCGAGCTCCACTGCTGTTGACCTCAGAAAGAGGGAGGTAGAGGAGCTCGGCTGCCGCCATCGCGGCCGCGGCGGTGGCGAAGCCGATGCTTGCGCCAAGGAGCTCGACGGCCACGCTCGAGCTGTGGCTCGACCTCGCCTCGCCGCGGCCCTGTTGCTGCTCGCCGCGCGCGGCCCTCCTCTGCTCGCCGGGCGGCGGATGCTCGCGCGGAGGCCCCTTCTCCTCCTTCTCTCCCTCCCTCTTCCCCTACTCCCCTCCACGGCGGGAACTCCGGTGGCACGGCGGGGTGAGTCCATGGCGGCGGCGGCGCGGCTAGCAATCCGGCGAGCACCCTTGCCTCCCTCCCCGGCTTCCTTCCCCTGCAGCAGGCAGCCCTCCCTCCCTCCCTCCCCACGCCGGCGTGCCGTGCTCCGCGGCGGCGCCCCCCGGCCCTGCTCTCCCGGCGTAGGTCCACGACGGCGGCGGAGGCGGAGGCCTGCGCGGGGCCATGGCAGCGGCAGATGGCTCCCAGCGGTCGTCCTCCCTTTTCCCGCGGATCCACGCCGACGCGGCACTGCTCGCGGCGGCGGAAGGCTCCTCGCGCGGATCCACGCCGGCGCCCCCCTCCTCCTCCCTCCTCCCTCGCCGGTGCGGGGCCGCGGCCGCGCGGGGCAGGAGCTGCAGCGGCGCCCCGACATACCCCTGCGTGGAGGCCGGCGCGCGCGCGAGCTCCAGCTCCGGCGGCCGGCGTGCGAGGGAGCGGAGGGGCGAGGAGCAGAGGAGGGGCGATGCGCTCGCGGCGAGGCACGCCCGCCCGCGGCCCCGGCTTCGTGCTCGGGGCGAGGCCCCTGCTTCGCGCTTGCGGCGCGGCGGCGACGGGAGAAAAACAGGGGAAGAAGAAAGGCTGTGTCGCTTACAAGTGGGCCCCACGCGTCAGGAGGCCACGTCAACGTCCAGCGTGGCGAAACCACTTAGCAAAACTGCCCCAGGGGGCTAAGTGCACGGTATTTGATAGTTGGGGGTGTTAGATATCCGGTTTTATAGTTGGGGAGTTAAATGCTCCGACTTTATAGTTGGGGGTTATGTAGTCTTCTTTCTTTCGCGATTTAATGTTGCGCTGAAATTTAATTTGAATTGTCCTCCGGTACCGGTATCAACTAGAATGGGCCCTGGTCGGCCCATAGGTTTGAGGCCGGGTCTGCTGTTGGGTTGGGCCTATAGAGGTGGGTTCCAATGAATTGAATTTTGGTTGCACTTTGATGAAACAGCAGTCTCTCCTCATATTTAAACAAGAAGATGAAGATGATGAAACAGAGAGTCACAGGGAGAAGAACCATGCTCAATTGCTCATGTTGATCGGCACATCCGAAGCAATCAAATAAACATTTCATCACATCATGACATTGATCAAATCAGCAAACAGCTACACGTAATAATACTCGGTCACATACTTGCCCCCTCCATCTCGGAAACAAATCGACGGATCACGCGGAGCCAATCGAACCCACCATCGTTGACACACCACACCACTCGATTCATCAACCCCCGACACATGCCGTAAGTATAATTAACACACGCGCACACACACACACACACACACACACACACACACACACACACACACACACACACACACACACACACACACACACACACACACACACGTACGTTCTGCCTCTCCATCTCGGAAGTCGGAAGAAACCCACAGCAGGCCGATGAAACCAATGCATCGTCACCTCTCGATTCGACGCCCAACCAATCTTCAGTGTCCTTCTCTCGGCAGCCAGTACGACCCGATCGGTCGATCTCAGGCTCGCCTTCACCTCCCTCCGTGTATGGCGAGCAGGTACAGGAGCTGCGTCGCCGACAGGATGATGGTGAAGGACTCCATGCAGATCTGCAACACACACAATGCAAGATTCAGTTTCCTCTTGCAGGTTTAATTCAGGTGTACAGAGAGTAAGCTGCATCGTTATTTGGAGGTCCATCTTAATTTCTTACCAGCCTGGAGTTCCTGCCGTGCAGCTCAATCTCCTTGACGGCCAGTCTGAAACAAAAAAACAAGTTGCCCAAAGCAAAAGGTTAGGAATATTAATGGTATCTTTCGACACGAACGGCTGCTGGTTGCTTCGTCGTGCAAAGGCCTTTGCTATGGTACACCCAAATAACTGTGGACCGTTGATCTAATGCCATATTACCTCTTAGAAGGTAATAGTTTTAATATTTATTCTATATATTTTAAATTAGAAAATAGAGGATTAGATCTAACATGCATGCATGATTAGTTGAGATCTCATATTTCTATTTTTTTCACATGATGTGCCGGCCATTAAATTGAGACAAGAATTATTTTTTATCCTCCGTGCACATGACATATATACCCAGCAGATTGTATGTAACGTTTTTTTTGCCATCACGGGTTTTAACATAAATACATGATGTATATGCACAATTTAGATCTAACATGATTGATATGTCGATGGAACATGTGTACATGTGTGAGTGTAACTTCTTTGTTTTTCTTGGGGAATGACACGAACATGATTGGAGCCTTTGCATACTTGAGTTTGCATCATTTTTTGTAACATATAAAGGAACCACCGTGAGTTTATAATGTTATTTTGTAATGATATGAGATGCATACCTTCAAGATCTAACTTGAGATGTGTATGACAAACTTGAAAAAAATATTTTTCCAAACAAGAGAGATCGACATGTAACAAATGTGTCTAGCTACCAACATGTAATTAAGAAACGTGCACACAATTGAATCCTAACAAAATAAGGGAGGTTATCGAGATTTTCATGCATGCGTACATGCAAATTTGCAAGCCTCTGCTAGATCCACGGAAGCAGCATGCAGGTAGTTAGGATAGCCGGCAGATTTTTCCTTAATTAATTAGTTATTTAGTTTTCCTCCTAGTATTCAAGGGCTAAGATTTATTTGAACTCTTACCTCCTAAAAGGTAATTGGAGTACCGTAGCAAAGCCCTCGTGCAAAATACAGTATGTACGTACCCCATGGCGAGCAGGGTGAGCGTCCAGGCGATGAACCCGGAGGACGCCGCCGCCGGCAGGCTCTCGGAGCTCCAGGCGCGGACGTGGTGGAACCCAGCGAGCGCGGCGGCGGCGCCCACGACCCCGGCGATGACGGCGAAGATGACGAAGAACCCGGTCGCCGCGTTGCCGATGGGGAAGTAGATCGGGGAGAAGTGCGCCGGCAGCTGCAGCCCGGAGCCGATGAAGAAGCCGTAGTTGATGGCGTGGTTGATGGCCCACCCGCCGACCGCCGCCACGATGACGTACATGCACAAGTTGAGCACCAGGAGGAGCCCGGCCACCGGCTTCAGACCCTCGTTCGCCATGGATCGGAACAACCTAGCTAGCTTACCTTGTTGCTACTAGCTTATCGACTCGTCGACGGCCAACGAGCTCGATGGCTCCTACGACTCGCAATCTAGCTCGCGCTAGCTCTACGTATACTCTTTCTGCTGGCCTGAGGTAGCCTTCGTCGCAGGCGCACCCTTTATATACACACACACACGAGGACGCCATTGATGCAGGGCGAGACGCAAAATACGCAATAGTACTTTACTGCTGACGATGAGACAGGGTAGTAGAGTAGCTAGATGGCCGGGCGAAGCTAGCTTTGTTCTTTGCTTCCATTGGCTGCACTGCACGGCCGGCCCGGCCGCTTGGATTGCGCTGGGCTTTCGTGGGGGCTGTGGCAAACATGATGCTCAAGGCAGGAAGCTCTCGGCTGGCCCCGCGGCCGGGGGCTTTCTTTCAGCTCGATCGGCCGGGTTCTCCGGCTAGCTTATCCACCACCGGCGGGTCGTCAGAGATTCTCGTCTCGTCTCGTCTGGAAGCTTGGAAGAACTTTTGATTAGGATTAGGATAATGGCGTCTGGAGCGTGGCTAGCTCCGATCCGATCCTCCGGTGTGCTGGAGCTGGACAGGTACAGCCTTTTCCTCCGGGGCGGGCATGCGCCGGCGGCCCCTTTCAGTTCAGGGCGTCTCAGCCGGGCGCTTTATTCCTTTACAGCAACAAGGAGAAGATCGCGCGCCGGCTTTGGCCGTGGAATCCGTCAGTGTTTGGGAGACGTTGGGACACACGTCTCGGAGATGCCGAGTAGTATTAGTAGATCGATGGTTAGGATGCCGCGGTCTCCACCGAATCGACGGTTGGATCGTTCTCTACCTCTGTCCCAAGAACAATCCTGCATAAGTGTGCGGCCGCAGCAAGGACGGCAACCAATCCTGGTGGTGAAGGTAGGCATGGCATAGCAGCAGTGAAAACTGAAAGGCGTTGTTGCTGGATTCTTCTGCCACTTAAAAAGAATTTGATGTTGGCTGGCCAAAATTCCAACCAGGCGATTGCTTTTCTGACTGACAAATTTAAAGCCGCCTAGCTAATATGATGCTTCTTTTGAATCCGGAGGTTAGAAAAAAGTGCAAGAGTTCTTTTTTGTCGGATTTGAGCGCCAGGTGTTTACGCCCGGGCGCCCCGGCCCTCTCTGCTCCTTTCGGTTCAGCAGCTCCATCAGATCACTTTCTTCCTCCAGCGGCTTCGTTTGAAAAGAAGAATACAAAACTGCAACCGGTAACTAGTAGTCCTACGGCTGGCATGATGCTCGAGTTTCATGAATTTTACATGGATTTCGGTTCCTAAGACTCTGCTGGTATCAGCGGCAACATTCCAAGCTACAGTGACCTTTAGAAATTCGAACGACGAATGTACCAGCGGCATTTCTGCTTCGTGTTCCGTCGAAGCACGCACTGGAGCCTGTAAGCCACAAGCGAGCCCAAGTGAAGTGCGCCCAACTACCGCCATGGGCCGGCAGTTGCCGAAACCACGGAGTGATCGGCGCTCAGTCGTTTGGCCCAATAAAGAGGGGGAAATCACGCAAGAGGAGCGCATCAATCTTTGGATCTTTATAGTATAAATAGATAGATATAATATAGAAAAAAAGTTAGGGTTCTTTTCAGCTCGGCGTGCTATGTCGCGCACACACGCACAGCCAAATAAAACGTTCGCTGATGTAAGTGGCAAAGTACCGGCAGTATTAAATTCTGGGCATTTGTAAAACAGGGAGCGTATTTTGATTTTATACGACTGTTTTAGGCTGCAGTATTTCATATGACCAGACCAAAAGAGGCCAAATTTTTTAAAGAAAAAGGAAACTGGCCATAGGGCCATGACACAGCAATAGATACCGCTCTCCATCCATGCCCAGTTGCCCGCCGTAAAAGATTTTTAAAAAAGTCAGTAAGAAAGAAAGGGACCACATAAACCTGTGCTGGGCGTTCCAAGGCGCCGCATCCGGTAAGTAGATTCATGGGTCGCCAGAGTTTTTTTTTTCTTTATACTACCATTTGCTTTTGTTTTCCCTCTAGTCAAGCACAACGTGCCGTTGAAAAAGCAAATAGCTAGCGTTTCCTAATCGATCACAACATGAGAGTCCAAAGTCCGCTCCTTCCGTCCCATTTCCTACCTCGAGAACTAAAGAGAAAAAAAAAACACAACCTGGCGAGGAAGTACACGCTGTTTCCTGTTTCCACTACTGCTGGGAGACACACTGCTGCTGAACAAGAATTCCAAACCTGCGTTCGTTTTGACACACCCAGTACCCTTGTGCAAAAAACTGCGTTACAGTCTTCTCGCTTCTGAAACTCAGACAGGGGCTGGTCAGCCTCTGGTCTAATAATTATTGATTCAGCCAATTAGATTGGAGTATATTATAATTCTGGTGCACTTTCCCTGAATTTTTGTCTCATAGTGTGCTTAAACTACTAGTTTACAGATTACAAACACAAAGCTTATTAACAGACTTTATCCTAAATTTAGTCTTCGATACTAGTAGTTTACTTGCCATTGCTCTTCGTTTTACAAACATTTCGTGGACATCTTGTCCTCCAGTCAGGTCAAGGACACAAACTTTTGCCCCTTCCAACAGGCAAATGGTTTTATACAAGAGGTAGAAGTTCATTCTGCCTCTTCAACACAAGCAAGTGGATACATAAAGAAAGAAGAAGGTGACTTGAAGCGCCCCCCCCCCCCCCCCAACAAAGAAGAAGAAGAAGAAGGAACGGTAACTGACTGGTCCGTGATATTTTTATCTTTGTCCCAAGCTTGCCCATCATTATTATCCAACGCTAATCGCGCTTGGAAGTCACCATCAAGGCTTGACAGTGCGAGATGCACTTTGGTGAAAACGACATGCGCGTCGACTGAACCTTCACTAGGAAAAATGAGGGAGATCGCCAAAGGGCGCGTGCATGCACGAACCTTTTGGGTGGCTCTGCCGGTTGACCTCCCCTGGAAGGACCAGGACCCAGTCGGTTGGAGGCTCCAACAGCCAAGTGAGACCGGAGCGGAGAGGAGAGGCCGGCCGCCAAGTCGCCGGGAGAGGGCTGCCGGGGGCGGGAAGTCACCTGCTGTGTGCCGTCTCCTGCCGACTGCTAATGAAACGTCCGCGCTTGTTCCTGCGCTCGCCACTCAATTCATTGGCGACTCGCAGCCTGAGACTTTTTTTTCTCTCTCCTTTTGTTGCTGTCTTTGGATGAGAGAGACTCCTGAAGACTCATCCCTCGGGTAAGCTATCCGGTTGTTGTGTGTGTATCGGCTTGATGACATATCAGCACGTGTGATGACTCCCTTTTTTTTTACAATACGGTTGTTAGTTTTCAATCCCATGTGTAGTGACTACTGACTCCCTTCCAATCGCCCCCGTTGAACCAATTCACGGTGCCATAAATGGAAAGGGACCCTTTTATTTTATTTTATTTAAAAAAAGGGAACGGATGACTCCGGCGACGAACGGCACCCGCCGTTCAGGCTCACAGGAACGGGATTACCGGACGCACGGCGTTTTCCTCCCGGGGACTCGCTGCTCGGTCCACGCTCCACGCTCAGCCCAGGCACGTTCGCTAAAAAAAAAAGACGAGGTGGCTCCGCGTACCCAAGGGACGGATCAAATCGTGTCCGCTGCCCGATCAGCTCCCGCGCCGCCGCAGGCAGCGTTCCATCTCTTCCTCCAATACGCGCCCGGCAGACGAGGTGGCTCCGCGTACCCAAGGGACGGTCGCGAGACGTCGTGGTTAGGATCGAACGCGTGGTGATCGGCGAGGACGGCCGTGCCAGCCTCACCCGCCGGGCCCGGACTTGGATCGTGGGCGCGAGGTCCGTCGCCGTCCAGTCCCCGCCATCGCGGCCGATCGCCGGGACCGGGTACCTGCACCGTACCGGTACTAGCGCGTGGGGAGGAGGATCGGAGCAGCCAGGGGTCTGGCCGCCGACGTGTGGGCGGTGACCTGCGCCTTCATCGCGACGGCCAGCGGTGCCGCGCCGTCTTCGTGCCCGCTCGCGGCTCGCGAGATCGCCGTCCCGGAGCTAGGTGATGCCCGCGTGGCTGCCAACTGAGAGGCCAAGGACTTCATGGCGGGCATGTGATGCCTGGCAAAGACGAAACCTGAGCGATCGCCATCGCACCGCCGCCGCGCGGCTACGTGCAATGTAGGAGTTGTCGATGAACCCATCAGGTGGCAGAGACATTATATTGGAGGGGGTGAGACCGTACGGTGGTATTTGTACCCGGTTGCTTCTCACCGCCCGGGGTGAAAATTATTTAGGCTCAGGTGTCCCTGCAATGAAAAAGGTGAAATATAAATACTATCTCCATTTTAAAGTATATGATATTTAGGATGAGCTAAGGTTGTACAATTAAAAAAGGAGGGAATATAGTTTTGCAAGACTCGGGTATTTTCTTGACCCACTTTTATTGTGTCGGCGCACATTGTTTTCGTCACAACTTTTTTCAAATTCGGGTGGTAGTGCCAATCTAGTTAAACATTTTTTTTATGTATCTAGATTTTTTAAAACGATTTATAATTTGAAACGGAGAGAGTACACATTTTGGAAAGATATGGTTCAAGCAAAACAAGGAGATAGAGAAAAAGGAAAGGAGGACGGGACTACAGAAGAGCCACCTGAGAACAACATTCCATTCCAACTGCGGCCCAACAATTTTAATATACTTCAAATAACGTCTTTCTTGGAGAGTCAATATACTTCAAGTTTGATCAAATTTATACAATGAAGTACTAATATTTATGACACCAAATAAATATCATTAGATTCTTCATTAAATATACTTCCATATATATCATATCTATTTGATGCTATAAATCTTTATAATATTTTCTATAATTTTTGTCAAACACAAAATAGTTTGACTCTCCAAGAAAGTTGGGACGACTTACAATTTGAAATGGATGGAGTACAATTAGATGTGAGTGGTCTATATTCCAACCATCCAACCCCCAAAACGGATGTGACGCACAATTTCCCTCGTCATTTTGCGTGGCGGAGCTGTTGCAATAGAAATCCTATGCCTCGCACTGCCGTGTGTCTCCATCATTGTGTATTTTTTTACCATGCAAGCGATCCTTATTGATGTTGGTTTATTTTCTCAAGCTAACAGAACTACGCTTCTCTTAAATACTTGACAGATAAGGTTCCTTTAATTGGTAACTAGATACACAAACCATTTTGCTTCCATGACAGATACAAACATCTAAAATTAGAGTTATATTTTGATAATAAATAATTTTGTTACCTACTCCTTCCCATCACAAATAATTGATATTTTGGACATCTTCATAATCTTCAAACACGCCATTGACTAATACCTTTTGTCTAATATTTATAAAATATAGTAAAAGGTAGTTTTATAAAATTATTTTTCGTATTATTCAAGCTCAACCAACGTATAAGAAAGTAATTTGCAACAAAATTTCAAAATGGTTGACTTAAAACAACAGCAAAAAAACACCTGTTATGGCGCTCGGGCGGAGTATATCAAATCAATCGACGGCAAATGTGGATGCTTGTTTTAACCTAGCTTAGTTATAATAAGGTTATTATTCAAATCCTCGTAAAAGAACTAAGGTCAATCAAATTTGGTTCAAAAAATTGTTTAGGGAGTTTTGAACTAAGAATGGAGGAGGTAGAGGGAACGTCAAGGCAAGGAACGTGAGCATTTGGGCTCACGGTGCCATAACGGGAAGGGGGGCGCGAATTAGCAACCGGCCCCCCGACCCCTCCTGAGGCTGCGGCGGCTGACCAACCATAACCGTCAGGAAGCAAATAGGCAGCAGGAGAAACGCCGGAAAAGTGCTGCGAAAGCCCCACTAGAACCGGGGGCCTACAAGCCCGTTGCGCCTTCCGCCGGCCGGCCGAGCCCTCCAGGCACGGGGCGCACGCCGCCGGCTTCCTAAATTCCTCCTCCCCGGAGCTCTCGGAGCTCGGCGCACGCAGGTGTTCCACGCGCCTCCAGGGTGGCCGGTACAAATAGCCCACCCCCAACCTCGCTGGAAGGGCAATCCCCGGCGGCGCCCCCAAGCCATAGAGATTCCCACACGCCATTCTCATTCCATCCCCCGGGGGCTCGGGCTCCAACTAGAAGCACGGACGACACAACAGGAGCGGCATGGATCCCTCCGCGGCGAGGCAGCTCAGGCGGGTCCGCACGCTGGGCCGCGGCGCGTCGGGCGCCGTCGTGTGGCTGGCCTCCGACGACGCCTCGGGCCAGCTCCTGGCCGTCAAGTCGGCGGCCGCCGCTGGCGGGGCCGCGGCGCAGCTGCGGCGCGAGGAGCAGGTGCTGGAGGGGCTCTGCTCGCCGCACGTCGTGGCCTGCCTCGGCTCGCGCGCCGCCGCGGGCGGGGAGCACCACCTGTTCCTCGAGTTCGCGCCCGGCGGGTCGCTGGCCGACGAGGCCGCCAGGAGCGGGGGCCGGCTTGAGGAGCCCGCCATTCGGGCGTACGCGCGGGACATGGCGCGGGGGCTCGCGTACCTCCACGGCCGGTCGCTGGTGCACGGGGACGTCAAGACCAGGAACGTGGTGATCGGCGGGGACGGCCGCGCCAGGCTCACGGACTTCGGGTGCGCGCGGCCCGTGCAGCCGTCGCCGTCGCCGTCGCGGCCGATCGGCGGGACCCCGGCGTTCATGGCGCCGGAGGTGGCGCGCGGCGAGGAGCAGGGGCCGCCGGCCGACGTGTGGGCGGTCGCGTGCACCGTCGTCGAAATGGCCACCGGCCGCGCGCCGTGGAGCGACGAGGACGACGTCTTCGCCGCCGTTCACAGGATCGGCTACACGGACGCCGTGCCGGAGCTGCCCGCGTGGCTGTCGGCGCAAGCCAAGGACTTCTTGCGCATGTGCCTGGCAAGGCAGCCCCGCAGCCGGCCCACGGCGGTGCAGCTACTGGAGCACCCGTTCCTCGCCTCCGCGTGCTGCGATGCCAAGCCGGCCAAGCACGACTGGCCGTCCCCCAACAGCACACTCAATGCGGCATTCTGGGAGTCCGACGAGGACGAGGAGGAGGAGGCCTCTGAGCGAGCGGTCGAAAGGATCAGCTCATTGGCAAGCCCCTGGTCTGGCTTCTCGGACTGGGATTCCGACGAAGGCTGGACAGAAGTGCTCAGCGAGTGCTCCAAGGTCTCGGAGGCGCCGGCTGCCACGGTGACGACCGGTGCTGGTTTTGCCCTTAGGAATGAAGCGCTGGACGCCGCCGTGGTTGATCTCCACGACGTCGTCGTCGTGGAAGAAGGCGCCATTAGATTTCCAACGTGCAACGTAGAAGCTAGAGATGATTCCAGCAAGTGCCAGAGACATTCGCGTGTCAGTGCAGGAGGCAATGTAGGAAATTTTTGTGAATTTTCTAGGTGCCAGAGCCATTCCAGGGTGAGCGTAGGCAGCAATGTAGGGGTTGCTGATGGCCTTGTCAAGTGCCAGATACATCCTAGGATGAGCGTAGGCAGCAATGTAGGAATTGCTGACGATGTTGTTAAGTGGCAGAGACATCTCAGGGTTAGTGTAGGCAGCAATGTAGAGTACCTGCGCCCGGTTGCCAGTAACCGTGGCGAAACTGTGGAGCTCGATTGTCCTTGCAACGTAGAAGTAGAGCATAAATTCAATTTGGTGCCAATTCGGCCGTTTTGCTGACATTTTGCGCCGATGTCGCTTCAATATTCCAATCGAGTGTTGATAGATTAGAAATTACTGAAGGGAATTCAAGAATGGTGAAGGATTCTGAACCGCCTACAATTTTAAGACAATAGAGCTGTTTGGTTGGCATTTGACAGGGATGTAGATCAACCCCAAACTTAAATTCTAGGACTAGGATTGAATATAATCTATTCGACCAGACCGTAAGATGGTGTTGTGAATGCTACTGTTCGGTTGTTCTTCATATTGATTTTGAATTGTTTTTTTTATAATTTTGATTTTGAATTGTTGGAGTTGTGTCAATTTTCAAGTTTCAATCCATTTTCTGAACCATCAGTATCAAAATTCAACAACTGATATTACACTGCAATTTTAAGCCATGTAGTTACAGTTTTGAGCCTTTTATAACCCATCAAGAGATACCAACTATACCAGCCGGGGGGGGGGGGTACCAAATTTAGTACATGAAGTACTATTTGTCAGTACATGTAGCAAAATCCAAGTTGTAATTTTGGTACAATCATAATATCTCTTGATAGACCCTAAAAGGGTCTGAAGTTTGTACCACTGGTGGTCGAAGTTTAGAGACACTCTTAATGCTCAAGAATAACAAGCTAAATCAGCATAAGTTGATAATAGAATCTTTTTTCTACTCTACCTCACAAATCACAGTGTGACTGTGCAAGAAACTTAGCCGTGATGATCCGGGTATAGCTGCACAAAATGTGTCATCCTTTCGGTCCTGAATCCTGAGGCCAATTATTTGTTGCCTGCAATAGCCTCTTCTTTTCTTTTCTTTTTTTGAAAGAGACTGCAATAGCTTTGAACGACCGTCCTTGAGTGGAAGTTTTTGCAAGTCAGGCAGGCGGCTCGGGTCAAAGGCCGTTTAAATTTGGTTCGTATACGCGAGGCAGAACTCGCAGGCAGGCACGCGCGTAGAAACGACGATGATTTGTGAGCAGCAGCTTCAAGGAATCTTCAGTAGTACTACAACGGAGAGCCGTGGAAAAAAGAACTGTAGTCAGTAGTCTGGATAGGTGAAGTACGGTTGGTGTCACAAACTTGCAGGCAACGAATGCTGAGGAGTTGTTCCAGTGAACAGATTTTTTTCTTCTCTGCAACAGTGCATGCATGATTGGCAAGGTGCACTCGTGACGCCGTGACATGGACCACTCACTTGCAAGCAGTAATGTATCATCACTACTGCATGATCATATTAGCAGTTTAGCACCAGGCATATATGCGTGTCCAAGCGGGGAGACTGAAGCCAGTGAGCCTACGTTTTGGCCTCGGGGGGGCAACTCTAGCTAGTGAGTGGGTGTCAGAACAGAGACGGAAACGGTGGTGGGCTGGTGGCTCAAAGTGCTCCGATCACCAGCGCTAAACGTAAAAACAAGGGAACTGCAAGTTTTGATGGCCCGATTCACTGATGCGTTTTCGTGAAGCCCCTCCCTCAAAGGCCATGATGCTTTTATCTACTCATGTTTTTCTGGGTCTTCAAACACACTAGTATGTGTTCAATTAGCGTAACCCTTTGTAAAAAAGGGTAATTCTGTAGTAGTATTTCCTAATGACACTCAAGTGTGCCCCTAGATTTTTTGTTTCCTCTTTAAAATCTACGTAGTAGTTCTTGAACGTGCCGGGGACGCACGACAGTGACAGAAAGGTGCGTACTTATGTTGACATGATGCCGTACGGGCACATGCTTACGGCGTCTAGAGCGTTTTGCTGGGAAAACAATCCGTAACCACCATCCAGCCAAACCGCACGCCGGCGCACATGGACGGCGAAAGATCCGGCGAGCTTATCCCGATAAACGCCGGAATATTCCGCCAGGGCCCAGGGGGGTCAGCGCAGCTCGACACCTGTGCGCCTGTGTCTGAAACCGCCGTCTGCTCTCGGCGGGCTCCATCGCCTTCGCCTTGCCCCCACGGCAGCCCCTCTTCTTCCGTCGCGCCGTGAGCCCGTGACGCTACCCATGGAGTGGAAGGAGAGAGCGTGACGCATGACGCGAGGGATCATCGGCCCGTCCAGATCCGATCCTTATCCGCCGGAGCAGGAAACCACCGGCTCTCCGGTGGGACGCTCGCTGACGCGACGAGGCGGCCGGCCGGCCGGCGGTATCATGTTACTGGTGGGAAAAGGAAACCATAAACTAGCCACGAGCGCGTGGCTGCCAATCGGATCCAAGTGCCGAGAGAGAGAGAGAGAGAGAGAGAGAGAGAGAGAGAGAGAGAGAGAGAGAGAGAGAGAGAGGATGCACCTGGCCGGCTGTCGCTGGTAGTAAAAAGGCAGCTGGAAAATCGCCGGAAAGAAACCAGGACGGGTGCCGCGCCTACAAGTTCGTTACACCTTCCTTCGCAGCCAGAGGGCACTGACCGACCGGGGGGTAGGGCGGTAGGCGGAGACGAGGCTTTCAGGCAGCCGCGCACGCGGCCAATAGGCGATGGCCTCTCCTCCCCCTCGCTCCGTTTCCCGCACGTGTTCCACGCCCTCGCGCGGCCCGTAGAAATAGACCTCTCCTCCCAGCTCGTCCCCCCTCCCATCTCCAGACCAGACGCATAAATCCCACACGCGCCGACGGACACCGGGCTCCAACCCAATTCCCATCCGCAAGCAAATTCATCTGCCCGGAGACGCGACAGGAGAGCGGCTCTCGTTCCGATTCCACCAGCCATGGAGGCGACGAAGCAGCTAAGGCGGGTGCGCACGCTGGGCCGCGGCGCGTCGGGCGCCGTGGTGTGGCTGGCCTCCGACGAGGCCTCGGGCGAGCTGCTGGCGGTCAAGTCGGCGCGCGCCGCGGGGGCCGCGGCGCAGCTCCGGCGCGAGGGCCGCGTCCTGGAGGGCCTCTCCTCGCCGCACATCGTGCCCTGCCTGGGCGCCCGCGCCGCGGCCGGCGGCGAGTACCAGCTCCTCCTCGAGTTCGCCCCCGGCGGCTCGCTCGCCGACGAGGCCGCCAGGCGCGCCGGGGGCCGCCTCGCGGAGCGCGACATCCGGGCCTACGCCGGGGACGTGGCCCGCGGGCTGGCCTACCTCCACGGCCGCTCGCTCGTGCACGGGGACGTCAAGGCCCGGAACGTGGTCATCGGCGCGGACGGCCGCGCCCGCCTCACCGACTTCGGCTGCGCCAGGCCCGCGGACTCGGCGCGGCCCCTCGGCGGCACCCCGGCCTTCATGGCGCCCGAGGTGGCGCGCGGGGAGGAGCAGGGCCCCGCCGCCGACGTCTGGGCGCTCGGGTGCACGATCGTCGAGCTGGCCACGGGGCGCGCGCCCTGGAGCGACATGGACGACCTCCTCGCCGCCGTGCACCGGATCGGGTACACCGACGCCGTGCCGGAGGTGCCCGCGTGGCTGTCCGCGGAGGCCAGGGACTTCGTGTCCTGCTGCTTCGAGAGGCGCGCCAGCGCCCGGCCCACGGCCGCGCAGCTCGTCGCGCACCCGTTTGTCGCCGCCGCCACCCGCGGCCCGGACGCGCGGCCGGCCAAGCAGGAGCTCCCGTCCCCCAAGAGCACGCTGCACGACGACGCGTTCTGGGACTCGGACACCGACGACGAGGCGGACGAGATGTCGACGGGCGCGGCCGAGCGGATCCGCGCATTGGCGTGCGCCGCGTCTGCCCTGCCCGACTGGGACTCCGACGAAGGCTGGATCGAGCTGCAGGACGGCCGCTCGGAAACCGCCGACGCCGCGCCGGCGCCGGCGGCGGACTACTTCATCTGGGCGGAACCATCAGACGCTGAGTCCGAGCAGTTCTTCACCACCGCCGCCGCCGCCGCCGCAGATGTCAGCGACCATCTCCATCTCCCCCTCATCGCCGGAGTTACTGAGGCCGCCACCACCATTAGCCGGGGCAGTTACCTGCTCCATTGTGAAAACAAAATCCCACTTGGGTTCGACCGCGAAGGGGTCGGAAACGTGGGACACCACCGTGCTTGTAACAGGAACAGATTAGTAAAAATGAAACGAATTCCGCCCAAAATATCCCGTCCAAAAACCACATCAATTTCGCTCAAAGTTTCCGTCTTTGTCATCACCTGGTTGGCGCGCCCCGTCACGCTTCACGTGCGTGCGCACGCCGCGATCGCCCGCGCAGGAAGTCGGATCGGTTAAGAGCAAGTATTAAGGAAGGCGTGAAGCCGGCGAAATCCGACGTGGGAGAGAGAGAAATCAGGAGAGAGAAAGGAACGAGCGTTTCGCCAGACGCCGAGCGGAAGCGGGCGCAGAGGTCTCCTATTGGCTGTACTGCTTGCCTGCTCGCCGCTGATTGGGTGCTGGCGCATGCACCACTTGCTACCGCAGCATTAAATGCTGACCACGCCAGCTTCTTTTCGCCCGCCGCCGCAACCATAATCTTTGCTCTAAGCGTCAGGGCCGGTGACGTCGGTACGTCAGGCCGTGATTCGCCGGGCGGCTTACCGTACGGCACGGCGGAAGAGCCGAGGAGGGCCAATCAGAGTGCTGAATCAGCGTGACGTCACGTCCGCACATGCTTGGCACTGCTCCGGTCGCATATCTGAGCGGCGGACATCACTTGGATGTCAACGCCTTTTGTGGGAGATCCGATGCGCTGCAATCTTCGCCTTCGGCGCACGCCCTTTTCCGATGGACGGCCGGTGTGGAAGTGCCGGAGTGCCCAAAGTGGAACCGCGGTCTGTGGACACTGGACAGTGACCAGCCAGTGGACGGGCGGAAGGGTGGCTCTGATCTGAGGATTCTCTAGAGGAGCCTGCGCACAGAATCCAATCTCATCATGGCCTGATGTACCTCTCCGCTGCTTGACGATATACTCAAAGGACAGAGCAGAGGCACGGACCAAAAGAGTCGCAGCTGAACCGATCAGCCAGCCGATCCCTTTCTTCGACTGGCACGGGAAATTTCAGGTCGATTGCCAATTTTACTGGCGAAAACCGAATCAGGCTTCCGATTCGGCGCAACGAACGCCATCAAACTCCAGTGCCATTGCCAAAGTGAGGTAAGCTACAGCCGGCAGGGATGGATCTCGCCGAACTTGTCTCCGAGATCGAAAGCCTCACCCGGGCCACATGGCGGCGCATCCAGGCTGCAACACACCAGCGGCACAGCACAGCGCTCGCCGGCGGGAGAAACGGCACTCTCTTGACGCGGACAAGGAAAACAAACATGAGGCTAGGCCCCGATGCTCTGGGGGGCAGCATGCGATCCCGCGCTCATGTGCGGATGTCACAGGCCCCGCGCGAAGCGGCGTCGCATCACGCGCGCGCGCCCAGGTACACCACCGTGCACCGGTTCGGCGGGGGTTGCCGGCGCCGGCGAGAGCGACCGGCCGGCCATCTCGGAACCCGCCACGAGGCGACGGACACGTGGTAGGACGCCGCCGACGGACCGGACGCCGACGCGACGACGGACCAGCCGTCGACGCGACGAGACGCGTTGATGCATCGTCATCCGATATCCAATCGGAGCTGACCGGCCACGAGCGATGATGAGCAAGCATGCATGTCTTGTTTCGCCTGGACGAACGAGGTCTAGTTCTAACCAATGGCACGCGGTCTAGTTCCCGGCGTGCGCGTGCTAGGACTCTCGATCCGTTCCAAAATTAAGCTCTTTATTTAATCTACCGTCCCAGTTAGGCCGAACCGGTTCGAAGCTTCGAGTGCGATGGATCCGGCACGTGCTTCGAGCTGGCGAATCGGACATGTTCCTTCATTCATTCCGCATGACCCAGTTTAGCAGAGCGCGGCACGCTCCACCTACAAAGCTCTCGCTAACCTACTATAGACGTGAGCTGATCTGCATCGATCGCTACTCGTCAACCGTCTAACAAACGGAAACCAGAAAAAAAAACTCTCGATTATAAATTTATTTATATAAAGCACGTGCCGCTGGACTCCTCCGCTGCAGTGACATTTCCGCGCGACCAACTCAAAAGGGCCAGGCCAACCAGTTCAGCAAACAGACCAGAAGCAGAGGAAGGAGAAAGACCAGCGCCCGGTCCACGGTCAGTCTCGCACGAGCTGAATCGCGACGCGATGCTGCGTATCATGCTCGGATCCCGGCAGCGCGCTACGAGAAGTTGGGGCGGTTGGTGCAGCCCGCACCGGATCGGGACGCGCGTCGCTGTCAGGCGATCGAACCGCGAAACGATTATCATCCGTGCAGAGAAACAGCACGGGTTTCTTCCCCCTTTCTCTCCCCTGTTTTTTCTCTCTCTTTTTTTGAAAGAAAATTTATGTTTTTTTTTCTTTTCTTCCTCCCGTGACTTTTCGGAGAAGGTCGAGGCGGCGTCAGCGCTGGCGCGAACGCCCGCCCCGCGCGCGGCGGCGGCGGCGGCGAGCGAAGCGGCAGTTTGGCAGGCCAAACCGACCCCTGACAGCGACCCCCGGCGTCGCCTCGCCGTTCTCCCGCCGAGATTTTTATACGGTCCTCACTCTCCCAGTGGCCAGTTAGCTGGTCAGTGCCAGTCGGCAGCAAGTTTATCCAAGCTCGGACGCACATGCTGATATGCATGAACCTCTCTACTACTGGATAATACAGAGACGTGTTTGTTCCTCTTCAATCCAAGCAGGCACAAGCCTTTATTCTTTCCTCTCGCAAAAGTAAGGAGCCGAGGGGCGACGCCGCCGCCGCCACCGTTCCCTCGCCTCCGGCCTCGCTGCCGGTGGCGACGAGGAGCGGGGTCCGTCTCTTCAACAAATCACCTGTTTTGTAGGGTCTTAGTCGAGTCCACCTAAATTTAGGGTTTGCTCGTCGTCGATGTTCGGCGGTGGAGTTAGGTTTTGCCGGAGGAGTGTGGCTCCTCTGCGTCTTGCTTTTCCTGGTGACGCCGGCGATGCGGAAACGACGGCAGCGCAGCGGAATAATTTCTCCCAGCCTCTTCCGTTCTCCGATTGCGATCTACTCCGACGTCAACGGAGAGGCTGGGGAGACCTGTCCAGGAGTCGAGGGCCGGCACATCGTCGTCTTCTTCTTCAGATGATGTTGTTGACCCTGTTAATCTCGAGGAGGATGATCTTTGGTGAAAATCTGAGCTTTGCTCGAGTTGCCGGCGGTGGAATCGAAGGATGCGTCGTGGGTACGGGAGTTGGCCAATGCGCCTGGGAGGCAGTGTACTTGGCTGATTCGCCTAGAAGTAAGCCCTCCTCAGCGGCCTCCACCTTGTGGAGATTGGCTCTGGTGCCCGACGACGATTGGGAAGCGGCTTCGGCGGCGGTGACGAACGGATCTCTAAAGGATGATAAACAGGAGCTTTGGACTTCTTTGTAGTTTTTCTTTTCTTTGGGGTCCTGTTTGTGAAAGGATCAGTGTAATGCGCTAAGGTCAATACATTTTCCTTCTAAAAAAACCTCTCTACTACTACAGATAACACTAGTTCACTACACTACACAGGAGTAGGCCAGTCGAGATGATCACCAAGTGCCGGTGGTATCTGATCGGAGAGGAAGGCCAGACGAAAGAAAGACCTCGCCTGGCGGTTGGCGCCCACCGGCCCGGCACGTCACCGCAGGCGTCACCGGGTTCGCCGGAGGATCGCCTCGCGGATGGTCGCTCCTGCTGTTACCCAGTGATTCGACCTTCTCCAGCGGCGGAGTCCAGCGACACGTGCTCGGACATCATCCGGAGGCCACGTTTGCAGACGAATCCAAATGATAAACTCCACTTTCGCGTTGTCCTCTCTGTGCGACTCGGGCGGCTCCCCGTTGCCCCACCCAACCCCACCACCGCCGCTGGCCCTTGCCTCCGCCGCCGCCGGAGCAGCCCGCCGGAAGTCCGGTGAGCTGCGAGGAGGGCGGCGGCAAGCCCTTCCCCCTCGTTCCCTCTTGTTTCCCTCTTCTTTCCCTACCTCCCTCTCCCTTCTTCCTCCCCTCCGAGCTCTTCTTCTCCCCTGCGCCCTGGGCTTGCGTCTACCAGATCCGCTCAGGGGTGGCCGGATCCGCGCCCTACTGGCCGTTCCATCGTCGGCGGCGGTGAGAGGACCCCTTTCTGGCCCCTCGGCGGCCCCGGCTTGATAGCGTGATGGCGTGTAGGCGCGGCCCTACTCCGGGCTCTGCTCGGTGGCGGCGGCTCGCCCCTGCGCCTGTCACGGCGCCGTGGCAGCGGCTCGCCCCGTTGGCGGCCAGGGGCGGCGGACGCGGTTCTCGGTTGGCTGCCCGGCCCGGCCCGGCAAGGCGGCGGGCTCGACGCTGAGCCGGCGTGGTCGCTGCGGCCGCGAAGGCGTAGCCGGTCGCAATGCCAGCGGGCTGGGCGTGCACGGTGGCGAGGAGGCCAGTGTGCACAGGCCATGTGGGTCTTCTACATCCGTGTGCCCGTGCTGAGATGTTTCGGTAGTGTCATAGTGGCAGGGCAGGCGGCGGCTGGTGGCGTTCAGCAGCGTCGTGGTGGTGTGGCTGGCGGCGCCTGCCGTCTATTGCATCTCAGCTTGGCTCCTGGTGGGTTCGGTGGAGGTCAACGTGAAAACTTGGACGACGACGTCTGCGGACGCCGTTCCCTCCTCGGAGGCGTCCTCTCTCTGTACCTCACCATCTCGCCGTGTTGCGAATATTGCGGGTGAAAACCTAACCCTTTCTGGAGGCGTTTGCTGTCATCGGCGCTGGATTGGGATTGGGGTGAAGACGAAAGCCTTGGCTCGTTTGCGAGCCGGTGACGGCGACGCCCGAGGGCATCGCTTATCTTGTTGAAGGCGTCACTCTTTCCCCCCTATATATGCCCTTCTCTTCGGCGAGCTTTCCAAGTGATTGGTTGGACGACGATGGCGATTATTGCGTCGCTCCCTTCCTGGAGGTGTTGTCTTGGAAGCGCTTGCCAGTGGCGGTCGACTACTCTTCTCGGAGTGGATCCACTTCTGCGCCAGCCTTTACTTAGTTTTATCTACATCATCCAGGTCGCATTGGTCGTCGGTTGGCGGATGCTTTGCCGCTGTGCTGCTCTGGCGGATGCTTTGCCGCCATCGTCGCTGGTTTGAGTTCTCTTCGGACGGATTCTTTGCCGTCGCTGTTGGTTGGTCGGGTGGATGCTTTGCCATCTTGTTTGTGCTGCAGATCTTCGCACCTTTGGTGATGTAGTCTCTTTTAGCAGGTCCAGTTGTTGGTTGGCGTTAGGTTGGCCTCGGTTAGGGTTGTAGGGTTGGAGGTGTTCTCCCCCAATCTTGCTTCTGATGTTGGTTGTTTGTTGTGGTTGTTGGGTGTTTGTTTGTGTTTTTTCAGTTTTTTCTCTGTTTTTAGTCTTTTGTGATCTTGTGTTGGTCAAGCTCTGTTTGACCGCATCAAGAATTATCTGTAAACTGTTTTCTTCTTAATGAAATACGTGCTCAGGCACGGTCGCGAAAAAAAAATCTCCACTTTCGGCCCCAGAGGGGGGGGGAGGGGGGGGAGAGGGGGGGGGGGGGTTAAAATCGAAGTAAATTCATCACACGGTGTTGATCCGGGGCTCTGGGCTGCCGTCCCGTCTGAACTTCTGAAGTCTTAGGGAGTCTTTATTCAAAAAAAAAAGTCTTAGCGAGCGTGACGCAATCAGTGAAACGAGGCACCGATCAACCACAACGGCTGACCTAGCCTTTGCACGAGGTCCTTGCTGCCCAACAACCGCCTCGCGCTAACGAAGGTCAAACCCCCGGCGGGTCGAGCAGAAAGATCGTTGCCCCCGGCCATGGAATGTTTGACCTGTGCAGTTGGGCGCCTCGCCCTCATGAATTCTTACAACGGGTGTAGGGTTCTAGAGGAGGCGCCACGCATCCCCCCCCCCCCCTCCCTTGGTGTTTCGCACCCAAGATTCAAAAGAAAGGGAAGCAGGGTCGATATGTGTAAGGTGCTCCGTTAGTTGGCGCACAGCAAGGTTGCTGACGACTCCTGAAGCCGCCGTGTAGGCCACCGAATTTCCGGCGCTGGTGGATGCGGCGGTGACCTCAGCTCCTGCTAACCGCAAAAAGATGGAACGATAGCTAGGTAGGCGCCCAAAGATTCAGCGACAAACGGAATTCCAAAATGCAACAAGTTGTTTGTTAGGACCTCTATCTTGTCGTGAAAAGAGAACGGCAGTTTTCCCACGGCGAGCAAACACCGTAGAGGAGAACAGATCGATTTTAGCTGACGTAAGAGCTGAGATTGGTCTACTTACTAGCAGCCTATACTGCTTATGCTGCACGGCTGCTGATAGAAAGAAATGAAGCACAGAAGTTTCACGGAAGAGCTAGCTAGGAGCCGGGGGGACGCGTGTCGCGGGTAGGGGTGGTAATGGGCCATGGCCCTAATGGCCTCTTCACAGCCCAATAAAGCCCTTAAAATTTTTAGTTTAAAAATACATATATTTAGAGCCCGGCCCTTTTAGGGCCCGATCCTTAGATTTTCTAGTTCAAAATGTTGGGCCCTTTACCACCCCTAGTCGCGGGGAGGAAACCTTGGGGATTTTTGTCCAAGCGCGAGAGACCTCACCCGTATCCGCTTCCACGTGTGCCGAGCAGGCATCAAACGTGTACGGCAGCTTCGTTTCTAATACTCCTATTTGCCTCCGGGCCGGAGAGCAGGCGCCACCGCCACCAAGTTCGGAAGGCGCCGCCACTTGGCCGTCACCTGCGCATCCGGCCGCGCGCGTGCCAATACGCCCAGACTTATCCGGACAAGGTGGGCGAAAATGTTCGCTAGCTAGCTGCTCTGCAGCCACTGTCACGAGACCCCGGATCGATCCGGCGACTCGGAGGAAGGAGTCCCTCGCTTGGCTTGCTCGGACTCGGACGCCATTTCGACCGAGCTTGCCGCTTCATCGTTATCAGCTCGGCCTCGGAATCGTGCGGCGAACGTGCGCAAATTGCTGAGAATTTTGCGGACGGAGTTCGGCAAGAGATGTGCCATGCCTAGAAAGGACGAGATGCATTGGCCAGAGAGGCCCCAATTGCGACGCTTCCAAACAGCCTTTACTGGTATGATCCAGCCACTGCTTTTAGCATGGCCCCCCCATGGGAGAGGGGATATACTCCCCGGTTATCCCCAATCACAGGTCACAGCTTCACGCGTCGGTCTGCTCTAGAACAATGTTTCTGGAATCGTCGCATCGCACAAGGTGTTCGGCAGTTCTAGATTTTGTAGACCAATGTGAATCGGATAGTCATCAGGTCTACCAGAGCGAACTGTAGAACAGAGGACGGAGGAATTAGCCAGTAAAAATGGCTTTGACATTTCAATTCTGTGAGAGGGTGCAACAGCGAATACAGATGGATCACTCCAAGAACCGCTGCGCGGCTCTACCTGCTGCCCAACTGACAGGACAGCTAATAATCCTACAGCTACAGAACACTCAGGATCAACAACGCCGCCCTCTGCATCGGCGTCGATGAAACCAACCTCTGTTTCCGATGCTTCGCTCAGCAGCTGGCACTTGTCTTCGCCGGCCATCTCCTTGGCCGCCTCCTCCAGATTGCAGGCTTGACATTGCTCGCCGAGCACCTGGATCCATTCGCCGTCGTCGGACTCCCAGTCCGGCAAGGCCGAGCAGGCGCCGGCCAATTCCTTGATTCTCCGGGCGGGGCTCTCCGGCACGTCGCCCTCGTCGTCGGACTCGGACTCGGACTCCCAGAGCCCCGCGTCCAGCGTGCTCTTGGGGGACACCCATTCCGCCGCGACCTCCTCCGCCTTGCCGGCGGACGCCAGGAACGGGTGCTCCAGGAGCTGCGCCGCCGCCCACCGGTCCCGCGGGTCCCTCGCGAAGCACCGGGCCAGGAAGTCCCTGGCCTCCGCGGACATCCACGCGGGCACCTCCGGCACGGCGTCCGTGTACCCGATCCGGTGCACGGCCGCGAGGAGGTCGCCCACGTCGCTCCACGGGGCGCGCCCCGTGGCGAGCTCGAGGACGGTGCACCCGAGCGCCCAGACGTCGGCGGCGGGGCCCTGCTCCACCCCGCGCGCCACCTCGGGCGCCATGAACGCCGGCGTGCCGCCGAGGGGCCGCACGGACCCCGCGGCCCTGGCGCACCCGAAGTCCGCGAGCTTGGCGCGGCCGTCGGCGCCGACCACGACGTTGGCGGCCTTGACGTCACCGTGCACGAGGGAGCGCCCGTGGAGGTACGCGAGGCCCCTGGCCACGTCCGCCGCGTACGCCCGGACGGCGCGCTCGCCCAACCGCCGCCCGGCGCCGCCGCTCCTGGCCGCGACGTCGGCGAGGGAGCCCCCCGGCGCGAACTCGAGGAAGAGCTGGCACTCGCCCCCGGCGGCGGCGCGGAAGCCGAGGCAGGGGAGCACGTGCGGCGAGCGGAGCGCGGAGAGGATGGCCCCCTCGCGCCGCAGCTGCTCCGCCCCGGCGGCGCCCGCCGCGGCGGACTTGACGGCGAAGAGCGCGCCCGAAGCCGCGACGGCGGCGAGCGACACCACCGCGCCCGACGCGCCGCGGCCCAGCGTGCGGACGCGCGTCCACCGGCCGCTGACCGCTGTCGCCATGGCCGCTCCTCTCTCTCCCTCCCTCTTTCCCCCCTCTGTTGCTTTCTCGGCGCTCGTTGGTTCGAATCAATTGGCTCGCAGTTGGCCCGCCCGATTTGTCTCTCTGCCGATTTTTGTCCGCAAGTTTGAAGTGGAGCGCGCGTATTTATAAGGCGGGAGCCGCGAGCGGAGGCTACTATTACTATCTGGCCGCGTCACTGCTTCCCTCACGCTCACCGCCCACCCAGCAGCCGCAAGCCGGTGGTGCTGGCTTCCACTTCCATTCCAGGTTGCGATCCATCCCCGTGCAAGTGTAATCGCTCGGCAAAGTTAATTTCAGGTTCAGCAAGTATAATGGCACGGTCTTTTACTACCGTTTCATCATTGAGGTCGAGGCAAGGGATCATCATTTGACCTGGGGGAGGGACAAAGGCCTGTTTGGATCCAAGGGCTAGAGCTATTTGAGCTAGAGCTAATTAGCTCAATCAAATAGCCATCCAATAAAATAATCCTTGGCATGTTTGGATCCAAGAGCTATTTATCATTTAAATCATCTTTTTCCAATCATTGGAGCCCTATTACCTCTCTTGCTATGGTGGGCTCCACCTGAAATAGCCCAAATAATCATTTTTTGGGTGGGATAGTTTTTTAAGTTACGCTATTTGCAAATAGCCAAGAACTAGTCCTCATATTTGGAAATTTTGGGCTATTTTGAGCTATTTTAGACTAGAAATAGCTCTAGCCCTTGGATCCAAACATGCCCAAAGTTGAGCAGTCGCAGCACGACGTGCCAAAACTCAAAAGGATTTAATGCCGTGTCATCAGTGTCTCGGATGATGCTTGCACCGGGCAGACGGGATGGTTAATCATTTTGCGACAGCCACGCCACTGACCTGCGTGCTGCGGCTCCCAAGTGGTGCGTCCTCCAGCGGCCACGTCGCCCGCCAGCCACCGGCGCTGTCCATCAGCGAAGGTGTCTGATGCCGTCAGCTGGCACGGAAGAGGATTGCCCCGTTGCGGCTGGGACCCAGGGACAAGTGGCAGGCCGTCGTGCTCCTCGCCCTTCTGGAAACCATAGCTGCTCAGGAATCAGGATCGCGCTGGCCTGACGCAGGACGTCATAAGCAGTGGGCCATGCCGAATCGATGCCTTCGTCTGCTTCAAAACGGCCCTAATTAACAACATTTCTAGAAATAGTTGCGGCTCTCGAGACATCACCAGGCCGAACCGACGGTTGCCGGCGGCGCCGGCCCCGCACGCCCAAAAGAACGGGAGGCAGGAGAGAGAGAGACAAACCGAGCGAGAGGGAGAGAGCACGTGAAGCCACGCCCCCGCGCACGGATGCGTTCCAAAAGTTTTACTCGGCCGTGCTAGTGCTAGTGCTACGCTGAAAGCACGGCATGTGTGATGAATATTGTGGACGTGAGGACGACGACCCAAGAAAAAGGAAAACAAACTTTGCATGAGGCTCTTATTTCAGTAGATGGAATAGCAAGGAAATATTATCAGCAAATCCGCACGAATCGAAAATGGAAGGAAATTCCGGCATTCCAAAATGAACCCGTGAAACTAGACTCGAATAGCTGTAAAATGAAAATTGCCCTAATATAATCAGGTACGATCCAATGTATCTGAAACTAGTACAGCGAGGACCGCCTCGCTGGAAGTCTGGAACCAAGCATGCAATGTGTGGTTTGCTTGTTCTGAAGATGGCATCAGACAGAGAGTCTTGACAAACATTAATCCACAGAAAACTCCATAATCAAAGGAAACACCTGTGCTTCAAGCCTCCAATCATGTCCCTGATGATAAACACCTGGGAAGGATACAATCACACTTGTCAAGATACTGCTAGAACCCCCCCCCCCCCCGCCCCGTGTCGCTCTCGTTGGCGACTCAGGGGGCGCCGCGTGCCACCGCCCACCTCCCCACCCCGGCCCGCCTCCGGTTGACCGCCGCCGCCGCCGACACCCCCACGCCCTCTCCTCTCTCTCTCCCGCCTCCTTCCTCCTCCCGCCCTAATGACCTTCGTCCTAAGTCGTCGCCGCCGGCCGTCGGGGCCGGATCCGGCCTCCTCCTCGCCGGATCCGCGGCCCCCTTGCCCAGATCCACCGTCGGGGGCGGGTGGGGGCGCGCCTCCGCCGCCGGCTCGGGGTGCGGCTGCGCCGCCGCCGCAACCTCCTGGCCGGGGGCCCAAGGCTGCACCGCCGCCACCGCCCGGGTCCGCGCCGCCGCCTCCTCCTTAGGAGGCCGGGGGACGTGGCTGCGCCGCCACCGCTGCCTCGTTGTCGGGGGCTCGTGGCTACCGCAGCCGCTTCGTCTGTCCGTGGCACCGCTAGCCCAGGGCTGCCCTCCTCTCCCGTCGTTGCCTCGGGTGGCCAGGGGCTCCTGGCCGCATCATCGCCGCCTCGTGTGGTTGGGGAGGGGCATCTGCTGTCATCGGATTTGAGTTGGGATTAGGGTGAAGGCGAAAGCCTTGGTCCGTGTGGGCCGGTGACGGCGACGCCCTCGAGCGTCGCTTACCTTACTGAAGGCGTCACTCTTTCTCCTATGGCCTCCTCTTCGGTGAGTTTTTCAGGTGAAAACCTAGACCATGTTGGTCGGACAACGACGGCGCCTTTGCGTCGCTCCCTCGCTGGAGGCGTTGTCTTGGAAGCTCTTGCCGGTGACGGTCGATTGCTCTTCTCGGAGAGGATCCGCTTCTGCGCCTGCCTTTGCTTAGTTCCTCTACATCGTCTAGGTCGCGTTGGTCGTCGGTTGGCGGTTACTTTGCCGCTGTACTGCTCTGGCGGATGCTTTGCCGCTGTACTGCTCCGGCGGATGCTTTGCCGCCGCCGTCGTTGGTTGGAGTTCTCTTCGGGTGGATGCTTTGCCGCCGATATTAGTTGGTCGGGTGGATGCTTTGCCACCTTGTTTGTGTTGTGGATTTTCGCAGCTTTGGTGATGTAGTTTCTTTTGCAGGTTCAGTTGTTGGTTAGTGCTGTGTCGGTCTTGATTAGGTTTGTAGGGTTGGAGGTGTTCTCCTCCGTTGTGCTTGTGTTGCTGTGTGTCTGTTGTGGTTGTTGGATGTTTGTCTGTGTTTTTTTCAGTTTTTTCTCTGTTTTTAGTTCTTTGTGATCTTGTGTTGGTCAAGCTCTGTTTGGCCGCATCAAGAATTATCTGTAAACTGTTTTTTTCTTAATGAAAAACATGCTCATGCACGGTCGCGAAAAAAATTATAAACACCTGCCCCCTTGCCAGCGAAACGATGATCCCCATTCGCATGGACAGAACCATTCCCGGCAGCTCCTGCACAAATTCTCGACAGGTGCGTGACAGGTCCAAAACTCAAGCACAACCACAAGCCTAACCACAAGTACGAGTAGTATATGCCTGACTCGAGCTCTACGTACTCTAATCCAGACAACACGCCCGTGCTTGGCCACCTGCGCTGCCGTGCAGGTGCGTTAGCTGGCGATCGAGGTGGCGGCCGCCTTTTGGTAGGCGCTCCCCACCAACGGCGGAACCAGGGGGGGCTAGCAGGGGCCACGGCCCCCCATAAGGCTGAAAAAAAAATTGAACCTTTTTTTTTTTGCAGTATATAACAAATAATTAGATAAGTGATTCTACAATAAATTCAATATCTAAGTAGCTCACGTTGTATTTTCAATTAAAATCAAGTACATAGTCTAAGAGGCAATAATTACAAGCAAAAAGTAGTCTGTTTTGCATAGCTTCCTCACCGACTTTTGATGAAAGCTCTGTCAAAGTATCATTTTCAAAATGATTTTATCATGGGAGCCGTGAATAAAGCCATAAAACGGCTTTGCCTGCGAGCAAAAAATTGTGGCTTCTCGCGGCTACCATGATCCTAGGCGACTGAAGCCGTTTTACGAAACAATTTTTTAACACAACTTCAATTTCTACTTCATCAAAAAACTGTACCAGAGCTATTTTAGGAGGAGCCGCAGCCAGGGTTAATGCTACGTACAGTTTGCCTGGTACCGATGCACCAGGGTAATGAAAAATTTAGCACTAGCTAGACTTGCATTTACCATGTATTGTTAATTTTTTTATGGTCTTTAACGGTTGCACCATGATAATTTTAGAGGTAGCTTCGCCCCTAGCCGCAGACATGGCACATAGACTCTGAATCGTTTTTGCAATGGTATAACAAACTAACGGACGCCTCAGCCGAACTGCAGACGTACATACGTCGCAGTAACGCCGCCGGCCGCCGCCATGACCATATGTTGGCTTAGCCTCTTGGCCCCCCCTTCAAAAATTTTCTGGTTCCGCCGCTGCTCCCCACTTGCGTTACCTGTCGCGGCCGCGGCCGCGGCCGCGACAGGTGTCCGGATCACAGGCTTGCGTTGTTGTCCGGATCACAGGCTCATCATCGCCGCCTCGTGGCGACTGGCGTGAGTCCAGCTGAACCGGAGGCGAGGCAGCCAGCCGGTGGTTTCGCTCTTGGCGGAGGAGCGCCACACGTGGCGCCGCCCGAGTGGACGGGAAGCCGGGGAGAATACTGGCCGTGTCTGGAGCTTTTTTTTTTTTTAAAAAAGCAGTGGACGGGGAGGCCCGGAGCATGAGCGCAACAAGAAGACAACGCCAGGAGGCGGCCGGAACTGTCGAGATTACGTAGTTGGACGGTTATCAGATGGTCGCTGTGGCATGGGCGGCGTTTACACTGTGCTCGCTTAGGTCAGTAACGAGTATAATGGCGCCCCTCTGCGACGGCTTTGACTACAAGAAATGTGACCTTCTATGACGAATATCTCATGACACTCGATCAAAATGTCACTAGGTCATTCCCTTTTATGACATTTTATATAGGGTGGTACAATTTAGCGACGAAAACTATGTGTTCGTCACTAAGACAAGATGAAAATTGTCATAAACTAGTTTTACTTCATGTTGTGACGAATGCATTTTTGTCACTTGAGTCCAACTACAAACATCATAATTTTATGACAATGCTAAATTGTCACTAGGTCAGGTGTTCGTCACTAATGTCTTCGTTAGGCAACGACGGTGACCTACGTGCAAACTTATTAGGTCCCACACCCATTGTTCATGTAAAAATAAGTGAAAGGAAAAAATAGAAATTGTGATTTTAAGATGGAAATGGTACGATATGAGCCATGGCTAAATATAATATTTTACCTATAGTATATTGAACTCATTGAACATAATAGCCAGTGGCGGATCTAGCGGTGGGGCTGCCGGGGCTAGAGCCCCCCTACCGCCGGAGAACCCCTGAAGCCCCCCCTTAGCCCCCCCTAAAATTTTCTGCCATGGGACTGAGCGGCTGAGCCTCGACGCGTCTGGAGATTGAAGACGAAGTCCGTCCGGCGGCCGGCGCAACTGGGCTGTTCGCCTGGCCACTTGAGCCCAACTTTCTTTCCCGGCCCAAACAACAGCCGAGCGGGCCGACCGAGCTGGCCTCCCACCCCCGTCCTCCTCTCGGTCTCTGGCTCTCTGACTCTCTCGCCTCTCCGCCTCTCTCTCGCCCTATCCTCCCGCTCCCGGCGGCCGGCCGCCTCTCGCCCTCTCCTCCCACGTCCCTCTCCCGGCGGCCAGCGGCTGCTCGGCCGGAGAATCGCCTCGGGGCTCGGCTGCTCGGTGGCCGCTCGGCCCCAGCGGGGCAGGGGGTGGCCGCAGTACTGGGCGGCCGGATGGACCCCGGCCCGCGGGCGCGGTCGCGCGGGGGGCAGCGCCGTGCCGCCGCAGGAGCGTGGGGCAGGCAACAGGCCTGCAGGGAGCAGCCGGCAGTGTGGCACGGCAGGCCGAGCGCGGGTTCAAAGGTGCACTTTAATGATTACCAAGTCATGCTACTTTGAGAGTTAAAATCGAAAGCTCCGTCACGGAGAATTCATTCCCGGCAAGTGCAAGCATTTGCATATCCTAGCATTGATCTATTGACATGTATCCCTACTTCTATGTGTTTCCAGTCTTCCACGTCTAGATGTCCTCTGTTATTTCTAGTGATAACTGAAATGTTGTGGGCCTTATAGATGAAAGTTTAACACTTTGCATTTGCTTCTTGCGTCAGATACCTTAGTATGTCTCTGACAAATAGGGTATATTTTTTTCAGCAATGCCCAACCCAGATTCCAGTTCATTGTCATGAATCGCCGGAATACTGGTATTTTAGCATGTAATTTTCTTGAGCTTGTTTGATCTGGTATGATAGATTATTATTCTACCCTTTGCAAGACTTACACATGAGAATAATTCAATCATGTGACATGAATGGTGATCGGTATGAACCTGCCGGTTCAAAACTTCAAGTAGCATATTGGGGAAGTGTTTTTTTCTGGGGAACTATTTTTTCTGTGAACAATCGTGATCTTTGCTAACTGCTCTTTGCTCCTGCCATTAGGAAGTAGTTGGAATATTGATGCATAAATGAAAAGCATACATAAATTTGGCAGATTTTCTTTATTAAATTAAGTCTGCAACAAAATTTATGCCTTAACTGAAGCAAATTATATACTTGATCCACATAACTGGAACCTTCAAGGAAAAACAGATTCGGTAAAGGTTGAAGTTTTATTGGAATTGCCCAACTACAGATAACATATGCACATATTTCTAGCCAAGTGCAGAAGGCACATGGACTTCGAATTATTTACAACAATGCATTTTACTTGATGACAAGGAAATAGTATTGCATTTCACTTGATGGTACGGATGCATTATAGTGCACCATTTTATTTCATAGATTCATGTCGCATGTTAGCGCCTAGCACTTGCTATTTGATTTGTGTAGAGAGGAGAAGAATTCATGGTAATAACCAGATACAATTGGACATGGTACTTTAGACTGTATTTGTGGAATTCATATATTGCTTGGTCATTTCACAGAAGCTTACTAATTTATGTTGATTGCTGAAGCATGTTTGTGCTCATGGTAGTTTGTATCCATTCTTTATTTCTAGATGCATCCTCCCATCTTTCGCTAAGTTTTGCACTTGTTTCAGTGATCTTCAGATGGACAAAAATTGGATCAATAGTAGGCTTTTTAGCAAGGCACATCTAGATGGAGTCAGTGAGTTCATGAAGTTTGTCTCTGAGAAATTTCCTAATGACGAAGACATACTTTGTCCATGCCGTAGGTGTTTGAATCGGGTTCATAGAAATAAAGGAGTTGTGCAGGATCACTTGTACATCCATGGGATGACTAGCACATACGATCAGTGGATACATCATGGAGAAGCACTAGATGGCAGAATTATTGAAAATGCAGATCATCTTAATGAACATATTCCTTTCAACGAGGATGTTGGTATGAACGAGGATGAAGAAGACCTTGATGATAGGATTCCTGATATGGTAAAGGAGTTGTTCATAGCTGAGGAACAAGGTGCTGAGAATTCTATGTTTGCAGCCATATTAGAAGAGATGAAGGAGGAACTTTTCCCTGGTGCAGCTGTTACAAGATTTTCTTTTGTTGTGAAGTTACTCCACATCAAGTCATTCTATCGAATCAGCAATGCTGCGTTCACTGCAATACTAAAGTTGTTATCATTAGCATTCCCAGCTTGCTCTCTTCCCACATCTTATGATGAAGCAAAGAAACTTATTCGTGCATTGGGACTCGGATATGATACAATCCATGTGTGCCCGAATAATTGTGTTTTGTTCCGGAAGGGGTTGGCAAAACATGATAATTGCCCAGTATGTGGTGAATCAAGATGGAAAGATGCGGATGGAAGGAAACAGATTCCTCAGAAGGTATTGCGGCATTTCCCATTGGTTCCAAGGCTGAAGAGGATAGTTGCTTCCAAAAAAACCGCTGAGGAGGCACAATGGCACAAGTTGAAGAGAAAACCAGTGGAGAATGAGCTTAGCCATCCAGCTGATGGTGAGGCATGGAAAGAATTTGATAGAAAATATGAGTGGTTTGCAAAAGATGCAAGGAACATCAGACTTGGTCTTGCTACGGATGGTTTCAATCCATTTGGCAAAATGAACTCCTCATATAGCATGTGGCCAGTTTTTGTTGTGCCTTACAACTTTCCCCCATGGATATGTATGGATGAATCCAACTTCATGATGTCCCTACTCATCCCTGGTCCGGAATGCCCAGGAAAGGACTTTGATGTCTTTTTGGAGCCACTCGTCGAAGAGTTACTCACCCTTTGGGCAGGTTTGGAAACTAAAGATGCATTTAGTGGAAAGGAGTTTAAACTACATGCTGCAGTTATATGGTGCATTCATGATTATCCAGCTTTGAGCACATTGTCTGGTAGAGTCACAAAAGGATATTATGCTTGTGTGCGTTGTGACAAAAATCCTTGCTCCAGAAGAATTAGGAATAAAATCTGCTATATTGGACATCGTCGTTTTCTTCCAAGGGACCATCCATGGAGGACAAAGAAATATTTTGATGGTCAAACTGAAAAACGTGACAAGCCAGAGGAATTTAGTATAGATGAGCTGATGCAGCAATTGGAGAGGGTGAAGGATGTTAGGCCAGGAAAGCATCCTGGAAGCAAAAAGAGAAAGCGGGAAGCAGAAGATCAATGTTGGAAGCGAAGGTCGAGGTTATGGGATCTGCCATATTGGGAAAATTTGAAGCTGCGACACAATCTTGATATAATGCACATCGAGAAAAACATTTGTGACTACATTATTGGCACTTTTCTGGGCATTGTTGGGAAGTCAAAGGACACTATTAATGCCAGGCTTGATTTGGAAGACATGGGCATAAGACAAAATCTACACTTGTGTCGTCATGGAGATTCATACTGTTTACCACACGCCCCTTACACAATGAGTAAAACACAAAAGCTTGCTTTTTGTGAATTTTTAAGAAGTGTGAAATTCCCAGATGGATATGCTTCTAATTTAGCAACACATGTTAGTGTTGATGCATGCAACCTCCAAGGACTCAAAACTCATGATTGCCATATCTTACTACAAAGGATTTTGCCTGCTGCTCTACGAGGGCTCATGCCTAAGGAAATATATGAAGCAATTGCTGAATTAGGTAACTTCTTTCAGCAATTATGTGCTAAAACTCTGAAGGTAGATGTTTTGCATAGAATGAAAGAAGAAATACCAATCATTCTATGCAAGCTTGAGAAAATATTTCCTCCTTCTTTCTTTGATGTTCAGTTGCACTTAGCTGTTCATTTACCTGATGATGCACTCCTTAGAGGTCCAGTACAATATGGATGGATGTACCCAATAGAAAGAAGGTTATATACCTTGAAACGTTTTGTGAGGAACATGGCAAGACCTGAAGGATCCATTGCAGAATCATATGTCGCTAATGAGTGCTTGACTGCTTGCTCGAGGTATTTTGATGATGTCCACACACGGCACAATCGGGAGGGTAGGAATAGAGAGCGTGTATTACAAGTGTATTGTCATCTAGCTAGCTAATGTAGATTGTCATCAGGACTTGTGGCATGTTGATAGAACTGCTAGCTAGTCTAATAGTTTAATCCATAATGTTTACAAATCATCAATGCCTTATTTCACACTTTGGAAATTTGAATACGTTAAACTATTGTTGTCATGCCCCTAGATAAAATGAGGATTGCCTGAATAAAGTTAGGACTACCAATGCATTGAATCTGAATCTGATTACCTGTTTCTAATATTTGGACATGCATCTGAATTGTTTGTGAGAACGGAGTAACTTGTAAGATGATGTTGAACTTTATTTATTCATCAATGTACAGAACAAGAACTAACAGATTATGAGAAAGAAAGAACATTAAATATCATGAGGAACAACCAGAGGATTCAAGAACTTGGTATGTTAAAGTTGAAGTCAATCCTTAGCCAAACAGCTGCACCGTTAAACACCAAGGAGAGGGGTACTGCAGGCACAAATAATAACAAGAAGGCGAGAGGTACTGCAGTATCAGATTCTTTGTATCAGCCTGAAGAGAATGACGACTCTGAAGAAGAAGGCGTTGAAAAGGTCCTACTACAGTGCAATTCTTTACAATTTACTTCACATTATTAAGGCATGCTATGTTGTTAGCAGACTTGCCATTTAGTTAATTCTGGATCTAATTGTTGTTATGGTTTTCTATTGCGGCTTTACAGAGTTCAAATGATACTACTAGAATGCCATTCGGAGGAGCAAGAACGAAGAGAGTCATGGCACCAGGGGGACAAGGCCTACCTGCTAGAGTCACTAGGCAGAAGACAAGAGCGTCGGCTTCAACTCACGAAGACCTTCCTGCCACAGATGTTGCATTGGTACCACCAAGGTCTCCTGCCCAACATGAGGACCCTCTTCTAATGGACGATGAAGGCATGTGGCTGAACTTTGTCCTATTGTTTTTTATTTGTAGTCCTGACTTCTGATTACCTGTTAATTAATATTCAGATATCACGTAAGCTTTATGGTATGATTTATTAAGATATCATGCTAGCTTATGGTGTACTCAATGATTAAGTGTGCTTATTCTGTTCTTATGCGGATAACCTGTCAATATTCACAACTAATGTCCTTATACTGTTTTTATGCTGCTGTCCTTATGCTGTCCTAGATGATTGATGCCTTGTGATGTTCTTATGTTGCTGTCCTGAATCCAAATGGATGATTACTTGCATAGTAGACATAGATATCTTGCATCAAACAGTACCCTGACCAACGAAGTGCTTATGAAACTATATTTGTTAAACTAATTACATGATTGTTTTTTTGTCAGTTGAACATACTACCATCACAGAGCAAGTGCATAGGGGAAGAACTTTGGGAAAAGGACTTGAGAGGATAAGCAGAGGCTTAGGCACTAAGTTAGCAATCCACATTTCTGAAGGGAACAAACGGCCAGAGACACCAATGCAAGCTGCAAAGCTTGCATCAGAGGGAGGGATTGTTCTTAGGCAACACATACCTATCCTTCCACACTGGAAGGAGTACAAGAAGGATCCCTCTATCCTTACAGACTACATTGGCAAAGTTGCTGTGAGTATCACAAATCCTGGTCAATAAATTTACTATATCCCTTTGCATTCTACTATCTAATTTTGATACTCTACTAGGTTCAATTTACCATGGACACCAATTCTAAGCCAGTCAAAGATGCATGTGTTGACATGCTCAAGGGTGGGCAACGTCAAATGAGACACAGGCTCAAAAAACAGTACTTTGATGATGTCCCGGCTAATCAAGTTAGAACTACATCGCCGGTGAATAGTATGACTGATGAGCAATGGAGAGCCTTGGTGGCAATGTGGTCAAGCCCAAGACACAAGGTATGGAAGTACATGATGCTTTGTTAATTATTGCCTTGCACAGTTATGTGCCTGATGTAATTGTGCCATTTGTAGGAGAAGTGCCAGAAATACAAACTGAATCGTGAGTTTGTTAAGTTACAGCAGCGCACAGGCTCTCGGTGCTACATTGCACACCGCTTTGCTGTGGTAAGGAATACTAAACACTTCGCATCTGTGTTCACTACTTTCACTTACACTTATCCTATGTGGAGCTAACAAGTTCTAAATTGTATTGCATATAATTTTAGACCGAAATGCTATATCCCGATGCACCACCCAATGCAATTGAACTTTTCAAGGAGTGCCATCTTAGCAAAAAGAAAGGCCTTGCTGAGCCAGTCCAGAAGGCTATTGTAAGTAATTGTTTCCTTCTAAATTTTGTGCACTGGTGTGAATAAATATATGCTACTTGAGGGCTTTTCCCTAGTTTCCAATCCTATGCTGTTATTTTTTTATGATCAGTCTGCAAAAAGATGAATAAATTCATATGTAGTGTGACCACACATGACATATTTCTTTCACATGCATGAAAATTATCATGGCAATCAGATTCTAATTAAGATTGTTATAAGGAACCTTTGTGTGTGTGTGTAAATTTTCAACAGAAGTACAGAACTACATTCTAACATTACATCATACAATATTTGATTAGTTATTCACTGAACAAATCTCTAATTTCTGTTATTTAATATTCTTTACCTGCTCCTTTGGCTTTACCATGAGCCACATCACCTGTTATTTAATATTCGTTATATGAATGATGTAGAGATTTAAATTTTTATTGATTCTGAACATTCCTGTTGGAGCTATGCATTGCTAAACTAGCACTTCTAATACCAAATTTTTAATGATGATTTCCATGTCAGTTTACTATGATCAAATTTGATGTATAGCTTTCGCTTGAAACTTATATCTAATATTTTGTTATCCTTTCATTGCTAGGATGACATGAACGCTATTATGGCAGCTCCAGTTGAAGATGAACAGCAACCCAATACTGCAATTGAAGCAGTTTCTCAAGTTCTACCATCAAGTAAATTCCTTCAAAATGTAGGCCTTCAGCCAGCCTTGAAGAAAAGATCTAGCCGAGCTGAAACTTTGCGTGTGCAAGAGCTTGAAGCGCAACTTGAGAAGGAGAAACAAGACAAAGAGGAACTTCGACAAAAGCTTGATGGTCAACAACAAGAGATAGACAACCTAAAGAAACAGTCAGAAGAAGCAAGACAGAAGCATCTAGAAGATGTTGGAGATCTCAAGAAGCAATTAGAAGAAAACAATGCTCTCCTTCGTGGTTTGATCAGCTTCAATCAGAGTCAGTAATAGGTGAATACTTATCCCTAACGTGGTTTATGCTTTCATGGGACTATGGTATTTTGGGAATATTATAGCTAACTTTGGATCTAGGAGTTGATGTGTCTAGATGTGAACACTAGGTCCTTTTTGGCTTGAAGTGCCATACTGCTCTGCTGTTTTGTGAACCTGTTGGTTGCCAAATGTGCAAAATGTGAAGATCCTGTTATGTGTGTGGATCTAGATGGTGGTTGTCATATTTTGTGAGATGGTTCTGTTGGTGGAATATATGGATTATTGCTATGTCAATGAACTATTGAACTGTGATAATATTATGTGAATGAAGTATGGTTATGTTATTCTATACTACAAATACCATTTTGTGAGCTGGATGTGGATGTGTTGGGTTACAAATGAGATTAAATTAGCATTATACGATTTATGTTTGGACGGCCACAATAGTTGGGCAGCACTATAGTGGGCTGGTCTCATGTTGGCCCAACTGCGGGCCTTGATATGAGCTGGGCCAACATGGATTGGGTCCAGCTACAAATGGACTTCGCATGGGTTGGGTCAAGCATAGTTGGGCCTCAACATGAGCTGAGTTATCTAAATATGTCTGGGTTAGGCTGCAAGTGGGCCTAAACATGGGCTGAGTCAGGCTACTAGTGGGTCTAAACATGGGCTGGGCCAGGTTGTAAATGGGTCTAAACATGGGCTGGACCAGGCTACAAGTGGGCCTAAAAATAATGTGGGCCAGATAAATTATGATGAAATAAAAACGTCACAAGGTAGAGCTACGTCAGAACCACATCACCCAGCTTGATCCTATGTGGCGAAATCACATTCTACAGCTTATGACAATTTTCTCTCCAACAATAACGATTCTAATGCGTCATAAAAATCTGTGATGATAAATATATCGTCATAAAATCTATGACAATTTTAATATATTTCGTCACTGATTGTCATTAGTGACGCACATTCAATGACGAACTTTTTTTTGTCACAAAGTCGTCATAGATTAGATACAATGACAAATATTTAGTCTTCTGTGACACAATCTAATCGTCATGGAAGGCCAAATTTCTTGTAGTGTCTGTTTGGTGTGGGGGCCAGCACTAATAGGGCCAGGAGTAAAGTCAACCACCTGCAAAGGGCTACAGTGCTGTGTAAGGCACATTAATGGCGGGCTGCCGGTTGTCCGTGCAGCGAAACGTGCTCCGTGACACGGTCCACGTGTACCGCTGGTACTGTTCGTAGCGCGAGTTTGATCACCAAACCGAATGCTATACTTGCGCTGGCTAGGCGTCGGAGTGCGATGTTTACTGAGTACTCAGCTTAAGCCTTGACCACCGAATGTTCCACCGGAGCGCCTGCGTGGACGCTGAGTTGGTCGGAGCTCGCCCGAAGTAAACGAATCCGGAGTCCTCTTGCGGTCTCGCTATCCTTTTTTGCGTTAAGCTCTTGCGCTTCTAGACACAAACGCCGTCGCCATCGTATCCGTCTTGCGCCCTGGAACGTTCCAAGCCGTTGACCTCAACGAACCTTCACCTTCCAATAATCACTGCCTTCGGCAGCCAGCTCCAGCTCCAGCCCAATAATATTTTCCTCTCATACCACTCCAGCCACCAGCTCCAGCTCCAGCTCCAACCAGCCCAACAGTATTTTTATCTCACACCATTCCAGCTCTAGCCTCCAGCTCCAGCCTGCCGAACGCAGTGAATCTCAACAAGACCTAATCCAGTGAGGGGCCAAATGTTCTGGACCTCTCTAGAACCCGGGATAGATGCCGTCGTCCACCAGGACCCGGTGGATAGATCAAGACGTTCTAGAGCTCAACTCGAGCGCCTACTTGCGCCCGAAAGTTGACGAGAAAGCGGCAGAAAGGCAACAAAGTGGCGAGGCCAGGCGGAGACCGGAGGAAGGCAGCCGAAAGCTGTGGACTCCGCCGTGGCGCGAGCTGGCGGCCACGACCCTCCAAATGCACCCTCCCGTGGACTCCAACTCCATCAGGCTCCAGTGTCTTCCCCCCTCTTATCCCCTGTGGCCCAATAAGATGCCGCTCAACTGTAGCACGCGCGACCGAGAAACGGCACACGCTAGGACACCAAAAAAAACTTGGTGACGGAGACTGTGGCACGACAAGTCCCTGACCGGCACGCGACGCCGGACACCTGCCACGCTGCAAGCCTCAGGAGCTCGCGACGCGCCGGGCTGGCTGACCCTTGACCCAGACCGTCTCTGTTGCCCACGGCCAACCTCGAGGCGCCATCGTCTCGACACGCGTCGCTGGCGCCCCGTACGGGACGGCCCGGCCCCGGCCGGACGGACAATCTGCGGGGGGCCGCGGCGGCAGCTACGCTGACGCCACGGTCGCCGCGGAGCGAGCCAAATCATCGCGGTGCCGCCCCGCGCTCTGACCGCGTACGGTGAGGATCCGCGCACCCGCCCCGCCGCCGCGCACCGCGTAGTGCGCCGTGACGGAGCCCGTGACGCGGGGGGCGCGTCAGCCAGGCGCGACGCCGTGCCGCCGGCCCCATCCACGTGACCTCACGCGCGCACCGACATACGTACGCGGACGCCACCACCCGGGGGCCGGGGCCGCCGCATATATCCGCCCGTGCGGAGCGAGGCCGGCCGCCGCGGGACGGCGCGGGCGGTGGCCGCGCCCCCCGCGGCGTATCGTCATCGACCCCCCCCCCCCCCCCCCGTTGGCCCGTTACCCGTCGAAAGGGGCAGATGCAAGTGTTGTTTCCTTTTTCTTTTGTCACTCCTCGCGTCAGCCGTCCAGCCGACGCGGCGCCGCTCGTGGTCGACGGTTTTTCCCGAGCACGGTGGTTTTCGGCCCGGCCTCGCCGCGCCGCGGTTAGTTTAGTGGCGTCTAGGCTGACGCCAGCGGGCCTCCCTGTGCGTGCCGGTTCGGGGATCGGAAGCCGGCCACCGCCAGTTTCGCCCTCGCGGGACCAGAAGCCGTGTGGACTGGAACAAAACGCGCAGCGGATGGAATAAACCCAGGCCTTCTCGAATCTCTAGCGTCCGTGCCGTGGTGTTCTCGAATAAACCAGTTATTATTATGCTATGCCCGGACAGTTCTTTGCGGTGCTGTTACTGCAGTAGTTTTCCTCCTTGTTTTGTCTTTGCGCGTTCGACTGTTAGTAGCTGTGGTACAGAACGTGTTCTGTCTTCCAGAATCAGATCAAAATTACCCGGAAGCAGAGCAGGAGGTGTGAATAGGAGGAAACCAAACAGAGCAGCACGGCAAAAATTTGGGGCAAGCCGTGACTTAATGTCTTGGTATTACAGACAAGTATTTTATCCTAAACCTAACACCGGGGTTACTGTGTCGGTGGCAAATTATTTCCACCGTTGCACGCGCGAGTGTAGAGTGTGGAACCGAGTCTCGCGGACTGATGGATGCATGGTATTGTCAATTTCTTTATTTAAGATATCAGATTTTTTTCTCAATTTCACGCGCGTCGGAACCCAGGCTTGGGCATGGGTTGCCTCGGGTGCTGAATAATATTTCGTACCCAGGGTACCCATTAGCGGGGTTCTATATATAGTATATATAGATAGACTAGTGCACTCAAGTCGCCGGTGGAGACTCGAGACCTAGGCTGGAATACCTAGACAGAGATGTAGAGCCATTCCAAGGCTCGCCGGGAAGAAGAACACTGCCACGGTGGATGTGGTGCGCATCCACACGGGCTCCGGGAACACGACCCCCAGGAGGTGCAGACTAGCGTGGACCTGCACCCCCACGAGGTGAGACAGCAAAACACCGATCCAGCCCAGAAGAAAGGCCCGCCGTCCGCCGTCGTCCGTCGATGCCCGGCGCTTGGCACAAGCCCCCCTAGCCCCTCCTCAATTTTTGAGAAGAAATAAGGAGGAAGAAGGAGAGGAAGAAAAAAAATCAACCCCCCTTTAATTATTTCTGAATCCGCCACTAGTCAGCAGCATGCTGGCGAGTGCAGCAACGCCAAGAAAGGCTACGACTGCCCAGACAGCTAGGTCTTCCCACATCTTTCATGTTCTTGCCATCTGCGCGCGCGTGTGCGCTATGCCGATCGAATGAAGTTGTGTGTGAGTTGTGCCGAAGGTTTGTATCGCTATAAATACTAGTCCCGGTAGACATCGTTAGCCAATAGCCGGAATTTGTTTCCTCATGTGGGGGGTTGATAGGTGGTATTTGTTTGCCTCGACTTGATCCCAAGCAAGCTCTCCCTGTGCATTCATGCAAAGCAGACTATGATGAGAACCTGGTGATTTCGTTCAGACGATGTTAAAATGCAGATTAGTCTGAATGATTCAGATTCAGACTGTACGGCGCGTACCTAAGTGGTGGGCAGTCCTGACGTCAACACGGGTCAGTCCGCACCACAGCCCCTGTAGGCAGAATTTTTTCCATTTGTGTGTGTTGTGCCGTTAATCGCCTGGAAAATGTAGGCGGAATTGTTCTATGAACTTGTGGGCTCGACGAGTAGTTGCCATTTTCTTGATTCACGCAGGCACGCAGGGCCGCAGGCATTATCAAAACAAATATCTTGTGATCAAATAAAGACCATTACTTTCGCAATACAAAAAGTCACGCAGGGTCATTACAAATTGATGAAAGTCACTGCATGTCTCATGTTCAAAGTAGTAGATAATAAAACACATGTCTCATATTTAAACAAAAGCCATTACATATTGAAAGTCACTATATGATCTCAGATAATACAGGATGCTATTCTGTTCTTGCAGAATCAAAAAATTACCCGGAAGCAGAGCGGGAGGTGTGTGTGAATAGAGGAAACCAAACAGAGCAGCACGGCAAAAATTTGTGGCAAACCGTAACTTGATGCCTTGGTATGAGACAGACACGTATTTTATCCTAAACTTAACACCGGGGCTACTGTGGCCTGGCAAATTATTTCCACCTTTGCACGCGCGAGTGTAGAGTGTGGAACCGATCGTGGCCTGTCTCGCGGACTAATGGAAAAATTAGGCGTGAGCAGAGTATGAACAAGGGGAATTAAGCAAAGCAGCACATCGGATTTTGTGGGAAACCATAATTTTATTCCATCATCAGTAACTCCGTTACAGCAAAGCACTAGCTGAAGTGGCAGTGCTCCTACATGACAGTCTGAACCCGGGCAGCGTTTGCTCTGGCGCCCAACTGAAGCATCAGCTGCGGGAGCATCGCCACCGAACGGCACGTCCTCCTCTGTTACCAGTTCATCATCGCTGAATCCGCCGCCGCCGACAGCCATGCCTCCAGCTGGCACCGCCGCGGCGCCCGACACCTTGCTTGGCGCGCCGCACGCCACCTGGACCTCGCTCTGCTGCTGCTGCTGCTCGCGGAGCACGTCGATCCAGCCTTCCTCGCAGTCCCAGTCGGGGAAGCCCGAGGCGGGGCACGCCAGGGACTTGATCCTCTCCGCCGCGCCGCCCTCCGGCATCTCGTCCGCCTCGTCGTCGGACTCCGACTCCCAGAACGCGGCGTCCAGCGTGCTCGTGGGGGACACCCACCGGGCCTTGTCGTCGCAGCCGGCGAATGCCACGAACGGGTGCTCCAGGAGCTGCGCCGCGGCCGGCCGGTCGGCGGCGTCCCTCGCGAAGCAGCGGGCCAGGAAGTCCTTGGCCTCCGCGGACAGCCAGCGCGGCACCTCCGGCACGGCGTACGTGTACCCGATCCGGTGGAGGGCGGCGAGGACGTCGTCCGCGTCGCCCCACGGCGCGCGGCCGGTGGCCATCTCGACGACCGTGCACCCGAGCGCCCAGACGTCGGCGGCGGGGCCCTGGTCCTCCCCGCGCGCCACCTCGGGCGCCATGAACGCCGGCGTGCCGCCGATCGCGCGGCGCGCGGCGCCGGGCGCCCGCGCGCACCCGAAGTCGGCGAGCTTGGCGCGGCCGTCGGCGCCGACCACCACGTTCCGCGCCTTGACGTCCCCGTGCACGACGGAGCGCCCGTGGAGGTAGGCCAGCCCGCGCAGGACGTCGGCCGCGTACGCCCGCACGGCGCGCTCCCCGAGGGCGCCTCCATTCCGGGCCGCCTCGTCGGCGAGCGACCCGCCGGGGGCGTACTCGAGGAGGAGCTGGTAGGAGCCGTCGGCGCCCTCGGCGGCGCCGGCGCAGCGCACGACGTGGGGCGAGCGCAGCCCCGCCAGCACGCCGCGCTCCCGCCTCAGCGCCTCCGCGGCGGCGCCCGCGGCCGCCGACTTGACCGCGAACAGCTCCCCCGACGCGGCGTCCGCCGCGAGGGACACCACGGCGCCTGACGCGCCGCGGCCCAGTGTGCGGAGCCTCCTCCAGTGGCCGCTCGTCACGGCGATCGCCGCCATGGCTTCTTCTCTATTCCCTTTCCCCGTGGTTGGTTGGTTAGTTGCTCGCTCGGCTGCTGCTCCTGCGATGGTTGTGCTGCTGGTGGTGGTCTTTTCGATTGGCCTCGAGCTGGGGATTGAGAAGGTGTGGGTGACTGGCGAGAGTTTCGTTGTATATATATGCAGATGGGGGCGTGAGGAGGAGAAGACGACTCGGAGTTAATTTGGGTGCGGGTGCGATTAGCTTAGCTAAGAGGACAAGGGGATCGCCGGGTGTTTGGTGTGCGTCAAAGGCTCAAGTTGGGTGGCGGCGCGGGATTAGGAAATGGGCAAGGCGAAAGGCGTGGGTCGTGCGCAGGGTTAACAATTTCGGCGAAATTTCGCCGAAATTTCGGAAAATTTTCCGTTTCCGCTAGTTACCGGGATTCGAAATTTCGGTATTTTTCGAAAAATTTCGTTTTCAAATTCAAAATTCAACAAATTTCGACCGAAATTCGCCGAAATTTACCGAAATTTCGGAACGAAATTTCGTTTCCGGTAAACACCGGGATTTGACCGGAAAACGAAATGGTTAACCCTGGTCGTGCGTCCCGCCCACGCGCGGCAATTGGACAGCGTGCGGCGCGAACTCTTCCGCTCGGGCGGGCGCGGCGCGGGCGGCGGGTTAACGAGGGCCAGCGCCTCCCGCTCCTGGACCCCTCCCCCACAAGGCCACAACTTGCCTGGCTTGGCTGGCTTTGCCGCTGCGGCCTGCGGGCGTCAACCCCTGCTGCCGCCCCGCGTCACCGTGACAGCACATGCGTCATCTTTTGTTTCCAGACATTTTTCTGGGGGGAATCTTTTGTTTCCTGATTTTTGTAGCTGCAAAAACATGCTGCGTTTTCTAATGGCCCCGTGCTTCAGACACCTGATCTGGAGAATCTCGTGGTAGTGTCACGCGCCAGTGCCGATGATTAGAAAACCTAATTGCGTCAAGAAAAATTGTTACCATTATTATAGAAAGTCTAATCTTGTAACCGAAGAACGGCCCCGCTCGTGCTCCTCGTAAGACTCGACGGTGTGCGAGGAATGGTAGCCTTTTCTCTTTTTTTCCCCATACTAGGACCAAGATAGTTCCCCCGGTCGGTCGCGACTCGCGACCAGCAGCGGTATTAATCACAGCCGGCGGCACCGGTCGGGGTCGCCTAAACTTTACGAACCCTTTGGGGTCAGCCGCTCGCTCCCGCCAATTTAATCGCCGGCGTACGGGGTCGCCGGTCAAGAAGACTGGACGTCCACCGCCCGCCGCCGCCCGGGGTGCCCCTGCCGACCCGACGGCAGCGGGGCGCGCGTCGTGGCCGCCTCTCCGTCTCACAGTCGGGCACGCCCGCGAAAGCGAGGTCCAGCCAGGGTTTACATTTTGATTGATAAGCACTTTTTATCAGTCACCACCGGTAACGATAATCGATTGATAATCGCTGATAAATCGCCAATACCAATTGATAAGGATGCCCGAATTCAAAAAACGATTATCAATTATTTATCAGTGATTATTGACAAAAACCGACGATAAATCAGTGATGTGTGCTGATAAACATGTTTTTCGGAGAAAAATAAGAAAACTAGATATTAATATTTTGCACTTGGAACCATACAAATATGAGTACATTAATTAAGCGGATACATGATACTCCATACAAAGTTTCCTACATATCCATACAAATTAATAAAATGAGAGTCCATACAAATATGAGTACATTAATTAAGCGGATACATAATACTCCATGCAAAGTTTCCTATATATCCATACAAATTCATGAAGTCTGAACACATTGCAATTTTCATTCTTCATCCTCTGCCTCATGGTGTTCATAATATTGTTCCTACATTTATTATATGGAGTGAATATGAGAGGTGAACAAAATATTGAATAAACACACTTAAACAGATACACACCTGCAATCCATACGCACTTGGTAACTAAAAGGTAAGATGAATAGGTTGTTGCGGTGGCGGTGGCAACCTTCCCCTATACGGTGGGGGGAGTTGCAGATGCGGTGTGTACTGAGGTGGATAGCTGAAAACTGAACTGGCATTGCTCAAGCTATCATATTCATGTGGCCCTAGATATGGATATGGGTAGGTGGGTTCCAGTGGATAGGTGAAGGCTGAACTACAAGAGTTGCTATCATCATCATCCTTTGGAGTAGATCTAGCTCGTCTACCGCTTCTCGTTTGTCGTTGTGAGGTGAGTGTACCATGATCTTGATCCTGTGTGGCATGGGTGAAATTTGTCTCCCCAGTAAACTGAAGGGGTGACACCTGACCACTACTCCCTACAGCACCACCACTCCCTCTAACCCAACCACTCCCTCCAGCATCACCATTATCACTCCCTCCAGTGTCGTCCTCATCATCATCGTCGCCGTCGAAGCCGCGGCCTCCATCATCGCCGCTAGGTTCAGGTGTTGTGTCGTCGCTCCTAAATTCTTCCTCTTCACGATCATTGTTTCTTTTGAACTTATTTTTTTGCTGTTGAGATGGGGCAACTCTAGTCTTTCTCTTACCAACATGTGTGTCACTAATATTCTTATCTGCCCATTGGTCCCAATTTTCATTCTCATCAGCCATAGAGGTGAACAAAGCGCTACGGATGGGAGTGTCATTGTAGTCGGAATCCTCATCCAATGCAGGTGTTGCATTGGACCTCCCATATTCCATCCAATCTCGAATCGCATTCCTTTGTCGATAAAATGATAGATCCATCATTCTGCCAACAGGATCGAATTCACTATGATCTGGTATGCTTCCTGCACGCTGGATACGAAGTCGGAGGTTGTAGTTAACGAACACCAGTTGATGTAACTTTTTGTGGCCCAATCTGTTGCGCAACTTTGTGTGAATGAATGCAAATGTACTCCAGTTTCTCTCACATCCACTAGAAGATGCACATCTCGTGACTTCTATGGAATCTTGTATAGACGAGCGTCGGCAGGAATAAAAAAATAAAGAATAGGGGCTGATGGTTTGGACTGTTTGGTTGCCTAATGAGTTTAGATAAAAATATTTTTTGACTAATTAAATGGAGGCTATTTTTATAGAGTGATACCATTCTAGGCTATGGAGAAGCTCTAGTTTTTATAGAATTTTTTCCATCACTTTTATAAATTTTTTTAAAATTTTAAATTTTGGACTGATTTTTTTAAAAACTCAACTGAAAATCGATTTCAATATGTGTCGGTAACGGTAAAAAACACTGATAATCGTGAATATCGACCGATTTTGAAAACCCTGCGTCCAGCGGCCGTAGCACCCCGCCCGTACGGCGGCTGGCGATCGGGACCTGCTGCTCCTGCTCCGTTGACACCGAGGCCCGACCGGCCTCGGCGCGCGGGTACGAAACGTGCCAGGGGCCGCGGGGTCAGCGCGCGCGCGCGCCTGGAACGGCGCGCTGGCTGGGCGCTCGACGCTTTTCCCCGGTGGGCACGGTCGCTCGTTGCGTCGACGTCGCTGGCACGCTGCGGGCACCGAGCTCTGCGCAGCAGAGTCATGGCGCAGGAGAGCCTAGGGGTCACGGCGTCACGCACTCAGGTCAGCAGCAGCGTTCGCTCCACCAAACGCACCCGCGGGCGAGGCAGGTAGGTAGGCGCTTGACTCGCGCTGCCGCTACCGTTCGACGGTTATACCCACACCCACTCTTTCTTCTCCGTTTTGTTTTCGCGAAACACACGCCAGCATGCATGCTGACGAAACGGACTTTCGCCAGACTCTGAACGGATCAAATCTGGGTGAAGCGAGATACCAGGGGATCGGCTCTGCTGCCTGCTGGTTGAAGCGACCGGCTCCTGCGAGAGAGCAGCAGCAGTAGGTGCGCAGTAGATTCTGAGCTGGTAACGACCTGCCTGCCCGTGCCCGTGCAAGTGTCCTCCGGCCCCCGCCGCGTTGTCTTGTTTCGTTCGCTCGCAAGGTTCAGACAGGTCGTGCGGTAGCGAATCGCCGGCGTTATTGCCTTGCCCCCGCCGGAAAAGGGATCCGCGCGGCAGTGGGCGCGCGTTTCCTGCGGTTGCGGCCGCCCCGCCGGCCGAAATGGCCAGACCGTGCGGCCGGTCCAGTGGCCGCTTGCTCGTTTCCGTTCCTGCTCGAAATAATGGAGGACCGCGAGCGAGCAGGCTTGGTGGCAGAACGGCGCGTGCGCGCCGACTGGATCACAAAGACCTCCCTAGCAGGTGACGTGCGATGCCGATCCCGTGGCAATGCGGTGAGCCAGGCGCCAGATTTGGTTCGGCAGCTGGGGGATTTTGAGCCGGGACCGCAGCCAGATTTGGCGCGGCGGAGTACTATGATTACACCGTCTCGTCCCACGAGTAAACCAACCCTGTTCATCCGGATCTCCAAGGCTGCCGATAATTCAACGGGGCATTTTGTTAAGCTCTCCGTGGTAGATAGAGTTGGAAGTGAGCCGGAAACGTTAGAACGGGCTCGTCTCCCTTTTGGTTGAGACCTACTCCTGGGATTGGAGCAGGTCAACCGTTTTGACACATCTTCCTCGATACTTGGGACATTCTGTTTCAGAAAAAGAGCAGTGGTGATTTTTTTTGGGCCGGTTGACTAACGAGAAATGTCAACGGCACGTGGACAAAGAGGTGGTTGCCGAACAGCGCACGAGAGACGGGGAGTGAGATCAAAGCTAGGCCGTGCATGTCTTGAGAAATGATCAACCTGCAGGTCGGCATGATTTGATTTGATCTCGAGCGGACACGGACAGTGATGGACGGACGCACCAGATGCTCTGAACCGTGGCATGTTGAGGACCAAGGATTGAGTCAAGTGCCATGCCTGAAAAAAAAACGCCCGTCCATATGCGTGGGGTGACGTCGCACCCACCATCTATCAGGTCGCAGCGGCTCCTGATAAATAAATCCCTAAATAAAAAGGTCGCAGTGGCTTTCTGCAGCTGTAAAGGCGCAAACAGTAGATTAACTTCGATAACACACAGGACAGGATGTGCAGTTCTCTCTTTGTACCTTTTTTTTCCTCTGTGCTTCACTTGGCGTGTCATGCGCCTCGATGCTTATCGCCTTGCATTGGCTGCGAGTCGAGCTGTGGAGCGATAGCGAAGTCCAGATGGAAATGGGGCCTTTCTTTCCTCGTCTGAATCTGAGCCAGTTTTCAGTTCAGTTTTGATTTTGTCAGGTCAGCCAACGAGTTTCGGTTCTTTCTGAACCTGGAACACGGAAGATCAACTACAAATCACAACTGTAGTTTGCTTCCTTAGCCCCAGGCACTGAAAAAAAATCATATGTTTCGCTTTAGCTCCTGCTAAAGCCATCTCGAACACTTTCACTCCGAGGCATGTCAAAGGAAAAAGGAAGCGCATATCCTCTTCACTTGCCGATTGAAAACTCCAGATTCCTGGAGGACTCAAAGATGAACTTGAACTTCTTGAAGCGTCAACCAGGCGTTGACGCCGCGGATTGGCTGCGCTTTAACTTAATGTCGCGCGAGTCAACCTTAAGAGGACTAAAATAATAGTATTGTTGAAGGGAACAAAGGGAAAGAGGATAACCGCATTAATCCAAGTCAATTCCCTCAATGGACATCGACATGTTTCGGTCGGCGATGGGCGACGGCGGCAAGCTAACTTTTCTCTGACCTCGCCGCAGGAATTGACAGCTTGGGGGGGAGACGAACCTGATTGCTGTGGCTTTCCATGGCACCGTGCTGTCCGGGCTGCAATTGAAATATCTCTTGGCCTAACACCGTCACAGATCACGCTCCAATAGCGTTCTATAATTAAACGCAACTGGCAGGAAAGCCATTAGACCATTACCTGCCGGGGCAACCGGATAAGGCTGCTCGGCCGCTGAACCCTTGAGGATCCGGCAGTTCAGCAGCGAGCTGCTTTTGGTTGGGGCCGCGGCAGGTATTGCCGCCTGAGTCAACAAGGCATTGTCGCCCAAAGCCTGCAGCCAGAGGCTCACCCGTGGCCCACTACATGCTACTCCCTCCGTTTCAAATTATAAATTATTCTAAAAATTTTGGAGAGTTAAATTATCTCAAATTTTGACCAAAATTATAGAAAAAAATATAAAAATTTATGACATTAAATAAGTGTACTATGAAAATATAGCTAACAAAGAATCTAATGATACTTAATTGGAATCATAAATATTATTATCTTGTCATATAAATTTGGTCAAACTTGAAAAACTTGGACTCTTCAAGATTTTTGAAATGACTTATAATTTGAAACGGAGGGAGTAGGCTAGCTAGGCTGCGTGACCTCAGCGTTGCTCGGTGCTGCTGCAGACAGGACCCCGCCTCCTCGCGCGGGGGCCCCTGGCGCTAGCACCAAGGACAAGCCGGCAAACGACCGCACTTCTCCACGCGTCGCACCGGTCCATCTGCTGCGCAAGCGCTCTGGTTTCCATCGGCAACGGCGACGGCAGGGGGAGGGGGCCTCTTCCATTCAAAGCCAAAGAATTTGTCTCATGTCATGTAAGCATGTGACAGCTCTTAGGCAAGGAGGGGTCCCCCGAAGCTCCCGAGGTGATGCTGGATGATGCGGTTCAGGCACGTCCAGGGCGCCTTCACCTCCGAAGAACACGCTGTATAGCATGCAGCCGTAGGTTACTCCTAAGAAAAGACTAAGAGAATTCCTCCTTTGTAATAACGTGGCGCCTACGTGTGTGTCCAGAGCGGTCAAGGTCCGACCTTGTAAACCCGACCTCTGGCCCTATCACACAAACAGGCAAAACGGTCCGGAGCGGTGGAGGTCCGGCCTCGTAATCCCGACCTCTGATGTATACCGTGACAACCACAATAATAAAGGAGATTTATTTTCTCGGTTTTACCTAGGCTCCACCCTGATTACATTTATGGCAACGTATGCTATGGAAAACAGCCTTTTGTGAAAACTCGTGCAAACCACGATAAAAAAGTCGTCTAAATTTACCAAAAAAATCACACAGGCAGATGATATGATGACACACGATCTTATAAAATATCTTGTCCAAACTCGACTTCGTTTGTGAGATATGAAAATAACAAATTTCTAACAAATCATCTGACAGCTTTCTGGGTTGAAATTTGTTATTTTTATATCTTACAAACGAAGTTGAGTTTGGACAAGATATTTTACAAGGTTGTGTATCATCATATCATCTGCATGTGTGATTTTTTTGATGAATTTAGACGACTATTTTGCCGTGGTTTGCACAAGTTTTCACAGTAGTCTGGTTTCCATAGCATACGTTGCCTACATTTATTCGCCTTGGTTTAACTATTCTTTCCTCTTGAACGGAGTTTACCTTTGTTGCTAACAATCCAAGCTAAGTTGCTGGCTTGTGGTCAGGAGAAGACACCCCTTCTAGCTGGAAGGCAGTCCGGACCCCTAGGGACCTGCTCTGGGGAAGTGGTATTTGTATCCTGGGGTAGAGAAGCTCCGCGTGGCTTAGCCTGGTAATGTACCCTAAGTTTACGTACTTCACTACCCTGTTACAAGTACTCTAGTATCCAAGACTGCTGTCTTTAGAGGTCCCGGGCTCTCTTCTAGTATAAGGCTTGGTTTCTTTGCACCTTACTATGAGGTCCGGTAACATGCTTCATCGGATTGTCAGCAACGGTCGCTCCAAGTCCACTCCGGTGGCCCGCTCCGGCGGAGACCGCTCGCCACGGTCGCTCCAAGTCCACTCCGGTGGCCCGCTCCGGCGGAGACCGCTCGCCACGGTCGCTCCAAGTCCACTCCGGTGGCCCGCTCCGGCGGAGACCGCTCGCCACGGTCGCTCCAAGTCCACTCCGGTGGCCCGCTCCGGCGGAGACCGCTCGCCACGGTCGCTCCAAGTCCACTCCGGTGGCCCGCTCCGGCGGAGACCGCTCGCCACGGTCGCTCCAAGTCCACTCCGGTGGCCCGCTCCGGCGGAGGCCGCTCGCCACGGTCGACAAGAGCCGGGTCCGGGAAGTGGTGCTTACTCCCTGAGCGATCCGAAGTTTGTGTAGCCGCTTAGCTTGGTTCCGTACCCTAAGCCTACACCTTCGTCGCCCAATGGGGAGCACTCTAGTACCTGAACCTGAAAACAGGCATGCCGGCCTCAGGGGTCCGGGATGCCCGCTCTCTCCGTGAGCACACCAACGCAATCAATTTGCGTAGGAACACATCACGATGGTGGCCCCACCTGCGGGTTCGTACCTCACCCGAGGTGGGCCCGGGGGCCACTGTCGGTACCCCAGGACTGGGGTACCCCCTCTAGCTGTGTCCAGGCAAGGATCTTGTAATTGTCCCTAACTACGTCCAAACAGCCGGACCCCTACGGTCCAGAGTCCTGTTCTCCTAGCAGCGGCCCGGACCGTTCCACAGTTGGGAAAGGTCCGGAGACACCACGTGTCTCGGAAGAGGCAGGAACTCGTGCGCAAGCAGCCGGGGCTCCGGGCCTCCCAAGGAGACCGGACCCCCGCAGGGTCCCGGACCCCTCATGGAGTCCCGGACCCCCTGTATAGTAACCGGACCCCTCACTAAGGGCAGAGATCGACGCCCCGCGTCAGGGTGGTCCGGGGCCGCCACGTGTCTGCAAGACATGGCCGTTTGGGTTTCCACACCAACGTTCACCCACCATTGCATTTATTGCGGTAGGTGAACGTCTGCATTGATATGACAGAAGCTGAGGCATTTCATTGACCAGGGGATACTATTGATCGCGTATTACCAAGGCAGTAGAGCCGCTGGCGCCGCCCATACTGTGTCTGCCAGATGGATACGACGGCTCAGCTTCGCCCATTATGACGCTACATAATAGCCTCAGCAGGCCACGCCGCAAGCTACGCTACTCCAACGGGCGCCTAGTTGACGGGACAAGAAAAGACCCCCCTGAGTCAGGAGAGCAGCAGTAAAGATTCGCTACCACTGTAGCCACAGTCACGTTGGGCCCACCTGTCGGGGCACCAACGCCCAATGTATCCGCTCCCCCTTGATCTATAAAAGGGGGGGACGCCGCTAGAAAACCTCAGGCTGAGCAAGAGCCAAGGCCAGCGGAGGATAGGTTCATACACACAACCAAGAACAATACATCTCCTAGTGGACGTAGGGTATTACGCTCCGGCGGCCCGAACCACTCTAAATCGTGTGTTCTTGAGTCCCCTTTCTCAGCGTAGATCCAGCCCATCGCCTAGTACTTCCCCGAGTACTTCCTCACTGGGAATAGGCGGGTGCGTTCCGCCACCCGGCTGTGGGTACCCCTAGAATCCCCACGACATTTTGGCGCCGTCCGTGGGGAAGAACAGGCGCTGACTGGATCTTCAGGCTTCTGGGGCCGTGTTCATCCTCTACAACGACGAACAAAGAAGATGAAGGAAGGCAGGGCCACACTCACTCCACCTGTCTTGGCACCGGCACGGCAACGCCCTCGGTACGGCGGCGCACGACAGCGACGCCTGCTGTGCGTCGCCACTGCGACACCTCGGACCGGCGTAGCGGCGCACAGCGGAGGCGCCGCTGGGCGCTGCTGCCCCTACGTCGACTCAAGGTTTTCTCTCAAGCAACGGCCACATCTCCTCTGCGGTGGTATGGTGTCGGCTCAAGGCTTCCTCTCAACATGGAGCCTGGAGCCGACGGCCATCCCGGAGGAAGTGGACTGTGTCGTCCTGCCGTCTCCAGCGCCGGAGATCCACCTCAGCGTTGCTCGGTGCTGCTGCAGACAGGACCCCGCCTCCTCGCGCGGGGGCCCCTGGCGCTAGCACCAAGGACAAGCCGGCGAACGACCGCACTTCTCCACGCGTCGCACCGGTCCATCTGCTGCGCAAGCGCTCTGGTTTCCATCGGCAACGGCGACGGCAGGGGGAGGGGGCCTCTTCCATTCAAAGCCAAAGAATTTGTCTCATGTCATGTAAGCATGTGACAGCTCTTAGGCAAGGAGGGGTCCCCCGAAGCTCCCGAGGTGATGCTGGATGATGCGGTTCAGGCACGTCCAGGGCGCCTTCACCTCCGAAGAACACGCTGTATAGCATGCAGCCGTAGGTTACTCCTAAGAAAAGACTAACAGAATTCCTCCTTTGTAATAACGTGGCGCCTACGTGTGTGTCCAGAGCGGTCAAGGTCCGACCTTGTAAACCCGACTTCTGGCCCTATCACACAAACAGGCAAAACGGTCCGGAGCGGTGGAGGTCCGGCCTCGTAATCCCGACCTCTGATGTATACCGTGACAACCACAATAATAAAGGAGATTTATTTTCTCGGTTTTACCTAGGCTCCACCCTAATTACATTTATTCGCCTTGGTTTAACTATTCTTTCCTCTTGAACGGAGTTTACCTTTGTTGCTAACAATCCAAGCTAAGTTGCTGGCTTGTGGTCAGGAGAAGACACCCCTTCTAGCTGGAAGGCAGTCCGGACCCCTAGGGACCTGCTCTGGGGAAGTGGTATTTGTATCCTGGGGTAGAGAAGCTCCGCGTGGCTTAGCCTGGTAATGTACCCTAAGTTTACGTACTTCACTACCCTGTTACAAGTACTCTAGTATCCAAGACTGCTGTCTTTAGAGGTCCCGGGCTCTCTTCTAGTATAAGGCTTGGTTTCTTTGCACCTTACTATGAGGTCCGGTAACATGCTTCATCGGATTGTCAGCAACGGTCGCTCCAAGTCCACTCCGGTGGCCCGCTCCGGCGGAGACCGCTCGCCACGGTCGCTCCAAGTCCACTCCGGTGGCCCGCTCCGGCGGAGACCGCTCGCCACGGTCGCTCCAAGTCCACTCCGGTGGCCCGCTCCGGCGGAGACCGCTCGCCACGGTCGCTCCAAGTCCACTCCGGTGGCCCGCTCCGGCGGAGACCGCTCGCCACGGTCGCTCCAAGTCCACTCCGGTGGCCCGCTCCGGCGGAGACCGCTCGCCACGGTCGGTCCAAGTCCATTCCGGTGGCCCGCTCCGGCGAAGGCCGCTCGCCACGATCGACAAGAGCCGGGTCCGGGAAGTGGTGCTTACTCCCTGAGCGATCCGAAGTTTGTGTAGCCGCTTAGCTTGGTTCCGTACCCTAAGCCTACACCTTCGTCGCCCAATGGGGAGCACTCTAGTACCTGAACCTGGAAACAGGCATGCCGGCCTCAGGGGTCCGGGATGCCCGCTCTCTCCGTGAGCACACCAACGCAATCAACTTGCGTAGGAACACATCACGATGGTGGCCCCACCCGCGGGTTCGTACCTCACCCGAGGTGGGCCCGGGGGCCACTGTCGGTACCCCAGGACTGGGGTACCCCCTCTAGCTGTGTCCAGGCAAGGATCTTGTAGTTATCCCTAACTACGTCCAAACAGCCGGACCCCTACGGTCCAGAGTCCTGTTCTCCTAGCAGCGGCCCGGACCGTTCCACAGTTGGGAAAGGTCCGGAGACACCACGTGTCTCGGAAGAGGCAGGAACTCGTGCGCAAGCAGCCGGGGCTCCGGGCCTCCCAAGGAGACCGGACCCCCGCAGGGTCCCGGACCCCTCATGGGGTCCCGGACCCCTCATGGAGTCCCGGACCCCCTGTATAGTAACCGGACCCCTCACTAAGGGCAGAGATCGACGCCCCGCGTCAGGGTGGTCCGGGGCCGCCACGTGTCTGCAAGACATGGCCGTTTGGGTTTCCACACCAACGTTCACCCACCATTGCATTTATTGCGGTAGGTGAACGTCTGCATTGATATGACAGAAGCTGAGGCGTTTCATTGACCAGGGGATACTATTGATCGCGTATTACCAAGGCAGTAGAGCCGCTGGCGCCGCCCATACTGCGTCTGCCAGATGGATACGACGGCTCAGCTTCGCCCATTATGACGCTACATAATAGCCTCAGCAGGCCACGCCGCAAGCTACGCTACTCCAACTGGCGCCTAGTTGACGGGACAAGAAAAGACCCCCCTGAGTCAGGAGAGCAGCAGTAAAGATTCGCTACCACTGTAGCCACAGTCACGTTGGGCCCACCTGTCGGGGCACCAACGCCCAATGTATCCGCTCCCCCTTGATCTATAAAAGGGGGGGACGCCGCTAGAAAACCTCAGGCTGAGCAAGAGCCAAGGCCAGCGGAGGATAGGTTCATACACACAGCCAAGAACAATACATCTCCTAGTGGACGTAGGGTATTACGCTCCGGCGGCCCGAACCACTCTAAATCATGTGTTCTTGAGTCCCCTTTCTCAGCGTAGATCCAGCCCATCGCCTAGTATTTCCCCGAGTACTTCCTCACTGGGAATAGGCGGGTGCGTTCCGCCACCCGGCTGTGGGTACCCCTAGAATCCCCACGACAGAATGGATCCGAACTCGGATCGAAAGAATTATAGGAAGGAAAGAAAGAAATTTCGTGGTTACGAATCGAATCGAAAGAGCAAAGACCCTAACCCTAGGGGAACGAGACTGGCGCGAGCCGCCGGCTCACTGGTGCTCCAGCGCCGCGCGCCGGTGCACGGTCGCCACCGCGCGGGGGGGGGGGGGGAGACCTGAGCCGCTGCGCTAGAGGAAGGACCCTCTCGACGCACGCGCTCGAGGCCCAGGGCGCCGTCCCAGAGCCGCTCGATGGGGACGCACACGCCGGCGAGAGGATACGCAGCGGCGCCACCACTCCTTGCCGTCGCCGCCTTCTCTCCTTGATACCGCGCTCCGCGTAGAGCCAAAGGGGAGGGCTGCGGCCGCGAGCCGCGGCGGGCTAGGCCACCCCGCCGCCACCGCCGTTTCGGTGTGCTCGCAGAGGAAAAGAAAGAGAAGGAAAGAAATCAGAGAAGGAAGAGAATGAACGGCGCCGGGGCGGCTGGACTGGATCCAGTGGCGGCGTCCGTCGCCGGCGCCGACGGGCAAGGTGTCCGGTCGCCATGGGCGGCCGCCGCCGTGCGGTTCAGATAAGAAAGGGGAGGAGAGAAAATAATTAGGGTTAGGAGGTGCACTGGCCGGCTCAAATTCCTGTCGATCCATGCACTCCACCGTCCGATCCAGATGGATGGATGGGATCAGGCCGGGGGGGAGACGTGCGGCAGGATGGGCCGAATTTGCTGAGCCAAGCGCGCGGGCCAAGCTGGGCCGAAAAACGGGCCGCTCGCGGAGGGGCGCTACTTGGCCGAGCCGAGCTAATGCAAGTTTGGGCATTTTGCACAGTAAAGCAGGCTGCGGGTCATTTTTTTTCCATGCTGGGCCAAAGTTCGACTATGCACAGTGACAAAGTTCAAGTTTTATTTTCAGAAGAATGCATTGATAGTTTGTTTATCTCTATTCAATTTGAAAAAAACGGGAGAATTGTTTTAGAGAATAGACGAGTATGACGCTTTTATCTCTATTCAATTTTGATTCAATGGGATAAATAGTTTAGAGAGCAAAAGAGTACAAAAATGCTTCTGAATAAGTGAATTTTGTTAAGTTTCCGCTGCAAAGTAAAAGTTTCATCCTCTATTTAAATTGGAACCAACAGGAAAATTTAAATAGAGGAGTAAAAGATATTTGGTTTAAAGTTAATTATGGTATTGTTGTTTTTTGACCAACGTTGATGATAACAATATTATAATTTCATTGTGATTTTAAGTTCAATGTTAATTCAGAGAATTGAAAAAGATAAAGAAAAGATTATGAAAGAAAGAAAAGTTCTCCACTGTAATAAAGAAAGATAAAACTCAGATGAGTTTTTCCCTGTGGGAAAAAGGAGTCTGTAATTTTAAGGTTAAGAAAAGCTTCTGCTGTTGAAAATCAAAGAAAGACTGTTTTGGCACCATTTTACCATTGTAAGTGTCAAGTTGAGCTTTAGTTTGCTCTTAAATGAAACGAAATTTAAAGTTTATTATGATGTTGTCATTTTCTAACCAAAGTTGATGATGACAATATTATAATTTTTATTCTTGTCACGTGTTCTATTTCTGCCCAACGGTGATATAGATTTGAAAGTAAAGGAAAGTTGTATGTTTTAATTTTGACCAACGTTAAATTGAGACATACAATTCTTCGCAAGTAGAGAGAAATTAACAGACAAAAGTTGATTCCGATCAACGCTACAGATAAAGCTTTGAGGTTCCTTAGCTTGAGGTTAAGAAAGAAAAGTGCTTGTTCCATTATGACTTTTAGTTGATATGGAAAAGAGATGCAACTATTTTCGAAAAGGTTTTGGTTTCCCTCACTAAAGTTTTGCGAATATTGCCATTCGTTAAATTTTTTGATTAAATTGGAACCAACGAGAAGATTTAATCAGAAAAGAAAGTATACGTGCATGTTTTAGTCATTGTGACCAAAATTTTATCTCTATAAAGTGTTATCTTGTCCTTCAACAGTAAAGATAATGGTTGAAATGAGTTTGACGCAGGTTCAATTTGACCAACGTTGAATTAAACATGCATTGCAAATGCATTTGAAGTTTTATACCGCATGTCAGAAAAGTTTTTGTCACTTATATCCTACATGACAGGAAAAGTTGTGATGAATCATGTGCTACTTGAGTATCACATAAAAATAAAGAAGTCTGGGGAGCTTTTAAAGTTATCCCAGTAATTCTCATGCACTACTATAGTGACTTGAAAAGAATCGAAGGATAAAAAGAAAGTTGTGTGCGAACCAAGATTGCAAGCATGACTTGCAAAAGTATAGCATAATGAAAAACTTGATGAGTTCTTGAAAGTGCAACAAATCAAGAACTCTGAGGACCTCTTGAAAAAGAACGAGAAAATAGTTGTAACATCCCGAAAATTGACTAAAATAAATCATGCGCTAAAGTGTGTTCCGTCGTTGAGCTCGAGATCCTTCAAAAAAACCATAAACCCTAAATCCCGAGACCATTTCTCTGTCCCGACCACCCGATGTCCCATCCTCCTCTGCGCGCGACGCGCGCGTGGCCGACCAGCCGTAGACCACGCCGCGAATCCCGCCTGCACTCGTCGCATGCGACCGCCGCGCGTGGCCGGCCGGGGCCGCATCGCGTCAGCGTGATTCCCGCCCCTCCCTCTCTCCATTTTCCTTCCTTTTTCTTTTCTTCTTCTCTCTTTATTTCCTTTTTCCCATTTTCTTTTTCTTTTTCTTTTTCTTTTCCCTCTCCCTCTCTCTCTTTCCTCCTACCCTGCGCGCTCAGCCCCTCCCTCTCTGCTCTGCTTGTTTCCGAGCGCCGCCCGCACAGACCTCCCTCCCCTCCTCTCTCTCTCTGCTCGGCCGCGCGCACGCCGCCCGGCCCCCGACCTCGCCCCACAGCCGCGCGCGCGCCCCCTGGCCGTGCTCCGCCTGTCCAGCCCGCACACCCCGACCCGCCACGCCGAGCCGCTCCAGCGCCGCCGCGACGTCGCGCGCACGCGCACGGACTCGCCACCGGCCCGTGCGCCACCCCGCCGCGCGCGCCCCTCGCTCTGCCCGCGCGACCACGCGAACGCACGAGCCACGCCGCAACAACTCGAGTAGTGTGCGCGCCCACGCCGTCGGCCCCGCTCGCCCTGCTCCACCATGCCCCGCCCCGGCGTACACACTCACGCAAAGCCACGCCGCCCTGCCCCGCTCGCCCACTGCCGCCGTTGACGGCGCACAGCATCGCCTGCACTGGGTCGCCGCGGGTCCGAAGCGTCCCATCCTGCTTCGCCGTGCACGCCATCGCCCTGTGCGCATACGACGCCGGCGACCCAAGCACAGCGCCACCGTTGACACCGCCACTGCCCTGCTGCTTCCCCACCGCCTCGCCACCGCCATTCCCCGTCTATTTAAAGAGGTCCTCGGTGTCGCCACCGCCTCACAGCACCGGCCGCCACCACCAGCGCCCTCCCTTACTTCTCTAACGCCGCCGCCGCAACTTTCCCCAACCGCCGCCGCCTGCTCCCGTCGAGCCGCTTAGGCCGCCGCATCGGCTCAAGGTGAGGCCGGGGGTCGGACCCGGCACCTCCCCGCTCCGCTCTCCCCTTTCCCCATCCGCTATCATGGCCCAGGGCCACCGGCCAAACACCGCCACTGCCCATTGCCGCCGGCCACCATGGCTAGGGCACCTCGGGCCACCTCGGGCCGAGCCGCGGCCGGGAATCGGACCTGCAGGCCTTCCTGACCCTTTTCCCCTTACCCCAGAGCCGCCTTGAGCCCTTGACCGCCGGATTCGGCAACGCCGGCGAGCCGCCGGCCCCCTCCCCTGTTTCCAGCGCGGGGGAGGAAGAGGACAGGGCGTTTTTGCCCTTAACCCCTCCCCTTTCTTATATTTCCTTAAGAGCCCTTCCACCTCTTGATACTTTTGCAATTAAAACCCCCCTTTTTGTTATATTCCCAAAATAAACCCCCACCATATAAAGTTATTTACAACTAAGCCCCTGACTCTTTCAGATTAACCCAAGAAGCTTCTAAAATATAAACCAAGCCCCTGCCTACTTAATCTTAATTACAATTAGGTCCCTGGACCCCTGTTTAGGGCCTAAACGCTTCCCTGACCTATCATTTTATGTGCTTAATGACCCCGGCTTAACCTAAAATTTTACCCCGCCTCTCCTAACTCAGTTCTGGCCATACCATTCAGAAACCATTCAAAAATAACAATCTATGCTCTATATTTCATGTGTTCCCGTTTCGAGCTCGACGACAAATCTTTATTTTCTGTGTTTTGATTGTGTGCCTGTTTGTGTGCGCTGTAGACCACGGAGTGAACGAAGGAGAACCCGTTGACGAGCAGTGCTATGAGCAGGTGAACGAGGACCCGTTCCGCGACCCCGAGCCCGAAGGACAGGACTTCCCCGAAGGCTTTGAAGACGGCAAGTTCAATCCCATCCTTTGATGCATGTTTCTGTCCTAGTTTTTATGAACACAACCCAATGGCCTGTTTTATAAAGTTGCATATGTTTTACTTGCATGAAAACACGGTTGGATAGCCACCCCTTGATTTGTGATGACCATTCCTTGACCACCTAGATTAATGTCTGATTTTGCTTGGACGTTAATCGATATTAGAAACGCTTAGGACTTTACCCTTAATATGATTTATTTGATAAAGAAAATGTGTGCGTGTGGGAAGGGATAAAATGTGGATTTTCGAAAGATGAGTATGGGCGAGATGGACGGCATTTCTGTGTGATTTGCCGATTGGTGTGCTTGTGCCTGTGTGGCAGAGCGAGAAGGGAGACATCCATCTTGTCGTGTCTAAGGACCGAGTTGGTGTGTCATCTCACCTAACTCCACTATCGTGCAAACCACTCGACCGTTGAATGGGCAACGGCGTAGCATAAATCCCACTAGTTGGTGTGGTAGCCATCAGGAGAGCTGAGAGCAACGGGTGACTAAGGAAAAGGGATAAGCCCCGAGTGACTTATGCCCGGTTATACCTAAGTGAACGGTCAATGACCCCTTGGTGTATCCCGTGATGGCTAGTCAGGCTTAGCTATGGTGGGTAATGGCTATGTTGGGATCTACACCAACACGACGGTGTTCGAGTTGTGGTATCCTACTTGTGGGTAAAGTTGCACACCTCTGCAGAGTTAAGAATCTATTCGAATAGTCCGTGCCCACGGTATTGGGCGAGTTACGGTGTGGTCACATAACTAGTGTTTCATTGGGATGGGCTGGTGTGAGTTGTTTTGGAGTTGGTTCCGGCAGTTGTGCCGTGTGCTACGACGGACGGGGAGTCCGGTAGCAGTTTTAAGACCTGATCTCTGTGTTACTGCAAAACTGATTTCTAAAAGGTTTTTCGTAAAATAAACCCCTGCATAAAATGTCATTTTTCTGCAAATTAAACCGTAACCTTATCCTTGATTTACCTATGCATATTATTCTGTTATAACCCCCCTCCGTGGGTGTGGTTGGACTTGCTGAGTACGTTTGTACTCACCCCACTCTTACTTTTTACAGAAGAAGACCCGGACTTCGTACCAGACGACGCCGAGTAGGGTTATCGTTCTACACCCAACCTTGCCTGTGGAACCGGCCCTGTTGAGATGCCTCCGCTGTCGCAGTACTCTGAGCCCGTAGTAGACCCTATGTGGTTCGCGGTCTGGTGTTATGTCGTAGCTTGGTTAATTATTATTATCATCTGTATCGAGTGTCCGCCAAGGTTTGTAAGGTTTTGAACCATCTGATGTAATAAATGTGGCATCAGCCTCTTGGGACTGATGTTTTGTATCACATTTAAGTCTTCTCTTATGAGGGGACGCTTCAATAGTACTCCCATTATTTTGTATGACTTGGTCATATGAATAAAGTTCTAGTAATGAAATTCTCCTCGTTCACAAGTGTTAAAAATAGTTTCGAAATTATGGCAGCAAAGTTTGTGCCATATTTCGAGGGGGAGAAAGATTAAAAAGACAATAAAGATTAAAATTTAGAGAGAATTTCCCAAGTTAAATGCGATGCATTTTTAAAAGCAAAGATGATCTATTAAAGTGAATATGACCGACCGAAAAGAGAGTACAACGGTCATAATATTAATACCCCAACAATAAAGTAAGTGAAATTTTTGGAGTTCAGCTCCAAATAGGGAGAAAATATAGTTGAGCCTCAAATCAACCGTAAAAAGAAAAGGTGGTGCTTGAAGCACCTTACGAGGCTTGTAAAAACTGAACCGAGGCTTGTAAAGAACAAATCCAAACAAAAGTTTGAAGATATTCCATCTTTGCAATAGATGGGATGATCTGGGGGAGTAAAGTATGTCAAGAACTAAGGCTTGAAGAGAAATAGGACTGTATGTTCACTCCTATGATTCAAGCACTGAAATTGTCTCAACATATGTTTTCACGTTGTATGAATGTCATAAATTGAGTTGTCTCATTCATCGACGTGGCGAGAAGCAATGGAAGATATAATGAGACCTAAAAGTTCCAAATTTATTTTGGAACATGGAATAAGTTTCTAATGAAGCCAAGACAGTAGGCTATAATGGGTCTACAAGATTGATACGTGACTCCGGAGGCATCATGAAAAGTTGCTAAGCACGACTTATGGCAAAAAAATTTGTGCAAAGAAAAGAATAAGTTATAATGAGACATTTTATTCGGTCTCATAAAAGGATTCTTTTAGAATCATAATGCAATTAACGGCATACTGCTTTTAAATTGCATCAGATGGATGTTAGAGCAATATCTCTCGACGGAGATTTGCACAAGAAAGTATATACATGACATAACCAAATGGTTTTGTTGTGAAAAGAAAAGAATATTGCGATACCACTTGATGATATTAGATCATAGAATAGTAGTATCTAAAGTTTTATGAGAACAAAGAAAAGTTGGGTTTTAAGTAAAGGCCAATGCAAAATGACAATTTGCAAATATGCAAAATTCAAAAGATGGGAAATTCTTTTCCTGAAAAGATTCAAAGAAGGTTATTTTGACCTCTAGTTTTGATAAGAATAATCTCGGTAAAGAGTCATTCGCTCTAGGAAAGTAAATTCACCAGAATAAAAGAAAAAGGGGTATCAGGACTATCGCAGAAAGCATATTAAGAAAAGAGTTCTAAAGATATATAATATGCATGCGAGTAAGCCTACGCCTGTCCTATTGTCAAGGGTAATAGTTTTGGAATTTTCAGAATTCCAGGAACCGTTATATGATCGATCAAAAGAAAAAGGTTCCATGTGCTTCAGCTGTTGGAAGCAAAATTAGTGCTCAAAATAATTTACCCTGACATAGTCCAAGTATCCGGGACATTTTGGCAGAAGTCCAGTCCAGCAATAGATAACTGGAATGGAGTTATAGAATGTTTTGCAATTTTGCAAAATATTGTCAGCCTCATGCTAAGTAAGAAAGGAACATGTACTCTCAAAAGGATGTGAGTAAAAGGAATTAAGTTTTGGCGAGATGTTTAGTGAAGCCCACAGTAGTAGCTAACACTCGCACTTGGAGTTTTATTGTGGAAAAGCTCCAAAGCAAAATAGTTGTGATTCATGGGTTGTGTACCCAAAGTTTGGCATTATATGAGGCTACAGGACAGGCAAAATGGTTAAGAAAACCATTACCCGGAATTGATAATGGTAGACAACAACAATATACCATTCGAATGTTTTCACTCCTATGGCAACATGTTAAGTGTGCTGCCAAACACATTGACAATGGCTTATATGTTGCAAAGGAGAAAATCCAGAATCATATGAAATCATGGAGCACCAAAGTATCAAATTAGTGTTTGCGGATCCGCTTAACAAAAGGCCTACCGCCCAAGTCGACATGGGTTTTACGGTAGGCCTATGATTTCTGGATTACTAAAGGGCCCAAAGAAAAGTTAAGGTCTTGTTTCAATACAGAAAGGTGCATTGTGGCTGTTAAGTCTGACGGTAACTAATAACCGTTATGATGAGGCACGCCCTACATACTGATCTGCAATGAGTTGAGACCAATAGCAAATCGACTAAAGAGAAAGTAAAGAGTTAAGTTCAAATTGAGAAATTTTAAAGTACAAAGGTGAGATCAAGGGGGAGAATGTTAGTATTGATCTCCACCGGGACAGTCCAACGACTGGGCCAACCTTGACTCGCGTCCTGATCGGGAACGCCCAGCCCAAGATGAGGCTAGTGGGCCCCCGTCGCGCAGCCCTATAAAGTGGAGGTGGGATTAGAGGCTCAGGTCATGAGGTTCGCCGCCGCTACAGTTCCTACCATCATAAACCCTAACCCGATCTAGAGAGGGTGGGCTATCAGCGACGGGAAGCACCACTGTGCCGAGCCGTCGCCTCCACTGGCTTGCTGTCGACTATATGGTCGCCTCTACATTGCCGCGATGTACCTCTGCAACCTCGTCATCGCCACCGTGACGCTCTGCACCGCGCGTCGCTGCCGTAGAGCAGACCGTCACCAACGAACCAGTGACGGGCGACTCGAGTTCCTCAAGAACCAGTGAGTAATCCCTCTGATCTACTGCTAGATGGTCCTAAAGTTTCTAACAGGAAGATATACAAGGAATACTGAATACGGATCAGTGGTTGGAGAAGGTCATCCATTCACTATGGCATAAAAGTCTGTTTCTTCTGAATATGGGTGTGGACGCTTGGACCTAGATGATTCCTTCCAGATTGTCTGATGATTTGTTGCCCTTAAACAAGGCTCCCCCCCCCCCCCCCCCCCCCCCCCCCAAAGACCACACACATATATATAGAGTTTACGATTTTTCTAAACTCTGCTAGACAAGGGTGTTTGGTTTGCAAGATAATTAGATAGATAATGCCCACATACATATTTGCCACTGGTTCAGTTGTTCTTTGCAAAAGCTTAAATTCTTATCCCTTATGGACCGAGAGGAATGGGAGAAGAAATATTGGAATATAAGAATATGTTGATGCCATGTCTAGCTGGATCCTTGGAATTTTATTTTCTGGGTGCTTGTTTGGAACAAATAATTTTACAGCATCATTCCTTGTTTCAAGCACATGGATTTCACATGAAGCGCAGTAATTTCCGTAGGAATACTATAAAAGTCAATTTGAAAAGAAAAATCCATATAAAAGGCGATTGGATTGTACAAGCAGTGAAACAGAAGACCTGTGTTACGTGCTAATCAATGTGTGTTTTTTCCCAAGTGGGTCTCGAGGCAGACAAAAAAAAGTCCTTTTTACCTCCCTGAACTTTGGGTCGAGTTCGTTTTTCCTCCTCGAACTTTGAAAATGGCCGACCAGCCTTCTTAGACTACCAAAACCGGTCACACGACCTCCTTGAGCGGGTTTGAGGACGGTTTTACTATTTTTCTTTTATGTTTATTTTAACTGAATCTTTGAAAAATCATAGTAAATCACAAAAAATCATAAAATAGGAAATCTGATTTTTTTGGACTTCACATGAGTAGATATACGCATTGAATATATTACAAGGTATACTTTAGTACAAATTTTTTTGCTATATTTTTAGATATATACTTTTATGTAATTAATTTATAGCTACAATTTTTGTCATCCAATTATTGTGAAATTTTTATGGTGGGCTAATCATTATATGATTGAACTGTAGTAAATTTTTCATAATTATTGGATAACGTTTGAATGATCTATAGATTTATCTACATAAACTAGATAAATCTATAGAAAAATCTAGACGAATCTATAGATAAACCTAGATAAATCTATAACTCAATCATACATAATCCAATAATCATACAATTTTTACTATAGCTCAATCATATAATGATTAGCTCCCATAAAAATTTCACAATAATCGGATGACGGAAACTATAGCTATAAATTAATTACAGAAAAGTATATATCTACAGATACAACAAAAAATTTGTACTAAAGTATATCATATAATATATTCATTGCGTATATCTACTCATGTGGAGTCCAACAAAATTGAATTTTATATTTTGTGATTTTTTTGACTTACTATGATTTTTCAAAGATTTAGTTAAAATAAATATAAAAGAAAAATAGTAAAACCACCCTCAAACCCGCTCAAGGAGGTTGCGCGACCGGTTTCGGGAGTTCGAGGAGGCTGGTCGGCCGGTTTTAAAATTTAGGGAGGAAAAGCGGACTCGGCCGAAGTTCAGGAAGGAAAAAAAAGGACTTTTTCCGACAAAAAATGAAGCTGTCCATGCGTATTGGTTAACTCAAACAAGTGGGCCGGACGCAAGCGTTTCAGCTTACGATGTGGGCCGCTATTTGCCCTCAGCATGATTTGCACCAAATCGGCCCAAGCTCAAAAATAGAACTACTCTTGGGCCTAACCATCCTGTTATAACTCTCCCTCGATCCATTCTAGTATTTCAATAGATGTATTTCACCTTGTTTCAATGATCAAGGAGAAGGATCCTGCTTATCATCCAATCAATTACGTCATCGTCTAATTTAGAACTGGTGATAAATAGGGAATTTTGAAATTTGAAATTTCAAAGAAGGAATCAGTAACTTTCTCAGTATCAAATAACGAAGTGTCAATCCAAGAACGCAAAGTGCCGACGACTTTGCGCATGTGCTGCTGACGGTTGCATTTGGTAGTTGTCTGGCCGTTAGTAATCCGCGGCTGCTGCGTCTGGGCGCTGGCCGTGCGTACGCATCCGGGCACCAGATACGCCAACCGTGGAGCCGTGATGCGCATGGACGCGTACAAGGTACAAACCAACGTTGCCACCGCTAAGGGAGGGGATCGGGCGAGCAGCCGGACGACATGGCCGGGCCCCCGGCGGCGTGGCGTGGCGCGAGCACGCAGCACGCGGATCGACGCCGGACAGGCCGTGCGCGCGGCCGCCGGCTAGGCGAGGCGGCGCCGGCGTGCACCGCGACCTCGGCCTCGTTTAGATTAATTTTTTTTGAAAAATAATTTTTTAATATTTGAAGTACTAAACATAGACTAATTATAAAATTAATTACAGAACTCGTCCGTAAACTTCGAGAGGAATCTAATGAGCCTAAGTAATATATTATTAGAGCACGTGTACTGTAGCAATTACTGTATCAATTTAGTGTCTAATTATAGCTTAATTAGGCTCATTAGATTCGTCTCGTAATTTACAAGCAAACTATGCAATTCATTTTTTATTTTGTCTAGATTTACTACTCTATGCATGTAAAATTCTTACTCGATGTGATAGTTTTGGAATTTTGAATTTTACATGGCCGGGTTTCGGCGGATTTGCGGCTGCGGTTCCAGCGTGCCGCGGGCGGCGGAGTTGCCGCCACGGCCTAGACCGTGCTACCACTATCAGGGGCCTAAACCCTAGAGCGTTCAAAACAAAAAGAAAGGCAACCCCCGAAATCTTTGCCAATCTCTTGGGATTCGGGCCCGGCCCTCTCTCCTCGGCAGAGTAGAGGCACTGAGGTGCTGTTTGATTCGAGAGGTTTTTTTAGTCCCTTTCACGTCAAAATAAATTTTACTATTTTAGATTATTAAATAAAATTTATTTATAATTTTTTTGACAGCTGAGTGCTAATTCGTGAGACGAATCTAATGAGTCTAATTTATCCATAATTTGTTATAGTAATACTACAGTAACCATCCGTTAATCATGAATTAGTATACCTCATTAGATTCGTCTCGCGGTTTAGCCTAGAGTTTTGCAGTTAGTTTTATAATTAATTTTTTATTTAATTCTTCTAAATATTAAGATTTTTTTTTGATATGATATAAATTAAAATTTAGTTCCTAAAATCAAACAAGACGGTCCCGTTTACTGAGACAGACGATAAAAGCAAGCGCAGGCAGGCAGGCAGGCAGGCAGGGGCCAACCCGGCAGGGTCCAGACACGAGAGGCGCGGCGGCACCCTGCGCCCTGCAGGCAGCCAGCCAGCCAGCGGCGCGTAGCAAGAAAAGACTCGCTCCCCTAGTCCCTGTAGCCGCTTTAAAGGCGACGTGCCCACCGCGCGCGCGCACGCATGCGTCGGCGACGCCGGAACCGAGCGCCGAGCCCGAGCTCCTCGCTGCTCTTGCCCGGACGCCTCATGCTGGCCTTGGCGCAAAGGAAGGGGGCGCGCGCGCGGACATTGGCAGGGGTGCCTTGGCTTCCTCGGAGGCCTGATCGAGCTGAGCCTGTGAAATGAGAAGAGACACGGCTCAACGGCGACAGCCGGGCGAGTCCAGTGAGGAGCCGGAGCCGATGAACATCCATTCCCTCGGCCACTGGCAGCAACTGGCAAGCTACACAAGACTTTAGTACATGCACGCCGGGCCCCACATTTTCAGTGACCGTTTCCGTTTGGTTTCGGTAAAAACACCAGTCGGCAGAGGGTTGCAACACGCATGCCGGCGTGCGCACGCTGATGCTACTGCTAGAGAGAGAGAGAGAGTGGGCGCGCGCTGCTGCGGCGTTGGCAGCAAGCCACACTGTGCAGCCGTCGCAGGCTCGAGAAAAAGCAGCGAGGACAGCTGACAGCCTTGGCTCATTTGCTCCCTCCTTTCCTTTTGCCCCTTCTCTCTCTCTCTCTCTCTCTCTCTTCCAAGCCCTACCCAGCACAGGCAGTAGTAGGCTGCGGCCTCCCTCCCATCTCCTCCACAGTTGCTTGGTTTTAACCCCGCTTCCCTTGTCCGGGAGACACAAGGGGCCTCCCCCTGCTGCCCGCCTCGCGTGCTCCCTGTGTTCCTCGCTTCATTCCCCGCCGCCCCCAGCACCTGCGTGCCGTGCTCGCCCGAGCCGGTGAAAGGCCGTCGTCGAGGACCAAACAACATGGCCGCGGATGGGGCCCGCGGAGCTCCCCTGAGGCCGCGGCGGCCATGGCCGCCTCGAGACCACGGGGTCGACGCGCGCGCGGAGGAGGAGGTGAGCCCCGCTACCTAGTGCCTCTATTGGGTTCCCGAGCGAGTCTCCGTGCCACTGCATTTCCATCATGCTGTCTTGCTGTTCTTGAGCTTGTTGGGTTTGTTGTTCACGGCCAAGTTGAACAAGTAGGGAAGAAGCTTCTTGGAAACACATAGATGAACGCTGTTCCTTCACAACAAACGCAGGCGTGGGTAGTCAAGCGGAGGGGTAGCTAATTTTTCTTCCGCGGTAGGCCGGGGACATTCATGGATCCGGGTTGCCAGGGGAATAGCTAAGGACACCTTTAAGTTTTAGGGAGGATCACACCGCGAGAGACTTCAAGAGCTCAAGTACTATTACATATTTTGTGTTCACTGTTGGATTGATCAATTTCTTTACCAGTATCCAACAATATCTGATGCAGATTGGTGGTCACATTTTTGCGACGCTCAGGTGAGGTGCTTGAATTCTTTGATTTTTTGGGTGAATGGGCAGTTTAGCACTGGATTATTAGCAGCCTTTGCGCAGCCACTGAGAAGCCCTTCTGTTATTATTCCGCATGGGCTTCAAATAGACAGCCTTTAGGACGTAGATTCCGGTTTTCACATGAGTGTTCGGCCTGGTTTGTGGTATACTATTTTTCTCCTAAAAGCTTTACACGGTTTTGCACGTGTCAGGACTGAATTCTGCTCAAGTTTTATTCTAATCTTTGTTAAAAAAAACATTCGCCTAGTCAAGCATTTGTGGGATGAAATTAGCGTGACTTTGTGATGTGCATTGCCTTATGGTGAGCAGGATTATAATACCACTGTTTCCCCATTGCCTTTTTGTCAGTGATCATTGAACCTTGTTCTTACTAGACTGCAAACTTTAGTTTTCGTTTTCATACTAAAATAACAAGCTATTTGTTGGTGTCTGCAATTTTCGCATCAAGATTTTTACAACCTAGTAATAAACTAAATAAAGGGGGTGTTTAGTTCATTTTGCGAAATTGTGTAAAGATGTAAAGAGGGCATTTGAAGTACTAAATGAAGTCTATTTGCAAAACTTTTTGCATAGATGGGTTGTAAATCGCGAGACGAATCTAATGATGCTAATTAATTCATGTTTAATCAATAATTAGCGGATGGTTACTGTAGCATCGTTGTTGCAAATCATGGATTAAGTAGGCTCATTAGAATCGTCTCGCGATTTACAGTCCATCCATACAAAAAGTTTTGTAAATAGACTTCATTTAGTACTTCAAATTAACAAGATTCCGTTTCACTTTAATGTGTTTACGGCTTTTTTTACAAAAACCTGTAAAGATCTAAACAGGGCCAAAATAATAATAACAACAACAATAATACAAGGCAATGCTTATACTATCTCTTCATCAACAAACTAAATAGAAATAGCTGTAGTTTGTTTTCTGATGTTTACAACCCAGAGCTTGGCTTCTCACTACAGAGTCAGAAAGTCATCTTAAGGCGCAACAAATTGTTCAGATGGACCATAACTAAGCCGCATCTTTAATTGCCTATGTCATATTTACTACAGCATTGAATTCCACACCAGATAGTATACAGATTTTTGTGGACCCACTAGGTCCTTATTTGAACCAATTGTCTTTACCTTTTCCATGTACATGATCTGCACGCCCTATTTATGGGCCTCCCGTTAGGCCATGGGCCACCAACTTCCTCAAGGGCAATCAATGTTTGCTCCTTGTTCCTACTAGTTTTTATTGAACGTCCTAACAAACAATTTTGGCTGTGTTTAGATGGAGGGAAAAGGGATGCGAAAAGTCACATCGGGCACTGTAGCACACTGTAGCACTTTTCGTTTGTTTGTGGTAAATATTGTCATACCATGATCTAACTAGGCTCAAAAGATTCGTCTCTCAACGTACATTAAAACTATGCAATTAATTTTTTTATTTACCTACATTTAGTACTCTATGCATGAGTTATTTGCTATATTTAATGTTTCGATGTGATTTTGATGTGATGGAAAATTTGGATGTTTGGGGGGGTTTTGTGGGATCTAAACACACCCTTTGGAAAGCCTTGCCTTATCTAGTGTCTGTAAGATGTTAACAACAGGAAATTGTGGAACCAATGCTATCTGCACTCTCAGCGTCTGTTCTGTTACCATCTGTGCTGCCAAACTTTATAAAAAAATTGATTGTCAAAGTACTCCCGCCATCACATGAAAAGTGCAATAGCGCATTTGGAAAAAATCCCAGAGTGCAATCCTAGAAATTGATTCTCAATTACCCACCTGATTAAGTAGTTAGATTTGATTTGCATGCTAAAACTAACAGCATGTGGCCAATAAATGAGGGCATCGTGGCACCACTAATTTTTATGAAAAAAAAACTAGAATTGCACTCTTCATGAGATAGAGGGAGTATATATAATGGCTAGATGAAAACTCTATTACTGGTATGGCATTGAGAATATTAATATGGAGTTTTGAGTCTTAATGGTCAATTTTTACCTTGACACGAGAATGATTTTCTGATCTTTAGATCATTTGTTCGGAGCAAGTATCGGAGGGGTTTTTTTAACCCTCGGCGTGACATTGCGCCTTGCTAAGTTTAAAAGAGAGGGGCTGCCAATACCATTGGTATTTTTTCTCCCCCTTACACCGAATCTGAGTCCATTGGATCTGAAATGAATCTTAGTCCATTGGATCTGAAATCAATGGTTGTGATAAACTCCTTTCCTCTCTTTTCCCCTCCCCTCTCTCTTGCCATATCCTCTCACTCACCATCCGCGCACCCACACCCCACCCTCCGCCGCCGCCCTCAACCCCTCCCTGCTCCATCTTCCTTAATGCCAATTGACACTTGCCGCCGCCGCCGCCCTGCTTTTTTGTGGATGCTTCCACTTAAACCTGACAATGGGTTGTGCCAATTCAATTTGGGTGAAAACAGGCTGAGCAAGCTGGTGGGCTGGTTCGGTTCAAGCTATTGCTTGGAGTAGTTCAGTTTAGTTTGGTTTTGGGCTGCTTTGTTTCGGTTTGCTAATGGGCTTTACCCACGGTTCCAACCCATAGTCCCAAAGCCACGGTCCAGGCTGCTGCTTCCTCGCAAATCCATCGACCAAATCCCACCCGCGCCGCCGCTGCTCCAAGGCGCCGAGCCGCCGTCGGCGCCACCGCCGCAGGGGACGCGCCGGGCCGCCGCCGCCGTCGCAGGGGACCGGGCCACCGGTGCTGCAGGAGCCCGGGCCACCGCCACAGGGGGGGCCGCGCCGCCTGTGGCCGCCGCCGTCCCTCTCCCCCGTCTGTTGCGTCCCCTTCCTGGCCTCAGCCCCCTGCCGCGCCTCCCCCTTCTCCACCAGAAGGCTCCCCAAATTCGCGGCCCGGAGTAGCGGCGGCGGCGGCCGCTCATGCCCCGAGCCCAAGCCAGGTACCCTCTGAGTCCACGTGGGGAGCAGAGCAGGAGGGCAGCCCGACTCGAGCTGGGGTTTCACTGTGTCCTCTTGCTGGTGGTGTCGCGCAGGTGACAACGGGAGCAAGGCCGTCCTCGACGCTTTCTTCCTCGGGAAGGCCTTCGCGGAGGCGCTCACGGAGCGGGTCGAGTCGGTGGTGGGCGAGGTGTTCAGCGTCGTCGGTCAGTGGCAGGCCGAGCAGCAGAAGCAAGTGCAGGAGTTCACGCGAGTGATCACGGATGGGCTGGTGGGTTGGGAAATGGGTTTTAATGGGTTGAGCCTGTAGATCTTTTGTTTGGTTTGGTTTGGTTCGGGGCGACGAAAGTTACAGTTTGGGCTGGTTTGGCTTCTATAAACGAACGAGTGGACCGGAGTGGGTTAATTAATGAGCACATGCATGTCTGGTTTGGTGCGGGTTTGGTGCGGATGCTTGCCCATTGTCAGAGTTCCACTACCAAATCCACTGCCAGTCATGACCACTCGCACACAAACTTGTTGCCGGTGCTCACCCCTGCTGCCTCCACCGCCCTACCGAGGGTCCACCTTCGGCTCACCACCCCGATAGGTGGGGCCGCCTCACCTCCCTGGCTACCCTAATGCCCTTGGACTCCTAGGGCCGCTGGCCCCAGGTACACCATGTCCCCAAACCCTGAACCCTAAAGTTCATTAGAGGTCACTTGAAGTTGCTAGATCTAGAGAAGAAATGGGAATAGATAGAAATAAAAAATAGAGAAGAAAAGGGAATAGTTGGGAATAAATAAATTCAGGTTTATGAGAGAGATAAAGTGGCTGGGCACGGTATAGCTAAGCTCTTCAAAGAAATGCAAAGATGTAACTATTTTTTTTTTGATGATGCGTGCAAAAAGATTGTATCATTTTACTGATTGAGCAATTTTCTGCTACAATGAAGTATTGGACTGTGTATGCATGCTGTTATGGCAAGTGGGCCGACCTAGGCCCACGATTATTAGGGATCATATTTGATTAGGTTAATTTGGTTTATTAGGAAAGAGATAAGATAGATTGATTCGGTTAGGATATTGCTTAGGGGTCAAGTCAGTCGTCTCTATAAAAGAGACTATCATGTATCTCTTTGAGAACCAAATACTTCCCAGAGCCTCCAACGTGAGGGCGGGTAGCCTCTAATCCTGTTATCTACCATATCACATGCTTAGGAACTCTCATAGAAACCACAAGAAAAGAAGATGCATGTGATTGGTTTCTATGACATGCTTCTATGAGAGTTTCTATGAGAGTTCCTAAGCATGTGATAAGCATGTGATATGGTAGATAACAGGATTAGAGGCTACCCGCCCTCACGTTGGAGGCTCTGGGAAGTATTTGGTTCTCAAAGAGATACATCATAGTCTCTTTTATAGAGACGACTGACTTGACCCCTAAGCAATATCCTAACCCAATCAATCTATCTTATCTCTTTCCTAATAAACCAAATTAACCTAATCAAATATGATCCCTAATAATCGTGGGCCTAGGTCGGCCCACTTGCCATAACAGTTCGACATGAACATTTGTATCCCTGTAGGAAAACTGGCTATCCACATGGCTTAACCAATACTGTGCAAGCGGTTGCCTGATCTCCCTGTTCCTATGCATGCGTTTGTTCATCACCAGTGAGAGTAACCTGAGAGCATCCTCATGGATGGTTCATTAGCCTTTGTATGGTTTAGTTATCTTGGTATATAATAGTACAGGCGAAAACTTGTGGTGTACTCTACTCGTATTTGCTTGACGCTGCTGTTTGCCCTCTTGCAGGCCCCAAAAGTCATGATGGTCTGTTGAGAGCAGCCTGGTGATCTCCAATGGTGACGCCTTCTCGCCGAGGAGGGCATGGCTGGAAGAAGTTGGGAATGAAGCGTCTTGGTCCGGCAGCGTATACATAGTATTTTTTTTGCGAGTAACATCGATAATATACCAGATGATTTTTTCCAGTTTTCTCAGGCCGAGGTTATTTTATTTATTAGTAGCTACTAGTTGTAAGCTTAGGCAAAATTCTTTCCGTGGCGAACCGTCAGTTCTGGACCTCCAAAGTTTCTGCAGGATGGGCACCATTCAGAATCAGAACGCGTTTGTTCTTTTGCTCTTCTATTAATATTCTTGGCGGTGACCGCACGGCGCACTGTGGGGGCGGCGGCGACGACGACGGTGGCCGTGGCCGTGCCCGGGATAGCAGCATTTGCGCCGTGTGATGGGCGAATACTGTGCGCGTCAGCAGCCGGCACGACCCGTCTTCCCCGGCCTCTTGGGGGAAGCACGCGCGTGCCAGAAGAATAGAGGTTCTGTTGTACTGTGAGCTGAGATTCGGTCGGTTCAAACCTCAAATCGTAAGAATCTTTCTAGCCAAAGTGTGGTAGGGAATTCGAGATCACCGGACAACGTGTATGGTGAAAAAACTTCGGATTTTTTCTGAATCGCTACAATCCGAACCATTCGTAGTTTGTACGGTCAGCTATGCCTCCATTTCCTGAGGGTGCTCTCCAGGCAGGGGCTGCTCTGTCGCTGTTGTAGGTTCAATGTGGGACATGCTACATCCTTTCCTCACAGCTATGCTTACCATTTTACTTGGATGATGTGATCATGCGAAATACACAGTTAAACGCAAGCCCACCTCGAGTTCCACATAGATTCGACAGCAGAAACTTGGTGCCATGCATCCAAGCACCTCCTGCCTTGAAGGCATGTATGTCCCCATCAAGGAGAGTATTTTGAACACATGCAATGGCCTTGCGAAATCTGACACATAGTTTAGGTTACCTGAGCAGCACAATACACATCAATCCATCATGAATACATGGTAGGCTGTTTTCAATGGCACTAGGTGGCTGGATAATGTTAGTCTCCTTGGAGGGCGACTCTAGGAGTTCATTGTACAGATCAACATCTAACTAGAACGATCAATTTACAGGAGAGTATTGCTGGATCTTGGACAATAGATTATTTAGTTCCCGTGCCGCCTTCAGTCTTCTCAAAAGCCTTCTTTCAGAATAGTCCACTCTGGACAATGTTCAGCTGGTTAGGATGATGAACTCATGATGCAAAGTATACAAAAAAAAGGGGGCAGGAAAAGCATTGGACAATTCGGGTAATGTAAAGGCTCCAGACACAGTATCTGACACTGCACTGATAAGCTAAAATACATAGTCCTTCCATCTGAGTTCATCCCATGTCAAATTTTTATAAGTTTGACAAAGGTTATAGAAAAGAACAATAATATTTACGATTTCAAATGAGCATCATTAGATCAATCATGATATGTATTCATTGTTTACTTCTTTAATGTGGTAGTATATGTAAATACTCCATTACCAATTTGGTCAAACTTAGGCTAGTTTGACTTCAGACAAACTTAGAATCCCTTATTGTTGATGATGGAGGGAGTATTTATAAAGCTCATTAATATCACGGTGTCAAATAGTCCTACACTATGGTTGATAAAAATATGCATAATGCATAGTGCACATGTGTGTTGTCAGGTGTGCATCTGTACATTTTCATTCTTAAACAACCTACAATGAAACTGATAACAATTTTATAGGTCTACAAAAAAACTAGTTCAAATGCCTAGTAAGAAGTAACCGAGCCCTTACATATCATTGCATCAATGAAAGTTCCACTCCTGAGAACAAGGTGGATCCAACAGTACAAAATAATACAATTCTAATTGACAGCACCATAATAATTATCCTTGAACTACAAAAATATAATTGATTGTTCAACCTGATTTCTCCTAATTTTATGCTGAACATGTGCACCGTCAAGGAGGGTAGATAAAGTTGCATTAAAACAATACTAAAAGTAAGAACTAGCTTCAAAATTAAAGACATAGCAAACTAGTTGGCTTCAAGAATTTTAATAACTAGAGCGCTCTAATAACTATGGTCTGGAGGTCCCAGTTTCTGCAATGGTGCTGCCAGTTTCCAGCAGCTGATAAAATAGTTTTGCAGGCCACCTTCATCAAAAGTGACCATGCAGTCCAAACATGACACATGAGCTTATGCATAATATGATAACATACTCACAAGCAGTTTTATCATGATAACTCCTGTTATAAACATACAACTTTATTCATACATTTACCAGTAAAACTTGTCAGTGTATGTTGGACTGCCAATGCATACTATATTACTATTTCCAGGTCATTCGTACCTATTCTCATCTTTTGAGGGCATATGCTAATTACCACCAAACAAACCCTGCAAATTCTAGAACTACTATATTATTGAACACCTTAACAATACCTAAGAGATTTGTGCTTCGGTGCTTTTGAGTTTTTTTCCATGCAGACAAACAAATGCCAATAAAGTATACACCATCAGCTTCTCTGAACTTTTCTAAAAGACCTCTTATGTCAACTTTTCTCTCACTCAGCAGGATATCTTGTGCATGCACATCTTCAACAAAGGATAAGATAAAATCGTAGTATTAGAAATAACTGAAAGCAGTGCAGTACCTCCAATATATTCAACTATTTTGGCTCGGCACCAGAATCAGTTCGTCACCGTGCGGTGCTCCATCATTTGCTTGACCACCTGAAACAGCAACTGCAGAAGCACATGGGAAATCAATCATTGTTAAGTAAATATCAATCTTCATAACAGTTATAGTATCTGGTAAAACTCACTGATACCTTCTGGGTCTTCCCGCAACCAATCTTGCGCACACACCAATCCCTGAACTGTTGAAGGGTCCATAGTACTGAGATACTCATTAAGTGTACGGGCTTCATTGTCCAAAGGGATGATAGATACAGGGATAGCTAAAATATCACGAGCCATTTGTGACAGTACAGGATACTTGGCTGCAAAGGACTTCCACCATCCAAGGATGTCAAAATTATCCTGATTTCCTTCTTTTTGACGATAAACTGCTTCCTCGAGATACATCTCCAAGTCAGACTTCAAGGATTGGCCCGATGATGTCTCTTGTATATACTGATCAAGTCCTCGTCGAGCATCAGATAATGTGATACGAGAGAAGGTCCTAGAATCATCCCCATTGCTGTACATAGAGCCCATGCAAGAGCGACTATTTCTAGAGTAACAGAGAACAGATGGATTCTTCCATGAATCTGATGACTGGTGCTTGTACTCATTATACAGATTGTGAAAGGTATTCTGGATGACATCTATCATTGTCTTCGCTGCAAATTGCTCATCAGCATAAATGAGCCGAAAGAAGTATTCAAGGGACTTCATCTTATAACGAGGATCAAGAATAGATGCAAATGCCATTACAGGCCTAGTGATATCCCAGTAGCCCTCAAATTTAGAAAGCATCTGAGCAGCAACTTTGGCAACAACAGGAGATGGACTATTGCGCCAGGTTCTCAAAAGCACATGGATCTCACACATCTCATTAAAATAGAGGTTTGCAGTTGGGTTTTCCAACGGAAACTTCTCCATAGCATGATAGACTACATCTAGTATTTCAGTGAGGGCTTTCACATCAGCCCAGTCAGCAGCAGCCAGAAAAACATCATAGTGCCCTTCCTGTTCTGCGAGGCGCACAAGAACATCATGATAGTAGCATGCAGACTCAAACATTAAGTAAATCGACGACAAGTTATCAGGAGAATCAACAACTAAGTGCTTTTGATCCACATGCAGTAGCTTTGAGATATCCTGAAACTTCTGGAACCTTTCAAACTTGACATAGGTAATCATCTTGCGGACTCTATCAGTTATATCTGATGCCTCTTCCCAGCTTTCTTGGATAGTGAGATTTAGAATGTGCGCACAAGAGCGTACTTGGAACAAATCCCCATTTAACAGAAGACTCCTGGGCTGCAAAATTCTGAGAAGCTCCCTGGCAACAATTTCACCACCACTGCAATTGTCCAGTACAACAGCACCTAGTTTTCTGTCAATACCCCAACTATGCAACTTCTCTACAATCAGATTAGCAATCTGATCAACTGTAAAAGGTGCCTCCATAGGCACAAAGTTGAGAATTTTTTTCCTAACTTTCCACTCATCATTGGCATGGTCAATGTAGTGACAGGTCAAGCACATGTATTCCATCTGTGTATTTGACTCCCACATATCAACTGAGATGCTAACCCGGCAGGGGATCTTAGAGAGCACATCCTGTAGCTTAAGTTTCTCACCTTCATATATTTCCATGCTATCAGCCCTCACCGTGTCATATGACACCATCCTAAACTGAGGCTGGAGGTTCTTGACAAACTTTTGGAAGCCCACATCATCTACCATCGAAAAGCGGTAACCATGCTGGACAATCATGTGCACAAGGTCTCGGCGGCTGAGTTCTTGATCAAAGTGCGTGCCCTCATTGTCATTGTCGTCGCCTGAGGCATGGCCCTCACCAGATTGCCCATCAGCGAAGGATTTGCTGTGGTGAATACGGCGCACAACAAGCTTCCGGCGTTTACCAGCACGTCGTGTGGAGGTGGTGGTGCAGGTGGCGAGGTGGTTGCGCAGGTGCGTGGTGCCTGATCGGCTTGTCGCCGTGAGCTGCTTCTTGCAGTGCTTACAGATAGCCACATAGTTGCCATCGGCACGGCGCTCTCTCGTGAAGTCCTTCCAAACTGCAGAGCGCAGTTTCCGCGTCCGTGGATTGTGAACTGCAGGCGCAGGCTCCACTGCATTGCTGACTGAGGCACCATTTTGCACTTCAATTGGTGTTGGCTCCATGGGCGGACCCAGGGCCCGGCCACCCTAGGCACCGGCCCGGGCTCACGGTAGAGGCCACCTGCATGCAGTGTTTCATCTTAGGAAAGAAAATGCCGTGAAACAAAGCTACATGTTTGCATATGCTCAACCAATTTTCTACGTGTGCCCAGGCTCAACTAATTTTCCAGGTCCACCATCGGTTGGCTCCAGCATTTTACTGCGTATACGATCACCCACTACAGCACATCCAGAGAAGCACATCATATAACAATAGCAAAGGAAAAAAAACTCTCGATGTTTCTATCTTTAACAGAAACGAAAGACTAGAAAAGACTAAGTAATGAATGCATATAACCAACTATACCTTTTGTCATACACTGGAACGCAATTGGCAGCCTTTCACCCATAACGAGACCAAAATCCGGTCGAGCTCCCTCCTAAGACAGCAAAGCTACCTTGAATGCACGCACGCAGCTACGTCTGTGCAGAGACTATATGCTGAGCAAGCACATTGCACAAGCACTACTGAACGCCTATGACACCAGAGACACCATTAAAGTTTCGCGAAAAATGCAAGCTGCCGTGCAGTTTAGTGGAAGAGAAAGAAAAATACGAGCATCACCTTACGCATCCCTCGCGGATCCCCAATCCCTCAGAGCTAACGACACAATCAGCTGCAGCAAGCAAGCGGACTCGCATCCCCCCGCCAAATCGGAGCCCAGAGGGTCCAATCCCCCCGCACTCGAACAGTCAAACCCCAGGAATCGGGCGTGAAACGGCTCGCAGACCGCGCCTTTTAGCTAGGGTTTATGGCCCGGGTAAGCGGATCCGATAAGGGGGAACCAGGCAGGCAGGAGGAGGGCAAGGAGGAGACCGGGTGGGGGAGTGGGAGACTAACCTCGGCGGCGGCGGTCGGCGGCGAGCGGTGGTGGATCGGGGTCGGTGGTGGAGGCGACCCGCAACCCGATCCGGCGGGGGGCCTTAGCAGATCGGAGCCGGAGGCGAGGCCTGCGAGGTGCGACCCATTCGGGCTTGCGGGGGTCGTTGGTTTGAGAGCGTGCTGCGTTTGCTTCCAAAATGCTAGCAAAGGTTAGTCTACAAATTTTGGTACATATTTGCTTGAAGGAGAAAAATATAATTTATCTAGCTAAATGCTATTCTAAATCTATCAAAAAGATTGACATAAAAATTTATCAAAATGTTGGTAAAAAATTAACATGCCCACGTTTTAGCATCACTATATTTTAGTATGCTAATATTTTTTGAAAAAACATAGTATGCTAACAGAGCATCCAACGAAGCAGGCTGTGGCTGCAGCAGCGGGTTTCGGGTCCGGGCCTGCGCAGGACGGCTGCGATGCGATCATGCGACCCCGTACGGTACGGTGGTTTGGTGCTGGGTTGCGGACTTGCGGCTGCGGGTGAGCGTTGCTAACGGAGCCGCCGCTGAGACGGAGGTGCGGGAAACGGAATCCAGGCCCGTTGACGGAATGGTTGGGGTTGGACTTGGACCGGATTCAACTGGATGTCGTCCGTCTATTGGATTCACCAGAGCTGATAAAAAATGTCGCCACACCATGAAAAAGTTTCCCGTAAGCATGGCTCACCACATTCACATCGCTGATTCACACAAAAACGTCATAAAAGCAAATCCACGCATGCAGAGGAAACAAAGGAGGAATCAGGTTAGAACTAGAAGCAATGAATGGGGAATCAGGTTGTCAAAAACCTGTCGGAATCAGGTTTACATATTTAGCATTTTATCTGACAAAATGGGGATCTGAGCGCAAAGGAGGAACGTTTGAACCAGATACAATAGAGCAAGTAGGTTACAGGACAGAGATTTGAAACAGAGATCTAAGGTTACAAGTGAATTGCTTATAACAAAGAATTACAGCGTCTCTAGCAACATCGCTCTAATCTTTGCCCTCAGCTCACTCGGCACTTCAGTTACCCCCGGAGAAGACTGAGAAGTGTTACCGGGTGGCTTGGCTGATTCAAACTTAGCACCTGATGGGCTCGGGGACACTTCTAGTTCACTGGGATCTTGCCCTTCCTCATGCTTCCGTTTAGAACTGGAGCGATGTTCCCTCTGGTGCCTACGTGACCTGCTATGCTCTTCATCATCAGAGTAGCGATCCTCATCCCTGTGCCGATGCCTTGACTTGGAACTCCGATGCTCATGCTCATCTTCCGAAGAGCTATGCCGGTGCCTACGGTGTCTGGATTCCCTGCCCTTGGAGTGACTCTTGTGCTTATGTTTGTGGACATCCTTACTATGGGCTCTTGAATGCTCTGACCGGTGCCTCTTCCTCGAGGGCTTGTAGCTTTCCTCTGATTCATCTTTCTCCTCGTCGGACTCTTGGTGATGTTTCTTTCGATACTTCCGCACTATGTTCTGTTCATCATCAGAGTCCTTCTCCAGCTTTGTCACATTTGAACCATCACGTTCAATCGGAGCAGAGCTACCTTCACGTTCCTTAGCCTCAGGTTGTGGATCAAGTTCAGAGGCATTCCTATCAGCAGGTGTGGCCTCGGAAGGTTCATCTGTTGGACCTGATACTGCAGCTAAATCATTCATCTTGTTTCCTCCACTCTTAACAATTGATGCAAACATCTTTGCACGCCGAAGCCTCTCAGCTTTCAGCTTCTGCTCCTTTGTCATGGAAGCTTCAGAAGAATCTGCTTCTTTGGAGGCTGCAACAGCAACAGCTTTCGCAATAGTGTTTGCAATCCAATCATCATCAATAATTCCGAAACCTTCCTTTTTAGGTTGTCCACTACTTGTAAGTGAAGTATCTGCCTCACTATTTGAAATGCGTTTCGACGGTGCATCTCGGTCTGGTAAAGACGACAAACTTCCAAAGCTGGAAGAATGGTCATTACTACCACGGATGTTAACGTCTTCCTTCTTTCCTTTTATGGTGTTAAGAGAGTCACTGGCAGCACCCAGTCCACGAGTAGCTGCCATTACAATAGCAGCAGCTTCATCTGCAGTGACTTTCCGAGGAGGTTCCTTCTTGACCCCACTTATGGGATGGAATATACCCTTCCCTTGTTGATCAAGCAACTGCTTCTCTGTTGGCCCTGCTGAGCTTCTGTCAGAAGAACCAGAGATCATGCCAGTAGTTGGCCATTCATTGCTTCTAGTTCTTTCCTTGCTGTAACTGTCATTGCGATCACAAGAGCTTCTACTGTCACGGCGCTCGCGAGAGCTTCTTCTGTCATCACGCTCGCGAGAGCTTCTTCTGTCATCGCGCTGAAGAGAGCTTCTTCTGCCATCGCGCTCGGAAGGACTTCTTCTGTCCCTCCAGTCAGAAGAACATCTTCTGTCCTTGTGATCAGGACTTCTACCACGTGACTTGGACTGCAAAATCAACAAAAGATAAAGAAACAAACCGCAGTTAAAATCTGTGAAGGGATTGTAGCCACATTGCCTAAGTAAAGAAGCTCGTGAAATTCAGCATTTAGAGCACAGTTCTTATCAACCATGTGAGAATTGAACTATTCCCTGTAAAATCTTGTGTTGCCAAAGGGGGCCTATGTCTAAAGACACAATCTAGAATTCCCCAGGGAATGAGTGATGAATTACCAATCATGCTCTGGGCTTCCATGACATTCTTAACAAGAGTTCTTCTAAGCTGAGCTAAAAGAAATACAAATTCAAAAACTTGACAAGCAAAGCAAACAAGAGATTTGATAGATCAACAATTAACCAAGGCAAACAATTCAAGTAAAACATGACAGCTTGTGCAAATCATGTCCATGAAGATACGGAACCACCCCAAAATAAGCTGAAAATATTTCATATGTAGTTCTTCACAACACAGCTACACTAAATCATGTGCTAAGCTTCACGGTTGTTATTTTCAAGAGTACCATCTAAGGTGAGTAAAAAAATCATTCAAAAATAGACATTATAATCTTGAAAAGCAAATCAAATTGCAAAGTGATGCAGAAAGCTTAACCAAAGAAACTGATTGAAGTGAACACAAGACAGCAGTCAACACAGTAAAGGTGAACGATCATGTAGTTAAGATAAATGATTTGGTAGTTTGTGATAATACCAACAGAAAATGAGAGGATAAAGAGTAAGTGTGCATCAGTGATTAATATTTTCCACATATGAACTTACCTGAAGTTCAGAGATCAAGTGTAAGACATCATATGCACTTCAGGAAAAAAATTGGTGCGCTTGGCAAAAACAAACCATTCAGAATTTGGAACAGTACAGAAACATATCTCGAAGATTTCAAATTCTTAAGCAACGAAGACCGGAATTGAAAACCAGTTGCTGGACAAAAGAAACACTAGAACAATAGCAGAATAAGATGATAGTTCTGAATACAAAGGCACATCAAGACTACCTAAGGCACCTACTCAAGACTATAAGGATATAGAGCAGCTAAGCTTATACCAATTATTGGACCAACAAGCCACCTATTTAAGCAAGAAAAGAAGCTTGATTAATGGAGAACATAGTGCTATTTCATTGAGAGTACAATATTCTTATCAATTGTGCGGACATCTAGCATTCCCCAGGGGTTTTAGGTGCATAGAAAAAGCTATGTATCTAGATTTGCTGAAATGACCTACAATTTGGAATGGAGGGAGTAGAAAGCTCAATCAGGTCCAAGAATGGTTAAATAGTTGATCAACAAAGAAATGCCAGTCACCTGAATTATTAGGGACAATTAGAATACAAGAGAGTGAAGGCAATGCACATACATTGCAGAACTATTTTATGAAACTAATTTTCTTTTGGCTGCTAAGAAATAGTAACAAATAAAACACAATTTTTTTTGGCTTCTGAAACATGCCAACAAGAAGGGGGTTATTAATACAGATCTTTCAAGCTTAAAGCATCAAATTACCTCTTGGGTTTCCTGGAGAAACTTGAGATAATAAGGGTGGTATGGATTGGATGATAGAAGAAATGGAAACCTTCCAGTTGTTCTGTCTTGTTCAATGAGTTTTGCTTCAAACTCCTTCCCATTTGTTAGAATAAACTCAACTATTTTCTCCATGGTGCGTTTCATGAAAGATGGTGGTTCAAGGATCATTTCTTTTGTTTCATACAAGACTGAATTGATGTTTTGTGACACAGCAGTAGTTGATGCTGCAGATGTGTCTTTAACCTCTTCCCGCGGAGCAGTGATAATGATGTTCCCAGTAATCATTGGATTCTTCTTCATCAAGATAGGTTTACTGTTAGCTGAAGCAGCAGCTGCTTCTGACAAGGCACTCTGAACTTTGTTATCAAGTATAGTGGATACAGGTGTTACATAGCCCTGAGAATCAGGGGTCCTGGTATTTCCAGGATCCATGCCTTTTGAACCAGGGGGAAGTGTACCTTCATCCTCATCTCCAGAGTCATATGCAGTCCCAAGCAATGATAAAGCCCCTTCAGATGAGGCATGCTCACCCTCAATTTTTTTGCCTTTACTCATGTCAACAGCATCCACACCATCTTTCAGCAGTTGAGGTTGTTCAACAAGGTAGCGGAAGTAGCTGTGGAGATTATGATCCGGCATCAAGAATCCAAATGTTGGATTATTTCCCTGCTTCACCCTTAACACAATCTCCGATTGTCCCCCATGCTCACTGACAAATAAAGCCGTTCGTGCAATTATCTGGTGCGCTTTCTCAGAGGGAGGCTGTAAATTAAGAACATGGTGAAAAAGTATTGTCTCAGTACTGGTTTGATGGCACAAAAGCACAAAATCGTGTCTAAACAGAATGAATTAGTATAAACAAACTGGTATATCGTAGAACAACCATCCCATTCAGTTTGTTATTGATAGCATTTGAATCATTCTAATCCCACCTGCCTATTCCTTACGTCAAGATACATTGCAAGGAAACAATGTGCATCAATAGTAGGAACTTCATCTCTGCTCCAACCATCTGAAACAGGCATTTAATCCTTAGAAGAACATATGCACCTTGGACAATTATTGCTGGATCAACTGAAGATGATTAATAGAAGGGTTGAAGAAATAAAGTTCTATCATATTTGTGTGAAAAAAGAAGTTAAAAGTGAAAGATCAAAGCTTATACTAACCAGCTTATTCAACAAGCTTTCTGGCACATAAAATGATGGCCGATAATATGAGCCAGAAGAATATGGATCTTCCGAACCAGCAGAACTCCCATACAAGAAAGGAACAGAACTATAATCAGTTTGTCTGGTATCTGTCCTGTTTCCTGGATAAGCAAAATGTGTCAGCTAAAGGATAGTTTTATAGTAAATAACAAATACTCAGGAGTGGGGAAGAAAATATGCAGGCCCAAATCTCATCTTACTAGCAATAGAAGAAAATCTCTTACTTGAACTGATTAAAGATGCAACTAAAATCAAAGCATCCTTCCTCAAACCTTGCAAACATGCGCTGAGGAAAAAAACGTGGGTACAATAAACACTGCTAATTTTAATCATGTGCTGGTGTCACTGTCAAAAGCCACAGCTACACACTTTATGAATTTCTTTTTGCTAATTTGCTTGTAGGTCACAGGAGTAATATCTAAGAAAATGCTTCTACAGTTGGAGCTTTTATTCAGCAGGGCTTCGATCCGAACAATGGGATTCAAACAAATTGCTTGGAATTATTTTCAGTTTCCTTGAGGCTTCATTCGGATGGGTCGGAAATGGTCATGGTCATGATCCATGAGCACAGGTCATGGTAAACACGCAAACAATATTTAGAACACAGGTCATGGTCATGATTCCTGAATGTTCTTAACATTCGTTAGATATTTGTGCGCTGATATTTCAACATAAGAGTAGCTTCTAAACCAGTCTCTTTGGTCTCGAACAACAAAAGCTCATTCTAGCGCTTCTCTGAAGATGACAAACATAAGAGTATAAAACCTCCGGCTTCTGCAAGGCGCACCAGTTAAGCGTGCATGCAGAACCATAGTTGAAAATGTAGAGGAATACATACTTGAGCGCAAAATATGGCAAACACACAACGAAGGCAAGGCAGAAGCTGAAACTTACAGATACTGGGCAGAATACAGTAAGAGCAGAGAGTAGAGGCAGGCCAAAGGAAGCTAAATTTTATACCTGAGGGGGCCGCATCTCCGGGACCCTCGTCTTCGTCGCCGCCATCGGCGGCCGGGAGGTCGAGGTAGCGCTCGCGATCGAGCTCGGCCTCCGAGACGCCGTCGGAGGAGGGGACGGATAGGATGGCCTGGGAGTAGGCGCGGCGCGGTCGAGGGGGCACACGATCTAGGAGGTGGCGGACGTCGTGGCGGTCGAGAAGGAGGTCCGCCGCGCCGACGGCCGCCCAGGGGACGAGGGAGCCGCCGGAGTTGACGACCTCGGCCGTCGCGTCGTCGTCGAACAGCAGGGCGTGCCGCCCCACTATCTCCAGATCCATGGATGAGGCGCGACTAGCAGCTGCCTTCGTCCTTGGATTTCCGCCAGGCGGCGACCAAGGGGACCGGAAGCTCGGCGGAGCAGTTCTAGGGTTTCGTTTAGAAAAATGACGCGGCGGAGATTGGGCTTGGCCGCCTCCTAGTTTTCGCCTTTATCATTTTTGCATTTGGCCCCCTGCGGTTTTCCGAAAATAGAGGAGACGCGCCCATGTCCAGACTCCGGGGATAGAAAAGGGAGCCCGGCCCAGTTCACACACAGAGGCGATGCGTAGCAATTGGGCTCTCCACTAAACCTTCTTTTTCCATCGGGCAAGTGGCCCATGGAAGGTCCTGCAGTGGCCCAGCAACGTGCGTGCCGACCATGCCGTGTGCAGGTGCCGGCCCCATCCAACTTCGTGATGTGTGTGCATTTCCAAATTCCAACAAGCCAGATTTGTTGGGGAAAGGAAAATGAAGCCAGCCGCTGCCACTTGCGATGCGGACCCAGAAGGCGCGAACCGCGCCCACGCCACAATGGTGTGAGAGCTGGAATGGAATGGAGATTGAGGCAGGTTGGAGCTGGAATGATGTGAGAGAAAAATATTGTTGGACTGGTTGGAGCTGGAGCTGATGGTTGGAATGGTATGAGAAGAAAATACTGCTAGACTCGAGTCGGAGCTGGCTGCCAAATGCAGTGAATGCAGCGCACTGCCGAAACGCGAAAGAGGAATCCGGTGCGGGGTGACGCCGACGATGCGCCGGCACCCGCAGGCGCCAACTTCCTCACTACGAAAGAGCCAGCCCTCAAATATTTCAAAAAAAAAAGAGCCAGCCCTCAGACTGACACCCGGACCCACCAAGCGAGCTCACCACCGTCGCCGTCGCCCGCGCGCTCCCATCGTACGATAACCGTAGCTGACAGGTGTGGCCGCCGCGCGATCTGCGATGCCTACCCCACCTGTCATTGACGCGAGGCGAAACCACCATTCCAGATATTTCTCAGCCCCCTAGCAGGGGGAGGAGAGGAGAAAGAAGCCTCGCCTTTCTCTCCTTTTCCATAACCTTTGCAACCCGCACCCCCGCCGCCTCCCCATCAATCGCAGAGAAGTCGCGAGCCCAAAGCCCACACCACTTGCCAATGGAGAACGGCGACGAAACCCTCGCCTCCCCCGCCGCCGCCGCCGCCGAGAAGACGGCGCCCAACGGCGGCGTCGCGGAGGAGGATCAGGCCCCCGTCACCCACCCCGCCAAGTCCTACGCCGCCGTCGCCGCCGAGAACCCCGCGCCCAACGGCGGCGTCGCGAAGGAGGAGGAGGAGGAGGAGGAGGGGGCCGCCGGCACCCACGTCACCGCCAGGTCCTACGCCGCCGTCGCCGCCCACGCCGAGATCGAGGACCTCCGCGCCGCCAAGCTCGACCTCGAGGGGAAGCTCGCCGAGGCCCGCAGGGAGAACGAGGCCAGCGCCGAGGAGGCGCACCGCATCGAGGGGGTCTTCATGCAGGCCCGGGAGGAGGTCACCATCGCCGAGTTCGCGGCCGCCTCTGCCGAGAAGGAGGCCGCCTCGCTCCGCGCCGAGGTCGAGCGCCTCCAGGCCGCCCTGAAGATCGAGAAGGGTGAGCGCGAGGTGGACAAGCGCAGGCACGAGGAGATCGCCAGGCAGCTGGAGGCCTTCCGCCAGGAGAAGCTCAAGCTCGAGGAGGAGATCAAGGCCCTGCAGGCGTCCGCCGCCGCCACCACCACCACAGTGAAGGAGAGGGAGGCTGCTCCCGCTGAGGCCCCGCAGGAAGTGGAGGGCGTGTGGCAGGCAATGGCGGTGGCCGCGGCTGTTGGCGCCGCCAGCACGGCTGCCTTCGTACTGATCTTTCTCCGCCTCAAGAGGTAATCTGGTGCTCGGTTGCGCAGGAAGTTTTGCTCTGTTGCGCACTGCGCAGGAAGTTTTCGTGGCGATGCTGCTAGAACTGAACTGGGAGTGATGTGACTATGAGTAGTTGCTTTTTAGCCTACAAAAACATAGGGATCTGGAGGCTGGTTATGTTTCACCGCTGTTTTTCCTCTAGTATCATTCTACGTGCCTTTGGTGGTGACATATAAAATGTTGGTGCAACTGAGGGACACTGTATGGTTGGTTATCTTCTCGTTACTGCTATGTCACGGTCGCTTGTCTCTGTTTTGATCAAAATGGTGTGCTCTGCAGATGGGTGTGCTTAATTTCAATTACTTGATGGCTTTGTAATGCTCTCCCTTCTGATTATCGGTGAAATCATGAAATTACCTCAGCAATTGACATGTGTTGCTCTGATTGCTACTGACATGCTTCTTGAGGCTTGTTGGAGGGCGAATTATTGCGCTAGTGGTTTCTGGTCGTAATTTCTAATAGTTCTATGTTTTCTTTATCATTTGTACTTCCTCTCCTTAGACTCTGTTTCAGTTTTTAGTGGAATTGCCATTGGTTGGTGGATAGGTAGCTGTGTTCCCCTTATTCAGAAGCATTGTATTTTTCTTGTATTCCTTTTGGCCAATTCAAGCTGGAGCAAATACTGTTTCACTGTTTACTCGTGGTGTTTTTTTATATGGTTTCAAGTGGGCTCATTATCTTCGTCGATTTGGAGAACTAAATCTTTGGCAAAAGAAATGATGCAATTGATTATGCTAATCAGTATGTTCTTTTTCCCTTAATAAACTACTAGTAAACGGCCTTGTTTGATTGTGAAGCTTGTAGGGCTTGTAGGTTTTTTCTGGTGATGCTGCTGCTTCTAGTGCTGTATTGGGATTGGTATGACTCCTATGAATACTTTGCTTAGTAATAACCCACAGAAACATAGGGATCCGATGTCTGATTACGTTTCGTTCCTTCCCTAGCATCATTCTTTGTGTTTTTGGTGGTGACACTAAATTCTTTAGGATCAGTCGTATGACATGTGACCAAGGAAATGGTCATATTCTCGATTTTGTTACTGCTTCAGCTCTGTTTATCAATTTGTCTGTGGTTTGAAGATGAATATGCTTTTGTGTTGAATTGCTTCATTGTTTGGAGATTTTGTCCCTTTTTAATATAATTGTTGATATGATGTCAAAATTCTCCTTGTGATGCAATTAGTTACTGTTCTAGTATGTACAAGCATTTATGCTGCTTTTTGCTTCATGGTTGAGGCTGAGTTGGTGAATTCATCACCCTTTAGTTACAACATCAACAAAGCCTTTTAATCCCAAGCAAGTTGGGGTAGGTTAGAGTTGAAACCCAACAAAGTCCATTATTTATGGTTCTGGCACGTGAATCGCGGCTTTCCAAACACTCCTATCCAAGGACAAATCTCTAAGTATACTCTAGTCTTTCAAGTCTCTTCTAATTGTTTCTTCCCATGTTAATTTCGGCCGTCCCCTGCCTCTTCTCATATTACCGTCGTGCTTTAGGATACCACTATGCACTGGTGCCTCTGGCGGTCTCCGTTGGATATGTCCAAACCATCTCAGCCGATGTTGGATAAGCTTTTCTTCAATTGGTGCTATCCCTAGCCTATCCTGTATATCATCATTTGAACTCGATCCATCCTTGTATGCCCACAAATCCAATGCAACATGTGCATTTCTGCAACACTTAATTGTTGGACGTGCCGTCTTTTTGTAGGCCAACATTCCGCACCATACAACATTGCCGGTCTAATCGCCGTTCTATAAAACTTGCCTTTTAACTTCTGAGGTACCTTCTTGTCACAAAGGACGCCAGATGCTTGGCGCCACTTCATCCATCCCGCTTTGATTCTATGACTAACATCCTCATCAATATCTCCATCTCTCTGTAGCATCGATCCCAAATATCGAAAGGTATCCCTCTTGGGCACTACTTGGCCTTCCAAACTAACATCTCTATCCTCATGAGTGGCGTCGAAGTCACACCTCATATACTCAGTTTTAGTCCTGCTAATTCTAAAATCTTTGGACTCTAGCGTTTGCAGCCACAACTCCAGCTTTCTATTCACTCCCGCACGGCTTTCATCAACTAACACGACATCATCAGCGAAAAGCATACACCAAGGAATATCACCTTGTATGTCTCTTGTGACCTCATCCATCACTAAGGCGAAAAGATACGGGCTCAAAGCTGATCCTTGATGTAGTCTTATCTTAATCGGAAAGTCATCTGTATCACCATCACTTGTTCGGACCCTAGTCATTACATTATTGTACATGTCCTTAATGAGGGCCACATACATTGCTGGGATTTTATGCCTATCCAAAGCCCACCACATCACATTCCGTGATATCTTGTCATAATCCTTCTCCAAGTCAATGAAAACCATGTGTAGGTCCTTCTTCTGCTCTCTATACCGCTCCATGACATGTCTTATTAAGAAAATTGCTTCTATGGTTGACCTTCCAGGCATGAAACCAAACTGGTTCATAGTGACCCGCGTCATTCCTCTCAAACGATGCTCAATAACTCTCTCTCATAGCTTCATAGTATGGCTCATCAACTTAATTCCCCGGTAGTTGGTGCAGCTTTGAATATCCCCTTTGTTCTTGTAGATCGGCACCAATATACTCCTCCACTCTTCAGGCATCTTGTTCGACCGAAAAATACGGTTGAAAAGTTTTGTTAGCCAAACTATAGCTATATCACCTAGCCACCTCCACACCTCGACTGGAATACCATCAGGGCATGTCGCCTTACCTCCTTTTATCCTTTTCAACGCCTCTTTGACCTCAAATTCTTGAATCCTCCTCACAAAGTGCCTGTTGGTGTCATCAAAAGAGTCGTCCAGCTGAAAAGTTGTATTCTCATTATCCCCATTATACAGTTTGTCAAAATACTCTTGCCATCTAAGTCTGATTTCATCCTCCTTCACCAAGAGCTGATCCATATCGTCCTTAATACACTTAGCCTGGCTGAAGTCCCTCGTCTTTCTCTTACGCACCCTCGTCATCCTATAGATGTTCTTCTCTCCTTCTTTTGTATTCAGTCGTTGGTACATATCCTCATAAGCCCGACCCTTCGCCTCACTCACAGCTCGCTTTGTGATCTTCTTTGCCACCTTGTACTTCTCTATATTATCTGCACTCCTATCAAGAAACAAACGCTTATAACACTCTTTCTTCTCCTTAATATCCCTCTAGACGTCCTCGTTCCACCACCACGTGTCTTTAGTTTTGCACCCACCCCCTCTGGTCATCCAAAAAACTTCCGAAGCTACCTTCCGAATGCAGGTCGTCATCTTCTCCCACATGTAGTTTGCGTCGCCCTCTTCATTCCAAGAGCCCTCCACAATAACTCTTCCCTTGAATACCTCGGTCATCTCCTCTTTTAGTTTCCACCACTTCGTTCTTGCGATCTTGGCTTGTTTAGACCTACGGGCACGCATCTGAAAACGAAAGTCAGCCACCAATAGTTTATGTTGGGAAACTACACACTCTCCGGGTATCATTACGATCTGCTATTTTTGATCAAGTAGCATGCTGTGTGAAAATTTTAGGTACCATCTGTGAATTTTGATCAAGTATCATGGTTGAGGCTGAGTATGTTCTTTTGGCCAGTGCAAGCTGACAGCTATTAATGATATCTTGAATGATTAGATTATGTTGGCATTAGGTGCTATTTCCTTTCAGGAATATTGGCTTTTGGTGCTACTGTTTTTGTTGTTGTTGCATTGCCAATGTATAGGCTTGTAGTTTAAGAGGTATTGGTTTTATTCCTTGATTTTGTGAGCCACATATTAGACAAAAGCGTTTTTCACATTGCGATTGATGGCTGCAGAGATGGTTGTCCTTGTTGGGTCCATAGTTTGTGTGGGTTCTATTGCTGTTCTCTGCCAGCACATCTGATGCTCGAGACACCACGCAGGTTATGGCAATTTGTAAATCTTTGCGATTTCTAGTTGGGTTTATGATGCGAACGCGATATATAGTTGGGTTTATGATGTGAAACGCCACCGGTGTGTTTTGCCTCGTAGATCTAACTTGAGTCAATGTCGTGAGCCTTCTAGAGGGTTAATATGTCGGAAATTAGATCCATTTCTGCTCCTTATCGTCATTTCTGAACAGTACAGAGTACTTGGTTTCATCGCCTTCTCCGACCGGGTAACCTTATTCTTCGTCCAGCTCGTTTTACCTTGAGGTGAATGTGGTCAGAGTATACTTTTTTGTAAGTACGTATACAAAGAATGATTGCTGCTGCGAGAGTTGACAGTACAGCAGCATCAGTACGTGACACATCTGGGCAAATGCTCCCATTGTCCCTTGATCTCGGCTCGTGTTGGGCATTGTGGAAATGAATCAAACCATTTTCTACAAAAATATGTCTCGGAATGTTCATACGATGTGCGATTGCGGCTGCGGCATTATGTATTTTATCTCCAACCGATCGTTTTCCCAGTCTGGCCGTTCGCAAATACTACTTTCCAGTCAAAATTATGAAAGTTTTGCATCAAACAGGGGCCTCTGGGTGACAGCGAGTACGACCTTATCACCTTGTAATTCACAGTAATTCAACCACCGTCAAATTACTCCGGCTAATCCGACTTTCCGCTAAGGCCTGTTAGAATTCTTATTCTCTGACATTTCTGGCCCCACAACCACATTCCTTCTCCAACCTTCGTACTGTACAACTTTTCGGCGCGGTTTGATTTCTGGGATTTTTTTAAGTCCCTGTCACATCAAAAGAAATTTTACTATTTTAAAGTATTAAATAAAATCTGTTTATAAATTTTTTTGACAGCTGAGTGCTAATTCGCGAGACAAATCTAATAAGCCTAATTAATCCATAATTTGGCTAATTCGCGAGACAAATCTAATGAGCCTAATTAATCCATAATTTGCTACAGTGATGCTATAGTAACCATCCGCTAATCATGAATTAGTATACTTCATTAGATTCGCCTCGCAGTTTATCCCTAGGATTCTGCAGTTAGTTTTATTATTAACTTTTATTTAATACTTCTAAATATTAAGATTTTCTTTGATGTGACGTAGACTAAAATTTAGTCCCTCAAACAAACAAAAAACACAGAATCCCAACCCAAAACTCACAGAAAACCCAGGCTGTGTTCACTTCCAAAATTTCTCTCTCCAAACTTCACTATTCACCTATCACATCAAATCTTTTACCTCATGTATGGAGTATCAAATGCATATAAATAAAAAACTAATTGTATAGTTTTGATGTACACGACGAGACGAATCTTTTGAGTCTAGTTAGGTCATGATAAGACAACAATTACCACAAACAAACGAAAAGTGCTACAGTGCGCCATAGTGTCCAATGTGACCTTTTTTACCACTATTTTACGGATCTAAACACAGCCCAAGCAGGCAGGCAGGCAGGCAGGCAGGCAGGCAACTTCCAAGTCGTGAGCGCAGGGCCACTCCAATGGAGAACCCCATCTTCGAAACCCCATCGTCACGGCGGCGTTTGACGCCTTCAACGGCCGCCTCGGCGACGCCGGCGCTGTCGACGCGGTGCAGGGCTTCCTCGACCTCGTCCGCACCGAGATCAGCTGGAACGCCGCCTTCTACGCCGAGGTGGAGGCCCAGATCTTGGTCGCCCGCCGGCGCTACGCGGAGGCGTTGCTCGAGGCGGCTTTCGAGCTGGGGCCGGATAGCGTGGCGGTGGCGGGCGGCCCCGAGCTGGCTGCGCGCGGCGCCACGTACGCTGAGCTGGCGGCGCGCACTGCGCCCTGCTGCTCCACCAAGACCAGGGCCAGGCCCTGGTGTTCCTCCTCATGCTTGGGGCCGGCGCCCACGCCCGAACCCGCGCTCCACTCGTCCCCGGTGTGCTCGCCGGGGCCTACGCGATCGCGTACGCCGCCTCTGGGGGAGCCGTGGCGCCGGGACCCGCGAGCCTCCTCAGGATCGCCGTACTAGTGATGTGTTTCCTCTTCGGATTTCTAGGTTGACTAGTCTGGACACCATGTCTACATTAGCAAGCGATACTCTAGTGTGCCATGCGGAGCCCCACACTCTAGATGGATAGACATCACACTAGAGCAAACATACGAATACTTGAGCAGTTGCCAGAATTCTAAAACTAATATGTTAACCATCGCAAGTACAGGGCGATCATACAATGCAAACATCGAATGATAACATAATCAGATCATGAAATATAAATCCGATAACTCACAATTTACTTCAAGCATATATAAGTAACCACAGTCTAAATCTATTACAAATGGCCGAGAATTACACGAGAGCACTAGAGAAGAACTCATACCAGAACTCCCGTGCAACTCCAGGGACTCGATGACTCCTGGACTCCTCCTAAACTCCCCTAACCTATAGACTAAAGCAAGAGAGCTTTGAGAGGTGTGTGTTCATTCCTCACCCCCTCCCCTCATATTTATAGCAGAGAGCCATAGGGTGAACAACAGGTGATCCTCCAAGAACCGACGCCTAGGATCAGTGGGACGCTGCCACGTCGAAGGAGTAAGGCGGTGGGGCCCATGGGCTGGTCGGCCGACTAGAGTGGTCGGCTTGCCTGCCCATGGCTCCAACCGCCCCCAACCGCTGGGGGTTGGGCTGTCTCAGTCCAACGTGTCTTGGCCTATCTTGAGTGGATTTGATTTGATCATTGGGCTACACTTGGCTCTTTTGAGCCTGAACTTGCGCTCTGATTTTATCTGCAATTTTATTCAGGGCCAAAGCGTGCTTGCGACCTGCAAATTAGCTCGAAAACACATCTTGCTATTTTCTAGACGTAAAGTGTGTTTACGAATTTATTTGATAAATAATGTGCGCAAGAAATGCAAACCCTCATGATTTTTCGATCAAATTGATGACTAGAATTGATCGTTAGTGAGCGTAAACAACAAGCCAAATTGAAACAAAAAGATAAGCACAAAGGTGGCAACCATGATCAGTGCAGATAGATGACATGAGCAAATAGAACCAAAATTCCAACCAGTAGTGTGACTCAGGATACAAACACACACCGACTGAACATGATAGCACTATATAGGTTCACCCAAACAGTAGAAGACAATAGAGATGGTAAGAAGTGGCTGCAGAGCGCCAGCGTAGGCGGGGAGAAACAAAGAACGACGCTACTGGTGGTAGCTCGCAAGAAAGCAGGGAAACTAGGGATGGCAAGAAAGTTTACCAGCTTGGGGGATGTTTGTGGGCTCTTGTTGGACCCTAAAATAGACTAAAAGTTTGAATTGGGCCAAAATTTTTTTATCGATTTGGTTTTATCTCGGGCCGGGCCGAATTGGACGAATTTCAGTGAAATTCGGTCCATTCGGGCCGAATCCCAGAAGTATGATTGTATTTACTATGGAAATAGCTAACCTACGACCTGTCGTACTGACGTGCGAGCGCGCGACCACACTGACCCGCCTCGCGTCTGTTTTCCGTCCGCGGCCCAACTACGGCCCAAACGAGGTGCCGCTTTGGTCTGCTGGATGCACCCATTAAAAATAAAATGAACTCTTTTTTGTATGAAGTTGTTCTAAAAATATTTTATCTACTTCATATTAGCTCCGTTTCGAGTATCGATTGCACCAATATATCCAACACAACGAGACAAACAAAACTAGACCTCACTTGCATATATTTTAACAATATTTTACACTAGTTGCAACTTATGTGATAACTTCTCTTTTGTGTAGTACATTATGTGTATATCATATTACTGTAGTAACACCTTATGTATATAACAACTATTGTTTTGTATCAACTCATGTGTATGAGTGCATCATCAATTTTATTTGTAGTAACTCGTATCTTATAGCTTATATGTTGGGCAACTCATGTGTATAATAGATGTTTTTGTGGCAACTTTGTACATGTGTGAAAAAAATTATTTTTATAGTAGTTTGTATATATAAATGTTGTGGCTCTAGGAAGAGGGCCATAACCGGGTGGCGTAGTGCATCCGCCTAATCCCAGATGGTGGTTACTCGGAGAAGTGTAAGCGATTACTCAGATCTCCTCATGAAGCAAGAACACAAGAACACTCGAGGATTTAGAGTGGTTCGGGCCGCCGGAGCGTAATACCCTACGTCCACTCAGAGTTGTATTGCTCTTGTGTCTGTGGATGAGTCTATCCTCTGCCTCCAAGTCTTTTTTTTAGACTTTAGTTCTTCTCTAACGGGCGTCTCCCTTTTATAGCGCAGGGAGGACGCGTACACAGGCGTTGGACCCCGACAGGTGGGTCCAAAAAGGATGTATAGTCTACCACGAAAAAGATATTGACGGTGATATAGTGATGGAGAATCTCTTGCCGGATACGCTTCATCGCCCTGTAGACTCTCTGACCGAGGGGGGGTCTTCACCTGTCCCATCGGCGAGGCGCCCGTTGAGGCAGCATAGGTTGCGGCGTAGACTGTTGGGTCTACCGCGCAGGCGTTATGATGGGCAAAGCCGAGCTGTCATGTGTAACTGGCGTAGCAGACTGACGCGCGTGGCGTGGGCGGCGCCAACAGCTGCACTGTGCGCCTTGGTAACTCGCGATCAACAATACAGCCTGGCAAAAGTCGCCTCGGGCTCTGCTGTGGCAGAGCGTGCTTACGTCTCCCGCATTGAAAGCGGTAGGTGGGCGAGTCTTTCCGAGGAAGCTTCATGGCCCCGCGCGTGCCTGCGCCTACGGACACGTGGCGTCTCCGGACCCCCCCAGGCGGGGTGTCTGTTCCCTCCCCGTTGTGGGGTCCGGATAGCATATGGGGGTTCAGGACCTCGTGAGAGGTCCGAGGCCCCACGACTGTTTTGGCTGAGTGCTCCCCTCTCCGGGACACGCGGCGTCACCGGACCCTTCCCTAGCAAGGAATGAGTCTGGGGCTGCTGACCAGGTGAGAAGGGCTTCGGACCGCGGGGATCCGGCTGCTCAAGTCGTCAGCGCATAGTCACGGATAACTACGAGGCTCTTGCCTAGACACAGCAACACCTCTAGGACACGTGGTGACACCGGACCCGTCCCTGAGCGGGAATCGGGTCCGGGACCGTTGGTCCGATGAGGTGGAGCCGGACCCCAGGGGTCTGGCTGCTCAGCTACTTAGGGCGTAGTTCCAGATAACTACGCAAGTCTTGACGCAGCAAGAGGGGGTACCCTAGTCCAGAGGTACCGACAGTGGCCCCCGGGCCCACATCGGGGGAGGTACGAACCCGCAGGTGGGGCCATTATCGTGACGTGTTCCGACGCAATCCTGGTTGCGTTGGCGTGCTCATGTCGAGAGCGGGTGCTCCGGACCCCCTATAGGTCGTAGCACTTGTTGCCAGGTTCAGGTACTATAGCGCTATCCGCAGGACGGCGAAGGTGCAGGCTTAGAGTACGGAACCAAGCTAAGCGGCTGCACGGACCTTGAACCGCCCATGGAGCGAGCACCACTTCCCCGGACCCGGCTTCAGGCGACCGTGGTAAGCGGTCTCCGCCGGAGCGGGCCACCGGAGTGGACTTGGGCGACCGTGGCGAGCGGTCTCCACCGAAGCGGGCCACCGGAGTGGACTTGAGCTGTTGCCATCGATCCAACAGGATATGTCACCGGACCTTGTAGTAGGGCATAGGAAACCACGCCTTATACTAGAAAGGAGTCCGGACCTCTAGCCACGGCAGCCTCGGATACTAGGGGACTCGTAACAGGGCAGTGAAGTGTGTAGGCTTAGGGTACGTTACCAGGCTAAGCGACTACGCAGAACTTCTCCACCCCAGGATACAAGCACCACTTCCCCGGAGCAGGTCCCTAGGAGTTCAGGCCGCCTTCCAACTAGAAGGGGTATCACAGCCTGTCCACAAGCCAGCAACTCAATGTGGATCGTTAGCAACAACGGAAAGACTCCGCACGAAAGAAGGAAACAGTCAAGCCGAACGGACAAGTGCCATTAAGTTAATGTAAACATAAGACTGAGAAAACAAATCTCCTTCATTACTTGGTTCGTGGTGTACATCAGAGGTCGGGATTACGAGGGCGAACCTCTACCGCTCTGGACCACTTGCTGGTGTCGCCTGTTTGTGCGATGAAGCCAGAGGTCGGGTTTACAAGGGCAGCCTTTTACCGCTCTGGACCACACGTAGGCACCACATCATTACAAAAGAGAAACACACTCAATCCTATCTAGTGGTAACCTACAGCTGTCGCCCCGTAAGGCATGCACGTTCCTGGCCGGAGTGGAGCTGCCACCTTGGAGGTTCCTCTCAGTCGTTGGGGGCGAATGCGCCATGGACGTGCCTATACAGCATCATCTAGCATCACCTCGGGAGCTTGCAGGGCCCTCCTTAGCACAAGAACTGTTTCATGCTCAGATAGCATGAGAACAACTTCTTTGGCTTTGAATGGGAGTGGCCCTGCCGTTGCCAGCTGCCGTTGGAAGCCAGCCCGATGGCTGCTCATAGTGAGCTGAAGCCAGCTTGACACCCTGGCGCGGCAGAAGGACGGGTGCTCGTTTGGACGAGCACGGAGTGTGGAGAAGGGCGGTCGTTCGCCGGCTCCACCTTGGTGCTGGAGCAGGGCCCCCGCGCCTTGAGGTGGAGGTCGACGCCTGTCTGCAGCAGCTCCAAGGGAGGCTTGAGCCAGGCAAGGGAGAAGGCGACAGACATCCTTCCCGAGTCACAACCATCGGCTCCAGGCTCCATCTTGAGAGGAAACCTTGAGCCGACGCCGTGCCGCCGCAGGGGACCCCGGGTGGTTGCTTGAGAGAAATCCTTGAGCTGACGCTAAGGTGTCGCAGGGTGACGCGCAGCAGGCGTCGCCCCTGCGCGCCACCGTGCCGGCTCTGAGGTGTCGTAGTGGCGACACACAGCAGGTGCCGCTGCCGTGCGCCACCGCACCGAGGACACTGCTGCCTCGGTGTCAGGGCATGCGGCGTAGGTGACGCCGTGCCACTCTTCATCTTCTCATCGTCGTTGCAGAGTGTCGGTACCTTAGGACTGGGGTTCCCCCTCTTGCCATGTCAAGACTCGTGTAGTTATCAGTAACTACGCCCTAAGGAGCTGAGCAGCCGGACCCCTGGGATCCGGCTCCATCTCATCAGACCTACGGCACCGAACCCGCTTCCCGCTCGGGGCAGGTCCGGTGTCGCCACGTGTCCCGGAGAAGAAAGCGCTCAGGGCCAAGCGGCTGGGGGCCCCGGACCCCCACATACTATTCGGACCCCTCAGCATGGAGAAAACAGACACCCCACCCGGGGGGGTCCGGAGCCGCCACGTGTCCGCAGGTGGCGGCACGCGAGCGCGCCGTGATGCTTCCCCGGGAAGACTCACCTACCTACCGCATACAATGCAGTAGGTGGAAGTGCGCACTGCCATAAGGAAGCCCGAGGCAGCTTTGGCCAGGTTGCACTGTTAGTTGCGTGTTACCAAGGAGCACAGAGCAGTCGCTGGCGCCGCCTACTCCGCGTATGTCAGCCTACTATGCCAGTTGGATACGATGGCTCGGCTTCGCCCATTAAGGCACCTACACGGTAGCCTCGACAGACTACGCCGCAAGCTACATTGCCCAACGGGCGCCTCGCCGATGGGACAAATGAAGACCCCCCTCGGTCAGAGAGTCTACAGGACGAGGAAGCGTATCCGAGAAGAAATCCCCAACCACTGTAGCACCATTAGTATCTTTCCAGTATAGTATACATCCTTGTTGGGCCCACCTGTCGGGGTCCAACGCCTGTGTACGCGTCCTCATTTGCTCTATAAAAGGGAGACGCCCGTTAGAAAAGTTCTCAGGCCCAGGAGAAGCCCGGGCTGGGCAGAGGATAGACTCATTCATACCTAGTGCAATACACCACACAGTGGATGTAGGGTATTACGCTCCGGCGGCCCGAACCACTCTAAAATCCGTGTGTTCTTGCGTTCTTGCCCCGAAGCTAGATCGGCCTAATAGCTTAGCACTTCCCCGAGTACTCCCCCTCGGGAAATAGGCGGGTGCGTTCCGCCACCCGGCTGTGGGTACCCCCAAAAGCCCGCGACACAGAGGATGAGCTCAACCTCAGAAGCCAGGAGGTGAGCGAAGATCTGGCCAACGCTTGCGCGCTCCCCACGGACAGTGCCAGATGTCGTGGCTCTAGGAAGAGGGCCACAGCCGGGTGGCGTAGTGCACTCGCCTGATCCCAGAGGGTGGTTACTCGGGGAAGTGCAAGCGATTACTCAGATCTCCTTATGAAGCAAGAACACAAGAACACTAGAGGATTTAGAGTGGTTCAGGCCACCGGAGTGTAATACCCTACGTCCACTGAGAGTTGTATTGCTCTTGTGTCTGTGGACGAGTCTATCCTCTGCCTCTAAGTCTTTTTTTTAGACTTTAGTTCTTCTCTAATGGGCGTCTCACTTTTATAGCGCAGGGAGGACGCGTACACAGGTGTTGGACCACAACAGGTGGGTCCAACAAGGATGTATAGTCTACCACGAAAAAGATATTGATGGTGCTATAGTGATGGAGAATCTCTTGCCGGATACGCTTCATCGCCCTGTAGACTCTCTGACCGAGGGGGGTCTTCACCTGTCCCATCGGCGAGGCGCCCGTTGAGGCAACGTAGGTTGCGTCGTAGACTGTTGGGTCTACCGCGCAGGCATTATGATGGGCAAAGCCGAGCTGTCATGTCTAACTGGCGTAGCAGACTGACGCGCGTGGCGTGGGCGGCGCCAACAGCTGCACTGTGCGCCTTGGTAACTCGCGATCAACAATACAGCCTGGCAAAAGTCGCCTCGGGCTCTACTGTGGCAGAGCGCGCTTACGTCTCCCGCATTGAAAGTGGTAGGTGGGCGAGTCTTCCCGAGGAAGCTTCATGGCCCCGCGCGTGCCTGCGCCTGCGGACACGTGGCGGCTCCGGACCCCCCAGACGGGGTGTCTGTTCCCTCCCCGCTATGCGGTCCGGATAGCATATGGGGGTCCGGGACCTCGTGGGAGGTCCGGGGCCCCGGCTGTTTTGGCTGAGCGCTCCCCTCTCCGGGACACGCGGCGTCACCGGACCCTTCCCTAGCAAGGAATGGGTCTAGGGCTGCTGACCGGGTGAGAAGGGCTTCGGACCGCGGGGATCCGGCTGCTCAAGCCGTCAGCGCGTAGTCACAGATAACTACGAGGCTCTTGCCTAGACACAGCAACACCTCTGGGACACGTGGTGACACCGGACCCGTCCCTGAGTGGGAAGCGGGTCCGGGACTGTTGGTCCGGTGAGGTGGAGCCGGACCCCAGGGGTCTGGCTGCTCAGCTACTTAGGGCGTAGTTCCGGATAACTACGCGAGTCTTGACGCAGCAAGAGGGGCTACCTTAGTCCAGAGGTACCGACAATAAACTTATATGTATGATAACTTACTCTTTTTTACTACTCATCTGTGTAACATATTATATTTATAAAAATTTATGTATATGACTAATTCTATTTTTGTGATAACTTATATTCACAACAAATTATGCTATTGTGACAACTTTATTATGTAACAACTTATAAATATATTTTTATAACTATTATCTTACATGTGTTGTAACTTATATCTACTATATGTGGCTCATGTGCATATTAGACTCTATTTTTTGGCAACTTTTATTTTACGTATGTGACAACTTTTATTTTTATGACAATTTATATAGAAATTTGATACCTATTCTTTTTTACTACTTATGTGTACGACATTTTGTGTTTGTGACAACTTATGTATATGACTGATTTTGTTTGTGAAAACTTATGTTTACAATAGATTATGCTTTTTGTGACAACTTTATTCTTTAATAATAATTTATAATTTTTTTTATAATAATTTTTATCTTATATGTGTGGCAACTCGTGTATATGAAATAATTTTTATGGCAACTTATGTGTATAACATGTAGTAACTTGCTACCAGTGAAAAATATATTTAATATATATGTAAGCGGGATTTAGTTTTGACCGTCTCATCGCGCAAAACACAAAGGTGCAAAGGTGCAATTGGTATTCAAAATAGAGTTTTTACGAAAGAGATAAAATATTTTTTAGAAAATCATTTTATACTAAAAATGATACAGTAGTCTCCTAGAGCTTCGGCACGCCCGCATCGGGTTTCTTGAAGACAGGTTGGTCCTCCTCGCACGTCCGCATTTCCGGCTCCGCACGGTCCTGCTTGTTGCCAGGTGTCCTCTGCCCTTTTTGCAAAAAGGTTTTTCAATTTTACCATAATCAACCCGCAGTTCGTCGTTTCCGAAAGGGTTAATTGGATCCATGTCATTATAATTTTGCAAGTTTTGTGATCCGCCATTACAATTCACCTATTTCGAACGATGCCATTACAATTCTTATATTCTCTGAGACATGTCATTTTATACGTATTTGATGCCCTCGGACCCACTTGCAGGCGCCCATATTACCGTATAGACCAAAATGCCCCCGCTGCTACGATTCTCTCTCCACTCACACACAGCCGGCCCCATGTCATCCCCTTCCTCCGAACACGTCGCCGCCCTTACTCCGCACGCGCGATGCCGTGCCGCACCTCGGCCCCTGCTCCACGCCGGCACCGCCGTTCCACGCCTCCGCCCCTGCTCCGCGCACGCAGCGCCTACGAGGCCCGCGCCGCCGCCGCCGTGCCGCGCCTCCGCCCCTGATCCCAGTCCCCCTCCTCCCCGTCGGGGCTGAGCGCGCGGGACTCCGCAAGAAACAGTACGCAGCGGCGGCGACGGCCCCGGCGGCCAAATCCCTCACCAAATCCAGCACAGCACAGAGCTCGCCGGCGGAGAACGGCTCGAGCGGCCGGGCGGAGCCTCTCCCGAGGGACGAGGTCGTCCGGCGCCTGCGCGTGCTGCGGCTGCACACCAGCCTCGCCACCGTCGACGTCAACAAGTGCAGCTTCGGCGCGCACCGCTCGGCCATCCCGGAGCTGGTGGGGCTCCTCCGCCGCGGCGGCCCGCGGGAGCGCCGCGAGGCGGCCACGACCCTCTACGAGCTCTGCAAGCTGCCGGAGAACCGCCGCCGTGCCGTGCGCGAGAGCGCCGCGCCCGCGCTCGCCGACTTCGCCGCCGTCGGCTCCGCCCGCGCCGTCGAGGTGCTCGGCCTCCTCGCCAAGTGCCGCGAGGGGCGCCAGCAGCTGTGCATCGAGCAGGCCGTGCTCGTCCTCAGTTCCTTCCCTCTCTGCTCTGCTCCGTCAGGCCACTCTGCTCCGGCCTCCGGCCACATATGAAGGGGACTTCCAATTCAGATGCTTGGGAGATCGATCCAGTAGGGAAACTAGAAATTCGATTGCCAGGGAGCTCGATTCGCTGGCCAATTTTGTCTCTCTGTGCTAGTTTGATTGATTTGTGAGGAAGATTTTGATTAATTTGGCAGAGAAGGTGAGGAAGCACTCCTCCAACAGCGGGCCGTCGAACCGCTGGACGATCTGCTCGAGCTTGCCGAACGGGAGAGGGATGGGGACGGGGCAGCTGTACGGGAGCCAGCGCTCCAACACCGGCGGCGGCAGCACCCGTGCCGCGGTTGATGCGTGCCCGCGTGGATGCCGCTCGTCTACTCGCTCGCAGGGGATATGGTGGAGTGCTCCGGTCCCACGCCATTGCTGTCCGCGCTTCTACCCGTCGCCGCGTCGGGGCTGCCTCCTCGTCCGCCGCCGCAAGCAACGGCGGATCCCGGGCCCCGCCGCCGGCCTACTACTCCGACCCGTTCGTCCCCTGCAACCTCCTCTCCCCAGCCGTTGCCGACGCGCTCCTCACCGCCGTGCTCGCGTGCTCCCACCTCACCGGGAATCTGCGTCTCGGCCGTGAGGCGCACGCGTTCGCCCTGAAGAGCGGACTTCTGGACGGCGACGAACGGTGGCGCGGAGCAGGGGCGTGGCGCAGCACGGCGGCGCCGGCGCGGGCCTCGCATGACAACGAGCAGAGGAAAGGAGAGGGGGGGGAGAAAAAAGGACGGAGAAAGGGGATGACATGTGGGGCTGGCGGTCTATGAGTGGGGTGAGAGAATCATAGCAGGGGTATTTTGGTCTATACGGTAGTATGGATATCTGCGGGTGGGCCTGGAAGCATCAAATACGTATAAAATGGCATGGCTCAAAGAAGATGTGAATTGTAATGACATCGTTCGAAATAGGTGAATTATAATGGGAGATCAGGGAGTTTGGAAAATTATAATGGCATGAATCTAATTAACCCTTTCCGAAAAGCTCCCCGCAAACCGAACCCTAGCTTCTCTCTCCTTCCAGCCGCCGCCCCTCCTTTCTCGCCCGCGCACGCCTCCCGGCTGAGGCTGTTCCTCGAGCAACGGAAGCCCACGCGGCCTCCGGCAGGGACGGCGGGCTCCCGGCGGAGGGGGACATGGAGTGGAAAAGCCCGTTCCTCCCGGCGCTGTTGGAGATCTGGGTGGGGGGAGCCGCCGTCCCCAGAGCCGGCCAACACCGCGGCCATGGTGGTGACCGGCGCGCTCGCCTTGGTTCCTGCTGCTGCTGCAGCTTCTGCTCATCTCCGCCACAATCTTCGCCGCCACCGTCAAGTACTCCTTCATAGCCGTGCTCCTGCTCTCATCGCGCTCCTACGACCGGCTTCGTCGCCAGGTACCCTTTCTTCCTCCTCCGTCGTCCGCATTTCTCCGCGGTACACTCACAGCAGCATTCTGTTGCTTGCTTGCGCTTGCGCCTATCCCCCTGTTGTCTCAATTTGAAATCCCCATCCCGGAATCGGAAAATAAAATTAGAAGATGAAAAGGAAAAGCTCTCGATCTCTAGGGATCTCCGTATTCGTGTGCGCCGCACCTTCTCTGTGCTGATGTCTCATCGGTACAGAGCCGGGGAGGGCCATGCCGTCCTGATGGGGTAGGGAGCACGCGGGCCTCGTCCCTCGCCTATGTTCACTACCGGTGCCGTGAGATAAGTGCCTCTTCCTCCCTATGTATCTGCTCCATCTGGTTCACAACCTCCTCATCCCACCCCTGTTCCAAACCCTAGGTCTATGGTTTCCTATCTTCGTCCCCCTATCTGTAAGATCAGTGAGCTCTCATGTTCTCACCCCTGGCTTCCACTTTTGAGCTTAGTGCATACTTTGCCATGGCCTGATATCTGAATTTTTTGCTGTGTTCGTAGAGGTGCTGCTCCGGCAATGGTGCCCTTGACCTGTGATCAGGATAGGGTCGTAGATATGAACAGGTACCCATGTTTTCTGTCTTCCTTTTCTGATCTTTATGCCTATGATTTGCGGCAAAAAAATAGCTGCTTTTTTTTGTTTAGAGGCTTCCTACCTTTGATCTTGTGAACTGCATCTTTATTGGGTCTAGATTTTACTTCTCCTGGTGCCGGCGGTGAGGATTGTGAATCTGTACCTTGTGCTTCGATGGACAATAATTTGTTGGACCAAGTCATTATTGTACATACCATTATCTTCAGAAGGTAAGTTCTGTACCCCTTTACTTTATTATATGTCCTCATTGCATTACTTGCCAAACTTTTCCTTTTATAATATAGTGAGGGTTCCTCGAAATGTGGATATTGATTAGAAGAAATTTCTTCAATAAGTTTTGAAACTTGAGCAAATTTGGACTTTGACTTTGTTTTCTGTAGTCTGAAATTTGATGCTGGCCTTTTGCCTCACTTATAGATTTGTGACAGTGAAAAATTTTCATATATAATCAACTCGAATAATGAGCTAACACACAATTCCACCAAAAGTTATTCATAATTCATCTATGAGCAGCAGGTGCAGAGGATCATGTTATATGCATTTGGTTTTGGAAGCTCATTAGACATTTGTCTCACTGTCTGCATTGAGAAGAAAATATTGTAGGTGTGTTTCTCTTTGCAAGTCTGCTATGACACAGTAAATGATGGTATTATATAAACAATAATTTAGGTTCTATCTTTTGATTCCCATGTCAAACCCATTGTTCTTCTGATTTGCTTCAATGCAGTTTTATTTTAATCAAGTAAGCTAGCACAAAGTATTTTGTTGTAGGCATGGCCTCATGATGAAGGTGAACTTATAAGCTGTCACTCCACACCCAAGAACTTGATAAGCAATAGGAGACAGCCTTCTTGTAATTTTGTAAACCAGTACTTGTTTCACTTTGTATACTAGGATGTGTGGCTCTGATGTGTGATACTCCTATGATGATTGTTTTCAGTTTCGTTAAGAGTCTTTCTATGCAGGTTTAGGCTGAAACTTTAAGCTACTGGAATATAAATTTAGAGTGCAATCTAAGCATTCAGACACACGGTTAGAGTGAAACTGTGAACTGTTTGCTTCAAGGCAGCCAATGGTATGTTTATGAAAGATATTATTTGGTTTCTATCTTTGGCATGTGTGTCACTTCACAAATCATAACTTTACAGCATACTCTTAAACAACAATCTAGGAAGGATTCCACTAAACAAACAAGAGAAGACAGTACATGCCTACCTCAAGTATTATGCGAGATAGCTTACTGTTGTGTTGTTTTGGTGAAAAATAACTGAGATAGCAACTCGAAAATATTCCTAAGAAGGATCATTAGAACACCATTGTGAATTTCAGCATTGCTCCTTATTGGCAGTTTAATTCGCTACTCAGTTTGTTGGTGACTGGGCTGTTACGTTATGCTTGTTTTTAATGTAGAGTCCAAGCAAGGATGGACAAGAAGGGGATGGACTCATTTTAGCTCTACCAGTTGGGGCCAGCCATCAAACTCCCATGTCATCGCCTGCTGCTCGACATTTGATGTTGAAGAGCAGTTATGTTAATTATCTAAATATCCTTTGGAGACCTCGTGGCTGCAAAATGTGTGCTGTGCTTCTTCTGTTTAGTGACATGAAACTGCTTGACAACCATACTATTTGGATGGGTATTCAATGCTATCAGTTAAAATGTTTATTAACTATGAATCTTGATCGTAACATATAATATATGGTTAGATAGAACCCTATGTGGAGGCCACACAGCCAGCGACATCAACACTTATGGGCAACATGGCGTTGACCCTATCTACAATCAAGCGTATTCTTAAATCTTATTGCTGAGCAAGATGGATTTATCTAAATAAAATCTTTGTTGTTTCTAAGCCTGTGTTCCATCCAAACTTCCACGGCTATCCACCTGATTTGTTATTCAGAGGTAGGTTAATTATTACTAAACCATTACATTGAGATTCTGATAGGGCGCGCATAATGTTCTAGTGACGCTTAACGTCCTATGGAGCACGCACCAGCAGGAGTTGGGGACAGGTGCACTTCGCCGCCTGCTGAGCATACACGTGCTAATGTGGGATAGGATGTCGCGCAATTGATTTGTGCGCGACCTATCGCGTGTTATCCCGGTTCCAAATATATAAGCTTGGGCAGAGAAGTCTAGAATTTCTTTCGCCCATCAAAGCTTGACCTGAATATATTATATTATTCAACGGGTTTCCATGACTATTGGGCAAATGATACACTGGCAGCGGTGCCAATTTCTATTCTGAAATCTGAAGCTCTCAGCTACTCTTGAAGTAACCGAACATGGTGTAGACCGTCTGCAGCATCGACGGCACGAAGATGAGCGCCACGGCGGCGGCGAGCGAGACGGCCACCCACGGCGACGGGAAGAAGTGCAGCACGAAGCCGCCACACCAGCTGCTCACGCGCCGGGCCCGGTGCCGGGCCACGGCGTCGAGCATCTCGCCGTACGCGTCGGGGAGCCGCGCCCCGACGGTCTCCTCGCCGAGCTCCCGGAACAGGGCCACCAGCCCGTCGGTGCGCCGCGTGCTGGCGAGGACCCCTCGCTTGCGGAGCATGGCCGCGTCCTGCTGGCACCGGACCAGGCCCTCCATCCGCGCCACGTGCGCCGTCACGCACGCGCCGTGCGCCCAGTAGAAGTGCTTCTCGAAGGCCACGAGGTTGTGGAGCACCGCCGCGCTGTACTCGTGGACGTGGAAGCACGGCACGCTCATCACGGCCACCGGGCTCGCCGGGTGGCGCCAGAACCCCATGTCCAGGTCGCCGCAGCGCGACGACGACGCCTGCCGGAACCATACCGCCGACCGTCGGAGCTCCATGGCGCAGGGGAACAGGCGCTCCGACTCTTTCTTTATCTTGAGGAGCTTCCGCGGCGTGGAGAGGACGCAGTACTTGTCCTTGGGCACGCGGGACCAGTGGAAGAGATGCAGGACGTGGTGGAACTCACCCGCGGCGTCGCCGGCGCAGCGCGTTCGCTTCGGGCAGATGTCGTCGAAGCATCCCAGCACGAGCTCCTCGACGGAGTGCCGGAGCCTGAGCCCCGAGCACGAGGCGGCGAGGAGCCTGACGGCCGCCAAGGGGACCTGGTTCTCGAGCACGAGCATGTCCAGCTTGATGTCGTCGGCGTGCTGCGCCACGGCCATGTGCAGGATGAAGTAATCCCTGTTGATGGACGCCGCCCACGCCACGCTGTCGGCGTCATCCCCGGTGCCGGTCTTGCTGAGCATCATGCTCACCACGAGGACGAAGCAGCTGTCCAGCAGCAGCATCTCCAGGAACCTGTCCTCGTCGTCCAGGGTCTCCGCGGTGGCCGCGTCAGCGTCGCCGTCGACGGAGAACTCGTCGCGGAGGCGGTCTCGCTCCCGGCAGAGCGCCGCGATGTACCCGTCCACGTCGAGCCCCCACTGGTCCTGCAGGTAACGCATGAACGGCAGCTTGGCGTCCTCCGGGAAGGGGAGGCCACGGTCGCCGCGGTGGAACGGGCCGATGGCCACGGCGCGCACCGCGTGGAGCGCCTCCACGGGCTCGCGCCGCGCGCACGGCCGGAAGATCGTCCCCGAGCGCTCGCCGAGATACCACAGCATCGGAGTCCGCGAGATGAGGTCTCGGAGCACGGCTGTGTTCACCGTCGCCGACGTCAGCTTGCGCAGCCACTTCTTCTCGTTTCCGCCGCCGCCACCCACCGGCGCCGCGCCACCATAGGTGGTGCCAAGGGCGGCGCCCAAGTTCGCGTCCGCCGCGATGTCGATCAGGTGGTGATGGTTCCCCGCCATGGCGGTTGCTCCATCTATGTCTGATGGGAAGCTCATCGGAATCAATTGGTAGAGGTCAACACCGAATTGAACTTGTCACTGTTTTTTATTATAATTAGTGGGCAGAACGACTCTAATAAATTGATCTTTTCCTTTCCCCTTTCTCACTGTATAGGGAAATTCTTTTTCTTAATTTCAACATATATAAAAGAAGTATTCCAGCAGATTGATTTTCTCCCTTTCTCTATAGAAAGGGAGATACGATGTCTCCCCTTTCTATTGGGGATTGGAAAGAAATTATTAGGAATTGAGAAAAAAATGAGATGAAAAATCAATCTGCTGGAGTAGTTTTTTTCAACATCAATCCCCTATATTGAGAAAAAGTAGAAAGTAGAAGATCAATCTTCTGTTGGAGTTGCTCAATCCCCTATATTTAGCCTTGGATCGCGGCGGGATTGGGCCCGGGTGAGAAAGGCGTTCAGCGATATCTCGATCTCTTCTTCATCTTGGAATCACCTTTATCAGGCTTCGCCAGCTACACCCTTCAGCAGTCCTTCGGTGCTCCGCCTTCGTCGGACCTCCGAAGCTGCTCGTCCTTGGAATCTTTTAGCCGAACCTTCGTCAACACTGCCCTTCGGTAGCCCTTCGGTTACATGGTGTGGAAGAGCATCAAGTTGGTGGCGTCAACAATATTGCTTGCCTTAGAAATAGTAGATAAATAAGCTCATTTTTTTCCAATATAAGAGATTGATGTTGAAAAAACCTACTCCAGCAGATTGATTTTCCATCTATTTTTCCCTTTTATTTTTTCTCAATCCCCAATAATTTCTCTCCAATCCCTAATATAAAGAGGAGACATCGTATATCCCTTTCCATATAGAAAAGGGGAAAAATCAATTTGTTAGAGTATTTCTTATATATATTTTAAAATTGAGAAAGAGGGTTTCTCTGTATGGTGAAAAGGGGAAAATCAACATGTTGGAGTTGCTCGCCATTAACCCTGCCGAGCATGAAAGATTGGCGCAAGGTCCACAATAAGTGTCAAGCGCATTCTGCTGACCTCAGTATGAAACAGTGGGGAAAGAAGTGAAAACGAGAATGATACATTTGTCGGGCTCGATGTCACGTGCAGTCTAATGTCATTGTGATCTTCATAATGCAGACTTGAAATGGACAGATCGTAGTATTTCTTGGAGGGACTTCTTACCCAACGGCATCTGGACTTGTTATTTTTGTATCACGCTACTATCGGCACGAGACAGAAAAAGACTGTGTTCCTGGACGCCACGGGCAAGGCATTCCGACGAACACCTTCCTGGATGCTGCCATATCCCTGCCTTTGGTGTACGCATCGATCAACCTAGTGTAGACGAACACGTTACCAGGAGGCACGGCCTTGGCGGCGCGTGCGTGGACCTAGTAGCCCCAGAGGGGTGTGAGGCCGGCGTAGGAGGCGAGGACGGTGCATACGAGGTGGGGGCCGGGCCCGTGTCTCCGCGGCATGCGCCCGAAGAGCGAGAACGCGAGGCCGGGCATGATTGTGCAAGGGCGGAGACGAGGACCGCGTAGCCGTGGAGATTGGCGGCGGTGAGATGGGCAGAAGGCGCGGGGTGCGTCAGCGAGGCGGCCCATGGCGGCGTAGGGGGAGACGAGCTGCATGAGGAGCACCTGGTGCGGGTGCAGGCGCGGACCCGGGCCTGTGGAATTGACAAGGCGAGCGGGAATTGGGGAGGCGTGCGCGGCGCGGCGGCGGGAGGTGGGCCGAGTGGAAAGCACCGTGTAGCCTTGCGATATCTGGAAGCTTCACCATGATCCGAGAGGACGACGACACGAATGACACATATAAATAGATCTTCACCGTTAACTTTTCATCTGATGGTCACAATATTATTTGCTGTCGTGGCTTAATGGTTGAGCTTGGAATGCACGAGCTCTAGAGTGAAAAAATGGGGCGGTGCGTGCGCGTGCGAATGTGCGATCCGACCGGCGGCCGTTGCTCTTCTTTCCTCGTTCCTGTCTTGGTGGTGTTGTGTCATGTGGCTTAATTAGGAGGAAACGCATGAGATGAAAATCAATTTCTCCGTACAAACTATAGAAACTTCAATCTAGATCATCGGATTAACATTCAAAGGTATGGGAAATTGGGTAATTTTACAATATAAACTTGTTTTTGTATTGGGTAATCACACTTTTGCAAATCCCCCCTCCCACCACCCTGCTATATTTACTCCCTGTAGTTTTGGCCATAGGGGCAAGTATTGGGGGACTTGTAATGTTGAATTTAGAGGCCACATGTCCCGCGTCCACTTGTTTCCGTACAAACCTTGCTGCACCACCAGTTTTGAATTATTATGATTTCTTTCAGATTTGTAAGGTTTGTTGACTCTTGTATTTCGGGGATCACCGGATCAGTAATTGATATTGACAGAGCCACATAGGTACAGTGCAAATCATCATGGCTACTTTTCGTATCTACATGGAGTCCACCGTTCAAAATGTCAACCGAATGCTTACAGTGATGCGGAGAGAAGTTTACTCTCGAAAATTCTTCGGTAAATTCCAAAGAATTCATAGCACACCAGAACTATAAAATAAATAGAAGAATCAAAGAAGATGTACAATGCCTAGTGATCAAAACAAAATTCTTAACCTAGGTACTATAATGAAGCTGAACGAAGTTCAGCTAACGAAGCATAGAGTCCATCTTTGATATTCATCAGCGTCTCATGTCTTCCTTTCTCCACTATCACACCATCCTTGAGAACTGCAATAATATCTGTATTTTTTATCGTTGAGAGGCGGTGCCCCACAATAATTGTGGTCTCGCCAACTATGACATTATTTTTCGAATCGAAAACTGACCAACTCCATTCCTAGTCACAAACAATGGACGTGTTTGGAGAACTAGCTCTTAGCTATTTGAGCTAAAGCTATTTAGTCCAACCAAATAATTGTTTAATAAAATAGCCCTCACATGTTTGGATCCAAGTGCTATTTGGCTTATAAAGTATTTTTTTCAATTATTTGGCTGCTAGTTTTTCAAGAGAGAGTGAGAGAATTAGTGGGGCTCATCCGAAATGGCCCAAATAATCACTCTTTGGATGTGAAATAATTTTTTGAGGTGGACTATTTGCCAACTAGCCCTCATGCTTGTAAAATTTAGGCTATTTTGGGCTAAAAAGAGGCGTTTTTTCTATTTTTATATTTTTTTAAAAACGCTTTTTCAGAAATATATTTTTGGTTTCACAATTTACAGTTTTATACCCAGGGGGCGGCAGGGGGCCTACCGCCCGTCTGTGGGGCGGCCGCCCCCCTGCTGGGCGGTAGGGACCTATATGTAATTAAAATTTAAGTTTTATCGCATGGAGATCCCTACCGCCCGGTGGAGGGGCGGCAGGCAGGCCGACCGCCCGGCAGGGGGGCGGCAGGCTCCCCCAGTATAAAAGCTGAGGTCCCTCCCCCACCTGCATTTGTAGCAAACAACATCCATAGAGGGAAAAATGAGAGACGTGGGGTGAGGGAGGGAGTTGCAACAGCGAAGCCCTGCCGGATTTTAAATCCGAACCGCAGGTAACCAATATTTCTCAATTTTGTCATTTTAAATTTTTTATATTTTTAATTCTGTGATTAGTGTTTTTTATAATTGTAACCGCTTAGGGTTCGGATTAGTGGTTATAATTGAAGCCGTACTATGGTTTTAGAAACTGGTTTAATTAAAATTAAGTCTTTGAATGGCCAGATATGTCGAGTAAGGTGACGTTTCAAATTCATTACGGTGATTTCTATAGAATTACTCATGATTCCTATGGAGTAAATCTATCAGCATTGGAACGAAGATAGTGCAGTCTAGATAAACCCCTAGAGGGGAGTTTTGGTTCCGTACGCAAATTTTGACAACACCATCTCTATCGTACCATCCACTAATACATCCAACTTCTTACTAATTACAAGATGTATCATGATCTCAAGTATTATACTAGATTTTTCTTCGGTCCATGAAAATCCTCCAAATTTGGAGGCAGCCATTGCCTTATGCTGCAATATTTAGAAACAAGTTTAATACTATATTTCACTATCCAAAACTTAATTCTATTTTAATTTATAATTAATTTAGAAACAAGTCTGTATTACTGAAATGAAATTTTAATACTATAGCATTAATTAAATTAAATTGCTTTACAATATTAATGGATTCATACGTAACTTACCTGCAGATCACAAGTGCGAAATCCGGCAGGACTTCGCTGTTGCAACTCCCTCCCTCACACCACGTCTCTCCTTTTTCCCTCTATGGATGTTGTTTGCTGCAAATGCAGGTGTGGGGGAACCTCAGCTTTTATATTGGGGGAGCCTGCTTGCCGCCCCTCCACCAGGCGGTAGGGGCCTCTATGCGATAGAACTCAAATTTTAATTACAAATAGGTCCCTACCGCCCGGCAGGGGGGCGGCAGGGGGCCGGCCGCCCCGCGGATGGTAGGGGTACAAAACTGTAAATTGTGAAACTAAAAATATATTTCTGTAAAAAATATTTTTAAAAAATATAAAAATAGAAAAAACACCTAAAAAGTGGTGAGCTAAAAATAATCTCTATGATCCATATGCCCAATGTCTCTCGTACATATTGGGCCGCGCTATTCTTGCGCTGAGCCCAAAAGGCGGTGCTGTCCAACTGTCGGGCTCTCTTACCCAGTCTAGAAACGCCTGGTATATTGTTCATGGAGTGGCGTGGTAGTGATATTTTTTATTTTTATATTTTTGTAATCTAGTTTTTTTAACAGCTCACCTCCACTCCGTGTTAGTCCACACAATAGTAGAAATGATAAAGAAGGGAAAAACATTTTTTTTGTCACGGGACTGTTTTTTTAATTATTATTATTATTATTATTATTATTATTATTATTATTATTATTATTATTATTATTATTATTATTATTATTATTATCAGCTTCACTAGCAAGGTGGCGCTTTGCTTGCGCGGGTAGTTAGTTTTTTGTTTGCATTTTTTATCTTTTAACTTTAACTGAAGAGATGTATTAGGCGTTAAAATTGCCATCTGTGAGGAACCGCCCAAATTATCTCGATTAAACTAGGTTATTGTCCATTGATCAATCCCAGCTTTAGCGAGATAATCCCGGAAGTCCCCGGTATGCGCCTTGAGCAACGCCCAGGATCAACCCGCATACCGTTTGTTCACATCATAGCAACCATCATAAGAATACATATGAGAGCAAAATTTTAAACTTTTGATTACAAGTCTTAATCATCTTACAAAAATGCATAAAGTTAACTATAGCATAAGTAATTAAACACAAGAATTTTCAGCATCTAAAGGTTCTTTACAAACTAAGATGTATCTTAGGTCTAAGTGGATAACCTACCATGTTTTTCTTATGATTCAGAGTCTAAACGCAGCGGATATTTAGAGAGTATTAAGTAGCAATAATGATGTCCTTGCCCAAGACACCACTTGCATTAAACTTTGAGCGAGTTCCACCGTTCATCCACTTTGCCGGCTCTGGCGGGATGAATGTGGCGGTTACTCCTTAGGAGAGAACCTGCAAAACAACTTAACAGGAGCACCGTAAGTACATTTCGTACTTGCAGGACTTATACATAATACTATATATTTGGTGGATGCAGAAGGCTAGTCAAGTTTTAACATTGATATATAAAATGCGAGCATAGTTGTCAAGTGTAAGAAAAAAAACATGGCATCTAATAATTCTATATCAAGCACCAATACAGCTGCATAAGTAAAATTATCATGTAATCATGAGCTCAATCTTCCATGAACTCCATCACGAGACTCTACATTGGAGCGAACCTCAGAGAGCGTGCTCCATGACCGAGAGCGCGGCTATTGCAATAGATTAATACCCTGCAGGGGTGTACAACTTTTCCCATACGACACGAGACCATAGGCCATACTACACGTCGGTCCGTAAGCAATGATTCACGTGTGAAAGGATCTTAAGATGCCTAGAGGAGGGGGTGAATAGGCAATCTACAATTTAAAAACACTTAACAAAAATGTCAGACACAGACTAGCCCGGATACTCCGGGTAAGAGCCCGGATACTCCGGGTTTTGTGATCCGGAGTATCCGGAGATATATCCGGAGTCTCCGGGTATGAACGACCTGAAAGAAAACTGCAAGAATCTATATATGAAAAGTAGATCGAGCTAAAGTAAGAGTACCAGGGGTTCCTTAGGATTGATATTCAACAAACAGAACTTACTAGCAACTCATGAGTGAGTAGATCGAGCTCAAACCCTAGAAAATAAGTCTCACAAGCAACTAGCAATGAAATCAAGTAAACTAGCACAAAGGAGACAAGGATTTGTTTCCCGAAGTTCACACCCAAAGGTGCTACGTCTCCGTTGAGGAAGGATTCAAGAGACGGTGCTCAAGAACCCCTATGCTCCTCTTCCAAGGGCGAGATCACCTCTCAAGCCCAAGGTTACTTACTATGGATTCCTCGGCGAGGAATGGAGCTTACAAACTTCTTGTGCAGCTCACAATCTTGATTGAGCAATCACAAGCATGCCTAGCCGTCTAGAAGCACAAGGCTCCAAGAGTAACAAACTTGAATCCGCGGGCTTGACCAAAACCAAATGCTCAAGAGATGGGAATGAGGCTCACTTGCACTAATCCTTGCTCTTGCTTGCTTCTTACTCAAATCCCTCAAGGGAATCACTCAAGAATGGAGAAAAGGGAGTGAGAGAGCTCTTTCTTGGCTTAGGTTTGAGTTCAGCTCGTCAAAGTGGCAAGAGAGAGGGCTGAAGGGGTATGGTGGGGGTATTTATAGTCTTCGGCCAAAAAATAGCCGTTGGGCGAAAGGGTACCCGGAGACTCCGGGTATATGCCCGGAGACTCCGGGCAACACAAGTTTTTCAGCCCGGGAACAGCACCCGGACACTCCGGGCAAAGGGGTCCGGAGTATCCGGCCCTATACCCGGAGTATCCGGGTTAGGCAGGGAAACTTCGATTTTTGCTCTCTTGAATTGTTTTGTGGCTCACAAGTATTTGTCTAGGTTCTCTTGAGCACTAGTTTCAAGTCAACACCTTTGAATTAAGTCCCCCCTTGATAGTACGGCGTCCCCATACTCAAATTTCAAAAATAAAATCTAATTCCATGAGTATGCTTGAACACCGCCTTTTTCATTTCCTTTTTGAGGGGCCATACGCCATCACTTGATTCACCTATACATATTCATCACCTGCACACATGCTTAATTACACAATTAAATATACATGTGTTTTGTCATTATTCACCAAAACCCACTTAGGGGCCTATATCACTTTCAATCTCCCCCTTTTTGGTGATTGATGACAACCCACATGTAGCTCATTTGATTAACATAAAATGATAAACCTCTAGCATATAAGAGCTCCCCCTTAATGTATGCCATGAACTTTGAATTTCAATTTTGACTTTACATGTCAACAATTTTGGCATAAATAACAAGAGAACCACAAAAGCTCTTATATGTTTTACAGTGGGGTGAACAGGTGAGTGCAAAAACAAGTGTGATGCATATGATATGTTATCCACTCAATCCACTTCAATAAAAAGTGTGTCTGCCAGCAAGACCCGGAGACTCCGGGCAGGGAATCCAGAGAATCCGGCATGTAGCCCGGAGTATCCGGCCCTTCTGAACCAGAACACAGAAAAACAGTCGCCAATCAGGGAATGAATTTTCACCCTAGCACAACTTCCTTAAAACAGAGATAAACAACACATCTAGGCACAAAGTAGTATACATTACAAATGTTCTCACACCACATAGTCCTTACGCACAATCGAGGAAGTTTGAAATGGAATGGAAACGACATAAGTTCGATACAAAGGCAACACAGGCCCAAATGAGTACATAAATGACAGTTTCACTCCCCCTTTGTCATCAAGTGCCAAAAAGGGAATGAAAAGAAGCATGAAGTCCATCTACTCATCATCTTCATCTTGGGCGGCATCCTCGGAGGTATCCTCATCTTCATCGGAGTCGGGGTGCTCACGGTAGTCTATGGGCGCGTCTTCCTCGGTCTCCTCCTCCTCATCAAAGATTTCTTGGCCACTTGGAGGAGCACGGCGAGAGGAAGTAGAGGCACGACGACGAGGAGAACGGGCTTGGCGACGAGCACGAGGAAATGGGGCATGAGCAGCAACAACAGCAGCCTCATCGGCGGCATCCCACTCAGCAAAAGGATCATCAAAGTCCGGGAGCTCGCGGTGAGAATCCAAAGGAAGCCCCAAGTGACCCCGAATTTCATTGATCGACCTTGTGTTCTCATGAACATCTTGTGCAATGTTCCTGCACATTCCAAACAAGCTGCGGAGGGCCCTCTTCACAAAAGAGTCATGGTGACAGTGATGAGACAATGAAGAGGCACCCACAGAAGATGGAGCAGGATCATGCCTTGGGTTTCTTGTTGCATCGGCATGAGATGGAGGAAGAGGTGGTGCATCACCAGAGCGGGCACGCAGGTGAAGAGGTTCATACTTGACTGTCTTTGGAAATGTAACCTTTGTCACCCTCTTTATCATGTACATAATGTATGGTGCTGCAGGAAGTGACTTTTTGGCCTCAATCATAGTCCTTCTTAGCTCATTCAAAATGAAGTCCATGATGCAAAAAGGTCTTTCACTGGGCAAAGTACGGGCTAGAAGGTTTACTGCATAGTATCTCAGTGCCACGAAGTCACCATCCTTTGCATCAATGGTAGCTCTGAAGAATTGATTCATTGCATAGTATACCGATAGAAGATGGTTAGCCTTTCCTTCTTGAGCACAAATAAGATTGTAGAACAAGGTAGGTACTTGATATGGCTTTAGTTGTTCCTCAACATGAATGTGATCTCTTTTCTCATCCTCAGTGCCAAGTCCAAGTAACCTAGAGAAGGTCATGTAATCCACTCCATATTTGGCTCCCTCGGTGGTCCAATAGAATGCAATCTCCATTTCATCATAGTACAAAGAGGAGTGAAATTGAGCTAGGATCTCCTCATTCCAATCATAGCGAAAACCCATGATATCATAAAGACCCATCTCCTTGCACTTTTCCATAGCCTCATTAAAGAATGGATCCTTCATATTTTCATAATATTTCCAATCCACGTACTTGCATGGGACAATGGGAGCACGAGACTTACGCATCACTACTGAGGAGTAGAAGTCTTCATGAAGCTTGCACCAAAAGTGCCTCTCAAGACCTTCACACTTGTCATATTTGTAGACTTCCTCCTTGCGTGCCTCCCTAAGTGCCACATCTTGCTTGTAGTAGTTTCTTTCCATCTCAACCACAAAGCCAGGAACAATTCTAGGACGATGAAGCCTTGGAACTCTTGGATAGTTGCGCTGCTCAGAGGAGTACTCAACTCACAAGCGAGGAGGGGTTTTAGGACAAATGTCATGAGCAATACCCTTGCTTGTTGGAGTTGGACGGGATTGAGGAGCTGCGGGTCGGCTTTGCATAATGTAAGGAGCTTTCCTTGGCTCCTTTCCTGAACTGCTGCCAGCGGGTTCCTTGACCGCACGATGATGTGGACGCAGCTCCCTTGGAGGATTTCGAGGGGGATCCTCCATTTGAGTGCGAGGATCATGACGCCGCTTTTGCCTTCTTTGTTCCGCGTCCTCCAAGGACTCACCAGCACGTGGCCTCACCATGCCTAAAGAACAGTTAACTGAGATCAAGACCAAGGTGGATAGAATCAGGAAGAAGAAGATGTGCCAGTGGTGACCTAGTCCGGAGACTCCGGGTATATCCCCGGAAACTCCGGGCCAGAAGGTCCGGAGTATCCGGATGTATATCCAGAGTATCCGGACTTGAGCACCTGAAACCCTAAGTTTCAAAAAATCTAAAGATTTGACCATGGGATTTGAATGAAACTTGAGCCAAAGATTCCTACACATGCTAGGAAGAGATGCCCTAAAGATCTTTCAAAGAAACCAACGGCATTTGGAGATCAGGCGATCCGAAGTTCAAAATACCTTTGAGACTGTTGAGAGCGCGGGAACTTCAAATCCAAAGCCTCCCCGGAGTTTCCGGAGGGGAGGAGAGCCTTCCTTCAAAGATTGACGAGTTCGTGATGCTTGGAAGGTAGAAATCGCTCCTAGGGTGAGAGAGAGGGAGAGGAGAAGGGAGAGGGTGGCGTCGGCAGTGAAAAAAGAGGAGTTACAGAGTTACCCCCGACCCCCCTCGCGGTATATATAGGAACATTTTACTACCCGGAGTATTCGGTCTTAGGGCCGGAGTATCCGGACAGTCCGGAGTATCCGGGCCCTGAGCTGGAGACTCCGGCTCCCCCTGAGACTGAGCAAAAATATGTTCAAAAGACCTTGATCTAGATGGATTTGGTATAGATAGATTTTGAAGATCTAATGGTGTGAGAGAAATTACTCAACTCGAGATCAGCCAACAGTCAATCAAAGAGAACAATGATCTCAAGTGAGTAAAGTGAAGAACCAAGCCTTTTATAAAACAAAAGTCACCCAAATTTTGAATGTTTTTCAAGATCTTTTCATTTTGGAGAACCACTTAATCTAAGATCATTCAAGTGTATGCAGTAATTCAAGCTAGGTTACGGGAATTCAAGATGTTTAGTTCACTTCTCAAAGCACAAAACCTTGACTCATCTAGAGGCTTAGTGAAGATATCGGCAAGTTGCCCGTCGGTGCTTACATGTTGTAAAGCAATATATCCCTTAGCCTCATGATCCCTTAAGAAGTGATGAAGGATATCTATGTGCTTTGTTCGGGAGTGTTGTACTGGGTTGTTTGCTAACTTGATTGCACTCTCATTGTCACAAAATAGAGGAATTGCATCAAAATGACAACCAAAGTCACTCAACGTTTGTCTCATCCACAAGAGTTGTGCACAACACGCACCGGCGGCGACATACTCGGCCTCCGCCATGGACAAGGCAACCGAATTTTGCTTCTTAGAGCTCCAAGCTACTAAGGACCGGCCAAGAAATTGACAAATCCCCGTAGTGCTCTTTCGATCCACTTTGCAACCGGCATAATCCGAATCGGAATAGCCAAGTAAGTCGAAAGATGAGCCCTTGGGATACCATAAACCAAGGTTAGGAGTGAAGACCAAATATCTTAGGATTCTCTTAACCGCCATCAAATGACATTCTTTCGGATTAGCTTGAAATCTTGCACACATGCACACACTAAGCATAATATCGGGACTAGATGCACAAAGATAAAGAAGGGATCCAATCATGGAGTGATATACCTTTTGATCCATGGCCTTTCCATCTTCATTGAGGTCGAGATGCCCATTGGTTGGCATGGGAGTTTTGATAGGCTTGGCATTTTCCATGTCATACTTCTTGAGCATATCCTTGATGTACTTGGTTTGACTAATGAAAGTGCCATCCTTGAGTTGCTTGATTTGAAATCCGAGGAAGAATGTCAACTCACCCATCATAGACATCTCAAATCTCTTTGTCATAATCCTACTAAAATCATCGCACCAAGTTTTGTTAGTAGAGCCAAATATAATGTCATCGACATATATTTGGCACACAAAGATATATCTATCAACTTTGCGAGTGAAAAGAGTAGGATCAGCTTTGCCTATTTCAAAGCCTTTCCTTCAGAGAAAGTCCTTAAGACATTCATACTATGCTCTAGGGGCTTGCTTGAGCCCATAGAGCGCCTTATGGAGCAAGTAGACGTGGTTTGGGAATTTGGGATCTTCAAAACCCGGTGGTTGCTCAACATATACTAATTCAGAGATTGGACCATTAAGTAAAGCACTCAAAATCCAAACCTTCGATTTGTGTGTAGCCTTGAGCAACCAACTTTGCTTTGTTTCTTGTCACCACGCCATGTTCATCTTGTTTGTTTCAAAAAACCCCACTTGGTTCCAATTATATTTTGCTTGGGTCTTTCTACTAAGGACCAGACTTCATTCCGAGTGAAGTTGTTCAATTCCTCTTGCATAACCATCACCCAATCCGTATCATCTAATGCTTCCTCCACCTTAAGAGGTTCCAAGGAAGAAACAAACGAGTAATGTTCACAAAAAGTAGCCAAATGAGATCGAGTGGTTACCCCTTTACTTATGCTTCCAAGGATATTATCCACGGGATGATCCTTTTGAATTATGTGATGAACTCTTGGATGTGGAATGGAGGATTGATGTTGGATTAGTTCAGCTTCTCTATCATCTTGAGACTAATCTTGATGTTGAGTTGATGCCTCGGCTTGAGTAGCCCGAATACTCCGGTTTGAAGTCCGGATACTCCGGTCAGTATGTCCGGAGTCTCCGGCTTCATATCCGGAGTTTTCGGGTTTTGCAGCGGATGTAGAGGTAGATGGTCCTTGAAACATCATCTCGTCATCATCATCATTATTCATTTGTTCTTGAGGCTTTATTTCACCAATCGCCAACTTCTTGATGGCTTGACTTGATGATTCTTCCATTCCTACAACATTATCAACTTGCTCCCCTTGAGAGCCATTAGATTCATCAAATGTCACATCACACGCTATTTCAACACAACCGGAGGTTTTGTTGAAAACACGATAGCCATGAGCATTTGAGGCATAACCAAGAAGAAATCCTTCATCAACTTTAGGTGCAAATTTAGAGTTCTTGGGCTTCTTGTTAAGAATGAAGCACTTACTTTCAAAAACTCTAAAGTAAGACACATTAGGCTTTTTACCAAGTAGAAGCTCATATGCCGTCTTGTTCAAGATCTTGTGAAGATATAGATGGTTGATTGTATGACATGCCGTGTTGATTGCTTCCGCCCAAAATTGATCCGAGATCTTGTACTCATCAAGCATTGTTCTTGCGGCCTCAATGAGAGTTCTATTTTTTCTCTCAACAATTCCATTTTGTTGAGGAGTGTATGGAACCGAGAATTCATGACCAATGACCTCTTCATCTAAAAACTCTTCTACGTTAGTGTTCTTGAATTCGGTGCCGTTGTCACTTCTCACTTTCTTGATCTTAGTCTCAAATTCATTTTGAGCTCTTTTTGCAAACTTCTTGAAGGTCTCTTGCACTACACTTTTGTCATGCAAAAAGAATACCTAAGTGAAACGAGAATAATCATCAACAATGACAAGACCATATTTGTTACCACCAATGCTAATGTACGCCACCGGACCAAAGGGATCCATATGTAGAAGTTCAAATGGCTTGACGGTGGTGACAATACTCTTCGATGGATGTGGAACACCAACTTGCTTCCCGGCTTGGTATGCACTACAAACACGATCTTTCTCAAAAGAAACATTTGTTAGTCCTAGGATGTGATCCCCCTTTAGAAGCTTGTTGAGATTTCTCATCCCAACATGAGCTAGTCGGCGATGCCATAACCAACCCAAGCTAGACTTTGCTATCAAGCAAGCGTCAAGTTGAGCCCTCTCTTGAGAGAAATCCACAAGATAGAGCTTTCCCTTGAGCACCCCCTTGAAAGCAACGGAGTCATCGCTTCTTCTAATGACGGTTACACCCTCGTTAGTGAACAAACAATTGAAGCCCGAATCACAAAGTTGTGAGATGGACAACAAATTATAACCAAGTGACTCAACTAAAAGAACTTTTGAGAGAGTGAACTTTGAGTTTAAGTTAATGTTACCAGTACCAAGCACTCTTCCCTTTTGATTTCCCGCAAAAGTAATGAAATGATCTCCACTTGATGTGGTTATAGTTTCGAACATGCTCCTTTCTCCGGTCATATGATTTGTGCACCCACTATCAATCACCCAAGTTGATCCACCGGAGGAGTATCCCTACAAAACAAAGTTACTCTTTTCTTTTAGGTACCCAACAATACTTGGGTCCTTTAATGTTAGTCACAAGAATTTTGGGCACCCAAACATGACTTTTTACTTTTGTGTTCCATGTACGATGTCCTACAAACTTGGCAACCACTTTACCACGGTGGTTCCTTGTCAAAACATAATCGGCGTAAAATGATACATGAGATGATTCTTGTGCCTTGATCTTGGTTGAGTTAGAGGCCTTGAACTTGTCTTCTTTGAATGAAGATGCAACAATCTTCGCACCCTCATCACATGTTGTGCCTCTCTTGATGAATTTGACATGACCACTTTCTTGAATCACATCATTTGTCTTGTGAACGGGAGTGGTCATGTTTACTAGACCTCCTTGAGCACCCAAGGCGGTCTTGTCCTTGTTCTTGGTAAATGGAATGGCATGTGGAGTACCTTGCCCATTCCTACCAAGTCCCTTACCTTTTTTGAACCCAAACTTGCTCATGTATCTTGACCCAAATCCCTTGGTGTGTTTCTCAAACTCACCTACCCTTGTTGAGGGATTTTTCTTTGGGACTTGAGTGTGTGGTGAAGCTTCTTCTTGCAACAAATGAGTAAGTCTAGAAATTTCTTTCTTCATTGCATTCATCTCAACAAGGTTAGCAGCACAAGTTTGAATATCAATATTAAAGCACCGTGCACATCCATTACTAGTAGAAGGACTAGATGAATTAGATGTCTCTCTAGTCTTAGAAGTACTTTCCCAAAGAGTATTAAATTGAACTTCAAGTGCCGTGTGATTAGCTTGTAAGCTTGTCATGCTCTCTTGAAGTTTCTCATTATCCTTCCTGTCGGTACCCTGCAGTTGGGGTACCCACTCCTACTGTGCCAAGACTCGCGTAGTTATCTGTACCTACGCCTTAAGGAGCTGAGCAGCCGGACCCCTGGGGTCCAACTCCATCTCACCGGACCAACGGTCCCGGACCCGCTTCCCTCCCGGGGACGGGTCCGGTGTCACCACGTGTCCTAGAGGTGGAAATGCTCAGTACCTGTGGCCGCGGACCCGGACCCCCGCAGCTGGGTCCGGGACCTCCACGTGCCATCCGAACTGCCGCAGATGGGTCCGGGACCTCCACGTGCCTATCCGGACCCCCGTGAGCTCTCGGCTCAGCTAGCTGCTCGGGAGGGGTCCGGAGTCGCCAGGGGTCCGGAGCCGCCACGTGTCACGCAGACGCGGGCGCGGGCGCAAGCCTTCCGCTGGAAGCTCCCTCACCCACCCGCATTAAGTGCGAGTGGTCGAGGCAGGCTCTGCTGCCTCTGGGCACGGGGTAGCTTTTGTCAGTCCACATTGTGGATCGCCAGTTACCGAGGTGGCTTGTCAGTTACCAAGGCAAGCATTAAAAACTCAGCGCCGCGCGCATGGGCGACGAGTCATGATGACCAGCTACTGACTGGAGCAACAGTGCACGCTGCTACAGTGGACTGAGTCAGTAGTTCGGCGCTTCATCATGACCTCGACGCGCGGCTGCAGAGGCTAGACTCTACTCCGACAGGACAGCTCACGATCATCCCTGGTCAGAAGCTACGCACGAAAGCCGACGACAAGATCTCCGGATCTGAGGCATTGAAGGCCAAAATGTAGTTTATAATACATCGCCTGGTCCACATGTCGGGGCCCCGCTCAGTGTACGTGCTCCCCTTGGACATATAAAAGGGAGAGCACGCCCTCCTTCTAGTGGAGAGATCTCAGACAGACTCTAAGCTCTCCAGACACACAAGCTCTCGCGAACTCTCTCTCGAGGGAAGGCAATACAACACACAGTGGACGTAGGGTATTACGCTCCGGCGGCCCGAACCACTCTAGTCCCGCTGTGTTCATCGTGTTCTTGAGAGAGATCGAACTAGGACTAGCTAACCCCCGAGTACACACCCTCTGGGCTTAGGCGGGTGCCTTCCTCCACCTGACTGTGGTTTGCCACACCACGACATTTGGCGCGCCAGGTAGGGGGAAGTTAGCTTGTCGTAGTTCATCTCTTCCTCGTCTCCATGGTTCGTGTGGACGACGTGGAGATGACAGAGGGGGTGGTATCATCCGCGCCACATTCCTCTCGCCTTCCTGCTCCAGGGGCAACCGTGCCTGTGGAGCAGCCACCGTCGGCGGCGGCGCGTGCTGCTCACCGGCAAGAGTCAGGGCACCCATCAAGGGCCCCCTCACAAGCTGCGAGCGGCGGAGCGACAAATCCCAGCTCGCAGCATACCTCACTCATGTGAGGAAGCCCACTCCGGCGGAAAGCCGACTCCGGTCGCACCAAGCCCGCTCCGGCGGAAAGCCCGCTCCGGCGGAAAGCCCACTCCGGTCACACTAAGCCGACTCTGGTGGCTCTCTCCGACGTTAAGCCGACTCCGGTCGCACCCCCGACTCTACATCTCTATAAGTCCTACCCTTAGAGGCCCAGCAGGGAATAAAACATTTTCCTTTGTAACTAGGTAGTACTTCCGTGTGGTCCAGTCCGGTGAGCCTCCCCCGTGGAGGGGTCCGGACCTCTGCAAACCAGGTTCAGGGAAGCGTACTCACCCTCCGGGGAGGTCCGGAGCCGTGTAGCCGCTTAGCCTGGTTCCGTACCCTAAGCCTGCATGCTCTACCTCCCTAGGGCGAGTACCGTAGTACCTAAGACTGGGGACCCGGAGGTTCGGACAGCTCCGGCCTCATAAACCCGTGTTCTGGCTTACATCGTACATCTCATGTACATCTAGTTATAAAGGAAAAGTTTATTCTCAGTTCGCCTCTAAGGATATTATATTCCAATTTCAATCTACGCATTCTGTTTGCGCTAACCCCCACGTGGCTTCTTACTCTTGTGTGGTGATTGTGGTCCGAATTGAGTTGGCTAGTTAGTGACTTAGCTCGAGACCCCTCATGGAAGAGAGGGGTTCGGACCCCTGGGAACCTGCAGGTTCAGGGAAGCGCACTCATTCTCCGGGGAGGTCCGGAGCCGTGTAGCCGCTTAGCCTGGTTCCATACCCTAAGCCTGCACGCACCACCTCCTGTGAATGAGTGCCGTAGTACCTAGGACTAGGAACCTGGAGGTCCGGATTTTCTCTTAACCTAAAGGCCGGCCCGTTGAGCTCCGTTCACTGAACCTAGCTGTCTACCTCAAAGGATTACAGCCAACATGATTTGGGACCCGTGGGCACGCTACTAAGCATCTACCTTGAGTCATGTGCAGGTCCAAACGTGATGATGCAGCAGGTGACCCAAAGGATGGACGACGCAGGACAAAACCCTTGCGGCGCGCACCGCTGGCCGCCAGAAGCAGCCAAGTTGCTCACAATAGTGGCCCACCTGTGGGTTCGTTGCCTCTCCCGAGGCGGGCCCGGGGCCCTCTGTCGGTACCCTGCAGTTGGGGTACCCACTCCTACTGTGCTAAGACTCGCGTAGTTATCTGTAACTATGCCTTAAGGAGCTGAGCAGCCGGACCCCTGGGGTCCAACTCCATCTCACCGGACCAACGGTCCCGGACCCGCTTCCCGCTCGGGGACGGGTCCGGTGTCACCACGTGTCCTAGAGGTGGAAATGCTCAGTACCTGTGGCCGCGGACCCGGACCCCACAGCTGAGTCCGGGACCTCCACGTGCCATCCGGACTGCCGCAGATGGGTCCGGGACCTCCACGTGCCTATCCGGACCCCCGTGAGCTCTCGGCTCAGCTAGCTGCTCGGGAGGGGTCCGGAGTCACCAGGGGTCCAGAGCCGCCACGTGTCACGCAGACGCGGGCGCGGGTGCAAGCCTTCCGCTGGAAGCTCCCTCACCCACCCGCATTAAGTGCGAGTGGTCGAGGCAGGCTCTGCTGCCTCTGGGCACGGGGCAGCTTTTGTCAGTCCACACTGTGGATCACCAGTTACCGAGGCGGCTCGTCAGTTACCAAGGCAAGCATTAAAAACTCAGCGCCGCGCGCATGGGCGATGAGTCATGATGACCAGCTACTGACTGGAGCAACAGTGCACGCTGCTACAGTGGACTGAGTCAGTAGTTCGGTGCTTCATCATGACCTCGACGCGCGGCTGCAGAGGCTAGACTCTACTCCGATAGGACAGCTCACGATCATCCCTGGTCAGAAGCTACGCACAAAAGCCGACGACAAGATCTCCGGATCTGAGGCATTGAAGGCCAAAATGTAGTTTATAATACATCACCGGGTCCACATGTCGGGGCCCCGCTCAGTGTACGTGCTCCCCTTGGACATATAAAAGGGAGAGCACGCCCTCCTTCTAGTGGAGAGATCTCAGACAGACTCTAAGCTCTCCAGACACACAAGCTCTCGCGAACTCTCTCTCGAGGGAAGGCAATACAACACACTGGACGTAGGGTATTACGCTCCGGCGGCCCGAACCACTCTAGTCCCGCTGTGTTCATCGTGTTCTTGAGAGAGATCGAACTAGGACTAGCTAACCCCCGAGTACACACCCTTTGGGCTTAGGCGGGTGCCTTCCGCCACCCGGCTGTGGTTTGCCACACCACGACACTTCCTTAGGAAAGTGTTAGTGTCATTGAGAAAAGAAAATTTTCTAATCAAATCATCCACTATTTCTTTTTCGCTAGAGAGTGACTCTTTTAAGTCAAAAAGAGTGCCATCCTTGACTTTGATTGAGTTCACAAGCATCTTGTTTTCCTCCCTTTCACAGGCGAGGTCCTTTTCAAGAGCTTTGAATTTTTCTCTCTCAAGTCTAAGCAATTCTTCTTGTGTTTCAAGAGTCTCATCCGCTTCGTCTAGTTTCATAACTAATTTCATCATTTTAGTTGCGGCCCTTTTACCATATTTCTTGACTAGTTTAGCAACTTCTACTTCATTATCCATTTCATCATCCGATGAGTTTGGAGGTGTTACCTTGGAGTTTTTAGCCATGAGGCACATGATAGGATCTTCATCCTCATCGTCGATGAGATCTTCAAACAAACTTGTAGGATGTGGAGATGATGCCTTGAAAGCCATGGTTGCAACATCTTCTTTCTCGGACTCACTTTCTTGTTGTGAATCCCATTCTTGGCCAAGATGAGCTTTTCCGGCTTGCTTCTTGTATCTTGATCTATCTCTCTTGGATGAGCTTTCTTTGGTGTCTTTTTTCTTTTTCTTTTCTTCCGGGCAATCGGCAATGAAATGCCCAACTTTGTTACACCCGAAACATGGCTTATTAGATCTTCTACTTGGCTCATACTTCTTGTTCTTCCCAAAGTTTCTAAAGTTGCTCTTCTTCATTACTCTTGTGAAGTTCTTGATAAAGAAGGCCATTTGCTCATCATCAAGCTCATTATCATCATCACTACTAGTGCCTTCAATTTTTGAGGATTGGTTTGCCTTTTCTTTTCCTTTTGACTTAGCTTGAAGTGCCAACCCACTATTCTTGGCTGCTTGTTCTTGAAGCTCGGCTAGATCTTGGTTAATCTTGACTCTCTTCAATTGATCATGGTGAGCCTCAATTCTTCTAAGAACATTCTCGACGGTGAAGTGCTTGAATCCTCTTTCGGCTCTAATCAAACTAGGTAGAGTAACATCCCTAGCCATATATACGGTCAAGAGCTTGTCCACGATCTCACGGTCACCCCACTTGTCACCAACAAGAGATTTGATTTGATTTGTGATTTTCTTCATGCGGTTATACATCTCTTTCACACCTTCATCCTTCTTCATGGAGAATAAGCTCAATTCATCTTCCAAAGTTTTGATTCTTGATTCACGTACTTTTCTTGACCCTTGATGATTCACTAGGAGAGTGTCCCAAGCATCTTTGGCGGTTTGTGCATACTCTATCTTGTCAAACTCTTCGGGACTCACGGATGTGTGCAGGATGTTTAATGCTTAAAAGTTCCTTTGTAGCACATATGCTTGAATCGGTGTTGGAGTTTCATCTTCATCCGGAATTCCACATCCAACCTCCACAACTTTCCAAAGATCCTTGTGAATTGCATTCATGTAACCGAACATCTTAGTCTTCCATTGGTTATATCCAGTGCCATCAAAGAAAGGTGGCTTGCCCATATGAATTGATGCATTGTGCTCACTAGGTAGTGAAAATGTGTAGTCATGAGCAACTCTTCGATAGTCACCTTTGCCTTTTGACCTTGATGAGCTGCCCTTGTTTGAAGAGCGTGAGGCTCTTCTCTTGGGATCGGTATCGGAGTCATCACTAGAATCTATGATAACTCGGGAGCTAGACTTTTTCTTCCTTTGCTCCTTCTTCTTTTTCCTCCATGCCTTCCACTCCTCATAAGACATCTCATCATCGGATGTCTCTTCTTCACTTTCTTCTCCACCATTCTTATACTTTCCCTTCTTATTGTTGTTGGATGGCTCTACATTTTTGTCTTTGTCTCTTTTATCACTAGGATCACCTTTTTCACCTTCATTAACCGAATTCTCTGGATTCTTCTCATCATCCGACATCTTGACCTCTCCGGACGGTTAAGTCCCTTGAATGGAGAGCCTTGCTCTGATACCAATTGAAAGGATCTTAAGATGCCTAGAGGGGGGTGAATAGGCAATCTGCAATTTAAAACACTTAACAAAAATGTCAGACACAGACCAGCCCGGATACTCCGGGTTTTGTGATCCGGAGTATCCGGAGATATATCCGGAGTCTCCGGGTATGAACGACCTGAAAGAAAACTGCAAGAATCTATATATGAAAAGTAGATCGAGCTAAAGTAAGAGTACCAGGGGTTCCTTAGGATTGATATTCAACAAACAGAACTTACTAGAAACTCATGAGTGAGTAGATCGAGCTCAAACCCTAGAAAATAAGTCTCACAAGCAACTAGCAATGAAATCAAGTAAACTAGCACAAAGGAGACAGGGATTTGTTTCCCGAAGTTCACACCCAAAGGTGCTACGCCTCCGTTGAGGAAGGATTCAGGAGACGGTGCTCAAGAACCCCTATGCTCCTCTTCCAAGGGCGAGATCACCTCTCAAGCCCAAGGTTACTTACTATGGATTCCTCGGCAAGGAATGGAGCTTACAAACTTCTTGTGCAGCTCACAATCTTGATTGAGCAATCACAAGCACGCCTAGCCGTCTAGAAGCACAAGGCTCCAAGAGTAACAAACTTGAATCCGCGGGCTTGACCAAAACCAAATGCTCAAGAGATGGGAATGAGGCTCACTTGCACTAATCCTTGCTCTTGCTTGCTTCTTACTCAAATCCCTCAAGGGAATCACTCAAGAATGGAGAAAAGGGAGTGAGAGAGCTCTTTCTTGGCTTAGGTTTGAGTTCAGCTCGTCAAAGTGGCAAGAGAGAGGGTTGAAGGGGTATGGTGGGGGTATTTATAGTCTTCGGCCCAAAAATAGCCGTTGGGCGAAAGGGTACCCGGAGACTCCGGGTATATGCCCGGAGACTCCGGGCAACACAAGTTTTTCAGTCCGGGAACAGCACCCGGACACTCCAGGCAAAAGGGGTCCGGAGTATCCGGCCCTATACCCGGAGTATCCGGGTTAGGCAGGGAAACTTCGATTTTTGCTCTCTTGAATTGTTTTGTGGCTCACAAGTATTTGTCTAGGTTCTTTTGAGCACTAGTTTCAAGTCAACACCTTTGAATTAAGTCCCCCTTGATAGTACGGCGTCCCTATACTCAAATTTCAAAAATAAAATCTAATTCCATGAGTATGCTTGAACACCGCCTTTTTCATTTCCTTTTTGAGGGGCCATACGCCATCACTTGATTCACCTATATGTATTCATCACCTGCACACATGCTTAATTACACAATTAAATATACATGTGTTTTGTCATTATTTACCAAAACCCACTTAGGGGCCTAGATCACTTTAAACGTGTCAACCGTTCGCATACCCACTCCCAACGCTGAGACGAACGGACGGGATGGACAGGTGCAACGGGAACCGCCGACTACACCCCATCACAAATCGCGCCGAATCCGCTCAGTGAAGGGTGCGCGTATGGTATTGAACTTACCATTCCATTATAAAGCATGTGGTTTGTACGAAAAAGTGCTCAAGAAACCGGCATCCAAAGAGACGGTCCTTAACCAATTCAAGCAAGCCTAAACCATTTGGATTCCACTTCCAACATGGCCCTACCACACTTGCTCAAGTCTCGATCCATCATTCATACCTTGTTCATGTTTTAATCTTTCTCATCTACTCAAGTATATTTAAGCAAACATCCTATAGCTCGCGAGTGATAGTGACCTTGCCATCTCTCGACTTCTACCGTAAGCTAAGCATGGCTAAGTAAATTAATTCGAGAAGTCTAAACATACATACTTTACCTAGTATAAGTTGTTCTAGAGCTATAAGGGAAACATGCCGAGTGGGTTCTACTCAAATCACATGACTAGATAGGGTTAAGCCCATGCACAAGCAATACTTTATACTAGCAATTTAAGAATTCAAAAGTAGGGTTTGAGATACATAGGTGCCTGCCTTGGTACTCCGCAACCGCGACACTCTGGAACGTCATCCTCTAAGAAAGTAGAAAATGCATGAATTAGAAAAGATGCCAATGCATATGCTCATGATAAATTAGAAAAGATGCCATGAATGCATATGCTTATGAGATGCAATGACTTAGGAGAGATAAAGGTTAACATGATTCAAGTTCATGAAGTAAGCAAGTCAATGAGGTAAGTTAGGGTACACAAACATTGCATAGGGTGGTGCAAAATAATTATTCATACAAGCACACGCTCTACAAGACAAATTGTAACGTTAGGATGCCATCAACACTAGTTGTGCTATTACTAGTTGTCACATAAATTCAGAATAAACAACTCACACAACATCAAGCATCAGCCATGGAAGTTAGTTCATGATTGCTATCAACATAGAGTGCTAGAGTCTAGAGTAAGCTCATACAAGTTAATAATGTTATTTAACTAAATTTAGGCAATCAAGACTTAATGGGTAGCTGCTAACAACATCACATCTTGGTTAAGGTAAGATCATCATTATATAGGAGAGAAGCTAGCAAATCATGTTCTATTTAATTAAGACAGCATCATTACTCAAGTTATTTCATGGAGGTTACTAACCACAAAAGCATATCATATTTATTTTTCATTATGAGAGAAAGTTTGATAGCTCACATGAGCACAAGTGATTCACTAGGCATTTTGCAAGTAAATTAATCCTAGAACAACATATATTCAAATTTTTATCCATCTACAAACATCTAATGAAAGCTAATATTTACAACAACTTATCAGGGTTATAGGTAATTAACAAGAGTGTTTCATGATTTTAGAAGAGCATCATGAAATAACTAACCATGCAATCAACTAGGGAATAAGCTCTTAATTAATAAATTAGAAACTATATGAACATACAACCATTTTATAGATGTTATCATTTTTTGACAGTAGATAAAGGTTGAGCATAGTAAATAAAATTGGATTCACAATTTTTGAGGCACATATGCACTTGTTGTGGAATTTACTAGTTAACTAGGTTTAAATAGATATAGATTAAACTGTACCAATCTAGAAAATTCACACAAAACAACATGTCTAATGGATAGTACACATCATAAGGAAGCTAGCAAAATTGGTTTCATAATTTTTGGACTGACAGGGAATTAATTATGCAATTAATAAGATAAACACATATTTAATTAAACTGGAAAATAATATAATTATTTTGGGAGCAAACATATTTTTAAAAGGTAGAGGACATCAAGACGAAACTAACAAAATTTGTTTCACATCAATCGGAGTTATATTCAATTTTATATGAATTATACAAGATGATGCATGCTTATGCACTTAAACAAACAGGGCTGCTATTGCGCTGCTACAGTACAAGCCCGAGATGAGTTCCAGAAACACATCGGTTCTGTGTGGAATTGGGAAGTGAACTGCGAACCGTCCGGGGGTGAATGACAGACTGTCCGCCGTAGAAAATTCTGGGGACGTGTTTTTGTGCAGAGGCTCGGTGTTGGAGGCCACGACTCGCGGACTGTCCGGCCGTAGGTCGCGGACCGTCCGCTCGTCGGCCGAGGTTCACCGGCGAGGTCGCCGGCGGCATCTCGGCATCGGTTTTGAGTGTGGTTTGTTTCTATAGGTTTCTAAGGACATGGGGAATTTATTTTGGCTAGAAGATTTAACATGCATAGAGTTTCTAAAGCTCTAGGTCATCAATGGTGAAGGACCATGAATGGGCTAGGGAGCTCGATTTAGGGCAAAGGAAGGGAGATGATTGACAAGGGGAGCTCACCGGCGACGAGTAGAGCACGAGCAAGGGGCCACTTGTTGGAGTAGAGCGGCGTTAGTGTAGATCGGGTCGAATTCATCCTTGAGGGCTTGGGGAAGATGAAGAAGAAGTTTGGGGATGTCCTTCTCCTTGGTCTCTGGCGAGGAAGTGGTGGCCGAGGTGGTGGAGGAGCTCGTCGGCGTCGTCCTTCTCTAGTCCTCCGTCGATCTCCAGTGAGGGTGGGGTGGATTTGGTGGGAGGGTGTGAGTTCTTCCTCCATGGCTTGGTTGGGGGAAGAGAAGGGAGAGGAGATAGGTGTTTTGTGGGGAAGAGAGGCAACGGGAAGGGGAGGGGGCGCTGGTGGTGGTGGGGCACAAGTGGGGCCGATGAGGATACGTGGCATAGCTTCTCTGTGCAGGCGACACGCAGGCATGGGTCTCTCACGGACCGTCTGCGGTAGAGGAGTGGACCGTCCGGAGGGGAGGGTTACGGACCGTCTGCGGTAGAGGAGTGGACCGTCCGGAGGGGAGGGTTACGTTATAGGCTGGTTCTGTACAGAAACTTATTCCTTTACTTCAACTCCCAAAACTGATCTTCCAAGTCTCCAAAAATTCCACCAAATTTTGTGTTGATACTAGAAATCAAGAGCAACCCATTTTTCTTAGAATTGGTAGAAAAACTATTGTGGATTTGAAATGAAAATTCTTCCCGAAATGCTATTTTTGGGTTTCCGGCTAAGCTGTTTGGCTTCGAGATGGTTTCCTAAAATCCGGAAAAAATCACCTAAATTCAAGTTTTTCAAAATAGTATTTTATCAAAGTAATTCCCAACATAAGTCATATAATGAAAATGCAATTTGCTTCACAAAGCATGAGTTCAAGATGCATTAATAATTCAAAATTAAATTCAAATGCATTCAAATGAAGTACAAAATTTTTATAACACTAACAAGAATGTTCATGATGCAATGCTTAACATGATAATTACATTTGGGTAGTTACACCATCTCTTTAGATGGTTCACATCTTTTTACCGTGCCCACGAGGCAACGATGAGGGCCACCTACAAACGCCAATGGCATCCCAAAGGTTCTCCAAATTAAGATGGAAAGTATCATTTGCGTGCCAGCACCTAAAACGGATTCTATTGCCGGATGAACAAAGCAATGACATAAAACATAATGCGCACAAAGTCACAAACCGTGCAAAAGCACTGTTGATCTTTTTTACGGGTATGTTCGACATCCGCCGCCACCAAACCTCACCAGCTGGGTATCCCAGTGCACGTTTGGATCCGGATCCACTCAGGTTATAAAAAGCTAGCATATTTAGAATATAAGCTGGACTAAAAGCTGGCTTATTTACAATATCTAGCACTCTTTTAAAAGCATGAAATGGTAATAAAAAGGTAAGAAGAGACAACTTGTGGGATTTGCAAAAACTGGATTGTAAAGCTAGACTGTTTTGGTCAGCAGGAGCATTTCAAATATACATTTCTCGCAAAAAGATTAAATCCAAATTTCTCGCAAAAAATCTTTCCTACTAATTCTAGTGCATTCTCTTGCACCGGAGGGTGGCCACGTCAACCCAAATCGATGACCGTCGATCAACCAATCCGAATGCCAGAAACAGCTGGAGATGTAAATTTTGCAACTCTCCGAACTTTGATGAAATTAACCCGCAGTCCATGGACAATAATTTTGTAAAAAAGCACTCAAACTTTGTGAATATCAATTTTACAAAAAAACCCCTAAACTTTGAAAAAATCAACCTACTAAATTTCACCAAAAAATTAAACCTAAATTTCTTGATAAAAAAACTAAATTTCTCATAATTTGGGTGGACCCAAATGTACCCCTTACCTGAGCTGGGGGAACATATGACACGTGAGACATACCGCGATCCCATTTTGTCATCGATGACGAATGGTGCGCGTCGCTCTCGCTACGCTCTCTTGACTTCCCCGCGCGACCCGTCTGTGCCCATCATAGGACAGGAATTATTATGCTGGCCAGAGCATGCGTGATCGGGTCGTTCAACTGCTGACGTTCAAAATGCTGTGGGGATGCATGCCATCGAAAGGCAAAGGCTGGCATGCTGTAGTTCCACTTCATGTGGCTCGCTCTGTGCTACAAGCTCTACCAACTCCAGCGGTCGCTGGACCAGCCCGCGCCCACCGCTCGATGGATCCGGCGAGGTAGCTGCCGCGGACGAGGGCCCGGTAGGTAGCTGCCCGGTCGCAGCCAAGGGCTAGCTCCCATGCTGCGGGAACAGGGTCCACTGGCCAGCGGCTGCGTCGCGGTCGCGCGCTCCTTTACAAAGTGTCCAGCCAGCCAGTGTCCAGCGCGCCGGGCCGCACTTGCCAAAGCGAGCGCGCGGATCTTCCGGGCCTCCGGGGCGAAACTAGATGGAGGAGGGCGCCGCCGCAGCTGCGGTCGGGGGGCGGCCGGTGGTGCTGTACCCGTCGCCGGGGATGGGCCACCTGGTCTCCATGATCGAGCTCGGCAAGAACCTCGGCGCACGGGGCCTGCCCGTCACCATACTCGTCATCGACCCGCCCTACGACGCGGGTGCCACGGGCCCCTTCCTCGCGGGCGTCTCCGCGGCCAGCCCCTCCATCTCCTTCCACCGCCTGCCCAAGGTGGAGCGGCTCGCCCCGGTCAGGACCAAGCACCACGAGGGGCTCACCTTCCAGGCCATCCGCGCCTCCAACCCGGGCCTCCGGGAGTTCCTGGCCGCCGCGTCCCCGGCGCCGGCGGCCCTCGTCGTCGACTTCTTCTGCAGCGTCGCGCTCGGGGTCGCCAGGGACCTCGGCGTGCCGGGGTACTTCTTCTTCACCTCGGGCGCCCAGGTCCTGGCCTTCTTCCTGTACCTCCCGGTGCTCCACGCGCGGGCCGCGAAGGACTTCCGGGACATGGGGGAGGAGCCCGTGCGCGTCCCGGGCATCGCGCCGTTCCCGGCGACGCACGGCATCCTGCCGCTCATGGCGCGGGACGACGCGGCCTACGAGGGCTTCCTCAGCTCCAGCGCCGAGCTCTCCCGCTGCGACGGCGTCATCGTCAACACGTTCCGCCTGCTCGAGCCGCGCGCCGTCGAGGCCGTGGTCGCGGGCCGCTGCACGCCCCCCGGCCTCCCGACGGCGCCCGTCCACTGCATCGGCCCGCTGATCAAGTCGCAGGAGGTGCTGGGCGAGGGCGGCGAGGCGTGCCTGGCGTGGCTGGACGCACAGCCGGAGGCGAGCGTGGTATTCCTCTGCTTCGGCAGCATCGGCCGGTTCGGCGCGGAGCAGATCAGGGAGGTGGCGGCGGGGCTGGAGGCCTGCGGGCAGCGGTTCCTGTGGGTGGTCCGCGCCCCGCCCATCGACGACCCGGCGAGGAAGTACGACAAGCCGCCGGAGCCGGACCTGGGCGCGCTGCTCCCTGAGGGGTTCCTGGCCCGGACCAAGGACAGGGGCCTCGTCGTCAAGTCGTGGGCGCCGCAGCGGGACGTGCTGGCGCACGCGGCCGTCGGCGGCTTCGTCACGCACTGCGGCTGGAACTCGGTGCTGGAGGCCGTGATGGCGGGAGTGCCCATGCTGGCGTGGCCGCTCTACGCGGAGCAGCGGATGAACCGGGTGTTCCTGGAGGAGGAGATGCGCCTGGCCGTGGCCGTGGAAGGGTACGACAGCGAGAGCGGGCTCGTGGCGGCCGGGGAGGTGGCGGCCAAGGTGCGGTGGCTCATGGAGTCCGACAGCGGGAGGGCGCTCCGGGAGCGCACGCTCGCGGCCATGCGGCAGGCGCACGACGCCCTGCGCCAGGGCGGCGAGTCAGAGGCCGCACTGGCCGGGCTCGTGGACGAGTGGAGACGCGCTTGACGAGGTAAAGGTGCGAGATGGTTCTGATTCTACGGCGACGGGCGTTCAGCAGGCATCTATCAGACGATCACGACATGGTCGTCACTGTGGCGTTGCGTGCGTGTGTGTTTGTGTGTGTGTTTGGGGGTCAAGACTCGAGTGTGTTCCTTTATTTGGCTGCGACTGTGGAAATGAAGAGTATAAGCGTGAGTCTCTTACCTGTCTACTATTCAGATGTAAGCAGGATGGATTCTTATATGAGCCCGCAAACCCGCCCTGCAAAACTGCTATTTACAACGGATATTATCTAACTGCAAACTCTTTGTACAAGCCTGCAAAAGCCCTCAAACAAGAGGACAAACCCACGATAATCTGCAAAAAAAAAGAACCACAGCTTCTCCCGGCCGCTGCCGTAACCACCGTCGACGTCCACCTCCTCCACCATCGACGTCTACCTCCTCTCATTTTTTACAGAGGCGACTGATCCCTTGTGGTGGAGTGCACCAAGACCAGTTCCCGTAACCTGCAGTTCTTGAGGTAAACTCTCCTCTCTTCATCTCTTTTTTATTGTCTTGTGATCGTCCTCTGTTTTCCAACATGACTGAGGATTGCTATGGCTATCTAGAACACATTTTTATGAGGGTTTGGTTTGAATGAATCATGTTGAATATCTAGCTGTTCATTTTCATTGGACTGGTGATCTTATGAATAGTGGTGGCAGTGGCAGATATATTCAAGGTGTCACTGTGTCGGACGTTAGAATCGCTTGCTCTGAACTTGATTGATCTCAGGCTACCCGCACCGGCGCCCTGGATAGCATCCTGCAGTACCGGGATAGAGGAAATATCCCTGTAGCGGGGTACAGAGCATCCGGTACCCTCGCGTCCCTCCCCATTTCCTCCAAATTTCTACGTATCATTCCCCACGGCTCCGTGGCCTCTCAGTGTGTCCACGTCGTCCCGAATTTATGTGGCCGCTTGATTTTACATCCACGATGTTCATATACCTAGCTGATCTCTCGTATTTCCTCCTACCGGTCTTCTTTTCACATGGCCTTTTCAGTTTTTTGTCAGCGCCGCCTTCCGTTCTCGCCGGTTCACACCACTGCCCCCGCCGTTTCGTCTTCGGCCCTGTTCACTTGTCTTTTCCCGGCTTATTTCGGCTTGTTTTGGCTTATTTCTTCTCACATGGTACTATTAAATCAGCTGAAATCAGCCGGCTTTCCAACCAGCCGAACAGCCCTGAGCTCCCTTTCCCATTGGTACTTCCAGGAAGCTTCCTACCCATATATTAGAAAAATCTCGCTGCATCCTCACGGTCTTCCACCGGGTCGCCCTGCCCCGCCCCCACCCCCGCCCCTCTCTCCCGCACCGAGGTGGAGCTCGGCCACGGCCTCCACCGACGGGAGGCGCTCGCCCGCTGCTCCCGGCGGCACGCCGGGCGGAGCTCGGACCGGACCGGTCCCCCCCCCTCGCGCGGCCGTTGCTCCTGGCGGCGCGGCAGGAGAACGGGCCCGGTGGCAGCAGCTGCCTGATCCGCGGCCCTCCTCCTTCTGGCTGCGCCGTGCTCCTGCGGCCGCGGTTACTGCTCCGACCGGCCCTCTCCAGCGGCCGATCGGGAGCACGAGCTCCACGGCCTCCCTCGTCGGCGCTCAAGCTCGATCGGCCTCGAGCTCCGTGGCGGCTCGGCGGCGACGGCGGGCTCAGCCGGCCTCCCTCCTCAGTCCTCCTCACTTCACTCGGCGGCTCCCCCTGGGCGTGCCTCCTTGCCGCGCCACCTCGCCGCGCTTCCCTGCTTCGCCCTAGCCGTACGTCCTTGCGCACCTCCTCGCCGCATCTCTCTCGCGGTCGCGCGGCGAGCGGGCGGTCCCCGCGCCACGCCGTTCTGCAGCGGATCCCGTGGCGGTGCGCGTGGCGCTTGAGTGGGCGCCGGCCACGCTACTGCTCCTCCAACTACGGCTCTCCACATCCTGCTCCATGCTCCTCCGACCCCTGGCCATGGATCTGCCAGGCACCAGATCCGGCTGCCGCGGACCCACATCCTGCGGCACGGGCGCACCGCGCACGGTCAGGCAGTTTGGTGTGGCAGCCCCCCACGGCGGTGATGGAGCTTGGAGACCATGGCCACGGCAGTCGAGTCCGTGCGACACAAGGAGCGGGCGACGAGCGGGAGGGCGTCGCGGCGAGCGAGACTGCCGGAACTGCTCCTGTGACCGCGGCCGCATCTCCCCTCATCATCCGCCCGCGATGCCTGCAGCGCCTGTGTCCAGGTTCTCGGCCTCCATTCAAACTCTGCATCGTGGAGACGACGACGGCCAGGAATAGGTCCATGCATAGCATCAGCTTCTAATTAGTGGTGACCTCTTCTCTTTTGGTCCTCTGCTCTTTTGATACCCGATTCAGATTCGGTGTTCGCCTGTGTCCAGGTTCTCGGCCTCCATTCAAGCTCTGCATCGTGGAGACGGCGACGGCCAGGAATAGGTCCACGCATAGCATCAGCGTCTGGCATCAGCTTCTGATTACTGGTGACCTCTTCTCTTTTGGTCCTCTGCTCTTTTGATACACGATTCAGATTCTGTGTTCTGATTTTTTTGATTTGGCCCAAATGATACAATTAGCGATGGTATATTTTGTATGCTTGTCTGACCAGTTAAAGAGGTGTAACCAATTTTGCGAGTAGAGTGCAAACTGTCTTTGTGTTTACGCTTCTGATGCTTGACAATGTAGGTTCACCAAGAACATGAACATGAACCCTTGGAAAAACAAGCTTGTGTGAAGGATATGTGCAATAATTAAAAATGTGTTAACCAATGTCGAAAAACCTCCTGCATATTGTGCATAAGTTTCTTCTGTCAACCCTTTTTTTTTTATCTAAACTTCAAATAGTAATAAGTAACTCTGTTTCAAATTTCATTGTAGTCTAACCATGTCATTTCCTAAACAATATTCCTTCAACAGGTCAACACCAGATCCTATGAGAACCCAAAAGTAGCAAGATCAACTGAAGCTCCACTAGCTAGCCATCAAACAAGCTACGGTACGCGCACAGTCATTCCTCAATGGCTGACAGGTTGGCTTTCCCTAATCTCTCCTCCTCCGTTGTTGCCTTTTAGAATTTTACCACTGTTTAGATAGAAGTTTTGATGCTCCCTGTGGATATTTGATTTATCATAGCGCCAACTCATGAAAGGAATCCTCATGCTATTACTTTTTCTCCTGAACAAACTAATTAAGTTGGTCTATTAGGTTCTTAGATTTGCTGTCACTAAACAGTATGTATATCTCTTGCAGGTCATTTCGACTTCGTTTAAATATTTTCTCTATTTTGAATATTGATATTTGCACCTGTTTCAATGATCCTGAGCTATCCATGTCTTGAAGGCATATGATACAATGACAGTAAGCTGAGTGGGTTACATTAGTATCTAGATAAAAAATGTGGTTCCTATCTATTCTAGGCAATAATATTGAATGGTATGTTTTAATTAAATACTCAAAATACAGAGTAAACATGCTACTGATTGAGTAGATGGCAGCAACATTGCTTTGCCTGTGAGATAATCTTTCAATATTAATTATAATGCAACAATGGTACTTTTACCTCTTATGTCCGCAGGCCACCTATTTTTCCTCCTGATCTTGCAAGTTGGTAGCTTTGTTGTTCTACAAGCTTACACTGATAAGGATGTAAGAAAGACAATGCCTGATGCCTGTTGTTGATAATCTAAGTTCGATATAATGTGCTTTCTCTAATGCTCCTGCTGTCTATTTTAAATTACAGAAGGATGAATATTCTGCACTCTAAGTTGGGCTCCAGATCATGTTAATGGCTCACCTTAGCAGCATCAAACAATGGGATCGTTCGGTCCATCAATTATTACATCCTGGAGCTTGTGAATCTGAATTTTTTTTCTTGTGTTTATACATAGATTGGACCTTGACAGGACATGAACAAGTACATTTTGTTTTCTTCATGTTCACATTTCGATCAATGAATAAGGATAGTTGTTTTCTACATGTTCACACGTTGGCCAGTATATATGAAAGGCAGGAAGAAATGAAACCATTTTACCATTTGTAATTGTAAAATGGTTTTCCCAGCTGTTATAAAGTAGAACCATCATGACAACCACTTCAGGTACGTTAATTTGGTTATTGATATTTTGGAAATGTATGCCAACCACTAGAGGCTCAGTACATGATAACTGGAAAAAAAAATAAGCATCCTAGGATTGAACTGTGAGTCCCTATACTTGGTTCTGCACTGAGCCTTGTAGCTTCACTACCTGTTAAAGAATGCATAAAGCAACTGTTTGTACAAAAACAGCACTAGCTGTACAAAGCCATGACCAAGGATCACCAATAGCACTTGGAGTGCCTTAGTAAGAATTAATAGTTATGAGAACTAAACCTCTAGCTAATGCATATTAAGTATTTAAGTTCTTTGTTCCATATTAGAACTGCTTGTTTAATTTTGCGCAGCATTTTGAAAATAAAGCAATGGTGCATGTCTGTATGGCCAACAAGAGAGCACAATTCCATTGCAAATATTTTGCATCTTGCTACCTTAACCAAATGTGATTGATCGGGCTATTTCAGCAAAATTATCCTCGAACTATTGGAATGCTAATCTGTATGGACCATTTAGTTACTTTGCCCATCTTATGACAATGATAACTCTACTAAATCTTTAATTAAACAGTTATCGCGCTTTCTGAAACAAAAAGGCAATCACCTAACTCTTTAACGACCAAAAATGCTCCTTGTGCTGCCTGAACACCTTACACTATCATACATGCACTCCTTAATACTTGGGCTATACATCAGCTACCTGGGATGTTTTGCACAAACTGAGACCCGTTATGATCTTATTTGGTTACACCTGGAAAAAAAATAGAATTTTCTAAAACTTTAACTCACTTCTTGTTTCTCTTTTCCCCGTTAGATCTTATAAAAAAAGATGTACATACCATTTTCATAAATGTACATTCCCCTGCAAATGAAAATATCTTTTACTACCATGATAATTACCTCTAAGATTAAAAGGGAATTATGCGCGCAACTCTTTTCAGACCATCCCAAAACAGCTGCAACTACAGCTCGAATTTAGATTATGTACTTGGTAGTTTCTAGCCTTTTACTAGAGCACCAAATGTGTTTTGTTGTACATATAAAAAAAGTGTTTTGTTGTAACATAAATGTAATCTATTGTCTATTATAATTCCCTACAAATAATGTATAATATTAATATTATAGTTACCTACTGTGAGTTCGTACCTATATGCATTTTGTAGCACAAAAGCTTAATTAATTACATTAGCTATTTATAAAACTCTAAAAAAAGAAACAAATACACGATAAATATAAATGCGCGCACATATCTTCTCCAACCATATTGATTATTGATTTAATATAAAGAAATTATGAGCGCGCGCAACGCGCGCGCAATCCACTAGTCTACTAGGATAGAGCACCTCCACTATATGCCTACATCAGCTCATGAGGCCCGGCAGCCCGCCCGCCGCTGTCGTCCTGCCTATGTGCTCCACCCTGCCCTCGCGCCCGAGCTCGGACAGCACGACGGCACCGCGCCCGCGTCACCGCAGCTCGCCGGCGGAGAGGCCAGAGGAGGGGCGGCGTGGCTGGAGTAGGGAGGAGGGGCGCGGCATGGCCGTCGCGGAGGCGTGCTCGGACCCGCCATGGCTGCCCGGGGAGCACCCGCCATGACTGCCGGCCAAGAAGGGGGAGGGAGAGGGGCGCCAAATCCGGCCGTGGTGGAGCTCGAGGAAGGCGACGGGGAGAGATGGGGAAGGAGGGACGAGGCCAGGAGGGGAGGGAGGAAGGTCAGGCGCCTGCTCTGCCGCGACCGGCGAGCGCGAGTGCAGTTCCTCCGCGGCCGGCGAGCGCGAGTGCAGCTCCGCCGCGGCTGGCACGACAAGGAGGTGGAGGCCGGTGGAGGGGCGTGGGGAAGAGGAGTGGCGAGCTAGCACCGGCGGAGGAGGGAGGGAGAGAGGAAGGGACCCGGGAAGTAAAAAAATCTCACATGTGGGTCCCATTTGTGGTGGTTGGTATAAAAGGAGATATAGAGTATGGATAGATACGGAAGAACTGAATATAGAGAAGAGAATCTCGATGGCCAGAACAGAATATTTCTTTGAGAGGATGAATATAGAGGATGGTGCCTAAATTTTGTCAGTGTTTGCTTGAAATTTGGGCTCAATCTAATTAATTTTGGCCCGGACATCAGAATCTTGATTGGATTAATTTAACCTGGAACTATATCCTGGTAGCAAAACTTTAATAACTCTTTTAATTTTCTTGTTACGATATAGTCAACTCACGGTTGCATCTAAAAATCCATATAAATAAGTAATAGCTACAAACCACATAAATCATATGGAGCACAGGAAAATTTAGATGGTTTGTCATCTACGACCCGATCATTCTAGACTCCGCTCAAGGTATATGAGATGGGATGACTAGCGTACAGGTTTCATTAGTTAAGTGGTCGGTTTGTATCAAGTAAAACTTAAGGGATAAAAATCACATTTTTGTAATACTTGAAGCAGATGAAAAATACACTTTTCCCCGGATTGAAATGGGGTCGCGAAGCATCAAGCAAAATGGACAAGTTCATCGGAGAGGAGATAGTAGCGCGCGGTCGGAGAGGAACTAGGTAGTGTTGTGACCAGGGTTTTTTCCCGACCGGAACCGGTCTGCAAACCGCAGTAACCGGTCAAACCGTTCCGAACCGGTTCCGATACCGGTCGGTTTTAAACCGGCCCAAATTTAAAATTTGAATTTGAATTTAAAAAAATGAAAAAATTCCTAAAAATACTTCAAGTTGCGACGAATTTAATGATGTCAAATTTTTTTAAATATTCGTTCATTTAGTATACTTTGCGGGCATTTGAAGTTAAACAAAAAAACGTGCATACAAAAATATACAAATATAATGTAAAACATGTTATCCGTTGTATTAATGTAAAAGTAGTATAAAAGAGAGTTGGATGGTTCATTTAGACTAAAACATGTTATACAACACATTCAAATTTTGAACTAAAGTGGATTTTCCATCGGTTTTTTTCAACTCCCGATTCCCACTCAAACCGGACCAGTTTACCGGTCAGCTAACCGGTGGAAACCGATTGAACTGCCATCTAGAGTTTGAAATTTGAATTTGACCGGTTTTTATCAGTTTCCGGTCAAATCGGACCGATTTACCGGAACCGGAGAGCGGCGGTTTCGTCGTTCCGGTCGGTAAAGAAAACATTGGTCGTGAGTCGTGAGTCGTGACTCGTGAGCGCCTGTGGCACTGCACGGTGCTGCTGTCGTCGCTGCAGGGATGCAAGCACTGCACGGTGCTGCTGTCGTCGCTGGAGGGATGCAAGTATGTAACGGCGAGTCCTCCGCATCCCCACTAGAACATAAAGCGCACAACGCGCTCTATCATGATCAAAATAACAGAAATTATAAAAAAATTATATCTACCCAGCATCATATGCATCAAATAGAATTATGTAACTTTGTAACATGATTGAACATAATATTTAGCATGATGCTATGCGCAAAACCACACAACCTACTATTGTGTGAGCTACTGAATTCAAACTTATTAATCTGCTCATAAAAACAGCAGAATGCATTTATTAATCTGCTCATGAACTCGTTTGAGTTCATATATTGGCATCTCAAGTAAAATGCTCTGATTTAATTAGATAGTATAATGACTTCGTCATTAAACACATCATCATTGTTACAAACGGGAAAAACTTCATCGCATCTTCTTGTCCCATAGACAAGCACCAAGATATTTCAGATCTAAATTGCCATCGAGTGTAGGAAAATATTGTTGGTCTGCAGAGTCTGTAAGGGCAATTTATACACTTAGATAGCAGTAATAGAAAAGAAGTCAGTATGAAAAAAAAAGGAAAGCAGAAGGAGCTTTCTTTTTGACAATAGTATGAAGTTTATGTGTGAAATCATTCTAATGAGATTCTGTATGAAATCATTCGTGGATATTAGCCAATGATGCCATCCATCAGAAAGTGCCATGGCTACACTTTAATGTTTTCAACCATCTGAAACCAGGACATATCGTGAAGGAGTAGAGAGATCAGAAACAAATAACGTAGAAGGATCTAGAAGCTGATTTACTTTCAGAAGGAAGATCATGTTCAGTACTGAATGGTGAATGCAATCGGCCAGTCTGCAGTAATTCCCGTGCCACAACCCAAAAGGTATGTGCATGAATGCATTCTTGCTTGCAATGCAAATGTAAAGGTAAAACTTACCAGAAACATGTACAACGAAGTATGAGGATCTAGGCAGCAAGTAAAATGGTGCAAGGAAAAACCTAGAACATCTAGCATGCTTCACCAGTCGTACCAGGCATAAACATTAATTGGAAATAATATACTCATCATTTGCCAAACTCCCACATTTGCAGGAAAATCATATGCAATTTAGAACAACTGCGCAAAACTACATTCATATTTCAGATAAGCTCTCGAGCTTCAAATGCCAAGTTGAGAAACAATAATTGGTGCCATGCCTTTCAGCTTTGTAACCACAGCATCAACAACCATTGTGGTTCTTACAAACAAAAGGTAAAAAAAATGAAAGTCTGTCAAAAGCTGTTTTTTTAAGACAGGAAACAAATTTGTCTTCTACAGTTGGCCCACAACATAAAGAACAACAAACGAGAAGCTAGCTAATTATGCCTCAGGGTGGATAAATCGGAATGAAGAACTCATACACAACAAAGATAGATATTCCATCATTGCTTCCTGTGCTTGCTTCCATGATCATATCACAGAAGGTGTCTTTTCTTTAGGGGAATTTACTTGAATTACCAGTTGTCAAATTGATTACCATAGCCTGTGCAACATAGGCGACGCAGGCATGAACACATGCAACACTCTAGCACACAAACAGTGGTAAAAAAAATCATCAAAGTAGCTAGCTACGCTCGTCGACTTGCCTCATGCTGTCCGCCTGTCCGTGGGGATGAGTTCTGGCGCGTCGCGCCCATCGCCCTGGTGCCGCTCCTAGACGCAGCCGAAGTGTCCTGCCCCTTGAACGCCAGCAGCCGATTGCACATGGCCTGCTGGGAGGAGCTGACTGGGAGCACGGGGCATCCTCAGATGCAGACCCGCTCTCACTGGCTCCGAGGGGATGCCTCGTATGAGACTGTGAAGGAACTCTGGCCATCACTCATTGCAAGGAGGGAGGGAGACCGCCGCTACGCATCGTGGTCGCCAGCACTGCATAGCTGCCTCTCCCTACCTCAGGAACCACCACAGATGCTGCCGGAGGAGGCTAGGAGGGAGCTCGTCGTGTTCAGTTGCAGACGAGCCGCTGCTTGAGGGTGCTAGATCTCCAGCAGGCAACGCCGCGTTGACTGGATCTAGAGGGATTGGGCAGCCGCTTGTTCACGGGAGCGCTGTCGGTGGCGAGCAGATCGGGTGGAGCTTGCGGCAGGGAGGTCTGGTCCAGCCGCCACACCTCACAGGCCTTGAGCTTCAGCCATTGGCCGACTGGCGGACCGTATGCAGCCCCTGCGGCACCAGATCCAATCGAGCTCACTGTCGCCGCAGCTTGTGCTCCACTTTTCGTTACCGCAACACCGGAATGCCGCTCGACAAGAACACAAGGAGTTATGGTGGTGTTGTGCCTGGGTGGGGTGGGGAGTCGGCGAGAGATGCACGCGGCGACCAGCGGCGGCAGGAGGGAGAGAGAGAGAGGAGAGGAAAGAGAGACGAATGAGGGCTGTGTTCAGTTACAAAATCTTTCTCTCCAAACTTCACTATTCACATATCACATCAAATCTTTTGTCTCATGCATGTAGTACTAAATATAAATATATGTAAATAAAAAAACTAATTGCATAGTTTTGATGTACATTGCGAGACGAATTGTCAGTGCCCTGACCCGGGGGTCCGGATCCAAAATAGTAAATGCTGCGTGTTTCGTCGTCCCAGATGTTGATGCAAGAGGCAACACAGTAACGCACGGGTTTATCCTGGTTCCGGCCGCGGGGCCGTACGTCCAGCAAAGAGGGTGTGCGAGGGCACTGTATTATCTTGCACCCGGAGTGCTTGTAGTAGGGGGTACAAGCGAGGCGAGAGAGGGAGGGAGACTCCCAAGTCTCTGCTAGAAGAGAAGTTGAGCGTGGCGAGTAGCGATGTTGGGGCTAGAAGCGAGTGTGTGCTCTATGAGCGGTGTAATGCCTATAGAGCCGACCAACCCCCTTAAGGGAAGCCCGCCTCCTCCTTTTATAGACACAAGGAGGGATGGGTACATGTCTAGGGGATCGCGGAAGTCGTCGTTTCTCCCCGAGCTGTGGGGATACAACAGTCGAGTACTGTGGGAAGTACACTGTGGGGAATGGCGTCGGGCGTGGTGGTCGTCCTGGGCATCGTCCTTGACCTTGCGAAGATTGCGCCGGCGTCCTGCCAACCCCAGCAGGCGGCGTGGTCGTTGCTGTAGGGTGTACAATCCTCCAAATGTGGTGTGATGGCGTTCCGTGGGCCCTACAGGTCAGGGTCTTGCGTGCTCCAGCGGTAACGGGGCACGTGGCGATCCCGGTCCCCGCTGGACAAAGTGCCGGCGTGCGCACTAAGGAGGTCCGAAGGTCGCGTGGAGGTCCCGGACTCCTCGAGGGGGGAGGTTCGGGCCTCCGGCTGCTAGCGCTGGGCGCCCCTCTCCGAGGGGCTCGTGGTGACACCGGACCCCTTCTCGAGCAGGGGGCGGGTCCAGGGCCATACGTGTGATGAGGTGGAGTCCGGACGGTCGGAGTTGGTAGAATAGTAATGGAACTGTGCCGAGCGCGCTTCGTCCCGCGTTGCAGGTCCCACAGTGTTGCCACAGCGTCCGGAATGGCGGAGCAGGGACTAGAGTTGGCGGATGGGACTCCGGTCACAGCCACTGTGGGGAATGGCGGCCTGACGCCGTCTGTCCTGGGTGCTGTGGAGGAGTGGTTGGCACTTAATGCCTTCGTACGGCGGGTAGGTGAGCGGCAGGGCCGTTTGTCCGTTACGCCGAGGGGTGGCCTCGAGCGAGGCGGAGATGAGGTGCCCGCTCGAGGGTAGGTCCGCTACCTTCGAGCGAGGCGGAGATGATTTGTCCACTCGAGGGTAGATTCGCTACCCTCGAGCGAGGCGGAGATGCGGGGCGCAGTCGAGGCCATCGAGCGAGACGGAGATCGCCCCGCGGGTCCGAGGGGGGTGCGAATGGGCCGCATGCTGGGCTTCTTTGAGTTCTTTCATTTCTTCCAGATTGGAAGGAGGCCGTGGGCCTTCGTGGGCCCAGTTGCCCTAACATGTATTTACGTTTTTTAGGGTGATCTTAGTATCCCGATTAGGGTATCCCTAATCGTAGTACCCGACACAAATTTTTTGAGCCTAGTTAGTTTATGGTAGGATAATATTTACCACAAACAAACGAAAAGTGTTACAGTATACTACAGAATTCGATGTGACTTTTTTAACCAATTTTTGCCGATCTAAACACAGCCGAGGATTATGGGGAGTTTTTTCTCCGGCCAGTAGCAGCCTTATCGCTGCATGTGGGGCTAAATTCGGCCCAAGACCCACTGTGCAGCTAGCTTGATGTAGCCCAGTTGCTTTTTTTGGCGTGCAACAAGAGCGTCTGCGCGTGCAGCAGAGCCACGACGTGGCGCACTTTGAAGAATTATAGTTCTCGCTCGGGTGTGGGTTCCGCGTGCATTTAATGCACGGCAGTGAGAATGGCGTGCCTCTCAACCAGCTCTGAGCGGACAGATAGCGAGACGTCCACTCGCCTCTCTCTCCACTGTCACGCAGGATCCTGCCGGCTCTCCGCTCGCCCACAATGGTCTTGGGTATGCTAGAAAACTAGTACGTACGCATTTCGAAAAAAAAATCTCGCATGCATGAAGCACTAAATGAAATTTATTTGCAAAACCTTTTTAGGTATGTGTGTAACTTTTCGCGACGAATCTAATGGTGGTAATTAATCGATGATTTGCTACAGTGATACTACAGTAACTATCCTTTAATCGCGCGGTTAAAGGCTTCATTAGATTCTTCATGACCACTAGCGCATGAGTTCTGAAGTTGGTTTTGTAAACTGACTTTGTTTGACACCGTAATTAACGGTCCAAGTTGTTACTATTCACTAGCGCTATAATTGGAGCACAAACCAAACAAGCCGTATCTGTGAAATCGTACATGCCGTACATGTGAAATGCTCTCAAGCGCCGAGGAGGCACCTATCTTTAAGAAACCCGATGTGCCAAACATCTCCCCCGGCCACGCCGCCGTCCCCGACGAAGCCCCGCACCATCCAGTTCTTGTCCTTCTCCCTTGCCTCCTCTCCCTGCGGGACGCCACCGTAGCCGAGCCCAAGCCGAGGCGGTAGGGCGGGATCTGCGCGGGAGACGGGTGGAAGCTCCTCGCGGGCACCGTACGGTTGAGTCGGCAGCTTTGTGCTTGGTGCAAGCAGGGCTGCGCAAGGGGTGGCCTTGGAGGACCTGGGACGCATTGCGTAACTGGAGCACAAGGAGGGTGCAGCTCGGGTCGTCGCCAGCGTGGCCGACATTCCCGTCGAGGGCTCCGCTGGCCCATTTTCTCCTCCGACCATCACCGATGCTACTGTAGATCCGGCATCTATGTACCCGCTGTCCAGGTACATCCGCTTTGACCCTAACATCTCTCTCCCTCGCATGGTGTATCAGTGAAATAAGGTCGAAATCGTTAAATTGTCTTTCCCTTTTGTAAATCCTTCTATACTCCACACATTCCTTCCAATTTCCTCTGCAGCTTCTTCAGGTTCTGTATCAATTATCTAGGTGCAAACTTCTTGCAGTTTAGTTAGCCTAATTGATTGAATTAGAATATCCAGAGATCATTTATTTTATTTTGCAGATTTGCCTTGCAGGTTGCTCAAGGAATGCTACATTTTTGTATCAAGCCACTGTTGTTACTTGTTAGAATGTACAATGGTTTTCAGCACAAGAATGAAGAAAAATTATGCTGATATAAAAGAATCTGAACTAGACATATAGTTATTGTAATCTGTCCCTTGGTTGTATTAAACTGGGTCTGGGTCTCTATTTCCTCATTTTTTTAAAAACAAAACTACACAGAAACAATAGTAATTGTTGTGGTTTCATATCATGCAAAATTCGTCTTCACCTATAGAAATTCTAAAGGAAAGTACAGACACAGTACAGCCTGAAAGGCATGAGTTTTTGTGCGTCCAGGTAAGTGTTCCCATGCCTGAAGAACTAAGTTCAGCTGCATCACAAGATTGAAAGATCAGTTCAACTCTGGCTGGCCAGTTCTTGAAATCTTTGAGTTTTTCCTGTTGCTCACTAAGTCTATTTAAAATACCAATTGATGCTCTTATGTAAAGTATCAACATTGTTTATGTGATATTTGATTTCAAACATTATACGGAAAGATTTGTCCAGCTATGCATTTGATGTGCTGAATTAGTCACTATTTGAGGCATTAACACATACATAATAACCTCTGCTTAAACTTTGTTAAGTAGTAGCATGTCTGCTTATCTAAAGCAATCTTAGGATACAGACTCATTATTTTCCAGTTTTGTGTAGTTTCGTAAGAGATTTTAGTTTCAGCATGCAGACTCATTATTTTTCACTTTGGTGCAGGTTCACAATAGATTTTCTTTCGATATGAACTACTGGAATATTACTAACCAACTTGAATATGGTGAGGTGTACCTTTTTCCTTCTCATTCTCATCACACATGGTAAAGTAGATGTAAGTTTCCCCTCACCTCATCCTTTCACTATTCACATGTTATTGAATAGGTACGAGTTACAAATGATGCCCCTCTCCATCCGATGTCCCTGCACACCATTGTTACTATTTTGTATTTCAGCAAGAAATCGATTGTACTTCTGTAGACTTTTTAAATTCACCGATGAATTCTGACAAAGTTCCTGAGGAGCTTTAGATCATGGAAAGACAAAAGCTGAGGAGCCAAGGAGCTCTGCTAAGACATGTGCTCCCAGTTCTGATTGGGTAAGCTACAATTCATTCATAATTGTATTATTTAACTTTGCTCTACCTCTAATTGACCTTTTTGGCACAGAATTATGCTTAGAAGCTACAAGTAGAATCAGACTTCTGGAATTAGCCTCTTCGATCCAGTTCAGACATTAATTAGGTATACAAAGCAAAAAAAAAAAAAAAAATGCTCGATCTTCTATATTCAAATCCTGATTAAAGATAGGATGCGCAGAATTATGCTTAGAAGCCACAAGTTTAGAATTGAATGATACTCAAAATATTCGTGACACCTTAATATTTAAATATTTATCTTACAGCCAAAAGTTTGATCATTTAACAGGCCGCCTCATAGGATTTGGATTGTGGATAGCATATCCACAAGCACAACTGATATATTTGGAGTCTGAACTATGGTTTCATGTGCTATGAAAAACAGTGGACACAATATTAGATTTGGAGATAAATTGCTTCTGATGAAAGAGGACATAAGCATCTAAGCAAGTTTCCTACCCGGTCCATGGGATTGTTATTACTGATAGTCTCTCTGATAAACTTTTGTTGAAGAGGTCCAAACTGTAAAGTCTCTATAATCATCAAGTAATTGCTCCACTAATTAGCTTTAAATCTTCACTCAGATCCTGGTGCACGTGCATCAGGAAAAATGACTCTGGCGTCGCCCTTGCAGAGAAGAATCTAGGAAGATGTACAATGCCTAGTGATCGGAACAAAATTCTTAACCTAGGTACTACGATGAAGATGAACGAAGTTCAACTAGCGAAGCATAGAATCCATCTTTGATGTTCATCAACGTCTCATGTCTTCCTTTCTCCACTATCGCGCCATCCTTGAGAACTGCAATAATATCAGCACTTTTGATCGTTGAGAGGCGGTGTGCCACAATAATTGTGGTCCTGCCAACCATGACATTATCCAAGGCATCTTGCACAATGCGCTCAGACTCAGCATCCAAGGCGCTTGTTGCCTCATCAAGAAGAAGAATCCTAGGATCTTTTAGTATAGCCCGTGCAATGGCCACCCGTTGCTTCTGGCCACCGGATAGCTGAACCCCCCTCTCTCCAACGGTAGTGTCATACCCCTGGGGAAGACTTGATATGAACTCATGCGCATTGGCCGCTTTTGCGACCTTGATGAGCTCCTCCTCAGTGACCTCCCCATGCTTCCCATATGCTATGTTGGCGCGGATTGTGTCGTTGAAGAGCACAGGCTCTTGGCCCACCAACCCCATTTGGTCCCTTAGCCAATTGACTTTTAAGCTCTTGATTTCTACCCCGTCCAATGAGATTGTACCAGAGTCAGGATTGTAGAATCGTTCCAGCAAAGAAATTATTGTTGATTTTCCACTGCCACTCTCTCCCACAAGTGCTACAGTCTGTATAAAACCATCAAGGTTCAAGAGAGTAACCGAGTAAGCAGTTGATTATATCACTATTAGAAGACATGGAGAAGACATGGTGTTGCAAAGAGATGTTAGGCTAACCTTTCCAGAGGGAATGTGCAGGGTAAAATCACTGAAGATTTGAACATCTGGACGACTTGGATACTTGAAGCTAACATGTCGGAAATCGATGTCACCCTTGACCTCATCTAATGTCAAACCTTCATCACTGCCTGAATCGATTTTTGACTTTCGGTCCAATAAAGCAAATATGGAGATAGATGAATCCTTCGCCTTTGTAGAATCAGAAGCCAATGCACTTGTTTGAGATATGCCAATTGTTGCCATCATCAGTGCAAAGAAAACCTGCAAGACGTGTGTTAAACTCAAATCTTCAATAAGAAGTTGAAGGAAAAAATACTATTGACATGATGCATTTTCTAACCCTGAAAACGTCTCCAAAACTAGACTTGTTATGACGCACGAATTGCCCACCAACATAGAAACAGAGACCATATGTAAGGTACATCATCATGAATGAGAAACCAAAACCAAGGCCACCGACCATTCCTGTTCTGACCCCTTGATTCTTGGAAGCTTCACATTTATGATCATAGATTGTCATGACTCTTTTCTCAGCACAAAAAGAAGCTACAGTCCTGATACTACTGATTGCATCAGTAGCCACTTGACTTGCATCTTCATACAGCATCTGCAGAAACAACAATACGTTGTCTTTTAGCATGTATTGAAAAAATAATATCTAGGGTGATCATTATTCTTATGTAATTCGAAAACCTCAATGATATGTCATAAATTTTATGAGTTCAAGTATTTCAATATTTTGTAAAGTGACAAGAACAACCTAAAGGCTTTTTTTTTTACATATATTACCTTGGCATCTTGACTGAATCCCTTCAAGAACTTTATTTGTGCATAACCTTGAGCACCCGATAGTGGCATTGCACAAAGGATGATCAATGTGAGCTTCCAGTCTGCCACAAAAGCAATGACAAATCCAGTGATTAGTGTTGAGATGACCTGAGTCAACAAGGCCAAGTTATCACCCACTAATCGTCGAACATTCAGAGCATCAACTGACAACTTTGCACCAAGCGCTCCACTGTAAGATACAATTTGACCATTAGTACACCAATTTCAAAATCCCTTAAGTAGAAATAAAGAAAATAATACATTGAACACAGTGATGGTAGTTAACCTGGAGTTTTTGGGATCATCAAACCAAGCAACTTCTTGGTGCACAATGCTCTGAAATGACAAGGTACGAATACGCTCGATAAGCTTTCCCCCGGCTACTCCAAATAAGAAATACTCCACTGGTACTGATACTATCGATATAATACCCAACACAACACACATCAAACCCCAAAAGCTTGAATGCTTTCTTAGTTCATGAGGCGGCTCAAAGAAAGTGTTGATGGCATTAGAAAGCATTAGACCAAACATTGGAAAAATTGTTCCATGGACTCCAGCTGCTATTGCTCCTAACAAAAGAATTGGTAGCTCTGGCTTGTTAAGACAAGCTAGCCGTCCCATAGGAGCTTTCTTAGGGGCCTCACTATCATCAGCCCGCTCTTTCTGATTCTCCCTGTTTGCATCATCTCCTTCAAGCAACTCAAATGAACCAGGCATACCAAATGGGAGCGTCAAAGAATGGCGACTGCTGTTTCCTGTGGAACCTCTGCTTATTGATCGCTTCAGTGAGAGGCTTCTACTTTTAGACCTTGGATCAGACATGCGCCGATCTAATTGCTTATCTTCCTCTTCTTGGCTTTCTTGCAGACGAATAAGTTGAGAATAAGCACCATCAGAATTCATTATCAACTTGTCATGGGGACCTGTGAAATATTTATTGATGCAAGGAATTGATAGCTTAGTTGAAACATGGTGTGCATGTAATAAATGCAAATGAACTATGCACAATGGAAGGGATCTTAACCTTGTTCAACTATTTTCCCTTGTTGAACAACTGATATGCAATCAGCATTCCTCACAGTAGTCAGACGATGTGCAACCACTAGTGTTGTTCTATTCACCATGATCCTATTAAGCGCTTCCTGAACAATCCGCTCTGACTCCACATCCAATGCACTAGTTGCCTCATCTAACAAAAGAATTCTGGGGTCTTTAATTATTGCTCTTGCAATAGCGATCCTTTGCTTTTGGCCCCCAGAGAGCTGAGCACCACGTTGGCCAACCATTGTGTCATAGCCCTGATACGAGAGAAACAAAAAGATATCAGCACTGAGCTAACAATATAAGGTATAGGATGTACAGAAGTTAATTCATTGGATTTGTGGCATACGTTGGGCAATTTATCGATGAAATTTGCTGCATTAGCAAGCTCAGCTGCTCTTTTGATCTCTTCAATTGTGGCATCCTCTTTGCCATATGATATGTTATCTTTGATAGAAGTCATAAAAAGCAACGGCTCTTGGTTAACAAGGCCGATCTCCCCTCTTATCCAATCAAGTCGCAAACTCTTAATGTTCATTCCATCAATTAAAACCTCACCAGCCTGTGGATCATAGAATCTCTCTACAAGACTTATCACAGTTGATTTGCCACTTCCACTCTCCCCAACTATAGCCATTGTAGTGCCGCTAGACACATGTAATGAGAATCCATCAAATATTAGTTGCTCTGGTCTTGCTGGGTAGCTGAAGTACACTTCCTTTAGGTCAACATCACCCTTGATGTCTTCTAACTGCTTACCAGTTGGGTCATCAGGGTCAATTTCTGGTTTCCTTTTGATTGTCGCGAACAATCTATATGCTGCAGATTGTCCTTCTGCAAAGGCTGCCATGCAGGGTGTTGCATTACCTAAAGACCTGCACAAAAAGTTGGAAATCAACACTGCTAGTTGTGCAACATGGATCATCGTAAGAATTCCTTTATCATGATTTAAAGAAACTCACATTGCACCAGTCATTATAGCAAACAAGATGTTGATGACGTCTCCTCCTGAGTAACCTTTGCTAAGAATCAACTTGCCGCCGTACCATATGGCTAATCCATAGCTTGAGAAAAATATAAAGAAAACAGAACCCATGCCAAAACCATTTGTAATTCCTTCCTCAACAGCTGCCTTATATGCCTTGTGTATGAGTTTATTGTAGGTTGCAATAGCCTGCTTCTCACCGTTGAAGGAGACCACCTGTTTTGCAGATGTAGCCACAGGAAAACTGGTGAGTGCATGCCACATTGAAACAAAATGTAGAGGTTTCTCCTTCACAATTCAATCTCTGAGTGCATTGAACTCACTGTCTTAATGTTACCAAGCGTCTGTTCAACTACATTCCCTGCATCGCCATATGATGTTTGCCCCTTGCTAGAGATTCTAGAGAGCATTTTTGAGACAATTCCTCCAGCAACGACAACGGGAGGTATGCTTGCCAACATGACAAGAGATAAAAGCCATCCTTTTACGAATGCTATTACAAAGCCACCTATGAAGGTAGCAATAAGTTGTTGGAACTTGCCGACCTGTAGAGTTTTGTAAGAGTTAGATTGTGGAAGTTTTGATATAATAAGCTGGTGAGGCAACAGAAAGTTTGATTTTGCGGTCTTCATTTTCATAGCGGGGAGCTATTACCTTTTCACCAATGGCATCCTGAACCAACACGGTATCTCCAGACATCCTTGAAACAATTTGCCCAGTTGTCATTTCTACATCAAAGAATGCTATTTCTTGCCTCAAGACAGATTTGAGGTACAGAGATCGAATGTGTGTTGCCTGTCTTTCTCCTGTCATTGTCCAGCATGACACCTCTGCACAAACAACGCAATGGATTCAATTCTATTGGTAAAAACACCATATAAATGCCTTAAACATGTAGTAGAACTCTGTTTCAGATTTTTCTAAATTTAGTTTGCTGATGAAGCAATGTTTTAATCATACACTTTTCTTGTATCTCTTTCCGTGGAAGTTCAAAACACGTTGGTTATGTAACCACTATTATGAACTGCTGAGCACAAACTTTCTATACCCTTCTTTGAAAGTATATAACAAAGTTAAAGTTGGACTCTGCTCCGTGATGGCAACTAGCATGTTTGAAAGTTGAACCACTGGTATGAGCGAGCTGGTATATACGGCAAGCTTCCTTTTGTTAAGCTTATCATCTCTTATCATTGTACGTGATGCAAGATTCTCTTTTACTATCGATGGTCATCGTTAGCAGTAGCAATGACAGCTTGTGATGCAAACTGCATGCGGTCATGAAGATTGAAAGTGATAGCAAAGTCTACTCGTACTTACGGAGAAAGGAAACAACAGCTGTTGCAATGCCCAGGTAGACAAAATTCAGAACTGCCTGAAAAGAAAGTAAGGTGGAGCAGAAGGGGTGAGAAATGTACTCGTATCTCAAAAAAATAATGTAAGGAAATGAATTTTAGTGAATTATTAGATCAAAGTTTGGCCATAATTTTATTTTATTCAGGAACCGTAAACAAAAACTGCTGACAAAGAACATGCAACTGACAAATTTGACGGTGTGGATGATCTTTGATCAGGAAAGATTCCAGCCATTATCTGTGGTGGTTAGTTATTATATTATGCAAGTTGCAATCAACTAGAATAGCCTACAAGTTACTATCTTTAGCTAATTGATTCAGAAAGGTAGCTTTGGGGGGGGGGGGGGGGGGGGGGGATTGTAGAGGGACACGCCATTTTATCTTCATATACAAGTGAGCTCGCATGTGAGGAAAGGAAAAAAAAGTTACAATGTGCTCAAGGAAAAAAAAAATTAAACGTGAGAAATATTCTAGTTGGTCCCTAAATGTTTGCTGTCCTGAAATAGTTTTTTTTAAAAGTGTTTTACTTAGCTAGTAACTCGGAAGACTCTGTTTCATGCTTTTAAACGTGGCAAGTTTGATCCCTTGGTCTGAAAATACTAAAACTTAGTTCAAACTCATAGCTGATCAGATGAGAACAATTTAGTCCATGAATAGAGAAAGAGCAGTGCAATATTTTGCACGCAAAGAATTTTCTGCAGTTGAATTAAAAGACATCTTGTTGATATTGGACATCACTAATTAAGTTCATGTCAAAACAGGCCTGGAATCATTTTGAATTCTAAAGAAGTGTCATTCCATCTATCTCAAGATTGAAGAACAAGAAAAGGACAGAAAATTTTGGTAGAAGTTAATAGATGAATAGAGAACAAATGGCGCCAAAAGTCAAGATACGCGCCCATCGTTCTCCCGGGGCGGTACAAGCACAAACGCCAAGATTGAACAGAGCTTTCTATCTCGGTCAGATCAGAGCGACGTCATGAGACACGGGACTTGACATCGGCGCGGATGCGGCTGTCTCCACGGCCATACATGTGTTACGGAGAATGGCAAGCACCGAGCGAGCCTAGCTAGCGCGGCGGAGGTGCTCCGGCAAGCTCACCTTGTTGACGCGCTGGAGGACGTCGCCCGTGTCGACGGAGCCGCCGAAGGCGTTGATGACCTGTCCGAAGATGACCGTCATGATGGGCTGCGTGACGCCGTTGGCCAGCGCCCCCGCCGTGCCGAGGAGCATCAGCAGGACGTCCGTGCCGTCGGCGTACCGGAACAGCGCCGTGAACGGCACCCTCTTGTCGCCGGCGTCGCCGGCGCCGCCGGCGCCGCTCCCCTTCTTCTTTGCTTCTTCCTTCTTCTCCTCGCCATCCCTCCCTCCCGCAGCAGCTGCCGCGGCGTCCATCGCTCGCGGTTGGGTGTGTATACGGGGTACGCGCCTGCCTTTGGGGCGGCGGCTTCCTACAGCTCTCCGCGCCTACTTCGCAAGGGTATTTATGGGCGGGCTCCTTGGTGGCAGTAGCCAAGAAGCCTGCCCAACCTCTGTTGCAAAATGGGGGGTGTCCATTCCATTGAGGCATTGACTCTGGCTGAGCAGCAACTCCAGCAGCGGGCCCGCATGCCGGTGACAGTACACTACCTGGCGCCCTCGAGTAGCCACGAGTTCGATTTCAGCGACGCGACGCTTGTTTATGCTAGGATCGCGGCGCGTGACGTCAGCCGGTCAAACGGGACGGAGCGGCGATCGAGATCCGAGAGCGCGCCTCGGGGTGTGTTCGCGCGAGCTGCGAGCCACGACGGCCCACACCGCCGCACACGGACGGAGACATGCCGGCTCCAGCATCCTCCGAGCCGAGCCCTGCGAGGGCAAGGTCAACCCGCCCGCCGTTCTCCCGTCCCGTCCCTTTCTCCGTTTTGATTTTAAATAATGCATTATACGACTCGGGTAACGTCGTTGAGGGAAAGTAGGTTGCAGCATCCGCCGTTACCCCCGTCGTTGTCAGTTCCTCAACTTTCCACGGGCACAGCTTGCTGCCGGCGACCCCACTGCAGATCCACTTCGACAACACCTTCCTTTTTTTGTCGATCAGTTGTCTCTCAAGTACAGTACTTTGCAAGAGAACAAGTATAACCGCATATTTCCACCTCTTTTAAAATTTCTTAAAAAAATATAATTTTTAGTTTCATTCTATGTCAAACTTGATTCATTGTGATCGAATTTATACAAAACATACGGAAATATCTACATCATTAAATTGGTTTAACTAAATCCATCATAACATATGTGTTAATAGTGTATTTATTATTCATGTATATTTGACCAAAATTTAGAAAGTTTGGGTTTGGACAAAAGTAGATTAAAACAATCTACATTTTGTAGTGGATGAAATGATATAGCTGTATGATTTGACTAGCTCGACTTGTTCATTACCACCCACTCGGTCATGTAGGAATTAAAACTTAACTTAGTACTTAGTTAACCTAGATCTAACACCTAAGAATACGAGTACAAACTTGAATAACATGAACAAAACCTAGAATAATATGACCGGAAGTAATCATGGATGTGGATCAACCTATCTTGGTTGGTGAAGGGGAGGACATAGTCGTTTTCGGAGTCATAGACGAACGTAGATCTAATCATCCTTCGAGGCTTCGCCTCGATTGCCTAGGGATGTGGGTGGCGAGTCGGCGGCGGCCTTCAAGTCGCTCCAGTGCGCTACAGATCGAACGGTTGTAAGGTTGCTAGTTTTTTTTTTGCTAGGTTTTCAACTACATCCAAAAAGTGTGGTACCCCTATTTATTTTGGCCCTGGGCAACCTGGGCCATAACTATGGTTGGTTGCGCCTCCGATCAAGACATGAAAATGGCTCTCGTTCTTATTTATACTATTTTATCTTATTTTCTTATTTTTGGCCTTTTGACAATCGAAATTTTCCAACATGCACCCTTACTATCTTTTCCACTACCCAACGACCGGACTTATTATCTGCAGGTTGTAGATTGACGAGATTGAAAGAACATCAATGTAGTTATTATAAAATGTATTTAAATATGAGTTCCCTTGAGACATCGCTCCATCAACTGAAGAAGGTGGGTGTTTCGATAAATTAAATTAAATGCAGCAAGACTCGACTAGATTCTTGCAAGCAATGATCAGAAACTGTATTTTTCCTTGTGCAAAAAAGCCCGAAGATATGTATTTTATTTGCATGTATAGTCAATAGCTGAACCAAAATCTATTTTCAACCGAAGCTTAGCTCTGAATAATCTAACAAAATACTAGGAAATACTAGGAATGGACGTGTATGAGTTGTATGGTCAAGATGAAGCACATACAGTGTTTCTACAAGCGTGATGTAGCCGTGAAGCTTCCCTCGCCCAATCCTAGCTAGCTAATTGAGTGCACATGCTTTAACAGCGTTGTGACGTGTGCGTGGTGGATTAGGTGAACTAACCTCTTTTGTCATTTAGTAGTCGCCAGCTGGTACTAGATAGGCAAGCTATATATTTTGATCTTTCAGGGTGCCGGCAAGAGAAGGTACAAAAACGTACTGATCATCTTATCACTTGATGGGTCAGAAACAGAGTGATGGCTAAGGCATATAGCCTTATAGAATAGTCAAGAAGAAGGTTAATTACTTGAGCGCTGGTTTCTACTATGGAATTAGACCTCTATTTTCTAGTATAAAAAATGTCACTTTCTCGTTGCACGTATCTGGGACCCGCATGCTATAGACACAGGCCGCACATTGAAAATTTTTGCAGGGGCCGGGCAGCATGTGAGTCCACAACCGCTAGTTTATTCCAGCAGCAGTCAAGATGAGGTGATAGTAGCTTGCGCGGCAAGGAGAAGAGAAGAACACGACTGAGCATGCTTACAAACGTCAGAGGAAATGAGGTGGTAGCTCGATATATAGCAGAAAGGGGAATGAAACAGCGGGTAGTATATGCCGAGGAGGCGACGACGACGACTTATCGGCGCGCTAACAGGCGCAGAGAATAATGCTTGACCGCCAATGTTAATCAGTTTAGCCAGGTCAAATACGACACGTATATGAGCGCTTGGTTATAAATTTTTATCTTGCTATAATGTCTTAGTCCATTATGGGCTTGACTTCTTGGCCGATGGAGGGGAAAAAAAATCGAAGATGCTTTCTCACCAAGCAACTTCAAGAGGACAAAAGGCGTGGCCGGACGGTAACGGTATGGTGAGGACATGCCCGCTGGTTCTTGAATACTATTGAGATATGCGTTTCCTTTAATACTAATTTGCAGGAACGCTCGCTGCATAATTTGTTCTCATGTTGAGCTCGAGAAGGAGCAAACCTAACAATTTACTGAAGTTTGTTTTTTAACAATTAAAGATGGAAACCAGTTAAGCTAGCTAGATCCGCTCGGCAAACACAACGTGATATCGATCGAAAAGACAACGCGATCGACGCCGAGTTATTAATTCGTTATTATTATTCGGCAGAAACACAAAATTACTAGGCACACCCGTCACTGCCGTGGAGGCAGCCGATCGGAGGCCGTCGGCCGTCGCTGTCAGGTGACATCTATCGGCGCCGTAGGAATGGTGCCCGGCCGCCGCCACGTGCGTATATATTCCTGTCAGTGGTGCTGACGACGTTGATGCTTTCTGTTAGTCATTTAGTTTCGATTTTTTTCAACAAAAAAAAGCTTCCTTGGCATCCAAGGAATGCGCAGCTCGACGCCCCCCGGGGCATGCTGGTCATTGGTTCCCCTCGCTGGATTCTGGTCAAATATAAACACTGCAAGTACTAGTATATTACTGGTGAGATAAGTAATAACTAATAATCGCCTGCGTCCTGTATGCTACAATGGCCATGAACCATTGATGATTTCTCTATATGAGTATAATAAACTACTAATCAATGGACTAGCGAGGGAGACGAAGCAAGCGCGCGCATGGATTTTGCCCCATGCGCCCGGCGCTCCCCTTTCTGATCATCGGGGCATCTGAAGATGCTACTATATCAAGCTTGACCGTCAAGGCTCATGCTTGGCTCCCAAGGCGCGGACCGGCCAAAAGTGGGGAGCTCAACTCGATTAAACTAACCCTAGTGGCTATCTGCTACAATACTGATATCAATCTTTAGCGTCATTCCCCATCTTTTTAAAATTGTTAATTACACTTAGCGGCGATAAATGTGTTTGTGCGGTTCAACGGACCACAGCAGCTAGCAGAGTAGCGAACTTTGAGCCGCCGCCGGCTGTACAGTTATTTGTTCTCAAATAAAACGCGCAGCCTTTTTGGTCCATCACAAATTCATCTCACAAAGTTTACGCGTTCCGAGCACTAAGGTTTGTTAGGTTGCATATAGGAGTATATCATTTAGCTTTCTCGCAAAAAAAAACATAAAGTATATCATTTAGCTCATGATGGAATGGTTGAAACTAGATGGTGTGTTTTGTTTGGTTATGCAAAAACTTTACCCCATAAATGTTGGAACCAGATCCTCTGCAGTGGGGCCTTTCGACGTCGCTCTGCAGTCACAGCAATCCGACCGCCCAAACAGGATCCAACGATAATGGCTCACTCGCCCAGCCCTCATGCCCGATGGTGGCTCGTTCCACGGCTGCAGCGCTCCTGCACGTCTTGGCTAGCTAACTAGCTCGGCTGGCTCCTGCACCACGCTGGGTCTCGGCCCAACAGGAATAGAACATTTTGGTGGCACACCTCGTGTTTTACCGCGTACAGGACCTTTTGGCGGCACGCCTCGCGTTTTTGGCGCGAGGACGACCGTGGGCGGTGGCGTAGCTGGAGGACGAGCCGTGGGCAGCGCCGCGGCGGCGATCAGACTGGTTGGAGCGTTGATCAAGCACAGTCGGTTAATCTCGTTTTTCATCTTCGTGACTTGATTATTTCCAGCAAACTCTGCTATGTGAATTGATTTCCACCTATGCCGGCACATATTTGAAGTATTAAATACATAAACTAATTATAAAATAAATTATAGATTTCGTCTATAAACTATGAGACGAATCTAATGAGCCTAATGAATCTGTCATTAAAATATTGTTACTGTAGCAATTTAGTATTTAATCATGATTTAATTATACTCATTAATTAGATTTGTCTCGTAATTTACAAGCAAACTGCGCAATTAATTTTTTGTTTTGTCTAGATTTAATACTCCATGCATATACTGCAATAATAGAATTTCAGAATCAAACGTATACAGTATGCCCCTGCGTGCTTGCCCGAAATCCTATAAATCTGACCTGATGCCAGTGATCGAGCAGATTTATTATTAGGCCATGATGGCATCTCGAGGGCTCGTCGTCTCTTCCTTTCTTTCTTTCCCTGGCTGATAAATACCGATACGGCGATACCTTCTCGAAGGAACTGTGGCTATAGCCTATCGCTGTCTGCGGCTCTGCGCTGTGTCCATTAAGCGATAGATGCTGGTCATGCTGCTGGCAATCGTGGTGGTTGGAAACCGGACCTCTTTTTGGTAAGCCTGGCCCGGGAACACGGACGCACGTCACATGTTATACTAGCACAAGTTGCCGCATCAAAGATCGCACAGCCACAACTTTGGTTTATGGGGATGTCATGACTGTAATCAGGGGCGGAGCTAGAGAAAAATAGAGGAAGTGCTACACTTCATAGTATATATATGATATTAAAATTAATATGGTGAAAATTTAGAAGTGATAAAGGATCATGGATTTTTTATGGGTGCGGCCGCACCCATAGCTGACTACCTAGCTCCGCCCCTGACGGTAATAGTTTTAATTTCTCTATCTACACAAAGCTGTAGTATAGCGCAGATTCATGGCGGGTCCGCGCAGCTCGATCCAAAAGATCCACCGACGGAAATGGAAATTCAATTTTATTTTTTCCAAACTAATTTTATATTATGGAGTATTCCTAAAAAAACTGCAGTGTACAACGGGGAAATAGCTTTCCCACGTGTATCATGCATACTGGCGTTGCCGGTCTATATCACGATCGCAGTGGCACCGTACTCATCCGGAGGCTATTGCATGCAGTTGTAGATGCGATTGGGAGTAGAAGCCTCGCAAAAGGCTCCCTACCTGCCTCCACCGCAATGGATCATACATTGGCTGGCGGCGCTGCTCCCCATCTCTACTCATCTTCTTCCTCCCAACGACCCTATCTTCGCCCCTCTCATTCATAGCCCCCGCCGACAGCTGACGCTGCCACGCCGCTTGCCCACCCATCACCGTGCCGCCGGCCTTCTTCTTGCCCTCGCCGCTGGCCACCGCCCACCGGAGATCTAGTCCTGTACGGCCGCCTCACCTCTCCCGCTAGTTGAACCACCACCTTTGTCCCCCCCCCCCCCCCGCGCCCCTGGACCCCCCTATAGCGGTGTTAATGCAAGTCCCCACCCCCAAAATTAGAAACCCTAATCCTTATAGCAGCCTCGACCACAACCCCTGCCGGCGGCCTCCTCCGCCGCCGATCACTCCCCCCACCTCCCACCCCCTCATCACCAACCGCTCCCCCCGAAACCTAACTCCGGCGGCGCGGCAAGCGGCGGAGGTGTCAGGATGTCACCATCCACGGTGGACTGTACCTGGGCCTTGTGCAACGTGTCACGTTGCACCCATGCGCGTGACCCAAACATTAGCGATCTCTGGTAGTTCTTGTTGCCAACACGCCGGTGCACCCCAGGGGCGAAGCTATAATGTAATTAAGGGGTGAAAATGCAAACCCCCCCCCTAAAAAAAAGAAAACAGTGATCATGTCTAATTTTTTATCATATTTGTATCCCCACGACTCAACTTTATGCACCCACGAGGCAAATGCACCCCCTCCAATTTGCTCTAGCTTCGCCACTGGGTGCACCCGTACCTTTTTACCGTTCCATTCACCTCCTCGGTTTTTTCTTCTTTTTTTTCTCTTTTCTTTTTTAGGAGGGAACTTAAAATTTCATTCGCCTTTGTTTTTTTTTTGAGATTGCCTTTGTTAAATAAACAGGAAGCTATTGGCCAGGAGGCCTTGTGATTTCACTCCCTCACGGGCCACGGCAAACCACAAGTCATGGACTATGGCCCATGTTCCACCCTTTTCCCAGCGTACCGGGCCGTCTCCCTGCTGACTCCCTGTCTCTTGATGCTTTTCATGTTCCTCCTGGTAAGTAGAACAGTTTGCATAAGGTCAATCTCAGTGGGAGTGTGATAAGAGTATCATGGATATTAAATTTGTTAATATGTACCAATAGTATGATAAGAGAAAAAAAATGAGTGTCATGAAATGTGTCCACTAGCATAGTTCTTAAGATTTCAGTCTAGATAATTGTGTCAATCTCACTGAGACTGGCCTAACATCCAGAAAACAAGTTTGGACTGAGAATGTACAATGATCTCATTTCAGCCGAAGCAGGAATTGACCATCCAAGATTTTCCTCAAGATCTCCTCGGAAGGGTGGCAATGTCACAATCCCTGCGTGCGCAATCTGATCTTCCAACACATTCAGAACAAAAAAAAATGATCTTCCAACATTTCGCACTCGATGAATTGCTGAATCTGCGTACATGCTGGAAAGTGGATTCAGAAACTCATGTCAAATTTCACCATCTTCATCCGTCAGAAAGCTTAAAAAATAAGACTACTGCTGTGAAGGCTGAATTTGTATCGTTTAATGGGTATGGGACAGGGCACTGATGCCTCTATTTCTTATTAAAGAAAGAAAGAAAGAAAGAATTGCCTGGACCTCTAAATTCTTCAGTTTTCGGGCTAAATCTAGACAGAGTATTACAATTTTGAGTTTTTGACTTCATCATTCTCTTCATACGTATGCACGCAGAGACAGTTCGTCAAGAACAAGGTTGCCTTCAATCAAAGGTCCATATACACCTATACAGATAACGACTACTAACAGAAACGGAGATGATCAGCAACCAAGTTCCTTCGATCAAGATCTTTCAGCTTGAGAAGCTTTTCAGTCAGTGCAATCTGTACTGTACATCCAATCCTCCATCACCGACAAGATCTCAGTACAGCAAACAAATCTAAATGTTTCTGTGATTCTGTCCACAAATGAAGGCAACCCCGCTGGCTGTAGGTGGAGTCCCGCTTAATATGGCACTGCCTTAAATCCAATGAATCATCCCAAGGGTGGAAACCAACTTGCAAGATCAGACTGCTGATAAGCGCCATTGCCCACTTGGACACCTGCACCAAAACATAACACCTTAAATTCACGGTAACATATTTAGTGCATGTGCAGGGATCCAAGTAGTGACTCGGTGATATTCCAGCCACTACATGGGGAATGACAAGATAAAACCAACAGTGCTGTTTTGGAGTTCAAACAAAAGAATATGCCCATCATTTCCCTTTCATCAGTTGCCTCTTGCATCAGCTACTATGCAAGATACTAGAAACTACACGATATAAAGTGTTGCAATAAATAAGAAAGATATGTTTCCAGATATGATGTGCTCCAGCCCTTTCATCCCAGAAACGTCAGGGAAGTGAACATTGTTGTTTGAATGCCTGATGTTCAACAGTTCCATCCTCAAGATCTCAGCAGAACCACCATGCATATAAAGTGATGATCCAGCCTAAGAACTGCAAGCTGCAACAAAGTGATCCAAGCTCCAATATGTCTTCCATGGAAGAACCTCTGCTACCTTTGGTCCAGCGTGACCAAAAGTACACTTCCAAGAAAGACAGAAGAAGATCCTGTGATGTTCCAAGCAGGTGCGCAATTTCCTTTTGCCCAAACAGTAATTGCAAAGCCAACTCCAATACTCCCAATCATCTTCCACCCACTAATGAAAATAGCAATATGGTATCCCCATCAAATATCCAGCGGGCGCACTCTTCACCTTCTATATTCACATCAAGCAAAGAAACACCCTGTGCAGATGAGATTCATGACCAAAGCCATGCTACCGCTGCACAATATGCACCATCAATTGCAAGGCAGGCTATTGTCAGTGTCATCTTATACATCTCAATAGGGGTCCTTGTGTACATAACAAATGTTGAAGGCTTCAAGGGAGAATCCACGTTCAAGTTAGTGGACGCCCTTTACTTCACCATCATTAGTTTGTGCACAATAGGATATGGTGACATAGTCCCTTGCACTAACTTCACAAAGGTGTTCACATGCTTGTTCCTATTAGTTGGTGTTCGTTTTGTCGACCTTATGCTAAATGGGCTGTTGACAAATGTACTGGATAAGCAGAGGACGGTTCTACTCAGCACAATGGATGACAACAAGCTCAACAAGGTGTTTGACACCTATATGGTTGATGCTAAAAAGAAAAGGTCAAGAGGGAGGATGAAAGTAATGCTTGCATTAGCGGTTGTAGTGGGCACAATCTCATTTTGCACAATAATTGTACATGAAGTGGAGGGCCTAAGCTGGATCGATAGTTTCTATTTGTCAGTCATTTCTGTTACAACAGTTGGATATGGGGACAAAAGCTTCTCAACAACAGCAGGAAGGCTCACTGCCACTGTGTGCCTTTTGGTAAGCACTTTGGCATTTGCAAAGGCCTTTTTATTCCTAACAGAGCTAAGGATGGACAGAAGAAACCGCCGGACTACAAAGTGGATCCTCCAGAAGAAAATGGACAATGAGCCACTTGTCGCAGAACTAGACAACAGTCCTTCTGTAAGGTATGGTACATTTTTTCATGAAAATTTATGATTTGAAGTTGCCTTTCAACAATGAACACCTGAAAGTTCTAAAAAAATTAATACCTGAAAAGGAAACAACTTTTCAGAGCAACTAAACTGCTAATCTGTTTTTATGTTTAATAATTCAATGATTGCATTATGATCTTTTTCTTACTATAAAGATTGTTTGTTTAAAGATATGTGCTTTATTAATTTCTTACGTGACAAAGAGCCAACAGGAAGTTATATTTTTCTCAAACACGCAGGAGAGCTGTGTATCATTATATCAAGAAGAAACGCACTGAAGTTATATATATAACAAAAAAGGAAGGTTATAATATTATTGTGGATGATAAGACTTTCTAAGAAAAAAAGAAACTAAAAGCCAGTATGCAGTAGTAAACAAAAGAATCTTGATACCAAACTATGCTTCCTGAAAACCACCTGTACAAACTAACCTTTTCTTTTCTTGTTTTTAATGAAACTAGGCCCAAAGTATCTTAATTTCGTAAAAAAATTGTCTGCAGTAGAAACAGTGGACCTAGTTTCATGTCTGTGATGAACATGACATGAACACCAACACCTCAATACCTCACTGCCCTAAATAAATTTACTTTCTTTGCTGTCAGCTCCTATATTCATATAAATCTGAAGAAAGTATGCCATACTTACGCTTTTTATAGTTACTGTGTAAGTGTGCATTTCATATTCAATTTATATAGTTGTCAATGGTCACTCATTAGTAATCTGCTTCCTCTGTGACAGCAAATCAGACTTTGTTATCTACAAGCTCAAGGAGATGGGGAAGATTGACGAGAAAGACATCGCAATGATCTCCGACCAGTTCGATCAGCTAGAGTTTGGAAATTGTGAAAGGATCCCTCTCATGGATATAATTGGAAAACTATGAATCTAGTATCAGTAACTAAGGAAATATCCCATATCACAATGATACTCATACACTTTGTTAAGTAGGATGCGCATGTATGTGACATATTTAATACCCTTGCCTTTGCCTATCATGAGTATTCAAATACATTATCTGTTGCAGTTTAACCTCAAAACTGAAAATTGTGTATTGTTGTATTACGGCTGAACTAAAAGTTCAAGAGCTGGTGGACTGCATTTATTTCCAGAATGGAAAAACAAATTGTAAGATGTATAGGTATACAGGAATAAACACAATGAATAACAGACAATATACATTGAAGACACTTAAGATAGTTTCATACAGGGCAGTACTGGATTCCTGAGTTTCCTAAGTATAGCTGAAGCAACAGAGAGGCAAACGTACCCATGAAAGAGATAAGGGTGGATGCCACGAATTCACTGTTTTGTGGTTTGCTATCATCTCAAGTCTCCAGATTCAGTCTCGTTTACTGTCATATCTAAAATCCTTGCAATCCTGAAATGGATAGTTACCGTAATGAATCTCAAACGTAACTTGTGCAAATGAAATAACAGCGTAATTAGAATAGAAAAGTTTACACACTTTGAATTTATCTGGTTCTGCATCAAAGACCCACCTTTCCCTAGTTTCCTTTACAAGCATATATATGTCTGATAATCTTTGCCACTTGTCATTTCTCAGCTCCTCACTGCCCACCTCTTCGGCTGATTGAGAACTGATGAACTGTTCAATTTCATATTCTAGTGATTTCATCTGTAAATCAATATGCTCTAGAAATCCATCATATGCAGAAGGATTCTTTATGCTGTTTGCTGGATCAGGACCATCCAAAAATGAGAAGCCATCTTCTATCTGAAATGCACTTTGCTCATGGTGGCCAGCCATGCTTGCATGTGCCTCATTTCTCAACTGAAAAGATTCCTTATCAACTGATTTTGGACGAGTATTGGCACTCTCAGCCCCATTGACTCCATCACTGACTGTACTGGAGAAAATCCTTATCTTTTCATCGGAGATTTCACCATTAGACATCCCTGGATGCAATGCATACTCGATTAACATGTTCTGCTTTATCGAAATTGCCTGTTACCAAAAAAATGATCATTGTAGGATTGTGCATGGCATAACATAGATCATAGAAATTTAAAAAATCAGTTCCCGAGCATTGCACATGTCATATATGGGTTATATGCCATAGTTGAAGCAAACGCTTGGTTAATTTCAGATGTCATCAACAGAATCACAGCATGAAGAGTGTGAGATATAAATGGTAAATAATGGCTTGGGAAGTAAGTTTGAGTTACTGGCATGAAGTTAGAGAATACACAGCCACACCAATCTTTACATGATAATGAAAGACCATGTCATCACCTCACTAATCTTTGCCAAAAGCTTGTCAAGCACCTCAATGCGCTCTTTAATGTTCTCCAGGGCTTTGGTCAATTTCTTCTTCTGCACAAGTAAATCCACAGCCTCGTTCTCTTTGCCCATTCGGACACTGGTTGCGGCTCTTTTCTTAAGATTCTCAGCAGCCTCGGTCAATCGCACAAGCCTCACCCTCGCGCTATTTGCTATGATAAGAAAACACAAAAGTTGTTATAGGAATGGTGTGCAGTCAAGCAGATGGTACAGCATGCATATCAGCACAATGTATTCATACCCACAACCACAAACCGTCAAGTCTCATCCTCTGATTATACATCTACATCAGGTCCATCCATCTATGACGGCTAGGTCGAAAACATAAGTTGCTAGAGATAAACCAGACTGCAATTTTGGGAGCCATACTTGTTGTAGTTGGAAGTAGAAGAAAATTTGGGCCGTAAAATAGTACTGGGCATACAGCCTGTGGGGCGTCAGCAGCAAGGAGCTCCGCCTATTCGACCCCCTCCCCAAAAGTTCCAACGCAAACCTCAGAAGCTTCAGCAAGAGCAGGGAGGGTCTGGAGATGTTCCACCTACCATTGATGCGAGGTATCGCTCACTTACTTGCTTTAACTGTGGTGAGCCGGGTCATTTTGTGGGTATCTGTGGGAAGCCCAAAGTCTGCTTCATTTGCGCAATTCCAGGCCATCACATGGATGCTTGCCCCCGCTGGTCACAATCCCACCCCATTGCAGAAGTGTATGGTAGTGCTAGTCAGGGCTTGGGTTTCTATCATGTTGAAGTTGCTGAAACTAGCCCCAGTCAGTGGCTCAATTTATCCAATTGTGGTGTGGTTAGAGTCTTGGCTGGTCAGATTTCTTTGATTGAGTTGGAGAAGGAATTAGCTGATATATACTGTAAGGAGTGGCCTTGGCAGATCAGGGAACTGGAACCTGGGAATTTCTTAGTCAGATTTCCACCTCACAAAAAAATATCAGACATCAAGAACTATCCTTCAGTTGGTTTGAGGAAACCTGGTGTTCAGATTGAGGTTCTAGAATGGGTGGGGGAAACAATTCCTTTTGAAGAATTACAAGATGTTTGGGTGCAAATCAGGGGTATCCCCCCCAAATGGTGTGATTGGAGTGTCTTTGCACAGATCACCTCTGGCTTTGGACTGCTCTTAGATGTGGATTGGCCTACAATTTTCAAATCCTTCTACGAGGTTGTAAGAGTAAAACTGGCTTGCAGAAATCCGGCAAAGATACCTATGGAGAGACTCTTTGAAATGATGAAGAAACTCTATCTCATATCTTTTGTAGTGGAAGGTGAGATCAAACAGAGCTCGATGGGTGACAACCCTGATGACCATGATAATGATGAGGATAAAAAAGATAAGGATGATGAGGCCGATGATTTGGGTGGCGATCCTACTGAAGACAGCAACATGAATACGGACAGAAGGACACAACAGACACCAAATAGCCGCGAGTCAGGTGCTGCTGGTTCAATAGCTACCGATGGCAGTCATAAGACTAAAAAAGTGCCTTGCTTCCATGAGAGTCAGGAAGATCTCATTCAGAAACAACAACTGCAATGCGATATGAGTCTGGGAGAAAAAAGTATTGCTACTACCTCTGATCCTTACCTGCTACAGTCTGAGAGTGAGTTTAAACTTCCAGAGCCAGACCAGTCAATCAATGTCTCCGCTGCTATAAATTCGGAACAGCAATCCCAGTGGGAACAGCTCAGAAAGTTGGCTATAAAATTCACTGCTCCAGATGGTGCTAAGCTTCTAAAGGACATGGAAATGGAGGTTGATAGTGAATCGGATGATGATGAACTAGTGATAGAGAAGGAAAAGGTACTTCTCTATGCTTCCACCAAGAGAAACTTACTGGATGAGTTGGAGAGATGTGCTACCCCTGAGGACAATTTGCAGCAGAAAAGTCAAACCAAAATGAAAAAGTAAAAATGGGCCCCGGAGATCCAAATGGAAAGACCGAGAAGAAACGCTGGAGATAGTAGAACAATCCTTCAAAAAGCTGCTGATCTCAAGAAAGCCAAAAACCTGGAGGGCCCCAATAGGGGAGCAGGTAAATCTTTCGATGCTTTTGAACATGATTATCTTGCCTTTATTGCTGATAAAGTTGATCTTTCTTTGGGTGTTAGTGCCCAAAATATGCATTTGAACATTGCACAAATAATTGAAGAGGAGATAGAAAAAAGTACAAAATTTGAGAATGACAATCCTGAGGTTTTGTTGCCTACTGTTTTAGAAATTGAAAAGGAGATGACTCCTAACCCCTCTATTAATAGAGAACATGTGGATGATCATACTAATCATCACCCACAAATTAAGACCAAGGATACCTGGTCTCAAGTAGTCCAAAGAAGCATTGATGCTGATAATACTAAAGCAATCATTAAATGATAGGTGCTTTTTGGAATATTCGTGGCCTGAATAAAACAGGCAGATTGGACTGTTTAAAAGATTTCATTGACTTTAACTCCTTAGATTTTGTTGGTATCCAGGAAACTAAGAAAGACTCCTTTCACCCTTCTTTTTTTGCTGATATAGGCAGAAATTTTACTTGGAACTTCTTACCTGCTGTGGGTACCGCTGGAGGTATCCTTGTAGGGATTAAAACTCATAAGTTTGACATCCTACATTGGGAGTTGAACCATTACTGTGTTTCTGTTCGTGTTAAAAACAGTTGTGATGATTTCATCTGGAGACTGGTTACAGTTTATGGTTCAGCTTATGATGAACATAAACAAGAATTTATTACTGAACTACATAGCGTTATGGACAATTGGGATGGCCCCACTTTACTGGGCAGAGATTTCAAGCTAACCCGCTCTAGTGCTGACAAAAATAATGGTAATATTAATTACCACTGGTCAGACTCCTTTAATGACTGGATTAATCATTGGGGCCTGATTGAGTTAAAAAATCCAACTAGATCTTACACCTGGACTAACAACCAAGACCAACCAATTATGGCCCTCTTGGACAGAGTCCTTGCTACAACTAATTTTGAGGCCAAGTATCCTCATACTGGGGTCAAAAGTACCCCAAGACTAGGTAGTGATCATGTCCCACTGGTTATTAATTTTGGCATTAGCCATAACCTGAAACCTTACCTCTTTCGCTTTGAGAAATGGTGGTTCACTCAGGATGGTTTCGATGACCTGGTTAGGAAAAACTGGGAAAACCCCTGCTCTACCTCCAATCCTTTAGAGGTTTGGCAGTGTAAGCTAAGGAGGCTTAGGAAAAAGCTAAAAGGGTGGTCTCTAAATGTTAATGCAGAAATAAAAAACAAAAAAAGGACCTGATCCAGGAATTTGACATCTTGGACGTCTTCTCTGAAGAAAACAATTTAGAAAATGCTGAGAAAGAGAGAATGAAAGAGATACAAAAAGAACTTGAGCTCATTTGGAGTATAGAAGAAATCAAAGCCAAACAAAGATCCAGGGACAGAAATATCGGTGAGGGGGACAAGAACACGGCTTACTTCCAAGCCATCGCCAACCAAAGAAAGAGAAAGAAAAACATTACGGCTCTTAATGGCCCCCTGGGTGTAAAAACTGATACTCAGGATATGCTGCATATAGCTACTGAGTTTTATAAAAACCTCTTTAGATACGAAAAAAAGCCAGATATTCATCTGGGTGAAACCTTTTGGAAGGAGGATGAGAGAGTGGCTTGGGAAGAGAATGAGCTGCTGACTGCTCCTCTCTCTGAAGAAGAGATCAAACATGCCATCTTTGATTCATATGCTGATGGGGCTCGTGGCCCTGATGGCTTTCCATTTCTGTTTTATCAGAAGTTTTGGGACTTGATTAAACCTGAGTTATGGCTTTAGTCAGAGACTTTGAAGGCGGGGGTCTAGATATAGCTAGACTTAATTACGTCATGCTGACCCTGACCCAAAAGAAGCGGAGGCTCCTGAAATGAAAAAGTTTAGGCCCATTGCCTTGATTAACTGTAGCTTTAAAATTTTTAGTAAAGCCTTGAATAATAGATTGATTAAGATTATTGACAGACTGATCTCCCCTAACCAGACAGCCTTCATTAAAGGAAGGTACATTCTAGAAAGTGTGGTTGCTGCACATGAAATTATTCATGAAGTGGCCAGAAAAAAGGATTCGGGAATTATCCTTAAAATTGACTACGAAAAAGCATATGATAGAGTCAACTGGGATTTTCTTTTGGAAGTTCTTAGGTCTAGAGGTTTTGATGATAAATGGATCTCTTGGATCACTAAACTTACACAAGGGGGGTCTGTTTGTGTGAGGCTCAACGATGAGAATGGTCCTTATTTTGCTGTTGGTAAAGGTTTGAGGCAGGGTGACCCTATGTCCCCCCCTCCTCTTCAACCTAGTGGTCGATGTGTTTACAAAAATGCTAATTAAAGCTGCAAATCAGGGGATTATTAGTGGTTTGCTGACTGATGTGTGAAGGAGGCATTGTTAGTCTGCAGTATGCAAATGATACAATTTTATTCCTACAAAATAACCTCCCTCAAGCTACCCACTTTAAATGGTTGTTAGCTTGCTTTGAAAAACTCTCAGGAATGAAGATTAACTACAATAAGAGCGATCTTATTACTATGGGGGCCTCGGAAGAGGAAAAAACTGCCCTAGCAAGGCTTTTTTGCTGTAATATTGGTGATTTCCCTATTAAATATCTTGGTGTCCCTCTGCACTTCACTAAACTCAAGAGAGAGGATATTCAACCGGTGGTGGACAAAATGATGAACAGAATAGCCGGCTGGAAAGGCAGATTGCTTTCTAGTGCTGGGAAGCTTACTCTTCTCAAATCTTGCTTAGCCAATATCCCTATCTATCTCCTTTCTGTAATTAAATTCCCCAAATGGGCCATAGAGAATATTAATTCCCACATGGCCAATTTCCTTTGGAATGACCAGGAAGGTAATCATAAGTACCACTTGGCAAATTTTCAAAGTCTAGCCCAGAGAAAGGACTTTGGAGGATGGGGGATTCCAGACCTTAGTTGCCTAAACATGTGTCTCTTATCTGCTTGGATTAATAGATACCACCTCAGTGGCAATGTTATCTGGAAACAAATCATTGATCATAAATATAACACCTCAGATCCTAATGTTTTCTGCTGCTGTGAAGTGGGTGTCTCTCCTTTTTGGAAAGGCGTCCTCTGGGCCAGCAAGGCTGCCAAATTAGGTGTGTCTTGGAAGATTGGAAATGGTCATTCGGTTAGATTCTGGGAGGATCACTGGTTCGGGAATTGTGGTCTAGCAATCCAATATTGGGATCTCTACATGATAGCTGACCAAAAAAATAAAAGTGTAGCAGAGCTCTGGGATGGAGAGCACTTGAAAATCTCCTTTAGGAGGCGTGTCTCGCCCAGGCTGATGCGAATGTGGCACGATTTAACTGCTATAGTAGAATCTGTCAATTTTACTGATGATTGTGATTCTATCATTTGGGCCTTCGATGGGAGTAGCAAGTTTTCAGTGCGGGCTGTTTATAAAACCATTAGCTTTAGGGGTATTCAACCAGTCTTTACTCCTAGCATTCGGAGCATTGTTGTGCCCCCCAGGATTCATATCTTCCTTTGGCTCCTTTCAAACAACAAGATTCTCACTAGAGATAACCTGGCCAAGAGGAGGAATGTTGAGGACTACTCCTGTTTATTTTGCTCTCAACAGGAGTCGGTCTGTCACCTGTTTTTTGACGGCGTGGTGGCAAAAACTTGCTGGTCGTATCTGGTGGATATTTTTCATGTCGATTTGGGTAGTAACTTTGAATCTGTAGCCCGTTGGTGGGTTAGCAATAATAGATATAAAGTTATGAACTGCTGCTCGGCTGCTTTAATGTGGTGCTTATGGAAAACTCGAAACGAAATTTGTTTTCAGGGCAAAGTGTGGTTGGGGGAGAAGCTGGTGATAAGAAGACTGGCCAACACATTGAAGAACTGGCGAATTCTGTTCGCGGCTGGAGATTGGGAATTGCTGGACCATGTATTGGCATCCCTGCATGCCAAACTGGTACAGCCGCTAGCTATCCTGGGGCCAAGCCTGATGGGCTCTCTTCGATCGAGCTCCCTGGAGGCGAGCACGTCTCCTTCGGCTCCATCACTTGGAAGTATAATCTCCAACGTTGTGCTACCGGTGACTTCTGAAGCAGCTGCTAGAGTAGTTCTGCCTTTTGCTGAAGTTGGTGAGGGTGTATTAGCTAATCTTGCTACGGCGTTGAACTTTGATCCCCCTTGACCCAGCGAGTGCGCTGTGGAACAATGTAAATGCTGAATCTGGATGCTAAACTTGTGATGCTTTGTTTCCTTGAAATAAAGCGGGGAAACCTTTTCTCTAAAAAAACTGTCGCATGAAGTGAACAGAGCAACGAACATTCCAGTGATAGCTACGTTACCTTTGGACTGGGTGAGGTCGGCCTCGGCGTGGAGCTGTAGGAGCTCCTCCCGCAGCCGCCCGAACGTCGGCGGGGCCCGCTCGCCGCCAACCCCGCTAGACGCCGCCAGGACGACCGCGAACCGCGGAGGAGGAGTCGCCCCTGGACTCCTCCTCCATCCGGCCAGGGAATCAGGTGGCCGAAGCGGCGGCGACACTGGCAGCGGCGCCACGGCGAAGGCCATCTCCCTCCTCCGCCGCCGTGGCAGGTTGCAATTGCAATCTTGCAGGGGCTCGCGGGCTGCGCCGCTACGTCTGGAAGCGGAAACCTTGGTTTACGTAAAGTCCTTTTGAAGACGTATCGTTGTGTGTTGACGTCATTACCCAGCAATCTCTCGCTGTACGTTGCATTTCATCTCCGGAAAAAAAAAAGTCTAGTAGTTTGAAGTTGCCGGTAGGTGCGAATGCAAGATAACAAGACAAGAACGATGGATGATGCTTTGCAAGCTTTTTTTTTTTTTGACCAGATGCTTTGCAAGCTTGGACGGCTATCTCGCGAGTGCTAGCTTTGGAGTTTTGACCGTTTGGTCGCTTGGTCTCATCCAATCCACGGTCAGACAGGTTCAGTTCGCTGAATTCTCAGACTCTCAACTGCCAACAAAAATTCACAGCTACCAGTCAATCGGAGCGGTGCAAAATACACTTGAAATCGTCTGGGATTGGGAAATGGGAATACTGTCACTGGTCCGCGTTCGTTTCCTCGGTCTTCCAGTCCAACCTGACAGTCCCGCCTCCCACGGCGCACGACTCGCGTCACGCTATATAGCCGGCGTGGATTGTCTAACTTGCTGAAGGCAAGTCACAGGTAACGTGCCCCCTCTCCGATGCCGTTCATTTGCCATCCTATGGTTGAGAATATAGTACCTTCCCACTTCCAAAATCACATCCCAATAGCGTTTTGTGGCCCAGTAAGGCCCAGCTTGGATTCCCCAAATCAGCTACGGTGTCTAAGTTGCTCTGTGGCTACCGGAGAAAATGGTGCGATACGGACGACGCACATGGTAATTTTGGGCGGGATTGGCGCGCCGCCGCCGCGGTCGAGCATCGCGCCATCGCTGTCCCAGCTGCGGCCGTGTCCGCGCGGTCTGCTGAGCTTCGCCTGCATCCGCGACGCCGCCTTCGCCCGCATCCGTGCCGCTCCCATCCACGACGCCGCCTTCGCCTACATCCGCGCCGCCACCGCCTTCGGAGCTTTTCTGCGCCACTGCCGCCGTAGCTCTGGCCACATCAGCCATTGACCTTGCTTCACCCGCGTCTACGACGCCGCGTGCCCAACTACGTGTATGTTCGTGGTCTGCTTCACCTTCGGCCGCTTCGGTCCGCTTCATGCTGTTGGTTCGTAATGGCACAAGCACAACCCAACAAGTAAGTTATGTTCACATTCCACACTTCATTCTTGTATTTGTCTGTACTTAGATACGAGCAATGAGAATGCATTTTTTCATGTACAGAGAAAATGTGAATCCTAGCTGGGTACCTCAAGTTGGTCAGAAATTTAGTAACTTGGACGATGTTTGGTCATTTTGGGTAAACTATGGAGGCCGCGTTGGTTTTGAGGTTAGAAAAAGGTACACAAATGAAAGCAAATTTGATGGGAAGGTAACCTCAAGTAGATATGTGTGTGCCAAGGAGGGTTTTCGAGCACTGAGACAAGAGAGATCACACCACAAAAAAATCCTCGAGCAGAAACAAGAACAGGTTGTCCGGTTCGTATGACTCTTATATTAGATCGAGTTTCAGAGAACTACGAAGTCCTTGATCTGGTTATTGTGCACAATCATGTTCTTCACTTGCCACAAACCTGTCACCTGATGCTATCGCAAAGAAAGATTTCAGAAGTGCGAGCTTTTGACACTACTTTTGGCACAAACAAAGAATACAGGCCTTTTGGTGTTTTTGTTGGATTCAATCAATTTAGAGAGACTGTTATTTTTAGAGCTGCTCTTTTATTTGATGAAACCTGTGCATCTTTTGCATGGCTATTTGAAGCTTTTCTAGCTGCACACAATGGGAAACAACCTAGAGCAATATTTACTGACCAAGACACAGCAATGTGAAATGCTGTTAAGGAGGTATTCACAGCAGCTTGGCATGGACTGTGCACTCATCACATAATACAAAATGCTGTCAAGCACTTATGCAAAAAAAAAAGATGAAGTTGAAGATGAAGAATCACATATTTTGACAGATTTTAGTGCTTGCATGTATAGCATTGAGGACAAGGTAGCCTTTGAAGAAGCATTTAACATCATGAGGAGTAAGATTGACAATAAGTGGGTGTCATGGCTTGATAGCATCTACAAATTCAAGGAAAAATGGGCTGAATGTTACATGAGAGATGTTTTCACTTTGGGTATGAGAAGCACACAATTAAGTGAGAGTTTCAATAGTGACTTGAAAAATCATCTGAAATCAGATTTTGACATCATTCGGTTCTTAAAGCATTTTGAAAGAGCGGTGCAAGGAAAAAGAAACAAAGAACTAGAAGAATTTGAAGCTAGGAAAAAACTACCTAGAATAAGAATGAGGACACCTATGCTAGTGCAAGCAAGCAAACTTTACAGCCCTCAAATATTTGAAGCATTCCAAGCTGAATACGAGAGATCCATGGCAGCATGCACTAGAGCATTGGTTGAAAATAACAAGTATGCTGTTTCTATTATGAGGTCTAATGGTGATTTAAGTTCTGAACAAGAGCGCATAGTTGTTGGTGATCCTCAGAAGCAAACAGCTTCATGCAACTGTGAGCAGTTTACAAGAACCGGTGTTTTGTGTGGCCATGCTTTGAAAGTTCTTGACTTGATGAATATCAAGTTATTGCCCAACCATTACATTCTGAAGCGTTGGACAAGGGAAGCCAGGTATGGAACTATACAAGACAACAAAGGAAGGATCATCATTGAAAATCCAAAACTAGATGCTATGCTCCGCTACAGGTCTATGTCTCATAAATTTCTAAACTTGGCATATCAGGCTGCAAGCTCAATAGAGTGTTGCCTTTTGGTAGATAATGCACTTGATTGTCTTAGTAATCAACTGAAGGACAAACTCAGTGTATCTACAAGTATTTTGTCTGATTCATACAATGTCCAGCCTAATATTCCACAAGATGAAGACATGCTCAGTGCTGCACGCTTAAAGAAAAAATACATTCAACCAAAAAAATCCAAAGAGACATAGAAGTTGGCTTGACAAGACTCGAAAGTTCACAAAGAAAGTACCAAATGAGTCTAATGTATGTTGCTGAAAACCCTTGCAATGTATTGTAACTATTTATCACTTTGCTAACAAACAAAATTGGATGCTTAATGCAGCATGAAGAAAATGCTGGTGGTGTACAAACTCAAGAATCCATGGATAATGCTCAAAACAGCCATAATACCTTGCTCTTCGACAGCCTCACAGATTTGCTAATGGTAGTTCCAATAACTCTCTTGTTCAGTTGTGTAGAATTAACTATTAATTTTTCTCCTATTTTAACTTTTCCCTTTGTCTTTACAGGGTTCTAGCACAATTGACTATATGTCTATTCCAGATCTTCTTTAGGCTCCTACCCCATGGAAGGATATTTTGTTTTTTTGGGCAAATTTGTCAAGCACATGTGCGCTGAGCCGCTGACAGATGGCTTTTGATGAAAATTATTTTTTTAGCCCTAACAGTTATGTGGCTAAATTTATATATATATATATATATATATATATATATATATATATATATATATATATGATATAGTGGTCCATTCGGTGGAGCTTATTTTGATTATTTGGAGCATGTATCTATTGAAAAATGTTTATTAAAATGCTTGTGTGTGACAGTGTACAGTGCTCATGTGCTTATTCTACCGTCAGAATATAAAATAGTGAGAGGACATGTGTGCATTGATCATGTAATTCCGAACTAGGCTTTATTTGGGCCAAAAGTGCAACTGAGCTATCCTATTTGAAGTGAAAAAGTTACTTGTTTTATTAGCCATAGGATGACAAATGGAGGGCATCCGGCAGGTGGTAAGTCACCTGTGACTTGCCTTCAGCAAGTTAGACAATCCATGCCGCTATATAGCAAGCACGCACGCACGGCTCCTCGTGCTGCGCCGGTGTGCCTTTCTTCTCCACCGGGGCACCGCCCCTTCGGCGACGAGTTGGGATCGGAAGCTAGCTGAAGCCTCGTCTTGGCCACGGAGGTTGGAATGGGCAATGCAGGGCGGCAGGGCCATTCAGAGCGCACCTGGAGCCTGGAAAGAAAAAAAAACTCCCACTCGGTCCGATCCACAGGTCGCCGTTTCTTCTTGTTGGAATACTTTCGCATTGGTTTTCGCAGATTGCTCTGTTAGGCTGTAGCTTACATGCTGATTACTGAAGTTTCAGACATCCGATCCAGCATGAATGTCACTCAGCCGTACTGTTCCGTATCTAGCACTCTAAGATACGTTCCCATTGTGCTCTCTCCTCAGTGTTATTCCTTATTATTAGTCATACTAACAATACTGTCCTACGCGTGTCTTGTCAGCATGCAGGATTACTTGGATGAAGCCATGGTCCATGGCAGATCAAATTTATCTCATCCAATGGTAAGTTCAAATGGTTCAAATCTTTGGTGTCCGTATATTTGGACGTTCTGAGTTTTAGTGGTTGTATGCATTCCTAACTGTCCGTATACTTGCTTCGTCCAAAAAAGAATTAGTGACTCTAAAAGAGTGCCAGATATTTCCCCAGCTCCGGTTGTGACAGAACCGCCAAATTAAAACTCAAATTAAGCTAAATGGCCATCATTTGAACACATCAGGCACATTTGGCTTAACGGTTTAATTTGACAGTCCTTTCGAAACCGACATTCCGATCGAAACAAACACCAGTAGTCCCACACGAAGGTGAGCGCAGGCAGTACAACATGATGAGTACATATGAATACGATTACAATACTGAGTAGTGTACAATGAGTTCTACAAACCCGGTTTGAATACATAAATAATATACAAGAGCCACTTTATTTTAAAACAAAATCCGATCTAGAAAACCTGGCGTCTATGATACATGAAGCGCCGTATCGAATCACACACTCAGCCCACGGGTGTGTGATTTTGTAACTAGCAAGGACTAAACATCTGGTCCTGACACCTCCCAACCATCCGCGCCAAGCTGGATGAACTTAGCACAACAAGGGCAGAAGTCTATCTCATCTTGACCTGAAATAGTTTGAGCCACAACCCTGAGTATACTAATACTCCGCAAGGCTTACCCGACCAGTGGATATAACTTAGCCCACGTAACTAGACATGCAAGGCTTTTGGCTGTTGGTTACTTTTGCAGAAAAAGTTCTAGAAATGAGTCCTTATTCTCCCTCTTTTAGCTCCAAATTCTATATTCGTAAATCAATAACTATTATTTGCACCTGCTAAGCAATCATAACAACATGGAGTAATAATTTCTGGTAGACTCTACTAATCATCACTTAAAATCCATATAGCATCACTACGATGTGGTGCCGTGATCAAGGTGCTCATATCCGAGATGCGACGTACGGCGGATCGATCCGATTTAACCTTGCAAGGTGGACCTAACCAACACGTCACGTATTTGCCCCGTCGGACTATACATGCCAACCATTCCCCTCCCCGCCTCGAACTACAGAACCGCCCCACCTACATATAGTCAGCCGGGCTCAACGAGAGACCACCAAAAGTAAACATAGGCATCCCAATTCTCCGCGACTACCCGACTCGCCCTAAGGGGTGGTGATGAAGTTCTGTACTTTCGAAACAAGGCAGTACTCGGCTTACCGGTTTCGACTACCTCCTACTCCCGGCATGCGGTTAGTACAATTCAAACTCGATCACAGGGCCAGGCAACGAACGGTCCTTAACCGACACAGGCGGGGCTAACCTTTCCCCGCCCGGTCTCCATTTTCTTTTCCTTATCCAACCTATTCCAATATTCCATATACTCAAAATAACGAGATAACCTATATCTCGCGAGTGACCCGAAATCACTCGTCTTCTACCGAGTTCTATTAAGCATAGCATTTCTATCGTCCTCTATATACTAGTATAACTCGAGGAGACCTAGGGATCATGCAACTAGGGTTTCAAATAATTCCTGAACCTAATGCACAAGTAATAGAAACATAATATAGGTGTCATAGTTTGAAATAAACGGATGTGCACCGGGGCTTGCCTGTGGGCTGCTGCTTAGAGCTAGTGTCCACTGGGCCTTGGGCCGGGTCGTCACGAAACGCCTGCGGGGCTGGCTCCGTCTGCTCCTGCGGCTCCGCGATCACCTCGTATACGACTTCCTCGGTCGCGGATTCTATATGTATGCATATGAAACAATGAGTAAATGTCATGCATAAGAGACAACGAGTAAATGCCAACATGACTTTGCCATTAGATGATAAACATTAAACAAATTAATAATTTACATAAAAGGATGCAAGTATGGTGATAAATAACTTTAACCCTAAGTGCTAGGAACAACTAGAGGCCAAATTATCAATTAGAGCATGATTTACTATAAAATAAAATATGACTCGCAAAGACATTATTAATTGCCTCTTATAATTTGTATAAAAATCTACATGTAGAATAAATATTATTATACCTATACACATATTTAAGTTTGGTTCCATATTATATTCATATACTAAACTAGGTCCTATGAGTATGAAAATTTTATGGTGGATCACTCATGTTTAAAGTAAGCTACTGCAAAAATTTCATAATCTTTAGATTAACAGATCTATAGAAATTAATTAAACAAGACTAAACACAATCTAAATTATTGCAGGGGTAAAAAGGTCATTTTTCCACTGTGGATATTTTTCCTCCATAGATCCTACTCTAAAAAAATCCAACAAAATTTATTTCATATTTTTCACATTTTTCCTTGAATTTATATGGAATTTACAATCTACAGCCGAAATAAATCACAAAATAAATAAATCCCTTTAACCCCTGACCCGTGGGCCCCTTTTGCCAGTGACCCAAAACAGAGAGGGGGGGCAACGCGACCAGGCGCGCGGCTCGCGGCGGCGCTGGGGCGAGGCCGCGGCGGCGGCGCCGGCCGACGGCGAGCAGGGCGGCGGCGGGGCCCTTGGCTCGCGCGCCCAGTCCCGCGGTGGCGGTACGGCGCGGGGGGCGGCGCAGAGGCGGTGGCGGCGGCGCGCAGTCGCGCCAGCGGCGGCGCTAGGGCAGGGGAGGCGGCGGCGCGCTTGCGCCGGCGGCGGCGGGGTCAGGCGGCGGCGGTGCGACGCGGGTTGAGCAGCAGAGGGCTCGGGCGGGCCTGGTGCGCGCGCAAACTGGGCGGGAGGCGGCGCGAGCGGGGCGCTCAGCGTGCGGCGGCGGCGACGCAGTTCGGCCGACGGCGGCGTGGTCGAGAACGAGCGTGGAAACCTTGCGAACGCGGAGGAACGTGGAGAGCATGAGCACCAGTGGCTCACCTAGGGTCGATTTGAGCCGTCAAGCAACGAAAACGATGATCGGACGAGGGATTTCGACGGCGACCAGAGCTCCGAGCGGCTTTAATGGCTGGCGGCCGGGAAACCTCCGATTTCCGATGAAGCAGGGGTCGTGGCTAGGATTGAAGGGGTTGGGAAGGTCGCTAGAGAGGTGGAGGAACTTCGGGTGAAGTGGATTTGGAATTCGTGGAGCGGAGCTCGCGAATCGGTCCGACGAACGCGAGGAGCTTCAAGAGCCGTTCATGGCGAACGCAGGGAGGAGAAAGAGAGGAACGGGAGCGTGAACGAGAGTGAAGGCAGGTGGCGAGCTCGGGAGACGTCGTGGGCGACTTGGCGGCGTCACCGACGGCCGGGAAACCGGGATCGGGCTCCACGACGGCAAGCACAGCGGGGAGCTTCGGGAGAGCTCGGGCCATTACTGCGACGTGCAGAACAGGAAGAAGTATGGGAGAGGGAAGGGAGAGACTGACATGTGGGGGCCACGTGTAAGAAAGTTTGTTTATTTGAATTCTAATTTTTGGATTGTTACAATCCTTCCCCCTAAAAGAAATCTCGTCCCGAGATTTAGGAGAAAAGTGCCGAATTGAAAGGACGTCGGAAAATCATATACCTTGGTATAATTGGAGCAACTCAGGACATTTGGATTGAACAAATTCCTCCGTTTCCCAGGTAGCTTCTCGCTCTGAGTGATTACTCCACTGTACCTTATAGAAATTGCTAGTTTGATTTCGAGTGACCCGAGTCTTGTGATCAACAATTTTTACCGGATGCTCTGGATAGACCAGATCGGGCTCCACTTGTAATTTCTCTATGTCCATTATCTTGTTTGGAACACGGAGGCATTTCCTGAGCTGGGAGACATGGAATATATTATGAACTGCGGATAATTGGGCAGGAAGTTCCAGACGATATGCTACCGGCCCACATCGCTCAATGATAGGAAAAGGCCCAACATAGCGAGGGGCGAGCTTTCCCTTCACACCAAACCGTTGGACTCCTCTCATTGGAGATACCCGTAAATAGACATGATCTCCCACTTGGAACGAGACCGGTTGACGTTTCTTGTCCGCATAGCTTTTCTGTCGGGATTGGGCTATTTTCAAGTTCTCCTGTATAACCCGGACTTGTTCTTCTGCCTCACCGACCATATCAGGGCCGAATACATTTCTTTCACCGGCTTCTGACCAATTCAATGGAGTTCTACACCTTCGTCCATATAATGCCTCAAAAGGAGCCATTTTGATGCTTTCCTGATAGCTGTTGTTATAGGAGAATTCAGCTAAAGGTAGACACTCATCCCATTTATGACTATAGGTGAGTGCACAGGCTCTAAGCATATCTTCGAGAATCTGATTTATTCTTTCCGTCTGACCATCGGTCTGAGGATGATAAGCCGAACTGCGAATGAGTTGAGTACCAAGGGCTGCATGGAAGTGTTCCCAAAAACGTGCAACGAATTGGGTACCACGGTCGGAAATGATAGTCTTGGGTACTCCATGCAAACTCAGGATACGACTGATATATAGCTCAGCATAATGTTGTGCCCTATAGATGGTTTTTACGGGAAGGAAATGAGCTGACTTCGTCAGACGGTCCACAATAACCCAAATAGAATCATATCCTTTAGAAGTCTTGGGAAGTCCAACAATGAAATCCATACTAATATCTTCCCATTTTCCTGATGGAATAGCCAGCGGTTGAAGAAGACCAGCTGATCTCAAGTGGCTTGCTTTAACTCTTTTACAAATGTCACACTCAGACACATATTTGGCAATTTCCCGCTTCATTCTTGTCCACCAAAATCGCTGCTTCAAATCTTGATACATTTTATTGCTGCCCGGGTGGATAGAATACCTAGAGAGATGAGCTTCATCAAGGATTTGTTTTCGGAGCTCTAAATCTTTAGGTACCACCAACCGATCCTTGAACCATAGAATTCCAGCCTCATCTAAATAAAAACACTTCACCCCCGGGTCATTTTCCGCAAGTCTTTGGCGAATCTTTTCCATCCCGACATTATGTTGTTGGGCAGAAATAATCCGATCTCGAAGAGTAGATGAAAGGACCAAATTATCAAGACTGCCATGTGTGATGATCCCCAAGTTTAATTTTTCCAGTTCATAACAAAGGGTCTCATTGAAAGGCACAATAGACAGGCAGTTGCACTGAGCCTTACGGCTTAAAGCATCTGCTACCACATTGGCCTTACCCGGGTGATAGTGAATCTCCAAATCATAATCCTTAATCAATTCCAACCATCGCCTTTGGCGTAGATTTAGCTCATTCTGGGTGAAAATATACTTGAGACTTTTATGGTCCGTATATATGTGAACAGGATTGCCCAGAAGATAATGACGCCAGATCTTCAAAGCATGAACCACTGCTGCTAGTTCTAAATCATGAGTGGCATAATTTTCCTCATGTCGCCGGAGTGCTCGTGAAGCATAAGCAATTACTCGACGGTCTTGCATGAGGACACAACCTAAACCCGTACCTGATGCATCACAATATACATCAAAGGGTCGAGTAATATCAGGTTGGGCTAAAACAGGGGCAGATGTCAATAGTTTCCTCAAGGTCAGAAAAGCCTGATCACATTTATCGTTCCAATTAAATTTCACCCCTTTCTTGAGCAACTCAGTCATGGGCTTAGCAATTTTTGAAAAATCCGGAACAAACCGCCGGTAATATCCTGCTAGCCCAAGAAAACTCCGAATTTCCGGAACAGATGTAGGTGCTTCCCAATTCAAAACATCTTGGATTTTACTAGGGTCAACAGAAATTCCATCTTCTGATATAACATGACCCAGGAATGGAACCTTCTTCAGCCAGAACTCACACTTAGTGAATTTGGCATACAACTCGTGTTCCCGAAGACGCTGGAGAACAATGCGAAGATGCTCAGCATGTTCTTCTTCATTCTTGGAATATATAAGAATGTCGTCAATGAAAACCACGACAAACTTATCTAACTCGGGCATAAACACCGAGTTCATGAGATACATGAAATGAGCAGGGGCATTCGTCAATCCAAATGACATAACGAGATATTCATAAAGCCCATATCGTGTGGAGAAAGCCGTCTTTGGGATATCTTCGAGCCTAATTTTTATTTGATGATAGCCCGATCGAAGATCAATTTTGGAGAATACCTTAGCCCGACTAACTGATCAAACAAAATATCAATTCGCGGAAGTGGATATTTGTTTTTGATAGTGACAGCATTCAAAGGCCGATAGTCCACACACAACCTGAGGCTTTGATCTTTCTTTTTAACAAAGAGCGCTGGACAGCCCCAAGGTGAAGTGCTAGGACGGATATAACCCTTATCAAGCAACTCCTGCAATTGCTTCTTTAGTTCTGCTAACTCATTGGGTGGCATACGATAAGGTCTTCTGGAAATTGGTGCCGTTCCCGGTTGCAATTCAATGGCAAACTCTATCTTACGGTCAGGTGGCATGCCTGGTAAGTCATCCGGAAAAACATCCGGATATTCACACACCACTGGTATTTCAGCCAGACTTTTGGCCTCAACCTGATTCACTGTGGGTGTTGAAGGTATATGGTCCATCAGATTCAAAATCATAGAACCATGCAGAGGAGAATTAATGTGTACAGTTTGCGAAAGAGTGTCCAAGAGAACTCCGTGTATTTTCATCCAATTCATGCCAAGTATAATATCCACTCTCTGAGCTGGTAACAAGATCAAATGAGTGGCAAAAACTTTTTCTTAGAGCTGCAAAGGTACTTGTTTAGCAGTTTGATTCGTTATTAATTGCCCCCCGGGTGAATGAATATTGTATGATATCGCCATGCTTTCTATCTCCAACCCAAGTCTACTGGCACATTCATTGCTAATGAAAGTGTGTGAGGCACCAGAATCAAACAATACAGTAACAGGGAGATTGTTAACTGAAAACATACCCGCCATCACTTGAGCTCCCTCAGGAACATTCTCTAGCGTGGTATAATGCACGCGTCCAGGCTTGAAATGAGCCACTTTCGGCTTCTGATTGTGCTGATTAGAACCCTGAACTTGTTTAGGTGGCATAGGGCATTCACGTGCAAAATGACCAACTTGACCACAGTTGAAACAGGGAGGAAGATTAGGGCGTACAGCCTGTGGCTGCACCCACGTCTTCTGCATATTTTGCTGAGGCACCGGAGATCTGGTTACCCCTTGAGGTTGTGGGTACTGCTGTGGTCTATATCCCGACTGGTACTGTGTTGGCCTATAACCTGATTGCTGTTGTGGAGGCCGATATGTGGCCTGATACTGTACTGGTCGGTACACCGGCCGATGCTGATAAGGTGCACGAGGGGGTCCGGCCTGAATCAGACGAAACCTCTGATTAGCCTGACTAGAAGACCCACCCATTGGTGCCTTCCTCTTTTTCTCTGCCTGGTGAGCTACACGGGCGTCCTCTTGAGTGATAGCCCCAATGACCAGCTCACTAAAGGTGTTGAATTTGAACATAATCAAGCGTTCCTGGAGCTTGCTGCTAAGCCCCTGCCTGAAGCACGCTTGTTTCTTTTCATCTGTTTCCACATGATACCCAGCATATTGAGACAAGGTGTTAAAAGCTTGAGCATATTGTGTCACATTATTATTGCCTTGTTTCAGAGCCAAGAACTCATTGAGCTTCCTGCGAATCACCCCTGCAGGGATATGATGTGCTCTGAAAGCTTCCTTGAACTCATCCCAAGAAAACCGAGTGCCAGCAGGGAACATAGCTACGTGATTATCCCACCACGTACGTGCAGGACCTCTGAGTTGTTGAGCTGCAAATGATGCCTTGTCATTGTCATTATACTGGTATAGAGTGAACTTGGACTCAATGGTCCGGAGCCAACTGTCAGCTTCCAGTGGCTCATCCGCCTTATGGAAAAGCGGTGGCTGAGTACCCAAGAACTCCTGATACCCAGGGACAGGCGGCTGGTGATGATTATGATTTCCATGCCGCGGTGCAGCACCCTGATGAACGAGCTGACGGAGTAGTTCCGTCTGTTCATCGCGCCCAGTCAACATGGCCGCGATTGCCTCAACCAAATTGGGAGGCGGTGGCAGCGCATTAGCGCTATTGGGCGCAGAGGAGTCATTATCGGTGTTCGGCATTCTGCAATTAATCATGAATTGATTAGTTCCAATATCTGATTAAATTAAATAATCATGATAGCAACTAATATTCAATTCATGAAAAATGCTGAATTTAGAACACTGATTAAATAACTCAATAATTGTATCACCACTTTTATGCCCCATAATTGCAACAAGAATGACTGGATCATGTATGAGGGAGGTACAACCATTTTTGCATCAACTAGTGAAGACACCATAGGCCCCAACTAAATCTCAATATCACAAATCTTCGCGGTATAGATTTGATAGTATCTCCCAAACTATACGTCCAAAAATTCATAACTTTTGCAAGTGAGTGGTTATCGAAATACTTTACAACTTTTGTATAACGCGCGTTTACCGCATGGACTATCTTCTCGAATTTTTACGTACTAAACCTCGGGATTACCATAAGTCGAACACTAAGATGATATTTCACAATGGGATCACACACCTACAAACTCAGTCCAAACATATACAAACTCAGTCCAAACATATACAAACCACAGTCCTATCTTACATCAGAGTTATTCTAGTCATACTACAAGATCTAGTTGTCCCTAGGACATTTACCAAACTACAATACTATGTCCGCCCTTCCTACGTCTAAAGTCTAGCTCCTCAACGCGGCGGCTGGTACTCGAAGACACGCTCCACCTCGATCCCACGCGCACGTAACTCCTCCTGCAGGCGTCCCACGTTCTGCTCGTTCACTAAGATGGCTGTGGACCCTGCCTGAGGTGGAACGTCGTTCTGACCGACGGAACTCGCTGCATCAGACATCTCCTGAGGCCCGACTCCTGACTCAACACCTGACACCTGAGGTGGTGGCTCAGGTGGGGCTGCGGCCTGCTGCTGCTGAAGCTGCAACTGGTGCACATTCCCTAGTGCAACCTGAAGCGCGTCCTGTAAGTGGTCAGCTAGAGCCTCCTGGTCGTCCACCTGCTCAGTCAACTCCTCAATCTGCTGAGCCTGCTCCGCTAGCTGCTGCGTCTGCTCCGCTAGCTGCTGTGACTGCTCCTCTAGCTGCTGTGACTGCTCCAAAATCTGCTGAGCCTGCTCAACTATCCTCTGCTCCTGCTCCCAGAACTGCTGTGCCAACCCCACTACCTGCTGACTCTGCTCTGCGAGCTGCTGGCTCTGTCCTAAGATCTGCTGAGTCTGCTCCTGTGCTGTGGCGTGAGCTGTCCGAAGTCCTTGCCGGTAGAGTGTGTTCTCACTCCTAAACTGATCACACACACCCAACATACCGGCGGCGTAGCGGGCGATCCTAGCCAAAGCTGGGACGTGGCCTGGAAGAGTAGAGTCCAACAGAAGAGAAAACCGCTGCCTCGAGTACTCCGAAGTCACTCTGACAGGAAAACCAACCGTCGAAGCAGAGTAACTCGCAAAAATGGGCTCCTGCTCACAAAACTGGGTAATAGCCATCGCAGCTGCACGATCCCAGACGCTCAAAATCTCAGCACCCTCAGTGTGCACCTCCCAAGGGTCTGACGGAAAGAGACCGAGGCGTGCTGGAACTCGCAGGCGAGCCTCCCAACCAGAGATGGCCCCCTCGGAAGACACGCGACCGTAGTACTGGGGAGGCTCGGTGTGGCCAAACTCCTGGAGCACCTCCCACAGCAACACGGGAAGGCCCTCACGGTGAAGACAAGTGGAACGCACCCACCCGTCCTCGTCAAAGTGGAAGTCCGACAAGGCTGCCATCTGCGAAAAACGCCGACAGCGGTAAGGAACATTCCCAAAAGAAAATACGAACTCATAATTTATAAAACGGTAAATACTTACAACACTCTGGAAAAACAAAACTCTTTTAATTTCGAACTTCCAACAAAATTCACAACCCAAATCACTCGCTAACCCACTCTTATAATGCAATGAATGGTATTATGCATGATCGTCCTACGTCATCCTTCCAACAAAATTTGCCGACAATAATAGGGCAATATACGTGGTCTTTCGGTGGCAACATACGCTCTCAATTATATAATCGATTTCTACACGCCTTAACTTACGAGTTCGTTTGTTAGTGTACCTGCAGAAATCACATGATATACAGATATATGCATATATCCACGACTGGACCCTTCGTGCCAGCACACACGAACGGCCCCCATGTGTCCTACGCCACATGGGTAACGCATATGCAGTTGCCCACATATTCACACATACATCACCATCCACTATAGAGATGGCGCCCATGCGTTCCACACTGCATGGACAGCGCTGCATACGTTACCGAGGCAACGTATTCACTTCCCGTACAAATCGCCTTACGGGACACCCAAGGGTAAACGTGTCCCAAGGTACACGGTCATAACCAATCGCATGACAGATTTACATCTCGTAACATTGCCTTACGAGATGGCCGTGATTGCAATCACACGGTGGGAAGTCCGCGCTCCATATCAGGCGGCAGATAGCGACAGGCTCATTTGAATGGAGCCTTATCACCTCCTCGTATGCTCATCATACGGGACCCGCGCACGTATGAAACACGTGGGCTATTCTAAAGACTACCAAGAATTGCTCACCTTGCTTACCTCAGCGTAGGTGCGTCGTTACAATATTAAGTAAGGGTTGTGCAAGAAATTAAGGTTTAACAGAAAGAAATGTGCTGGAAGTCAGTGAATATAAATATTGCCACCAATTTATAAATAACCAAGTACTATATAGGGCTTAGTACGGATTTAATCGTAAAGCGTGACTGAAACGATTTTCCTCATACCCCAGAAATTAGTTTTCACTTTTAAAAATCTATAAAATAGTCACATCCATACCACCCCTGGTGTATTTCGGCTCTGATACCAGCTGTGACAGAACCGCCAAATTAAAACTCAAATTAAGCTAAATGGCCATCATTTGAACACATCAGGCACATTTGGCTTAACGGTTTAATTTGACAGTCCTTTCGAAACCGACATTCCGATCGAAACAAACACCAGTAGTCCCACACGAAGGTGAGCGCAGGCAGTACAACATGACGAGTACATATGAATACGATTACAATACTGAGTAGTGTACAATGAGTTCTACAAACCCGGTTTGAATACATAAATAATATACAAGAGCCACTTTATTTTAAAACAAAGTCCGATCTAGAAAACCTGGCGTCTATGATACATGAAGCGCCGTATCGAATCACACACTCAGCCCACGGGTGTGTGATTTTGTAACTAGCAAGGACTAAACATCTGGTCCTGACACCTCCCAACCATCCGCGCCAAGCTGGATGAACTTAGCACAACAAGGGCAGAAGTCTATCTCATCTTGACCTGAAATAGTTTGAGCCACAACCCTGAGTATACTAATACTCCGCAAGGCTTACCCGACCAGTGGATATAACTTAGCCCACGTAACTAGACATGCAAGGCTTTTGGCTGTTGGTTACTTTTGCAGAAAAAGTTCTAGAAATGAGTCCTTATTCTCCCTCTTTTAGCTCCAAATTCTATATTCGTAAATCAATAACTATTATTTGCACCTGCTAAGCAATCATAACAACATGGAGTAATAATTTCTGGTAGACTCTACTAATCATCACTTAAAATCCATATAGCATCACTACGATGTGGTGCCGTGATCAAGGTGCTCATATCCGAGATGCGACGTACGGCGGATCGATCCGATTTAACCTTGCAAGGTGGACCTAACCAACACGGCACGTATTTGCCCCGTCGGACTATACATGCCAACCATTCCCCTCCCCGCCTCGAACTACAGAACCGCCCCACCTACATATAGTCAGCCGGGCTCAACGAGAGACCACCAAAAGTAAACATAGGCATCCCAATTCTCCGCGACTACCCGACTCGCCCTAAGGGGTGGTGATGAAGTTCTGTACTTTCAAAACAAGGCAGTACTCGGCTTACCGGTTTCGACTACCTCCTACTCCCGGCATGCGGTTAGTACAATTCAAACTCGATCACAGGGCCAGGCAACGAACGGTCCTTAACCGACACAGGCGGGGCTAACCTTTCCCCGCCCGGTCTCCATTTTCTTTTCCTTATCCAACCTATTCCAATATTCCATATACTCAAAATAACGAGATAACCTATATCTCGCGAGTGACCCGAAATCACTCGTCTTCTACCGAGTTCTATTAAGCATAGCATTTCTATCGTCCTCTATATACTAGTATAACTCGAGGAGACCTAGGGATCATGCAACTAGGGTTTCAAATAATTCCTGAACCTAATGCACAAGTAATAGAAACATAATATAGGTGTCATAGTTTGAAATAAACGGATGTGCACCGGGGCTTGCCTGTGGGCTGCTGCTTAGAGCTAGTGTCCACTGGGCCTTGGGCCGGGTCGTCACGAAACGCCTGCGGGGCTGGCTCCGTCTGCTCCTGCGGCTCCGCGATCACCTCGTATACGACTTCCTCGGTCGCGGATTCTATATGTATGCATATGAAACAATGAGTAAATGTCATGCATAAGAGACAACGAGTAAATGCCAACATGACTTTGCCATTAGATGATAAACATTAAACAAATTAATAATTTACATAAAAGGATGCAAGTATGGTGATAAATAACTTTAACCCTAAGTGCTAGGAACAACTAGAGGCCAAATTATCAATTAGAGCATGATTTACTATAAAATAAAATATGACTCGCAAAGACATTATTAATTGCCTCTTATAATTTGTATAAAAATCTACATGTAGAATAAATATTATTATACCTATACACATATTTAAGTTTGGTTCCATATTATATTCATATACTAAACTAGGTCCTATGAGTATGAAAATTTTATGGTGGATCACTCATGTTTAAAGTAAGCTACTGCAAAAATTTCATAATCTTTAGATTAACAGATCTATAGAAATTAATTAAACAAGACTAAACACAATCTAAATTATTGCAGGGGTAAAAAGGTCATTTTGCCACTGTGGATATTTTTCCTCCATAGATCCTACTATAAAAAAATCCAACAAAATTTATTTCATATTTTTCACATTTTTCCTTGAATTTATATGGAATTTACAATCTACAGCCGAAATAAATCACAAAATAAATAAATCCCTTTAACCCCTGACCCGTGGGCCCCTTTTGCCAGTGACCCAAAACAGAGAGGGGGGGGCAACGCGACCAGGCGCGCGGCTCGCGGCGGCGCTGGGGCGAGGCCGCGGCGGCGGCGCCGGCCGACGGCGAGCAGGGCGGCGGCGGGGCCCTTGGCTCGCGCGCCCAGTCCCGCGGTGGCGGTACGGCGCGGGGGGCGGCGCAGAGGCGGTGGCGGCGGCGCGCAGTCGCGCCAGCGGCGGCGCTAGGGCAGGGGAGGCGGCGGCGCGCTTGCGCCGGCGGCGGCGGGGTCAGGCGGCGGCGGTGCGACGCGGGTTGAGCAGCAGAGGGCTCGGGCGGGCCTGGTGCGCGCGCAAACTGGGCGGGAGGCGGCGCGAGCGGGGCGCTCAGCGTGCGGCGGCGGCGACGCAGTTCGGCCGACGGCGGCGTGGTCGAGAACGAGCGTGGAAACCTTGCGAACGCGGAGGAACGTGGAGAGCATGAGCACCAGTGGCTCACCTAGGGTCGATTTGAGCCGTCAAGCAACGAAAACGATGATCGGACGAGGGATTTCGACGGCGACCAGAGCTCCGAGCGGCTTTAATGGCTGGCGGCCGGGAAACCTCCGATTTCCGATGAAGCAGGGGTCGTGGCTAGGATTGAAGGGGTTGGGAAGGTCGCTAGAGAGGTGGAGGAACTTCGGGTGAAGTGGATTTGGAATTCGTGGAGCGGAGCTCGCGAATCGGTCCGACGAACGCGAGGAGCTTCAAGAGCCGTTCATGGCGAACGCAGGGAGGAGAAAGAGAGGAACGGGAGCGTGAACGAGAGTGAAGGCAGGTGGCGAGCTCGGGAGACGTCGTGGGCGACTTGGCGGCGTCACCGACGGCCGGGAAACCGGGATCGGGCTCCACGACGGCAAGCACAGCGGGGAGCTTCGGGAGAGCTCGGGCCATTACTGCGACGTGCAGAACAGGAAGAAGTATGGGAGAGGGAAGGGAGAGACTGACATGTGGGGGCCACGTGTAAGAAAGTTTGTTTATTTGAATTCTAATTTTTGGATTGTTACACCGGTCAACAACCGTGCGATTTCAGACAGTCCAGTATCAGCATGGATGTGGCAAAAACATACAAATCGAGTCCCGACTGTTTATTGCAACGGGTAGCATTGTCGAATCCTCTGTGCGTGCACATATAGAGGGGCAGACCTGCAGGTTTGTTGCCTGCAGGTGCTCAAACTGCCCACTAGACACATACTAATGCACACACATGAGCAGTAGGTGCAGACATTAAACCAGACCTTACAGCACCAATGCAGTAGTTCTTTGCAATCCATACATGTTCTTGCTATCTCACATGTTTTCCCATCATTTCATCACATACAGCAGACATTAAACCAGATACTGCAGTACCAATGCAGTAGCTCTTTGGAATCCATACATGATGTTCTTGTTATCTCACATGTTTTCCCATGATTTCATCACAGTATCACACACATATATAAAACACTAGTACACTGTACACCACCACCACCACCAAAGAGACTAAGAGAAGCAGTACTTGTATACATGCATAGCTGCTCATGCATGATTAGCCAAATGCACTGAACAGTTGAGGACTAAAATGCAGATGAAGTTACTGTATAACCGTGTACTATCAGCTAAGTTCCAGCCTGATCGTTGCCACCACCAGTCTCCTTGTGATCGCCGAAGTAATCGGCCAATTGGTTCTCGCTGACCAACGAGTCCAGGAACGAATAGAAGGTGCCGTCGTCGATCATGGGGCAGCCAATGTCGAAGCCGCCACGGCCTGCGGCGTCCAGGGCGCAGAACGGATCGCCCAATCCTTCGAAGACCTCAGCGCCGAGGCCCGTCATGGCGGGGAAGTCGCCGCCTCCAACGCCGGCGCCGGACGAGGAGCTCGGCTGCTCTGTCAGCGGCGGCGGCGGCGCCACCACCGGAGGCTCCAGCACCGGCAGCGGCGGTGGGGTCTTGTCGGGAGCAGCAGCTGCTGCTACTGGGTCGCGGTTGGAGTGGGAGGTAGCACTAGCAGCCGCTGCGGCCAGCGGCATGTGCGTCCGCGGATCGATGCCCCGCTTGATGAGCTTCTTGCTGAGGTGGGAGTTCCAGTAGTTTTTGATCTCGTTGTCCGTGCGCCCCGGCAGCCGGCCGGCGATCAGCGACCACCTGCAGGCGGCGAGCGCGCACGATGGTGTACTGAATGATAAAGCATGGCGGCGGGAGCCCGCTCGATTGCTACACTACACTAATTAACACCGCAGCGCATAGTGTACACGCACCGGTTGCCGAGCAGGCGGTGGAGGCGGACGATGAGGTCCTCCTCGTCGGCGGCGATGGGCCCGCGCTTGATGTCCGGCCTGAGGTAGTTCATCCAGCGGAGGCGGCAGCTCTTTCCGCAGCGCAGCAGGCCCGCGCGCCGCGGCAGCGTGCGCCACTGGCCCTCCCCCTCCCGCGCCACGGCCCGCGCCAGCAGCTCGTCCTCCTCCGGCGTCCACGCCCCCCCGCCTCAGCGCCGGCCTTGTCGTCGCCCCCGCGCCCGCCGCTCCCCCGGCCCCGCCCCGCTGCTGCTGCCGCGCCGCCGCCGCTGGCTGCTTCCGCGTCATGATGACTGCCCCTAGCTACTTGCGCGGCTACTGACTACCTACCGAGCCGAGCGGCCGAGCCCTGCCGGCTGCTCAGCAGCTGACGCCGTCGCAGGATCGAGGTCGGGTCGGGTCGCTCTCGTGCTGCTCCGATCCTCCGGAGTTGCGTCGTGCCGAGGCGCTCGGCTTTTGCGCGCGGTGCACGGCGTCGTTGCGGGGCTCGCTCCGCCCCCAGGCCCCAGCCCAGCCACCACCACCCCCCGGAGAGGAAAGGGTCGGTGGGGGTGGTTGGTTCCTTGCGCGCGGCGGTCTGTTGCGTTCCGGGAAACGGGAGGGATTCCGCGGCGATCTCGGCGGATTCACAGCCGCGCCCCTGCCGTCGCGTCGCGTCGCATCGTGTCGTGTCACGGGCTCGCGTCAGAGGCGCCGGCCTTCCGAGTGGGTTGCTTCTCTTCTGGCTTCTGGGCCACGATCTGTTGGGCCGGGTCATGAATCAGTCACAACGGCAGAAGCCCGTGCTGCTGAATCTCTGTACTGGGCCAAGCCGAGCAGGCCGGGGCGCCGGAGACAAACGGGGAAGAAGGTGCACGAGCACGTCGACGACCGAAGTCAGCAGCGGGCTCTCGTGTCCTGTCCCGTTCCCGTGGCATATCAGAATCTCGTGACCTGAGCACACCTCGTGCGGCCAGGCTCCCAGATTCCAGCTTCCAACTCTACCTAGCTAGGCTAATGCATACAGGCCGTGTTTGGATTGTACTACTCCATTCTAGAACGCGTTTTTTGAAAAAATAATCTCACGTGCATAGAATATTAAATGAAGTCTATTTAAAAAAAATTTCGGGATGAGTATAACTTTTCGTGACGAATCTAACGACGGTAATTAATCGATGATTGGCTACAGTAATGCTACAGTAATCATCCTCTAATCACGCTGTCAAATATCTCATTAGATTCTTTAGAGTTCCTAGTGTAGAGGTTCTGAAATTGATTTTGTAAACTGGCCTTGTTTGATATCGTAATTAATGATCAAAGTTGTGCTAAGGCCGTGTTTAGTTCTAACGCAAAAAAAAATTTGCGATGGAATTTTCCTAATTTGAAGTACTAAATGAAGTCTATTTACAAAATTTTTTGCACAGATGGGTTGTAAATCGCGAGACGAATCTAATGATGCTAATTAATCCATGATTAATCCATAATTAGCGGATAGTTACTGTAGCATCACTGTTGCAAATCATGGATTAAGTAGGCTCATTAGATTCGTCTCGCGATTTACAGCCCATCCATACAAAAAGTTTTGTAAATAGACTTCATTTAGTACTCCATGCATGTGTCAAAACATTCGATGTGATGTTTTTTTGTGTTTACGGGTTTACGGGTAAAAATCTAAACAGCGCCTAAAATTTGTTTTAACACAAACCAAACTGTCGGTGTCCCGACCCGGGGGCTCGGATGCCAACTAGTAAATGCTGTGTGTTTTCTCGTCCCAGATGATGATGCAGGAGACAACACAGTAACGCACGGTTTATCCTGGTTCCGGCCGCGGGGCCGTACGTCCAGCAAAGGGGGTGTGCGAGGGCACTGTATTATCTTGCACCCGGAGCGCTTGTAGTAGGGGGTACAAGCGAGGCGAGAGAGGGAGGAAGGCTCCCAAGTCTCTGCTAGAAGAAGGGTTGAACGTAGCGAATAGGGATGCCTGAGCGTAAGTGATGATGGATCTCGTCTGGAGCGTCGTCCCGTCTAAAGGAGGCATGCCTCCTCCTTTTATAGTCACAAGGAGGGGCGGCGCACATGAGTGGGGGCGTGGAAGTCGTCGTTTTCCCCCGAATCGCGGGGTACAGTAGTCGGATACTGTAGAAAGTACACTGTGAGGCATGGCGTTGGGCGTGGCAGCTGTCGTGGATATCGTCCTTGGTCTTGCGGAGATCGTGCCGGCGCCCCTGCCAGTCCTTGCGGGCGGCGTGGTCGTCGCTGTTGGAGGTACGGTCTTCCAAATGTGGCGCGGTGGCGTTCGGTGGGCCCCGCAGGTCAAAGTCTTGCGTGCACTAGCGGGGGTGGGGCACGCGGCGGTCCTGAACCCCCTCGACGGAGTGCAGGCGCGCGCACCAGGAAGTCTGGGAGACATATGGAGGTCCCGGACCCCTCGAGGGGGGTCCGGGACTCCGGCTGCGGGTGATGGGCATCCCTCTTCGAGGGGCCCTATGGCGACACCGGACCTCCTCCCGAGCAGGAGGTGGGCCCGGGGCCATGCGTATGATGAGGTAGAGTCCGGACGGCCGGAGTTGGCAGAATAGTGACGGGAACAGCGCCAAGCCTATCTTGTCCCACGTTGCAGGTTCCACAGTGCCGCCACAGTGTCCGGGATGGCGAAGCAGTGACCGGAGGTGACGGATGGGACTCCTGTCACAGCTACTGTGGGAATGGCGGTCTGACGCCGCCTGTCCTGAGCACTTGTGGAAGAGTGATGGGCATTCAATGCCTTCGTACGGTGAGCGGTTGGGAAGCGGGGTCGTTCGTCCCTTGTGCCGAAGGGTGGCCTCGAGCGAGGCGGAGATGACTTACCCGCTCGAGGGTAGATTCGCTACCCTCGAGCGAGGTGGAGATGAGTTACCTGCTCGAGGGTGGGTTCGCTACCCTCGAGCGAGGCGGAGGTGAGTTACCCGCCCGAGGATAAATTCGCTACCCTCGAGCGAGGCGGAGTTGCGGGGCGCAGTCGAGGGGTCTCGACGGGGACCCTCGAGCGAGGCGGAGATCGTCCTGCGGGTTCGAGGGGATGCGAATGGGCCGCACGCTGGATTTCTTTGAGTCCTTTCCTTTCCTCCAGATTTGGAAGAAGGCCGTGGGCCTTCGTGGGCTCAATCGCTAAACACATGTTTGCGCTTTTAAAGCGGTCGAGTACCCCAATTAGAATGTCCTTAATTATGGTACCCGACACAAACAGAGCCACTAGTACTTGACTACTTGGCATGCAAGGAACGCCTGCCGCTCCTGTCCGTCCAGCCGCGCCGGAGACAAGTCAACGAGAGGCTCAACTCCACCAATCAGGCCCCGCCCGTTCTTGACTCTAGCCGTGTTTGGTTCCCTAGCATAACTTGTATTAGGAAATTTTGATCGTTAATTATTAGTATTAAATAAAAGCAATTTGTAAAATTAATTTCACAACTCATGTGCTAGGAACTCTGAAGAATCTAATGAGGTCTTTGACCGCGTGTTTAGAGGATGGTTACTGTAGCATCACTGTAGACAATCATAAATTAATTAACATTATTAGATTCGTCGCGAAAGGTTACGCCCATTTCTAAAAGGGTTTTATAAATAAATTTTATTTAGTACTCCATGCATGTGAGATTTTTTTCAGAAGAATGTGCGTGGTAGGAAATAGGATGATCCAAACAGCCTCTCTCCTTCCTTTTGGTAGCCAAAGTTTGACAAGTGCTACCACTCGGCCCAACAGCTACATACTTGGCGATGAAGCCACAGTGAAAAAGCACTCAGCAATCATACAACAACACATGAGCACGCGGTCAAAATGTGTTTTAACACCACGCGTGGACCGTGATGCCGAGCGATGCCGTGGACGTCGCTGGCTGGCTAAGCTTTATTTTATCTTTATACTTTCCGGATTTTTAATGTTCGAGCCCAAAAAATGAATCTGTTACAAGCAGAGAAATTAAATAAATGTTTTAGAGAATTAGCGCATCTGGTTTGCAGTAACTTGTGGCCGTGTGGCACAAAAGTCGTGCCGGCCGGTCCAACCGCGATCTGCGAGGAAAGAGAGGACATCGAGAAGATTGCACACAATTCACTCTGTTCGCGCTTTAATCAGCGAACAATGTTTTTTTCTCACACCAAACCAGCGCCAGCCACTAGCCAACCAATAATATTTTTCTTTTACAACAAATCAACACCAGCCACCAGCAATAATACAACGAACAGAGTGAAATATGTTCCCCGACTGAACAAACTCTCTGCAAGTAGCGTTTTCTGCGGTGCAAACTGACTGTACACTAGCAAATGGAAATCGATTACCGCAGCCACAGCACAGGATGCAAGCACGAGTGCACGACCCGATGCTTCGTGTGCATTTTCTCCGTCCTATCTTCCCGTGATCCAGCGATCGTTCCGGGTCGCTTCCGATCTCCATTACCGCAGCGACAAGTCAAATTGACCCGTGCACCAGACTTATATTGTGCGGACCCTCCACTGTGGACTCAAGCACAGAGAGAGATTCCAGCAAGGCGGCATGCCGACTGCCGAGCTAGTAGGCGTGCGCCACCATGGACGCGACGGCTAGCGGCGGCGGCGGCGGCGGCGATCAGAATGGGATTGGCAGAGACGCCGGAGAGAAGAAGGATGCCACGGCGGCGGCCAAGAAGGTGTCGCTGCTTGGCATGTTCCGGTACGCCGACCGCCAGGACGTGCTGCTGATGGTGGTCGGCGCGGCAGGGGCAGTGGCCAACGGGGTGGCGGAGCCCCTCATGACCATCCTCTTCGGCAACGTCATCGACTCCTTCGGCGACAGCACCGCGCAGAGCGTCATCCGCAGCGTCCGCAAGGTGGGTGCGCCTTTGTGGTTTCGAGGCCGCGCGTCAGCTTCGTCCTCAGCTGGTGGCACCGCTTGATGAGCAGCCGATTCTAACAAGTGGGCTTCTTCCTCCAGGTTGTTCTCAACTTCATATATTTGGGCATCGGAGCAGCTGTTGTCTCCTTCCTTCGTAAGTGGAGTGTTACTCTGTTTTCAGATTCACTTATATCTCTGTGACTGAACCTATTGGGTATGAAGAAGCTATACAGGGGAAAAAGTTATCAATACTGCGCGAACTAAACTAGAATTACCCAATATATACAACCGATTTCTCAAGTATCACTGTGCTCACGGCATTCAGTAGTCTCAAAGGAACTAGCTACGTATCATTCACCTAGCTATCTCTTTGTTAGAGTTTACTTCTACTTTTTTTTTTTTTGCGAAAGAGTTTACTTCTACTTGTATGGTTCAAATACTAATACAGGGTTCGCCTTTCACTTGTCCCAGAGGTGTCGTGCTGGACGATGGCTGGAGAAAGGCAGTCAGCCCGCATCCGTTCTCTATACCTCAACGCTGTCCTGAGGCAAGATATTGCATTCTTCGATACAGAGTTGACAACAGGCCAAGCAGTTTCCAGGATGTCCAGCGATACCCTCGTGATTCAGGGCGCTCTTGGCGAGAAGGTATTAGATTCATTTTCCTCACCGCATGCCACAAACACAAGCGCGAAGACCTGCAGAAACGCGAGATAACACATACATTATTATCTGTATACATTTTCAGCAAAATAGATGAATGACATTAATTTTCTTTTTGTGTTAGCTAACCGCACTTTCATACTCTGAATCTAAGTCCAACATTGTGCTCTTGGTGCTGAGCTATTCACGAATCTACTACCTTTATCATTTACAGGCAGGGAAGCTTCTACAACTCGCATCTGCCTTTTTTGGTGGTTTTGTAATAGCATTCACAAGAGGCTGGCTCCTCAGTCTTGTCATGCTAACATCACTACCACTAATTGCTATTGCTGGTGCAGTTTCTGCGCAGTTCCTAACCAAGGTTTCTAGCAAGAAACTGACATCATATGGGGATGCTGGTGACCAGACCATTGGAGCTATACGGACAGTGAGTTCAAACTTCAAACCATGTCAATTATTTCACAGTATATCAACTACTTTGTAGATAGACAGTAAGTAAGATATCTTTGATTCAATACACAGGTAGTTTCATTCAATGGAGAGAACAAAGCTGTTGCAATGTACAAAAAGTTTTATCAAGAAGGCATACAGGACTGATATTCTGGAAGGCCTTATTAATGGTTTCGGCATGGGATCTGTCTTATGCATTTTGTTCTGCAGCTACGGCCTAGCTTTCTGGTATGGTGGAAAGCTAATCGTTGACAAAGGCTATACCGGAGGGAAGATTATCACAGTTTTGTTTGCTGTGTTAGTCGGTGCTTCGTGAGTTTCTGAAACCTTAACATAAGAAATACAAACTTACAGTATAAGAAATACAAAACCTTATTGTACTTGCATGATCCTCCTACCTTCATGATCTCTCTTTATGTTTCCTCAACAAAGTGCACATACATGCAGGTCATGAACCGTAGTTATGCAACTATTAACTCATATCCAGAAATGAATAAAGTCAATTTGATCATTGCATCTAGCACAATAATGTACTGAAGATGCCACAATTCAATTCTTTGCAACAGTTCTTTAGGTAACGCAACACCATCTTTTTCTGCAATTGCGGAGGGTCAATCTGCAGCATACAGATTGTTTGAAACCATTGAACGGAAACCAGAGATAGATTCAAGTGATACCAGCAGCATGGTCTTACAAGATATCAAGGGTGATGTTGAGCTAAAAGATGTTCACTTCCGCTACCCTTCAAGACCTGATCAATTGATATTAGATGGACTGTCATTGCAAGTAGCCAGTGGGACAACAATGGCCATAGTTGGAGAGAGTGGAAGTGGCAAGTCAACTGTTATCAGCCTAGTTGAACGATTCTATGATCCACAAGCTGGTGAAGTTTTGATAGATGGCATAACATAGATCATAGAAATTTAAAAAATCAGTTCCCGAGCATTGCACATGCCATATATGGGTTATATGCCATAGTTGAAGCAAACCCTTGGTTAATTTCAGATGTCATCAACAGAATCACTGCATGAAGAGTGTGAGATATAAATGGTAAATAATGGCTTGGGAAGTAAGTTTGAGTTACTGGCATGAAGTTAGAGAATACACAGGCACACCAATCTTTACATGATAATGAAAGACCATGTCATCACCTCACTAATCTTTGCCGAAAGCTTGTCAAGCACCTCAATGCGCTCTTTAATGTTCTCCAGGGCTTTGGTCAATTTCTTCTTCTGCACAAGTAAATCCACAGCCTCGTTCTCTTTGCCCATTCGGACACTGGTTGCGGCTCTTTTCTTAAGATTCTCAGCAGCCTCGGTCAATCGCACAAGCCTCACCCTCGCGCTATTTGCTATGATAAGAAAACACAAAAGTTGTTATAGGAATGGTGTGCAGTCAAGCAGATGGTACAGCATGCATATCAGCACAATGTATTCATACCCACAACCACAAACCGTCAAGTCTCATCCTCTGATTATACATCTACATCAGGTCCATCCATCTATGACGGCTAGGTCGAAGACATAAGTTGCTAGAGATAAACCAGACTGCAATTTTGGGAGCCATACTTGTTGTAGTTGGAAGTAGAAGAAAATTTGGGCCGTAAAATAGTACTGGGCATACAACTGTCGCATGAAGTGAACAGAGCAACGAACATTCCAGTGATAGCTACGTTACCTTTGGACTGGGTGAGGTCGGCCTCAGCGTGGAGCTGTAGGAGCTCCTCCCGCAGCCGCCCGAATGTCGGCGGGGCCCGCTCGCCGCCAACCCCGCTAGACGCCGCCAGGACGACCGCGAACCGCGGAGGAGGAGTCGCCCCTGGGCTTCTCCTCCATCCGGCCAGGGAATCAGGCGGCCGAAGCGGCGGCGCCACAGCGAAGGCCATCTCCCTCGTTCGCCGCCGTGGCTGGTCTCACACACACCGGTGGGCTGCGCCGGTTTGCAATCTTGCAGGGCTCGCGTCGCGGGCTGCGCCGCTACGGTCTGGAAGCGGAAACCTTGGATTACGTAAAGTCCTTCTGAAGACGTATCGTTGTGTGTTGACGTCATTATCCAGCAATCTCTCGCTGTACGTTGCATTTCATCTCCGGAAAAACTTCTAGCTTGAAGTTGCCGGTAGGAGCGAATGCAAGATAACTAGACAAGAACTCTGGATGCTTTGCAAGCTTGGACGGCTATCTCGCGAGTGCTAGCTTTGGAGTTTTGACCGTTTGGTCGCTTGGCCTCATCCGATCCACGGCTACATTTTACAAACAGTGAGTGCAGACAGGTTCAGTTCACTGAATTCTCAGGCTCACAACTGCCAACAAAAATTCACAGCTGCCAGTCAATCGGAGCGGTGCAAAATACACTTGAAATCGTCTGGGATTGGGAATACTGTCGCTGGACCAGTGGACCTCTTTCTCTCTGTGCAAACCAGGCACCACAGGAGAAGAAAGAAGCTCGCCGCGTTCATTTCCTCGGTCGTCCGGTCCAACCTGACAGTCCCGCCTCCCACGGTGCACGACTCGCGTCACGCTATATAGCGAGCACGCACGCACGGCTCCTCGTGCTGCGCCGGTGCCTTTCTTCTCCACCGCGGCACCGCCCCTGCGGCGACGAGTTGGGATCGGAAGCTAGCTGAAGCCTCGTCTTGGCCATGGAGGCTGGAATGGGCAATGCAGGGCGGCAGGGCCGCACGGCATCAGCCTCAGCGCACCTGGAGCCTGGAAACTCTCGCTCGGTCCGATCCACAGGTCGCCGTCTCTTCTTGTTGGGATACTTTCGCATTGGTTTCGTAGATTGCTCTGTGGCTCTAGCTTACATGCTGATTACTCAAGTTTCAGACATCCGATCCTGCATGAATGTCACTCAGCCGTACTGTTCCCTATATGTAGCACTCTCTGATACGTTCCCATTGTACTCTCTCTTCGATATTATTCCTTATTGTCCTACCCGTCTCTTGTCAGCATGCAGGATAACATGGATGAAACCACGGTCCATGGCAGATCAAATTTATCTCATCCAATGGTAAGTTTTAGTGGTTCAATCTTGGTGTCCGTATATTTATTTGGACGTTCCGAGTTTTAGTGGTTGTATGCATTCCTAACTGTCCTTGTACTCCCTTCGTCCAAAAAAATAAAAAATAAAAGAAATTGGCGACTCTAAAAAGTGCCAGGTATTTCCCCAGCTCCGGTTGACAACCGTGTGATTTCAGACATCCCAGTATCTTTTCTTCTGAAAGACACAGACAGTCCAGTATCAGCATGGATGTGGCAAAAACATACAAACCGAGTCGCGACTGTTTATTGCAGCGGGTAGCATTGTCGAATCATCTGTGCCTGTGCGTGCACATATAGATGGGCAGACCTGCAGGTTTGTTGCCTGCAGGTGCTCAAACTGCTCACTAGACACATACTAATGCACACACATGAGCAGTAGGTGCAGACATTAAACCAGACCTTACAGCACCAATTCAGTAGTTCTTTGCAATAATCCATACATGCTCTTGTTATCTCACATGTTTTTCCATGATTTCATCACATACTGCAGACATTAAACCAGATATTGCAGTATCAATGCAGTAGCTCTTTGGAATCCATATATGTTCTTGTTATCTCACATGTTTTCCCATGATTTCATCACAGTATCACACATATAAACACAGTACACCACCACAACCAAAGAGAAGCAGTACTTGTATATATGCATAGCTGCTCATGCATGATTAGCCTAATAATGCAATGAACAGTCATGACTAAAATGCAGATGAAGTTACTGTTGCATAGCCGTGTATCAGCTAAGCTCCAGGCTGATCTTTGCCACCATCAGTGTCCATGCATGTGATCGCCGAAGTAATCGGCCAATTGGTTCTCGCTGACCAACGCGTCCAGGAACGAGGAGAAGGTGCCGTCGTCGATCATGGGGCAGCCAATGTCGAAGCCGCCACGGCCTGCGGCGTCCAGGGCGCAGAACGGATCGCCCAATCCTTCGAAGAAATCGGCGCCGAGGCCCGTCATGGCGGGGAAGTCGCCGCCTCCAACGCCGGCGCCGGAGGACGAGCTCGGCTGCTCTGTCAGCGGTGGCGGCGGCGCCGCCACCGTAGGCTTCAGCACCGGCAGCGGCGGTGGGGTCTTGTCGGGAGCAGCAGCTGCTGCTGCTGCGTCGCGGTTGTTGGAGTAGTGGGAGGTAGCAGCCGCTGCGGCCAGCGGCATGTGCGTCCGCGGGTCGATGCCCCGCCTGATGAGCTTCTTGCTGAGGTGGGAGTTCCAGTAGTTCTTGATCTCGTTGTCCGTGCGCCCCGGCAGCCGCCCGGCGATCAGCGACCACCTGCAGGCGGCGAGCGCGCACGATCACATCGATGTAGTGAGTGATTAAGCATGGCGGCGGGAGCTCGCCTGATCGCTACACTAATTAACACCGCAGCGCACAGTGTTGGCGCACGCACGCACCGGTTGCCGAGCAGGCGGTGGAGGCGGACGATGAGGTCCTCCTCGTCGGCGGCGATGGGCCCGCGCTTGATGTCCGGCCTGAGGTAGTTCATCCAGCGGAGGCGGCAGCTCTTGCCGCAGCGCAGCAGGCCCGCGCGCCGCGGCAGCGTGCGCCACTGGCCCTCCCCCTCCCGCGCCACGGCCCGCGCCAGGAGCTCGTCCTCCTCCGGCGTCCACGCCCCCCGCCTCAGCGCCGCCCTCGTCGCCCCCGCGCCAGCCGCTGGCTGCTTCCGCGTCATGATGACCCCTACTTGCGCGGCTACTGAGTACTGACTACCTACCGAGCCGAGCCCTGCAGGCTGCTCAGCAGTCAGCAGATGACGCCCTCGCCGCAGGATCGAGGTCGGGTCGCTTTCGTGTTGCTCGGGTTTTGCGCGCGGTGCACGGCGTCGTTGCGGGGGGCTCGCTCCGCCAGCCACCACCCCCGGAGGGGAAAGGGTCGGTGGGGGTGGTTGGTTCCTTGCGCGCGGCGGTCTGTTGCGTTTCGGGAAACGGAGGGATTCCGCGGCGATCTCGGTGGATTCACCGCCGCGCCCCTGCCGTCGCGTCGCATCACATCGTTTCGCTTCGCGTCTCACGGCCGGCATCGGGGCGCTCATGCCTTGCGCCCACGCTTTCTTATTACCCCAGCCGGAGGCCGGAGCGGAACAGAGGCGCCCTATTTACTGGGCCACGATCTATTGGGCCGGGTCATGAATCAGTCACAACGGCAAAGCCCGTGCTACTGGTACTCACTAATCTTTGTACTGGGCCAAGCCGACCAGACCGAGTGTCCATCAGGAGCATGTCGGAGACAAACGGGGCGGCTTTTTTATTTTTATATTTTTTAAAAATGTTTTTTACAGAAATATATTTTTGATTTCATAATTTACAGTTTTATACCCCTACCGCCCAGCTGCGGGGCGACCGGCCCCTGCCGCCCTGTAGCCGGGCTGTAGCCGGGCGGTAAGGACTTATATGTAAATAAAATTAGTTTTTCATGCAAAGAGATCCCTGGCCGGAGCCGGCCACCCGCTGGCCGGGCGGCAGGCGCCCCCCTCAAATAGGCTGGGTACAGCAGTGACGTGTGCAGAGAATGTTCATCAGAAGGTCCCAGTGAGATGGTCACGTTAAGGACTCCAATTGGATCGAGCTTGACAGGCTACCAAGGTGGCTAGTAGGAGAAGTAGGCTCTATACACATGACGGGGCTAAGCGTAGCAGTTCTGTCTCTGAAATTATCTCGTGGGTGTGGAAAACACCGTGGGCCCTTCCTTGATATGATCATTACAAGCAACGATTTGTTTCAGAAATGATCTGAAAGAAAATCATAGCCGTGTGGAGGAGAACCATCTTGATGGGCTGTCTACTGCGTTGCATCTGATTAGTCGGTAAGTTACCCAGGGTATAGCCCTCTAGTCCTGGCTGTCTCCACTCCGCAGCCTGCACTGTCCAGCGAACTCGACTCATCATAGGATAGGCTGGCCTGCACTATCCAATGAACTCGACTCATCATAGGATAGGCTGTACTTGAAATGGCTGGGCGCCCTGCCTGACGCCCGGCCGGCTTCGGTCAGGGATCGTTATGCAGGAAAAACTAAAATTTATTTACATATAAGTCCCTACCGCCGGGCGGCAAGGGGCCGGCCGCCCTGCAACCGGGCGGTAGGGGTATAAAACTGTAAATTATGAAACCAAAAATATATTTTTGTAAAAAATATTTTTAAAAATATAAAAATAAAAAAGCCGCGACAAACGGGATGGTGCACGAGCACGTTGACCCGCAGATTCCATTCTGGCCATCGCTCGCTACTTGCGATTTTTTCTTTTTTATATTTAAAAAATCAAAATTTCAAAAATATATGGCCATTCCAGGAAATTACGAAAATGGGCCCCTGTCACCCATGCGTGGCGCACCAGGAAATTGCGAAAATGCAGGCACACCAGGCGAGGCCTCAGGATGGCTATGCCCGGCACCACGTGGAGGCACTAGCTGGCGCGGTGAGTCTCTTGATCATATTTGCATATATATTAATATTAATAAGATAATTCATGTGTTACTAACTGTTCCTTTACTCAATGGATGTGGTTTCACCTTTGCAATATGATGGAGACGGACTGCTCGACTTACCTAACGAGGGTACGTGCCGGATCCCCCAATGACCCAGTTTGAGCAGACAGAGGCATGGTCGAGTCAGCGTGACCAGTTGCGTTCAGTATTGCACAACTTGGGAAGCCGTGTGCAGTATGAAGACAGCCACAGGTCGTCTCAGGCCTCGTCGTCGTTTCCGTGTCCGGCGACTGCGCACCAGCCGATGTCTCAGTACTACACAACTGCAGGTAACGTAGATATCTCTTTAAAATTATATCAAGTGTTGTTACATATTTACTAATATCACAAACATGATACGATCTAACTACTGCGTTCGGCCATACTGGAATGTTTAGATGGGCACCACCAGTTGGCGGACCGTATCCAGGGATGGTACCGGGGCCACAGATACCGGCCTACACAGGTTAGTTTATGTTTCGTATTTCGGTTTCTACATGTCATGACGAAAGACACGAGCGTACGCTAACATCCGCATTTTATGCATAGGATTCTACCCCCATGCGGGTGCCGGACCTTCTTCCTCCTTTCGACCTGGTACAAAACACTCTCTCAATACACTCACTAATTTACCACGCAACATATGTTGGTTTACGTTTATATGTTACGCAGGGTTTGTTTCGAGTACGTTTGTTCTAGATAATGAGGGCATCACCTTAGACGAACTCGACAACTTGACTCCAGACTCACCTGGCGCGCACGGTGACCCCGATGTCTTGGTGTATTCACAGCTAGGAGGAGCACCACTTGGGATCTCTCAGCAGCAGACACCGCAGCCCCCTTTGCGTCCTGAGCGACAGGTGAGGTCTCTGGATCGTCACACCTACTCCGAGGGCCATGTCCGTGCCCAGCAGAGGGCTAAGAGGGTCCGACACCCTAGGGGTGGTTAGATATATCCGATGATTGTATCTTTGATGTTTATTTGTAATGAGATCGCTGTGGATGCTTATTTGTACACTTCAACGTTCGCCTCTGTTCGCTCTCGTATTTTCCATTACATACGTAGATGGTATGTTTATGTTTCGATGCTCCATTAGGACTAACTACGATTCAAACTCGACATTATGTACATGTCCAGTGAATGCAAGTTAGGTACGAGACATACATACAAGCATAATACAATATTAACAATACTAAATCCGAATACATTTTAAACTGATGAACATCATATGTTATAGATCATGGCATGAAATCATCTAGGTCGTCATCCCAGTTGACAGATGGTGATGCTGCAGGTGGTGTAGTATGGCTCGACGAACCTCTTGCCTTTCCCTTTCTCTCTTTTCTGGATCTACGTTCATGTACAGGGGGAGGAACATCATGTGTTGGAGGCCATGGTTTGGGGGGCATGAAGTCATCCATGTCGTCATCCCAGTTAACACAAGTTTGTCCTGCAAGTGGTGCAGCATGACTAGACGAACCTCTTGCCTTTCCCTTTGTCTCTTTTCTGGTTCTAGGTTCATGTACATGGGGAGGAACATCATGTGTTGGAGGCCATGGTTTGGGGGCATAAAGTCATCCATGTCGTCATCCCAATTAACACAAGTTGGTGCTTGATGTGCTGCAGCATGACTCGATGAACTTCCGGTCATCTGTTCTTACGGAGACCAAGTACTATCACTCGAAGATCTTATCCACCTCCTTCGTCTAGTTTGCGGCATAAGTCCACCGAAGATACATACCAATTTACGGAAATTTGGTATCGATTTGTTAATCAACTCCGTGTCCTCGGGGTAATCCTAGCATATAATTAAACAATAATTTAACTATTTCATAAATATGGATTCCAAATGACAGACAGGATTAGAACTGAATGAGAGTTACCATAATGTGCATCTCATACACCTCTGGCCGCATCCATATCTTACAAGAACTTTGTAAGAATCCAATGATATTAGAATGATTCGCTAGTTCACATACCCTCATGTATATCTTCCGACGTTCTAGCAGGTGTCCCTTTACATCTTGTGTTGTAATACCTCGAAATAATGTGAAATCTTTAAACTCTACTACTTTGGACAACACTATCTCTATCGTACCATCCGCTAACAGATCCAACTTCTTATTGATAACAAGATGAGTCATGATATCAAGTATTATACTAGATTTTTCTTCGGTCCATGAAAATCCGCCACAATTGGAGGCAGTCATTGCCTTATGCTGCAATATCAATAAGGTAATGTATTAATTCTATTCTAATTCATAAGTAATTTAAAAACAAGTCTGTAATAGTACTGAAATTGTAATACTAAACGAGTGTTCTAAAACACCAAATCTAATTCAGCTAATCTGCTAATTAAATTAAATTGTTATACAATATCAATGGATTCATACGGAAGTTACCGGTAGATCACAAGTGCACAATCTGGCAGAGCTTCGCCGCTTCCCTTCTCCTCACCCCTCTCTTTTTTTCTGAATTTTTGGTGGAATTTTTGGGCTCAAATTTGAAGGGAATGGGGGAATGTGGGTGGAGGCCTTATATAGAGGGGGGACCCTGTCGCCCGAGGGGGGGGGGGCGACCGGCCCCCTGCCACCGAGCCCCGCGCTGCGCTACCAGGGACCTGCTTGTAAATTTTTTTTACAAAAAAGGCCTGTCGCCCAGACAGGGGGCCTGTCGCCCTCTCCATGGGCGACAGGGGCCTATTTTCGCATTTTTCAGAAACGACCATATATTTTTGAAATTTTGATTTTTTTAATATAAAAAAGAAAAAATCGCTCGCTACTTCTCCTTCCAACAAACGATCCGACAGCCGCTGCGACCCCACAGGCGCGGGCCGGCATCCGGCGCGGGAGCGCATTTTCCTTCCCTTTCCTGCTGTTCCGTTTTTGTCTAGCCCAGTTCGCATGTGGTTTATTTTTTTGGTCCAGTTTGTTGCTGCTGGCGTGGCCCGTTATGTGTGTCATTAGTTCATTTTTTACAGCCCGGATTTTTGGGATATTGGAAATTGGAAATATGTGGGGTCCACAAATATCAAGCTCTCCAAACCACAGACAGGGACAGCGGTGGATTTTTAAAATCTGTGCCTTCTTTTCCCTCTCCCTCATCTGGCCTTTTCGTTTTCCCTCTCATCTCATCTGTTTCGTCTCCCTCTCTCCTTCACCAGTTAGGGTGTTCTAGAATTTATTTAGGTTCGACTCCATGACTATATACTTTTGTGCAATGGGTTTTTACTATATACTAAGAATGACCTACCATATTGATTAGGGTCAGTCACGTAATACTGGCATTCTTGTCCTAACTGGTTAGGGTCAGTCACGTCATACTATCACACTCGGCCCAACGAGTTAGGGTGCTCTGGATTTTTAAGGGTTCTACTCCATGACCATATATTTTTGTATAATGGGTTTTTAACTATATACTAATAGTGACATGCTATACTGATCAGGGTCAGTCACGTAATACTGGCATTCTAGTCCTAACTGGTTAGGGTCAGTCACGTAATACTACCATTCTCGTCGTAACTAGTTAGGGTCAGTCACGTCATACTATCATACTCGGCCCAACGAGTTAGGGTGCTCTGAATTTTTAAGGGTTCTACTCCATGACCATATACTTTTTGTATAATAGGTTTTAACTATATACTAATGATGACATGCTATACTGATTAGGGTCAGTCACGTAGTACTGCCATTCTCGTCCTAACTGGTTAGGTTCAGTCACGCAATACTGCCATTCTCGTCCTAACTGGTTAGGGTCAGTCACGTCATACTGTCATACTCGGCCCAACGAGTTAGGGTGCTCTGAATTTTTAAGGGTTCTACTCTATGACCATATACTTTTTGTAGTATAATGGGTTTTAACTATATACTAATATACTAATAGTGACATGCTATAATGATTAGGGTCAATCACGTAGTACTGCCATTTTCGTCCTAACTGGTTAGGGTCAGTCACGCCATACTGTCATACTCGGCCCAACGAGTTAGGGTGCTCTGGATTTTTAAGGGTTCTACTCAATGACCATATACTTTTGTATAATTGATTTTTTTCCTATATACTAAGGATGACCTGCCATACTGATTAGGGTCAGTCACGTAATACTGGCATTCTCATCCTAACTGGTTAGGGTCAGTCACGTCATGCTGTCATACTCGGCCCAACGAGTTAGGACCTGTGTGGGGAGTGGTTGGTGCAGATACACCTGGATCTTTTCTCCCATTAAATGTTTTAGGAATGTGATGGATCTATTTTTTTCCCCAAAACGCAAATTATATGCTATTTTGTTACACCAAAAAATGCAAAATTTATTATTTATTCATACAAATTATAACGACTAAATTTTTTGAAAATAAATATATCTCATTTAAAGATTTACACCTAAGTTCATAAAAATTGGTCACATAACTTATACATATAGCACAAATCCACTAAAGTTTTACCATCATATATATAAACAAGTTATTTACCTAAGTTATTTGCCTTATTTTTTTGCAAAGTTTTCTTATTCAAACTTTTTTACTGTAAAAACTTGCGTACCTAATTTTCGCTTTTTACAAAATAATTATACACATAAGTTTTGTAATTACTTTGTAAAAACTTGTGTACCTATTTTTCTCTACGCACTTATATATGATAATGCTTATGTCAGCCAGCACGTTGTTTCAATATCATCAGTGTTATCATTTTATATATTAAACTTATGCGAAAAGGATGTAATAACTTATCCAGAAAGAAAAACTTTGTATATAACTTTTATTCGAACATATTTAGATATATAACTTTATGCTAGATACGCAGAACAGTGAACGATTGATATAAAAAATTGTATGCACAACTTTTTTCTTATAACCCACATTAACTTTTGCTAGTGCATCCAAGAAAAAATAGAAATTTATGTATATAACTTTTTTTGAACATATTTAGATATATAACTTATGCTAGATACGCAGAACATCGAACAATTAATATAAATATTTGTATACATAACTTTTTGTTATATCCCATATTTAACTTTTTGCAGTGCATCCATGAAAAAATAAAAAACTTATGTATATAACTTTTTGTTCGAACATATTTAGATATATAACTTATGCTACATACGCAGAACAATGAACGATTTATATAAAAATTTGTCTACCCAACTTTTTCCTATAACCTATATATGTAACTTTCTACTGATCTTGGAAAAATGGAAAATAACATTTTTACTAAAATTATTGTTTTTCTTATTTTTCTAAAAATAATTTTTCGGTTTGAATCTAACTTTTATTTCACTTCCCCCACCCGAAATACTACTCCCTCTTTCGCACGCTCCCGAAAAAAAAATTATGTGACCTGAAAGATAATTGTGCTCACGGCCCAACAAAGAGAAGGACTCGTGCAGTGAGAAGAGAAGAAAAATGGTGTGGACGTTTGCGGCCAGTCTGAAAAGCGAAAGGGAATTTTGAGTGGATGCCCAAAATAAAATATATTAGGTTGTCCGATCGTGTGCTAGCTTTCCTAGTGGCGCGTTGCCCCGTCGACCCAAGTCAGCAGCGGGGCTCCCGTGTCCTGTCCCGTTCCTCTTGTGGGGGCCTGGGGGGTGGGGGGTATCAGATCATGTGACGTGAGCGCACCTCGTGCGGCCAGGCTCCCAGATTCCAGCTTCCAACTCTAGCTAGGCTGCATACTAGTACTATACTTGGCATGCAAGGAATCGCCTGCTGCTCCTGTCCGTCCAGCCGCGCCGGAGAGAAGTCAAAGAAGGCTCCACCCACCCAACGGGCCGTTCTTGACTCTCTTTCCTCTTGGTAGTCAAAGATTGACAAGTGCTACCACTCGCCCGAGCAGCAGCTTGGATCCAGCCGCGCCGGAGAGAAGTCAAAGAAGGCTCCACCCACCCAACGGGCCGTTCTTGACTCTCTTTCCTCTTGGTAGTCAAAGATTGACAAGTGCTACCACTCGCCCGAGCAGCAGCTTGGACATGAAGGCACGAAGCCACAGGGTGTGTTTAGATCCTTGAAAAAGTGGGAGAAAAAGTCACATCGAACACTGTAGTATATTGTAGCATTTTTTGTTTGTTTGTGGTAAATATTGTTCTACCATGACCTAACTAGGCTCAAAAGATTCGTCTCGCAACGTACATCAAAACTATGCAATTCGTTTTTTTATTTAACTACATTTAGTACTCTATGCATGAGTCATTTACTATATTTAATGTTTCGATGTTATTTCGATGTGATGGAAAATTTGGAAAGTTTGAAAAAGTTTGAGATCTAAACACACCCACAGTAGAAAACCAATCAGCAATCATGCAACACATATGCACGTGGTCAAAATGTGTCTTGACACCACGTGTGGACCGTGATGCCAAGCGAGGCCGAGGACGTTGCTCGGTCTGTCCCCTAGCTGCCCCGGCGTCCATGCTCCGATGGCTAAAGCTTTATCTTCATAATTTCTGGATTTGTAATGTTCGAGCTCAAGCAAGCAGTGGCGGATCTAGGATTTGCTCTTTGGGGGCTCATCTCCCTTCTTCTTCCTCCCTCATTTCTTTCCCTTTCTTCTTACTCCTTCTTGCCTATACTTTCCATGGAGTTTCTAGGGGTAGGGGTGCTTAAGCCCCCCCTGCCCCCACGCTAGATCCGCCTCTGAGCTCAAGAAATGAATCTGTCGCGAGAAGAGAAATTAAATAAATTTTTCAGAGAAATCGTATTTTTATAGATATTTCACTCACTTTTTCTGCCCATGACAAGAGTGAAGGATGATGGAGCGCATCTGGTTTTGCAGTAGCTTGTGGCACGAAGTCGTGCCGGCCGGTCCAACCGCGATCTGCGAGGAAAGAGGACATCGAAAGGATTGGACGATCGCATTACTGCACCTAATATGATCCCCATTAAACGAACTCCCTGCAAATAACCTTTTCTGCGGACCATGCCGTTGTCCAAATTGACTGTACACAAGCAAATGGGAATGGATTATTAGTATGTCAACGAGAAAAAAACGCAATCCTTTACTTTTCAGAAATGAGAAAAAAAATCAGTGCATTTGTTCCGACAAAGAAGGCACTGCTAGACGTTAAGTGCACCGCAAGCAAGTCAGCTGATCTCACGCTGAACGAAACTATACATCACTGCAGGAAAGAAGCACTCTAGTTTGCACCCATTTTATGGAACCGAGGTCTTGTTTAGTTGCAGATGTAAAGTTTTTGAAATGCAATCTTTTTTACATTTGAAATATTAAACATATATTAACTATAAAACTAATTACAGAACTCGTTTGTAAATTTCGAGATGAATTTATTAAGACTAATTAATTCGTCATTAGCATATGGTTACTGTAGCAATTTAGTATCTAATCATAGTCTAATTAGGCTCATTAGATTCGTCTCGTCTCGTAATTTACAAGTAAACTATATAATTAGTTTTTTTATTTTGTTTAGATTTAATACTACATATATGTGCCGCGATATTCGATATGATAGTTTTAGAATGTAAACTTTATGCATCTAAATATGACCCGACACTGATGTTTTGCATGATAGCCACAGGATGCAAGCACGACCTGATGCTTCGCGTGCATTTTCTCCGTCCTATCTTCCCGTGATCCAGTGATCGTTCCGGGTCGCTTCCTAGCTCCATAACCGCGGCGACAAGTCTAATTAACCCCGGCACCAGGCATGATGCGGCGCCATATATTGTGCCGTGCTTCCACTAGACCTTCGTACTCCACAGAGAGAGATTCCAGCAGGGCGGCAAGCCGAGTTAGGCGTGCGCCACCATGGACGGCGGGGAGAAGAAGGATGCCACGGCGGCGGCGGCGGCGGCGGCCAAGAAGGTGTCGCTGCTCGGCATGTTCCGGTACGCCGACCGCCTGGACGTGCTGCTGATGGTGGTCGGCGCGGTGGGCGCGGTGGCCAACGGCGTGACGGAGCCCCTCATGACCATCCTCTTCGGCAACGTCATCGACTCCTTTGGCGACAGCACCGCGCAGAGCATCATCCGCAGCGTCAGAAAGGTGGGTGCACCTTCGTCGTAATTAAACCGGCGGCCGTGTGGCTTGATGAGCAGCCGGTTCTAACAGTGGGCTTTCTTCCTCCAGGTTGTTCTCAACTTCATATATCTGGGCATCGGAGCAGCAGTTGTCTCCTTCCTTCGTAAGTGGAATTTTACTCGGTTCTCAGATTCAATGATAGTTCTGTCACTAAAACTATGGGTGTGAAGAAGTTATACAAGGAAAAAAACTGTTAACAGTGTGCAACTAAACTAAAACTACCATTTCTCAAGTATCATTGATTCATTGTGCTCACAGCATTTAATGATCTCAAAGGAACTAGCTACGTATCATTCGCCGAGCTCTCTCTTTGCTAGAATTTACTTCTCCTTGTATGGTTCAAATGCTAATACAGGGCTCACCTTTCACTTGTCCCAGAGGTCTCGTGCTGGACGATGGCTGGAGAAAGGCAGTCAGCCCGCATCCGTTCTTTATACCTCAACGCTGTCCTGAGACAAGATATTGCATTCTTCGATACAGAGTTGACAACAGGCCAAGCAGTTTCCAGGATGTCCAGCGATACCCTCGTGATTCAGGACGCTCTTGGCGAGAAGGTATTAGATTCATTTTTCCCGCCACATACCAAGAACACAAGCTCGCAGACCTGCAGAAAAGCGAGATAACACATACAGTATTATTTGTTTTACATTTTCAGCAAAATAGATGAATGACTTGTTTTGTGTGTGTTATAGCAAACTGCGCTTTTTTTTCATACTCTGCATCAAGACTCACCTTGAGCTGCTGTTGCTGAGCTATTCATGAATCTATTACCTTTATCATTTACAGGCAGGAAAGCTTCTACAACTCGCATCTGCCTTTTTTGGTGGTTTTGTAATAGCATTTACAAGAGGCTGGCTCCTCACTCTTGTCATGCTAACATCATTACCGCTAATTGCTATTGCCGGTGCAGTTTCTGCACAGTTTCTAACCAAGGTTTCTAGCAAGAAACTAACATCTTATGGGGATGCTGGGGACACAGTTGAGCAGACCATCGGAGCTATACGCACGGTGTGTTCAAATTATGTCAATTATTTCACAGTATATCAATTACTTTGCCAATAGAGGACAGTAAGTAAAATATCTTATTTTAATATACAGGTAGTTTCGTTCAATGGTGAGAAAAAAGCTATTGCAATGTACAAAAATTTGATCAAGAAGGCATACAAGACTGATATTTTGGAAGGCCTCATCAATGGTTTTGGCATGGGATCTGTCTTTTGCATTTTGTTCAGCAGCTATGGGCTAGCTTTCTGGTATGGTGGAAAGCTAATCGTTGACAAAGGCTACACTGGAGGGAAAATTATAACAGTTTTGTTTGCTGTGTTAACTGGCGCTACGTGAGTTTCTGGAACCCTAACAGTAGAAATACGAAACTACACAGTTGCAGCTCTGTAGATATGTACTTGTTTTCTCATGATCCTGCCTTCATGATATCTCTTATATGTTTCCTCAACAACATGCACGACATGAACAGTGCTTATGAACCTATTAGTTCATATCCATAATAATGTCCTGAACATCACACAATTCAATTCTTTGCAACAGTTCTTTAGGTAATGCAACACCTTCTTTATCTGCAATTGCCGAGGGTCAGTCTGCAGCATACAGATTGTTTGAAACCATTGAAAGGAAACCAGAAATAGATTCAGGTGATACAAGCGGCATGGTCTTAGAAGATATCAAGGGTGATGTCGAGCTAAAAGATGTTCACTTTCGCTACCCTTCAAGACCTGATCAATTGATATTAGATGGATTGTCATTACAAGTAGCCAGTGGGACAACAATGGCCATAGTTGGAGAGAGTGGAAGTGGCAAGTCAACTGTTATCAGCCTAGTTGAACGGTTCTATGATCCACAGGCTGGTGAAGTTCTGATAGACGGTATTAACATCAAGAACATTAGGCTCAGTTGGATAAGAGAGAAGATTGGTCTGGTCAGCCAAGAACCGGTGCTCTTTATGACCTCCATTAAAGATAACATCATGTACGGTAAAGAAGATGCGACACTTGAAGAGATCAAGAGAGCAGCTGAGCTTGCAAATGCAGCAAACTTCATCGACAAGTTGCCGAATGTATGGAAAGGAAAAATGGAATATTTGCAAAAACTTTTTGACACTTAATATTATTTTAATAAGCAATTAACAGTGTTTTCCATGATATACCAGGGCTATGATACATTGGTTGGGCAGCGTGGCACACAGCTTTCTGGAGGACAGAAGCAAAGAATTGCAATAGCAAGAGCCATCCTTAAAGATCCAAAAATACTTTTGCTTGATGAAGCAACAAGTGCATTGGATGTGGAATCTGAGCGGATAGTTCAGGAGGCACTGAATAGGATAATGGTGGAAAGGACCACACTTGTTGTTGCTCATCGTTTAAGCACTGTAAGGAATGTTGACTGCATAACAGTTGTTCGTCAAGGGAAAATAGTTGAACAAGGTTTGATTATTTTTTATACTTATTTTTATTTTCCAGAGATTTTCCCTTGTCAAGCTGTGTTAATCCATTTGTCACAAAAATATATTTTATATACAGGCCCTCATGATGCATTGGTGAAGGATCCTAATGGAGCCTACTCCCAGCTTATTAGGCTACAAGAGAGTCGTGCCGATGAAAGGCGTAAACATGCAGACTCTGGGGTACCAGACTCCAGATCAAAAAGCACCAGTTTGTCATTTAGACAGTCAATGAATAAAGATTCTTTTGGTAATAGCAACAGATATTCCTTCAAGAACCCCTTAGTATTGTCAGCTGAACTACATGAAGATAGGATCATGGGTGGACAGAAAACAGAAGAGCTCTCTGATGTTGTGGCACATAAGAAAGCATCAATAGGACGTCTTTTCAAGCTAAACATACCAGAAGTTCCAGTTCTTCTATTAGGTTCTATAGCAGCAGCAGTACATGGAGTCATTTTCCCATTGTTTGGTATATTAATGTCTGGTGTTATAAAATCGTTCTATGAACCACCAGATAAGCTGAAAAAGGATACTAGCTTTTGGGCTCTGATATCTGTTGTTATGGGGGTTGCAAGTTTGATTTCAATCCCAGCAGAATATTCTTTGTTTGCGATTGCTGGTGGCAAACTTATAGAGCGTATACGTACTTTGTCATTTCAAAGCATTGTGCACCAAGAAGTTGGTTGGTTTGACAATGCCTCGAATTCCAGGTATAATTTTCAATTGACCTTTTACTTATTCTATCTCTTCCAAACATATTTAGATTTATATCAATATTATGAGTTCTCTTTACTACTTGCAGTGGGGCGCTTGGTACAAAGCTCTCAGTTGACGCCTTAAATGTCCGACGCTTAGCAGGAGATAATTTGGCCCTTATAGTGCAGTCCATAGCTTCCTTAACAACTGGATTTGTCATAGCCTTTGCTGCAGACTGGAGGCTTGCACTGATCATCACATGTGTGATTCCTTTGGTAGGGGTACAAGGTTATGCTCAAGTAAAGTTCTTGAAGGGGTTTAATGAAGATGCTAAGGTGATACATGACAACTGTAAAACATCATATCCTGCTTTATTGAGCATGAGCTCTTCTAATTATACCTGAGTTTCTTATCATGACAAAGTGTTCCTATTATGCAGGAGATGTATGAAAATGCAAGTCAAATTGCAACTGATGCTGTCGGTAGTATCAGAACAGTAGTATCTTTCTGTGCTGAGAAAAGAGTGGTTGCAACATACAACGAGAACTGTGAAGCTCTAAGGAAACAGGGCATTCGAAGTGGAATTGTTGGAGGGCTTGGTTATGGCTTCTCATTCTTAATGTTGTATCTCACATATGGTCTTTGTTTCTATGTTGGTGCACAGTTTGTACGTCAGGGAAAAACTACTTTTCCAGATGTTTTCAAGGTAAGATATGTACTAATTTGTACCTACCATTTAGTGCAGAAGTATTAATTTTATGAATCATTCACCAACTGATTGGAAGTTTTCCAGGTTTTCTTCGCCTTAGTTTTGGCATCTATTGGGGTTTCACAGGCTAGTGCACTGGCTTCTGATGCAACAAAGGCAAGGGATTCTGCTATATCCATTTTCAGTATTCTGGATAGGAAGTCAAAAATCGACTCAAGTAGCGATGATGGGATGACACTGGATAATGTCACTGGCAATATTAATTTTAACAATGTCGGTTTCAAGTACCCGCAACGCCCTGATGTCCAGATATTCAGTGACTTTACCTTGCACATTCCTTCTGGAAAGGTACAATTGAACTTGCAACTATGTATCACCTTTTTTTTTTCATTTCTTGCAGTAGGGTAGCCCCAAATAATTGGATGCGATGTATCTAGTTCCAGAGGCATTACATATGGAACCCTGCTTTATTCGAAGTCTGATAATTCCAAAGCACTGGAACAGTATGATTCAACCCTTTCCTTCCTTTTTTTACAGACAGTAGCACTTGTTGGAGAGAGTGGTAGCGGCAAGTCCACCATAATTGCTTTACTGGAGCGTTTCTATGATCCTGATTCTGGTGGAATCTCACTAGATGGTGTTGAAATTAAAAGCCTAAAAGTTAGGTGGCTAAGGGATCAAATGGGGCTGGTAGGCCAGGAGCCGGTGCTTTTCAATGACACACTCCGTGCCAACATAACATATGGGAAACACGGTGAGGTTACAGAGGAAGAGGTTATGGCTGTGGCCAAGGCAGCCAATGCCCATGAGTTCATATCAGGCTTGCCACAAGGATATGACACCATGGTGGGAGAGAAAGGAATTCAGCTATCTGGTGGGCAGAAACAACGGGTAGCTATTGCAAGGGCCATAATCAAGGATCCTAAGATACTACTACTTGATGAAGCAACCAGCGCATTGGATGCTGAATCCGAGCGCATCGTTCAAGATGCATTGGACCGAGTCATGGTCAGCCGAACCACCATTGTGGTGGCACACCGCCTCTCCACGATCAAAGGGGCTGATATGATTGCGGTCCTAAAGGAAGGCAAGATTGCAGAGAAGGGAAGGCATGAAGCCTTGATGCGCATCAAGGGTGGAGCCTACGCTTCATTAGTAGAGCTCCGCTCGAAATCATGATAGAATAATGTATCTTTATATCATTTGCGCATTTGTACAAGACTTACAAGTACTATTTGGTCATAGAGTCCGATTGTTCGTTATTTTTTTGAAGTTATGTAACGAACATGGCACCATTGATGCCATTTCGAGTGATTTTGGTGATCGAATGACAACACAACACTTAGACTAATATGATTGTTAAGATGATCATTCTCAGGCTTTTAGGTTCAAGTGATGACAAAGAGGAAGAGAAGATAGGCGTAGGAAGGCCCGAAGGACCGCCCCTACAAGGGTTCCGCTACCCGGTTAGCGGACGGGGGTCGAGGGGGAGCCGCCCCTCGCGGGTCTCAGGGCAGCACCCTGAAAGCTCTTCAGATCAGGAGCACCGGAAGAACCGATGCCTAAGCATCGGTGCATCCGATGCTTGTCGGAAGAACCGGCGCTATGAAGTTTGGTGCAGAAGGGAATCGAAGCCAAGTCAGCCTATAGACACCGGTTGAACCGACAGGTCAAAAAGGGGGCATCGGTGCATTGGGCGTCCTATGTTCCAGAGACGATGTCAAGAGCCTAGGAGAAGATTCTTCAGCACCGGTTGAACCGGTGAAGCATCGGTGCATACCATCGGTGTAATGACGTCAGCTGTCAGGAGAAGATTCTTAAGCACCGGATGAACCGGTGATGCATCGGAACAAAGCATCGGTTCAACTGGTGGTCACTGCATCAGCTGTTAGGACTTCAACGGCTACTTCGGTTTATGAGTGACCGGAAGAACTGATGCTACCTCTGCCAGAGGCATCGGTTCTTCCGGTGGTACGTAGATTTTCAGCTAACCGTTGGAGCAACGGCTACAAGACTTGGTGGCCTATATATACGCCTCACCCCGGCCATTTGAAGATTGTTGGAGTTGCTGGACATCCCACATGCACCCAAGAACATCTCCAAGCCATACAAAAGCATCAAGATCATATCCTTAGCCCTTAGCACACTTTGAGAGTGTTGTGTAAAGGATTAGCTCTTAGTGAGTGTGATTGCAAGGCTTAGAGCATTTGTGCCGTGGTTCATTAGCGAACCAAAACAAGAGCTTGGTGCGCCGGCAGCTTGGAGCGTGAAGCTCGCCGGCAACGTCATCGACCCTCCGACTTGGTGTGGAGCGGCGACGACATCTTTGTGCGGGGGACGTGGAGACCCCCATCCTTTGTGGAGAAGCTCCTTAGTGGAACCCGGGGCCAAGGTGACCGTGATTGTGTTCACGGAAGAGACTTGGTGGCCGAGTAGCAATACTCTTAGTGAGTGCTACAACAACGTGGATATAGGTGTGCCTTTGTGGCTAACCGAACCACGGGATAAACACCCGCGTCAAGAGTTTGCTATCTCCTATCCCGCTCTTTAAGCTTCCGCATTTTATACTAGCAATTTGTGTGCCTTTACTTTCATAGAATAGTTTCTTGATAGGAAAGGCTATAGGTTGCTAAACTCTTTTGGGATAGAGGTTTCACACTAGAACAACCTAGTTGCACATCTAGATAGCATGTTTTAGTTTAAGTTTTGTACAAACTAGTTGGAGCCATAGGTCTAAGTTTTTAGAGTACCTAATTCATCCCCTCCCCCTTTTAGGTTAGAGCACCCGATCACTTTCAAGTTAAAGTAAGAAGTTTGAGCTCAAGATACTGGCAGATTAAGGAAGCATATTAAGGTTTTTCAAAAAAAAAGGAAGCAAAGTTTGTCTCTGTGTACGCACTTTCTGAATAAACCAGCAGATTGCGCCTCTGAAGTCTGGACAGTATGCGTTCTCTATTTAATTCAAATCCTAAACCCCACAGCTAGTATTGCTTTACCAAAACAAAATACACCAGATGGGCACCACGCAATGATTCACCAACCAGTAAGTTTCACCCATAAAATAGTACGCCGTGATGAGGTATTTGTCGTCTTGACTCTTGAGCACCCACCCTCCACACAAAAAAAAAAAACAAATAGGCTAGTACTACGAACAGCTACGCGTCGGGTATGCGTCAACTGAAGTGAGAAGCGCGAGCGAATTTCAGAACATGGCATACCTTTGGGCTAGCGAGGTCATCCCCACCCACGATTGCTCCGCCGCCGCCCCGCAGGTATCTGTCGCCGATTATCTCCTTTTTTTAAAAAAACTATTATCTCTATATATATATAGAGTAGTATTATATTATACCCTAGGTACTAAATATTATTGAGTACCCGACCACCCCGGACCGCGCCGGCGCCCAGCTGGGTTTCCACCGCGCTGCACCGTTTTTTTTTTCCTTCCCCGTCCCCGGGCCCCCAGCGGTTTCTTCTCCCACCCCCACCCCAGCTCGCGATCCCTTTCCCGTTCCTCCCGTCGCCCCCAGCTCCCGATCCGTTTCCCGATGCCGCTCCTCTCATCGCCGGAGACTAGCGCCGCCCGACGCCAGCTGCTGCTCCTCCCGAAACCGCTCCTCCCGTCACCGTTCCGGTGACTGGCGCCTCTCGCCGCCGCCGATCCGTTCCCGACACCGCACCTCATCCCGACGCCGCACCTCCTCCCGTCGCCGCACCCCTCCTCCGACGGCGCTCCCTCCTCCCGACGCCATTCCGCGAGACCGTCCTCCCGTCGTCGTCACCCCCAAGAGATCCTACTATGCCCGCCGACGAGATCATCCCCTGGCCTGCCTCCAGGTCATGGATGAATAGATGGCACGGCATGGATGAATCGCCTGCGTATCCCCCCATTCAAGGTGACGCTCTCCCGTCGCTGTCGATCCTCCTACTGCCTGCCCTGTGATTCCCCCTCATCTTTTGTTGTTCCTACGTTTAATTCCGTGCAAGCTCTATATTTGTCTGCCAAGTACAAGATGCTCCTCTATCCTCACTCCATTCGATTCCCCTTGATTTTGGTCAAATTTGTTCATTCGTACCGGTGATTCGTCCAGGTTTAGTTCAAATTAGGTCATAATTTGTTGCAATCGGTAGCTGCGTCATCCTTTTCCCTGTTTTCTTGGTGCATCATTCTTCAGTTTTCCCTTCCGTATTCATTTCAATGGGTATTTCACCTGACACTGTCGATTTGCAGGATGGATTCTCGGCAGAGATTGGTCCACAGATGCATATCTACCTGAGGTCCTGAGCAGGGTGGTGTTCGAGCAGCTTCCGATTTGGTCGTCAATCGCGTGCCCTGGTTCCGATCGATTCAGCCTTGTGGATTGGCGACGACGGCCACCAGGGATCCAATCTCCTCTGCTATAGCTTGGTGTTCCTTCCATGGAGCGGCAGGTTTGTTTGGATGAGCATTCATTGATGCCTACGGTGAGTCTGATGCTCCTTTTTTTTCTCACATTAATTCGATTCTCCTGCTGTTGCCTGATTACTCCTGTTGGTGGCGACAATTGTTTGTGATAATGATGATTGGGTTGAAGAATTGATGATGATTGATTGTCCGCATTGTTGGTGACGATTTGTGATTGGATCCCTGGTGTTATTTGGAGTAGTAAGCGTACCTATTAGCAATCCCAAATTTAGTGACAGCTGGTGCAGGAGCAACCAGTTCAGCTTTGTTCTATTTTGGTGACCTGAGCAGTTTGAAGTATTTCTGGCATATTCTGTTGTGCCTCGTCGCCTCCTGTCCTGGTCACATACATCATCGTAGGTTGTGGCGACGAGTTGCTGTTTTGGATCTGACCAAATCTCCTTTAATTGCCCATTCAGTCAAGGCTCCGTAGCTTCTTCTCCACATAGTGAACTTTGGATGCCTCGTATAATTTTGTTGTTAAATGTTGATGTACCTAATTTGAACAGTTCGTTACTTGAGTTTCTTCATGAGATATCCTACTGCCTACGCATGTCCCTGACTGGCAAGCTATGGGCAATGAGCACCCCCAGCCTCAACCAGCTCCGATCTGAATACAGCTAGTAGAACACCCTCTGTTGAGAAGCTGAGCGCCAACACAATCCTTTCAACCTTGCTCTGTGGTGGGAATTATAACAATTACCTTGCCATGTCCGTTCTAGTTCAGTTAAACAATTACCCTACTCTATAGTGAGCTTGGCAATGACCTGTGAATTAATTGTTTCTTGGGATTAATATTTTTTTATTTATTACTAGTTCATGGTATTTTTTTTTCAAAATACCATAAATGATTTCCCTGTTCTCAGTTTGTCTCCCTCACTTGTGGATAGTCTGAGGACACAAGGAGCATATTCTACTGGGTCTCCTGTCCAGGACTAGTTCAGATGCTCCTGTGCTCCTTGAGAAGCTCAGCTTTAGGCATGAGAGGTGAGCTCTTACCTATTGCTGCTTGATCACTTTATGTATTCTTGATCTTTCCTTAGACAGAGGCATGCTTAACCTTTTTAATTGATTTAACTTTCAATAGTTTTATATTAAATAATTCATGCTTTGTATGTCTTATATGGAGAAAGAATATGCAGAAATGAAGCACTTCCTTTGTGCTGATCATAGCTTTTTTACTTAGTATATTCAGTCCTTTCCTTTGCCATTAAATTATGAAATCTCTGGTGCATGTATACCTTTGGACCTTGCTTGATCTAAATATTTACATGTTCAGTGCAGCTGATTAATACTCTACTGTTCATGGATCCTATTTACAGGATGATGTTAAAGTTTTAAGGTTGCCGACTTTTACTTTGGTTAGCACAGATTGTAGGTTAGATGACATCTAGTAATCTCTGTTGCTTTGTTTTAGTTTTGATGCTACTGTTAATATTGAGTCCCTGTATACAGTGTCAGCATGATTGCATAGGTGGAATAATTATGGCTAAACTGAAATGGCTCACGGAATCTAGGAATAAATTAAACAAAAGATCTGGAAAACTTAAAACCATAAGACTGGATTGGAGAAATCTTTTCTTAAAAATACACAGGTGCATTGCTGCTGCGATTCGGATGAAGGATATGGTTGGACAATCAGAAGCAGGTTGTTGAACTTAGACATGGCTGGAAGCACACAAGCCTAAGATCCAGCAGCACAATCTGAACTGCAGCTGTTTTTAGCTGCCAAGTTCCCCTTGACATCAGATGGTGCGGCCTACCTCCTCAGAATCACTAACTAGACAGCTAGAACAAGTTGAAATTGAGCTTGCTACACCCAATCTATGGAATGTTCTTCCTCCGATTCTGCTAATGATTTAATTCACACTCCTAATTATCATTGTGTATGCGAGTCAGTGACCCTCTGCTTGTAATTGGACTCTGTCGCTTAATCTGTAATATGTTCATTCAAATGGTTTTTTTTCAGGAAACCAATCTATAAAATGACAATGACGCCAGTATATTAAAATGATTTTTTTTTGCAGGTGTAGTGGACACCACGATCTCCATTATTGACAGTGTCATCTTTCAGCGCTACCCATCATCACAATTAGGTGTTTAGGGACAGTTCCCCTTCATCATTTGATGGATTTTGTGCAGAAAGCATTTGTTGTACAGTAGATATATTCTGAGTTTCATGTTAGGATGGTATATTTAGAGTCTATGTGTATAGTTTCTTATAAAAATATATGTTCGTAGTGGCAGGTGATAGAAATAATGATGCGATTACGAGTTCATCTGTGTTTATGGTATTTATGAACCGGCTCAGAAAAAATGTGTGGTGTTCGTAGATAATGAGATTTTATTTATGAACCGGCTCAGAAAAAATGTGTGGTGTTCGTAGATAATGATATTTTAGCATCAACATGATTTTGGTATATGTGATTAGAAAAGGCATCAACATGAGTGTTATTCGGGATAGGGTCGGGGTGGCACCAATTGAGGAGAAACTTACTCAGCATCGGCTGAGATGGTTTGGACATGTCCAACGAAGGCCTCCTGAGGCGCCGGTGCGTAATGGGATCCTCGAGCTAGTCGATAATGTAAAGAGGGGTAGAGGTAGACCTAAACTGACGTGGGATGAGTCGGTTAAGAGAGACCTTAAGGATTGGAACATCTCTAAAGAGATAGCTTTAGATAGGAGCGCTTGGAGACTAGCTATCAAGGTGCCTGAACCTTGAACTTATTTCTTTCGGGTTTCATCTCTAGCCTACCCCAACTTGCTTGGGAAAAAAGGCTATGTTGTTGTTGTTGTTGTTGTGATTAGAAAATTAACATTACTATCTGACTGTATGTCGCGCAACTACAACACATTTTGTTTTTTTTTGGAGCATAAAACCTTTGTTTTCCGCTGCTCTGGGCATACGAATCAATTTCTATCCTAGCGCTTATTTGCTCTTAAAAACCTTTTTTTCCATTCCCTAGAAATTTGTTTGGTGGCTTCTTGTATGAATAACGTTGCCATTTATGCAGCCCGGAGAGAAAACGGGCGAATCCCTGGCTTTACCTTATTTCCGTAGGCCGGAGAGAGGACGCTTGGTCAAACTGGCACCACACCAGCGCGCGCCTGAAAAAAAAAGCGGCAAAAGCGAGCGTGGGAAAAGCGAGGACGACGTGGTGCGGGGATTCCCTGACTTCACCACGGCAAAGTCAGGGCTGACTTTACTAGCTGCTGATGCCGTTCCTTCTCCATCGTATGGCCGATGAATCTTGCAGCGTATATTACTCAGCCCAAGTAAAGCCCAACTCGAGAACAGAGTAGGAGAACGAAAAACTTTCTTGCTCTGCAGCCGTCGCCAGACGCAGTTTTGGCGCGGGAATAAGCAGCGCACAACGCTGTTTTGGCGGGGAACCCGCAGCGGGCGACGGAGTTTGGCGGAGTGTCGCCCGGGGAACTGGCGGCGAGCACAAGAGACGGACAGCTCGAGCGCGGCGCCGCTGCTCGAGGACCTCGGCTAGCTACGCGAACGGCGTGGCTGCGCAGGGACCTCGGCTAGCTGCGCGAGTGCGGCGCGGGTGGTTTACAGGTATTCGCCGCCATCTTCCCTCCCTATCCTGCTGCATTTAAAAGATATCTGAAAGAACTCCATCTTTCTCTTGCATTTGTTTAGAATAATTCACTCATATGTATTCATGTTTTTTAGTACGTAATGAGTGTCTAAATTCGACTGAGCACTGATAGATATTCAATGGCAGAACCTAACAAGTGAGTTTGGTTTACATTCAAAATTTCTTTGCTTTATTTGTATCTTTATGTCTACCTATATGTATATGTTTACTTTCGGTGTAGGGAAAATATGAATCCAGTTTGGGTACCTCGGGCTGGTCAGACATTTAGAAACTTGGATGATGCTTAGTCATTTTGGGTAGATTATGGAGGTCATGCAGGATTCGTGGTCAGAAAAAGATACATAAGCATAAGTAAATTTGTTGGAAAGCCAACTTCATGCAGATATGTGTGTGCCAAGGAGGGGCGTCGAACAGAGGATAAGAGGGATAATGGGATAAAAAATCCTCGAGCTGAAACAAGGACGGGTTGTCAAGTCCGGATGGGTCTTACATTAGACCGAGTGGAAGGAAACTATAAGGTGATTGATTTGGTGCTTGAACACAACCATATTCTTTATTTGCCAGAAACTTTCCATTTGATGTTATCACAGAGAAAGATTTCGAAACTTCAAGCATTTGAAATTGAGGCTGCTGAAGATTCTGGAATTAAACCAAAATATGCACATGAGTTTGCTAGTCACCAGGTTGGAGGACCAATGAATCTCAGCTATACTTGTCGTGATCACAAAAATTATTTGCAGAGCAGGCGTCAAAGGGAGTTGGCATATGGTCTGGCAGGAAGTATGCTGAAGTATTTTCAAGATAAGATTTCTGAGAACCCTTCTTTCCATTATGCTTTGCAATTGGATTGTGAAGAACATATAACCAATATATTCTGGGCTGATGCTAAGATAAGATTATTGTTGCACGCTTAAAGGAAAATTCTGACAGAATATTGAGTGAATCAAATTCTGTCCAACCTAATGAACAGCGAGACGAAGATTTGCTTAGTGCTGCACGCTTAAAGAAAAAAGAGGTCCAACCAAAAAGTTCAAAGCGATATAGAAGTTGGCTTGATAAGACACGCAAGATAAAAAAAAAGTGCCAAACAAATCTACTGTATGTTTATGAAAAACTTTGCCGTATTTTTTTTGTTTATCAGTATATGCCAACTAAAAATATTGGTTGATTTATGCTGCATCCGGAGAATGTTGATGGTGTAGAAACTCAAGTACCAATGGATAATGCTTATATGGGCTACATAAACTCCATCAGTACCTTTACAGGATTGCTAACGATAGTTTATATTGCTCTATTTCAACTCGTATAAACTGATTTCAATATTTGTTGCATTCTAACTTTTCCTTTGTCTTTGTCTTTATAGGGTCCTAGTGAAATTTATAATATATCTATTCAAGATGTTCTTTAGGGCTCAAATTTAGCACCTACAAAGAAGGGAGGTTATTTTGTTCTTTTGGGAGGCTGAGCACTTGTTGAAAACTCTATGCTAATGGATGGTTTTTGGTGGATATTTAGCAACTCTGGAAATTATGTGGCTGAGTGCTAGAGTACTTCTACTGCAGTGGTGTCCTATGCTTGAAATTATTTTGTTCATTTCAAGCATTAAACTATTTAAAATATTGGAATGAAATGTTGTTGTACCTTTGCAGATTGCACTAAAACTGATTTGAGCATATGAACTGAACGTCTAAATCTTCATTCTTGTGGTGTTTTTTTATCCCACCCGACATGGGTTTTAGTTGGGCTAGGCCTTACAACTAGACAGAATGATGTGTGCATGAAGAAGAGACTGATAGCAGCTGCATGATGGAGAACGAACGGCATCAGCAGCTAGTAAAGTCAGCCCTGACTTTGCATGGTGAAGTCAGGGAATCCGCGCCGGACGTGGTGGGCCGAGGGCGGATGCGCCGGTTGCGCGGACGGCGTGGGAGGGAGGACGGGTGCGAACGAGCGGCGCGCGGGTGGGGGCCTCAGGTACTGATTAATTCAGTACCAGGCTACTATCTATTAGTGGAGTCTATATATATACTCCCTCCGTTCGGAAATGATCTACATATTTTGACTAGAGAAAGTCATTCGAAGTAAAGTTTGACTTTCATTAATCACTTAGAATATAATGTCAATTACGAATAACTCAATGTCATCTCAAAACCTCTTTGAATACATATGTATTGACATAAATTTTATAAACTAATTATACATATAATTTAACTAATTATTAGTCAAAGTTTATAAAGTTTGACTTTTCCTAGTCAAAATACGTAGATCATTTCCGGACGGATGGAGTATATATAACACTGTTATTCCATACCCTGGGGATGGAATAACTATTCCATATCCGAGCCCATCTCGACGCGAGGGGCGCACCCGAGCGCGTCGACGCGAGGGGCGCACCCGAGCGCGCGTTCGCTCCGCACACAGCAGGCCTTTCCAAGCGGTTTTTTTCTCTGCACGTGCGGTTCGGCAAACTTGCGCACCCGCGCGCCCTTACCTCGCGAAGCGGACGCCCGCGGCTCTCCTGCTTTTCCCCGCACCCACGTGCCTGCCTTCCTACCGGTTTTCCTCTCCCCACGTAAAAAACAGAAGAGTTAAATACACCAGCGGTCCTCGAACTTGTCCTGAGGTGTCACTTAGGTCCACGAACTCGCAAAATCGAAATCTAGCACCCTGAACTTGTCAAGTTGTGCCACTTAAGTTCATAACCCTTCAAAGGGCATGAATATATGCAAAAAAAACCCTTAAATTTTATCGTCTTCTGTATCTACATCCTCCTCATCTCTTTCACCTCTCTATCTCACCGCCGGCATCGGGAGGAGGAGCGCGCGGGGGCTCTGGGCGCTGTCGCTCATTGCGCTGGCGGTGGCAGCGCCCGAGGTGCCGCGCATGTTGCCATGCTCGCGCTCTTGGTCGGTGTCCTCAGCTGGGGCTGTGCGGGGCCGCGGCGGCGTACGACGTCACGTCCTGGGCCATCGCCGTCGCGCAGCCGCTCTACGTCACGCGCTGCTGCAGGTGCCCCGGGGGCTCTGGGCCTTCTCCAAGCTCTCGCTCGCGTCCGCCATCATGCTCTGCCTCGGCCGGCTCCTCCTCTCACGGCGGTCTCGACACCCTGGCTCGCCGCTCTCTCCACTCGGTCTCGAGACGGCGGCACGGCGGAGCAGGGGCCGTCACGCACCATCCTTCTAGATGCCATCGCCGCCGCGCGCCGCACGGCCCAGGTGCGGAGCGCCGTCGCCCGCCGTGCTCTGCTCTGGAACTAAGCCGCCCCCGCAGACAAATCCGCCGCAGGCACGGTTTACAGCGCCGATTCCTCGCGCGTGAGGCCTTGTCGAGATCCGCCAAGCTTCCTCGGCCGTCGCCCAGGCTGTCCCGCGCCGGAGTCACCTCCCTGCTGCCCGACAGCGTCGCCGCCCGCGAAACAGAGGAGCTGGCCGCCGGGCAAATCCGCCGCCACCACCACGACTCCGGTCGATTCCTCTGGCATCGGGCTCCACTGCGACCTCGCCGAGCCACCCCACCAGTCGTCCCGGCTCGTCGACCCTGGAGCAGCTCGCCGCCAGACCTGCCGCGGGCACCACCGCCGGCGCACGGGGCCAGACTGCTACGGCGGGCCCCTGGACGCGGCCACCCTCCACGCGGCGGCCTGGCCCCCTGCGCGGCGTGAGAGGGTGTGGGCTGCCGCGGCGGATCCCATCTCCGGACGGCGGCAGCACCAAGGCTAGATCTGGGCGGCCGTTGGCTAGGCGGCGGCGGCAATGCAGGGCCGCACGATGGCCTTGACACGGAGGATCTGCTCCACGGCACTCATCTCCGACCTCCTCGACTCAGCCCCACCGGCCTGTGGTCGTGCCTCGGTGCCGCGAGCAGCTCTGCCAGCCTTGTTGCGCTGCGCCGGCTGCGGTCCGGCCCCGCTGCCGCCCGCAGCTCCACCGGCCGCGGCGCCCCCCGCCGCGCGCGCAACCCTGCAAGCCGCGGTCGCTCGCAGGTCCACCCAGCCATGGCCATCTAGCACCGCCACCACGCGCAGCTCCGCCAGCCGCAGCGCACACGACTGGGCCGCCCGAATCCACGCTTCCAAGTCGACGGGCTGCAGAACCTCACTCAGCTCGAGGTCTTCAACGCGGCGGGGTTCGCTCTCTAGGGGGCGGCGGCGTCCGCGAGCTCCGATGGAAGGCGAGGAGGCAGGGGGTGGCGGTGGCTCCACGCATTGCGGAGGGAGCAGGAGAGGCGTGGGGGGAGAGAGAGAATGGGAGGGAGGGTGGTTCCTCTTTCCCCCAACGCCGATTTTGCCGACCCACCTCGCGCGGAGGTTTTCTTTCCCACTCGTCAGCTCCTCTCCCCGTCACCCCCAACCCCCAAAAAAAAGTAGATCGATTCTGCCATCGTCGTTACGCGAGTCGCGCCGCCGATCCCGTCATCGTTGCCCCCAGATCAGTACCTGCTGCCGCCATTGCCGTCGACCGCCAGCCGGAGTCCTGCTCGCCGTTGTTCGTTCTGAGCTCCGCGTGGTCGCTCCGTTCCCGTCGCCGTCGGCCCCCAGTCAGTACCTGCCGCCGCCGTTGCCGTCGACCGCCGGCCGAACTCACCCATCGGCCGACCTTCCGCTCAGCAGGAGTTTCCTCAGCTCGCGCTTCACCGTCGGTTGGTCGCGCTGGACCCGCGGTAGCAAGGCGCCGGTTGTCTCTGCCGGCTGCGCCAGCCGCTGTCACTCGTGCCGGTTGCCCAGCACCGTCCCCGCCCTCTCCAAGAACAGCACAATCAGGCCTTACGCGTCCACTCCGGCGATCGTCTCGGCTACGCCACTTCACATCAATTTTGCAAATTAACTTCACAGTGGCACTCGATCACTGATCACAGATGAATCTCTGGTGATTTCATTCATTGGTATGAGGAGCTATGCAGGTACTAGTGCATTTTTGGGCACATATTGTTGTAATCTCGGTAGTCGCACATGGATTTCTTCCAATCAGCTGCACATACATGGGATTTATGCTCTCTCTCTCTCTCTCTCTCTCTCTCTGCAGGGATGATGGGAGCGATTCAGCAGCCGACGCCTATCACAACCAACTAGTTGCGGGAGATGAGGAGGCGCCCGACGATGTGACGTGAAGCCCCAGACCTGTCCGGATCCCACACGCACACCGCGTGCAGAGCGCCTCTGTCCAGATGCTGAGGGCAGGATATCTTCTTGCCAAGTTCCAGGTGCTGAGTTAGATCTCTAACCGGTTCAGTGTGTGGTTTCCCATTGTTGTCAGACTTTTACTTCAGCTCCTGTTCATTTATTTGGACTCTTGAATGAGTGGGATCCAGCAAATTGTTGTCTTGGTATTTTCTTGTTGATTACTAATTCAAGTTTGCAGTAATGGGTTGATTGAGAAGTGTAGAACCCATAGCTTGACCTAGATATTTATTTGTTGGCTGAGAGATACCTGTTCAGATTACTAGAGCTTTCATTTATTCTTTTCCTATAAATGAATTGATGACTTTTATTTATGAATACGACTAGACGAGTTGCTGTTCAGAATTCAGATATGCAACTTTTTTGTGTTCATAGATGTAAAGGTTCAGGGGTGCATGCTTCTTAGTTGTTACTGTCTGATATGCATTCACCCGAAGATGCTGATCTGATTTGCTTATTCAATTTTAGATCTAGGTGAAGATCTGGTTTAGTTGATTGCATGATATCAGTTAATATATTTGGATCAATACACTTTCTTAATGATTCCAGATGTTCTGAAGCTTTGGTCCCTCCACACATTATGGTTCATGAATCATGATACTAGTTTGCGTGATCAATATGCCTTATTTTATCTGAAATGCTTATCGTATGCCTGATTGGCTTCGTGTAGTCGTGTTTAATACCTGGTGTTGTGATTTGTTGTCTCTGCACAGATGATGAGATCGGTCCTCCTGCCATCTTGTCGAACCCATTCTTACTGACAAGCTGGAGGTGATGAACAGAAGGCCAACAATAATGGGACGTGAATCCCCCAATCTCTGCTAACCCAAACACCGCATTTTCTCCAAACCAAAGCTTGGTGCTTTTTTACTTCTCTAGGTGTCAAATTTGCAATTTGGATTTCAGGAAGTAAACTGTAACAATTTGTTTGGTTAGGTTGGAAAGTTTGGCCTGTTTCACTGAAAAACATTGCATTGTTTAAAATATATATTGTTCACCATTGAATAATATCATTGGTGGGATAGTTGTAGAATTCAAAATTCATTTCTTATATCATAAAAATCATTAAGAGTGTAACTATTTGATATTTGGATCTCTAGACGATCAGAAATACCTCATCTTTGTAGAACGAAATTCTTTATTTTTTACAACACGAACAATAAGTCTGAATATAAAATCAATTTCGTTGGTGGCGCAGCTTGCAGTATGAGCATAAATTAATCATATGTATGAGAAGAAAAACCTTTAATTATTACAACTGGTAGAACAATCAAGAACATCCGTAGTTCCATCGTAAAGAATAAAGATGGACTTTCCTGTGGCTGCTGCAATAGCAAGACAAATCTTTTATTGCAGTTAATATCACAACAGATTTTTTTTTTGTGCGCAAGAATGTCAGTAGTCCATTTACCAAACTACTAAAGCCGTTGGTGCATGATATTAATTTCGTTCTGTTTTTTACGTGGGGAGAGGAAAACCGGTAGCAAGGCAGGCACGTGGGTGCGGGGGAAAGCAGGAGTGCCGCGGGCGTCAGCTAAGCGAGGGAAGGGCGCGCGGGTGCGCAAGGTTGCCGAACCGCATGCACGGAGGAAAAAACCGCTTGGAAGGGCCCGCTGTGTGCGGAGCGAACGCGCGCTCGGGTGCGCCGCTCGCGTCGAGATGGGCTCGAGTATGGAATAGTTATTACAATCTCCTATATTTATGGTCATGGGCTGGGCATCTCTTTTTGGTTTGGGCCTCAGCTGGGCCAGCCGTCACAGAGAAGATGAGCCCAAGCAACATAAGCCGTTGAGCTTTCGGACGCGTCTTTTTTATTTTTATATTTTTTTAAAAAAAATTTACAGAAATATGTTTTTATTTAACATTTTACAGTTCTATACCCCTACCGCCCTGCAGGGGGGCGGCAGGCCCCCGCCAAGGACCTCTGCGCAAATAAAATTTATATTGCAGCATAAGGCAATGGCTGCCTCCAATTCTGTTGGATTTTCATGGACCAAAGAAAAATCTAGTATATTTCTTGAGATCATGACACATCTTGTAATCAGTAAGAAGTTGGATCCATTAGTGGATGTTACGATAGAGATGGTGTTGTCCAAATTAGTAGGGTTTAAAGATTTCACATTATTTCGAGGTATTACAACGCAAGATGTAAAGGGACACCTGCTAGAACGCCGTAAGATGTATATGAGGGTATGTGAACTAGCTAATCATCCTAATGTTATTGGTTTCGTACAAAGTACTTCTACGATATGGATGCGGTCAGAGGTGTATGAAATGCACATTAAGGTAACTATCATTCGGATCTAATATCTATAGTCATTTGTAATCCATATTCCGTAAATTTTAAAGTTGTTGTGTAATTATATACAAGGATTACCCCGAGGACACGGAGTTGATTAACAAATCAATACCAAATTTTCGTAAATTGGTATGTATCTTCGGTGGACTCATGCCGCAAACAAGACGAAGGAGGCGTGGAAGATCTTCGGGTGATAGTACTTGGCAATCACATAGAACTGGAGGTTCGTCAAATCAAACTGCACCACCTCCAGCACCAAGTTCTGTTAACTGGGATGACGACTTAGATGACTTCATGCCCCCAAAACCATAGCCTCCAAGACCTGATGTTCCTCCCCCCTGTACATGAAAGTAGAACCATAAAAGAGAGAAAGAGAAAGTCAAGAGGTTCATCAAGTCAAACAGCACCACCTCTAGCACCAAGTTCTGTTAACTGGGATGACGACCTAGATGACTTCGTGCCCCCAAATCATGGCCTCCAAGAAATGATGTTCCTCCCCCTGTGCGTGACTACCTAGATGATTTCATGAAATAATATGTAACATATGGTGTTCATCGGTCTAGATTGTGAAGTAAATTGTGACGGGGCGGCAGGTCTCCTCTACCTTTAATTGCAATACTTATATGTTTGCTATGTTTGATTGCAATGATTATATTTTTTTTGTGAACCTAGAACCTCGTGTGGCTCTCTAACTCGGTCAAGTAGAGCTGGCGTTCAGAATTGTTTGATTTGTTTAATTGGTGCTTGGTGTACTAAAATAATATGGATTCTTCAGTATCATGGATGGGTACTCATTTAGATTTCTTCTATGTGTCACATTATGTGGTGGCTTGTGCTATAGGTGGCCACAAACCATGGATAGGTGAACGAAATATAAATAGAACGTTAAACAAGATACCACATAAGATATTACATTGAAGGTTACGTTCATTACAACCAAATTCTATAGAAATACGCACTTCCAACTAATTAAATAAGACATTTAGGCATAGTACATACACAATATACTTAATTTCGTACACACAAATAAGTGCACAACTAGATGCGGTGAATTATTGTAGGTTGAGCCGATCCATCTGTCAGATTCCCGGAAGGTCCAGCCTCGGCAGCAGCATTGGGTACTGAAAGCTGTGAGCACTTCTTGTAAGTGTGACCGTTCACTCCACACAAGTTGCAACGTTTTTTCTTCTTTCCAGCCTCGGACTCGTCCATTCCGTTCCGGATACGACGTGTCTGCCGTCGGCCTATGCCCCGCTTCGTTGCTGCATCAGGGATGAGAATTGGATGGGGATTTTTTTTAGTGAATGGGCCTAGAATACCGATGCCGTATATCTCATGACACCAAGTCTGTGTTGCGGCTTCTTTTGCGAAATATTGAGAAACATATGACGCAACATCTAACCCAAATACAGAACAAGCCGCGATGACATGGGAGCATGGTAAGTGATGCACCTTTGGCTTCTGACATCGGCAGAACACCCTCCCGTCAATGGTTATCAAGACTTCTTGAATTACCCTTTGTCTGCGGACACCCTGTCCGGTCCTATCTCTGCATGATACCTCAAACTTTGCTCCTTTGTGCCCATCGATATGACTGAGTGAAATCGAGCCTTTTCAATTTTTTCTCTCCATGTACTCATTGACCCTTCTGCAAAAATGCACTGCTGGATCATTAAGTAAGGGAGCGGCTGATGCGCATCGCTCCCTAAAATACCTTATACATCCATACATGATGAACTCAACAATGCCAACAAGAGGAAATCCACGAACACGACGCATTACCATATTGTAACACTCAGCATGGTTGGTCGTCTCGATCCCATAATGTCTCCCATCTGTGTCATACAGAAGTGACCACTTCTCTTTAGGCGCACCATCAATCCACTGTGAAAATGGCTTAGCATGCCCCACTAATGAATCTGTAGAACGTCTCCTGCTGGATGATGAGGCCTGGCTCTTAAGCAATTCGGCGCTCATATCATCAATTATACCCCACAAAGCATCGAACTTCCTCTGCTGATTCTGAGTGCACAATCGCTTGAACAAATTCATGAGATCCTGGTTCTTGAACCGCTCATAAAAATTATCAGTCATATGTCTGACACACCACCTACTGACAACATCTGGCCATATAGGAGGTGAAAATGGACTACCTTTTTGTAGCTGTCTTATAGCTGCAAGGAGACCTGCATATCTATCACTGATAAGACAAACATTAGGCCTTCCAGCAACAACGTGATTCTTCAGACGTTCAAGAAACCAGTACCAGCTTTCTGTATTCTCATTCTCAACAAAGGCAAAGGCGATGGGAACTATCTGCTTGTTGCAATCAATTCCGATTGCCGTTAATATTGTTCCCTTATATTTCCCTGTCAGGAAAGTGCCGTCAATACATAGAACAGGAAGGCAGTAAATGAATGGCCTGACAGATGCTCAATGCAGAAGAAAGCTCGCAGCAGAATGCTTGGCCCCCCTGACAAGCTCGGTACACTGTATGTATCAAAAGCACTTCCAGGATTTCTGTGCACAATTGCTTCAAGCATACGAGGTAGGTTGTCATATGATGCTTCATAAGTGCCAAACCTCATCTCAAATACTTTTTATTTAGCCCGCCAAGCTTTTGCATAGCTGATCACATACTGGAAATTATGTTCAATGTCCCTAATTATCAATGCAGGCTCGTAATCCATTTTGTCAAGAATCACCCCATACATCTTCTTAGCCACGAAAGTTGATGTGATATTACGATGATGTCCCACAACACCTATCAATCTACAAGTATGCGGTGTAACAATTGAACATTCCCAGTGTGTCTTGAACTTTCCCTTGTATGCATGCACTCGCCATGTACAGTCTCTATCTGCACACCTCACCTTGTATTCTTTGCTGCTAGACTTCAGTACTCTGAATTCCTTCCTCAGAGATACAGCCCAGAGCTTCACAGCATCCTTCACATCCTCAATGGTACGATACTTTGCCCCTTGTACAACCTCATTCACTCTGTATTCAAACTCCGAACTCTTAATATCTTGTACCACTGGATTCCCAAAACCCTCTTCACGTCATTCACCTAGCACTGGGAAGCGCTCATCGTCCTCATCGTCCGATGAGTCCCCATATTGCTCTATTATTTGCGCATCCTGGTCTTCTTTCTCTATGTCCTCCATAATTCTAGGTATCCGCTCGCCTTCATCTGCCAAACCTTGTGGTTCTGGAGCTTGCACGTTCTCTTCTTCTTTATCCTCTTCCATCTCTTCATTGCAGTCAGATGTTGTGTGTGTTGACCCTTCACCTAAATCACCGGTCTTCTGGTGAATCTGAATTACCATTGCGAGAGGCCACCCACTTTCAAGAGCTGTGTGCATGTAATGTTGTCATTCTTCCGTACTACTTATATGCGTCAACTCTCAGAAATCCTCATTAGTTTACCAGGAAGTCAAGGTATGAACCGTAAGCAAATGAGTCTTTGGATTCACATTGAATATTCTGTGAAGACATTTCCATATGGACTCAAAACTCCTCTCTAGGGGTTTATCTAGACTGCACTGTCTTTTTTCCAATACTGATAGATTTACTCCATAGGAATCATGAGTAATTCTATAGAAGTCACCGTAATGAACTTGAAACGCCACTTTGTTCGACATATCTGGCCATCTAAAGACTTCATTTTAATTAATCTAATATCTAGAAATATGCTATGGCTTCAATTATAACCACTAATCCGAACCCTAAGTGCTTATAATAATAAAAAATAATAATCATAAAATTAAACATACAAAAATTTTGGAATGAGAAAGTTGAGAAATATTGGTTACCTGTGGTTCGGATCCAAAATCCGGCAGGGCTTCGCCGGTGAAATTACCTCCCTCACCCCTCCTCTCTCCCTCTCCCCTCTCTGGATCTCGTGGGCAGAAAATAAGGACGCGAGGGAAGGGGCGGAGCTTTTATATCCTTGGCGGGGGCATGCCGGGCGGCCGGCCCCCTGTCGCCCTCCTGACGGGCGGTAGGGGTATAGAACTGTAAAATGTGAAATAAAAAATATATTTTTGTAAATTTTTTTTTGAAAAATATAGAAATAAAAAAGACGCCTTTCGGACGGTGGGCAGGGGCCAGTGGCAGACAGGGAGCGGCAGAACGGCGGAAGGCACGCGGCGGCGGCACAGCGGACTCTCCCTCCATTGGCGGGAGGCGGAAAGGCATCGAGGCGGCTCCCAGATGACAGATACGGAGGCCGCGCCCGCAGGCACCTGCCCCATCGCAGCAGCAGGGGCGGTGCTGGTCGGATCATGACGACGGAAAGGCGACCTCAGTGCCCGGAAGGTATTCCTTGCCCACTTCTCAATGTACGCCTTAATTCTGTTTTCAGAAATTCGCCAACTGGTAGCTACATTGATCCGAACTTTCTTGCTAATGCGTGTGAAGGTGAAGCTATTGTGAATTCGGCGTAGAGCATATACTTGTGCGCCTTGCGTGAATTTGGCTACTGGAATACTTATAGAGATGCCTCTGCTCATCGATTAATAATAGTTATGTGATTGGGTCCGTTTGTTTTCCTTTTCACCATCAACGTGTTGTGATCCGCCTCACTTGATCTCTAGTGTCATAGGTGATGTGACAATGCTATATTTATCGCGCTGGAGTTTACGAATAACTTATAACAAAATCAGAAGTATGAATGGATTAGTCTCTTATGGATCTGTTTCGGTTGCATAATTACCTACTACAACACATGGTACTTGCAATACCAGATAATTAATCGAAGTCCCCGTATATCCTTATGCTGATTTGGAGTGTACTTCCACCAGCGATGCATAAACACCACCCTTGATGCCCACTAGGGATTCATGCTTTCCCTTTTCAGCAACCTTACCATCTTTGATGACTGCAATTATATCTGCCCCTTTGATTGTGGACAGTCGGTGTGCCACGACAATGGTGGTCCTGCTGACCGTCACTTGATCCAATGCATCTTGAACAATACGCTCCGCTTCAGCATCCAGGGCACTTGTTGCCTCGTCCAGTAGAAGTATTCTTGGGTCCTTCAAAATGGCCCTTGCAATTGCTACCCGTTGCTTTTGCCCACCAGAGAGCTGTGTTCCTCTCTCACCAACAGTAGTGCTATATCCCTGAGGCAAGCTAGATATGAACTCATGGGCATTGGCTGCCTTGGCAGCAGCAATAATCTCATCCTCCTTTACTTCTCCTTGTTTTCCATATGCTATGTTGGCATGAATTGTGTCATTGAAAAGTACAGGTTCTTGGCTCACTAATCCCATTTGGTCTCTTAACCAACTCAGTTTTAGTTTTTTAAGTTCTGCTCCATCAAGTGATATTGTGCCAGAATCTGGGTCATAAAATCGCTCGAGCAAAGCAATTATTGTGGACTTACCACTACCACTCTCTCCAACAAGTGCAACAGTCTGCACATGACATTTGATTTTAAATCCATCAGTACACAATTGTGGAGGAAAATATGAACATGAGAATTAATTTCCATTCCTTTTCAAAGTCATTTTCATTGGCCGGAAGTATCCAGCACTCTAGCTCTACTAGTCACATTGAAGTACACCATAATAAAAACATTAAAAAAAGTAAGGAGCAGGGATTGAGGTAATCGAGCATACCATGGAGGTGGTAAAAGGATAGGAAAAAATGCTTAATTCATAGTAATTTTATCCTCCTTTTGTACTTAGATGAAGTTTGAACATGAAATTTTGCAGAATGCTAGGTGAATTTTGTACTGCCTTTCCAAAACTTTTGTGAAAACTATGTTAAGACTTAAGAGACACTCAATATTTGAGGAAATGGCTATTCTATATGTAGCAAACACCTTATATTCTCCCATTACTGATGCCTCTATTTTCTATTTTTCTAGAAGAGGGGAAAACTATGACAAGTATCAAATCGACAGTACCTTTCTTGCTGGAATGCCCAAAGTAAAGTCACTGAGCACTTGGACATCTGGGCGGGAAGGGTATTTGAAGTTTACATGTCTGAAATCTATATTTCCATCAACTTTTTCTAGCATAATGCCTTCATCACTAGTCGAGTTGATTTTAGGCTTCCTGTCTATGATAGCTAGTATAGAAACAGTGGATTCCTGGGCTTTTGTTGAATCTGTTGCCATTCCACTTGTTTGGGAAACTCCAAAAGCTGTGAAAATCAAAGCAAAATAAACCTGCCAATCGCCAGACAAGTTAGTGTGCCACTCAACAAAATGTCCTTATGTAAGTCAGTAAATGATGTCCAATGTGTATCCCTTACTCTAAAAACGTCTTTAAAAGTTGATTTGCCTTCATGTACAAACAGTGCACCAACATAGAAACAAAGAGCATATGCAAGATACATCATTAAGTTCGAGAAACTGAAACCAAGGCCTCCAACCGTTCCACTTCGAATGCCCTGTTTCATTGACGCTTTGCATTTTTGGGTGTATGATGTAATTACTCTCTTCTCTGCACAGAAAGATGCTACAGTCCGTATATTACCAATTGCCTCAGTCACTACTTGACTTGCATCTTCATACATCACCTGTTGCAATCAACTGTTAGGAGAAAATTTTAGTCATTAATTTTTTACTCTTGATAAACTACATTTTATGTGTTAAGCTTTGAATATTATATCTAAGAACTGTATTGTCTAAAAAATTTGCACATCTTCATCTATTGTGAAAGTATTAGGAATGCTTTGCATTTTTTTAAAACAAACACAATCATGTTCACAGTAGGAACTTGTAAATTTTCACCTTAGCATCTTCACTGAACCCTTTCAAAAATTTGACTTGAATATAATTTTGTGAGCCCACCACAGGAATCACACATATGATGATCAGTGTGAGCTTCCAGTCAGAAGCAAATGCTATGGAAAATCCAGCTATTAGTGTTACTATGCACTGCACTAGTATGGCCAAGTTATCTCCAACGAGGCGTCGGATGTTCAAAGCATCAATATAGAGCCTCGCGCCAAGTGCCCCACTGTAAAAAAATGAAATCGTAAACTTGAGGAAGTAAAATAAAGAAGTTTGTAAAAAAAATGTTTAAGTAGCAAACCTGGAATTTGAAGGTTCATCAAACCATGAAACTTCTTGATGCACTATGCTTTGGAAAGTCAAAGAGCGGACACGTTGTATAAGTTTCCCACCAGCCATCCCAAATAGAAAGTATTCTAGTTGGATTGAAATCAGGGCAATGACTGCGAACAGAAGGCACATCAATGCCCAAAACCTAGAATCTTTTCGAAGTTGGTGTGGTGGATAGTAGAAAGTTCTTATACCACCGGACATCATTATACTGAATGATGGGAACATAAGACCATGCACGAAAGCAGCTATAACAGCTAATATGAGAACTGGCGCTTCTGGCTTATTAAGTTTAAATAGTCGTTTGATTGGTGCTTTCTTCGGAACCTTACTATCACCAGATTCTTCGTCTTCCTGTCTGTCTGTATTAACTTGCCTGTTCAATTCATCAGATCCAGACAGCCCTATGGATTTTGTGAAGGAATGCTGTCCTTTGTTGGGAGAATCTCTGGCTATTGATCGTTCCATAGATAAACTTCTACTTTTATATATTGAACCTGAAACTTCAGCATTTGGAGCCTCATGCATATCTCTAGTATGTGCCTTCTGTAGCCTGATGAGTTGAGAATAAGCTCCATCAGGATTCTTAATCAACTCATCATGGACACCTGCATGACATAACAATTGGTGAACGAGTTTCAATAAAATGAATTGAACTACCTTCAGTTCTTCACACTGCTTCATTGCTTCCAAGAAAAAAAAAGTAATTGGTGTAGGAGAATCACTTACCTTGCTCAACTACTTTCCCTTGATGAACTACTGCTATGCAGTCTGCACTGCTGATGGTGCTCAGGCGGTGAGCTACAATGAGTGTAGTTCTCCCTACCATGATCCGATTCAGTGCTTCTTGAACTACCCTTTCAGACTCTACGTCCAAAGCACTTGTAGCTTCATCTAAAAGAAGGATTTTTGGGTTTTTAAGGATTGCTCTTGCGATGGCAATCCTTTGCTTCTGCCCCCCAGAAAGCTGAGCACCACGTTGACCAACCATTGTCTCATATGCCTGAGTGATGCGGAAGACAAGACAAGTTAAGATATTAATTGCAGAAAGTTGAGTTAGATACATAATTAAGTAGTGTTTCTTACATTAGGCAGCTTTTCAATGAAATTTGCTGCATTTGCAAGCTCAGCTGCTCTTTTGATCTCTTCAAGTGTAGCATCCTCTTTACCATAGGTTATGTTATCCTTAATGGAGGTCATAAAAAGCAATGGTTCTTGGCTGACAAGGCTGATCTTTCCTCTTAACCAGTGGAGTTGCAGACTCTTGATGTTGACTCCATCTACCAACACTTCACCAGTCTGTGGGTCGTAAAATCTCTCTACTAGACTAATTATTGTTGACTTGCCACTTCCACTCTCCCCAACTATAGCCATTGTGGTACCACTAGGTACTTGTAGGCACAAGCCATCAAGTATCAACTGTTCAGGCCTTGCAGGGTACCTGAAGAACACATCCTTGAGTTCAACATCTCCCTTGATATCTTCTAATACAATTCTGGATGTTTCGGTGATATCAATATTTGGTTTTCTGTTGATAACGTCGAACAGCCTCAGTGCTGCAGACTGACCTTCCGCAATTGCAGAAATAGATGGTGATGCAGTACCTATAGCACTGTTCCAAATAATCAAAGCTTAATGTCAAAAGTTAGTAATTGTTATGTTAATTTTATTGAATCAATTTCAAAGAAAGAGTTTAACAGTAATTTTTTACTACCATTTATGACATCTGCACTTCACAATTAGGAAACTCACATTGAACCAGTTAAAATTGCAAATACGATGTTGAAGACCTGCCCACCAGTATATCCTTTGTCGATGATTAACCTGGCGCCATACCAGAAGGCTAGAGAGTAACTGCAGAAGACAACAAAAAATACGCAGCCTACTCCAAGACCAGTGATAATCCCTTCCATGAGAGTAGCCTTGTATGCCCTTTTTATGTGATTATTGTACATTGCAATTGCTTTCTTCTCGCCATTGAAAGATACGACCTGTTTTTGAGATGTTAATGATATTAAACAGTTGCAAGTTCCTATGTATCAAGATTCTTTGATATTTCAAAATCATTAGAACCACCCACTGTTCTTATCGCTCCAATGGTTTGCTCAACAATATTCCCTGCATCTCCATATGATTCTTGCCTCTTGCCAGATATTCGAGCTCGCAGTCGGGAGACAGTTGCAAAGGACAGAATGCTTGGAGGTATGCACGCAAGCACAACAAGAGCCAGCATCCAGCCTCTTACGAATCCAACGATAAAGCCACCAACGAAGCTTGTCACAAGCTGTATGTACTTCCCTACCTTAACATGAGAAGTCAAATTTTAGTGCTATACAGAGGAGCTTTTCCTTGTGTTCTAAACATGAAAGACCCTTTACTGGACACAATACATATATTGTCGTTTTTCTTTTGTCAAACCCATAATGACTTGTTACCTTCTCTCCGAGGGCGTCTTGGATGAGTACGGTGTCTGCAGACATTCTTGAAGCTGCTTCCGCAGTTGTCATCTCTACGTCAAAGAATGCAATGTCTTGCCTGAGAACAGCTTCGAGGTATAACGATCGCAACCGTGTCGCCTGCCTTTCTCCAGCTACTGTCCAACATGACACCTCTGGAGCAGGTAAAATGTTTCAGCCAATCATTTTGGATTCGGCTAATCCAACTAAACAGACATCTCACTGTCAGCTGCTACACAGGGTCGTTCTCTACTTGGTTCAAGTAGTAAGTAGAATGTTTGCCGCATGATGAAGCACCGAAGTTGTGAAACTTTGGTACTAATGTGAATAACAGAAAATGTCGGAATCTTAGCAAATACCCCAAATTGTGACCGTATTCAAGCCATGCATCCAATCGGTAGTGCCCAGTTTCAGTTTGTTCTCTAGGGAACTTTGTGAATGAGCTACAATAACGAAAGTTTCCGTTTTCTTTGTTTTAGCTTTCACTACTTCTATGACCCAACAAGAACTCCAGCTGTTCCAACTCATATCTACATTTTTTTTTGGAGCAAACTCCTACCTACTATTTAGTTATTGGGCATCATCATTCGTTCATTCCTTCATTCATTCTTACATGTATGTGGTCCAAGTCCAAACATATACATTTTATTATATAAGTACTTACGGAGAAAGGAAGCAACTGCTGTTCCGATTCCCAGATAGATGTAGTACATGATAACCTGGAGAAAAAAAGTGTTAGGTTCAATCCTTGTGGATTTGCTTCGCATCAATGGGGATGAGCACTGTAATGATATGTGCCGTGTACACTGTCACTTTGTGATCAGCAGTGATACAGCTGACCCGGTGGGACTTGCTTGGAAAGAAAAAAAAAATCACTCCTAGCGTACCTAGGATTTAGAGAAGGATATGCCATATCAATTTTTTATATATAATTTGCTATAATCTTTATATTTTACTTTGGTAATAAGATCTTAATTGTATGACTAATGAGCTTATATTAGAATTTTAGGTATGCCATGGCATATGTGGCAACCCACTAGGTACACCACTGCTCCTACCGCATGGCGAGCATTTAGAGCAAAGAGTTAATCTGGGTCAACATCTTTTACGACTACCAGGAAAACATTTTTTAGAGAAAACCAAGAAAACATTTAGACCACACACTTGTTTGAAATTTGAATATCGACGTCACATTATGTACCCTGCTTTTCCCCTGCAACGACAACGACATGTTTAGTAGCTTTCCTGCGCGCGGCGCGCGTTCCCTGGTGACTACTATGGCACGCTCGACCGACACGTACTGTAGCGGCAACCACTGTACGCACGCGCGCCGTGAACACGGAGCGCGCGCCGCACGATGACACAAACACCCAGCAGCTAGCTAGCACGCGCGTGCGTTACCTACCTTGCTGACCCGGTGGAGCACCGTGGCGTCGTCGCCGGCGCCGAAGCACTCGATGACGGCGGCGAACACGACCGACATGAGCGGCTCCGACATGCCGTTGGCCGCCGCGCCGACCGCCATCAGCGCCGCGTCCGCGCGGTCGGCGCACCGGAGCATGCCCAGGAACGGCGCCACTTTGGCCGCCGCCGCCGCACCCGCTCTGCTAGCGTTTGCGTTGCCGCCGCCGGATCGTCGCCCCTCCGCCGCCGTCGTCTCGCCACCCTCGCCTGCTGTGTCCCGCGCTCTCCCAGCCATGCTGAGATGTGTCTTGCTTCGCGTGCTCTCGTCTCGTGGGCGGTGGCGGGCCGGCGACTACTGCCCGTGAATCTGCACAGGTGGTGTGTGCATGTTCCCTCCTCTTTTCACTCGCTCGTTTGATCAACACCTGATGATTCTGATGATGCTTTTGGTTAGACACGCGTAGAGCGGGCAATGGCTGCACTGCTCTGCGTCGTGGCTATTCGATCGATCGCTCATTGGCTTAAGTTCAAGCGTGAGACACACGCGCCGCGATAGATAACTAGTAGTCTAGTAGTAATAAATTTGTTTTGTACCTCGAAGAATGTGAGACATGTAGGGATGCAAGTCATGGTGTAGCAGATTTGAGTAGTGCAACTTGTCCCTTAGGGCAGTCCCAATTCAAACTCTACTATGAAGTCTAAGCCTTTTATTTATTGTGTTTTGCTAATGTGGCAGTATATTTATAGAAGAGAGATGGAGAGAAATCAAGACTCCAAATCTTATTTAGACTCCAAGTCTTCACGCAAATCAAGAATAAATGTGAGAGAGACAAGTGGGCCATATAAACCAAAGTAATACACTTTGAATTGAGAAGTATAGTTTCTTGTGATGGAGTCTTTGAGACTTAGACTCTAATAGTAGAGTCTGGGTTGGGACTGCCCTTTACTATAGTATTCAGGGAAACTAAAAAGAGGGAATTCGCCGTATCGATCATGGGCCAACAAGAAAGGGAATCTGCAACTTTATTCTTCACAATAATGGAGTATGGTTATTCGTCTGTCGGTGTGGAGTTGGTTCCTTTCGCGGGGGAGAAAAGGTAAATGTGGAGCTCCCTATCTTCCAAATAAAATCACATCAGCCTCGTCTCAGCTGCTTCAGAATATGGAAGGCAAGGCACATGAATGGTTGCAGCCGGAACACCATGCGCTTCAAAGATCAGATCTGTAACATCCCAGCCCAATGGGCCAAGATGGGCCAAAATGGGCCGGGCCAGTTTTGGATTTACTGTAGCAAAATACCGTAGCTCGTCAGATACTGTTCATCCGGCACAGTATTCCCAGATATAGTTCCATACTCGAAACGGTGGCTGAACCAGACCAGCTTAAAAGGCTAGGCTTGGGAAGCTAGTAACTCCGGTTTGAACTTTTTGTTCCATACTCGAAACGGTGGCTGAACCAGACCAGCTTAAAAGGCTAGGCTTGGGAAGCTAGTAACTCCGGTTTGAACTTTTTGCGCGAAGCGAGGATGAAAACACAAGAGAATTATTAGCAGATGTGATTTACTTAACATGCAGTTGTTACAAGATCAGTGTTACAATCAACTATGGTCTATGGAGTGCATGTCATCTTTTACTTATTAGGTGTACATGTTTGGCTGTTTTTTTTTGTGTGTGTGGGTTTGGTGGGGGGTTTCAGCTTATTACGCGTGATTACGTCTGATGCAGAACCTTTACCGAGATACAACTAAGTAGGATGGCTAATTGGTAAACTTGTCTAGTAGATTCAGAGCATCATGGTAATGATCATCATTGCTCCGCCCGTTCTAAATAGTGTAGGATGTTTTGGTTTTATCCAATATCAAACGTTGCTAACTTTGACCAACTTTATAAAAAATATATCAATATATTGAACATCAAATTAATTTGTTAAGTCCACTACGAAATATCTTGCTAGTATATTTAGTTGGTATTTTAGATGATAATGTATTTTCTAAAACTTAAGTTAGAGAAGTTTAAATTTGGAACAAAACTAAAATATCTTATCATTTCGAAAAGAAGGAAGTACTGTGCAAGAGAAAAATTTAATAAAGAACAGGTGGTATAGGGTCTGTTGGTTAATTAGTGGGTGTTTTCCAATTCTTCATGCATGTCTCTATGCTAAATTTCTAGATGTTCATGTTACCTTTTTTTTCCTGCTTTGTTGTTCGAAAAAAAAACCTATGCTTTATACTCTTTTCTTCCTTGAACGCAGAGACAGGCGAGAGGAGAGATACATAGGCAGCGATTGGTATAAAGGGACTTCCTTTTTTCTCTCTCGAAAAGAGGAGAAGGCTGAAAAACACAAGCATCAAGAATCAAACGTTTTTTAGGTGGCGGTTTCTGATCGATCTAATCCAACGATGGCTACCTTGTCCCGCAGTATGGCAAGCTGAAGACGTCAATCTGTCGACTAAGCTTTGCTTGCACACTACTAGCTCTCGATCCATCCGAGCTTCTTGCAACGTCAAGATTACTTCAGCAAAAAGGATTATATATATTAGCATTTATTATGGAGAGACAGGTAGAAGAGTGAGTCCATCGATCATCATGCATGCCCTGGGCATGGTATACTTAGACCCTGTCAGGATCACCTAGAATTAAACTTTAGTCCCGACTAAACTTTAAACATTAGGTAACTAAATTTTAGTCCATGCGTGTTTTGATCCATGAACTAAACTTTACGTGGAACACAAAGAAATATCATTATTACCCTTGGATTACCTATATATGTATAGTGAGGGATAGTTTGGTCTTTTCGTAGTTGGCAGATTGGTTTAATCCAAATTAGATGGGTTTTGAGGACTAATTGACTTAATTTTAGTTGGGTGAAACTAAACTTATTTTAATCCACTTGTTTGGATCGCCAAATATAATGGACTAAATTCTAAGCTTAAAGTTTATTAGTCATGGATCCGAACATGGCAATTTTGTTTGATTTGTCTGGTGAGCTGCCAGCATCAACTCGTCCAATCAGTACGTGTACGTACTCCTTGCCGTCTGCTGTCATACCGGACATCAGCTGGGACCTGTTTGTTTTGTGGTACTGCGGTAGTGTTTCACGTGTGATTGTGACTGCAGGCGTTTGATGAATTCCATTCGATCAACGTCGTCATCGATCGAGTAATATTTACAAGTTGTCGATATTTAGACTTTCAGTTGTGCCTGATTTATCATTTGTTTCACTCATCGCTGATCGAGTTTTGGTTTGACGAAATCAATTTTGTGGAGAGTAATAATAAACCCTGCAGCATGGAACAGCTGTCGCGATAAACCTGTGTGGATGCACACACGCACACGTATGTATGTGCGTACCTTGCTGATCCGGTGGAGGATCGTGCTGTCGTCGCCGGCGCCGAAGCACTCGATGACGGCCGCGAAGACGACGCTCATGAGCGGCTCCGACATGCCGTTCGCCACCGCCGCCACCGTGCCGACCGCCATTAGCACCACGTCGCCACGGTCGGCGTACCGGAACATGGCCAAGGGCGGCACCTTGGCCGTCGCCGCCACCGCCCCCTCCGTCGTCGTCTTGCCAGCATCCTCGCCCCCGTCGTCTCTCGCCACCCCAGCCATGAACCCTTACTAGCTAGTTGCCTAGTAGCTCCCCTCTCTCTTCTCTGTTAGCAGTGGTCGTGGCCTACTGCATGCTCGGTGAGCAATATAATGGATCGGAGAAGGCCGGGCTCACGGCGCTCTTATATTTTCGCGAAGGTGGAGCATTAGCTATCCCCCTTTTTTGATGGTACAATATAATGTTGATGTTGTTGAAGTCGACTCTCTCTCTCTCTCTCTCTCTCTCTCTCTCTCTCTCTCTCTCTCTCTCTCTCTCTCTCTCTCTCTCTCTCTCTCTCTCTCTCTCTCTCTCTCTCTCTTTCACTCTTGTTGATCTGTACCGCTACCGCGGGGTTTCATGTACGTCAGACTCCTTAATTCTCTCATGATTCTGATGTCTTCCCAAGCAGGGCCGACTTGCGATCGACGATGGGTGCATGGTAGATTGGTAGGACTAGGACACTTCATCTGAAACACATACAACCGCCAAAAAGAGAATGCATCTCTAGCTAGCTTTTGTGAATAATTAGAAGAGTTTTTTTTGTTGAGAAAAATAATTGAAGAGTTACTACCAAGCAAAGTTAACGTCGTTTTTTTAAGGGGGCAAAGCTAACGTTGTTGGTAGCCAGGGGCGGAGCCAGGATTTGATTATGGGGGGGGGGCAAGCAGTGATTGGGGGGCTAAAAGTCTTGGCGCAAGCTGTCACTGAGGTAAGTTCCACCTTTGATAATAGTACTGTAATGGTGCTACGGGATCATTAGGGGGGTCAGGCCCTGTCTCCGCCCCTGTTGGTAGCATGCATCTTCGCGGTGGATCCGCGGCTGCTCCCTCCATTCTAAAAAAAGTCATTCTATGAATTTTAGGATAAATTAACAAAAAAAATAAAATGATCATGGTTGCACCTATTTATTATCCATATTTAGCACTAGTTGATTCTTGCATGCACGTGCACTTTTTAAATAGGATAAGATGACTTGCTTTATGGGATGAATTTTAAATTCTAGAGTGACGACGGATGGAGTAGGTTGGTAACATGCACCTACTGGGTCGGTCGGTGAGGATCCGGCGGAGGAGGGCAGACGACCCGCGCGGAGCTGTTCAATCCCTGCCGTTCAGCGTACATCCCCAGCCCCATCGATTCCCCCCTCGACCATCTCTCATATTTGTGTAGTGCAAGATCCACTAAATCGGCCAACGTCCCCCCCCCCCCTCCCCCCCCCCCCCCCCCCCCCCCGCGAAATAACACTAAATTAAAGAGACGTTACAGAACCACTAGCGATAGCAAGCCGTCCTGGGCGCCAACAATAATATTGTGCAAAAGTGTGATAGATGAAGTCAATGGTATATAGATGATCTATCATTCTTCACACTGTGTTATAGAGGTCGCAATATTGAAATATTTCTTTATCTAAAAAGATGATCTATCATTCGTATGCACATACTATAGCAGATGAGGAAACACACTATTTTGTCACTAAGTCACGATGGGGTTTGCCGCTTGTTTAGGGAATGGAAAAAGCCATCCGGCATCATGGATCTTGGGTCAAGAAAGAAAGAAAGTGTGCAACCACAGCAACTTTGTTCGTAAAAAAAAGAAAGACTTTTAAAGAGCGTGGAAAATGGAGAGCTCCTTTAGATGTACTAATAGTGTTGTTGCTGTTGATGAGAGAGATAGAGGGGGGAAATATTTCGGGTGCACTTTTAGAAACAGTGCGGTCACATTTATCTTAAATTAGTTTAAAATATAACTAACGACTTGCTTTTGCTTTGGATTTGCATATGATTCGTACAAATAATAATTAGTAGCGAAAATTGCGTCTTGGATACTGTCGTTGTCTGAAATACCGTTATGTGTGACCGGTGGGGATATCATGCTAGTATTACTAAACCATTTTTTTACAAAATAAAAGTACTGCTAAATTTTTGGTCTAGGAACTTGGCACATAATTAAAAAGCATGTGTTTATTTAACACATTATGGTTATTAGCTATAAAAACAATAACACGGACTTGCAAGCTGATATCAACTTGGAAGCTCCATTTGAATCGTCAGTAGTAATAACGATAAATATAATGCGGCATGATTAGTATTGCTCGATTGCCGTTTGTCACCTAGTGAATTTCACGACGCGGCCGTTTGAAGATTTGGTGACTGGACGACGGTGAAAATGATCGGAAAAGGCCTTTGTTTGGACCTGATCTGATCAGATCAAATCAGCGTTATAATCAACCATGTGTCAGCTTTGCTTAGGTGGACACGCATGTATTTGACCTCTGATGTGATGCGAGGAGCATGGATGATGGTTGGTAAGAGTAAGACCCATGTTTGTTGTAGTGGTACATTGGCACAGCAAATTTTGTTACGCAACAAAATTTGTTAGACTCATGATTCATAAATCTTAAACAAGAATGATTTCTGAATCATGAGCGTATTTAGTCCCTTCTTGCGTGAAGAACAAAATGGACATATTTCAATTATTGCATATAGATACCACCAAACAGAATAGGGTCCTAATGCGTTGATGAATGATGACAGTATGCACATTGCTGCTGACAGTGGCATCGACCGTAAATTGGTGGTTGAGGGTTCTGAAAAGACGAAGGGAGAACAAAGACGTACGGGCGAGCAACTGGCATCAAGGAATTTCTCTCTTTTATTGAAAAGAAGATAGAAAGCTTAACATGAGCATCAGGCTAAGGCATTTTCACCTGCCCCTTTCCAGGTGGAGTTGCTGCTGATCGAATCCTGCGATAGCTACCCAGTTCTTCAGGGATGGCAACCCGGAGACGTCAGGGTATACCTAACATGGAGTAACATCTGCCCTGCCGAACGAACTCAGCTTGGACTGCCCGCGCTGGTCTATAACACGCATGTTTTCCTGAATTTCTCCTCGGCCACGTTGCTGCCGATGCATCAGAGATTCTTCAGACGTAAATTAGAGCTTACTCCAGCTGCGAAAGGCATCAAGACACACATCTGAATGTGAAAGGCCAGAGGACGGATTGGAGGAAAGGCGCGCAGGAGCCCATCATTCATTCATGTCCAAAAGGTCGTCTGCAGAAGCATAAATAAACATGACAACATCAACCGTTCCAATCAGGTACTACTGGTACCTGGCTCCTTTCAGGCAGACCTCGATTGGGACCTGTGCGAGGTTGGTGTGTAGTAGGCGTGTAGCCTTCGTAGCGGCACGCCATTGCAGACGTTCGATCAACGTCATTGCGCAAGCTAGCTTAGGCTGTTTGGCTGCCTTCTCTGATTGTCTATTATTTATGTAATATCAAACTTTATTTCTCTTATTAGGATGGTCCAGCCCACGGCTGTAATTTTGTAGACCCTATTCTAGAGCGCTCGCTTGAAGCGCGTTGTTTGTAACCAACTTTTCTACCTTAATCACAAAGATGTGCAAATCTTTTGTGTATTCGATAAAAAAACATCATTGCGCCGCTAGCGCAGCTGTATTAGATCCGAGGCAGACATGTGCGCTGAGGAGTTTCGAGATCATGGAGTGATGGAGAGAGCATTTCGATCATACTGTTTGAAAAGGACTCATGCTTTGTAAATTGCAATATGGTTCTATAGATATTTTCCGAGCAACAATAGACTAGGGTTTACCGAATGTTTGGATAGGCAAGAGCAACTCTAACGCTTGAAATATTAAACGAGGGACTGTCTCTACTTTTTAGAGATTTTTAAATTTGCTTCAACTCCAGCAATAACATTTAATTCTAATTTATAATAGTGATCCTCTAGAAATAGAGGGTGGAGGAGGATATTTGAAGACTTCCTAAAATAGAGGGTATATTAGAGGGCCCGTTGGAGTGCATATTTTTTTTGTTTAGCCCTCTAGGACTTAGAGAGTCTATTGGAGTTGCTCTAAGTATTTCAATCTATTACCCTACCATCTATCCAAACAAAATACAACTCTAATTTTATCCCAATGTCCTATTTGGCATGGCTCTCGAGCTTAACTCCACCAACTCTTTTGCAGCTTCACGATCCTCAAATATGAACCTAGATATGGAGTTCTAAGTTAATTAGCCACCAATGCTACCCATTAAAATAACAGTATACTATGAATTATATTTCATAAATATCTTAAGTGATGAAGTTTTCAGAGACTAGTATCATCATTTATAAAATAGGTATACTATGAAATATATTTAAAAAATATTACTTATTTAATGTCATGAATATATTGGTATTTTTCTTTATAAGCATGATCAAACTTTAAATATTTTAACTTAAGTACATCAGTACAACTTGTGTTTACGCCAACGTCGAACAGAGGCGTACTTGCGAACTAGGCGGCTCAGATAACTTCCTTTCTAGCGACAGCGAATCACCACCGTACGAAGTGTACAGCCCATCTAGCATCTTCCGCCGCCGCCCGCCGTCCCGTCGCATGCGGCCGACGCCGGCGCTCGCCGCCGGCGGACGGACGGTGGCGAACCTCCTCTCCGCCACGGAGTGGATGCTACGGTCTCCGGCTAGCCAAGTCCACACCATCTCCGTCCTTCCCTCCCAGTCACCCACCTCTCGGCACGAGTTCGCCTTCTCCAACCTCACCACATCGCTCGGGAACGGCGGCGGCAAGGGGGTAGAGGAGGGGAGTCCTAGGTTCCACGTGGTGCGCGACGACCTCCTCCACCCGCTCGCCAACGGAAACAAGGCGCGCAAGCTCGACGCGCTCCTGCCCCTCCTCCGCCGCCGCGGCGCCACTGACATCGTCCGTTCCTTCACCAGTGCAGTGCTCTTCCTGCTTTAGGCGTGTCTTTCTCTGATATGCTGGCAATGCTCACAGTTCCAGTTGCAGGTTACATGCGGGGGTTGCCAGAGCGCCCATGCCGCAGCCGTTGGTGAGTCCAATGTCTCTGTAAATTTGGTTGCTCGATTCCGATGTATCCCGGCAAATTTTCTTCAATGCTTCACATATCACGTTCATCTGGCCAAATTTGACCACCTGAATCGCTTGTTCCATTTAATACAGATTTGCATATTGTTCACGTGCTTAAATCCAAATTTTGTTTCTGGACAAGGTTTTTGATGTAAATGGTTTTTTCCATGTAGTACCCTTTTATATTTCCTTACTTTATTGAACATTTAGTTTCTCCCTGTGTATCAGCTGTTCATTGTGCTGAATGGGGAATCAGGCCGTATATACTGCTGAGAGGCGAGCAACCGGATGTTCCCACAGGGTATAATCTCATCTCTTTGATGTTCGGCAATGTGACATATGCCTCACGGTCACTGTATGCCCAAAGAGATGAGATGCTTTATGAACATGCCACAAAGGTTGCAGGTAGTAACGGCACAGTGATGTGGGCTGATGATATTATTGGAGAGGATTTGGTTGTAGATGAGGACACCACTTATTATGGAAATTGTTCGAGAAGAGTAATGATTGTTAAGGAAGGGGCAGGTAGTGTTCAAGCGCTGCTAGGTAAGAAGGGATTGCTTCTTTCTTGTTTACATCTGTCATTCATGACTTCACATGTTTTTTTTTTATTTCTGAAAGAAGAGGACAAACTTATGTTCTAATATGCATTTTTGGCTGATCCCATTTTATTCAAGCTATGTTTCATCAGGACTGAAATTCAATTCTGAACATTTAAGATCAGTACCATCCAGTACCTTGCCCAGAATATGTTCATTATTTATGCTTGTCCTGAGTTTTGTAAAAAAAGAAAAGTTTTACTGAAGCACGAAAGAGAAAGAGATCTTGCAACTTTTCACATGATTTATTTTCTCTTCAGGTGTCATGCGGCTAGTGGACTATCTTTCTGTTATGACATTATTTGGACAGGATGAGAAAGTTCATATCGTGGTTGATTCTGGAACAGGCACAACAGCTGTGGGGCTAGCTCTTGGAGCGGTATGTCTAGGGTGCGTTTGAATACCTACATATGCTGACTGTCACCATACTAGAGCGAGTACAAGATACTTGTGTTCATAGAAACGGGATTTTAAAAGTTACTATTTTTTTGAACTGAAGATTTGAAAAGTTACTTATCATTTACAGTTGCCAAACTAATGTTTTGTTGTTGGAGATCCTGCTCAAATATCTAGAGCACAAAAAGAAAAATAAGAGAAGCTCTTAATTTTTTACAGCAACTAAAGAGGGAAAAGAAAAACCAAACTGAGACAACTGTTGGCATTTGCATTCCCCCCGCCACCCCAACCCCCCAAAAGATTTTTCACTACAGTAGGCACACGCATGACTGTCCTGAACTTGCCAATTAAGCAGAAGTTTTACACCCAAGATTTGCGAAAAAAAGGGAAAAGGGTGGTGCGGCTACTTATTCTGTTGTATCAGGAATTTAAAACTACGTCAGTTCTGATTTTCGTCACAGAATCACCCTAAGTTTTTAGTGCTGTTCTCTCCACCATCTTTGCTACATATCAGTATATCACATCTTCTCCTCATGCAGACTTCAGTGGAGGGTTACTGCTATCATGCTTGCTGACACACTTGAAAGGTACAGACAACAAGAGAAATCCCTTGTATCTGATTTTGGAAAGGTTTACCCTGGACTTTTCCACAGAATGGTGGAAAATGATACTCATGGCAGTCTAGTTCAGTGGGTGGAGCGCTCTTCACCTAGAAGGTATGGTTGCTTCATTTTACTTGGTATTTTTTTCAATTCTGTTTAATTCACTGAAACTTCTACAAATTTTGACAAAATCTCGGGCAACCTATAGGAGGATAGTTGAAGAGGATTGGAACTTTGGTGCTGGGGTTGTACAGCTACCCCTCTCCCACCAATAGAGCTATGTTGAGTTCTGAACACTTCATAGAACTTATAAGGATTAAGGAATAATTTTCAATGCTATAGTTCCCTGAAACTCCAAAATCATATGTTTTACAGTATTAAAAATATTGTGCTGTTGGCATCCTTGATACTTCTGTAATTTAATTCTAGTGTCATTCAACGGATAACATCCATTATATTCAAAACCTTGCAATTCACGGGTATTCATCTATTACTTGCAGTGGTATCCTGATTGTGATTGAGGATACCCACCCATCCATCTTCTCTGTGAGAGGAATCAACATTGAAAGTACTCTATTTCGGTGGACAAAGCAGTTGTTTTCATGCCTTTGGACGGTGGAGCGAGAAACTTTGGACTTTTCTCTCACAGAAGTATCAATACCTTTCACCTTTTTCCTTTCAGATTTGGCAAGGTGCTGGATGGTGAGATCGCGATGTGCCGCCAGGTCGCTCAGCAGACCGGTGTCCTTCTGGACCCGATATACACCTTGGCTGCCTGGGAGCAAGCTGTGGATCTGTGTCGCCGGGACAGTGAGGCCAAAGTGGTGATGATCCATACGGGCGGCACCCTCGGCCTCTTCGGCCTGGCGCAAAGGTACCCGCCACAGTTCACTGCAGACGAGCAATCCTAAGCACGCCAGTGTTGATACGCAAGTGTACAGGTGCGTTCTACAAAAGCATGAAAGTTCCGGCGGGCAGGGACTCTGATATTTGACTCTTAGTAGCCATGTTCCTGTTCCCATTCCCGGAACGAGGAACGGCGCTTATGAAGGATGTTTACACTAAATTGTTCCCGGAACCAGAACGTTCCCGTTCCGGAACGAGGAACATGGAACGGGGAACGTGGCCATGTTCCCGGCTTCTATGATTTGACTTTGAATACTCAAAAGTAAAGTTCGGCTAGGCGGCGCCTAGGCGGCGACTAGGCGCGATTAGTCGCTAGGCGAAGCCCGTCGCCTCGACTATGGGGGTAGTCGGCGCTCTGGGCGCTAGCAGCGCCGGTGGGGGTGGAGGAGCGCCTGGCGGAGGTTGCTGGTGGGGGAGGAACTTCAGACGGGCTCGACATCGGGCACTGGCGGAGGAGGAGGAGGCGGTGGAGGTGGCAGGCGCAGCTGGGAAGCAGTGCGGGTGCGGCAAGCGCATCTGCGAAGCGGACTGCAGACAGGCGGTGTCGGAGACGAAACAGGGGAGAGGGAGGATCGTGTGATTGAGAGAGAGAGGATGGCTGGATGGATAAGGTGGGGAGGGTAGATAAGGTTGGCTGCTGGGCTTTTTTGATGGGCCTTTCTTTAACTTTAGGTCCACATTTCTCTTATTTTTTTTCTTTTATTTATGTTAATTTAAGATAATACATATATATGTGTATAAAAATTAAAACGCTTAGGAAAACGCCTAGAAGCGCCTAGGACCGAGTACTCCCGACTAAGCGCTAGGCAATGGGTCAGCGTCTAGATTCCGCCTAGCGCCTAGCTGAACTTTGCTCAAAAGTAGAAAGAGCTGCTTTCTTTTCCCATCGTTGCCCTGTGCGCCACTTTGTAAAAGAGATTAGATCTTGATCGTGATTTTCATTTGGAAGCTGACATCATGATTCGTTTTGTGGTTCATGGCCACCACTGTTACTATGATCATCGCCAGAGGAAGTACGGACATACTTATCACCTCGGCCATTGGGCAGCCTCGCGGCCGGCTCCCGGTGTCCAGAGGAAGTGGCTGGCATGCCTTTGGGTGACTCAGGGGGGAGAGCAAAATGGCTAACTAGTTGGCGATCAGGTATCGTTGATGTGACGCGGGTCGCCGGCGGATGATCACCAGTTCAATCTTGCAGAAGGCTAATACTAGCGGAAGCTAGACGAAGACGACCGGTGAGGGAAGAGGGCGGAAAAGGATAGGAGACGTACATCTTCTAAAACAATGTATGAAAATTGCCTCAAAGGCTTCAAATAAGACTACAAAACGGATTGCTACAAGTAGCAAAGCTATATCAGTACAAATGTACAATTCTGATTTCTATAATACAAGCTGCAAACCTAAATTACATACTCCCTCTGTCTTCAAATATAAGGCGTTCTGGAGTTTTTAGGACAAATTATAGTGGTATAGAAAAGACTCTCCTAGTCCTATTTATTATTTATTGGGACTCTATTTGAGTAACTAAATATATGTGGTAGTTAAGGTAGCATACCTTTTCTCTAGTCCTATTTATTATTTATTGGGACTCTATTTGAGTAATTAAATATATGTGGTAGTTAAGGTAGCATACCTTTTCTCATGTACCTCCCCTTAAGGTAGCATACCTTTTCTCTAGTCCTATTTATTATTTATTGGGACTCTATTTGAGTAATTAAATATATGTGGTAGTTAAGGTAGCATACCTTTTCTCATGTACCTCCCCCCAACATGACTGCATGCACGACTTTCTGTTGAGAATGATGCATAATTAAGATGATTGGGTTCACTCTCAACCTAGAATGTCTTATATTTATAAAATTTGAAGTCTAGAATGCTTTACATTTCAGAACAGAGGGAGTATCCCTAGCATTCCTAATTGCGTATCAATCTGAACTTCTGAAGGTACCAAATCAAATGCGAATGGAAAAAGTTCAATTTACTTCCCTCAATTATAGCCGAAGTCTAGATAACCCCCTAAACTATAATTTAGTTCAATTTATCCCATAAACTATGTCATTTAGTTTATTTTACCCATACTACATTATATATTTTTTTTTCTTTCTCTATACACATGTTGAATTTTAATTTCAAATTTTGCAGGATAGTAGTGGACATCACAATGCATATTTAGAAGAAAAAAGTTATAATTTTTCCCTACTAGTTTTCATATATTTTGGAATTTTGATGATTAGTTTATTATTAAATATTCTAACATATCCAAATAATGATGTATTTTTTCTAACAAGCATTATGGTGTGTAATATTATCATGTAAAATTTCAACTTAAAACTCAACCTATGCATGGAGAAATAAAAAGATAAATTATATTAGGGGGTAATTTCAACCAAATGACATAGTTTGGGGGTAAAATGAACCAAACGATAGTTTAGGGTGTTATCTAGACTTTAGCTATAGTTGAGAGGAGTAATTTAGACTTTTTCCAATGCAAATTAGTTAATTACCTTGCTTTTTTAGATAATGAAAAAAATTATACCCTCCTTTTCGAGGGGGATCAGACCAACATTATTATACACAGTAGCGACCACACCATGTTCTCACAAAGTATTTAAAGTGAAAAACATGCTTATTGAAAACCAATCCGTAAACTAAAAAGCCATCCATAGAAGTCGATATCTCCAACATTAATTATCTTGCTGGCTGCAAGCTGGCTTAACTTGCCAATTGCAATGGGAATGTTCTCTGTCGTGAACGTGGAGCGGAGAAGATGCTTCCTGTTATCTGTTGCTGCATGCTTTATTTGTGCTAGCCGCTAGCGGCTGTGCTGTGAATTGTGAGATGTGTCGCGCCGGCCAAGCGCGCTTGCGCCTGCAAGGGGCTGTCGCGCGTCAGAGTGCGTCGCGTGGGACGCGGGATTGCCAGTGCCAGCCGCCGGACGCCGGAGGCGGGATGCCGGAACCTCGCTGTCGCAGACTCGCAGGCACGCAGTTCCCACCCGATTGCCAGCCGCCGCATGCCACACCGCTAGCATCGTTGTCTCCCTGACCGCGTCTTTTTTTTTATTTTTTAAAATCATTTTTTACAGAAATATATTTTTGGTTTCATAATTTACAGTTTTGTACCCCTACCGTCCGGCTGTGGGGCGGCAGGCCCCTTGCCGCCCTCCTGCCGGGCGGTAGGGACCTGAATGTAAATAAAATTTATTTTTAATCACATTTTGACCCCTGGGGGAGCCTGCCGCCCCCTGCCGGGCGGCAGGGTACCTGCCGCCAAGTGGCGGGGCGGTAGGCCAGGCAAAAATTTATTTTTTTAGTTTCCAAAACAGTGAACTTCTAAATTCAATTAAAAATTATAGAAAAATCAAAAAAATACAAATTAAATTTTTTTAGGTTTATTAAATCAAGATCTATAGATAAAAAATACTCATGCATGTGAAATGTCAATTTTGCCTCTGCTAAAATTTTAGGTTGTGTTTAATGTAGTTTATTTTGTATCTGTTGTTCTGTTTGTCTAAAAATCCTGAAAATTTTGTGGTAGCCTACTATTTTCATGTGTATTCCACTGGAAAATTTTCAGGTGCATATCCTAGGTGCATGTTTGTGGATCTATTATTCCACTGCTAAATGATGGAAATCCAACAATAATATATCCACAAACATGCACCTAGGCTATGCACCTGAAAATTTTCAAGTGGAATACACATGAAAAAAGTAGGCTACCACAAAATTTTCAGGATTTTTAGACAAACAGAACAATAGATACAAAATAAACTAGATTAAACACAACCTAAAATTTTAGCAGGGGCAAAATTGATATTTCACATGCATAAGTATTTTTTCTCTGTAGATCTTGATTTAAGAAACCTAACAAAATTTAGTTTGCATTTTTTTGATTTTTCTATAATTGTTAATTGAATTTAGAATTCACTGTTTTTGAAACTAAAAAGAAAATAAATTTTTGCCTGGCCTACCGCCCCGCCACTTGGCGGCAGGTACCCTGCCGCCCGGCAGGGGGGCGGCAGGCTCCCCAGGGACCAAAATACGATTAAAAATAAATTTTATTTACATTCAGGTCCCTACCGCCCGGCAGGAGGGCGGCAGGGTGCCTGCCGCCCCGCAACCGGACGGTAGAGGTACAAAACTGTAAATTATGAAACCGAAAATATATTTATGTAAAAAATGATTTTAAAAATATAAAAATAAAAAAAAAACGCTCGCTGACCTTGCTTACTTTCGGCCTCGTGGGGAGTCGAAGCATTGAGGGGTAAGAATACTTGGGCTGATTTTTGGGCCACGGCCCACCCTCTACATGCCCGCGGCGCCGGCGTCGGGGACGGAGACAGGGGGCGGCGGAGGCGTTGCGGACTTCCGGCGGGTGTACGGAGCTCAAGGACGTGCTCCTGGCTATTTTTGTTGAAGCACTTCAGCGTGCCGATGAGCAGCAAAAGGATTTTTTATTTGTAAGGCCCATGGACTATATCTGATAGTACATATGAGTAGACTGTAGAGTACAGTATCTTAATGCCTGCGTACCATTTGCAGGAAAACTACGGGAAATCAGATCCTGATTGTGTAGCACAAAGTGAAGGCTCTGTACAAAGAGCTTGATCTTGAGGTTAATATTTAGCAAATATTTTGTGATTTTTGCCTTACATATACAATATCGACAAAGCGTGCTAGTATTTCTGTGTTCAAGCCTTTATATATATAAATCAGATATACCATACTTGACATTTTTTTTCACTTCCAGAGGGCTTTCTCTGTGTATGAAAGGGAGAGTTATGAAAAACTGATCTCAGACGTCGAAGCACAGCCCCGCGAAAAGGTACAGGCGATATTAAAATCCTTTCTACACAAGATCTACAAGAGGAGAAAGTAGAAGCATATGGTCTCGGCATCTGCAAAAGTATGGCAGAAACACTAGGGTTCCCTGATATGTTTAACTTGTTGGCGCACCTTTGTTGCAAGAAAAAAGTTTAAAAAACAATCAAAAAAAAGTTTCCCTTGTTCTACAGACATGCAATAATCTCACATTGGTCAATCTGACCGTCATAAACAGTTAGCCAGATGGACACATCCTGCACGTGTTTCTATTCACTGTATAAGAAACTGTATGTAATAGCAAAAAGAAAAAAACTAGTGTCTTTTTCTTAGATTATACAAGGGGGAGAGAATATCTATAAGAGTATTTAAGCTATTGTTACAGCATTCTGTTCTGTCAGTAGTACCATTTGGGAAAGGGTTACGATCGCGCCTGTCCTTCACTACATCTGTCTCCTGGATATTGCATAGTGATGTAGCCCACAAACTTCAGAACTGATGCTCTGTACATCAAACCTCTTAAGTCCTGTCTAAACGCAATCTGATCACTGTCAATACTCTATGATACTCTATATGTCTCTGTAGCTGCAGCTGCAAATACTACAGCGGTCAATGAGGCTGGTGCCAATCATGAGCAGTATCTAACCCCTCAAAACGGTGAGTACGAGCTTGTATAAACATTTTGTTAAAAGTTAACCAGCAGCTGAGCCGATTTTGGAGGGCCAATGGCTCCTTGCTCCAACAGATGCATGGCCGCACTATAAGAGAATTTTCTGGCAAATAGAAAACATGGAACAGAGGTACCATTGCATTGGCACCACTCTGTCCTGTACTCCATTTGATAATTGACATGGTCGATACTCTACAACAAAAATATTCATAACAAACTATAAGTTGCAGAATGATACATATATCTGTTTTGTACTACAGAACACGGTGTTTATCTATGAAAAGTGACTTGTTGTAAAGTAAACCATATAAGGCTTGAATTTGCATGCACACTGTCATCAGGTATCGGTGACTAATTCTAACAAGCAGATACAAACTTTTAATCTGACATTTGTTTACATTCTGAAATGAAACAATGGATTCCGGATTCTTGTTCTACCATTCAATATGCTTTATGACCATTATAGCTAGAACAGAGCGGGATTATAACCGTAAATGATTTGAGGTACCTAAACTTAACACAATAGACATAGAGAACAAAATCAAGAGCTTACCTTGATAGCAGTGATATGCTCAGGGCTAGATGAATCATACTCAAATTTCATAGGATGCCAAGTCATTTTGTCTTTTGGATTTGATGATTGGTTCCATGAGGTATAGGTCAAAGTTCTTCTCTCCAGTTCACCTTCAAGACCTTTGATCTAGAATATTAAAACAATGTGCCAACCATTATGAATCTGTGTGATGATTATCAGTTCCAATTTTGAGATTTATGGAAGTAATAATCAAGCTTACAGAAAATAATGTCTGCACATAATGTTCATCCGGAATACAATCATGCTCCTGTAGAGCTCCTTTCTGAAAGGTTAAATACAGATATAAATATATAATGTCTCAGACGGAAAACTACATTAACAAGAAACATGATTGAGAAACAGCTAGAGGTTAACATTTACTTCGTGCAATCATATACATAAGTATGCCAGATTAGATCTATTTCATCTGAACACATGCTTGAGAATACATGGAGAATGAGACAACGGAAACTTTACCAGTGCCTGGTTTCTTCGTAAATTGAACCCTAATCGTCTCTGCAAGGAAAGTGAATTACTATATAAGAACAATAATCAGACACAAGAAAAGTGAATTTTGAGGATCAGTTGTTCAGTTTATGAAATAATTACTGAACAGGGGATGGAAAATGGTATTGCCTATTAGATTGACTGAGGACCAAAGAAACAGAAACGAAAAGCATCTACTTAATATAAAACTCAGACAATAAGATCATTTACAGAATATAACATACACATCGGTAAGATAATGAGTCCATATCAAAAGCATAGGACGCAGGCGCAGATCTATCTATGTTTATTACTTCTCTGGTGCAAAATGAATTCCAATTTAGCTAAGACTGCACTGATCAAGGCAAGGATTGTTCTTATATATGATATTTTCCAATGTACATTAACATTGGCTTCTTGTTGTTGGAGTATTGAACAAGATAAGTAGATAAAATTAGAGAACATAGTGTAGAGGAAACCATATTAATAATTGTTTTGGCTAGAAAATGAGAAACATCAGGGGCTGAATGCCAAATTTTGCCCAAAATTTTATATGGGGACAATACATACGAGGCCTAATAACAGTGTACAAGAAGTCTAGAATGAAGTAAACTAAAAACTTACAGCATTTGGCCTTCGTCCAAGTAACCTCTGGGTCACTGCCATCTGCAGAAGTTAAAACCCAACAAAACTTTTACTGCCACATGCTGTTGAATATGAAACCTATGTTATTTGTGTTATATCGGCACAAAACTAGTTATATCTATACTATAAAGAACCTAAACAATTGAAATTAGCATAGACCAATAAAATTACCCTGTACCTCTCACAGGCGACCCCACATGTCAGGCCCTCGGTATAGCGGCAGACCAAAACAGACGAAGCAGACCGACAAAACCTGGTGTTCCGAAACGATTCCGCCAATTCTCGTGATTTTTTTTCACCGAGCCTCAGCCTACCCGCCCGCCCGGAATCTCCTCTTCCCCTTCCGTTCCTAGCCCGGGCGGCCCCGCGGGGGATAAGTGGTAGGCTCCGGTGATGGCGGCTCCGGGGGGCTGGCGAGAGGCGGCAACGCCATGATGTCGCCTCCCCCATGATGTCGCCTCCCCTCGCGGCAACGCCACCCCCATGACGCCGCCTCCCCATCAACGCCGCCCACGGATCGACGGTCGCCGCTGATGCCGCCTCGCCGGCTCGATTCCCCGTGAGCGCGACGCCCAATGCCGCGGCGGCCGCCCTCCCCGCCGCAGATCCCCCATGCTCTGGGGATCTGCACCATCGCGGCCACGCTCGGTTCCAGACCGCCGCCTCTACGCCGCCGGCGCCTGATTTGTGGGCGAATCGAGCCTCCGAAGGGCCCCTTCCTCCTCCACACAAATCCTTGCCCGCCATCGGCACTCCTGGACTCCGAGCGGTAGGTGGTTCAAGATCCGTGCGCCTCCGGCCTCCCCCTCGCTTGAGCTCCGGCCGCCCCCCACTCGTGACACCAACGCGGGGCCGTCCTGGCTGCTCGATTCGCCCGCAAATCGGCCTTCCTAGCTGCGCCTCCCTCCACGGCAGCTTCCCCTGCGCATGTCCTCCAGCCCGTCTCAGAAACCGGGAGCAGTGGTGGTGCTAGACCTGCTGCTTGCAGCCGTGCGGTGCTCTGTGGTGGCATGCCAGGGGGAGCACGACGCCCCTGGAGCCGGGTGGCAGGCAGGGAAGGAGGAGGTTACGACGGTGGCACTCGGGAGATGGAGATCAGCTGCCCCACGGATGTCCACCAGATCCCAAAGTCACATTCGACTGCTTTCATGAATTCCTCGACCTCCTGTCAATGATAAGATGCCTGCTGCGTGCCCAACACTAGCATCAGCGTTTTGGTGCCTCAACTGAATCAATCAATGCAGATGGGAGGGCAAGGGAAATTGAATCCCTCCTCAGTCGTCTCAAATATCATCGAGAATGAAGCAGATAACAAATTCTCAGTTTGTGTCCTACTTGCTACTCTTTTCGATCAAGCCTGTTCATTTGTTTCTTTACTTTTTTTTTATCTTGTGACGCTCATTCGGTTCTAGAATGTTGTAATACATTCCTATTTTTTTATTTGGTTCACACTAATGTTAAAAACTGAAATTGTGGCTCACCTGTCATGGCTCTCATGGACGTTTCCTTTTCTTAAGCAAGTACGCAAGGAAATCTAATTAGTGAAGTTATCTTTTTTTGTACAAATGGCAATTATCTAAAGAATATCTTACGTACACCATTTGTGGTTGTAGGAATCTCTTAAGCAAGAACTTTACAAAAAAAAGTCAAGGAAAAGTAACACAACAACAACAATAACAAGCCACTGCATTTTGACAATCAGCTATGTTCTATCTGCTAATTAAAGCAATGAACAGGATGTCGGGTTGCTTATAAACATCAAGGAGCATGTTCTTGTTCCTGAGCATCAGGTGCTCACAAATGAGGAGAAGACACTATTGGAGCGGTACACCTTAAAGGAAACTCAGGTATTGCTGCTTATTCACACTTGCAAGTTTAGCTTTTGGGGGCAGTGGAGCCAATCATATATTTATACTTCTCTAATTTACCAATTGGATGAAGGATCAGGTTAACGTGAAGTTTAACTTTCTAGAGGAAAAAACATTCTAAATTGGTTGTAGGTTTATTTTTTCTTTCTTTCAGTATGTGATGTCCAATTAATCAAAATAATTGTGTTCAATTAATCAAATGTGTACACGTCGGAAAGTAAATCTAACTAATACAGGTGTACCATCTAATACTTGATGACTGACTTATGTGTGTTTACTTGGCGACTGACCTCTGTTTGTTTGCAATCAATGAAGAATTTCATTACGATAAAAGATTGTCCTTTTTTTTTGACCTGTTGGTGCCACTGAATTTTGGCAGCACCTCATCATTTCTGAATTTTTACATCACTGGGGCTTTAGAATTGCAAATAAAGTATGAATGAAGGCTAATCCCAACTTTGTTACTTTATTTCAGATACTTGGTAAGGCAGAGTGGGGAACACTTGGCTTAGGGTGATCTAAAAACCGGCGCAGTTCTTTGTGAGGTATTCCAGAACATAGTCACAAAGTTTCTGGATCGACCGGGTCGAGGAACGGGGTCGAGGATCGAGGGTCGTCACTTTATAAAATTGTGGTACGAAGGGGGTATACCTCTATGGAACGATAAATTATTATGTGGAACGTGACCCTGATTCATCCGGGTCGATATCTTCGGGTCGATGCGTCTTTAAAAAGACAAAAACTATATATATATATATATATATGTATATATATATATGTATATATATATATATATGTATATATATATATATGTATATATATATATGTATATATATATATGTATATATATATATATGTATATATATATATATATGTATATATATATATATGTATATATATATATATATATGCTACTAACGAAAAAACTAATCTGGACAAGCATATAAGAAACATATAAAAGAGTACATTTAGACCATACTACCCGCACTCAGCTCATTATCTAACAGAAATCACACTAATCCACCGTCTTTAACCTTCTTATCCCAATTAAATATGCTAGCAATGGGGCTGCGACCCCTCTCAAACCGGGATGCGATCCAACCTTGAATGGGACACTGACCCTCTTCGACCCCGACCCTCGAATCGGAACGGCGTTCCCGGGTCGTGGGACGAGGCATCTACCCCGAATCCTGTGATTATGTTCCAGAATCCATTAATGTCTTTAACCTAAAATCTTGAGCTGAACCTTTCTTGAACGCGTTGAGATCTATTAGTGGTAAGATAAAACAAAGTTTCTACTCCATTTATCTATGTTTACCACTTCCTTTCGGACCTTTGGCTCTACAAAGGGACATAATGCCATTGCAATGTATAACAACTTCATTTATCTGTGAATTCTCTTTTGATTACCTGACATCCAATTCATTGCAAATCTTCTATCTACTAAAATTCTTATTATATTTAGAAAAATTATTCTTGTCTCGATTTTGCTATCCTGTATGTTGGAATTATTGCACATTGGTCAGTGTACCATGGCCAGTCATCTATATCAGTAGTGACATTTTTTTTAAATGGTACTTACATAATGGGATTCATGAAGGAGCAATAGCATGTTTAATTTTTGCCTGTTGCTAATTTCAAAAGAAAACCCAATTATTGAATTTTGGCTTGAAGTGTTAAACTCTTAATAACATTGTAGCTCTGATAAATGTATGGTTGTATTAATTTATGTGATACACAATACTTTAGATGTTTCAAAGAGAATTGACATCGGTTATGTTCCTGGCTTGGTTGGATTAGATTATTTGAGCGGATAGTACCTTCCAGTTTACAATGGAATTGCTGTCTCTGTACTGAATAGCATGCTATGCTGGAGGTATGTTATGGTATCCTGCAACCACCAATGAGTTGAATAGGCTTTCCAGTAAAGATGGTTTTGGTGTAATCGTGGTACTTGGCATAATTTAATATTTAATACCCGGTTGCACTATGAAGATATGCTCTCATGGATGGAAGGGCTTTCCACTATTTCGTGATTGTTTTTTATTCATCGTCAAATTTTGGGCAATCTGATACTCATTTTATGCTTTAGTGTTGTGTACTTGATCTTATTCTAATTTCCTGTTTATCAGAAACTTAAATTCAGCAACATTATTGCCATGTTTCGGACTAATAAGTTCTGTTCCATCGGGATATTTCCGGATTTGCAAAGGACTTAGAGAAATCATGCTTCGATCAAATTTACGCTTCTCATTAGAGTCCTCCCTGATCACCTACCCCCATCCACCTCCCGTTTCAGCATTATACGCTCCATCTGAGTTGATTTTCATTTCATCTTGCTTTGGTTTGCGCCATGAATGCTTGATGTCAATAAAAACTATTGTTTTCAACATTTCTTGAAAACTCGATGTCCATAAAAGTTATTCTGGTACTGTATTGAATATGCTGGTGCCGCACATGTCTTTTCATGAATGTAAAATTCTTATTTGCCATAATTTTTTTGAACACATGCGTGCCGCATGTGCACTCTACTAGTTGGTGTAATATTTTGACAACTTCATGTAAGATGTAAGATCATAATAAATCTGCAGTGGTCATATGAACATGGGACCAAGATAATGGTGCTGAACAAAATAGATACTAATCAAGTGGCAATCTTGCGGTTGTTGTATAGGAGATGGTTTTGAATGTCTAGACTACCAAGGGTACTCCTGTTTGCGGGAAAGAATACCAGAATATAGATCTGGTAAAGCAACCTCAGAGTAGTATTTAGACCTTGAAAATATTTGAGCAATAGGCCACAACCATTCTTAATTGAACCACAAGTGGCCATATCTTACTTTTTTGAACCAGTTGTAAGTCCAAGCACCCAATGATCTAGCACTTGCTAGAGAAATGAAGTGATAATGAAACAATAAAATAGGGGCATTGAAAATTCCTTCGTTGAATCACATTTCTTCAAAAAGGTCAAGGTTTATAAAGGCTAAATCAAGCTAAGAGTGCATTTTGGTGTCAACATGAAAAGAATAGCAACATACCTTGCAATGTCTTCTGAATACTTGTAATACATTTCTGTCGCTGACAACGACTTCGGCGTGCTTTCTGATTAATACTACCCACTGAAATGAGTAGGTAGATGGACTCAAAATACAGCCCCCAGTAGTGTTGAAATATATACAAGAACAAGAAAGCTGAGAAACAAATAACCTGAGATCCTTTCCTCCATTTATCCTTCGGAATGGCAGGAGACATGTTTTGATTATAACGCTTCTCTGTCTTGTCAACGAAACTGCAACATGAATTGTCTACATCTGAGAAGAAATAATTGAAATAGTGCAGATTATGGGAAAATTAGAAGGAGCAAACTTACCTGTCTACAAAACTTTTAGGAGAAGCCATCAAGTAAGTATATATGTAGCTGAAATTGTAGAGAGGAACACAGCTGCAGAACAAAAAGGAAAAGTATTGAAATGTTAGTATAGAAGCTGCAACTTTAAATGAGAAATGAAGACATAGTTATACCAACAAAGGAAAGCAAAACACAAATGTGATATAAATACAGTAGCGAATATAATCAGACTGTAACTTTGTGTTCTCTTTAAGCCCTGAGACCAGGCTGCACAATAAGGAGTGTTTTAGAACTCATCAAGCAAAATGAAAACAAGGATTCAGAGAATTCCTTCGTGGTTGCAAACTTTAAATTATCTAAGGTACCATCACTTAGCAGATCCAGAAATGGTAAGCAGTATCATCAGCACAGGGAAAAGGAACGCCTAAATTCATGACAGCATGACTAAAGAACCTTCGGGTCCCAGTCGAGTTCACTTGTCAATTACCATTACCAAACATCTCTTAATGGTTATTAAAATTGGTCGAGAGTAAGACAGCAAGCATATCACGCATTTCATCATGGACCATTTCAACCAAAATTTGAACTGTATACGTACGAACAAGATCAGTTAAGTAGTCGACACATGTTGGAAAAGACAGAAAGTACCACCCCACCTATCAGAGAGCAAAACAAAGCGCTGGTTCGCGGGATCCTGGAGCGCGGCGGCAAACAACAACCTCTCCGCCTCGACCATGGTCGCTTCGCCCCACACCACCTGCGAGACACAACCCGTATTTCCCCGAGTCAAAATCGCACCAAGAGAACAGCCATGCCTCGAAACCCCACATCGAGGAGGGGAAAAAAAAGGAATCCAAAATGATCCAACCTTCACGCTCCTCGCAAGTTGCCGCCCGTAAAAGTACGGCGATCCCGTGGTGGTGCGGTCGAGCTGGAAGCCCGGCGCGGAGTGCACGTACAACGAGAACCTCCCCTCCTCGCCGCTCTGCGAAAACACGCGGCGATCAGGCCACCAATCGATCACTCGGTCGAATATCAGAGCTGAAGGCGCGACAGATGAACGAAAACGGATCGATCAGAGAGAGAGGGAAACGAAGCCTGGTGCTTACGCGGAAGAAGGCGTCCCAGAGGAAGTCGAGCGGCACGCCCGCGCGGACGAGGAAGAGGAAGGCGACCTTGGCGGGCCCCGCGGCGGGCGGCGGCGCGGCGGGCGGGAGGACGCCCAGGAGGGGCTGGGCGCGGAGCAGCGCCGCGAGGAGGAGCAGGAAGGACAGGGGCGCGGCGAGGCGGAGGCAGAGGCGGGCCCGCGCGCGGCGGCCGGCCGGCGGGAGCGCCGCCACCGACGCCGACCGTTTCACCGGCATCGGCGGGCTGCGGGCGCGGCGGCGGCGGGGCGGTGGTGGGGTCCGGGCCTACAGCTTGGAGGCCTCCGTGGCATTTAGTACAACAGAAGCGGAAAAGCGGGGGGCAGGGGGGACCGGGAGAATGGCAGGGGAGTAGGGGACCAGGCCGCCGAGCCCGCTGCGGCGGGGTTAAAGAGGCGGGGCGGGCGTTTACTACGAGAGGCCGGAGGCGGGTTCGCGTGGCGTCTCGGCGCGGCTGCGCGGCGGAGGCGCGTGGGAGAGACGACGGTGACGGACGGGTGACGGTGGAGGCGGAAGGGAGCCGCCGGGAACGGATGGAGCGATGCGCTGTGCCCGAGGTAGCGTTTTTGGTGCGTTCGGCCCCGTGACGCGCACGGCGCCCGTGTCGGGCGCCGGTGGGGGATGGCGCCGCTGCGGCGGCCTGCGCTGCGGGTGGGGACCAGGGTTAAAAAAACCGGTCAGAACCGGTCCGGTTACCGCGGTAACCGGACCGGACCGATTCCGGTTTGGGCCGGTTTCAAACTGGCCAAATACAAAATTCAAATTTGAATTCAAAAAAATAAAAAATTATCAAAAAACTTCTAAAAGTACTTCAAGTTGCGACGAATCTAATGGTGTCAAATTTTTTCAAATATTCGTTATTTTAGTATACTTTGCGAGTATTTGAAATTAAACTAAAAAAGAAAAACGTGCATACAAAAGTATACAAATACAATATAAAACATGTTATACATTGTATTAACGTAAAAATAGTACAAAAGAGGGTTGGAGGGTTCATTTAGGCTAAAAAAACATATTATACAAATATTCAAATTTCGAACTAAAGTCGGTTTTTTTTCAACTCCCCGGTTCCCACTCAAACCGGACAGGTTACCGGTCAAACCGGTCCGGTTTACCGGTGGAAACCGGTTGAACTAACATTTTGAATTGGAAGTTGAATTTGACCGATTTTTATCAGTTTTCGATCAAACCGGACCGGTAAACCGGAACCGGACCCTGTCGGTTTCAGGTACCGGTCGGGAGAAAAAACCCTGGGACTCGCGGTCACGGCGGAGTGGGGCTGGACGCTGGAGGGTAGGACCTCCTCCTGGTTGGGATCTGCTTCTCGAATGCGGATTAGAGCAACTCCAACAAATTCATCTTCTTCTTTTCCCTTTCCATTTTTTCTCAATATAGGGGATTGACGTTAAAAAAAATATATTCCAGCAGATTGATTTTTCATCTTTTTTTTCCTTTTATTTTTTCTCAATCTCTAATAATTTCTCTTCAATTCCCAACAGAAAGGGGACACTTCTTCCATATATGTTGAAATTGAGAAAGGGGATTTTCCTATAGGGTGAGAAAGGGAAAATGAAAAGATGAATCTGTTGAAGTTGCTCTTTAGTTAGGATTTCGCTTGTTATTATTTTTTTTGATCGAGGGGTTCGAGGATCAGGTGGCGCGGGGGATCATAGGGCCTCATAGGCCCCGTCGACGCGCTTCGAATATCTCAAGGCTTTTTGGCTTTGGGCAGATATGGCTTTGTCGCGACCTGCTTTTCCTTAGACTTCGCCGTGATTTTTTCCGGGAGGAAAAAGAAGAAATGCGTATACGACTACGGCCCTGTTTGGGACCGCGTTTGCTTCGCTTCTGAGCTAAAGAAGCGAATTAAACCCGTCAAACAGGCTGCGGCGGACGCGCGTTGCCCAGCCGCCACGCGTTGAATAAGCGGACGTTACAATGTGCGGCCCCAGAATCGGGAAAAACGAGCTCCGACCCGCGTTGTGCTTATGCGCGCCTCGCTTTTTTTGGCTCGCGGTCCCAAACGGGGCATACGAGTCCCAAATGCTCTATCCTCACAGAGAATTGCAAAATAGAGGCGACTCACCTGCTTAAAATTATTCAGAAAAGATTCGAGGATAAACAGCGGCCACGTGCAAGTGTTGGTGGGTCTCACAGTAGAATAGAAGCACTAGAAACGAATCACCGACCGTCTCCCTCGAATCTCACTCATGTCTAACGATTTAATCGAGAAGACAACGAGGCAGGAAGAGAAATCAACCGGGCTAGCCTCGCGTCCTTTTGCCATGGTCTCACCCATCGGACTAGATTAGTAGAAGAGGATTTCTTCAAAAAAAGATTACTAGAAGAGGGAGCGCGGTGATCGACGGTGGAGCACTCGAGGTCTCGAGCCAGCACCCGTGCCTACGGGTGGTAAAAAGTCTAATATTTTGAACTAGAAAATCTAAAAATCGGATTTTAAAAAAACCGGACTCTAATTTTATATAATTTTGAACTAAAAAAATTAAAAAATTTATTGAGCTGTGAAAAAACTACTAAGACCATGGTACATTACCACCCCTGTCCGTGGGTAGCGCAAGTCTGCGGGCAGGAAGGGAGTGCGCCCGTGGCTGTGAAGGGAAAAGCAAGTCCGCAAGTGGTGGCCGCGGCGTTCTGCCCGGCGCATGCCATCGCGCTCGCGCATCTCGCAACCGCCCACTTGCGCTGTGGGACTCGGGAAGTCGTCGCCCACGCTCCGCAGGCTGCCGCTTCGGCCAGGACACCTGTCACGGGCCCGTGTTCCACCTTCACACTCGTCGCGCCGCGCATTGGTCAGGTCGGATTGCACAGTTCCTCTCAGCGCTCGCAGCCGCAGGCTAGCGAATCCAATTTATCCATCGGACGGGACAGGTTTTGCCGGGGCCGTGCCCTGCCCCTCCTCGCGGTCGGTCTCCCCCTCCCCTCTCCACGCGCGGAAGCAAACGTGAAGTTTCGGCGAATTTGAAGGCGCGAAGCAAAGGTTGGGAAGCAAGGTGGTGGGTGCGACGTGCGAGATGGCAAGCGAGGCACGCGTGATGCACGGCGTCAGTCCTTTTCGCCTGGTTCAGACGGGGAACAGTTGTCGCTTGATCGTTTCGCCTTGCTTTCCTTGCTTGTTGTCCGGTCGTGGTGGCGTAGTGGCGTTGGCCATTTGTGCTTTTCCAACACTTCAACAACTCCCGAACGAAGACCTCGTGACTCGTGAGGGGTGTATATGCGGATGCTCAGAAGCCACAGCGAACACCTGAGAAGCCGGGATACAAGAACCTGAAATACCGTTACCAGGTAATACAATTTCACTACATCTCGATGCATGCATTTTACTGCAACTCCCACAAGTTGAGTAAAAACAAGTTGCAGAAAAGATCATACACGTCAGCTCCTCAATGGACAATCAGCATTGCATTTCGGTTCACTCGGTAGTTTCACAACAAATCCGAACTTCTATTAGAGGGAAAGAAAGCATAAACATGCAGGCAGTTTATTCAGGATTCACATCACAGATAGGTTGCCCTGATACAGCACGTGATATTGCAATTGCAGGATCGCAAGACAAGACCAGTTTCTCCACGCATAAAGAAACACAGTAGTGGGTAATGACTCGGGCTCGCTGAGTTCAGAATAGCTAATGTAACATCAAATACAAGTGAAGGGTCGCATGCAAATGGAGCCACTTTATTCGCACATCCACAAACATCTGGATCATTACTTGGTCGCGATGAACAGCCCCCACCTCTGCTCACCCGCAGAGCTCCTCTGCAGTTTTGCCTTCCATCCGTTCACAATATCGTCGTAGTCCTCCTGGACGCACGAGAATCTGAGAGTTAGATGTGCCTAAAAGCCACAAAGGTATGCAGGCTCCTTATGGGCTTTGAAACTAACCTGGGAGAAGTCAGAAAGGAAATCGTCCTTGTTCTTTTCAAATTTAGCTAATTCCTTCTCTAAAACACTGAGGAACTGAAATACAACATAGAGTGCTCATTAGTATAGTAGAAAATTTTGTTCATCCAAACATATTAGTGAAGAAGTTAGTTAGACAGAAACCTGATCAGTTCGATCCTCAGTGATGACATCATGAAAACCAGCATTCTGGAGCATCTGAATGGTTTGATGAAAAAGTTAGCTGGAGTACTACAACTTGATCGTAGCAACTTTATTAAGTATTATAACCATGTAAAAGTAAAACTAATAAGTACCTGTCCGTAAGCCTCCACATCATGAAGGTCGTAACCTCTCTGCTTAATGTATGCTGCAAATTCTTCTGATGGTTTCCCAGGGCTTCTACAATAATCGCTGATAAGGACCTTCCCACCAGGCTTTAGCCACTTGAAAAAACTTTTAAACAAAGAGGGTTTATCCTGCAAAACAAAAGCCAAATGCATGTTGTCAAATAATATTAGTGTGCAGCATGGAATTGATGTAAGAAAGTTGATGAGTAAAGAAAAATCAAGGTTCATTTCATATAATCTAGAATTTAGATGTACAGAATGTGTTTCCAAACAAAATGTGTTCAAAACGTGATATGCTTTCTGATAAGACTGTAGTTCAATAATATGGGTGCAAAAAAACAATAAACAAACAATTTGAATGGACACCAAGTGATAAGCTCTATCCACACCTGTATGTGAAGGATAGTGTCACGGCTGTAGATGACATCAAACGTGTTGTCAGGGTACGTCTTCGTGGTGCAATCAGCAACTTCAAACTCAACTGAGCAACTACGCCCAATGGCACGCTCAAGTGCAAATGATATCATGTTTATGGAAAGATCAATGCCAACAACATGAGCATCATAGTTTTCAGCCATATAAAAGTCACCTCCGCCAATTCCACATCCAACATCAAGCACCTTATGTCCAGGTTTAAGATCCAGCTTATCCACAAACTCTTTTGTAGTCTCTGTTGGATAATTTGAAATATAAAAGGTATATTTCAAATAGAAAAGCATAGGTTAAAACTAGAATTAGAAGAGGACTGCACCACTCACCAATTCCACCAGTGCTCACATAACCTTCTCCAAAAATGCGCTCATAACGCAATATTCCACTAGTTTTGTACTGCACATTGTCCAAAAATCTTTGAAATCCCCGATCTTCTGTAGACTTGACCTTTTGCCACAGCCAGCATATCTAAAACATAGTCACGTCCATCACTGATCTCACTTGACCATGGTAAACACGTGTAAATATGCATCGACAGATAAGTACCTGATTTTGATTTTTCTTATTTTTAACATAAGCACCGATACACTTGTAAGTAACCAGAGAAAGTTCGAAGGAATTCCCATCTTGATCAAAGGCGTGGCACTCTTTGAAAACCTATTTATGAAATGAAAAAATCAATTAGCAATTTCAAAGAAAATGGTACAACTAAAAAAATCATAGAGTGGGCTGGCAGTCTTTCATATAAGAGCAGGCAAGTCTGATACTCGTGAGAGAAGCAAAGTGTAAGAGCAGTAGGACAGTATGCCTTCCCACCTTAGTATAAAACCTTGGTTCCCGATAGTGTGTCGGATTCACTTTCCTTTTCGAATCTCCAGATTGATGAAAGCAAGATTCCCTAAAGAAGATAGAGCCACCAACCTTCAACCATTTTACCATTCTTTGAACTAGCTGCTCAACCTATAGTAAGATATAAAACTTAGAAAATACAAGAGACAATCAAAATATATATCAGCCAGTATATTTGAACAACAAATTTAACTCGCATAGGCAATGGTACTTTCAGGTTCTCTAACGTGGGTCCATTTTACAATAACAACCAGTGAGAAGATTGAGGATTACCATGGACCTAGAATTTGTTAATTATTCAAAGCATGGTTCACCCATTACCTCTTCATCAGAAAGATACATCAATAGCCAATTTGAAAATATCAGATCAATTGAGTTAGCTTGAATCACCAGGTCCTGGGATGTCACATCAGCACACATAAAGGATGTGTTCTTGTAGTGACCATTGATGCTTTGATTCTGCAAGACAAAAACGCATAAAGAATTGAATGAACCAACTACAGCTTACATGTGTGAAACAGATAAAAGTCATAAATACTTGAGGCTAGAGAAAACATTTAAAACCAAGAAAACTGTAAATTCAAATACCTTCTTAATCGCACTTTCGATAAAATCCAGAGCAAGAACATTCCCAGCTGTTTTAGCAAGTTCTCCGGTAAAACGACCTATTCCAGCACCAAGCTCCAGCACTGATTTTCCTTCATATGGAGGAAGTAAAGACAGGATCTACAGAAAAGGAATACAACCATGTCAATATGTTAGTCCTGACTCCTGAAAGCCCAGGAACAGCTTCTATGGTAAATCAAAGCGACGTCAGCTGAATACTAAAATTACAAAGTTTTTTGAAGCTACTAGGGCACCTAGTGGACTTATATCACACTGTTCTTGGAAACAAAATAGAAAAGGTTCAACTGTTGAATCAAAGAACCCAATAAATGCCAAGCTCTAGTTCCCAATTTCTAACTTTCTTTACAGAATTACAGTTGTTACATTAAAGGAATATCATAGTCAGAATATGGGATGCATCAACACATCTTACTGCAAGGCTGAAAGCACCAAGGAAGTACATGTTTCTTAAAAAATGAAATTAAAAAATAACCTATTAGAAGAAGCAATATATTTATCACAAAAGTACAAAATAAATACATGATATAGGATAGCTTTTGTGTCAATTTTATTATAATGGTTAATATTTGACAGTCTAAAATGTAGAAAACAATCATTATAGTTTTACGTAAAAAAATCAACTAGCCAAAATAAAAGTAAACATTTACTATGAGTTTCTTATAGTCTACCGAAGAATTTCTTTTTATATTTCACATGACAAGTTAAGACGTGGCGCCCCCTAAAGTAGGCACGCAATTTTCTTGGGCCAGGTCACTTCTCAGTTTTCACTCGTTAAAACGCAAAAAAAAAGGTATCTATCAACGTAACTATCTCGAATCACAGTCATAGCACACTTGTATTCAACACAAAATTTGCGACCAATTTATCCCAAAAGAAAGTGCACACGCGGACACGCCTCCGTTTCCACATACGTCCCTTTCGAGAGGTTGCCAAGTGATATTCGGAGAGCAGAAGGCAGACACGTGCTCCTGCTCCCCAGATCCAAGGTGATCGAGATGGATCACAAGAGGCACTGAACAAAACACTAAAAATGGTGTATTCGCTAAAAACTGGAATGGATAAAGGGAGGGGAAAAAATGCCATCGCGGAATGAATCACCTCGGGGCGCTCCTCCTTGTCGAGATCGGCGGCGCGGGAGTCGAGCATCATGGCCTCGACGGTGAGGTCCTTGGAGTGCTCCTCCCAGTAGCTCTTCTGTGCATGCCTCTCCTCCACCTCCATCTTCCCTGCAACGCCCACACAAGCCGCAAGCAAATCATCCCCGCGAACAACGGGAACCCCGCACACCATGTGCTCGGCGCTTCTCCCCAGCCAAACTAACGAGACGAAATGGGCACCGGAAGGGAAACGCGAAGAGCAGATCTGGTCCGCTCGCGCGGGGAGCCCAATCTCTTACCGTTAAGAGAAACAACAGCGGCGGCGTCCATCACGTACGGGCAGGTCGATGCGTGCGCGCGTTCGTTCGTTCGTTGGTCGGGCGGAAATTCAGGAACCGAGGGGACCGGTCAGGGAGAGGAGGCCCTCGAGATTAAGATCCCTCGATGGCGAGGCGGGCGCGGGAGAAGCTCCGGGACCGGCGGTTGAAGGAGCGGCCGCGCTGCTGCATCCACAACTAGGGGTGGGGTGGTAATGGGCCATGGCCCTAATGGCCTCTTCACAGCCCAATAAAACCCTTAAAATTTTTAGTTCAAAAATACATATGTTTAGAGTCCGGCCCTTTTAGGACCTGATCCTTAGATTTTCTAGTTCAAAATGTTAGGCCTTTTACCACCCCTACCACAACCGGATCGCGGCGAGGTTGGGGGAGAGAGGAGAGGGAGGGGAGGCAGGAGGCGTGAACCGTGGGTCCGCGGCTGTGGTGGCGACTGAGAACGGGAGGGCGGAGGGATTTTATAGGCGGGAACGGAGACGGGATCGGGAGCGGGCCGGCGATCGACCGTGAGATCTGTGCCGGGGGTTGGGGCGGAACGAGATCGCCTGCAGTCGGCGGAAACGACTTCTCTCTGCAGTCGATCATCTGAGCCATCCAATTTGTATCCAACCGTGACTCCGTGAGACTAGCAAACACTGCAGACAAATAAGACATGTAACGGCCCATATGAGCCCAATGCTGGCGAGTCCCTGATCGACTCGACTCTGTCGCTATCGGCGTTCCCCTCACCGACCGGCCGCCATGCGACGCTCGGAGCTCCCTACCTCACCAGCTCACCGGCGGCGGCAAGAGCTACTACGCGTGCGTCGGCAAGGTGTGGAAGCGCGGCCACCTGCTCTACAGCACGCCGGGCACCGGCAAGTCAACCATGATCGTCGTCGTGGCCAACTACCTCGACTATGATGTCTACGACATCAAGCTCACCTCCGTGCGCACCAACACCGACCTCCGCAAGCTATTCATCGAGACCACCAGCAAGTCCATCACCGCCATAGAGGATATTGACTGCTCCCTCGACCTCACCAGCAAGCGCAAGAAGAAGAACCAGCAGGCGGTGGAGGGTGATGAAGCCGAGAGCAGCAGCAAGGATGGAGGCGACAAGAAGGACGGTGCAGAGGCCGCCGGCAAGGAAGAGGAGGAGGACAAGAGCGCCAGTAAGGTGACGCACTCCGGCTTGCTCAACTTCATCGACGGGATCTGATTGGCGTGCGGCAGCAAGCGCATCATCGTGTTCACCACCAACCACGTTGAGAAGGTGTGGACCCGGCGCTGATCCGGCGGCGGCCGCATGGACAAGCACATCGAGATGTCCTACTGCTGCTTCGAGTCCTTCAGATTTCTAGCCCGGGTGTCGATGGGGCGGCAGGGTCTACGGCCACAAAGACAGGAGCACCGGCGAGGTAGGGAGCTCCGAGCGTCGTGCGGTGGACGGTCGGGGAGAGCGTCGAGCGGTGGCCGGTCGGGGAGTGGAACGCCGATCCAGCAGTCGACCAGGGACTTCGCTAGCCATTGGGCCATATGGGTTACAGGCCTGTTTGCTAGTCTCACAGAGTCACGGTTGGATACAAATTGGATGGTTTAGATGATCGACTGCAGAGAAAAGTCGTTTCGGCCGACTGCAGAGGATCTCGTTCCGGGGCCCGCAGCGTGAGTGTTGGATCGGCGTGGGATTTTTCTGTTTTTTTTATTTGTCGTTTTCTGGGCTCTGATTCGTGGCACTCATTGGACGCATGCGCCCATGTCTGGCTGACGGCGATTCAAACCGGAAAGGGGAGTGACACTCACTCTGGCCGTGATGGGTGGTTTGTGCTGATTTGTTGTGAGAGAAAGGTATTATTGGTTTGTTGGTAGCTGGTGGCTGGTGCTGGTTTGGTGTGAGAGAAAAATACTATTGGCCAAAATGACGGTCTCCAACATTAGCGTGAAAAGTTAAAATGGTTGTGGCCACGAACTGCATGCTCCGTTGAAGACGGCGGCTTCAGATTTCAGTTCTTAAGAAACCGCAGTGGATGGAAAATTTCGCACGAGCGACTCACGCGGCGGTTGATTGCTGGTAACTAAATGCAGTAGGTTAGTCAGATGCTTCTGATTCCTGAATAATCGCATAACGTAAGTTACGCAACGACAGCAGGTGATCGAGCAAACAAGAGAACAAGACGAAAGATTAGGGATGGCATGCGCCGCTCCGCTCGACGGCACTATCTGTTGAGTCTCTCGACGTTTGCATCCTCCACCTGTTAGGCTAGCTGCTACCCTCCGTGGCAGTGGAAGTTGCGGGGATGATTTTTTTTTTTTTTGAGGCGGGCCAAAAGGCGAGAAGTAGTATTAGCAGTAGTAGATTCCATCACGGGTGGTGCGATTGAAAATTTGAAATCCACGCCTTCTTCACTCTCCACGCAGAGCGGCAGAGTACTAGTAGTAGTAGTACGTTGTAGCAGGCCAGCTGCGGATTCGCTCACGTGTGCGTATGCATCCAAGCAAAAATCCACCTCACCATCAGCGCATAGAAAACTCACCACCTCCATTGGATGAGCAACGCCCGCTGCCCACGTGCGCACGCTCAAGATCGAGCGACAGGGAGCATCCAGCTCGAACATAATAACCCCCCTGATCTGTCGATGAGGGCTCCTTTTTTATTTTCTCACGAGGAGTGAGAAGAAAAGATCAAGCACAAGACGTGGTAGAAGTGGCGGTACAAAAGAGATCATGGATCATGTGCTTTGGATCCACCCCCTCGGTATCTGCCGCCTGCCCGCAGGGTTTCATTTTCCTATCGAGTTTTATAGCAGGACTTACTGCAGAGCAGAGGTAGCAGAAACAAGGGATCAAGCAAGCTTTTACGAGGGAATCTGCCTGTATCTTTGCTTACAACAATTTGCTCAGGTGATCTCACACCCTTGTTCGGAGATCGACTGATAGCAGCGCATCTCGCTGCCCTGTAAAGTTGCACAGAAAATTCAGTAGCGTGAAATAGAGAAAAAAAATAGAACATATACATCAGTACATCCCTCACGCAGCCGCATACCAAGCATGCAAATTGCTGATAGCTTTATTAGACTTCACAGGACCGTGACATTGGACCAGTCCCTGGCACAAAAGGGCCACTTTCTGTTAGGCACTAGCGCTCACCAAGATCAGAAAAACAATGCAACGGCATGCAAATTCTCGGGCAACCTTTTCTGCTTTATTTATTTTATTCTGGTGAAAGCCACTTTATTTGTAATAAAGCCCACACGGGCCTCTGGGCCAACATCACTTGCTCGCAATGAACAGGCCCCACCTCTGCTCACCAGCAGAGCTCCTCTGCAGTTTTGCCTTCCATCCGTTCACGATATCGTCATAGTCCCCCTGGAACGATAGTGAACGAAGAGCTAAGAGTTAGAGATGCTTAGGAGTTGAGAGCAACAGAGAAAGAATGCTGGCAGGCTTCTAAACTGCCGGCCAGTTCATCTCTGAACTTCCTAAGGCCTTTGCCAAATCACCTGGCTGAAGTCGGAAAGGAAATCGTCTTTGTTCTTTTCAAATTTATCCAGCTCCTTCTGTAAAATCCCGAGGAACTGGAATGCAACACAGAGCACTGATGAGTATCAACGAAACCACTTTTTGACCCAAACGTCCTAGTGGAAAAGAACATGGGCATGCGCACTGCACAGATAGAGGGGCAAACCTGATCAGTTCGGTCTTCAGATATGACATGACTGAAACCAGCATTCTTGAGCATCTGGATTGTTTGATGAACAGAAGTCAGCACTCAGTAGCAGGAGTTCTTCATACAAGTCAAAGCGTGCATTTGTATTAAGCATTGTCCACAAAAGAAAATCAGGTGAGAAGTAAGATACACCTGTCCATATGCCTCCACATCATGGAGATCGTAACCTCTCTGCTTAATGTATGCAGCAAACTCTTCTGATGGTTTCCCAGGGCTCTTGCAGTAGTCACTGATTAGGACCTTGCCCCCAGGCTTTAGCCATTTGAAGAAACTTTTGAACAAGGAGGGTTTATCCTGCAGAAGCAAAAGCAACAAAAGGCTTTTTTTTTTGTCAACCCATTGAAAAGAGGTATGCCCTAATATGTGATGTTGGATGGTGAATTGAAGTTCTAAAAATAGAGAACTTTGAAGTCGTCTCCAATTGGAGATACTTTCCATGATTGTTTATGATCAGGCTGTAGCTCTATCATCTAGGATGAAAAATACACTCCAAATGGACAGTACATGCATTGTATGTGCAAAACATACCTGTATATGAAGGATAGTATCACGGCTGTAGATGACATCAAATGTATGGTCTGGGTATGTCTTCGTGGTGCAATCAGCAACTTCAAACTCCACGGAGCACTTGCGCCCAACAGCACGCTCAAGGGCAAATAGTATCATGTTAATGGAAAGATCAATGCCAACAACATGAGTATCATACTCTTCAGCCATATAAAAGTCGCCTCCCCCAATTCCACATCCAACATCAAGCACCTTCTGGCCGGGTTTAAGATCCAATTTATCCACAAATTCTTTTGTAGTCTCTGGTGGATAGTGATGAATAACAACATTTAAGGGCACTGCTAATAAAATCGCACAAAAAATGACAAAAGTGGATGCATCCACTCACCAACTCCACCAGTGCTCACGTAACCATCTCCAAATATACGTTCATAGCGTAAAATTCCACTGGCTTTGTACTGCACGTTGTCCAAAAAACTTTGAAAGCCCCCATCTTCTGATGAATTTACTTTTTTCCATAGCCAACATATCTGAAAGGGCATGTTTATCATGGAGTCATGTTCACCACTAATTTCACAACAACGGAAATGCATGTCTATGTGCATGTGAGAGGACAGAGAAGTACCTGGTTTTGATCTTTCTTGATGTCTACATAAGCTCCAATGCACTTGAAAGTAACCAGAGAAAGTTTGAAAGAAGTGCCATCTTGATTAAAGGCTCGACACTCTTTAAAAACCTATTTGGGAAGATATATTATCAACTATTTCAAAGAAAGTGGTACTCAAACTAAGAAAACTAAAGAGTGGAGCAGGTAAGAACACAAAACTTCCACCGTTGAGTCTGATACTGAAGCAGGCAAAGGGGAAGGCAGTAGGCGAGTTTGGATTCTCACCTTGGTATAAAACCTTGGTTCTCGATAGTGTGTCGGGTTCACTTTCCTTTCTAAATCTCCAGATTGATGGAAGCAAGATTCCCTAAAGAAGATGTAGCCACCAACCTTCAGCCATTTTACCATTCTTTCTACTAGCTTGTCAATCTACAGTAAGAGATAAAGTTAGAAAAAAAATCAAGATATATAATCGAAACATATCCCTGATTCAAGACAAATGACAAGTATAACCTTATCCACGCAAAAAAAATGCAGTTGAGTTTTTGTTCCTTTTCTAACCATGAACCCCGAATTCTACTATATGCATTACCTCCTCATCTGAAAGATACATCAGCAACCAGTTTGAAAATATCAGATCAATGGAGTTCGCTTCAATCATGAGGTCTGGGGATGTAACATCAGAACACATAAATGATGTGTTCTTGTAGTGATCATTTATGCTTTCATTCTACAAGGAAAAATGCAGAAAATGTATCAATGAATAAAGCTTATCTACATGTAGAGATAAAAAGAAAGCATATCTACATGTAAAGCAAGAAAATAATCATAAGAAATTGCAAATTTCATTACCTTCTTAATCACACTTTCAATGAAATCCAGTGCAAGAACATGCCCAGCTGTTTTAGCCATTTCACCTGTAAAGCGACCTATTCCAGCGCCCAGTTCCATCACAGATTTCCCTTCATATGAAGGGAGTAAAGACAGTACCTATAAAAAAGAAGAACCAGTATATCAAAATATCGCAAAAAATACGCATTCATTTCAAGCTCTCAGTGGCATATAATACATTCTGTCATATATCAGACTGTTGTTCAAAATCAAATACAGCAGGGATCAATTGCGAATTAAAGAATAGACTGATTTCAAGTTTTAGTTCTCAGTTTCAAAACGTTCTTTACAGTTACAGATGCCGCTGAAGCAAGAAATATCGTAGCTGCAATAAGTCAGGGCGGATCAACACAGGCTTCCTGTAAGGTTCACAACACCAAACAAATCTGAATTTCTTCAGACATGAAATTTTAAAATTATGCCAAGAAAATGAAGGTGCCTTAGTACCTATCATAAAGCAAACCAAAACATAATAATAAAGTCAAAGAAATTCGAGCTGCAATTGGATTTACAGAAAAATTATGTTTTCTTCCATGTCCCTTAATATTGACAGTCCAGCCTCCAGACTGTGGGAAATAAGCATTTACAACTGAAACAAAAAAAATATGGGATCCCTCGCTTACAATACTTCATGTGAGGGTAGTCGAATAAATTTTCTATTTAGGTAGTTTTGCCCTCAACCTCTGTTTATTTCATACCATCTCACACAACAAATCAAGATACAGTGCTCAGAATTTCTTTAGACATCTTAGGCAAATGATCAACACCCAGAAAAAAGTTTTAGTATTGTTCGACTACCTTCAATGTTTATATTTTCCAAAAGGATTTTTTCACACTTGAGGTGAACAGTAAAAAGGCAAGATGTCAACAAACATGTTACTGATCAAAATGAAACAGGAGTCTTCGTGCATCCTGCTACACTTGATCAGAGTAAAAGGGCGTATTTCCTCTCCTAGGCAGCAAAATAGATTTGTGCACCAAGAGGGCAACACTGGCAATGGCATCAGACAGATTTGCTGAATGCTACCGTTTAACTTAAAAATTTGTATATGAGCACAAGTGCATAACTGAAGTTAAAGACCAGGTGCCACCTCCCATGGACACGCAATTTCCTTGATGCAGATCACGTTTCGATCGCAAAATCCGTAGTGTATCTATCTATCTGTCAGCGTCAACATTTTACATTCACAACACGCTTGCGTTGACCGCCGCAGATCAGAGACCAGTTGTTTCACTTTCACCACGCGTCCCTCTTAGAGACTGCCACCGAGATATTTGGGAGGCAAAGACAAAGACATGACACACGCTCATGCTCTCCAGATTCAGGCAGAAAAGAGTCATTAAACAAGCAGAACGAAAATTGAAAAAAAAAAGTAATCGCAGCATCACCTCTGGGCGCTCCTCCTTGTCGAGCTCGGCGGCGCGGGAGTCGAGCAGCATGCCCTCGAGGGTGAGGTCCCTGGAGTGCTCCTCCCAGTAGCTCCTCTGCGCCTTCCTCTCCTCCGCCTCCGGCCCCCCTGCGACGCCGACACACACCCCGGAACCATCACTGCCCGCAGTCAACGCCAGGCTTCGCACACAAGACCCGCGCCCCACGTGGTCGACACCTATCCCGACCCGAAATCAAGGAAGAAATGAGCGCGCAGCGGGCCCGATCGCTTACCGTTCGCAGCGGCGGCGGCATCCATCAAGGGCGAGCCCGCGCGATCGTTCGTCGGAATCAAGTTCAGCTTAGTGTTAACGCGAGGGCGTTGCGAGGTCAATACCCCTCGACGGCGAGGCGGGCTCGGGAGAAGCTCCGGTCCCGGCGGTTGTAGGAGCGGCCGCGCTGCTGCATTCAAAACCCGCCGGACTACGGCGAGGTTGGGGAGGAAGAGAGGTGCGAGGCGGCGTGGCGTGAGCCGGGGCGAGTGGGCAAGGGTCGGGGGCAGTTTATAAGCGGAACGCGGGGGAGGGAAGAGGCGCTCAGGGGGAGTGGAGGGCTGGAGGCGGAGGGGGAGCGAGCGAGCGGGGCGACCGTGAGGTCTGTGACGAGTCTGTCTGACTCGGACCCGTCCCACACTCCCATTGGATGCTTGGATGGGACCTCCTCCCCGCAGAGTGGATGCTCCACTGCGGCCGCGTCCTTTTCTATTTCCGCCATTTCGCGATTGCAATTATTGTCGATACCGCCGGATTCGTTGGGAAATTTTTAAAATTTTGCTCACCCTACTCGCGCGTCGTTTATAACACGTGTCACCTTTGTTGGTATCATGTCATCGTTCATTGGGTATCTTATCTATCTACCACGAAATATGTGCCATATCCCGTTGGTTATTTTCTTTGAAAAAAAGAACAGCAGTGGTCCTCATCTACTTCCGTAGCGTACTAGCATTGCGTATTGTATGCCGCCCAAGATCCGATTCACTTGATGGAAATTGTATACGCTTCCCTCGTTTCATTTTCAGCAGGAGTATTAGGATGTACTCCCTCCATTCCAAATTATAAGTTATTTCAAGAATCTTGAAAATCAAAGTTTTTCAAATTTGATCAAATTTATATGACAAGATAATAACTTTATGATACCAATTAAGTATCATTAGATTCTTTGTTAGTTACATTTTATAGTGCACCTATTTGATGTCATAAATCTTTATATTTTTCTCTATAATTTTGGTCAAACTTTGAAATGGTTTTGACTCTCCAAAATTCTTGGAATGACTTATAATTTGGAACGGAGAGAGTACAAAAACCTTTAGAGGTGTATTTTGACCTTCGATTTTTCTACAATACCTCATCAGTCGCCATCAAATCAACGTCGCTGGTTTCATTGGCATACAAAAACCTTTAGAGGTGTATATGAGATATGCTAATTATGGAGATTTGGACACCAAAGACACAAAAGTTTGACGCACGTCACCTATAGCACCTACACCCACTACCAGGTGGCGGACAATCTTCAGGACTATTGGCATTTATGTTACTCTTTGCTTTTTTAAAATACTAAAAATCACATTTTCTTTGCCTTAGAACAAATGTATCTTCGAGTAAATTTTCTTTTGAAACATATTACAGGTCTCTCACGGATTATAAGAGATTGGACGGGTAGATCTTAAGGCTGACGATTTGGCTATAACAGATTCACCGCACAAAGTACATCACCTACGGACCTACCATGAAACGAATGATTAGCTAAAACACGATTAGGCGCGTTGAGTGAAGGCAGATGACAAGATTCCACTACGAAAGAACGTAAACTACCAACTTCAGAGTGACCAATGGCAACAAAGACGACTAGCAGCAGACAGCAGTAGATTAATTTCGCGTCAGTAGATTCTCCTGCTGACCCACTGGTGCGAGTAAAAATACTGAAACACGCACCTCTCACCGAGAAAGAAGTGAAAACTGAGAGCAGATGATGGCTCACGTGTATTGAACAAAATTCACCACGTCGTCGCCTGTCAGTAGCGCCCGTTGCCCGTGTGCACGCTGCCGAGTGACAGGTGATATAAGTGGTGTCAAAATGGAGTTCTGAGTTCTGACCACAATACCAAGACGTCTGAGAAAGAATCAAGCTGAGCCATGACTGTAGAGCTGTAGAAGAACGAAACGGAGCCTCCTCTGATCGGGTAGCTATAAAGGGATTCATTTTACTAAAATTGCAAAAGAAAAGCTTAACTGGAGAGAGAATATCCTCGTGAGCATAGATAGGGGAGCAGAGAACAAATACAGACGCTATCCTTTTTTATGTACAAAAAAAATATAAACATTGAACGGGTGAGAGAACGAGTTAACTGGGTCCTGGACTGCTACTTTTTATTGACATGTAGTTTTACATAAGGAAACAAATTTCTTTACAAGGAGGCCGGGGTCCCATGGCCGCCCCTAAGATGGTTAAAACCCAATGCACATCAAAACGGACAGCTACAGAAGAATGGCCAAGCGGCCAAAGCCTATAGAGATGGCGTGGTGATTAGCCTCACTGATCATGAAGGAAACCGCTCTTCGGCAAGCAGATTGCTCGTCTCGTATGGATTTCTACACATTCCACATCTCGTACGTGTTGTATGTCTAGAGAAGCTGTGCCGCTCCGAAGGGGTTGGCCTGTGGGTGCATCCCATTTGCTGCCGGGAACGCACCGAACCCAGCGTCGAGGAAGGGGTTTGCTGCCGGAACCATGCTGGCGTGCTGCGGCTGTAGTGGCGATCCAAAAGGATTTGCTTCAATCATCAGGGGCTGGGGCTGCTGAGACATGGCGGCCATTTGAACTGACAGCGGGGCAGCTACTTGATTCGACGTTGCGAATGGATCGTTTGCCATGAAAGGGTTCGGAGGGGCTGACCCATATAGCTGCTGTTGCTGCATCTGCCTGTAGGATCCCTCGTCGTATAGGCTGTCCAATGTGAGCTTGTCAAATCCACCGCCCTGCAAATGCAAATAAGATCCCGCATTGTAGCACATCAGTAAGATCCAAAAGAGGAAACCAACTGCATACATAACCATTTTTTCTACTTTCTACCGGACAATGATGCAGTGAGGTAGAAAACTAGCAACAACATAAGTCAATGATACAATGGGTGGCAGGTGGGCAGTGGCAACAAGCAAATCATGAAATGAAAAGAAATGGAGCTGTGAATCCCAAATTTTCCCTAATCTAGTATTATATGTTAACTGTCAACTATCAACTGAACATTCGCGGGAAGCAAATTCCAACTGTCGTGCATGTGAAAAATCATCGCTTCTGAAACTTTTAATATTGGGAACATTTAAGTTCCTGCATGTGCAAGATATATTCTTGGGTGCAAATTATCCATACAGGAAGATTCCAGAAAGGTCAATAACCCTCCAAGTGACTGACAAGTTGCAAGGGCAAAATATAACTCCAAAAGGTTGAGGTGCCTTTTTTCTGGTGGTGGTAGTGGTGTGTGTTGCTACATTGAGTTATCATATATAGTCACCATTCACACAACGGTGAGAAGGTTTTGCTTTTTATGCAAATGCATTTTTCTTTTGTCCGCATGCACTTTGATAATATAGGAATTAGTAAGTTATTGCTACTAGTTTTCAACAGCAAGGAGCTAGCTTAGTTGTTTTCACTTTTCAGACAGCAACAGAGTTAAGCATAACAATAGAACTATAGGAGCTTGACAAACTTGCAAGAAACCAGTAAGTGGCAGCATAGCAGTTCCCAAATCTTGATTTGGGAAATTGCGGCAACCACAAAAAGGTAGATATCCTCAATGAAAGATTCAAGAAACCAACCAAATTACTCTGCATAGCCAGTGGGTTTGTATTGCTGCTTGGAGTAGCAACAAGAGCAAGTTCCCATCCTGTTGGATCAAAACCGTTATCTTGCTGTGTAGCTGTGTTTGCTGTTGAATTATCGATGCCTGCAAATGTATGCAGAATTTGACACACATCTTAGAACTACATAATAGATAGTAGAGTTAATACCACAAAAAACTACGAATTGAAGTTTGACTAATTGCCTGTTGGAATAATAGCCAAGGCCAAAGCATTGCTCTCCTCTATTGCCGACACAGATGGGTTTGGATCACTTAACCCCTACGGGAAAATATGATATTTAGATTAAAAAACATTGATGTCATATTCACTTTCTGAATTTCTTCCCTACTTACCAGTAAATCACCAGTATCTGCGATCTCAGGCTGGGGAGGAGGTGATGCTATTTCAGAAGAAGATGATACTGGAGCAGGTTCTTCAACAACTTGTGGTTTTTCCTCTACAGTAGGAACAGGCTCAGGAGCTTTTTCTGCTTCTTCCGGTTTATATGTCAGAAGAAGTCGCTCAGGAAGCTCCTGATGAAATAAGGACAGGCTGTGTCTAAGAATCCATCCACAACCAGTAGATTGCCTAAGTGGTACAAACTTGATAGTAACTTTTTATCTCCGAAAAAAACATGCGACATTCACACTGAAGACGTACAACAACAACAACATAGCTTTTTTTCCCAAGCAAGTTGGGGTAGGCTAGAGATGAAACCTGAAAGAAATAAGTTCAAGGTTCAGGCACATTGATAGCTAGTCTCCAAGCGCTCCTATCCAAAGCTATCTCTTTAGAGATATTCCAATCCTTAAGGTCTCTCTTAACCGACTCATCCCACGTCAGTTTAGGTCTACCTCTACCCCTCTTTACATTATCGACCCGCTCAAGAACCCCATTACGCACCGGCGCCTCAGGAGGCCTTCGTTGGACATGTCCAAACCATCTCAGCCGATGCTGGGTAAGTTTCTCCTCAATTGGTGCCACTCCGACCCTATCCCGAATAACTTCGTTCCGGACTCTATCCCTCCTTGTGTGCCCGCAAAACCACCGCAACATCCGCATCTCTGCTACACTCAGTTGCTGGACATGTCGCCTTTTTGTAGGCCAACATTCAGCACCGTATAGTATCGCCGGACGAATTGCTGTCCTATAGAATTTGCCTTTTAGCTTTTGTGGCACCCTCTTGTCACAAAGGATGCCAGAAGCTTGCCGCCATTTCAACCAGCCAGCTGAAATTCTATGCCTAACATCTTCATCAATGTCGCCATCCTTTTGTAGCACCGATCCTAAATACCGAAAAGTATCCTTCTGAACCACCACTTGTCCATCTAGACTAACGTCTCCCCCCTCATGCCTAGTCGCGCTGAAATCGCACATCATGTACTCGGTCTTGGTCCTACTAAGTCTGAACCCTTTCGACTCTAACGTGCGTCTCCACAGCTCTAATTTCCTATTAACCCCTACCCTACTCTCGTCAACTAGCACCACATCATCAGCAAAGAGCATACACCAAGGGATCTCACCTTGTATATCCCTTGTGACCTCATCCATCACTAAAGCAAATAAATAAGGGCTCAATGCTGACCCCTGGTGTAGGCCTATGTTAATAGGAAAGTCAGTGGTGTTGCCATCACATGTCCGGACAAACGTCGTCGCATCCTTGTACATATCCTTAATGAGGGTAATGTACTTAGTTGGGACTTTGTGCTTCTCCAAGGCCCACCACATGACATTTTTCGGTACTTTGTCATATGCCTTCTCAAGGTCAATGAAGACCATGTAATTATCAAAAAAAAAGGGAGGATAAATTGTTCATTAGGACACAAATATTGAAGTTAACTCTTTCCTTCAGTTAAGTTTACACCAGGTAGTTCGCTGATGTTAGATATAAAAGACTGGAGTTATGAAATGCTGCTTTAGCATGCCATACACACAGAAAGCATGATAGAAACACCATCATCAAGGTTTGTACTTGTTAGTATGAATTGTACAGGTGACGTGCAAAAATCCAAATGCTTTGTTAGAAGGAAAAAGTCTAAATTACTCCCCTCAACTATAGCCAAAGTCCGGATAACCCCCTAAACTATCGTTTGGTTCATTTTACCCCCCAAACTATGCATAGGTGGAGTTTTAAGTTCAAATTTTACAAGATGATGGTGCACATCATAACAAATGTTAGAAAAAATACATCATATTTTTTATCATTATTTTGGTAGGTTAGGATATTTAATAATAAATTAATCATTGGAGTTCAAAATTATCTGAAAAATAATGATAAAAAATATAACATTTTTTAATATGCACTATGATGTCCACTACTACCCTGCAAATTTCGAAATTAAAATTCAATTTGTGTATGGAGAAACAAAAAAGACAAATTGTATTATGGGTTATAGAAAACTAAATGGCATAGTTTAGGCCTTTAGGGGGTTATTCAGACTTTGACTATACTTGAAGGGAGTAAATTGAACTTTTCGTTGTTAGAACCCAGAAACTAACCAGTGGCTCTGTAACTGGTACAATTCGTGGAGCCTCCTTCACATACTCCTCCATGGTTGAAAGGAATGTTTGTGGTGGCTGAAAATGAAATAAATCAAATCTGACTACAAAGATATATCTGGTAGTACATGTAAAAATTTACATGAAGAATGCAGAGGCAAACGATCTCACCTCCCTCAGAGTGGGAAACTGGAAATTTCTTGCAAGCTCTAAGCTCCGACAACTTTCATAGAAGTCAGATAGGCTTCCAGCCTGAAATAACAAAGATATTCCTCAGTAAAAGTAGCAACTAAGCACAGATTATTGTTATATCTTGATTTTCTTCAGGTTAAAATATGCTATCTTGTAGAGTTTACCTGCTGGCCAGCCCTCCTGTAAATGTCAACAGCTTTGAGTGCTTCGTGCCTTGGCATCTCGAAAAACTAACAGGAAACAGGGAGCATGAGTAAACATAGCTAAATGCAACATAGAAAAAAATTGCTACTGCTTTGAAAATTTTGAAAATTAATATACCTTATCAACAAGGTTGATAATTCCATCATTTATCGCACAGTAAATTTTGAAACTTTCTTTAAGAACCTGTACAGAACCAGGAGATCAACTCAAATTGCATAAAAGATGTCCAATTCTAAGAGAAAACCAGTCCATACGAGGAATTGAACTGCTCAATAATGGTAACAGCAAAAATTACCCTCCACTGAATGGATAATAAAATGCAAGGCAAAACCAAACAGATTCACAAATGATCAGTTTGCTGTTAAACAAAATATCATGATCACCTTGAAAACGTTGAAGAAAAAAATGACTGAAGCTAAAGCTTACCAGAGCTAGAGCATATTGCACCAGATAATTGTTATTTGCGGCTCCTTCTGGCTGAATGAGTAGGGGGAAGAAAATTAGTGCCACTCTGCCTTTGTTAAGATAAATACAAACCCGAAAATATGAGGATGTTTATAGAATACATCTGTTTCGCTAATTTTAATTCGTAGTTGCAAGGCATAAGAGAGAATCACCCGACATCCAATAAGTCGATATAATAATTGCTGCAGCGCCGGCAATTGCTCCAGCAAGTCCTCAGAATTTAATTCTCTAGTTCTACTGTGGCCCTGGAACTAAAGTAGTTTAATTTTATGCCAATGTAGTACTAGTGAATCAACAATATAGCCACAAATAATTGATAACACAATACCGCTCTCATAGAAAGTGGTAATAAAATAAAAATACCAAATGGCCATGTTAGAGTCCAGACCTTTTCAGGTCCTTGACCTTGTTTGGGCAAACACTCAGCTTCAATGTCATACTTCAAGACCCTGAAGCATTCTAGTTTTTCCTCCAAAAACAACCCGTATGTGCGAACCCATGAAGAATAATCCCAAGCTAAATATACAGGAAATTTAGAAGGGCATAAAAAAGAAAATTAATGAGCCAAATAAAACGCGAGGTGAAATTTATTTGAAGAAATACAGACCAACAGGGCTGGAGTCATCCTTGAAGTTTGACAGCTGCAAAATCCGCACTCTCTGTGTAAACGTAAGAAACTCTTCACGGAATGCAGGATCACCTTCGCGGAGAAGCCTATGAATCACCACAAGTGTCTTCAGGGCAACCTACATAACATAAAAGGAGTGCATCCTACATTAATTGGCTTCTAAGACCGAATACCTGCAAAAGAAAGCAGGTGAATAACAATTCAAAAACACGGAACAACTTTGAGATGGTTACTGCTCGAATAGCTGCAAGAAAACCAAAAGGAAAAAAAAATCAGTAAACACATTCAGAGTCATTCCATCTCAACTGAACTTCGCCAAACAAGTTGCTCAAGACCCAAAAGGAAACATTCAAAAGCAACTATTTAATATGATAACTTGACATCAGTATGTCAAACAGGTTTCAGGACAAGCAACCACATAACCTAAATCAAAAGCTCCCAGGTTTCAGAAAATAGACTATCTTAAAAGAATGTGCCAAACATAGAATTTCATGGTGCCTTTGTAAGCCGAGCTCATTAAGCTATGCAAAAGAAATATCAGCTTGGCCATATAAAATCATGTTTGCAGATTTTGTAGGAAAAACTTCTGATGCCGTATAAAATCATGTTTGCAGCTCTAGAGGACAAAATGTAGGTTGCAGGCTTGCAGGAAGAACTTCTGATTTTTGCTTCAAAATCCAAATTAACCCTTACATACACTCGAAAGTTGGTGCAAATCGAGATTATCAAGGGTTAATATGTACTTCAATGCCAAACTCACAGCGCATGTACAATTACATGACTAAGCATACACGTTCGAGATCTCCACTGTCCAGTGAGCTAGCCACCAGTTAAGTGCCCGAATCAATACCACAACATCATCGGTATACCACATGAAACAGTGGAGCTTTAGGCTGCATTCAATTCTTCAGTGTGATGACAATTCTAGTGAACAAAACTACATGAGACTATTTAGTTACCCAGCCCCGATACAGCATCCGCAGCAAATCAGCAGCTAAAGCAACTACCAAAGCATCGAAAACGCACAACGAATGAAACAATCTCAACCAGAGAGCAACAGTGCTTACGATCCAATTCCGTGTCTTGGCTAGTCGCCGGGCAAGCGCATGGATGCAGTAGGCGACGTCCGCCCGGGGCCTCGCGATGGAGGTCGCCGCCACAATCTCTGCAACACAACCACCGACAGACCCATCAGACACCAAACGCAAACCGCGAAATGGGGGGAGAAACCACGGCGCTCGACGATCCGGCTAGCCCCCTCATCTCGTCACCCGCTAAATTAAGCCCCAAAAAAAATCGGAAGCGAGAATAAAGGGGGAATCCACGCACTGCGCAGGTGGCGCTCCTTGGGCGGGCTCTCCACGTGGTTGGTGGCCCTCACGATCGCCACATCGAGATCCTGCAAAAAGGATCATCAGAAACCGAAGGAAGCCGTAAGTCCCAATGCAGCGCGGGCATCGCACGCCGCCGTAGATCCGAGCGCGTCGGGGGGGGGGGGGGGGGGGGGGGGGGGGGGGGCTCGACGGCAGACCTTGAAGTCGGAGTTGAGGTTGGCGAGGCTGACGGTGGTGGAGTCCTTGAGCGCGCCGTACGCCTTGCGCCAGCTCTGCAGCGCCGACATTGCCGCCGCCCGGTGCCGGCCGCCGCCCCGCGCTCGCTTTGCTGCTACCTCTCTCCTCCGGTTTGGCCTTGGGGTTTGGTTTGGTTGCGTGAAATTTCGGCCGCGGGCTCGCGTCGCGGGGCACGGACCTGCCAACCTTCCCCGCAACAAATAGGGGCCCCCCGCTTTGACTGCCAGAGCCAGAGGTGGGCAGACTGCAGAGAGCGCGTTCCTCACCTTCCACACCAGTGGAACTTTTAAGACGAGTGGTTGAACGTGATTACGTGAGGTTTTCCTTTTGATTTAATTTTCTTCTCTCCTATCATCCGAGGCTCCGACTATATATAATACAACGCCGGCCTTTTTCCGTTCGATTATTATATAACTCCCATCCAAGGCAGCAGATTAGTGCCATGTCGGTGCTAGCCTGCTAGGAATCCCATCCATTGCACATGCAGGATTCATTCGTTTCAAATGGGGCCAGAGGATTTCAATGGCGTGGATGAACTAGTTTCACGTTGTCGTGGGGACTAAATCGATTAGTATGTTCACAGAATTAGAAGGTTATCAAGTGTTCCTAGCCTGATCTGAGATGAGAGATTTCAGAATTTGGGTCTAAATAGATACATGTTTCTCATGACGGTTCAAGAAAGTATTTTCCAAGCGTCCGTAAACTCCGAACCTGAATACCTGATCTTGATTGAGCTTCGGGAGGTGATCCATCTAACTCTGTCTCAGTGGCTGGACATTGCTTGATCGGTTTCTGTTTGCAATACTTCTATGCTATGTTGTGGTTTGGCTGTAAAGACGCTTGAAAAGCTCGATCTGATGTTCTCAATGCAATGGCCCTACATCTTGTTAGGTTCCTTCAGAGAGAAGAGAGAAAGGTCTGAAACCGCTTTGCATTTTTTTTCCAAAGCAAATGAGTTTGGTAATTGTTCTCTTCTCCATGCCATGCCATGCCACAAACCACATATGCAGTATTGCAGTTGCAGTGTGCAGTGCAGCACCATATTTCTCGCCTCTCGGTCAGGAGCCGAAATGGTTTTTTTTCAAAAAAAAAGGAACGAAAGGTGACTTCTCTCTTTCGGTAGCTCAGGGTAGCTGGCGCGTCCCGGGGCTGCCAGCTCGGCACCACCGTACTTGGATGTGAGAAGCAAACAGACGGTGGCGCCAGGGGGTGGTTGGCGCCTTGGCGGCACCGAATGTTTCTGGTGCTCACGATCAATTCAAGCAGCACATACGGTGCACGCCTCGGGGCCCCTCCGCGCCTCTACCTCACTCTCTTTGAACCGGGGTCGATGGAGTCCCAGCGGCGACAACCGTCGAGCTTACCGTGCCGGGATCACGAAGTCGGAGGGGCCGATGGAGAAATAAGGGCTTCTCCAGTGAGAAAAGCAAACTGATGCATCGTCCTTCGTGGCAGCCGCAGGAGTCGAATCTACCATTGATGCACCTCGAACCATGTAGGAGAGAGAGAGAGGAGTCGATGCATATCTTTGCATCGATTCATCAGCTGCAATCGACGATAAAAAAAATATATCCACTCACTAACCTATGTACGGACGCAGCAAGATGAAAGAGACCAGGTAGACCCATACCACTGAAAAAGAATGGGGAAAATCGAATCATGCGCATACGTCAGTACTTTTGTGACGATGTGCCCTAAAGGAAGGATAGGGCGACTGGGCGAGAGGGGGCGGCCCGAGCGCTCACGAACACCGCGGCCAAAGACGTGAACCGATGGGGCGACCCGCGACGGCGAGCAAAAATGCATGGCGGGCGGGTTGGCGGCACGCGATTCACGCGCCGCGCAGTCAAAACTCGGTTCGACGGCGAGCCGGCCGCGACCGTGTCCAGGACAGCTTGGAAGAAGGCCGGCCGGCGGGCCGGGCCACGAGAACTCAAGAGGCCCATGGCAGCGCGTGGAGATGTGCTGTGTTGGGCCTGTCGATCCAGGGTCCAGGCGACATGATGAAAGCCTTAAGCAACCCACTCTTATAACAGAAACGACCACTTACAAGACGAGAACTCGACAGATACAGCATCAACCAGGAAGACATTGTACCTTAAGTACTTGTTATTTCTTCCAACTTCTATCCCCCAAACCGAAAACAGCACAGACTGCACAGTACATATACATACCACAACCTTCAAAAAAAAATATACATACCACGAAAAGCAGCTCTTCGTTTCTCGCCTGGTGCGGCACACGCTCCCTACTTCGCCCACTCCACGAGCGCCCCCAAAAAAGGAAACCGTGGGCACAGCCCACGAAGAGACCCTCGGCGAGGAGGAACCAACGAGAGAGGCGAGCCACTCACCAGGCCAGCAAACACAAGAACACCGCAGCGACCGTGACACACAGAAACAACCCCATCACAGAGGACACAGCAGAGACATACTCCAGTATGAATTAGTACTAGGATTTACGGGAGGCGGGTGCCGGTCCGTCGGCGCAGCGGCTTGAGTCAGTCGCGGTGGAAGACGAGCAGCGCGACGCAGCGGCAGATGATGCGGAGCCGCGCCCGGTGCTCCTTCACGGCCCTGCGGAGGCCGCCACCGCTGGCGCTGGCCCCGCCGCTGGCTCCGCACGACGACCAGCTCCATCCTTGCCTCCCGCGCAGCCGCCGCGAAGCGAAAAAATGCCTGGACGCGCCGCGCCGGGGGCACCTGGGCAGCGGATGCCGGATCGGAGCTCCTCCGCAACCAAGCAGTGCCGGCCGGGGCCGGGAGCGTCCGAGGCAAACCGACGAGCGGCCGGGCGCTGGGTCCGATGGATGCCTGGATCCCAGCTACACGGCGGCCGGACGCAAAGCGCGCTTGGGGCGGTGGCGCTCCGCGTTCACTCCTGCCGTGCTTATATACTACTACTCCTGAGCTGCACGCACGGTGACGGCCGATTGAGAGCGATGCTGGGAGCTGGGATGGTTCAATGTAGGTCGCGCTAGGTGCGGTCCACTCCTTGCGCAGCCACGGCAACGGACTACCTGGCTGTGCCTGTGCCTGTGCCTGCACGCACGACGACTTGACCGCGCTTGCTTTGCACAACGCGGGCAGTTCAGTGCGATTGCGCCAACCTCTACTCTACCACCCGGATCAGTACGTCAAACTGCAAGTCGGGTTAAATCTGGACCATCCGTTCGGGGCGATGCCTGATCCTTGCGGTTCCCGGGAGATTATGATGGCGCTCAGGCGGTTTTGACCCGTGTGACGTGTGCGAGCTCTGGCCGATGGTCCCCGCCGGTGGCCGGTGCCCGGGCGGTATGGACGGGGCCGTCCGGCCGCCGGCCTGACGTCGGTCATCGCGGCCTCGCCGGGGCCGGACGTCATCGTATCGCGAGCCGTCAGCATCTCTTTCGTGGGTTTGCAAATGCTGCTTCCCAGGAGCAAGAATCTTTCGCTCATCGGTGGAGTGTAAAGCACTGCAATCGTCTGACTAGCATCATCGTCGCTGCATCTCTGCCTCACAAAAAGTGTAGGGTCTCATATCGAAATGCAAAGTATTGTCTGTTATTTTGATGCGGATCGATTTGCCAAGGATCGGCAGTCGTTTTAAGCAATTTTTTTTTCCCATGGGTTTCTCTTGGCTGGTCGATCCTGAGGTAATTACAGTGCTCTGTGCATGCATGCATGATCGTGTCCATCCCGGTCGGGTCGGGCGAGCTTGTATACATGCATGGTACCCAGGCTGCCGACGCTGCTTGGCCGGCTGGCGGCTGGCGCGCACATGTAGATCGGCTTAATCTGACACCGTGAATCACCTGTCCACGCCACGATCGATCCACCTCGCAGCTATATTGGCGCGCAAGCCAGTACATTGACCCAAACCTTGGTGTGCACAGCCGTTAACGTTGGCAGAACAAAGCCACATGGATCCGTTTTTACATTCCGGTCAAAACAATCGCTAGCTGTTGACATGTAGACCGAAACTAATAACTGGCCTATAAAATTTCGAGTCAAAGCCTCTAAACCTGGTGGGCATGACAGACTCGCAGCTTCGCTGATTAGTCAACGATCGCTTCGTCTGATGATGAGGATTTAGGCCGTCATGGTGAGGATCCGATTCCGATCGCGGTTCTTGCTAATCAAGCCTACTTAATTATTATATTGTCCGGTACCGAGCCTCATGTTCATGGATTATGAGAAGTCCAGAACGCCATGGCATTCAAAGCATACTGCTCATATGCATCATCAACAACAATATGCAAATGTGCAGCTATGGAGTTGTGGTTCGCTTCAGTCATTTTGGCTTTTTCTTCAGAAAAGGTACCAAATGCTTGGAGTTTCTGCAGATAGATGCCGATCGAACAAATGGCGTATACACATGTCTGCACGACTCGATGCAGATCGGCAGGAGATATCAGTGAACGGGTTCAAGTTAGACTTGAGGACATTGTTTAGACTTTAGGGAGACCTCATTGTCCTAAGTCCTAATAACGAACCATGATCTTTCCAACCGTTGACAGAAACTAGGATTATGTATGTATGCCTACAGCTAGACAGAGAATCGAGTCGATTCCAAAGATACAGGAGCGTTAAGCCATACACACGTAGCCTAACAAAACCCTGGCGGAGATCTCTGTACCTCCAGTGAATCAGAGCGATTCTCGAGGCATTACATAGTTCACAGATTTTGGAGGCATTGTCCCCCCAGATCGACCTCGAGTCAAAGGGTCCCGGCCGCAAGTTGCCAAACTGCATCTTTGTGCTTTGGACTGGCATGCAGCTGATCACTCTAGAGACGTGGCATATTACGACATTAGTAAAATGTGATGCGTCATATTATTGTATAAAAGCTGACAACTAAGCAATACAAAGTCTTCCCTTAAAAAATGTGTCAGACCTAAGGTCCCTCACATTTCTCTCCCCTATATATAGAGGCACATAAGCACTTGCCCACAGGCAAACAGTGAAGGATTCCACTCAACACATACACAGTCTGCCCACTCTTAAGAGGAAGCCCTCCTAGTCTTGCCAGCCAATGATGAACAAGGCAACGAGCCAAGAGAAGAGCAGCCGGGGAGGCATTGGTAGAATGTTGAAGGAGCAGAAGTCGAGGCTGTACATCATTCGAAGATGCGTCGCTATGCTTCTCTGCCATCGCGACTGATCGCTGATCACTGCATTTTGTTCTCGTCAGAGAGTCCATTTTTTTTGTTCTGGTTTCTAGTTCCAGAATATAGGATCAGCAATTCTTTGGTGTGCATACTTTCTTTAGGAAGCTTTGATGTACATGTTGTTGGCTGTTATTTATCTTGTTTTCTTTCACCCTTTAACACAAAGTGTTTTTTGACCTTCTTGGTCGGTTCTGAAATCCCTGTTGTGTATTTGAATGACCACTCAAAAGAACAAATGCAGAGCTCCCTCACTGAGCAAGCATTCGGCATTCCTAGTATGCTCCACTAATTCTATGCCAAGATCTAGATGGTGCCATCTGAAATTAAGTCTGCACAGCTGTAATTGAATCTTAGTCATTGTATTTTCGAACTGCAATGTTTCGGTTACTAGTCAATGTGTATATGGATTCTGAAAGACCAATGAACTAAAAGACACCAAACCAGCCTGCCTTCTGTACTGTAAAACCGAAGATGCATGCCTATAATCTCTACTAAAAATGTGTCCTTTGACATTCAAAAAAAAAATGTTTGGACTTCCTCGCAGTTTTGGTTCACACTGAAAATTGATCCAAGAGTCTCTAATATTCCTCTAACATAAGAATCTGGTCTTGACCACATGCCATAAATTATTTACTGCAACGAAAAAGAAACAACTAGGCAGCTCCAGATATATATAGCTTTAGTTTTTCGGAAGATGCTTTTGTGTGTTAGTAATCAGGCTGTTACAAAATGGTGGTGCCAAACCGTGGTATATTTGAGCTGCTGTTTTAACGATGAGACAAATGTCATGGACTAAAATGATTATAAGGGGTTGAGTTTGAAGTCTAATTTCTAAATTTCCAATTGCAGCTAGCTCCATCCTCTTTCCATGTAACATTGTATTCAAGGTGGTTCACATGCTAAATTGATAAGGGTGTTATTCCCTGCATTATGCACTGTAGGTATATTTGCATTTTTCAAGGTGTATTCAATTGTTGTTCAGATCAAATACTACATTTTTAAATATAGGGAAAAGTCCCATTTACACCATCTAAATAACTGACAAATATCATGCCAATAGATAGGCTACATTTTTAGGAAAAAAATTGATACCCATTTCATAATTTTCTGTTTAAAATGAATTACTTATGAATCTTTTAGTTTAGATTTTAATATTAATTCACACAAAATGGGAAACCACCTTCCAAACCACCTAAGGGGTAAAATTTGCCCGATGTCGACAGTTGAATGGTCTCTGTTATCTGGTTTCGTAGTTGAAGATTAAAATCAGACTTTGTGATAATATATGACAATATTAACCTTTTTTATTCATTTGCTTTTGATCTTTTCTATAAATATCTATGCAAATAAATAAATCTAGAAGTCAACCCCAAATTACATTTGATGATAGATCTAGTGGTAATTATTTAATTTTACTTAAATAATAGATACGTGAACATTGTTGATCAAAATTCGAGCAAAAAGTCGATGATGTTATATATCTAGAACGAAGGTAACAACTTAGTCCAGCACAAATGCTTCCATTCAAACTCCAATCGATACCATTCTTGCACTGCCAGCCGTGAAATATACCATTTTTCGTGCTACTCGATCCAGGATGTTTAGCTTGATTTGAGTAACAGTCATTTTTGCTCTAAAGGCTGCCTTTTCGTCAGAGCGATCAAGGCTGGCTGCTTTTCGAGATTTTAGTTTTCCTTGCGTGGAAAAACCGGCGACGCAGCTTGAGATGACGCGGAGCCACGGCAGGCGCGTTCACCTGTGGCCATCCATCTCCTCGGCGCGTACGCCTCGGCACCTCGCCTCGCCATCTCCTCCTCTACGAGAATTTCTCGACACGAACCATGGCCGCGAAACACCAGCACCATGCGCGCGCCGACGCACCACGCACGGGAGCAGCCGGCCACGTTAGGAAAGACGAGAAGAGAAGGGCCCTTGCCGACGCACGCACGGGCGACACACGACCAGAGCATGAAGGCACGAACAGGATACCGGCAAAGCGGCAATGGCCCTGTGGGCGGCGAGCGCCTGCCGGGCTCGGCGATGTCGGCACCACCTGCTGCCTGCTGCTGGCCCCTGCGCTTATCTACCTGATGCCGCCGCGCGCACGGCCCGGGGAAAGGAAGCGTGCGCCTGGTCGCTTCGACACTCGGGTACTGCTTGGTTCGGGGAAGGTCCCGCTCCGTCCGCAGCTGCGCAGAGGCGCGGACAGTCCAGGTACAGCTACCCCGGCCGCACCGTACGAGGACGTACGAGGAATTTGGCCGGCGCGCCGGCCGGTTCCCGTGCGGACGCGCCAACAACCTCTCAGATCCATCAACCGGGGGACGCGCGGCGCTCCGACATGCGCGCGCGGACCCAGGTGATCCGAGGTAACCCCGGCCGGGCCGTCCGTCGCCCGATCACGATTTGGACCGCGCCGCGGCGAAAGCGAGGGCGGCGTGGCCGGCCGCGCTTGCTGGCTGGTCATCGCCGGCGCGTCGTGCGGCGAGCCATCGACGTTTCTTGGGAGATTTGCGAATACTTCCTGTCTGCTCGCGTCACCTGGATACGGGAGCAATGCAAGGAACTTTCTTTTTCCGAGGATCTCGAGTGCAGGTTAAGCTAAGCAATGGAATGATGATGGGGAGTTTTACCATGGGGATCGGAGTCGCTAAGCTTCGCTTATCTGACGGGGGATTGGCGTCTCTTGTCGATGCTAACTTTGTCAGAGAAGGTCGGTACATCGATCCAGTTCCTGTATGGGGGAAGATCTACCCGATCCGAGTTACGGCTGCAGTGACCCATTACATTGCCGAGTTGCGTTTGCAAGGTTCAGGGTATCGAGACGACCGAGGACGAGACTTGCTTCTGAAGGTAAAGGTTAACCAAGCTCAAACATCGCAGGTTACTCGTCTACGCGATTGAGACGCTCGCTACATCGGCACCCAAGCCAGTTGAGTTGACTGAAAAACCTTGGAGGACACAAACGCTAACGTTGGCAGAACAAAGGCGCGGGTATCTATGGTGGTCAAACGGAAGCTGGCGGTTGAATGGTTGTTGATGCAATCGGAAACCATTAGCTGTCCTAAAGTACTCGTTCAGTCAAAGCGCCTAAACTTGGAGGTAACACAAACGAAATGCACAGCTGCAAATGCAAGGTTCTCTCTGGTTATTCAACCATTGTTACTTCATCTGAAGATAGATGGTTTCGACGATCAACCTTCATGTTGACGATCAGATGTTCAGATTTTTTTTTAGATGAAGGATAATAAACCGGTCTCTGCAATCAAGGCTTTGATCGCATACAACCAACGAGATTCTACCCTGCAGCATATAAGCCGCACACCACATAAAGTGACACGATACAAGAGATTTAGATCACCCCAAAGAGACAACAATAAGATCTAAATAGATTCTAGTTATCAATTCTCTTGAAGATATTCCACCCAGCTTTGCTCAAAACGTCCATAGCTGTTATCTCCAAACTCTTGCAGCCTCTTAGCAGTCGGAGTTTCTCTTCCTCTTTAGAAAGGAGCGCCCAACATCGTATCCAGTGTGTCCCTCTGAAGATCACCTGCATACAAGAATTAGTTTTTGATTTTTGAAATGCCACGTCATTACGACACAACCACAATGCCCAACACAAGGCTGCAGTACCAATTAACACTTGATTTCTCAACTTAAAGGGGAAACTCTTGAGCCAAGAACCAAAGAGATTTGCAATACTACAAGGTGGTTGAATGACAAAAGACATACTAACTATATTCCACATCAAGCGTGCCAGATGGCAACCAAAAAACAAGTGCTGAATAGTTTCATTATTACTACAAAAACAGCATTGCACACTTCCTTTCCATTTCCTCTTAAGAAGGTTATCTTTAGTTAGAATGACTCCTTGTTGTAGATACCAAAGAAAGACTTTTATCTTGAGTGGAAGCTTCACTTTCCAAGCAAAGCACTCGGCTGGCAACCCAGCCCCTTTCATTAGTTCCTTGTACATAGAGCTTACTGTAAACGTTTTGCTCAAGCACCAGGAGAAAGCATCCTTGTGTTTATCAAGCTGTATACATGTTACCTCTCCTACCAGTTTATGCCACAAATCCAAGTTACTCCCAGTTAAAGCTCTTCTAAAAGAAATCCCTATAGGAGTTGTACTTAGTACTTTGGCCACAGTGACATGCTTTTTCCTTACGATGTTATACAGGGATGGAAATTGTTTCATCAAAGGCTTATTTCCAATCCACAAGTCCTCCCAAAACCTAACCCGGTTGCCCTCATGTACAACAAACCGACCCCTTTCCAAAAAATCCTTTTTAACTTCCATCAGCCCACTCCAAAATTGCGAGTCGCCCTTCCTCTTTTCCACTTGGGACAAAGTTTTATTTTTGAGGTATTTCTTCCTCAGCAAATCTTGCCACAGGCCTTCCTCATTTAAGAGTTTAAACAGCCACTTGCTCAATAAGCATTTGTTTTGCGTGTCCAAGTTTATAATCCCCAGCCCACCAACACTCTTTGGCTTACAGAGAATGCACCATTTGGCCAATCTATATTTTTTCTTATGTTCGTCACATTGCCAAAAAAATCTAGACCTGTAATAATCTAATTTCCTTAGAACACCTTTAGGTATTCTAAAGAAAGACAGCATAAACATTGGTAAGCTAGAAAGCACTGAATTGATTAGCACTAATCTTCCTCCTGTCGACAACATCTTACCCTTCCAGCTGCTAAGTTTTTTCTGAAATCTTTCTTCGATGATCCCCCAATCCTTATTTGAAAGCTTGCGGTGGCTCATAGGAATGCCCAAGTACCTAAAAGGTACCACTCCTTCCTTGCACCCAAACAAAGCTACATACGCATCGACCTTTTCTTTTGCCTCCCCGAAACAAAACAACTCACTTTTATGGAAGTTGATTTTTAGCCCAGATAATTTTTCGAAAGCATATAGTACTGTTTTCAGATTCTCAGCTTTATCTAAATTATCTTCCATAAAGAGGATTGTGTCATCCGCATATTGGAGGATTGAGAGCCCTCCTTCCACAAGGTGAGGTACTAAGCCTCTGAAGTGATCAAGCTTTGTAGACCTTTCAATTAGGACAGCCAGTATATCTGCCACCAAATTGAAGAGTACAGGAGAAAGAGGGTCTCCTTGTCTCAAACCTTTTTTAGTTTGAAAAAAGTGCCCCATGTCATCATTCACCTTAACGCTCACACTCCCTCCAGTGACAATTTTATCTACCCATGCACACCACCTCTCCGAGAAACCTTTCATTCGCAGCACTTGCTGCAAGAAAGACCAATTAACCTTATCATAAGCCTTCTCAAAGTCAATTTTAAGGATAATGCCACTCTGCTTTTTCCTTTGGAGTTCATGGATCGTTTCGTGCAGGACGACCACTCCTTCTAAAATGTAGCGACCCGGCAAAAAAGCCGACTGAGATTACCGAATTAATTTACTCGCTACCAAGGTTAATCTATTAGCCATCACTTTAGTAAAGATCTTGAAGCTCACATTTAGCATGCAAATAGGTCGATACTGCTGGATTTTCTTTACCTCCTTTTGTTTTGGGATCAAAGTTATTATCCCAAAGTTAAGGCTAAAAAGAGGGAGATCCCCAGAATGAAAATCTCGGAACATGGCCATTAGATCATCCTTTATGAGACTCCAGAACACCTGGTAAAATTCAGCAGGAAACCCATCTGGCCCCGGAGCTTTGTTATGTTTCATTTGAAAGATGGCGTTGCGAACTTCTTTTTCAATGAAATCTGCAGTCAAGATGCCATTCTCCTGCTCAGTTACCTGAGGGATATCTTCCGTAATTGACTGTACCAAAGAAAAATTATTTTCTTGATGTTGTCCGAAGAGACCCTTATAGTATTTTGTTATATACTTCTTAAGGTTTTCATCTCCTTCAATTATTCCTTCATCTTGCTCTAGCCGAAAAATTCTAGTTTTTCTTCGCTTGCCATTAGCCACAAGCTGAAAGTACTTTGTATTATCATCTTCTTGTAATATCTCCGTCGTTTTAGCTCTTTGGAACCATTTAAGCTCTTCCTGTCTAAGGAAGTGGGCCAAACGTTCCTTTATGCTTTGCTTTAGGTCGATTTCATGCTGGCTTAGCAGCTGGACCTCAGCCTTTTTATCAAGCTCATCAGCCCTTCGAAGTAGTTCTTGTTTCTCCTTTCTGTAAGCTCCTTTCATGTTCTTATCCCATCCCCATAAATATTGCCTCAATCTTCTAATTTTGTTTTGCCACCGCTGTAAGGGTGTACTCCCTTTATTCTCCTTTTTCCACACTTCCGAGACTAACTCAAAAAAATCATCACGTAGCAGCCAACCAAGCTCGAATTTAAATTGAGGCTGGGTTTGACTTTTACTCTTATTTTCCTCTCCCGAATTTAACAACAGTGGAGTGTGATCTGAAATCTCCCTACTCAAAGCGTCCACTGTTGCAAGAGGATATTTTTGCTCCCATTTAGTGCTGATAAGCACCCTGTCCAACTTTTCATAAGTTGGTGTTGGCAAAGAATTAGCCCAAGTGAATTTTCTTCCTGGCATTTCAATCTCTCTCAGATCAAGACCATCAATAATGGCATTGAACAAGAAAGGCCACTTATCGTCATATCTCTCATTATTTTTCTCACTCGCATTTCGGATGATATTAAAATCACCACCAATGCACAGAGGGAGATTTTCTTTGCTGCACGTATGTACTAATTCAGTTAGGAAGATCTCTTTATATTCTGGTTGAGCTGCCCCATAGACAGCCACAAGCACCCATTTAAAATCATCTTTCTTATTTCTAAGTTTAAACTTTACATAAAACTCTCCTTCCTCTATGCTACCAAGATCAAAAACATCAAGATTTACCCCCAACAGAATTCCACCAGATCTCCCATGAGGTGCAGTCCAATGCCATAAAAAATTTCTCCCAGCACTAAAATTATCTAGTGTCGACTGTGAGAAATCCTTTTTGCTTGTTTCCAAAAGAGCAATAAAATCTAAATTTTGCTCCTTGGGTGTATCCGCTAGGAACCTAGATTTAGCCAAGTCACTAAGACCTTTGCTATTCCAAAATATTCCCTTCATTTAATACTACTCTTAGAATGGTTAGACATCACAATCTTACAAGTCTTTTTCAAACTCGACTTAGCGCGGGACTTGTACTTTCTAGAGGTAGTTTTTTCCGCACTACTTAGGTAGAAACTATCCACCTCAAACACTTCCTCCATCAGATCACCACATAAACACTTCAGCGCATCAACCTCCAAAGTCTCCAAATCTTCCTCTTCACTATCACTAACTGTCCAAAATAGCTCACCCTCACCAAGTTCGACCCCTGCCCTCTCAGCATCTAAATCGAAAAGTTGTTGTAGATTTCTAATTCTATCATTCTCACCCGAACCAAAATTGATTCCTAACTGCTGTAAATTGCTAGATGCAACATCAAAAAGCAAAGAAGAGCAAGGTTCTATACGAGGCATACCTCCCGGGAGCTCGAGATTTTTCTTTGCCGCCCTTTCCTCAGCTCTGATCAAGGTGTGTTCATCTTTAGACTTCGACAACCTTGGACTGGAGCGGACATGCGGTATTGTCGCCTCCGGTATCATTGCTGCCCTTTCCATCCTCTTGTTGCTCTCCATTGAGTTCTCCGCATGGTTTTCTGTCAAATGCATCCCATCAGCTGTAGCACCCCCTTCCCCTTCCTCAGCAAAGCCACTAAACCCCCCTGAAACTGCTGTTGGAAACACCTCTTCCCCCATCACTTTATCTGCGATCTCCTCCAAGACTCGATCAGCAGCTATATCCATAGTTTCCTCCGCTTTCTCTTTCAAGAACATTCTGAATTCCTCCTCATTCATGTTCGACACTTTCTCTTTAAAGGTACTCAGGTCATTTGCATTGAAGCAAGTCTCTGAACCTGCAGCCTTCCCCTCCGATCCACCAATAGTACTAGAGTATTTGTGTCTCTTGGCCTCTCTCTCGAGCTCTTCTTTTCTGGGAGAAAACTCCTTGTCACCCTTCTCTCCCTTTCCTTCACCATCCTCTTCCCCACTCCACTCAAAAACTGCATCTTCCCCGTCTCATCCACTCCAATTTTTTCCACCTCAAAGCCCAATTCAAAGTAGTGATCCCCAACAACCACATCAAGGCTTGCTGGGATAAGCTTCGGATTAAGGACAGCCACAAAGATGCGTCCAAAATCACTCTTTCTAGTTGTCTCCATATCCACTATCTGCGTAGAACCAAGCATCGAGCCTACCGTCCATAACTCCTGAAATTCCCTTAATTCCTTTCTAATGCCATAGACCCTTACCCATACCTTTGGTAGCAAATATCCAGTCTCCTTTTCATGCCACATATCAAACCGAATCCTTACCGCAGGGATATCAACACCTTTAGCATCTGCCCCTCCAAATGCAATTGCCCTTTGCAGTTCGATTTTGGATGGGAATTTAGTGATGAAAGAGTTATCTTCATGCTCACTAAGCTCCCACTGCCACTTTCCTGGGAAGATTCTCGCAAGTTGCCTTTGCACCTCCTCCTTATCAAGCTGCCCGCCCTCTATTGAAATCAGCGCCATCTTTGTATCCTTTCTAGCCCTCGGCAAGGGAGGGTGAGGAATATGATAGAAACCTAGACCGTGAACCGCATAGCCAACCGCATGCGCCACCGGCCTAGGCATCTTCAACACTGGACATCTAAAATTTACATGGTCTTTCCGATCACAAATAACACAATAAATTTCTGTTGTGCAGTTCGCTGCTAAGTGCCCTTTCTTGGTGCATCTTGCACACTTGATTCCTGTCCTCACGTCACCACCTTCAGCTTCATCGTTTCGTGCTGCATCTGTCATCTCCATGTCTTGCTTGCCTTGCTGATATTTCCTCATCTCGTCCATCTTATCTTTGCTCTTAGTGCCCCCTTCCATGGATGACGAACAAGCCCCAGAGATCCTGTTCTTGTGCTGTTCCTGGGAGCTATGCATCCCTTCACTGGAACCCCTCCCTCCACGGGTCCGGCCAGAATTCTTCTCTTGCCAACTCCGGTCCCTGGAGCCCCCAGCACCACCATACTGAAAGTGGCCGCGGCCGCGGCCGCGCGCCATGAACCGGCCACCCCCTCGCCCGTTGTTTCCGATCCTCCCAGACTCCCTCGGAACACCTCGCGCCTCCTCGAAACTTCTTCCTCCCTGGTACCTGCCTTGCCCTTCAAACCTTGGCCTATGTAGCTCAGGCCACTCCCTTCCTCCCTGTTGACGCCCATCGCGCTCGGCATGGTCGCCGAAGCCATGAGACCTCTCCACGCCCTTCTACCTACCAGCCATTGCCGCATTCAATGAGTCGCTCGACGCGCACGGGAACCTAGGAGATGTGGGAGTGGAAGAATGTGGCTTTGGGAAGCCGACGGGTCTCCCTGCTCTCATAAAGAGCAGCCCTAATGCCCTTGCACACTTGAAAGTCCTTTGGGCCCTCAATTGTCCCTGGTCGGCCCAACACTTAGGCCCAGCAAGTTGAACCATTATGCAATTTCGAAATTCAAATTCTACATCTAGATCTGAAGCAGTCTTCTTCTTCCCCGGCGACGGTGACTCCACGGCCACCGGTGTTCGCTGGGCGTCGCAAAACTCCGACAGACATTTTCTTGTTCCCTTTGCACCATGTGAACGGGAGTCTCTCACCACGATATCACCTAGTGATAACGGTGGGGAAGATCTCGCCGGCGGCAGAGGGCCTTTCCATGATTTACTTTTCCGATCTCTTCTCTCAGCCACTGCATCCACCACCCTTCGAGCCAACGTACGTGGATGTTTTGCTTGACCTGCTCCGCAGTCCGCTGAGCCAAAAGCAGGAGATTGCACTTCCAGAGACAGAGCTTCTGCTCTTTTCAACTCATCAATCGAAAATCCTGAAAAGAGAGCATCACGAACGAACTTACCATCTCCGCCCGACTCCGTCGACCCCTTACCGACGTCTTCGCACTCCTCATCAGAGCTTTCTCCAGAAGCTAGCGCCCAGAAACGAGAACCCTCACCTGCCCATCTCACTCGCACCTCGGTTGGCGAAAACAGGTCAGGAGCCGAATGTCTCCGCGCCAGCGCGAAAGCCTCCGGTGAGCTTGACACCGGGGGCACTTCCTCCTCCGCCAATAGGAATTCCTCCGTTGCAGTTGGAGCAAGCGGCAGCTCCTCGCTAGCCTCCAGCAGGTCCGGGCTCACGGCCAGGGTTGCTTTGGCACCGGGGGCGCTCATCTCAGTGATGGATCGCTAGCCTCCAGATGTTCAGATGCTTTGGCAATTCGACCCCCCCCCCAAAAAAAAGAAAAGAAAAGAAAAGATAAAGAGTCTTTGGTTGTTCAAATCTGCGTCCCATCCTAGATGTTATAAATAACAGCGCAGTGCAATCCGCAAAATCTATAGGATCATGTGGTCACATGCGTCATCTCCGATATGTGGTCACAAATCGTTAGCCATCCTTTTTGAAAGAAAAAAAAAGAATGTGAAACGCGAGGAGGGTCCGCAAATAGTGTAGATAGATAGATACTCCCTCCGTTTCAAATTATAAGACATCCCAAAAATTTTGGAGAGTCAAAGCAATCTCAAGTTTGACCAAAATTATAGAGAGAAATATAAAGATTTATGATATCAAATTGATGTACTATGAAACTATAACTAATAAAGAATCTAATGGTACTTAGTTTATATAATAAATGTTATTATTCTATTATATAAATTTGGTCAAACATAAAAATTTGACTCTCCAAGATTGTTGAAATGTCTTATAATTTGGAACGGAGGGAGTATATAGATACTGAAATATACTGTTGGGCACATGTCTGAACAACTCGATGCAAATGTATAGCACGGTGAGATCATTGATAGTGTAAGCAGGCCTTGGGGAGCATTATTTAGGGGAATCTTATGATCCCAACCCATCAGGGTCTTCCAAACTCTGGACAGAAACTAAGATATGTACACCCAGGGCCAGACATGACCAAGTTGATGTCAGAGAAGCATGGATGTTTAGGCTAATTAATGAAGCTCAGAAAGAGAGAGAAATATGCATCTCCTGGGATTCAGAACGATCCATGAGGCATCATACGGTCCACAAATTTTCGATACATTGCCCCCCTAGATCTTGCATAAAAGTTTGCTCTAGTGCAACTTGTCAAGTTTAACTGCAGGTCTCCAGCATGTGTTTTGATAAGTGTAGTGCGACATCGAAATGGACTACAATATGTCAATACCACAAGCTTACAAGTTACAACTAAGCAAGGAGGGCCTTCTCTTCTTTACAAAAAAAATGAGCCAGAGTCTCGGGGCCCCTCCGTTCTCGCCCTATATAAGTGCACCAGATGCTAGGACAATGACCGTGTGCCAATCAAGCAGAAACACTTTGCCGATAGCAAAAGAATACACTGGCTCAACAAGGCCTGCCCGTTCCTTGAGAGAAACACCCCTGATTTCGCAACCAGGATGAAAAAGGCCATGAGTCAAGGGAAGAATGGTTGCGGCCTTACCAGGATGTTCAAGGATGGTGGCGACCTTAACAGGATGTTGACGGAGCAGAAGGCAAGGCTGTACATCATCCGGCGATGCGTCGCCATGCTTCTCTGCCACCGAGAATCGACGAATGATTAGTGATCAGTGCATTTTTTTGTTCTCGTCCGAGACTCCAATTGTTCTTCTGGTTATTGTTTCCAGAATGTAGGTTTTTTTTTAGGGAACAGAATGTAGGTTTAGCTGTACCTAGAGATATTTTTCAGTTCATCTTCTTTTATGTACCTTTGTTAGATTCTGACATTCCTGTCTTATATTTAATAGATCAGGAATACAGAACTTGTGATAGATCAGGAATGAAAGAATAAATGAAACAATGGAAGAGTATTGATCTGGAACTTTTGGTTGCTTATCAGTTCGTTGTATGAATGTTCGTGACGATGATCTGTAATTTAGAAGACTGCAAGGCATGATAGGTAACTCTAAAGTTATTTTTTCAGGAAATGTCAAAAGAGGTGTGGGAGGTGTGTTTGGGTCTATGTATGACTCTTTTCTTCTTCTATCAATACAATGATACGCAACTCTTTTGCGTGTTCGAGAAAAAAAATTCAGGAAATAATGGCATTTATTATGATGAATTGCTAGACTACTGGAAGAGCTCAAACAAATTTCTCCCTCCTTCACTAATGCAGGTTAATTTTCATTGTGTCATCTAACACCAATTGCGCCATCTTCAAGGAGAATATTTTAGCCACATTACAAACTTATGCCGGCCTAATTATTCTCACATGAGTAGCCAGAAAGCTTGAGTATTAATAAGATTTTCTTTGCCAGGAGATATTCATTTTTCTGCCGTCTTACCCAAACACAGAGATGCAACTTGCAGCACTGGACAACAGCTGCACCTGAAGTATCAAGGTATTAGCATCTAGCATGCAGCATCATTCTGTGTGCATATGAGTATATGTGACCCACATTCTGGCCTAGAATTCTCATAGCACCCGGCATATCTTACCCAAGAGTGGTTACTTGGTTAGATATCTAGCATGCAGCGAAAGGTCTTCTAGCTTGCTTGATTAGATAGCTCTGGTAGCTCTCCTCATGTCATGGGTTCGGCTTCCGGTGAGGAGAGAGCGAATTTTTAGGCTGAGCTTAAAAAAATTCCCCTCGATGGTAAGAGCAGCCAGGTTGGGAGGTCGACCGGAAAGCCGAAGTAGCTTCCTCTTAATGAAATACGGCGGCGGCGGCCACCATACCTCCCTCCCCCCGGTCGAGTTTTTTTAATCTTAACAGTTATATTAGGTGGTACTTGCTGTATTTTCATGTCATCTAAATGATCTGAAAGCTAGAGAACATGTTTTTACCTAGGACCTGGACAGAATATTGAAAGGTTTGCTGCTAATTTATTTGTTTTGAAACTTCTCTGCGGTAATAAAACCAAACCACATATCTTAAATTATACAGCTGCAACCTTTCCAATGGCACTGTCTCATTGGCGGCTTCCAGTTTTGATTAAACAAACTAATGCAAGGATGTGCAGTTCAGCAAACATCAAATTAGGGTAAAGCCCGTTTTTGGACCCTGAACTATCAGGATCGTCCGATTTTGAACCCTGAACTATGAAACCGGGCATCCCACGCCCTTGAACTAACCAAACCGTGCAAAATACCCCCTGAGCCAAAACCAGACCGGTTTCTTGCGACGTTCGTCGTCCGACTTGGCACCAGTCACCGAGTCAGCAAGCGCCGCCCCTCCCCTGCTCCGACCCTGCTCGCCGTGTCACATCCGCCGGCGAGGTCCCGGAGCGGCGGTGGACCTCGGCGCTCGCCGCCACCCCCTGGACCTCGACGCGGCGGGCCTTGCGGGGCTGCACCGGGCTCGCGCAGCTGCGCGGCGGCCGGGCCGACGGGGGCCAGGCACGGCGGCCTCCTTCCCCCTCCCCTGCGCTGCCTCCCTCCCGAGCTCCGGTGGTGGCCCTCTGCTCCCCATCCTCCTCCGTGCGCGAGCGCGGGGCAACGACCATCCACTGCTCCCTCGGCGGCGAGCGCGGACGGCGGAGCGCACCGCGGACGGGTCTCCTCCGCGCCGCCGCGGCCCGCAGGCGGGCGAGCTCCCCGGCGAGCTTCGAATCGGCGGCGGGCCTCCTCCTCCCCGGCAAGCTTCGAATCAGCGGCGGGCCTCCTCCTCCCCGGCCATGGCGGGTCCACGCCGGCGCCCCCCTCCCTCCTCTCTCTCGCGGCCATGGCGTACCGCCGGATCCACCCGAGGCCATGTGACAGGCGTGCCATGGGCGTGCCATGCATCGCGGCCCCGGCCACCCCCGGCGGCACGCCTCCCCGAGCGGGCGAGCAGCGTGCCGCCGTGGGCGGGCATTCCATGGGCGGAGGAGGGCCTCGCTGCGGCGGGCGGAGGAGGGCCATGCGGCGGAGCAAGGGCGGCCATGGGCGGGCACGAAGCGGGGGCGGACGGCAGGACGCGGTGCGGGCGCAGCAACGGCGGATGCGACGGCAGAGGAGTAGAAACGAGAGGAAGAGAGGATAAGGGGCAATTTGGTAATTTCCGATGGGAGGCCAGACTGCCAGCCACATCACAAAACCGCTGCCACGTCATAGCAATACCGCTTTGGTTTCAGCTTGGGGGTATTTTGCACGGTTTGGTTAGTTCAAGGGTGTGGGATGCCCGGTTTCGTAGTTCAGGGTTCAAAATCCATGTTCCGATGAAATACATGAAACGTGGTAGGAATGGACAAATCAAAGGTAACACTTCAGTTGCATGGTTCATGGCCTTGCTTCTACCATGTTGTATGACCCGGATTCTCCTTCCTCTTTCATGACCACCTCTTCTACATTCTATACATTCTAGCTGTTGTGGATCCTCCAAAATATCTATAGAAATTCATAGGGCAGCAAAAAAGATGAGTCTAATGGTAATTGGATGAATGTGCTAGAAATGTGGAGCATGAGGAGGCTCAGTGACCAAGGTAAGCAAGGGTTGCGTGGTGGAGGGTAATGGTAACAGGATGAAAGTGCCGTAAACATGGAGCTTGCAAAGGCTTGGTGGCCAAGGACTGCGTGACAGAGTGGAGGGGGGACAAGCATCCATGATGGGCCTTGGATCCATTTGCTCGCTCCCCCCTACGAGCCCACCAAGCATACATGTGCCACCTACCGTATATGAAACCTCATGCGACATCAATATAAGGGGAATTCTCCAAAAAGTGGTCCACACTCACCTTATCTCTTCCTTTTCTTCACTCGGTCCCTGGCGCAAGCCGGCGAGAGGAAGGGCACCGTGGAGGAACATGGCGACCTCTACTTGGATGGCAAGCGGCAGGTGGCCGGCGATGAGGCAAGTTCTCATCCTCTTCCTCCTCCGTCCCTCGGATTGAGTATGATAGCGCTTGGATTAGGGTTAGGATTCACGATTTAGGGTTTTTGTAGCCACCGGTCACCGACTTGGCGATGGAGACGGCCGTAAAGGCGGTGAGGTAGGAGCGTTATCTGTAGTTGGATGGTGGATATGGCTAGGGCGTGGAGCTCCGAAGTGGTTTATCTTGTTGTCCATGAAGATCGACGGAGGCATCAATCAACCAGATCTGGCAGGAGTTGATGCAGGCATCAGTGATGGGCTCGATAGAAAGGCGGCGGCGGCGACGGAGGTTGTTAAGGTTCATTGAATCCAGCCTATAAACCTGTTTGGACCACTCTGGATTCTAGAATCCAGCTTCCGAAATCCAAACATTACAAATTTTATCACAACTTCCATAATTCAGAAGCTATAGATTATACAATCTTAAAATCTGGGCAAATCTAACTTCTTGGTGATTCTAAAATCTGGAGGCATCCAAACAATCCCTATATACGCCATCGCCTCAAATCCTGTGGGCGCCGGCGGGCGCGTTTTTTTATATATTTTTCAAAATCGTTTTTTACAGAAATATATTTTCGGTTTCATAATTTACAGATTTATATCCCTACCGCCCGGCTGCGGGGCGGCTGGCCCCCTGTCGCCCTTCTGCCAGGCGGTAAGGACCTTAATATAAATAAAATTTATTTTTAATCGCATTTTGGCCCCTGGGGGGAGGCTGCCGCCCGGCAGCCGGTTGGCAGGTACCCGCCGCCCGCTAGCCGTGCGGCAGGCTTCCCCCTATATAAAAGGCTGAGCTTCCCCCTCCCCTCTCATTTGCTTCCCACAACATTTAGAGAGGGGGAGGGAGAGAGTAGGGGTGAGGGAGGGAGTTGCAGCGGCGAAGCCCTGCCGGATTTTGGATCCGAACCGCAGGTAATAAATATTTCTCAACTTTCTCATTCTAAATTTTTTGTATGTTTAATTCTATAATTAGTGTATGCAGCAGTAATGATATTTTAGCGATTTAGGTATTGTTTTTATTATAATTTAGGTAGAATTAGGATTAGTTTCTAGAAAACCCATTTAGGTTTACCAACTATTTTTGTGGTATTGATTAGTTGTTTAATACGAGAAAAAAATTTGAAAAATGCTCAGAAATTGTAGAAAATATTAGAAAAGTATATGAAAAATTCAGATAAATTGTAGAAAATGCAAAAAAATTGTAGAAAATGCAGAAAAATTGTAGAAAATGTTAGAAAAATTTATTTATAAAATTTTATTGTACAAAAATTGTAGAAAATGCTAGAAAAGTTTATGAAAATTTCAGATAAATTGTAGAAAATGCAGAAAAATTATATTTTTTGTGTTAGGTATGGCCGAAGATACGCCAGCTCTACTTGACCGAGTCATAGACTCGTCGCACCGGTCCTTCCTTGCAGTGGTCAGTGCGTGAAATTTAACGTGTTGCGTCTACGTCTACCAGCGGAGTGGATTCCTGTTGACCCACGATGAGTGCCCAGGTGATATGTCATCGGATTATGTTTCTGAGAATACGTTTGTTTCATATACGTTTCCTACATAATGTACTTACCTTTGATCGTTATACTTTTCAGGTTGAGTGAGGCTGGTCTTCTTACTATAGGCCGTCTTGCTGAGAGTGGTTTGGCAAAGCTGGACATGTCCCTACTGACGGCTCTGGTTGATAGATGGAGGCCTGAGACACACACCTTCCACCTCCCTTGTGGGGAGATGGCACCGACCCTACAGGACGTTGCGATGCTGCTGGGTCTTCCTATCAGTAGGGATGCCGTAGGGCCTCGCGTTGTCTCGTCTATGTGGTTGGACAATCTAGAAGAGTGTTTTGCAAATATTGACATCGCGATTGATTTAGAGGAGCACCCAAAAGCAGCAGGGCCTGCCAAGTCATGGATCCTGCAGTTCCAGGTACATACCTCGTTTTGTTATGATTAATGTTAGAGTTATGCTTTTAACTAGTGCAGTTATGATTTTATTTTATAATTGATCTCGTACTCATAAATGTTCATCTTTTCTATGCAGTCGGACAATTTGGCACATGATGCTGATGAGGATAGCGTCACTCGATCCCTTGAGGCATACCTGTTGTGGTTGTTTGGATACATAATGTTCAACAACTCACACGAGGCCTATGTGGATAGGGTGCTTGTGCCTTACGCACAGGAGATCGCAGAGGCAGCTGTGGAGGAAATGCCTCAATACAGTTGGGGTTCAGCGGTACTTGCAGCCACGTACCGTGGCCTCTGCAAGGCATCGGTGCAGAATAAGCACAATGCAATTTTTATAGGATGTCCGATTCTGCTACAGCTTTAGTCGTACGAGAGGATAGCAATTGGCCGTCCGATTATTGACCACTCACCGTATGAGCCGGATATGTACGGTGACACCGAGGACGATAGGCCCACCATGGGGACTCTCTGGTATGCTCGTCAGGTACGGAAATGACTACTACTGCTACTGTTCTGTTGGCAATTCTGTTGCTTTGTTTGACCCTCTTTGTATTTCTTATTGGTATATATTATTATTAATTTTGTGCAGAAGCGTTGGGCCCATGTATAGTCTCGTCGGGTCTATCCTGACTTTGTGGCTGAGTTTGATCGGTTGACACCTGAAGACGTTGTGTGGGAACCCTACTCCGAGTTGGCTATAACCACTCGTGCACCGTTCGGGATATCTTCGGTTTGCTTTTAGGACCAGGCCTTTTGGATGACAACTACAGCGTTGGTGTACGACGTTTACATTGAGGCTCACTGCCCGGACAGAGTCAGGAGATAGTTCGGTCAAAGGCAGTTGTATCTTGTGCCGTCAGTATTGGATCGGGTCCAACACCATGACCACAGGTAACAATTCATATGTCATTTCAGTGACTATGCATTGTACAGTTAACTAATCATATTTGACTAAGTTGTTTTTAATATTTAGTTTGTCGAGGACTGGTCAACCATTCTCGAACATGTGGGTGACAAGGGTGCAGCCTTGGGTCGATGGCTGGGACCAGGCAGAGGAGAACGTGGCGCTTTCGACCCCTGCACACACGGAGGCTTCGTACAGGGCGTACCTGAGCTGGTACGAGGCTAAGACTCGTTGCCGCTTGCTATATGCTGACATGTATCCACAGCCGCATGTTGCGACCCCACATGATGGTTATGCACGACATAGGGATGAGGCATTAACTGGTACAGTGAGTCAAAGTTATCATCGTTTTTCAAATACTTTGGATTAGAGTGTTAATGTCTTTTTTTTTCTTGCTTACAGTTTGAAATGTGCAGGTTGATGAACGTAGATGCCAGGGCGAATTTGATGAGGATTCGAGCGGGATCTATGATGGATAGGAATGAGCAAGAGTCAGCCTGGACCTGAGTTTCACAAAGAGTTCATTCCATGCTTGAAGCCTTTGGTAGCCGGACATCGTACGAGGACTCCTACGGTTCGTCTCAAGCCTCGACCTCGTTTCCTTGTGATCCCACACAGCAGCAGCCTTCCCCAGCACCTTATTGGTCTCAGCAGCATTATCCAGGTACGTGGGAATTCTTACTGACTTCCTACTTTGATAACAACAATTAATTCTCAGTCCATACAAGTGATGGACACCCACCTTATCAACCTCATGGAGGGACCCAGTTTAGTACCATGGCACCAGCTGCAGGGATGTCATTTCAACCAACACAGGCACCACAACGACCTTTCGGTAAACACATAGTTCATATCTTAATTTCAATTAATTTTGGTATGAAGTCTAATTCCTTTTGCATTTACATATAGGATCACAACAGTTATATGATGCGGGACCTTTTTCGTATTACCCTATGGCGACAACAGAAGGAACGCAAGGTAAATACCTAATTCGTGGTCCGAATTTATCATGTTCTTCTTATTTCTATGAATATTTTAAATAATTAGAACGGTTTACAGGATCGCACCACCAGCTTCCTGATATGGGTCCTTCTTCGTATCCACCACCAACAGGTACGTACGATGAATATGTACCCAAATATATGACTTATAAGACGATGATTAAGATATCTTAATTGCTACTGCATATGGGCCACACAAGATACTTTTGAGGCGAGCTTCGAAGACTGGAGTCGGTTATTTTCTACACCTAACCAGCAGGCCGATCCTACTTTCCAGACACCTGTGGTCACCGGACGTCCAGGTAGAGACGTAGGGCCTCTAGACCGACACACTTACCTTACAGACCACGTCCATGCACATCGTAAAAGAGGTCGACATGGCCGGGGTGGTTAGGAGGTGCTTTTAATTATTTCTGTATTTTTGTTATGGACATGTCGTCATGTTATACTTATTTCGTTCTCATGCATCACTTATTTCGTTCTCAGTTGCGTATGTGTATGAATTGTTAAGTTATACTTTTCATATTCATCTACTTTACTAACAGTTTTTATTTCTATCCAAAATATTTAAAACCACATCTAATGCCGCACTGCCGGTCAAGGTTTAACCTGCAGCCCCCCTGCCGGGTGGCGGGTAGGCCTACCTGACGCCCGGCAGGGGGACTGCCTCCTCCAGGGGCCAAAATACGATTAAAAATAAATTTTATTTACATTAAGATCCCTACCGCCCGGCAGGAGGGAGGCAGGGGGCCGGCCGCCCCGCAGCCGGGCGGTAGGGGTATAAATCTGTAAATTATGAAATCGAAAATATATTTCTGTAAAAAACGATTTTGAAAAATATAAAAATAAAAAAAACGCCCGGCGGGCAGCGTTGGAAAAGTAGTAATATAAGGAAAAAAAAAACAGGGGCCGCGGCGCACCTTTGGCTCGACAGGCACAGAGGCCCCCACGCGGCCCACGCTGCCAAACCGGACGGCGCGGAGACACTTACGCGTGGGCCCCGGTAGAACCTCAAACGGTCCTACGCGTCGGTCTCCTCCGCCCTATAACGTCGTGAAGGCTAGCGGCCAGTCTCTCCTTGGCCTGGCCCTTCTCCGCTCCTCGCCTCCTCTATCCCCGTGGCCTGAGCGGCCGCCTCGGCCCCGTGCTCCTCCCGCCGCTGCGTCGCCTCCTGCTTTGCAGCCTGCGGCCACTGCCAAAACAGAAACCCTACCACTAACCCAATCGTAGCTTCGGCTGAGCTGCCACTGCGTACTCCTACCGGCCGCAGACCCTCGCCCTAGCTGTCCCTCTGCGTGCCCGCGAGGCGCTGCGCCCCTGAGCTAGGGTTTAGGCCCCGAGCCCATGGAATTCGGGGCGGACGGCGCCCGGTGGCCGCCGCCGCCACCGCCGGGAGACCGCGGGGAGGTTGCCTCACCCCGCTTCGATTCGTCCCGTGCCATCAGGTGAGCCGCAGGTCATACCTTCCTGCACTTTCGTATCCGATGTAGTGATGCCCTCTCTCAGGCATGCTGGCAAAATTGTTTATATTGTTAGGTCTGTTTTCTTCATGAATTCAGGACCTGTAGCTTCTCTTCATGAATTCCGGACCTGTAGCTGGTTTTAGTTGGAGTCGACGTTACTGAAGTTGCTGAGTAAATTGTTATTGGATTAACCTTCGTAGATCTGACTTGCTCCGTTTTGCATCCATGCGTGCACGGCTGTTCTTGTGAAATTTTATGAGCGTGGGCTTGTCCAAGTTGTGATTTCTGTTATTAGCCTCTAGGGATCTGAGTTGAGCCTGGTATCAGCAGTGGAGCTGAGAAATTAATTAATTTTTGCACGAATCTGCAATAGCAGGAATAGTGCTCATTGATTTAGCGTGGTTTGGTTGATACCATCTGGTAGGAGGATGAAGCAATGATGTCAAAGTTTTGTTTCAATACCACATTCTTAATTAATTGAAGCATGGATCTTTGGAATGACGGGGTGGAACCCATGCTTGTGGGATAGAAGTTTTTTGTTATCTTTATATATGGTGTTTTGGTCAAGATAAATGTCCAATAATATCTTTAAATCTATATATTATTTTTTCCCCTGTTGATTCAAGGTTATATATTGTTTAAAGTGTCATTGATCTTCTTTAAGCAACTTGAGTACCCGTGAACAACTTGCTGAAATTCTTTGGAGGTAGTAAAATTGGACCTAATGTTTAGCCTAGTGCGAGTTAACAAAAAATTTGTTTATTTCGTTATTCCTTCCTTTCTGCTTGGGAAAACTGCTGTGGTAGTTCTCATATATATGTTTCTTTCTGACAGATTACTGAGAGAGCTTGGCACAAATGTAACAGAAGATTTGGTTGTGCTGATGCCAAATTTGCTGTCATTTTTGAAGCATGATGATCCTGCGGTTGTTAAGCAATCTATAGCTAGTGGGACAAATTTATTTGCTGCTGTATTGGAAGAGATGGCACTTCAGGTTGTTCTTTGTAAAACAGATATTTATCAATGAATAAATCCACAATTGTTGTAACTACCTACCGTTGTGGTGTTGCTATGATTATTTGATGAGGTTATTTGCTTAGTTGTTTCGGAATGTCTCACAAAATCCATCGGAGTGAATACTACGCTACAAGAAATGCCTGTTGCCTAACATAAAGCCTAGTTTTCATAGCAAGAGTTTCAAACTGCAATGCATGCTGTAGTGGTTGAAGACAGTGTAAATCCAGCCTTTTGTTGTTTTTTCCTGTTTACACTTTGTCAGTTCATGCAGAACAGTAACAGCCATTGACTTAGTGCTGCCGATGAAAGCACTTTTGTCTGTTCTCGGCTGTTGGCATGTTGAGAGTGAATGCATCTCTTTTTGGTCATCCAAGAACTGAAGACCACACAACCTAGTATGCTGCCACTGAAAGGCCAATCATTTTAGTTGTTTGCAAGGATTTAACCAAAACCTCCAAATACTTGTGAAGTCTGCTTCAACCATTCTTTCATTCTGAAACTCATTGTTTGCACCCTTTTCTTTTAATATTTGCTACACGGTCTCCATGAAAAACATGAGGGCAAGAATAGGCCTGATTCAACAAATGCTAGAATAGTATGGACAAAGAGCTGCATGACAATTTGGTGCTCATTTTTAGCATTTGAGAAAAGTCAGTTAACATAATGACCTCCTTGCCCTAACTCAACCATCTTAAATGTATACCCGCATTAAAGTGTTAATAAATGCACTGGATTTCCTTGTACTATTCATATTGCCATGAAAGAGAAACAAAGCCAACAGCATCCAGTTAAATGTTTGAAGGAATTTTGTAAATTTTATATGTTTAGCCAAGTGTCAAGTTAAAAGTGGTGCTTCCCAGTTGTATACACGACTATATCCATAATTCCGTAGGACTGTTAGAATTTGCTAGTGGTAAGAGCAATGTATTATTCTTCATGAAATATAATTGTGCGGGAGTGTAGAAGCTTATGGATCAGTGTTTCCCATTTGACTATGAGTTACACATCAAACTCTTAATTTTACATTTTTGTGCTATTGAATGTAGAATGCATGAAACTGAACCTGTTTTCTTACCCTGTGACATCTAGAATTCCAGACATCAAGAGGGAAAACAAATTTGAAATTTGTCAAACTAATCGAGGCATTATTTGTTTGGACTAATATCCAAGAATGATGTGTACTGAATTGTACTATTAATCTGGCATTGCCCCCCTGTTTTTGGAAAATATGAAGCATTCGTCAATTGCTTTTCATGGCACATGGGTTTCCTGCTTTGATTTGACGTTATTTATAACTTTATCTTTTACATGTTAGTAACTTGCTGCTCTTAGAATTGTTCCTGGTACTCACTATTCTACTGTATCTAGATTAACAAGTGCGGAAAACTTGAAGCTTGGCTCGAAGACTTGTGGGCTTGGATGAAGCAGTTCAAAGATGCAGTCCGTGGTGTGATGCATGAGGTTTGGTTTAATGCTGCATACATACAATAAATGCAACTGCTGTTAATCTGTCATGAGTAGTCGACACATCATGCAATTATCTAAAACTTTAAAACTGTGGGGGTCTTCATTGTTGTATTCCTCTTGATTTTGTTTAATTTTTAGTGGTGGTAAGTTGCTAGATGATACTATTGTACTTTACTGCAGTGCTTCCTGGGAATATAACCTGTTTTATGAAAAAAAAGACATGTCTGAGATCAGATGCAACTGTTAGCGCTGTGATTTCTGTGTGTGTTGGGGGGGGGGGGGGAGGGGTTATATTCTGTTACTGGCTGACACTATTGTTTGTGTGACATGTAACAGCCTGGACCTATTGCAACTAAACTACTCGCTGTAAAGTTCATTGAAACATGGATTTTGTGTTGCACATCTCAAGCCAACAGTGACCAAATACAGCCAACTGAAGGTGGCATTTTCCAGATTAACAGTAACAATTAATTGGGCAATATATATATTTTTTTATAGAAACTGGCTTTCACATTAACAAAGTATGCCTTCACCCTACATACAGGGAAAAACTGGAGATTTGATATTTCACGATTATCTCAATTTCATCCTAGCCTTGATCCTGTTGTTCTGGAAGCTGATGCACACAGAGCTCTCATCCTCCTCCTGGATATTCTGCAATCAGCTTATGCTCATCGAGGATCCTTCCTAGTTGGCACCATTAATTCGTAAGGGTTTTTACCAGCTGTATTGCATATATTGAGTACAAGTGATTCATCACACTCCCATTATTCCTTCATTTTATCCTGTCTCATTAAATAGCATCCTCTATGCATGATGATAAACATGATGATAAACATGAGTTTATTTAACACATGGCATCGTTTTTTAGCTATCCACATGTTTATCCTGAATTGTGAATATGTAAGCATTATGGAATAATTGAAATACTTTAGCTGATTGACGTCTTACACTTTTACCATATAACCTAAGTTCTTTGTGATCCTCTGACCTCTTATTTTGGCCTTTTGCCTGACCATTTAGTTTGGCCTTTGTGTGTGTTGGCATGCGTGCTTGGCTGCCAGCCCAGCTATATGTAAAGATCGAATATATCTTTGAAGCTTGGGGCTATGCATCTATTTGTACTGTTCACCTTACATGGCTGCATAGTTGTCTAAGATGTATTTGTTATTCTGAAATGCATATATGTCGTTTGTCAGTCTTGCGGCAGTTGTAAAGAATCGGCCAATTTACTATGACCGTGTGCTGCCAGTGCTACTTGATTTCAACCCTGGCTTGGAAACTGCAAAAGGTGCACACTCAGCAAGCCTGCGTTATGCCCTAAGAGCAGCCTTTTTGGGGTTTCTAAGGAGTCCTCACCAGGCAATGGTTGAGGTAAGATCATCTAATACAAGTTAAGGATCAGTTATCATTGATAGACTATCTGATTGAATGGATATACTTCATGCCTCGATGCAGCTAAAAGATTCTTAAACTGTTGCTATAATTGTTTTTTAATTTGCAATGAAATGTAACTTGGTTAGCCCGCTATTACGTTCTTACTCCATATTATGGCCAATTAACTAATTGTAATCCAATTTATGATGATTGATTGTAAATATGGAGGTCATATGTCAAATAATGACCAAGTGAGACACAATTCAGCTCTAGTATCTTTGGATTGTAAATTTATTGAGAACCTGGTCTGAGTTATTCAGCCTCTTTTCAGGGAATCACTCCCTCAAGAGGTCCCCACACCCCTTCTTCTTTTTTTTGATCTGGAATCTGTCTGATTTACCTAAGGAAAAAAAATTTGGTTGATCTTCCTGGAATCTTTTATGTGTGGCATGTCTTGTTGGGGTAACTGTTGATAATTAAATAAACTGACTAATATGTTTATGAGCTATCCAGAGACTTATTGTTTCTTTTATCGTATCCCAGAGCAGTATACCATTAATTTTTTTGTAAGCATTTGTTTAGGATTTACATATCTCATATTTGATTTTTACATATATTAGTTGTCAACCTAACCAGAGACTTTCTTCTCTGGACAGTCCAAAGACATATTGATGCGGCGGCTTCGTGCTCTCAGCCCTGGCGAGGCAATGGAACAAAATATTAGGCAGGCAGAGAAGATGTCTAGGAATATTGAGCGTGCTTCTCGCGCTGCCAAGGTATGCTTATACAATCCTTGTCAATGGATTGTACACATACCTTTGAAAATATGCTTCCTTTATGAGTTATGTGTTGTTTTCTCCTTTGAAGAATTTAAGCTGTTTTCTTATGTCACAGGATGAGTCTCCAGCATGGGAGATGCCTTATGGAGATAATCGGAACAAACCTGCTGATAGACCAAGTGATGTTCTTGCTATGTCTGATGGCATAGCTAAGAGAGCAAGATTTGACACATCTGCCACTTCTAACTTGCCAGTTCTGGGATCCTCTGATTATTCTGATATGCAGACTGACAATGATGCCAATGTGGGCCATTTATCTGATCCAGCTCTTTTGAACAGTGACGTGTCTCCTGTTGAGAAGATGATTGAAATGATTGGTGCTTTACTTGCTGAAGGAGAAAGAGGAGCTGAATCCCTGGGTATTCTTGTCTCAACAGTAGAGGCAGATGTCATGGCGGACATTGTGATAGAAACAATGAAACATCTACCAGGAGCCTCATTTCCTTTAGCAAAAAATAATGGTGTCCAGAAACCGGATTTTAAATATTCATCTGGTCTCTTAACAGAGAACCTGGCAGTCAATCCAGACTCGTCACTGTTCGCTGCACCATCAACATCCACAGCTGATGGAGTCAGCATCTCACCATCTGACCCCCTTTTTATGCCTGGTGTTCATGATGCTAAGCGTGATCCAAGAAGGGTACGATCTGTCTTTTGGTGATTCTCAGGTTGTGTTTTATGAAGTCAGCAGAAATGCCTATTCTGAGGATGCTGATGTCTTGCAGGACCCTCGTCGCCTCGATCCACGGCGGACAGTGTCACCTGCTGCTGTAAATTCGTTACAGGTGAGGGTGGAAACTAATAGCATGCATCAGACAGATAATTTGCCAAATGCACTTTGCTCCAATTCTGGGAAGGCTGAAAACTATTCAGATTATTCAAGAGATTTACCAAAAAATGAAGATGAACATCACTCAGCTTCTCAACCCAGTCAAACAATTGCCAAAGACAAGTCAGAGCTTTCAGATGTTACCACTGAGCCGGAGCCAACCTTTGAAGTTGAGGCACCAGTGGATGTTGGGATTCATTCTTCTGATGTCGATGAAGAGATGCTGAATCCCATGTCTTCAGAAGTTACTTCAATAGATGAATCTGATAGTTTGGATTTAGAGGTTGATCCCTTTTTACCAGGTCCTGAGGCATCAACACCAGATGATACCAATCACGACTTGGCAGTTATTACATCTCATTTGGAACTAAGTGATAAAAAGAAATCCTTATTGAACAAACTTGCCATTGGGCGGATAATTGGTGATTACAAGAAAGATAGTCTCAATGCCAGATTTTCTTTGCTTGCACATTTGATTGCCCAGGTATCATTGACATATCGGGATCTTTATTCTTGTTCATACTAGAGCTTAGTAATTTGTTTTTTCAAACCTCTTTTGTTTACTTGCTAATACTCTGAATGTACCTTCAGTATTTTGTTCTCACAGTACTGCCTTTTCAATCTGTGGCTTCGCAGAGTGCTGATGATGATAATATTATGGATTTGATTCAGAGGCACATTATCTTTCATTATCATGATCAGAAGGTACTTTACTAACAGTAAATTATATCAACTGTTTGGTGTTACCAGCATTGCTGTAAACAGAGCAGAAACATCCATCCTTTCGATATATCAATTCACTAGGGATTAGAATTTGGCTGAGTTTAGGATCTTAATTCATTATTCTCGTTGGGGTTATAATGCACATGCAGAACATATTAAGTCGTGAGATGTAAATTTAGACACTAAAACTCGGGTCACAATAGTGAACTTGGCTGGAACTATCATGACAAGCTGGTCATGAGCACAACACTAAGCTTGAAGTTGGTTTCAAGCTGATGAGCAGAGATTTGGTTTAATAGAACATGAGCATAAATTGAACCTATTAGAGCCAATCTCATTCTTCTCCTGATCTTTTGATCTTTCACACATGTGGGCAGTTGTCATTACTAGGGTTCAACTGATGAAGTGATCTTGTGTCTTCTGATCTTCTCTATCCGTTGCCCATTTCTGTTGAGCTTGAACCTTTTAAATGTTCATCAAGTTGAGCGAATGCTGCTAATTTAGCGTGTCCACAAGACAGGCTGATTCAAGATCATCATATTTAGCTATGTTTGAGATTGTTAAGCTTACTCTGCTTGTCATGTAATTCATAATTGCCAACTCCCAGACCATGCATGCGCCATATTAGTTATCTGGTAACTTCCCTCGTAAGATTCTCACCGCTGCCACACGTGTTTTTGTAGGGGCATGAACTGGCAATGCATGTATTGTATCTGCTACAGAGTATGAATGTTGCTAATTCGCCAGAAAGCTCTACCTCCACTTCTAAACATTATGAAAAGTTCTTTCTATCACTTGTAAGCATGCTCATCATTGTCAAGTCCTGTATGTTCTTTCTGGCAATTGAAATAAGGAAAGAAATAACATTTGTCATTTCTTTTGTTCTCATCTCTAGGCGAGGTCCTTGATTGACTCAATGCCTGCTTCAGACAAGTCATTTAGCAAACTTTTATGTGATGCGCCATATCTGCCTGAGTCTTCATTTAGATTACTAGAGGGTCTTTGCATGTCAGAAGACAACAGCCAACAAATAAAGGACGGGGATGGTGACCGTGTCACCCAAGGCCTGGGGACTGTATGGAGCCTTATCTTGGGCCGGCCTCCGCTTCGCCATGTTTGCTTGGATATTGCTCTGAAGGTTTGCTTGTTTCCTTCTCAAGTCTCAACTTCTAGAAATACAATTGGATATTTTTCTAAGTTGGCATGTCAATGTTTGAGTTTACTTAGTCATATTATCTTCATTTCTGTGTAATATTTCCATTAACCTCAAGTGCAGGCCTGCATCGCTCACATTCTGTGCTACTATAGTTTCCAATTTATGATAATGCCAAACTTAGTTCAGAAAAATGGTATAATTTTTTTTATAATAAATGTGGCTGTTATATTATTCTGTGCTGCACTTGTTCTTTGTTGTTAATTTGCAGTGTGCCGTCCACTCTCAAGATGAAGTCAGGGGAAAGGCAGTTAGATTGGTATGGGAACAACAATGCCCTATCATTTCTTTGTTTTGACTTGATATAACACTAGGCTATGTAATGCTGATACATGCATTATATCGTAGGTTGCAAAAAGGCTATATGATCTGACATACGCAACAGAAAAAATCGAGCAGTTCGCCACAGATAGTCTTGTAGGAGTTGCTAATGAGCATGATGTGGACACAGATATTAACTTGAAACCCTTAAAAGAATCTACAGCTGAGGTAACTCTGATTTTGATCTTTATGCTGGTTTGACCTCTTTTCTTTGTCAGGCTCTACTAGGGGTTGGCAAAGAGATTATGGAACATCCTAACTATTCAAATACCTATTTTGAATTCAGAAAATATATTGGGTTTTCCTGTTGGAATTGTAGTTTCTGTTCCATTTGACTTCATTGTTAAAAGTGAACTATGGATGTGAATTCACCCAAAGTACTGTGTCTTCGGTACTTTCATTTGAATTTTAATTCGGGAAACTAACATACACATATTGTAGCATGTTTTGGACTTTTGGTTAGAAAAATACCAAGGATAATTTAAAACCGATGTAGTAGCCCCATAAGCTTGTTGAAGTTCAGCAAATAAGCTGTTTGTTAAAACGAAACTTTTGCTGATTGCACACGCAGCTTTTATTGTCCCAGACTTGTTTTACCAAAAGGCTTTGTTGTTGTTGTTGTTGATGTTGAGACTTGTTTTACCATCTAGCAGTGTAGAATAGGGTTGATTTCTTAGAATTTAATTATTTGCGGCTCTCATCTTCTTTACACAGGGATAGAATGGCTTAAGATTATTTTCAATATTTACTTCATTTTGTTTGAATATTTCACTGATCACCAATCTTTCTTGAAAGCAGTTTGAGGTAGGCAGTCAGGAAACTTCAGTTAGCGGTTCTCAGATTCCAGATGCTGGGTGTTCTGAAAGTGGGTCACTCAAGACATCATTGATTTCACCGAAACAATCCTCAGTATCATTATCTGAGGCAAAACGCCATACGTCTTTGTTCTTTGCACTTTGCACAAAGGTATCCATTATGTAAATGGTATCTTGCTCTTTTCTTTTCTTCTTTTTGAGTGGTGGTAAAAGCATTTTGTTTCTTCCAGAGGCCTAATCTTCTTCAGCATCTGTTCAATGTTTATGGAAGGTCTCCAAAAGTTGTCAAGCAGGTTGGCCTGTACTTTTGCAATGTGCTTAGATTTCTAAATACTGACTACTCCCTCAGATTTAAAATACATGTCGTTTTAGGATTCGTGCTAGTCATTTTTTTAATCTTTGACCACCAATATAAAAAAAAATAGATTCATGATGCAGCACAGATGCTATTAGATATTTAGCTTCACTGCAAAAATATTCTTTTACAGTATTAGTTATGTTCTTTTTGAAATGCTACTCTGTATGTTCGGTATTTCCATTGTTGAAATGGAAATGGGGGTTGCCTCGGATCGAAAAAAAATGTTCTTTTGAAATGTCATATTTTTCATACAAATTGTTGGTCAAAGTTTCACCTTGTAGACTGTGTCAATGTCCTAAACGGCATGTATTTTGAATTGGGAGGGGGGCGGGGGGGGGGGGGGGGGGGAGGGGGTTTGATGGTGAATACAAGTACTGGCTGCTCATTGTGGTGCAATTTTTATCCAGTGTATCCATTGGCATATGCCCAGCCTTGTAAGTAATTTGGGGTCCTCATGTCCTGAGATGCTGAACATAATTCATAATCCACCTGAAGGCAGCGTACATCTTATTACCTTGGTATATCACCCTTTTCCCGACTTGTGTTTATACATCATCTTAATGAAAATAAGTTCTATATGCTTATTTTTTATTTTCTCATTTTAAAGATACTACAAACATTGACTGACGAGTCAACTCCTTCAGCTGACCTAGTTGCTGCTGTTAAACAATTATATAATACCCTGAAGGTATGCATAAAGTCTGCTCTCGCTTTGTACTGCTTGAAATTCACTTGTTTGCACTTTTGACAGTTATTTGTTTGTTTATTTAACGTGTTTGCTGAGTCTTGTGACTTTCTCTGGCAGGATGCATCCATTCTTATTCCTTTGCTGCCTTCATTTCCAAAGGAAGAGGTATATGTTTCAAATTTTATCACCCCATCGAATGTCCATAATTTGTAGTGGTGCTTCAACTTTGATCACGTCTGTTTGATGTAGACTTTTCTTTTCTTTTTAGTTGTGCAAATTTATTTAGGAGTGACATGGCAATATGGAATTCCAAATTAATTTACACATATTAAAAAATGTATGTTCAATATCATTTTGAACAATCACAATTGATGTTATTGTTTTTTTGATACTTTACATTTTGTGTGGTTCTTAACAATTGCAATTATTTTATGAATTTCATGCATTTTGTTTCTTCGGTTATTATGGATTTCATTCTTTTTTTCGATAATGATAGAATTGACATGTTTTATGAATTGCACATAATTTCTCTTATTACACTGGTCTCAGGTATTGCCCATATTTCCGAGGCTAGTTGATCTTCCGCTTGAGAAATTCCAAGATGCGCTTGCTCGGATATTGCAGGTGATTATTACACTGATACACTCCATTAACATGCATTACGTAACTCCTTCATTTTGAGCTCACAACAAAGGCCTGTCTGAGCTTTGGATTTGATGTTGGAAAATGTTGAAGTATGAACATATATGCCTGTTTGAGCCTCAATGTGATGGTGGAAGTATTAAAGTATAAGCAGGCTAGCTCTATTTAGGGCTGACCTGTTTGTGTTCTTTAGCATAATTTCTTACTTTTATGGTTGAGACAATGATGTCAGTGATTTGTTATCAAGGATGCATCTGTAATCTATTGTTAGCAAGTTATGTTTCTTAACCTTTCAACTAAATATCTTTTTACAGGGAACTGCTCATACCGGTCCAGCATTGACTCCTGCTGAAGTTCTGATTGCAATTCATGATATTAACCCAGAGAAAGATAAAGTTGCCTTAAAAAAGGTAATAACATTTACTATAATTGTTTAAATATCATATCATAATATTCTGACATGTTATGTAGAGATCGTATGGCTCCTGAATGATTTTGTACCCAAACACATCCACATGCATTTGTCTAATGTGTGTCATGTGTCTTCATTTATTTTCATGATTCTTTTAAGCTGCTGATGGAGACTCATTTCAGGTCACAGATGCTTGTACAGCATGCTTTGAGCAGCGTACGGTATTTACTCAGCAAGTCTTGGAGAAGTCACTGAATCAATTGGTAAGCATTACCACTGTATTGCAGTTTTGTGCATCTTTATTTTTGCCTTGCTTAATAAGTTTGACTGCTTTGCAGGTTGACAGGATACCAATTCCTCTTCTTTTTATGAGAACAGTTATTCAAGCACTTGATGCTTTCCCAGCTTTGGTACGCTGATTCTTGTTTTAATTCATGCATAATGAATTTGATCTGTTTATATTTGTTGGGAAAACGCTTGCTTTGCTAGATCATCTGTTCCTTTTGGGATCACTCTAATACACTCTTGAATATATTATTAAAAACTAAATGGTTACTTGCTAACTAACCTGTTGGTACTGTATGTTCTTGCTGATCAGATGCTGTATAGATCCCTATATTTCATTGCCTTTTTCCTCTATATTGTTTACAAAGACACTAATTTTGTTTCAGACTATGAACAATTTGGTCATGCCATTTTGCATTGTTTTCCATTTTCAAAACTATTATATTTGGGTACAGCTGTACAGAACAGTGAAGGGCATTGTGTTTATGATTTTCAGTTATCTGATCATCTTTACATATTCAGGTTGATTTTGTCATGGGAATACTCTCTAGGCTTGTCAATAAACAGGTCTGTCAATTTCCAGTGTCTCATGCAGTCGTAATTTGTTATATGACCTATTTAATTTCCTATGCTGTTGATTGACCAACCAAGAATCCATGTTATATCAAAGCTTAACCAAAACCCAACAAAGTTGTTCTATAGCTATATTCTTACCTAGCGAAAGAAGCTACTTTAACATATAGATACCCCCAGAGTGTTCGAACCCAGTTGGTGTAGTTCACTTTTCATATATGAAACTTAGAAACTTAATAGAGCCACTTTGTCATTTTCAGAAGATTAGTTATCACTGAAGCGTCCTAAATCCTAATATTATTAAAAAAAACTGGCTGAGAAAAACCCCGAACCTCGGCTTCACGCTATTGGGCCGCACTGTAACCTGGGCCAACCACGACCCAATGGGTTGGCGACCACTGCAACCAACCCCTGGTAGGAGGGCCCAAACTAACCACAGGTGCCACAGGTCTGCGACCTGCCACTAATTTTTTGGGTTGTCAGCGAGGGGATTTTTTTTTGTATCACCGTGATTTGAACCCTAGTTGGTGTCTCCCTCGACTGGGGAGCTTATCATTACACTACAAGAGTGTTGGCAGTGTTCTAATATTATTAATCCATATTGTTTGTAATTACGAAGAAATCTAGTTAGGTTTTCTATTTTGACGTATTGAGTGCTGAGCCTTTTTTTTTGTTTTTTTTTTGCGCTGCAGATATGGAAAATGCCAAAGCTATGGGTTGGGTTTTTAAAATTGGCATTCCAGACTCAGCCACGTTCTTTCGATGTCTTATTACAGGTATTATCCAATTTATCCTATCATATTACAGAAGCATTCCTGGATATCTATAATTCTGTTTTCTGATATCATATCCGGCTGCTACCTGTAGCTACCTCCACCACAGCTTGAATATATGTTGAATAAGTATCCCAATCTTCGAACACCTCTTTCTTCCTTTGTTAATCAGCGGAACATGCATAACACCTTGCCCAGGTACCTTTACAATATTACTGTTGGTTATACAAGCTTACTAAATACCTTCTTTTGTTGGCTTGAGCAGCAGATACTTCAACTTCCATTGTGTGCTATAATCTGAGTCACCCAAAATAGCATCAGTTTCTTTCCTTTTATTGGTTTGCTGTGCAAAATAGCATCAGTTTTATATTTGTGTTGTATGGCCAAGTGCCAGCCTCATAACATGTGCCTTATTGATCTTGAGATGTGTCCTGTTTATCGAGATATGAAAATTTTGATCGGAGTTTGTTCGGGCTATCTCAGTGTTCTATCAGTGAAACCATCAATACTATTATACCCTGCAGAATTTATCAAAGTATTCTTAGTTTTAATCTTCCTGACGTGCCTTATGCTGTGATTTCTCCTAATTGCAGACAGATTTTGAAAATTCTGGGCTTCTTTAGCGAACCTCAGCAGGCACCAATATCGTTTGTGCCTGCTACATTACAGACAGCAGATGCAACCTCCTCACTTCCTGGTGCAACCCTGATGTGAGTACGACGTTGTAGTACCAATCGGGCACTTACAGATCTTTGTAGACAGGAGTGATATGGGCTTGGAATGGAGCATGGAGGAAGATTGCTGTCCATCAGACATGCTGCTATTCTGTGATGACAAGTGGCTAGAAGTGCTTCCTTAGGAGATGTCGACAACAAAGAGAAGATAATTGTTTGGAGTGAGGTCCAGTGTTTGTGCAGGAGGGTTTGATTCTATGAATTGAAGTCCATCCAAGTTGTATAGTAGCTGTACTATTATGGCAAAATGTCCCATCGTCGAGGTTTGAGAGTCCCTCGATTGCAGGCCCAGGCAAAGCAAAAGGAAAGAGCTTAGGCTCATTACAGGAACGTAACCCATATTACCCGATCTCCATCTTTGTCTTCCTGGAAACAAGGAAGTCGGATCGCAGCAGCTGCATTCCTTTCATAGGGAGCCGGCATTTGACTAATTTACTCTAACCATTGCTGTAACAATTTGTCTGTGTACATTAGTTAATTGAGTTTTGCTGCCAGTGTTAACAAACATGCTCGCGCTTCCATCTGTTTCGTTATACTTGTTCTCTCTGGCGACAATAATTTACCGTCATGAGAGAATCCGCTAATCAAGAAACCAATAAATGGTAATGATTTTATATGGGGTTTCCGCATCATGTGACTTCATTTCTATGAATTCATAATTAGCGTATCTTTCCCCATTGGAGTTATTATTGTCTTGATGTACTTGATAAGTCCTCCCTCCATTTTAAAATGTAGGTCGTTTTGATTTTTTTAGATTCATATATTTTGCTATATATCTAGACATATGTTATATCTAAATGCTTAGCAAACACTATGAATTTAGAAAAGCTAAAACAATCTACACTTTGGAACGGAGAGAATATGTGGTTGGGTATGTTAATTTTTTTGCGGGTAATTGGGTATGTTAAATTGCCCTTTCGGCTCTGGCCTCATACTTTTTACTTTAGAACTGACTGTACTAAACAAAATTGCGCTAGAATGCGTTTCAATTAAGGGACACTGGAATGCAACGAGAGACGCTGCAAAAGAAGAGCTACACCAACACCAGCGGTTCTGTATTGAAAAACCGATCACACGGAATAACCTTGCTCTCATAGATCTCTCTTTTTTTTTAAGGTTAATGTTGATTCTGTTCGTTCACTCAAAAGTGCGCAACAAAACTCGGAGTACTAAGCATCTAAGCCGGTGCCACCGCACGTGTTGGAGTTGGACGCTGTGTGGCTGGGTAGACGCTCCATTGCGGACTCTGGACACGCAAGAAATTCAACCCCCGGCACGGTCGCACACCCAGGCCCGACCCGGGATCTCAACCCACTTAACCACACACTCAAAAAAAAAAAAGGAAAACCACTTAACCCGACCACGAGCCTGACGACGACCGCGCGCCGTCTCCGCCTGGTCGCTCGCCGTGCCACTGCCACCCCCTCAAACACCGGCGGTGGTCATGCCGCCTCCGCCGCCGCCGCAGCAGCCTCCACCTCCTCCTCCCCCGCCGCCTGCACCGCCACCTCTCAGCGCCCGCCGCCTCCCTCTCCCGCCCTCCCTCCCGCCCCAACCTCCCTTCTCGCGCCGCCTTCCTCCCCCGCGCGCGCCCTCGCGCTCCTCTTCCCCGACTCCTCCGCCCACCTCTTCCCCTCCTTGCCCAACCCCGCCCCGGCCGCCGCCTCCTCTCCCGCTCCTACCCCCGTGCCCTCCCCGCTTGCCGCCGCCGCCTGCTTCGCGCTCCTCCTCCCGTCCTCCCACCTGGTCTTCCTCTCCGCGCACCCGTCCCCCGCCTCCCCCGCGGTCCACCTCCGCGCTTACTCCCTCGCCACCGCGCCCGCTTTCCCGCGCTTCGCGCCCGCCCCGCTCTCCTTCAAGCTCCACGCCTCTTCCTCGGGCCTGCCGCTGCAGGGCCTCCCGTTCGGCATCGGCGTCCGCCTGGCCGGCGGGGTCAACGCCGTCGCGCTGCTCTCCCTTGCCGCCGGGCAGATCTGGGTACTCGCCCCGAAGCTAGCCACGGACGGGCGGACGCTGGAGCTGCACAAGTGCGCGGCCGTCGAGCTCGAGCCGGCGCGGCCCGTGTATGCGATGGAAGTCGCAATGGGGAGGCTGCTGCTCGGTGAGGCTGGCGGCGTGCGCGTGTTCCCGCTGCGGGGCTTGATGAAGGGTGGGAAAGAGAAGGAGGGGAGGAAGGAAGGTGCCGGTGCTGCAGGAAGGAAGAGCGTGCAAAAGAAGAATGGGATGGTGAATGGGTTGGTTATGCCGGTTAGGCGTGGTAATCATGGGGGAGGTGGTGAAAGAGATGATGTTTCCACTCGTGAGTACTTTTGCTTCTTGCTTTGATTTTGTTCAGTGATCCCGTGTTATATAATCTGAGAATTGCCACAAGGCACTAAGGTGGCAATCAACTTACATTAGCAAAGGGAGTCTGAGTGGAGAATTAAGTTTGGTGTAATATGCAGGGGGGGGCATCTTTGTGCCGATATGCTGGGCATTGTAGTGGTGCATTTACTTAGAAAATATTCAAAACATACTAATTGTATTGGAATCAATTATATCGCATACATCTTTAATAAATTTAGGATGTGCTGAAGTTTTTTAAACTGCAAACAAGGGAGCTTACCTTGTTCGGTTAATGCACTAAGATCATTTGGTTTAATTAGGTCTATTATGTTGTGTATCATTTACATCATATGATCGTAATCTTTCTTAGTTGATCCTTGTTATGTTTTCATGCAGCTATTGAAGCAATCTTTACGAGTGAAAGAGTCCAGGATGTTGTACCTATCTCCAAGGATTCAGTTCTCATCCTTGGTCAAGGTAAAAGGAGTTTGTGATCTGACATACTAGATTGCCAGCCTTTTTGAAACTTCCTAACATAAATATTATGTTGCAGGCAACATGTTTCTATATGGAACTTCTTGAATTTGGTTTTTTATCATGTGCAGTAAGTATAATCTATACCTATTACTAAAGCGAGTAAGGTTTCCACCCAAATTTTTGGTTTGGTACGTTGGTTTGGTCCGCCTATGTTATTGACAGGTGGGCCCATAGTCCATCAATCGGAATTCTAATCGGAATCCAAATAAATCAATCGGAATCCTAATAGGAACCCGAACAAATCAATACGAATCCCAATACAATAAAAAACCAGACAATTAATACCTCACGCGGTCATACATGTTGTGCATGGAGTTTCCACCGAAAAAATTATTGGGCCCATATATTTATGGGCAAAATGCTAGTCAAATAAGAATTTGCCATCTCACTCTATTCTTCAAGTAATTGCTTCAGTTTAACACCCACAAATTTCATCTGATATCAGGCGGAGACATCACTGTTCTTTAAAGCATGCTTCAAGAATTTGCAGCTTTGAATGGAGTTTTGGCTAAAACAGGGTGAGTTCATTAATTATCAACTGATATGGAATTCTCCACTTCTGCTACAATTCTAATTTGCTGCCTTCTAATGCTTCCTACCTTCTCTTCCGAACTGAAGTTTTAGTGATTTTGAAGATGAACTTATCCACACCTGTCTTTGAAGTCATGAGCTTCCTATTTATCAATCACAGTAAGAAGATGAAAAGCTCATGACTTCCACAGCAGCCAGCAAGAATTGAAAGGTGCACGATTCTCTACCTTGTATACTGGTGAATTTGCAAGCTTGCAATGCCATATTTCTACATGCCTCATGGAAACTTTTGAACAGATTATGCAGAGACGATGCTGTAATGGCTATATTGCTGAACATGCACATTTACATTGCTGCTGCAGTTCTTGTTGATGTGACCCGAAGAAGGCAATGCTGCAAAATCTATCTCCATGCCCAGCTGCCACAGAATGTGGATCAACACAAAGACCTTCAGCTACTGAACTAGACATCTGGTGGCGCTGGACAAGCGTTGTTGGTGTAGTTCAGAGATTGGACTGCGGTGTCGTGGAGTTGAGGATTGGTAACGTGCTCGGAGGACCTCACGAGATGATTGATGTTATAGTCGTGTAAGGTCATGTTCTCGCTACATGAAAATGCTGAAAGGCATCCACTAGTGCACTGTACTTTCTCGATCTGACATGTGAGGTTGCTAGTTGCTACGATGTACTAGTTGTGTTTGCTTGCTCCTGAAACTGAAATGCAGTTGTCTTTGTGTTGTTTTGGTTGCTGCCTGTGATATTGCAGCATTCATTTTGGTTTTGAATATTATTCATAGGCCATTACTGTGTTGTCCGGTATCTTTCTTCACTTTTTGTTGAGCTTGCTCGCTCTACATGCCGACGTGCGTCGGTTTGGTGGCTGACAATTTTTCCAAAAGAAGCACAGATGCAATCCAAACTACGCATCACCAATTCATCAGCATGACTAACTGATCGCCTGCAACAATACACAGTTATACATAGATAACCTGCAAAGAAGACTGACCTCTTTTAATGTACGTTAGATCTGCTATTTTTTAAATCTTTTATGGAAGGGTCTACTAATTGCAAAGGAAATGAACGCGTGCAATCACAAGCTTAGCCTGGCCATAGATTCTTGATCCTGGAATGGAGAGCAGACCTAGGGGATCTTTGGATGCAGGGGCAACTACTTATTTACATGTCAGATAATATGATTAAATATGCGCTGATTGTTAATCTAATTAATGGCTAATTAGTTATTAGAATCTACTAGCATTGTGCCCATACGTTGCTACAGGTAATACAAATTTTAGGCAAAATAGGCATCAAGTTCATCCCTCAACTTTCAAAAAGACCAATATAGTTTCTCAAATTTTGTTTTTAGGTCAGACTCATCTTTGTGCTATATTATACTCCATAATAACATGAGATTCATGTAAAAGGTCCTTTTTACCCTTGTCTCCTTCCCCTTCTAAATTCCTCAAAGTATTTAGCCAATGCAAGCAAATCAGTGTAGTGGTATGACCATCAATGCATTTAGAGCTGAATATCACAAGTGTTAACATACTCCCTCCATATAGGATTTAGATATCGTTTTGGACAAGTTTGAGTCAAACATTGGGAATATAAATCATGAATAACTTTTAAGTTATTGAGTTTGAAAAAGTGAAAATTATATGAATAGATTTGTCTTAAGAAACACTTTCATAAAAATATACATATATCACTTTTCAACAAATATTTTTATAAAAAATAAACAGTCAAAGTTATGCTTTGAAGACCGTGTCTCTATCCTAAACGTCATCTATTTCCTATATGGAGGGAGTAGAGTTTTATGTATCCATGCATCGCATCGTATTGTGGGCGTATGAAGAGTGGAAATTAAGGAGGGGAAGAAGAAGCCATGGGTAAAAATTATGTTTTTGTATTTATCTCATGTTATTATAGAGTATAATATAAGTGTAAGGGTGGGTATGACCTAAAATGGAAGTTGAGGGATTATACTGGCCAATTTAAAAGTTGAGGGACAATTTTGACGGCTCACTCCTCTCTCTCTCTCACTCTTCTTCTTCTTCTTCTTCTTCTTCTTCTTCTTCTTCTTCTTCTTCTTCTTCTTCTTCTTCTTCTTCTTCTTCTTTCTCTTTTGCCTTCAATGGAGTTCTTGGATAGCAAGGGTCAGGTCTCCCTGCACCCCGCAAATCCACCCTCAGACTAGAATACTTCCTCCATTCTCTTTTGATAGCTATATTTTAAAAACTCAAATATTTATAAATGATAGATATATTTGCTATCAGCATGAGCTATGATAATAAATAACACTAGTAACGAGGAGTATCCATTTAAAAAATTGGAGGACCAATAAAAAAGTGTATGTTGCATTTATTATATGATAAGTAAGGTTATTTTCCTTGGCATTGTGTCAAAGTGAAATATAGGTATCAAAACATAATAGAGTTCTAGGATAGTAGGGGTCTGGTCCCCTGCATCCCCGTAAATCCACCCTTGGTCAGAATAGCAATTACAACACTCCCAATGGCGGATCTAGAATTTGAATTTAGGAGGCTCATTTTCCTCCTCTTCTTCCTACCCCCTCTCTTTTTCTTCCTTATTTCCTTTTTCCCCTCTTCATTCATAGTAGAAAATTTGGGGGGGGGGGAGGCATGGGGGTAGGGGGCTAGAGCCCCCAGCATCCCCTGGCTTTGCCGCTGAATACTCCTTCCCTTTTGCCTCCAATGAAGTTCTTGGATAGTAGGGGTCTGCCCCCTGCACCCCTGTAAATTCACCCTTGGCCAGAATAGCATCTACAACAACAAGGATGTGTAAGAGCACGTCGAGAAGTGGATCTTTATGCATGGATGACACCTGTGACAACAGAGGAAAAAAATATAGTTTACACCATCGAACTATCGCAAAATTTGATTTTCATTATTCAATTACAAAATCGGATAATAAAAGCGATCTAACTGTTGGAACCAGACAAGTTTGGTCTTGATGTAATTTCAAAGCTAGTTTTGTATTTACAAAATAAAAATTCTAATTAAATCTAAAAAATTATAACTAATTCATTTTAAATAAAAATATGAAACTAGTACCAAAATTTTTCTAAAAATATAACCTACCTATTATTGCTCTATTTCAATCTTATTAAAATAATAGGTATAACTATAAGCAACAAAATAATACGAACATGAAAAAAGTGGATCTGAATAACTAACAAGCAGAGTGCCAATAAATAGGTTACATTTTTTAGAAAACTTTTAATACCTATTTCATATATTATATTTAAAATAAATTCTTATGAATTTTTAGTTTAAATTTAAATATTTTAATTTTTTATAAAATAAAAAACTATCTGTGGAAAGATCCAAAAGACTATATTTGTCCGGTTTTGATAGTTGGATGACCTCTATTATCGGGTTTTATAGATGATAATTGAAAATCAAATTTTTGTGATAGTTTGAGGGTGCAAATTGTATTTTTTCCTATAAGAGGGAAGCTCAAGGAAGAAGGGGAGCACTATGCTTATGTAAATGTGCATGTTCAGTAATGCATACACACATGCGGCATTATTAACACTCTTAAGAGAGTGATGGAGAGAACATTGGCCAAAGCCTTAAATCCCATGTATAGACTTGAGATCTCTTTGCGAGTCAGGCATTATTATGTGTGGTAACTGTGGAAATTTTCTGGAAGTATAAATTCTGTTGCTGGACCAGATTCTAAACATATAAATGTATGGCCCAACAATACCCAAGCGCCAAAAGAGCTAACCTGCTACTCTTGTCCACAATGTTAGTAAGACCCGGCATCCATCTAAACTTCCCAACTTTCTATTTGTTCATCTTAGTTTTAGACAAGAGAATATCAGGATCCTCTTGCTTCTAGAGAACCAGAGCCCCAAACTGTTTATCGCAGTTGCCCATGCTTGCATGGCCACTTGCAACTTACGATAGCCCCGTCTAACCGCTTGAACCTCCTCAACACTGCCATGCGGCCCAGTGGCGAAGCCAGCTCAGGAATGACCTAGGGCGGCTACGAGGCGGGCTGCAGGCGCGGCGCCCGTGGCGGTGCGCACCCCACGGGATCCGCCAGCGTGGCGCCAGCGGGTGCTGAGGCAGGGCTGCAGGCCGGATGGGGTCACATGAGATTGCGGGCGGATGGCGTCAGGCGTCTGCCAGCGTGTTGAAGAAGACACAGCGCTGGGCAGACTGGCGCTGGGTCGCAGGCCGCAACCCATTCGGCCGGGCGGCCACGAGGCCCACGGAGTCCTCTCGCCCATTCCGAGTCACGCCTAGACTGTCGTCCTTGCGTACGAGCCTCCGAGGGGCGCCGCCGTTCGCCCTTAACTTGTCGGAGTTAAGCTTGAGCTTAGCTCGCCAGAGTTGAGCTTGAGAACGGGGATGTGCTTAGGATCTCGCCCAAAAGGACCTAGGGCGGCTGACCTAGCTTGCTCTAGTGGTGGCTCCGCCTATGATGCGGCCCATGCACTATAACAAGATCCGCCCGCCAGAAAACTACAAATGACTTCCTCCTCCCCTTCCTTTATCCATGTAGTTCTACACTCTTCATCCTCGATCTCTGTGACTCGATCTAATAGAGAAAAGTTTTTCCCCGTTTCATTCCAAGGAACAAAACGTTCAAAAGAGTGTACACGTATTCGAAGTGCGTCCGCTACAAGTTCAACATAGCAGGCAAAACAGACATATGAGTAGTAGTCTCGCTAGACAGTAGAGCTACACCAAAAGTTGATGAAGAAGTGACTCGATCCACCCTCTGCGTTCCCAAGCTTGCTGGTAGTGCGCCAAAAGTTGATGAAGAAGTCGCACGAGCCGTCCCCTGCGTTCCCAAGCTTGCTGGCTGCCAGCCAATTCTTGGACTTTCTTTTGCCTTTTGTTCCAGCGCCACCACGACCTCTGCTAGATGCATGTTGTCCGCCTCCTTGTATAGTACTTTCCATCTCCGCAGCATACCCGCCGCTTTGATCAGCACGATCTTGACGTTCAACCATACACCTCCCTGAAAACTGAAGCGTCCCCTCATAAGAGAAGACTTAAATGTGATACAAATATCAGTCCCAGGAGGCTGATACACATTTATTACATCAGATGGTACATCACCGTACAAACCTCCAAGGAGGTGGACACTCGAGACAGACAATAACAAGAAGTAAAAAGGCTACGATGATACACCAGAGCATGACCCACATGGGATCCAGCTCTGGCTCAGAGTATTGCGCCAGCGAAAGCATCCTGAACAGGGCCAACACCACAGGCAGAGATGGGTGCAGGACGAAACCCATACTCAACGTCTTCGGAAACGAAGTCTAGATCTTCCTCTGTAAAAATTAGGAAAGGGGTGAGTACAAATGTACTCAGCAAGTCCAACTACACCCACGGAGGGGGGGGTATAAACAGAATATAATGCATAGGGTAAATCAATGATAAGGCTAGGGTTTAATTTGCGAAAAGCTAATTTTTATGTAGGGGTTCATTTGCAAGAAAAGGATTTTCAAAGCAGCTTTCTCGCACCGAGCAACACGTAGGGTTGATCCACACAGGATCCAAGTTTTAGATTTGCTACCGGACTCCTCATCCACCGTAGCACACGGCACAACTGCCGAACACTTTTCCGAAACAACTCACGCCAACCCATCCATTCCCAGAAGAAACACTAGTTGTGTGACCAAACCGTAACTCGCCCAGTACCGTGGGCACGGCTATTCGAATAGATTTTAACTCTATAGAGGTGTGCAACTTTATCCACAAGCGGGGTACCACAGCACGATCACCTTAGTGTCGGTACATATCCCAACAAAGCCATTACCCACCTTAGCTAGACCTGACTAACCACCGCGGGATCCACCAAGGGGCCATTGACCTATCTCCGAGGTTTAACCGGGGCATTTTCCCTTCCCACACACTCACACATTTTCTTTTTATAAAACAAGTGGTACCGCATTCGAGGTCCTAAGCGTTCTAGCAGCGATTAACATCCAAATAGAATAAATCATATTCAGACATTAATCTAGGTGGTTAAGGAATGTGTAACACCCCGGGTGTTTACACCGTAATTAAATAGGTGTCTGCACAGTAATTATGTTTGTTGCTATGCATCTTGTGCTTGAAATGGGTAAAAAGGATCTTTTTGTAATTATGAAAGGTTATATGTGTAATTATGATTCTATGCAAGGTCCTTTTTGCAGTTGTGTTGAATGGGTTGTGTAATTATAGTTTTAATGGAGGGTGTTTGTGCAAAATTTCAGTGCATTTAATGCATGGTAGTCATTTTGCTTGTAAGTCTACATTTGAAGTGTTTTTGCTTTGAAAAAGACAAATTTCCTAGAATTCAAAATCCCTTCAATGTTTTTTTTAATTTTAGCTCTTGAGTCTTTGGTCAAATAAATTTTTGCACAACATCAAAGTTGTAGATCTTGAAAAGTTGAACAACTTTCATGTTGGGCACTTTTTCATTTGAGCTTTGGTTTAAAAGTTATCGCTGTTTTACAGTGGGGTCCCTGGAACTTTTGGTAATTGCAAAACGACCCTTTTCTTCCACCTCAACCCCCCTGCTCTGCTTCTCGCCGCCGGCCACCGACAGCGCCGCCGTGGAGCGCCTTTCCGGCTTTCCCGGCCATTACTTCGCCGTGCGCTGGCTCCCACGCGTCGCCGGCGAGCTCCTCCCCCTCCTGTTGCCTCGCGCTGGAGCCCCCACCCCTCGCCACGCACCCCCGCCGCGCCCAGAACCTCCCCGGCGGCCGCCACCGCGACGCCGCCGTGGAGAGCCCAAACCAGAGGCCCAGCTCTCGATCTTTCGCGCGCCTGAGCACTACAAGAACCCCAGGATTCGATTTCACTCGCTCCTTTGCTCTCTCCTCGCTCCCACGCTGCAGAACACCACCGTCGCCCCGCTTGAACCCCGGCGAGCTCCACCCCACCGCGGAGCCGCCAACCCAGACCCGCTCCACCCCTACATCCCCCACCATTAGCACCGCCTCGACCTCGCGCAGCTCCTAGGCCATTTCCCCTCACCCGAACACCACCGGAGCCACCCCGCCGCCGTGCTCCGAGCCCGCAAGCCGCCGCTCGCCGTCGACACCCCCTCTCCGACCGCCCTAGCCTCGATTCCAAGCACCCAGAGGTGCGCCTTGAACCCGTGAGGCTCACGCACCCCTCCACCCTCGCCGCCGGTGAGCCCCTCGCCGGGAAACCGCCGGTCAAACCTCGCCTCCCCCTCTGACCCGACCCGAGGACCTCGGTTTTGAATTTGAGAAAGCTCAGGGGGTTGTCTGCGATGTCAGTGACTCAGAGGAATAGTGCTCTAAGGACTTGTTTGAAATAGTTTGCTGTGATCTTTGAAATTCAATATCAATTTGTAGAAAATTCGTAAAATAGCAAATCTTGATGTTTTGGAATCCTCTTGAAGAGCTCTATGCAGTAGAACCATAATATGTTAGGCTTTAGTTGCAAACTTTTGCTGTATAAATGGTTTTGTGTTAATAGGTATATAAATACTTGTTCTTTAATCTTTTTCTTATCTGATGCTTAAAAGCTTGTATTGCTCTGAAATTTTTGTGGTAGTTGAATCATGTTACACTAGCTTTGCTATAAAAATTTCATGATCAGTTCTCTTGTGTAGCTATTTATTTGATTTAATCTTTGTTTAGTAGACTTTAATCATGATAAATAGTTTCTGTTCTTGTTAAATCCTGAAAATATTCCTGAGTGTTCATGTAGAATATCTTAACTTGTCCAGGAAGTTTGAGCATCATTTAATGGCTAGAACAGGAGCTAAAATTTAATCTTTCTAAACTGATGTCTGTTTTGTTTATTTTCTCAGAATTATTTATGTATAGATAAAATCGTGAGAAATTCACAGTAGATAAATCATCCCTGTGTAGATCTCCTGTTAAATTTTGAGCTTCTACTTTGCTATATTTTAGTCTGTATAATTCAAGCTTGTGCTAGGTGTTGCCTGCATAAATGATTTATTGTGATTAAATGGTTACATGTCTTCATATGATTTTTTGCAGGGTAGCTTAGTATGTTCATGTTCTGTTTAGTGTAATTTTGGTATAATTTATTTCTATTTGTACTCTGAGTTGTTGATTTATTTGTAAACCGTGACTTAATTGTATAGGAAATCACCCCCACTTGTTTATGAAGTTAGTCAACTTCATTTGTGCTGTTGATCATGATGCCTTGTGTAGTTAAATTTGTTATTTAACTACTCTATAAACGATTGCCCATGTTTGTTTATAATGTTGTTCTTGCATTACATATAGATACGACTACTTTGTCAGACGGGACGTACGAGTTGATTCCGGAGTCTGACGGAGGTGATCTCGAAGCTCAAGTGAACACTGCGGAACTAACTGAAGCCCCGAACCAAAGTTCGGAAGAGCCTAGCGCTGAAATAGTTAGCAACTACCGAGAAGGCAAGCCCCGGACATAACCTATACTTCAAATTAATTTCATTTACTGTAATATTTTACTTGTGCATTTACAGTTCATAGGAGTTGAATTGAAACTCTAGATGCATGATCCTAGGAACCTATGTACTGAACACTAGACTTGAGTTCGAATAATTGCTAAGCTTATAGGACCGGTAAAAGTCGAGTGATTGCCTGTCACTCGCGAGCTTTATAGGAATTTCCTGTTTACTTTCTGTTATCAATATAAGGACTACGGACGGGGTTGTGTTCGATATCATGACCTTATGTGATACCCCGTCTGTGTTGATGAACTTGCTAAGGTCGCGGTGTGTGGTAGTGCTGGTTAAGTTTTTGAAAGTACTAGTCACATGCCGTAAATATGGTACGCGGCAAGCCTAGTAGCCGATTGGACCGGGGAGTGGATATACCTGACACTCTCTCTTAGAGATAGGTTTTATTTTATGTTGCGCAACACCACGACTTCTAGGGACAAGGGTGGACCGAGCACGGATGGACCTTGGAGCCCTGTAGTCGGGGAGAGTGTTCCTATCCACAAGCCGGAAAGAAAGGTCAACGGTTGTTTGGGAATGACCCGACGGTATTCCAGACGTGTGTGCTAGGTTACCCTTGCAAGGTTGAATTTCGATTCAGAATCGTCCGCCTCTCACGATGAAATGAGACTGCTTGATCTCTTTGCCACACAGAGTAATAAGAGCAATAATATTCTTATTAATCTTGATGTTTGCTTAGAAGTTCCACCATGTTTGGTTAGTAGATGCTTACATAGAATGGTTAATCAACTAGAATCTTGAAGCTAAAACTTGAAAGTAAGGACCTACTCTTTATTGCTTTTCAGCAAAGGAAAAACCAGAGCCTTACAAAGCCTTGCATAGTCTAGCTAAAGTGGGCTACTTATACCCGTTGTCGGTCAAGTCTTGCTGAGTATTAGAATATTCAGCCTTGCTGTTGAAACCCTTTTTCAGGTATGAGTTTTGAGGATCAGATCGCTAGCTTAACCTATCCTTGCTCGTTGCCTCCTGGCTGGTCCGTAGAGTGGGATACGTCTTCGGCCGGCAATGACTATGACGAGTGATACCATGCTTGGGCTAGCCTGGTATCCTTTTTGCGACGTGTTGTAGCCGTCGTGTTTTATCTTCCGCTGTTTTAAACTCTGATTCTACACTTATGTTTTGTATAACTGTTTTACTTAAGTTGGTTTTGTAATAATCTTTTGAACTGGTTTGTAATCTTTAATATGCCTGTGTTGTAAAATTGTGGTTGTAATATCTCTGAACTCGCCTTCGTGCGGGGTATGCTTGTTCGATCCGAGAATCGGTGGTTGTATCGGGACGTTACCCGACAGACCAAAAATTATTCCGTTTGAAGTGCGTTTAAGCTAATGTTGCCTTTATGGTGATGGTTTACGCACTTGAGCCGGGATAATTTAGGCGGTTCTGCCACAGCTGGCATCAAAGCTACAAGCATATACCAGAGGTGTTGGAACCTTAAAAATCGCTTTCCATATAAAATTGGAACCATAAAGAATTTCGGAAAACTACGTTGGATTCGTTAAGAGTTGTGTTTAGAACGTAAAGTCCTAGGGAATTTATGGGAATTACTAGGTGGTTATTTTTTGTATGGTTTATGTTATCTGACTTCCAGCACTTTATATTTTGTCAAACCATACTCACAAGCAACTCTTAATTCTTGTAACGACGCACCTACGTGAGGTAAGATGGTAAGGATCCTCAGTCAGCTGAGGGAGTCTGACCTTCCCGTCGGTGATGCGAGCCGAACGCTGCCCTCAAGCAGTGGCTTACTTGAGGTGCTTCCAATATATCGACTATTAGTTGACTATATTGGAAGTAAAATGTGCTCAGTCAGCTGAGGGAGTCTGACCTTTCCGTCGGCGATGCGAACCGAATGCTGTGCTCAAGCAGTGGCCTACTTGAGCTGCTGCCAATATACCGACCTCGGTCGACTATATTGGGAGTAAAGAAATTTGTGAATACGCCTCTGAGTAGCATATGCTAACGTGGGCCATACGGCGGAAATTGTATGGCTGCTGCTTCTATAGTGAGCGGTAATGTTTGGGAACGCTTTCATGAGTGCTGGCATGAAAGGTTCATTGGGGTTATATATTTATGTTCTGTCAATCTTATGCAGGTACGCTAACCACGATTCGATAAGATAAGAACAGTTAGAATGTATCGACTAGCTATATAGGGAGAGCCGTATTTATGTATGCCACCGTGCTAACCACGTAAGCCCAACGATAGTTGGCAATTGTTTATCTTGTGAGGAACGAACAGGACGTGCATGCATATCTAGTTGATGTTTGATTTGTTCCTAGTACTTGAAGATGCTACATGAGCTTGTTAAGGAATTTCTAGTATGAATCCTTATAAGATAAGTGTTAGTGTGCTTAAAACATGAGTGAGTGAAACTCTGATGTTAGTAGCATATTAGTAAAATGCTTAGGTTTCCTTAGATGAAAAATATGGTTTCGAGTCATGCCTTCCTCCTAAGCCCCATCTTGTTGTTATAAGGATCTTTTCATTCCTTAGAATCTCAAATGATGAACCAGTACCGATTGTGGTTTATTATTCTTTGAGTTTGGAATCATATCATCTTGTGAATTAGAATCACATTTGTTTTACCGTAGTCTTCTTAAAGCTTTATTTGAGAAGTCTTGAGATAATTGTATTACTCACATTTGAATCCTTTTTGATTCAGATGGCGACTTGTTCCCAGATCTTTTGGGATGAGGAGGGAAATGCTCATATCGATTGTCTGTACTGGGAGGGTTTTCCGAGGATTCTTTGGGATTCACTTCGTATCTTCCACTACCCAGATCCACCCCAGTACACAGGACGCCAGTTTTCGGAGGATGGAATTAAGAAGAACAGAGTTAAGATGATCATTCCTCAGCACCCCACCTTGGAGTGGCCACCAATTGAGATTGAGGTGATTGGGTATCGTCTTGTGGATGCGTTTGAGAAAGCAGCTCTCAACGCTATCACCACTTTTTGTGAGCACCATCCCGAGGAGGTAGCAGCATATCCTATTGGTTTGTTTCCAGCAGTCAGTGCTGGCAATGCAGAGTGGCTGTTCAGGGTCACACACTTTGGGCACTTGATTGGTGATGTAGCGGATGAGACTATCGAGGCAGTAGTCAGATATATGAATGCCCAGTCTCACTACCAGATACTTCAGCAGCGACACATGGACCAGGTGATAGACTTGGCCCAGAGTTTTCAGCGAGGCCTTCGTCTGAAGGATATTCAGATTGGGGGACTTCAGGATGCCGTTGCTGGGAGGGACACTGCTATTGCACAGTTTGAGCATCAGGCTATGGAGTATGGTGCTGAGATAGAGCAGCGCAACACAGTTATCGGTTTTCTTCAGGCGTAGGTGAATGAGCTGCAAGCAGATTGGGCTGATGCTTTAGCACATGTTGGTATGCTCCAGGAGCAACTAGATGCCCCAGCTGAGCCGGCAGCAGCAGAGGAAGACCCAGAGGAGATTGAGGGAGTATCTGACTTAGATTCAGAGCACGCACTTGCTGAGCCTAACCCTCAGCCGGACGACTCTTCTTCCGGTAGTGCCTCTTCTGTGGGCAACCTCGACGACTTCTAGGAGTCTTAGACTTGTCCTAGATAGTTGTGTTCTCTTGTTGTATCATCTGTATATAGGGAAGATGTTATTGTAAAATAGCCTTAGGGAGGAGTACCACTTGCTGTATTATATGTGGTAAGGTTAAGCGATGTTAGGTTGTAAGAACAAGGCTGCTTTGGATGTAATATAAGTAGCGACTACCAGTTTGGAAATCATAATCTTTCTACTTAGCAAATCTCTTTATTTGTGCATCTTCACGCCGTTTGATGAATACAAGAGGTTGCAAATTTTTGTGGCATATGTGCTCATCAAATGTTAGCATGTTGAATCTGTGAGACTAAATTTTAGTCCAACCCCTTCTATGATTTCTGTTGTTTAGCAACATAGTACATAGCGATGAAGAGCGAATTGATAGATTAGTTTCTTTACTCTTTGCTCTCAGCATTGAGTCTCTATACGATGAAGCATGAAGCTATCTAGCCGCTGACCAGTTTTGAATTTTTGTGGGTTGCACATTTATGTGTTGTGCACATTGTGCTACACCGCATCTAGTTACATTTTTGCTGATTTTGTTTTATCCAAATGTATGATCATTATACGTACCATTGATTTTGGAAGCGAGAAATATGTATCTAATGGATGTCTTCCATGATTACAGATGGTTGGTCATACACGCGGAACTCCTGATGGCTTCGGTTGTGAAAATGGCAGTGGATCTCAGCAACCACCGCCACCCCTGTCGAATCTGGCCGAGTTAATGGCCATGCAAACAGAGCTGCTTCGCCAGCTAGTCCATGGGCAACAAAATCAGCCACGCCAACAGTATGGAGGAAGGGAGGCACAACCAGCGGGTTACCAGGAATTCTTTGGTACCCAACCTCCACTTTTCAGCAAAGCTGATGACCCATTGGATGCCGATGCTTGGCTTCGTACAATCAATTCCAAGTTTGCTTTGTTAGCGGTACCATGTATTGATGCGAACAAGGCCCCCTTTGCCGCCCAACAGCTTCGCGGTCCTGCACGTATATGGTGGGATAATTATTGTGAAATGCAGCCTGCTGAACATATCATATCTTGGGAGGAATTCAGAACTGCATTCAGATCACATCATATTCCGGAAGGACTAATTGAAAGAAAGTTGAATGAATTCTTGGCTCTAGATCAGGGAACCCGCACTGTTCTTCAATATGCACAGACCTTCAATCATCTGTGCCAATATGCGGGCCATCATGCTGATACTGATGCCAAGAAACGTGATCGTTTCCGTCGTGGCCTCAATACTAAGCTCAAAGAACGTTTAAACTTGGTTCAGCCCAATACCTATAATGAGCTGGTTAATATGGCCATTACACAGGAAGATTGTATTGCTGCACATCGTGCTGAGAAAAAGCGGAAGGCACCAACGGGACCATCGAGTGCCCAGCCACCGAGGTATCGCCTGGTGCAAAATACTCCACCTAGGCCTCCACAAAGAAATGCCCCAGTGGGTAGGTTTGTCTTTAGGCCGCCTCAGCAACAAGGAGGATTCAGACCTCCAGTGCCTCAGCAACAGCAACAGCAGCAGTTTAGCCCAAGGTCGAATGCCCCACAGTTCAATAGTGGGAATAGTAATAATCGATGTTTCAACTGCGGCAGTGCTTCTCATTTTGCCAAGAATTGTCCACAACCCAGAAGGAATAATCCAGGGCAAAACTCTAATCAGAACAACAACAACAACAACAACAACAACAAGGGCAAGGGCAAGGGCAAGAGGCAAATGGTGCAAGTCCGGCAAGGGCGAGTTAATTTCACTACTCTTGCAGACCTTCCAGCGGGAGCACCAGTTATGACGGGTACTTTCTCTATCCACAATAAACCCACAGTCATATTATTTGATTCTGGTGCAACGCATAGTTTTATAAGTGCCAAATTTGGAGCCAGATTAGGATTGGATTTTTGTCATACTAAGGGATCTTTTATGATAACGACCCCTGGTGGGAGGATAGCTTCCAATCAAATCACTACACATGTACCCCTTAAGTTGGGTAGTAAAGTGATAAAGACAGATTTGATTTTGTTGAATTTAGAAGGCATGGATGTTATTTTGGGCATGGATTGGATGACTAAACATAAAGTACTGTTAGATATCTCTTCCCGAGCTATCGAGATAGATTCACCACATCAAGGAGCCACCATACTCTATCTGCCGCAACGAGAGTGCATTAACTCTTGTGCTTATGCCACAAAAGAAATTAAACTTGAAGATATCCCTATTGTGTGGGAGTATGCGGATGTATTTCCAGAGGATTTACCTGGAATGCCTCCTGATAGGGACATCGAGTTTGTTATCGAACTTCAACCCGGTACCGCCCCTATTTCTAAGAGGTCGTACCGAATGCCTCCAAATGAATTAGCAGAATTGAAAGTCCAACTCCAAGACCTTCTTGACAAAGGTTTTATACGTCCAAGTTCTTCACCCTGGGGATGTCCAGCCCTGTTTGTGAAGAAGAAAGACAATAGTTTGAGGCTATGTGTTGATTATCGACCACTCAATGCGGTCACTATTAAAAACAAGTATCCTCTTCCCCGCATTGATATTCTGTTTGATCAGTTAGCTGGAGCTAAGGTTTTCTCTAAGATTGATCTTCGTTCTGGCTACCATCAAATAAAGATCAAGCCTTGTGATATTCCAAAGACTGCTTTCTCTACCAGATATGGACTATATGAATATTTGGTTATGTCTTTTGGTCTTACCAACGCCCCAGCATATTTTATGTACTTGATGAATTCAGTCTTCATGCCGGAGCTGGATAAATTCGTCGTGGTTTTCATTGACGATATCTTGATCTACTCCAAGAATGAAGAAGATCATGCTGAACATTTGCGTATCGTTCTCCAACGATTACGAGATCATCATCTTTATGCCAAATTCTCCAAGTGTGAATTTTGGTTGGACAGTGTGAAATTCTTAGGTCACACTATCTCCAGTGATGGTATATCTGTTGATCCAACTAAAGTACAAGAAGTGATGGATTGGGAATCTCCTATTTCAGTTCATCAAATTCGCAGTTTTCTTGGTTTAGCTGGATATTATCGTCGATTCATTACTGATTTCTCCAGAATAGCCAAGCCTATGACGGAGTTATTGAAGAAGGGAGTGAAGTTTGTTTGGAATGATAAGTGTGAAGAAGCTTTCCAAACTCTCAAAGCAAGATTAACTACCGCTCCAGTATTGTCTACACCGGACAGTACTAAACCTTTTGATGTCTATTGTGATGCGTCGGGTACGGGACTTGGTTGTGTGCTTATGCAGGACAACCGGGTTATCTCTTATGCATCAAGAGCTCTCCGGGATCATGAGAAGAATTATCCAACCCATGATCTGGAATTAGCAGCTGTCATTCACGCTCTTAAGATGTGGAGACATCATCTTATGGGAACTCACTGTAATGTTTACACTGACCATAAGAGCCTCAAATATATCTTCACTCAAGCTGATCTCAACATGAGACAGAGACGCTGGCTGGAGTTGATAAAGGATTATGATCTAGAAGTGCACTATCATCCAGGAAAGGCTAATGTGGTTGCGGATGCACTCAGCCGCAAGTCACAATGCCATTGTCTATCTGTAGAACCATTCAATGAAACTCTATGCCAGGAAATGATGAAGTTAAATCTAGAAATGGTACCTCAAGGAAGTTTGAACCATATATCCCTTGAGCCTACACTTCATGATAGCATCATCATGGGACAATTACATGATGAGGGTATCAAGGTCATCAAGGAAAAGTTATCACAGGGAGAAGCAAAGTATAAATGTTTCAGAGTGGATCATAGGGGAGTTCTATGGTTTGAATCCCGACTGGTGGTACCTAAGGATCATCAGCTTAGAAAGCAAATCCTTGATGAAGCACATCTTTCGAAATTTTCGATTCATCCCGGTGGTACCAAGATGTACCATGATCTCAAACAAAATTTCTGGTGGACTCGAATGAAAAGAGAGATCGCCAGATATGTTTCTGAGTGTGATGTTTGTCAAAGAGTTAAAGCTAGTCATTTGAAAGTAGCTGGTACTCTCCAACCTTTATCTATTCCATCCTGGAAATGGGAGGACATCAGTATGGATTTTATCGTTGGTTTACCCACTACTCCTCATAAGCATGATTCTGTTTGGGTAATCGTTGATAGACTCACCAAGACCGCTCATTTTATTCCTGTACACACCACTTATCCTGCCAAGAGGTACGCAGAGATTTATCTCGATCAGATTGTTCGTTTACATGGAATTCCAAAGACGATTATTTCTGATCGCGGGCCTCAGTTTATAGCACGTTTCTGGGAGCAAATGCAGGAATCCCTTGGAACAAAATTGATTCGTAGTTCAGCTTATCATCCACAAACAGATGGGCAAACTGAACGAATCAATCAAATCCTTGAAGACATGTTGAGGGCATGTGTTATTCAATATGGCAAGAATTGGGTTAAATGCCTAGCACTGGCAGAGTTTTCATACAATAACAGCTATCAATCCAGCTTGCAAATGGCACCATTTGAAGCATTATACGGTTGAAGGTGTCGAACTCCTTTGAATTGGTCACAAGCTGGAGAACGCAAAATTTTTGGGCCAGATTTAGTGTCGGAGGCAGAGGAGCAAGTCAGAATTATCCAGGTTAATCTTAAAGCAGCTCAATCAAGACAGAAAAGTTATGCAGACAAAAGGAGAGATCCTTTACAATTCGAGGTAGGAGACTTTGTATATTTGCGAGTATCTCCTACTAAAGGTGTTCAACGCTTTGGCTTAAAAGGGAAATTAGCACCCCGATACATCGGACCATTTGAAATTATCGAAACTTGTGGACCCGTTGCTTACCGACTTTGTCTTTCATCTCAGTTGGCCGCCGTTCATGATGTCTTCCATGTATCACAACTTCGGAAGTGCACCAGGGTACCTACTGAAATCCTTGAACCACAGGATATCGAGATTGAATCCGATCTATCTTATACGGAGTATCCAATCAAGATTCTTGACACAAAAGAAAGAAGTACTAGAAGGGAGAAAGTTAAAATGTACAAAATCCAGTGGAATCAGCATACTGTAGAAGAAGCTACTTGGGAAACTGAAAATTTTCTCCAAAGAAACTTTCCCGACTTTCTTAGAACCAGTCCAGGTACCAAGTCGTTGCACCCTTTTCTTACTATAATCTCGGGACGAGATTCCTGTTAGGGGGGGAGGCTGTAACACCCCGGGTGTTTACACCGTAATTAAATAGGTGTCTGCACAGTAATTATGTTTGTTGCTATGCATCTTGTGCTTGAAATGGGTAAAAAGGATCTTTTTGTAATTATGAAAGGTTATATGTGTAATTATGATTCTATGCAAGGTCCTTTTTGCAGTTGTGTTGAATGGGTTGTGTAATTATAGTTTTAATGGAGGGTGTTTGTGCAAAATTTCAGTGCATTTAATGCATGGTAGTCATTTTGCTTGTAAGTCTACATTTGAAGTGTTTTTGCTTTGAAAAAGACAAATTTCCTAGAATTCAAAATCCCTTCAATGTTTTTTTTAATTTTAGCTCTTGAGTCTTTGGTCAAATAAATTTTTGCACAACATCAAAGTTGTAGATCTTGAAAAGTTGAACAACTTTCATGTTGGGCACTTTTTCATTTGAGCTTTGGTTTAAAAGTTATCGCTGTTTTACAGTGGGGTCCCTGGAACTTTTGGTAATTGCAAAACGACCCTTTTCTTCCACCTCAACCCCCCTGCTCTGCTTCTCGCCGCCGGCCACCGACAGCGCCGCCGTGGAGCGCCTTTCCGGCTTTCCCGGCCATTACTTCGCCGTGCGCTGGCTCCCACGCGTCGCCGGCGAGCTCCTCCCCCTCCTGTTGCCTCGCGCTGGAGCCCCCACCCCTCGCCACGCACCCCCGCCGCGCCCAGAACCTCCCCGGCGGCCGCCACCGCGACGCCGCCGTGGAGAGCCCAAACCAGAGGCCCAGCTCTCGATCTTTCGCGCGCCTGAGCACTACAAGAACCCCAGGATTCGATTTCACTCGCTCCTTTGCTCTCTCCTCGCTCCCACGCTGCAGAACACCACCGTCGCCCCGCTTGAACCCCGGCGAGCTCCACCCCACCGCGGAGCCGCCAACCCAGACCCGCTCCACCCCTACATCCCCCACCATTAGCACCGCCTCGACCTCGCGCAGCTCCTAGGCCATTTCCCCTCACCCGAACACCACCGGAGCCACCCCGCCGCCGTGCTCCGAGCCCGCAAGCCGCCGCTCGCCGTCGACACCCCCTCTCCGACCGCCCTAGCCTCGATTCCAAGCACCCAGAGGTGCGCCTTGAACCCGTGAGGCTCACGCACCCCTCCACCCTCGCCGCCGGTGAGCCCCTCGCCGGGAAACCGCCGGTCAAACCTCGCCTCCCCCTCTGACCCGACCCGAGGACCTCGGTTTTGAATTTGAGAAAGCTCAGGGGGTTGTCTGCGATGTCAGTGACTCAGAGGAATAGTGCTCTAAGGACTTGTTTGAAATAGTTTGCTGTGATCTTTGAAATTCAATATCAATTTGTAGAAAATTCGTAAAATAGCAAATCTTGATGTTTTGGAATCCTCTTGAAGAGCTCTATGCAGTAGAACCATAATATGTTAGGCTTTAGTTGCAAACTTTTGCTGTATAAATGGTTTTGTGTTAATAGGTATATAAATACTTGTTCTTTAATCTTTTTCTTATCTGATGCTTAAAAGCTTGTATTGCTCTGAAATTTTTGTGGTAGTTGAATCATGTTACACTAGCTTTGCTATAAAAATTTCATGATCAGTTCTCTTGTGTAGCTATTTATTTGATTTAATCTTTGTTTAGTAGACTTTAATCATGATAAATAGTTTCTGTTCTTGTTAAATCCTGAAAATATTCCTGAGTGTTCATCTAGAATATCTTAACTTGTCCAGGAAGTTTGAGCATCAGTTAATGGCTAGAACAGGAGCTAAAATTTAATCTTTCTAAACTGATGTCTGTTTTGTTTATTTTCTCAGAATTATTTCTGTATAGATAAAATCGTGAGAAATTCACAGTAGATAAATCATCCCTGTGTAGATCTCCTGTTAAATTTTGAGCTTCTACTTTGCTATATTTTAGTCTGTATAATTCAAGCTTGTGCTAGGTGTTGCCTGCATAAATGATTTATTGTGATTAAATGGTTACATGTCTTCATATGATTTTTTGCAGGGTAGCTTAGTATGTTCATGTTCTGTTTAGTGTAATTTTGGTATAATTTATTTCTATTTGTACTCTGAGTTGTTGATTTATTTGTAAACCGTGACTTAATTGTATAGGAAATCACCCCCACTTGTTTATGAAGTTAGTCAACTTCATTTGTGCTGTTGATCATGATGCCTTGTGTAGTTAAATTTGTTATTTAACTACTCTATAAACGATTGCCCATGTTTGTTTATAATGTTGTTCTTGCATTACATATAGATACGACTACTTTGTCAGACGGGACGTACGAGTTGATTCCGGAGTCTGACGGAGGTGATCTCGAAGCTCAAGTGAACACTGCGGAACTAACTGAAGCCCCGAACCAAAGTTCGGAAGAGCCTAGCGCTGAAATAGTTAGCAACTACCGAGAAGGCAAGCCCCGGACATAACCTATACTTCAAATTAATTTCATTTACTGTAATATTTTACTTGTGCATTTACAGTTCATAGGAGTTGAATTGAAACTCTAGATGCATGATCCTAGGAACCTATGTACTGAACACTAGACTTGAGTTCGAATAATTGCTAAGCTTATAGGACCGGTAAAAGTCGAGTGATTGCCTGTCACTCGCGAGCTTTATAGGAATTTCCTGTTTACTTTCTGTTATCAATATAAGGACTACGGACGGGGTTGTGTTCGATATCATGACCTTATGTGATACCCCGTCTGTGTTGATGAACTTGCTAAGGTCGCGGTGTGTGGTAGTGCTGGTTAAGTTTTTGAAAGTACTAGTCACATGCCGTAAATATGGTACGCGGCAAGCCTAGTAGCCGATTGGACCGGGGAGTGGATATACCTGACACTCTCTCTTAGAGATAGGTTTTATTTTATGTTGCGCAACACCACGACTTCTAGGGACAAGGGTGGACCGAGCACGGGTGGACCTTGGAGCCCTGTAGTCGGGGAGAGTGTTCCTATCCACAAGCCGGAAAGAAAGGTCAACGGTTGTTTGGGAATGACCCGACGGTATTCCAGACGTGTGTGCTAGGTTACCCTTGCAAGGTTGAATTTCGATTCAGAATCGTCCGCCTCTCACGATGAAATGAGACTGCTTGATCTCTTTGCCACACAGAGTAATAAGAGCAATAATATTCTTATTAATCTTGATGTTTGCTTAGAAGTTCCACCATGTTTGGTTAGTAGATGCTTACATAGAATGGTTAATCAACTAGAATCTTGAAGCTAAAACTTGAAAGTAAGGACCTACACTTTATTGCTTTTCAGCAAAGGAAAAACCAGAGCCTTACAAAGCCTTGCATAGTCTAGCTAAAGTGGGCTACTTATACCCGTTGTCGGTCAAGTCTTGCTGAGTATTAGAATACTCAGCCTTGCTGTTGAAACCCTTTTTCAGGTATGAGTTTTGAGGATCAGATCGCTAGCTTAACCTATCCTTGCTCGTTGCCTCCTGGCTGGTCCGTAGAGTGGGATACGTCTTCGGCCGGCAATGACTATGACGAGTGATACCATGCTTGGGCTAGCCTGGTATCCTTTTTGCGACGTGTTGTAGCCGTCGTGTTTTATCTTCCGCTGTTTTAAACTCTGATTCTACACTTATGTTTTGTATAACTGTTTTACTTAAGTTGGTTTTGTAATAATCTTTTGAACTGGTTTGTAATCTTTCATATGCCTGTGTTGTAAAATTGTGGTTGTAATATCTCTGAACTCGCCTTCGTGCGGGGTATGCTTGTTCGATCCGAGAATCGGTGGTTGTATCGGGACATTACCCGACAGACCAAAAATTATTCCGTTTGAAGTGCGTTTAAGCTAATGTTGCCTTTATGGTGATGGTTTACGCACTTGAGCCGGGATAATTTAGGCGGTTCTGCCACAGAATGGTTATAACAAATCAAGGGGTGGCTATCCAACCATGTTTTCAGCAGTCAAAACAATATACAGTTTTGTAAAATAGGCCAATAAGTTGTGTTTATAAAACTGGGACAAAATATGCATTAAAGGATGGGATTGAACTTGTCATTCACAAAGCCTTCCTGGTCGAGGTACTGTCCTTTGGGTTCGGGGTCGCGGAACTGGTCCTCGTTCACTTGCTCGCAGTACTGCTCATCGACGGGTTCTCCCTCGTTCACACTGTGATCTACGATGCACACAAACAAGCACACAATAAAGAAAAAGAAATAAAGATTTTATCGTTGAGCTCGAATCGGAAACAATTAAGATATGGAGATAGGAGTAATATTTTTGAGTGGTTTTCTAATGGCACGGCCGAAATTATGTTAGAAGTGGCGTGGTAATGTTTCAGGCCAATCGGGGAATGTTTGACGCATGAAATGATAGGTTAACGGGAGGTTTAAGGGCTAAACTTGGGTTTAGGGGTCTCTTTGTAATTATTTTTGAGATGATAGGGGCTCGATTAGAATTTTGGAAAATATTTGGGCTGTTCTGAAAATGGGCAGGGATTTATTTAGAATTAATTTCATATAGTAGAAGGGTTAATTCTTAAAAAGGGAGAAAGTGAGGGGCCTCTTTGTAAAGAGAGCATAGAGGGGGGTTCTTAAATGAAAAGGAAAAAGGCCAAGGGCCTAAGGGCAAAATGCCCTTTCTCCTTCCTCCTCCCTCCCGTGAAGCAGAGGAGGGGAAGCAGGGCGCCGGCGGCGCCTGGGCCGGCGGCCCTGGGGCATGGCGGCAGGCGGGAGCAGGGGGAAAAGGGGAAGGGCGACGAGGGGATTCCATCCCCCTCCTCGATTTGAGCCGGGGCGCGGCGAGGTGGCGGCGCCACGGAGGCCGGCGGGCGGCGGCGCCGTGGCGGCGGCCAGGAAAAGGGGGAAAAGGGGGAGGGAACCTCGGGGATTCTATCCCCCTCACTACCTCGGGCTGAAGCAGCTTGTGGAGGCGGCTCGACGGCGGTGGGCGGACGGCGGGCGGTGGTGCCGTGGCGGCGGCGCAGCGAGCTAGGGGAGGCGGCTAGCGGTGGCTGTGCGAGTTGTGGTGGTGGTGAGCGACGTTGAGAGCCCTTTTATAGGCGGGGTGAGGCGGTGGGGAGGTCGGGGCGCGGTGGGGGCTGACCGGACGGCGAGCTCAACGGAGTTTTAATGGCGACGGGACCGACGGTGGTGCTGTGCTGCACGGGTGTCGAGGCGAGCTGGGGGGCGGTGGCGCGTAGCGGGGAAGGCGATAGCTGGGGAGGTGCTCGGCGCAGGGGGGTCGACGTGCATCGACTATGCGAGCTCTGCTCGCAGCAAGTGCGAGCGCCGAGGCGGCGGCGCTGTGCCGGGCGGCGCGGCGAGCGCAGGGCGATGGGACGGGTCAGGCAGGCGTGAGCGGAGGAGGAGGCGCTGTGCTTGACGGCGGGCGGCGCGGCGAGCCTCCAGACACGCGGAGCGTGTGGGAGCAGGGGGCCAGGCGCGCATGGGCAGGGAGCAGAGGAAGAAAGAAGAAAGGAGAAGGAGGGAGAAAAAGAAAAGAGGAAAAAGAAAAAGGGAAAGAGAAAAAGAAAAGAAAAATAGAGGGAGGAAAAAGAGAAAAAGGAGGCGCCGCCAGGATTCGCGGCGGCGGTCGCGAGCCGGTCGCGGCATCGACAGAAGCGATGCGCACGAGAAACGAGGAGAACAGGGAAAATTAGACGGTGACTGATGCGGGTGTCGGGACGGCGAATCACCGGGAAAGGTTTCTGGGGTTTTGGAGTTCGGACAGGAAAGGATTGAGCTCAACGATGAAAAGAGATTTGAAAATTATTTTTAGCGCGTGATTTATTTTGGTAATTTTTCAAGCTGTTACAAAAACATAACGAATTTCTGAGTTTCCAAATACTCCAAATGTTAACCGAGGTATTGGTGATGGTGTGTTTTTTTTACGACACAGCCACCATTTTGCAACTGATTCAAAATCAGAAAGGTGAACCTGTAATACCGAGGTATTGGTGATGGTGTGTTTTTTTTACGACACAGCCACCATTTTGCAACTGATTCAAAATCAGAAAGGTGAACCTGCAATACCTCTGAACAGGTCAGCCAGGTACTGACTGCAACACAGCATTAAAAAAAAGATGGTTAATTGTTTCATCTTCAGCACAAAAGAGGCAGGAATTTTCCTCCAACTCTCTCCTCATCCCCAAGTTATTTCTAGTGAGAATTCTATTCTTGCAGAGCAGCCACAAGAAGACTTGGACTCTAGGGGGGATCAGCAACTTCCACACCACAGGTGTGTGAATCTGTTGAACCCCTCTGAAGCTAATAACAACATATAAAGACTGAACCGAGTAAATACCGTTGTAATTAAAGTCCCAAATCATAGACAGTCGATCAGCATGCCAACACCAGGGACACAGGTCGAAGAATGGTGGAATTCTTCGCTACAGGCATCAACTGTAGAGAACAGGAGTAAAGTGGCGGCGATTTTGATATACACGGCATGGAATGTGTGGAATGAAAGGAACCAACACATTTTTCATGGAGTTTCACAGTCAGCTGCAAGAGTTATGAGCTTGATCAAGGAAGAGATGGATGTTCAACGACAAGCTTGTGAGGACCAGGCGATCACCTAGTTTCTAATTTCTTTTGTACGAGCTCGAGTTCTTCAGTTATTTATGTAAGGAAAAGTCCAGTTTATACCCTCCAACTATTGCAAAAGTCCGATTTTCAACTTTCAACTACGAAATCGGACAACACAGGCCATCCAACTGTCAAAACCCGGAAAATTTGGCCCCTGGGGTGGTTTTGAAGGTGGTTTTCTATTTTGTGAGAATTAAAAATATTTAATTCTACACTAAAAAATTTATAAGTAATTCATTTTAAGTCAAAAAATTATGAAATGGGTATCAAAAGTTTTCTAAAAATGTAATCTATTTATTGTCACATGACTTGTGAGCTATTCACATCTAATTTTTTTATGTTCATAATATTTGGTTGCTTGCAGTTATGTCTATTATTTTTAATAACTAAGAATCAAATGGAGCAATAATAGATAGGTTGCATTTTTAGAAATTTTTTGGTACTAGTTTCATATTTTTCGTATTTAAAGTAAATTAGTTTTGATTTTTTTAGATCTAATTAGATTTATTTAATTTTTTAGGAAATGCAAAACCACCTCCAAAACCACCCCAAGGGTCAAATTTGCCTGGTTTTGACAGTTGGATGGCCTATGTTGTCCGGTTTTGTAGTTGAAGGTTGAAAATTAGATTTTTGCGATAGTTCGAGAGTGAAATTTGGACTTTTCCCTTTATGTAATAACAACCTTTGTACGAACCCGCTTTCCTCTTCTTATATAATCTGACAGCGCTCCTGCCGTAATTTTCAAAAAAAATCTTTTGAAACATTTCGCTCTCAAGTATTATATATCATGGCCAATTCATAAAGTGCGATTTGCCGGAATCATATTTTGTATGTCGATTTGCAGAAGACATGATTGATCATATTTTCCTGACTGGCCTCACGCTCTTGGACACATTTCCGTAGTTAGCTTAGGCTCCCACATGCCAGCAATATCTTGATCAAAGAAAACTAATTTGCTAGCACAAATTTAAGAATCCTTTTAGGATGCTTTGATTGCGTGGAAATTGTTACTAAACTGTTAAAAATTTGATTGCAGGTAGTAAGAATTTATTGAGCACTATGGGTTACTATTCTTGGCAAACAATAGAAAGAAAGAGTTACATTAGATCGGTGCATGGTACAGCTGTAGGGATGACCTTATCATCTATATATATTGAAGCAAAGCATGGCTATTGCTCACATCCCCAACTTGTTTTCCACACAGATCTATCAACCACCGAACCGAATAGGTGATCCGATATGAGGGACCATGGTAGAGTTGTCCTTGTTCGTGTGATTGTTATCTTTTTATTTGTGCTTTTTGGACGATTCATATTGCCGGCTGAGGGCATGTACAATAGTGTAGACGACTGCCGTCTATAAGTATCTAAAATACTGTACACAGACAATAAAATAGACAACTTATACAATGAGGTGTCTATTAGTGTGTCTATTAGCTATTTAATTCAAGCATGGGCACATAAAACATAGTGATCAGGTATGTAATTGATCTTTGTATACCATCTTGTTGTTTCTTAAACACAATACATAATTCGTGTCGACGGAGAGAATACAAGTAAATTAGAAGGATTGTTACACAATTTCATACTTTATTCCATGTCATTGTGCTTGCAAAAAGGACTTATATGAGATAATTATCTTCTACGGTGATTGTATTACTAAAATGTAAGGGCTGAATGGTAAAAGAGATCATCTAAAATATCTACCATGTGTGGTTGCAGGCGCACTTGTATCCTCTCGATCTTTCGTCTCTCTCTCCCGGTGACAGAAGTTATCCTTTCACTCTCGTATGGCTCGCAAGGACTGTCCGGCGGTCGGTGGGCTAGCCAGCGGAGGTTGCGAAGCTCAGAGGACAGTCGCCGGCGGGCAAGGCGCGGTGGCGGCCGGCTGGCTGCCATGCGAGCGACGGACCGACACATTGGAGCTGCACAAGTACTGCGGCGTCCACGGCCGGCGGTGCAGTGGCTGCAAGTTTGGGCCTCCGGCATCCGAGCGCCGCGCCGGGCTCAGCATGGGCGGGCGGCTTGTGCGGCGGCGAAGCTTGGGCCTCCGGTGAAGGACGACGGGCAGAGGTATGCGCGCCAAAAAAATCTCCCGTCCACAAGATCTGGAGACGCCGTCCATGGGTCGAAGCGAACCGTACAACGGGGAAGCAGCCGGCGCCCGGCGGTATGGCCTTGGGCAACGAGCCCACGCCATCGCCTCACGAGGCGACGAGGGTGCCGTCGTCGCGCTCCGTCAGGGTGCTTTGTGCAAAACTTACCTCTTACAGACGGCTCGCAACACCGCGTTGTACGTGCCCTGAGGGTATGTGCATGTATGCATCACCGTCTTATTTTTTTTCTTCTTCTTCAACCTTGTTATTAAATTTATAATGAATATATGCATACGCATTACCATTGATAGAAGAAAAATTGATTCGATTTTCAACAGGTTATCGTCAGCTACTTGAGACCAATAATAATGGTGCAAGGAGGAGCTCCTCAACTAATCTTACCAACGCACATTCAAATGCCAATGTGGCCAACGCTGTACCGCTCGATGGGAGGAAAGTCATCCTGAAGTTTTGCATCCGGTATTTAGGCTGTGATCACGGCAAAAGCTGCTACTGCTGCCAGCAGGCCCAAGAAAATTGTTACGATACTTTGGAAGAGTGCCATGACAACTGCCCCGCCTGCGACCCGACTTGCCCCCCGTTGCAGTCATCGCCTGGATCAACGGTGAAAGACCTGGCGATCAATGCAACTAGCTAGGTGGATTCATCCTGCTTGTTGCTGAGGGAGGAACGCGGAACACGAGCTTGATGGTCCGTAATGTTGGAATTTACGTGCTTGGTCCATTTTATTCATTTACAATAAAAAACTTAAAGCTCACTAATAAATGCTGGGGAGTTATGTGTTTAATTCCTATTGGTTAAGGATCTCAACCAACTTAAATAGTAATCGTGTGTATATCATTTGTGAAGTCGGGAAAAGAGGAATTGGTGAGCCACATCATTTGTGAAGTCGGTAAAAAAAAGGAATTGATGAGCCACGCACGCTCGCTCGCCTTGTCTCGCCGACGCCGTGGGCGAACCGTGTCGAGCCTGAGCCCCTCACACGGGCTGTTACTGGCGGGACTGCACAGCTGTGGCCACGGCCAGTGCGAGGGGCATCGGCTCCACCTCGAGATACAGATTGAAAACTTCTGTGTTTCTTTCTAATTTTTATGAAATTTGTGTTAACCGTAAACACTGCACATGCTATGTGATCTGTTTTAGTCAATACTCGTTTGTTAGGCTGCAGTTTCAAAATGATTCTGCTTGCTGGAATTTCAAGCAAACATGTGCATACTTTCTTGGTTGCAGTTGCAGCGACTCACCTCGGGGGCTCCTATACATTTTGTGGAAGGTAGATAAGTAATTTATTTTTAAAACTCATTTGGTCCAATTAGCTACTGCAAATATGTTCAATATTTTAATAGAATTAAGTCAATATTTTTCTTAAATAGGTTCAACATTTGACATCAAAATGTTGAAATTGTGAAGACAAATTGTTGAAACTAGAATAACAAAATGTTGAAATGGTAAAATCGAAATGTTGAACTTCTTCGCAGCTACTTCTTCTTTGGCGAACGTCTTCCCCGGCGGAATTTTCTCTGGCACAGCACTGGGCAGCGCGCGCGGCTCGGTACGGCGCAGCACCGGCGGCAGGGCCGAAAACGGCGGCGCATATGGCGCGGCGGTGCAGGGGACGGCGACACATGCGGTGGCCCAGTGCGGCGCAGCACCGGCAGCGGCGCACGGCACACAACAGCGTGGGGACGGCGGCACGCGGCCGCGGGACGGCGGCGTGCGGCTGTCGGGGCAGCGGGACACGGCGGCGCGGCAACCGGCGGTGGGTGGCGGCGGATGGCGGCGGGCAGGGGCATGGGGCATGGGGCGGCGGGCAGTGGGAGGGAGGAGGGAGGTGGGGATTAGGGTTTGAGTGGGATCCAAGGATTATAATTGGTTTGCACAAATCTCAAACACTGGAAGATGACTAAGAAAAAAACTTCCGGAAGATATATAGGATGCAGCACTCACCTCGGTATAACCCTGAGCATGGGCCGAGTTTGTTTCCTGGCCCACGAGCAAGCCCAGCAAGCTATGCTCTGCCGCCGCCCCGCCGCAGTCAGGCACAGCTCGCCGAAGAGTTCTGGTGATTCCGCCGTTCCGGCCGGGCCAGCCAGCGACGGCGGGTTCGCCGCGCGCCACTGCGCTTCACGCCGCGCGTGCGCCGCTACGATGCCGGTGAGTACCTTGTCTCTCCTCGCTGCGAATATCCTTGCACACGCTGTTGACCTGCACGAGCCGTTTCTGGTGACATTCAGTACGCTAGGATCGCGATGTGGCCGGCGGAGCCGCAGAATGCTGTGAAAGGGTTAAGGACTTGGGGGTAGGTTTGGCACTGCGCGTCTGCGCTCCGGTTCAATTTCGACGAGAATTGGCGTAGATTAGTAGCAGGCCTAGGGCGAAGTGGCAATCTCTGTGTTCGGGGGCCTATTACTACGGTTTCGCCCCTCACTCCATCGCTCGGGCCTAGTACTGAAGAACCTCAGTTGAATACCCCATTCAGTCAAATGAATCCTAGCTTAATTTATTCCTTCCCCCCGGAACACAATCCACAATACCAAGGAACGTGATAATGAGTCAAAGAATGCTAGTATTTGTTTTTATCATTTAGTCCATGATATGATGATCGATTGATAGCATCACTGCATCAGCGAGTGCACTGTAACTAAATATATCTCAAGCAACAATGCATGCTCACGTCATTAATTTTGCTTCAGAAACTTGACATCAGAAATTTACTTGCACTAGAAAAAAGAAAAGAAAAATACGGCAGCTGCAAACTTTCCTGATGTTCCAGTCGTGCACACTTACTCTTTCTGTGATTTAGGCATGTGGTGTGAGAGTCTGGCAATTTAGTACTTGTGACTAGTACTTCTGAAGTGAATCCTTTAACTCTAGCTGACTCGTGCCAGTGCTTGAAAACTATTGATATTCCTTTCTGTTGTTGCCAATGAAAGTTTGAATATCAAGTCTTCTGATGAATGCACCCATATTTTCCAAGCTGTGAATTGTAATTCGACTTGATCTTGTTTAACTTCACTACCACATCCTTCATTGGCATCCTTTCCTCAGGTACAATGCTTGAGCAAAGCAAGGCCAACTCTATAATGGATATTAGGTTGATATTCAAAATGCTGAAGTTAGGCTTACTTTCATCTTCAATACCATCTTGCAGTATGCTACTGTCAACTACATTTGAGAGTTCATGCGGGAATGCCTGACTAACCCACCTCCTCAAGCTCAACTCACCGACAAACATTGGATCAGTTGGCTTTTTCCTTGTGAAGACTTCTAGGAGAACAATTCCATAGCTGTAAATGTCACTGGCACGTGATGCTTTTCCTGTTGATCCGAACTCTGTTCATTCCATGTCAAAAGAAAACTGGTGAGCTTAAATAAAAATAGGGATGTGTGCTGCATCATACATTGCAAGGGGAATTTAAACTTAACAGGAGCCATGTATCCTACAGTGCCAGGCATGCTTGTTAACGTTATGGAATTTTCAGTTCCAGCTATCAGCTTGGAAATACCAAAGTCAGAAACATGTGCAATCATGTCCTGATCGAGCAAGATATTGCTTGGCTTTAAATCACAATGCAGGACAGCTTCAAAGTGCTGGTGGTGGAGATACTCCATCGCCATTGCAACATCCAGCATAATGGCAACCCTTTGGAGGAAACTGTGTTGCCTCCCATCATTTGAGTACAACCAATCATCCAAACTACCATGAGGCATGTACTCAAGAATTAGTGCTCTGAAGTCGAGATTGGAGCAAGTGCTAATTATCTTCACCAAGTTCCGGTGCCGAGCCATTCGTAGTGCACGGCACTCTGTGTCAAAGCTCTTGGAAGCTAGTTCATGCTCCATGTTTAGTACCTTTATTGCAACCACAGATCCATCATCCAATTCACCTTTGAAGACTTTCCCAAAGCTTCCAGCCCCTAGCAAGTTATCATCAGTGAAGTTGCTGGTTGCACGGACAAGTTCGTGGTATGAGATCAACTGATAGTTTAGCAAGTCTGTGCCTGAGGGCACTGTCATCTTTCTTCCTATATTCACCTTCACTCTTACCAACATATATAGGCACAGAGCTAAAACAAAAATTGCCAGGACTGCAGGTAATATGACTTTTAACACTTCTAGTTTTGACCATGAGTGGTCGGTGTTGTTCTGACATGGTGCTATTTCTAGGCGGGGAAGACCACAGAGACCATTGTTTCCCATCAATGATTCGAGGGTGATATTTGAGAACACCCCTCCTTCTGGTACTTGTCCATCCAGTCTGTTGAAAGAAAGGTTCAAGTTGGCAAGGTAAGTGAGATTGGTCAACGATTTTGGAATGGCACCTGAAAGCACATTGGAGGATAGATCCAACTCCTCAATACTAACCAATTTGCCAAATGAACCTGGTATCGACCCTTGAAATAAATTGCTGGACAAGTTCAGATATATCATCATGTGAAGTTCACCAATGGAAATCGGGATGCCACCTGATAGTTTATTTCTTGATAAATCCATCATGGTAATTGCTGATAATTTTCCTACATCAGTGGGCAGGAATCCACTTAAGAAGTTCTGTGATAGATCAAGCTCAATAAGTTTCTGGAGATGCCACAGACCTATTGGTATGGTTGAAGACAATGAGTTTCGGGATAATCTCATAATTTGCAGTTCGCTTAGGCTACTGACACTGCTTGGAATGGAACCGGTTAGTTTATTGCCATCAAGATGCAACTCAACTAGGCTTGTTAGTCTACTGATTTCTGTAAGGATGGTGCCAGACAAGCTGTTGTTCGAGAGGTTGAGTTCTTGGAGATTGTTCATTGCAGTAATGGTTGTTGGGATCTTCCCACTCAAGTTGTTTCCACTGAGAGACAGTTCCAACAGGTTGCTCAGATTAGCAAATGTATTAGGGATGCTTCCAGTGATTCTATTGTTATATGCAATGAAATATTGAAGGGTTGAGCTGAGATTTCCCATGTAGGGTGGTAGCATCCCTGCGAATTTATTTTCTGCTATGTTAATGGTATCCAGGCTCCTGCATTTCGATAGTGCTGCCAGGAAATCGAGATTCCCACTGAGTTGGTTAGCGCCGATAAAGATGCGACGGAGATTCAGCATATTTCTAAATGACAGTGGCACTGACCTAGTCAATTTGTTTCCAACTAAGTCTATTTGAGTAAGGTCAGATAGATTGCCTAAGGAATCTGGAATGACACCACTTATTTGGTTATTTGCAAAGCTTAGATATCCGAGGTTTCTCAACTGTCCCAATTCCGGTGGAATTTCCCCTTCTAGATTGTTCTCACTGAGGTCCAACCCAAGAAGCCATGTACTGTTGCTCAGTGCAATGGGGATCTTTCCAATCAGATCATTTGTTGACAAGTATATTATGGTGAGATTTGGCAGTGTTGCCAGCCATGAAGGCACAGTACCGGTGAAATTGTTCACTGAAAGAGCAAGCGTTTCAAGGTTCTGACAGGCGGAGAGACCCAAAGGGATAGGTCCACTGAACTGGTTTTCACCCAGAGAGATCACTTGCAGCATAGGGAGGTGAAAACTATCATTTCCAGGAATAGGACCTGAGAGATTGTTCTGTGCAACAGATAGTCCCCACAGCTGGGACATATTGAAGATAGCAGGTGGCATGGGTCCTGACAGAAGATTTTTTTGCAGGATAAGCTTCTCTAGATTTGACAGCGTGATTATGCTACGAGGAATGCTCCCTGTCAGCCTATTCGATCCAAGATGTATTGTGCTCAAACTGGGTGTGTTGTTGAACAGGTCTTGTGGTATTGCTCCACTCAGATCATTATCTGCCAATTGAAACATCTGGAGGCTGTGCAAATTTTGCAGCTCATATGGAATGCCCCCGATGAAGTTGTTACCAGCAAGATCAAGCAACTCGAGCCTTGTGAGATTGGCAAGGGTGTGGGGGATGGTACCTGACATACTGTTGTTTGGAAGAATAAGAGTTCGGAGCCGGCGCAGAGTGCCAAATTCACTTGGGAGAGGACCCACGAGGCTGGTGTTTCTGAGCGCCAAGCTGGAGAGGAAGGAGAGGTTGCCAAGCTGCGGCGTGATGCTGCCTTGGAGTGGCACATGGTTGAACTCAAGACCGGTGGCACGCTGCCCATGGCGGCTGCACGAGACCCCAACCCACAAGCAGAAGGATTCTGTGGCAGTCCAGTTGCTGGCAAGGATGCCGAGGGGGTCCTTGAGTGTGCTTTGAAGGCGAGCAGTGCTGCCAAGTCCGTGGTATTGGATGGTGGAGCGAGTGCGGTGGCACATGGCATCAGTAAGATGAAAAGTGCCATACGGATGCAGGAGATAGACATGGTGGATTGGTGGTGGAGACTGGAGAGGAGATGCTTGTGCTGTTGTGCAGTGCACTGCACTGGTCTGGTTCTTTTATCAGCGGTTCTGGACGTGCAATTTGCTAGATTGAGTCGCTGCCTTCTGGGAACTGAAATGGTGCTGAGTCCAACTTGCTGCGGCTCTTGACAAGGAACGGCATGTGCAGCTGTGCACCATTGAACATGGTCAAGAGGTTGACTTTCTACTTATACACATGTCCACACCCAGCGGTTTCTTGGAAACAAAATGTTCCTGCCACCTAGTTAAACTGACGGGAATAAGCACTAGTGCTTACCAAGCAGCCTGTCTCTGAATTACGCCTCTTTAAATTACCGCATACTGGATCTGTTTGATTTTGATTCAAAAATGTTTGGTTCAAAAGAATTGGAGACGTGGTGGTCGCTTGTTTCTAGTTTACAATTACAATCTAACTATCGCAGTCCCTGCAGACTGCAGGTACATCCCTTCAGGCCTCTTGGAGAATTTCCATCAGGAAAAATCCCTTCTTATGCTTTCGTCGAGAGTTGGCCATACGTTGCAGCCTGTGGTGCCACTGAGACTATTGGCATGTACCGACAGGAACAGAAAAAAGGTTGCTGATTTATGCTGATCCTGATAGGTGGTTGGGAATGCAAGGGGTTCTGCCGTTCTGGTTTGGACACAGGACACATGAGCACATCTTCTTGCACTGTAATTGATAACCTGTAGACTCTTCAGCATGATGACGCGCACATACTGTTGGGGTTGATCATGTACTGTATACGTAGCGGCGTAGCGCGCTGCGAGTTGACGACGACAGCTGACCTTTGGGCTTTGGAGTCAATGCACAGCATCTCTTGGCACCAGATGGGGTGGTCATCGACGGCGACGGTCGGCTTGCGGCAGCGCAGCGAACTAGTCAAAAAGCACGGCGACCCGTGCCGACTGCAGCAGTGAAGCCATTACTTTGGCATGACTATGATTCTTTACACAAGGAAAACTAACGGGAAGAGGACGCGATCGATGTTTCAGCTGAAGAGAGGTATTGGATTCCCAATGTTAACACTTAACATCGTGCTGCATAGGAGAAGAAAAAGAGAAACGAGAGGAGGCTGCCAAGTGACGAGACTAGTAGAAATTGCCTGTTGCTGCTTGGCCGGGCAAAAACCGGGGGCATGCCGAGTTGCCGACGCGGCCAGCAGCTACTCCTTGTCTCTCTGAAGACTTTGAAAGAACGCAATGCGAAGAAGTTTCCAGCGCACACACTCCACATCGGAGACACTGCTTGGTGTCCGGGCAAAGCAGTGTCTGGGCGCCGCATAACGTCTTCAGGAAATTGTACTAGGAGTGTAACCATCAGGCGGTTGTTCCTTTTCTTGATTTTTACCGTGCTTTCCTTTCTGTGCAGTTTTAAACTTCTTCTCTATCATACATGTTGGGCAAAGTTATTGGGTACTGTTGTACAGAGCAATACAAGATACATCATATACTACAATACAAGTAAGTAGTATCAAATGGGAAGTCCAGTTGTTAAATATCAATGCTATGTATGTAGTACAGTCTGAACTCCGGCTTGATCCCACACGCATGGAGTGGCAATGGCCTCAGCGTGAAGCGCCATTGCAATCCACTGCTCAACTCCGATCCTCGGCGTCGCCTTGCCAGCCACCTAGCCGCATCGCATGGACAGCCCCTGCCGGCGCTCATGCGCCCTTTGCCGTCCGGCCGCCACCCTCTCGGCCTCCCCCGAGTCCCGACGATATGCGCGCGTGCACGCGACACCAGCGCGAGCTCGAACCCGCTGATGCCACTTCTCCGCACCGCACAACTCCGGCGTAAGCATACGCGGCCGTCGCAGCGGCGGCGACGCCGGCGCGCACTGCATCACTCACAGGCCCTGCCCTACCGCCGTGCCGCCGCCGCCGCCGCTGATGGGGCTGCAGGGCTCTCCGCTCCTCTTCCTGGCTGGTAGCGTCCCTCGCCGTCTCCCGGCGCACCGGTGGGTGGCGCTCGGCGGCGGCGCGCGCCGCGGCAAGAGCGTGGTCGGTGCTTGATTTACCGTCCGGGATGGACGGTATTTCATTTACCGTCCACCCCGGGTAGCTAGATGCCGTCCAATCCATATCCAGCGGTCAAGATTAAGCCGGGGCACCCACTATAAGGCGCGATTGTCTCGCCGCGGTTAAGCAAGCGCGACGGGTGCGGGCGGGGCGCGACGGGGTCGGAGACAGCCGCCGACATCCCCGGGGTAGGGGCGGCGCTTCCGCCGGTGTCGGAAGAAGTGCAGCCGGAATCTACTGCTGTCAGGTGCGCGAGCTCTGCTCTGTCGGCACGGCGCTTCGCCCCCGCCACCCCTTCGCGCCGCCGTGTGAGTCCTTAATCTCTTCTCGCTGTCTCTTTCCATAGCGGCCTGCATGAATGCATGATGTCGCTGGTCTGCAGAATGTAGTGTACGGATTAGGTTTTAGTTTTAGTGGAGTCTGCCTGTTAGGTCAGTATAAGCGGATTGCAAATCGTCGATTTCCTGCCCTTCAGATACAATCCACAAGGCCACAACTGTGCCAGAAAACTGCAAATAAGTTTTGGCATCTCTTTTTTTTTTGGTACCCTTATATGATTGCAGCGATACAGAGTATATATGTTTGAAACAGCAATAGAATTTTACATCATTGTTTGTATGTGACAGTAATGTGTTATTCTTTAAGGCAATAATGCAATCATTGGTTTTCTATGGAATGGTAAAAGGTTGCACCCACCACCCTCCCTGGACTAATTTAGTTGCACTGTAAAAAATATGCTACTTCCAATCTGTCTTGGTGTTCCAATCTTGCATAGTTGTTATTTCTGTGATTTGAGTGCCTTGGGAATTGAATGGGGCTTGTGGCCACTACTTCTGATTTCTGAACTGAAGACTTTATTTCTTGCCGACTCATGCCCATGCTTGAAAAGTGTTGTTATCCTCCCAGTTCTTGCTGATCAGATTACGTAGACATTTGATTTTAACCAAAATGTGGTAAAAATTGGGAACATCAGGTGTTGTGTTGAGAAAACCTTACTTTCCAAGCTGTGAACTGTAGTCTGACTTGATCTTGTTTAACATCACTACCACATCAGTCATTGGTATCCTTTCCTCATGTTCAACTCTCGAGCATATCAAGGCCAACTCAACAATGGACGCCAGGTAGGTATTCAAGATGCTGAAATTCTCAGGAGGCCTACTTGCATCTCTAATATCATTATTCAACTCATCCAGCACTATGCTACTGTCAACGACATTTGAGAGTTCATGTGGGAATGCTTGACTAACCCACTGTCTTAAGCTCAACTCACCAATAAACATTGCATCAGTCGGCTTTTTCCTTGTGAAGACTTCAAGGAGAACAATTCCATAGCTATAAATGTCACTGGCACGTGATGCTTTTCCTGTTGATCCGAACTCTGTTCATTCCATGTCAAAAGAAAACTGGTGAGCTTAAATAAGAACAGGGATGTGTGCTGCATCATACATTGCAAGGAGAATTTAAACTTACCAGGAGCCATGTATCCTACAGTGCCAGGCATGCTTGTTAACGTGATGGAGTTTTCATCTCCAGCTAGCAGCTTGGAAATGCCGAAGTCAGAAACATGTGCAATCATGTCCTGATCGAGCAAGATATTGCTTGGCTTTAAATCACAATGCAGGACAGCTTCAAAGTGCTGGTGGTGGAGATACTCCATTGCCATTGCAACATCCAGCATTATGCCAACCCTTTGGAGGAAACTGAGTTGCCTCCGATCATTTGAGTACAACAGATCATTCAAACTACCATGAGGCATATACTCAAGAATTAGTGCTCTGAAGTCGAGATTAGAGCAAGTGGTAATTATCTTCACCAAGTTCCGGTGCCGAGCCATTCGTAGTGCACTGCACTCTGTGTCAAAGCTCTTGGAAGCTAGTTCATGCTGCATGTTTAGTACCTTTATTGCAACCACAGATCCATCATCCAATTCACCTTTGAAGACTTTCCCAAAGCTTCCAGCCCCTAGCAAGTTATCATCAGTGAAGTTGCTGGTTGCACGGACAAGTTCGTGGTATGAGATCAACTGATAGTTCAGCAAGTCTTTGTCTGAGGGTACTGTCGTCTTTCTTCCTATATTGACTTTCACTCTTACCATCATATACAGGCACACAGCTAAAACAAAAAATGCCAGAACTGAAGGTAATATGACTTTTAACAACTGTGATTTTACCCGTGACTGATCAATGTTGCTCTGACATGGTGCTATTCCTAGGTGGGGAAGGCCACAGAGGGCATTGTTCCCCATCAATGATGGGAGGGTGATATTTGAGAACACACCTCCTTCTGGTATCTGTCCACTCAGGCTGTTGAAAGAAAGGTTCAAGTTTGCAAGGTGAGTGAGATTGGTCAAGGTTTCTGGAATGGTACCGGAAAGCATGTTGGAGGAGAGATCCAACTCCTCAATGCTTACTAATTTTCCAATTGTGTATGGTAGTGATCCTTCAAATAAATTGCTGCATAGATTAAGATAGATCATCATCTGAAGATCACCAATGGATGTTGGAATTTCACCTGATAACTGGTTGCTTGATAAATCCATCATGGTAATTGCTGTCAGTTTTCCAACATCAGCAGGTAGGGAACCACTCAAAGAGTTTGATGACAGATCAAGCTGTACAAGTTTCTGAAGGTGCCATAGACTTGTTGGTATGGTTGAAGACAGTGAATTTCGGGATAATGTCATAACTTGCAGTTGGCTTAGGCTACCAACACTGCTTGGAATAGAACCGTTTAGTTTATTGCCACCAAGATGCAACTCAACTAGACTTGTTAATCTACTGATTTCTACTAGGATGGTGCCAGACAAGCTGTTGTTGGAGAGATTGAGTTCTTGGAGATTCTTCATTGCTGTGATTGCTGTGGGGATCCTCCCACTTAGGTTGTTTCCACCGAGAGACAGTACCAACAGGTTGCTCAGATTAGCCAATGTACTAGGGATGTTTCCAGTGATCATGTTTTCATCCGCTATGAAATATTGCAGCACTGTGCTGAGGTTTCCCATGTAGGGTGGTAGTATCCCTGTGAATTTATTTGCTGCTATGTTTATGGTATCCAGGCTCCTGCATTTGGATAGTACTGCCAGGAAATCGAGATTCCCTGAGAGCTGATTCCCAAAGACATAGATGCGACGGAGATTTAGCAAATTTTGAAATGACACTGGTATTGATCCGGTTAACCTGTTTCCTACTAAGTCTATTTGTGTAAGATTAGATAGATTGCCTATGGATTCTGGAATGCCACCAGTAATTTGGCTGTTTGCAAGGCCTAGAAACCTAAGGTTTCTCAGTTTCCCCAATTCTGGTGGAATTTCCCCCTCTAGATTGTTCTCACTGAGGTCCAACACAAGAAGCTCGGTATTGTTGCTTAGCTCAATAGGAATCTTGCCAGTAAGGTCATTCATTGACAAGGATATTCTAGTGAGGTTTGGCAGTGTTGCCAACCATGATGGTATAGTACCAGTGAAATTATTCCCGGAAAGGGAGAGCTGTTCAAGGTTCTTACAGGTAGAGAGTCCCAATGGGATAGGCCCACTGAATTGGTTTTCATGAAGGGAGAGCACTTGCAGCATAGGGAGATGAAAGTTGTTGTTTCCCGGAATTGGACCTGAGAGATTGTTCCTTCCAACATATAGCAACTGTAGCTGGGACATATTGAAAAGAGAAGGCGGCATGGGGCCTGAGAGGAAATTTTTTTCTAGGACCAGAATCTCCAGCTTTAGCAATGAGCTGACACTATCAGGAATTGCTCCTGTCAGCCTATTCACTCCAAGATATATGCTACTCAAATTTGGTGCGTTGTTGAACAGGCCCTCCGGAATTGGTCCGCTCAGGTCATTGCCTTGCAACCTTAGCATAAGAAGCCTGTGCAAATTTTGCAACTCATGCGGGATCCCCCCAAAGAAGTTATTCCAAGCAAGATCAAGCATCTCAAGCCTAGTAAGGTTGCCAAGGATGCGAGGGATGGTACCTGACAAGCTGTTGTAAGAAAGATCAAGAGTTTGAAGCCATGGCAGACTACCAAGCTCGCTTGGCACGGTACCCATGACGCTGGTGTTGCTGAGGACCAGAGTCGAGAGGAAAGAGAGATTGCCAAGCTCCGGCGCGACGCTGCCCTGGAGCGGCACGTCGCGGAACTCCAGGCCGGTGACGCGCTGGCTGCGGTCACATGAGACGCCGGCCCACGAGCAGAAGGAGGCAGTCCGAGTCCAGTTGCTCGCGAGGATGCCAAAGGGGTCCTTGAGCTGTGCCTTGAAGGCGAGCAGCGCAGCAAGGTCTGTGGCATTTGGTGTTGGGGTGAGTGCGGTGGCGCATGTTGTGCTCAGGAAGAAGAGGAGCACCATGCGGATGAAGAAGAAGAAGGCCATTTTTGGTGGGGAGGCAAAGATCAGTTCGACAGATATGGATGTGTGGTGTGCTTGACTACTGCTCCTCTTATAGTTAGCAGTTTTGGATGCGCAGAAGTCTCAAGTGGCTGGGAAGGCGGGAACGAAACGAGCTGAAACCTACTTGTACTTGTTTTTTTCTGACGAGGCATTTGCGTGTGTGCAGTTAGCTGAATATGGTCAACGCGTTTCCTCTTTTCCCCACATAACTAGTATGTGGTCCAAAGGTATGGACGCATGTGTCGTTTTTTTAACTTCTTTATTACAAAGTACTGTACTGCTTATGTTCAAAAAAAAACGTACTGTACTGCTTACTGAAAATAAGGACTTCTTTTCAAGAAACTCTTGCTTCTTGGAAAGTTTTCAGCAGGAAAAAATTCACTGATTGCATTTTCTCACGGGCGGTTTCAGCAGGAGAAAAGATCACTGATCACAAGACAGCAAGAACAAGCAGGGGGACAAAGAAAACATATATATTGCTCCTAAAATTTGCCATCTGGAGGGGTCAATTTGAGATGGTCCGGCATCTACACTGATGACGGGAACACACGGGAGGTCTTGGTCAGGCTGACCCTGAAAGGTTCGCACGCGTTCAGATTCATGCACACTAGCACGCCATCCCACATCATGGTTAGCCAGTAGACCCTGCAACTAGGCACATCATTAGAGGTGATAATTTGATATCCGGCGATGCATGCAAGTTGATGTGCTGGAGTAGCTTTCTGGCTTGCTGGACCATCTATCATCTCCGTTCTTTTGCTTCTGGATGGAGGACGAGTCTTTTTTTTTTTGGATTAGGGAAAATCCCGGCCTTTGAAGGAGTCTGGAGTCAACATGCATTGTAGTCGATCGAGATGGAGGTCCTTGCAGATCAGCAGGTCTGACCAAGTGACCATCGTATCCGAGGGAGGCAGAAAGCAAAGTGTGCTGCGTGTGCAACTTCTCTTCGTGGGTGGCCCATTGTTTTGTTTCTGTAGTGGGTAGGCTGCTGACCCGTGCTGTCTTCTTGTTCTGTTTTTTTTTTTTTGAGAGTATCTTCTTGTTCTGTTGCTAGGGTTGGTCGCACCTGAAATTGTTCGATGCCCCCTACCGAATACTAAATCACGGCGCGTCTTGAACTCTTGATCGTCTCATATTTATTTTATTTTGTCCAAGCTCTTTGCCAGAAAGACGCCGGCACGATATTCGGGAGGTGATACGGAAGCGGACCGGAGATATTCGCTAGAAGTACCATCACGTCGTGGACGGTAAGGCCGGCCGGCCCCTCGTGATGAAACTGGTGCCGCTCTCGCTGCTCACGCACACGGCGGCGGCTTGGCGGGTTTGGTGACGATCGCGGGGCTCGCCGGCGATGAACACCCGACGCCCGTGCGAAGCAGCAGTGGAAACACCCTCGTGCTGGGGCGTGCGCCGCAGCAAGTCGCAAGTCGGCCATGGCCGTGATCAACCATCGGACGCACTGTCCTCGTCCTGATCCTCCGAGCAGTGCCCGCAAATTTGTCGACGGAAGGCGAAAGGACCGGGTCGCCGCCCAATCGGGATTCCCTGACTTGCTGAGGGAACACTGTTCCCGCGACTTTTGAGCCTCTGTGGCATTCGATCTGAGATGGATGGATAGGATTGATTGCTACAGTACCACGCTACAGTGAAAAACTGAACCTTTCGAACAGTGCTCTACGAACAGTACCTGCTACAGTGAATCACGGTAGGGAGCACTGTTCATCCAGACTCAGAAAACTGCTCATCTTTGTGACTTCGCTTCATGAAGTCAGAGAAGTTGAATCGGCCGCCGCCGCCACCGAGCGATACGCGTTACGCGGCTCCACTCTCCAGCACAAAAGTGCGGCGGCACGGCAGCAAGGCCTACAACTTGCCCCCAATGCCGGCCCTAGGGTTTTGGAGGCCCTCTGGTGAGCTCGTCGCAACGGCTGCTCTAGAGTCTAGACCTTATATAAAATTTTATGACCGCGAGCGGCGAGCGCTCCGCGAGACCGCGACGATTTGGCTTCCATGATTCCGTTGCCCTCCGACGACAGTTCGGCGGCCTTTTAGTCTTCTGGCTGGGCTGTACTCTATAGCTACATATACATAATACTCTCTCTAGGTTGGTAAAAGAAGTCATTTCGGACATCGACATGGTCTCAAAAACAAATTTGATCACTACTCCCTCCGTCCCAAGAAGCAAGTCATTCTAGATTCAAAAGTTGTCCAAAAAAACAAGTCACTTTACCTTATTTAGAAAGTGCATACACATATAAATATCAATTACTGCCAAATATGAGTAATATATAGGAGCAAACATGATCATTTTACTTTTTTATTAATGACTTGTATTTTGAGATGGAGAGAGTATCTTTTTGCTATAAAATATAGTCAATATATATATTTTTACGAAACTGTATTTCAAGATGAATCTACTTATATCGTTTTCATATTTTCAAACTCAACCCAAAAGAATTTATTTATAGTCAAATTTTAAAATGTCCAACTTAAAACAAACTTAAAACGACTTTGTTTACTAATACAGAGACAGTACATATACATATCTGGGCTTGGGCTCCACTGGCTTGGTCTCTCGGCCGTCGCACATGCTGCCCTACCTAGGGCCGGCACTGCTTGCCCCCGGTACTGCTTGCCCCCGGTATTCTGCTTACTGCAGAGCCATCCAAATCAGGGTGGTATACTGGCATCTCTAAGAGACTTTGTATTTGAACTTGATCTTCTAGAAATAGAAGAAACCAGAAAAAAAATCTCCATCCAAGAGCCTCGCCATCATGGTCCGCTTGCCATCCAGACCCGTCGCTTGGCACTTTTCGCGAGGGACTCCGCCTCGCCATCTCGCTCGGGCCCACCTGTCGTTGAGGTCGTGCCCGCCCGTCGAGCACTCCGGGTCTACCGTCGTCGAGGCCGTGCCGTCTGCCGTCGTCGAGGCCGTGCCGTCCGCCGTCGAGGCAGCGCCGCGCCCACCGTTGAGCGTTCCCGGCCGCCGTCGCCTCCTCCCACCCTCGCGCCCACCATTGAGGTCCTCCGCCGCGCCCGCCGTCGAGGCCTCTCGGCTGCCGTTGCCTCCTCTCGCCCTCACGCCCGCTGTCGAGGCCGCGCCGCGTGAGAGCACGAGGGAGAGAGGGGCAGCCAGCCGAGCAACAGGGCCATGGCCGGGCGGGCCAAGCCGGCGCGGCCACGGGCAGGCCCCCCTCGCGGCGCGGCGGCCGGCCGAACGGCGCGGCTATGGCCCGGCGGGGCCGGCGGGCCAAGCCGGCGTGGCTATCGGCAGGTCCCCCTCGCGGCGTGGCCATGGCCGGGCGGGAGGCGTGAAGGAGCCTAGAAGGAGTGCACGGAGCAAAGCAGGCAAGATGAGGGAGAAAGAATACATGTCAGTGTGTGTAGAGGGGAGGGTTGAATAAATGGATAACTAGTCTGGACTCTAGTACACAGTATGGAGAGTCAATCTTAGTTATAGTTAAATGAAAATTTGGTTAGTCTGTTTTGATTGAAGAGTATGCGCACTGCGTGTTCTAATGTCTCGGGTAGTCAGGTTGCAGAATGCATCCGCACATACACTCCTGTCAGAGCCTAGCAGAGCGCACATAGACACTGCAACATCATACACCACCTGACAAATTGTAAAGAACGCAGACTGGAGCTGGATTTGTGTGAGAGAAAAATACTATTGGACTGGCTGGAGCTAGTGGCTGGAGCTAGGCTCGAGCAAGAATTTGTTTCCAAACGAAGCAATAAAAATATCTTCTCGAGTACAATCGATGGGTCTTCAAGCAGGCGATCATTACATTTTTTTTGATCCAGTAAGAAGCGCAAAAAATTCCACAACTGATAAATTAAGCCTCTGTAACTCAGACAAAGGCCGACGGTAGTGTGGAACTATATCGTCCGAGTGGATTGTGAGCATAACCACAATTGTTGGAGCAAACAGAGTTCTCCTATGAAACTATACGCACATGTGTGTTGCGGAAAGACGATGTGTTTTGTGAGTAGAGCTAGAAGAGTTGACATGAATAGGTTGTCATTCTGTTCGGCTGGTTGTGTCTGGTGGCTGGTGCTAATTTGTAGTAAGAGAAAAGTACTGTTAGTTGGCTGGTGACTTGTGCTGATTTGGTGGGAGAAAAAAGCATTGCTGGCTGGGTGGCTGAGAAGCCAGCCGAATGTATTTGACTACATACAATTAATTGACTTAAAAGTTCATTGATAACGGTTCAATTCCATTTTTTACAGAAAAATAAGACATAGGATCAATGTACAAAATAGCGCACTATAGCGGCGTAATAACATTTTTCAACAACTGCAGCTACAACATTGTTGTACTAAGTAGCGTGCTATAGCGGTGCAATAGCGCGCTATAGCAGTTGAGAAGAGCTCTCCGCTAATTATCATAGTCCGCTATTTTATACACTGCACATGATAGACCACTTATCGACAATACAAGCTCATTTGAAGAATTTGGTACCTTCCACGGAAGAATGTCTTGCTGTCACGGAGGCTCGTGGGAAGGTCAGGCTGCCTAAAGTATACGCTGCTGTGGAGAACCCAGCCCTTGGGTTTTGGTATGCTCTTCGTTAAGTGGAAATTTGAGACTGTGTTTCTCCAAAGATGCATTTGACTGTACTTTATCGTTTCCTTAAAAAAACTATACTTTATTGTTCAGTAAGCCAACATGTTCCGCATGCAACAGATTTGCTCCAAAATACTCCAGCCTTCAAGCAGTAAGTTTGAATTCATAGCTCGATTTGCGTAGATCAAAAGATGCAGTTGGTCCCCAAGCAAACACTTGGTAATCCATTAGCACCTAACTGATGGTCACATACTCGCCTTGTACATTCTGTTCCCTGAGGTTTACAACAAGAAACATGATGCATGTGCGTGTGCATATCCTTTTGTGAGTTTGACAAAATTTTGCCAGGAGGAAGGAACCAAATTTCCCTTCACGCTGACAGCAGGACTGGTACCACCTCAGCTCGGGTCATCATCGCCTTCCAGCAGAGGCTCGACCCGCCACTCGCTGCCGTAGTAGGAGTTGGGCAGGCCGAGCCAGAACTTGAAGGCCTCGGCGGCGCGCTTGCGCTCCCGGCGGCGGTCCCGCCGCGCCTGCGACGCGTGCTTGCTGGTGAACATCCTCGAGTGCATCTCGATGTACATCTTCCTGTACCTGGTCTTGTTGGGCGCGATGCCCTTCTCCTCCATGCACGCCACGATCTCCAGCGCCTTCCTGAAGAAGGCCGCCCTGACGCACACGTCCGCCAGCGCCCCCAGCAGCTCCTCGTCGGCCTCCTCCAGGCACCGCTCCCGCACCTCGTCCCACAGCACCAGCGCCTCCCCCGGCTTGCGCGCCGCCGCGATGCCCTTGGCCAGGCTGCCGTACGTCGCCACGTCCGGCCGCACCCCGCGCTCCTTCATCCTCTCCACCACCTGCTTCGCCGCCTCCACCTGCCCCAGCCGGCAGTACCCCTCCACCAGCATGTTCCACGCCGCCCTGTCCGCCGCCACCCTCGGGTCCCGCTCCATTTCCTCGAACACCTTGTGCGCCGCCTTGGGCTGCCCCGACGCGGCGAACGCCTTCATCAGCGTCGTGTAGCTCGCCGCGGACGGCGCGATGCCCCGCGACCGCATCTCGTTGAACAAGGCCAGCGCGCCCGCGCTGTCGTCCGTGACCACGCACCCGTCCATGAGGGTGTTGTACGTCACCACGCCGGGCTGGATGCCGGCGCCCGTCACCATCTCCTCGAAGAGCTCCCTGGCCTTGCCGATCTGCAGCTGCTGGCAGTACCCCTTGAGCAGGACGTTGTAGGTGACCCGGTTCGCGGGAACCCCGGCGGCGGCCATCTCGTCCAGCACGGCGCGCGCGCGCGCCGTGTCGCCGGCGGCGACGAGCGCTGATATCACCGTCGTGTAGGTCACGTGGTCCGGCCGGCTTGCGGGCACCGTCTCCGCCTCGCGCCGCATCGCCCGCAGCAAGGCCACGACGTCGTCGACGCGGCCGGCGTTCATGTACCCCTTCATCAGCGTGGTGTACACCCTGGCGTTGGGTGGGTATGCCTTGGGGAGCAGCGGCAGCTCGTCTGGCTTGGCGCCGGTGACGATGTCGTCAAGCAGGGCAGCACCCTGCTCGACGTCGGGCACATCGTCGCATTCCATGGCGACAGCTCTGAGAAGCAGGCATATGTCCTTGCGCTCTTCCCGCATCGCCTGCACGATCCTCTCCGCCGTGGGGATGTCGCCGAAGCCGACGAACGCGGCGACGAGGGAGTGGAAGGTGGTGGCGCAGGGGGCGAGGCCGGAGGAGAGCATGCGCTCGAGCACGCGCGCGACGAGGCCCTTGCGGCCGGCGCGCGCGCACATCTTGATGACGACGTTGTAGGTGAGCGCGTCGGCGTCGGCGCTCCACTCGCCCATTGCGTCGAACAGCTGCCGGAACCGGCGGCAGTCTCCGGCGTCGGCGCAGGCGCTGAGCGCGGCGTTGAAGGCGACCGTGTCCGGGAGGCAGGAGGGGGAGACTAGCTCAGGCGGCGCGCGGCGGAGGTGGCGGAGGACGGCGTTGAAGAGGCGGAGCGCCTTGGTGGGCTGCGTGAGGCGGGCGACGGCGGCGGTGTACGCGCGCCGGTCGGGGAGGAAGCCCTGGCGGAGCATGTAGAGCAGGAGGGAGTGCGCGAGGCGGGCGTCGCGGGAGCGGGCGGCGGCCGCGGCCGCCAGGGAGAGAGAGTTGGCGTCGAGGAGGTCGAGGGCGCCGCGGGCGCGGAGGCTCTGGAGGAGGCGCGCGACGCGGGAGAACGCGTCGGGGCTGCTGGAACCGAGCGAGAGCTGCGCGAGGAGGCGGGACGCCGTGGTGGGGGAGGAAGGGAGGAGCGAAGGGTTGGAGGATAAGAGGCGGTAGGCGGCGTCGGTGTCATGGGCGCGGAGGAGCGCCAGGAGGGCGTCGTCGGAGCCACCGTCCTCGTCTGGGCAGTCGCCGCCGTCAGGCGGGTGGGTGAGTGGCGGGGCGGAGCGGGAGGTAGTTGGGGACAGGGCGGCTGGCGGGTGGAGCCTCCGGCGCTGGCTCCCGGAGGCCGAAGACGAAGGCGAGGAGCATGAGCAAGAGCAGGTGGCGCCGCCGGGGAAGGAGGGATGGGGTTGGAGGAGCTGGAGCGAGTAGCGCGCGCAGCATAGCATCCCTGGAGCAGCAGCTGGTGGCACGGCAGTGGACGTAGGGTCGGTTCGATTCGGCCCGCCGGACGGCCGGAGGAGGAAGAAGAAACGGCTGCAGCGGCGGCAGACGAGTGGAGCGGAGAGGATGAGGATGACGTATTGACGTGGCCCAACTGAAGCGAACGAGCAAAGCATTGGCTCCGGCCCAGCCATATCGACGGAGACGAACTCAGCTGCAGAAACACATGGGCTTGGTCCATCCACACGGTGGAACTGACACCATAAGAAGTGTAAGCTCTGAGATTAATTAACCAAGAAGTAGACTTTGAAATCATAACGCCCCTGAAGACATCCATCTAAACGGAGCACTAACTCTATAGAGGACAGAGGTAAACTCTCAGCTAGGCAGCTGCAACCAGGGTTTCATTTACCGACCGGATCGGCCAAACCGCCGGGGTCCGGTACCGGTATACCGGTTCGGTTTGGCCGGAAACCGGTCGGTACCGGTTGAATTCAAATTTGAATTCAAAAAACTCAGTTCAACCGGTTCGTACCGGTATACCGGCCGGTTAGACCGGTTTACCGGCCGGTTTGAATTCAAATCCAAATTTAAAATTGCATGTGTAACCGGTTTGGAACGGTATACCGGCCGGTTTGACCGGTTTACCAAGTGGGCCTTAATGGGCCGTCTTATTTTTTCCTTTTCTTTTTTGGTTTAACTTTAAATGCCCGAAAAGTATGTTAAATGAACGAATTTTTGAGAAAATTTGACACCATTAAATTCGTCGCACCTTGAAGTATTTTTAGGATTTTTTTAGAATTTTTTCATTTTTTGAATTCAAATTTGAATTTTGAATTTGGGCCGGTTTGGTACCGGCCCAAACCGGAACCGGACCGGACCGGTTCCCACCGGTTTTGTAAACCCTGGCTGCAACTGCATCCTTATTGGGGCCATCTAAACCTGCAGAAGTTTCAGAATGCTAAGCATTCACTAGCTTAGCATCTGATCTCTGACGGCCACACCCCCAATCATTGGCCTTCAGTTGCAGAAAATCATCTGGAGGATGATAAACGCTCCTTGATCCGTGCAAGCTTAGCAGCCACGTCCTTCATCGCCAGCCTCTGCTCAGGCGAGTCCCGCGAGCACTGTAAACCCAAGTCCACCACCTGCTCTAGGCAGGTCCAGCCGTCGCGAGGTCCTTCCCCGGATGACCAGCTGACCTGTTGGATACCTCCTCCGCTGCTTGTTGCCTCCTCGTCTAGAAGGAGGACGCTATGATCCACGACCTGGGCAAGTCTCGATGGGAAAGCCTGGCTGACCCACTCCCTGAGGCTCAGCTCCTCGTTGAACATGGCGTCGGTGGGCTTCTTCCCGGTCATGACTTCGAGAAGCATTATCCCGTAGCTGAACACGTCGCTCTTCCTTGACGCCTTACCGGTCGAGGCGTACTCTGTTAGTGTTCGCAGCAGAGAAAATGGAGACATTATTAGTGATCAGAGAACAAATGAGATGGCATCAATTACAGTATGTGTCAAGTTTCAGGCAATTGCGTACCTGGTGCCATGTAACCGATTGTTCCATGCATGTTCCTCGAGACTATGGAAGTATCCTCTCCCAGCAACATCCTTGCGATGCCGAAGTCGGCTACGCAAGCCGTCATATCTTCATCAAGCAACACGTTGCTCGGCTTGAGATCACAGTGCAGGACTACCTCAAAGTGCTCATGGTGAAGGTAAGCCATTGCAAGAGCCACATCTGACATGATGCTCACCCTTTGGACCAGTCCTAGCCCACGACGGTTACCGGAGAACAGCCACTCATCTAGGCTCCCATTTGGCATGTATTGGAGCACTAGAGCCTTGAAGTCCAAATTCGAGCAAGTGGTGAGTATCCTAACCAAGTTTCGATGTCGAGCCATGCGAAGCGCACGGCACTCGACATCAAAGCTAATTGTGGCTCTTTCTAGTTCCATGTTGAGGACCTTTATCGCGACATTTTGCTCATCATCCAATACGCCTCTAAATACTTTGCCAAAGCTTCCAGATCCTAGTAGGTTATCATTATCGAAGTTATTTGTGGCACGAGCCAATTCAAAGTAGGAGATTGGTTTATAATTGCTGTGTGGCTCCAAGCTAGTGGCTGGCAGCTCCTTTGGCCTCTTGATAACACGAGTCCTGATCAGGACGAACAAGCAAACTCCTATTGCAATGGCGGCTACAACACTAGGAAGTACAAGTTTTAGGAGACCAAATCGGTGGTGATGCTTGAACACATCATTTGGGCATTGTGGGAACCCAAGGCGTGGAAGACCACATAGTGCGGTGTTCCCTTCCAATGACTGTAGTGTGATGTTTGAGAAAACACCGCTCTTTGGGATTTGTCCATAGAGTGTATTGAAAGATAGATTTAGGCTTGTGAGATAGCTGAGATTGGCAAAGGACTTTGGGATGGTACCAGACAGTGCGTTGTATGAAAGATCCAACGCTTTAATGCTACTTAGCTTACCAATGTCATCCGGTACCTGATCTTGGAGACTGTTCTTTGATAAATTCAGGTAGGTCAATGTGCGGAGCACTCCCAATGAAATTGGTATGTTGCCAAGGAACCGGTTGGAAGAAAGGTCCAAATAGGTTATTGCCTTCAGATTTTCGACATCTTCCGACAAAGCGCCGCTCAAGGCGTTTCGGGACAGATCAAGGTTCACAATGTTCTGAATGCCCCATAGCCCCATGGGAATTGTTGAAGCGAACTGATTATTTGATAATTCTAAGGTTTGTAGGTTACTCAGATTTCCAATACTATCTGGTATAGGGCCGTAGAGCTTGTTGTTGGCCAAGCCCAAGCCAAACAGGTTTTCTAATTTACCAATGTGTACGGGGATAGTCCCAGACAACTCATTATCAGACAATTCTAGACCTTTGAGATTCTTTAGCTCTGTAATTGATATTGGAATCTCCCCGCTTAATCGGTTGTTCCGAAGATCAAGGAACGAGATGCTACTCCGATTTGCCAGCATATTTGGGACGTGCCCTGTTATTTGGTTCTCAAATGCTCTAAAGATCTGGAGGGAGGAGAGATTGCTGACAGAGTTGGGGATACTACCGGTGAAGTAATTTTTCTCCATGACGATGTATTTGAGGCTCTTGCATCTCGACAAGTCCGCGAGGAAGCTGACGTCTCCACCGAGCTTGTTCCCGGCAATGTAGAGCTCAGCAAGAGACTCCCCGAAAGCTTTTCGTGGCACGGGCCCAGTAAGCAAGTTGTAGGACATGTCAAGGATGGAGATCACAGACATGTTCTTGATGGAGGTCGGAATGGTACCTGTCAAGTCGTTCATTTCGAGGTTAAGCCACTGCAGCTGCGTCAGCCGGCCCAACTCCGGCGGGATCTTCCCATGCAGGGCGCTCGTGGTGAAGTCTAGCACGGCGAGGCCGGTAAGATTGCTCAAGCCGGCGGGGATCTCGCCGGAAAGGTCGTTACCACCTAGTGAGATGACCGCCAGCTCCGGCATGGACGCCAGCCACGACGGTATTCCGCCGGTGAAGCGGTTGTAGGCCAGATTGAAACTCTGCAGGTACTTGCACGCCCCGAAGCCCGGGGGCACGATGCCGGCGAGATTGTTTCCGTGGAGAGTCACGCGCTGCAACATTGGAAGATTGAAGCAGCTCTGATTGCTCGGCAGCAGCCCGGAGAGGTTGTTGTTGGACAAGAACAGTTGCAGCAGACTGGACTTGTTGAACAGTGAGGATGGGATCTGCCCCGAAAGCTGGTTCCACGACAGAGAGAGGACTGCAAGGTTCGGGGAGAAACCGACGTCGCTAGGAATGTTGCCCATCAGGTTGTTGCGTGCGAGGCTCAGGTAGCTCAGCTGGGACGTGCCGTTGAACACGCCCCGCGGCACCGGCCCGCTCAGCTCGTTCCTGCTCAGATCGAGGTACACGACGCTCCGCAGATTGCGCAGCTCGTTTGGGATCCCGCCGGTGAGGTTGTTGGAGTAGAGGTCGAGGGCTTGAAGCCCGGTGAGGTCGCCGAGAGACGCTGGCACGGCGCTCGAAAGATAGTTGCTCGAAAGGTTGAGGTAGGCGAGGCGCGCCAGCTTCCCGAGGGAGGCCGGGACGGGGCCCCCGAGCTGGGTGTCGCTGAGGTCGAGGGTGGAGAGGAAGGAGAGGTTGCCGAGCTCGGGCGCCAGGGCGCCGCCCAGCGGCACGCCGGGGAGCGCCAGGGCCGTGACGCGCTCCTTGTGGCGGCGGCCGCAGGAGACGCCGACCCAGCCGCAGTAGGGCGTGGCGGCCGTCCAGTTGCCACGGAGGACGCCGGTAGGGTCGGACACCCGGGCTCTGAAGGCGAGGAGGGCTGAGAGGTCGCCGGCCGTGGCATTGGCGGGCGTGGCTGCAGCTTCGGCTGCGGTTGCGAGGAGCAGGAGCAGTGATGAGGCCATTAGGAAGGTGAGGTGGGGGAGAAGAGCCATGGTGATTGGCGGTGAGAGCTCGGAGCTGGACGGGACAGATATAGCTTAGCTAGCTAACGGTGCTGGCAACTGACAGTGCATTGTTGCAATTGCATAGAGTCGTGCTGTGCATGGCCAACTTATAGGCTCGTATGATTCGAACTAGCGTCGTCTTGTCTTGTGGAGTCCGAAGAGTCTGAATCCGATGGGGAAGAATTCCATGCATGGGAGGATTGGAATGATGAGGTAGAGGGGTAAAACTAGGGGTGGTAATGGGCCATGATTCTAGTAACCTCCTCATAGCCCAACAAGATTCTTAAATTTTTTAGCTCAAAATTATATAAGATTAGACCATTTACCACCCCTATGTAAAACTTTTAGGACCCGGTCCTTAGATTTTCTAGCTCAAAATTTTAGGCCATTTACCACCCCTAAGTAAAACTTTTACCATAAAAGCAGTAATTTTGCCTCTCATTTACCTCTAAAAATTCAAACATGCAGGGTAAATATGCCTCTTTACCTATTTGCCCTCCCCTTACCTCTCGAAGGATATCAAATTGGAGTAAAACTGAATACATGAGGGGTATTGATTGCTATTTCCAACCACTTTTACTCCCATTTTATCCATAAATCTAAACATCGCATGTAGTAGATTAGTTAGGGGCAAATGTGAGGTATAAAATATTTACCTTTGAGTAAATCTTTACCCCCAAAATCCAAACAGAGCCCTGATCTCACCAGAGAAAACTCAAGGGGTGTGTTTAGTTCGCGAAAAGTTCACGAAAAAGTTGTTGTAGCATGTTTCGGTTTTATTTGGCAACTATTGTCCAACCATGGAGTAATTAGTCTCAAAAGATTCGTCTCGTCATTTACAATCAAACTGTGCAATTAGTTATATTTTTAATTATATTTAATTCTCCATACATGTATCGTAAGATTCGATGTGATGTGCATCAGTGAAAACTTTTAGAAATTTTTCACGGAACTAAACACAGCCAAGCTAGTGTGAACTTCAAATCCGAATCAAAAGCTAGCAGCGCGTCAATGATAAAGGAAGCCTACTGCCTACCTGACTGCCTATTAGCCTATACGTACTCGTGAAGACTTTGACTTGCAATTGCTGCTGGAGGCTTGGGAGTCAGCAGTCAGGAATCCATCCTGCACGCGGCTTGAAGCCTGAAGGAAAACTACGGGACTGAGACAGCGCCCCAACGTCCGCGCCGGGATGAAAGCAACGGGACTGAAACCTGGAGCGTCTCGCTGTCCGCGCCGGGATGAAAGCAACGGGACTGAAACCTGCAGCGTATAAGGATGGCAACGGGGCGGTTTCGGATCGGTGGATTGTCTGGACACCTAAATTCAAAACACTAAGTTAAAATCCGAACCCGATCCGAATACTGATTCGGGTTAAAATCCATTGCTGAACCCGAAATCCGTAGATCTCCGAAACCCGATGGATAATCCGAAACCCGAAATAGTTTTTCACAGAACAGAACACACTACTCACCCAGCCGCAAACGGTCGACCGCAGCAATCACAGCTGACGCGCAGGCCCAGGCGCCCAGCCTCCAACAGCACCAGCCAGTGCTCAGTCTTCTCAGGTTCAAACGCACCGAGGCCCAACGAACACATTTGGCAGCCATGCACTTGTGGTGGCCCTCATTCAGAGACAGCGTGCGCCCACTCCTCTGTAGTCAAACCTGCGCCTGCGCATGTCGCCTGCTCCCCCTGGCAAACGGACGAGCCGGTCCCACCTCCCATGCTCCTGGCCAACCAGCGGGCAGTCAGTCAGAGAAGACATTTTGGGTCAGCGACAACCAGGGTACTCAAACTGTCGGAGATCCGCGGGTTAAATTAAACATCTGCCCTAAACCCGCTGCATTTCGGATACTCAAACCCGAAAATCCGTGGGCGAAAATTAAGCCTCGAAACCGAAACCCGCGGATCCGAAATCCGCGGATATCCGACCCGACCCGAACCCACTGCCATCCTTGGAACGTCCGTCAAGCGCGGGTGGGTGACCGCCCCAAACCACACGCACGCATGGCACATCGTCGACCCGATCGATCCGCGGAGAAGCATTTGACGGGTTGGAACCTGGAAAATGGAAATGGTTTGATCTGGATGACGGATGGCCGTAGCAGTCCCAAACCTGCATTGTAATTACTGTGCTTGAGAGGGACGGGAGTACGAAGAAGGCGTAGTATGTGGGAAATCACTGACTAATTGTTCTTGTGCCTCAGAAATTCCATCTGCAAACCGCCGGCAACCTCGACGTGGAAGACCCGCAAGACTCGCAGAAACTTCTGCCTGCCTCTGTTCATCTGTTGGCGGGCGCGCGCCAATGCAGACGAGGATTCAGGTCTTGTTTGGTTTCACATACTTTTTTAAGTCCCTGTTACATCAAAAAGAATTTTACTATTTTAGAGTATCAAATAAAATCTATTTATTAATTTTTTTGACAGGTGAGTGCTAATTCGCGAGACGAATCTAATGAGTCTAATTAATTCATAATTTGCTATAGTGATGCTACAGTAACCATTCGCTAATCATATATTAATATACCTCATTAGATTCGTCTCGCAGTTTAACCCTAGGGTTCTGCAGTTACTTTTATAATTAATTTTTATTAAATACTTTTTAATATTAAAATTTTCTTTAATATAACATAGACTAAAGTTTAGCCATTCGAATCAAACAACCCCTCAATGAAACAATAGCAGTAGTGTGACCAAATCTAATTAAAATCCTGAAGATGATAAAGAAAAGCTAGCGCGGCTGGCCCAACTGGCCCAAACTATGAAGCCCAATATGGGAATCCCGGCCCATCCCGCGCCCTTCCCAGAAGGTTGTCCCGTGCTCAGCTCGTAATCTCGTGCCAGCTGCGGCGGCGGCGATGCGGCTGCTCACCGGCGCCTCGGCGTCCCGCATCCCCTCCCCGCTTCTCTCACTTCCCCGCGCAAGGCCGAGATGCGTGCCCGCCTCCTCCTCCGCCTGCCGGGCCGCCTCCTCATCGGCCGCGGGCGCAGGCGACGGCGGCGCGCGGAAGCCGTGGCTCTTCGTCGGGTTGGGGAACCCCGGGAAGGTGTACCAGGGCACTCGCCACAACGTAAGCCGCCTGCCCACCCCTGTTCGCCGTAGATACCATTTTGCACGCTGGGATTGCGGGTTTTTCCTAGTTACCATGGGTCATCGAGTTGGGAAATGTTTGAGTTGTACAGCAAGAAAGCAGGATTTAACTTTGGAAGATACATGTATTGGCATCTAATAGGTTATAGGAATTTAGAAACGTGGTATATGCAAATTTGATTGTCCACTTTGTTTCTTGTTGTATACAGAATGAGATAGAAACGCTAAAGTGTAGGATTCAGTAGTCAGAGAGGAGTTTTTTCTTGGAGGCAGAGAAATTTGCTGTTCTACTTGTATTGTCTACCATGGTTTTAGTCTCCGTTTCGTGGAAACAAATTTGAGCATATAAATCGAGTCTTCAGTAAATGACTATGCTCGTCAAAACTCTAGTGCACAATCTCTTCATGGAGTTGAGATCATATCTGATTATTCTCAGGTTGGATTCGAGATGATCGATGTTATAGCTGAAGCTGAGGGTATACCTCTCAGCAGTATGCAATTCAAGGCAATGGTTGGAAAAGGTAACACTTTGGTATTATTAACACTTAATATACTCATATTATGCTGAAAAGTATGTGTTTCCTAATCTTTCTTGGACACTTTCCAGCGCTAAATTTTTGTCATTGTTTTTGGTCACTTCCTTTTGCTACCTAATTTGTTTGAACCTGAAAGTCCTCGCTACAATCTGCATACGGTTTCTCAATATGTACCTGTAAAGCAACTTATTGTTTATGATACTCCACGGCTGAATATTAAACATAAGGCAACATAAATATGTCATGGCAACTGTTTGAGGCCTGAGGGGAAGTGTCGATGGTGTAGATTGTATCGGTGAAAGCGGAGTGGAAAATGAACTCTTGAACATGGGTGGCGCCTTGATGCGTCGCGCCGTGGAACGAGGCTCAGAATTATATGTGGTCGAAGTGAGCAAAATCAATGACAACAAAGATGTGTTATTACTTCTTTGAAAATATTTACATTCCAGAAAGCATTCTTAACAAAAACTGCTTCACTGTTACCCAGGTCGTATTGGTGATGCACCTATCATGCTTGCCAAGCCACAAACTTTTATGAATGCAAGCGGTGAGTCTGTAAGTATAATGATTCAAAAGAAACTTTGAATTCTATTGGTTTTTGTTTTATATCTTTTTTCTTGACACGCCGAGTTATATAGGTGGGGCAGCTGGTTTCATATTTCAAGATTCCACTTAATCAAGTCATTGTGGTAAATGAATTCTTCAGTTGCTGTATCTTATCACAGGTCACTATAATTGCCATTCTCACTTTATTGTTATCTAATTATTGTTCTTTTCTTCTCTGCAGATGTATGATGATCTAGATTTACCCTTTGCAAAATTGCGCTTGCTGCCAAAGGGTGGGCATGGAGGGCATAATGGGTACCCCATTTCTCGTTTACTTCTTTTCCTATATCTTTTTTTTAAGAAAGAAATGCCTAAGCTCTGTTTCGTTATGGAAAACTAGACTGTTCTTGATTTACTTCTCATTTGATTCTAGCAGAACACCCCACCTATTCTGGTATTCCTCGGCTTACCAGTCCGGAAAAGTTCTGCATTTTCAGAGCACACACTATTAACAGTGCTTGATCAAGACACCACGCAACTCAAATTTTAGTTTCTATAAGACTGCTCCAGAGACAAATTCTTTTCTTATATCTACTCCATGTATATCTCAGTTGGTATTTTAGGATTCACATAAGAGAAGGATATTTTGAGCATATGATATGTGCCGTATTTGTCCAAAATAGCATGTGTATATTGATGTTTAGAATCTGACTATAAGGTGCTTAGCCATTAAAAAATACAGCAGCAAAACTTTGGTAACAACTTCATTTTAGTTTTGTTGGCTCCTCTTATTCTTCAAGTAAAGAGGCCGACGCTGTTGATTTAATTTCATAGAGGTCCTATATCATTGTGGAATCTTTGACAGAGACAGAGTGACGGCAGTGAGATTGGAACCTTGCCTTTACTGTTATTGTCTGGAGAAGACTGAAGAGCTTCTTTATTTATTTACCAGTTCCCCACCATTTGCAGGATGAGAAGTATCATCAACCATTTGAAACAAAGTCGTGATTTTCCACGCCTAAGAATTGGTATACCACTTGTCAGTCCTTTTCTCTTCAGCTGCACAGTCTGAAATATTCCTGTGATGATATTTTGCAGGCATTGGGCGACCACCTGGGAAGATGGATCCTGCAAATTTTGTTCTCCGGCCTTTTACCAAGAAAGAGCAAGAAGAGGTTTTTTTATACGTACCTTAGAGATATTTTGGTTCAACCAATTTAACAGCACATAATTGAGTGTTCTATATTAATCCATGTGAGACAAGGAAACTGTAACAAAAATTATCTCTTTGTGCAGCTTGATTTCGCGTTCCATAGGGGCTTGGAGGCAGTGCGAATAATGGTGCTTGAAGGATTCAACAAGAGCGCAACTTACGTGAACACTGCCCAGTCATCTGAAATGTTAAATAGATGATAGAATCATAGACTACTGAATTCAGTTTTATTCCTATGCCAAGGAGATTTAATTGGGGTATGAATTGCAGTAAGGCACACTGCAGTCAGATTCACCTGGTGCATCATTTTGCATGGTTCAAAAAAATTCTGACAGCCGAAGTGTTCATTGCAGCATACTGTATGATATGAGCAATATATGTATTGTGAATATATGATTCCGTAGCATTCCACTATATTGTACCGGCTTGTTAATTTCATATCTAGTGTGCAACCTTGAAATTTTGAAGAACTCTGTACCCTACTCTTTGAAAATCCATATATGTTTACTGCCTTAGTTCCAGCTTGCTTCTGTATACCGTAGTTGATCCATCTTGCTCTTGCTGGTTGCTAGGTTCCAAGGGGACAAAAAGACACATCACGCTTCCGCCTTCAAACAATTGGTGGCCGCCTGACTAAAGGCCCTGTTTGGATCATCTAGGATAAATTCTAGTACAAATTGAACTTTAGGTGACTAAATATTAGGCAAGTAAAGTTTAGCCCGTGCCTGATTGGATCTATAGACTGAACTTTAGGTAGGAAACATCTAGATAGAAATATAGAAATGTCATTTTTACCTTTGGATTATACTGTCGTTATGTCTACACGCGCATAATGAGAGGTTGAGAGGTAGTTTGTTTTTTCTTTGATAGGTTTTAAGGACTAATGGACTAAACTTTAGAGGTGGAACTAAACTTTAGTCCACATTTTAATCTACCTATTTGTTTCATCTAACGGACTAAATTTAGATTTGAAGTTTAGTCCATAGATCCAAACTCGATCTAAGAGTACAGGATATTTTTCCATACAGATAGAGGAAGCCCAGAATATGCTCCGTCACATCCCCTGACGCGACCATCTGTGGTGGTAATGGCCCTGGGAGGCTTGGGACCCTCGATGCTTCAGCGAGCACGTAGCCACGTACTAATCCTCATCCAAAATCCATGGGCAGCGCTCGTCCTCTCGCTCTCGACTCTCCACGTTCTGAACAGGCGATGCTCACGTTTTTCACAAGAAGATAGGCCATGCCCACCCGAAAACAACGGGGGCTGCTCGCTGAAATCGTCATTTTGGTTTGTGCGGTTGTGATGCTACGGCCTTTGAGCAATTGAAGTGCTGAGCTCCAGCGCCCAACGAGTCTTTCAGCTAGAGCTAGCGCCTAGAGAGGCCAGGAGGATCAACGTGACACGACGTGCGTTCAGCACAGGATGCTGCTGGTTGCCAAGAGATTTGTCATGCCATACCCAGCTGCCAACGAACCAGTGAAACGTTGAAAGGACAAAAAAAATCTTTTCAAACAAAAAAAAAAGGGTCAGCAAAGGCGATGGCATCAGGCAGCTGACCGTCCAGCCCCACCTGTCAGCGACCTCGGCACGGCAACTTGCCGCCAATTAATGTCCGGATCGCCCCCAACCTATTCGACTTCCCGTCGGTAAACTCCAACAAATTGATCTTTCTTTTTTTCTTTCTATTTTTTCTCAATATAGAGAATTGATGTTGAAAAAATCTACTCCGATAGATTGATTTTTCATCTCCCTTTTCCTTTTATTTTTTCTCAATCCCCAATAATTTATCTCCAATTCCCAATAGAAAAGGGAGACATCACATCTCCCTTTCCATATAGAAAGGGAGAAAAATCAATCTGCTGGAACACTTCTTCCATATATGTTGAAATTGAAAAAGTAGATTTCTCTATATGATGAGAAAGGGGAACAGGAAGATCAATGGAGTTGCTCTAAACCCTCCGCCACGTCACCCGAGCCCTCCCCTAATCGTCCCCCCATCTCCCAGTCCCATCTTCGCCGCCGCGCCGCCAAGCCCCGCCGGACACCGCCATGCCGACCTCCGCCGCCGCCGCGTCCTCCCTCTCCCTCCTCTTCTCGCACCCCCACTCCCGCCACTCGTCCGCCCGCGGCGGCCCCCACCTCCGCCTCCCTGCCCGCGCCAGCCGCGCGCGCTGCGCCTCCTCCGACGCGCCCGCCACGGCCACCAAGCACCGCCGCCCCGCGGAGGAGAACATCCGCGAGGAAGCCGCGCGGCTCCGGGGCCCCGTGCAGGGCTTCTCGGCCTGGTACGAGCCCTTCCCCCCGGCGCCCGGCGGCAATCCCGACGAGCGCTACTCGCTCGACGAGGTCGTCTACCGCTCCAGCTCGGGGGGCCTCCTCGACGTGCGCCACGACATGGACGCGCTGGCCCGCTACCCGGGCTCCTACTGGCGGGACCTCTTCGACTCCCGCGTCGGCCGCACCGCCTGGCCCTACGGCTCCGGGGTCTGGTCCAAGAAGGAGTTCGTGCTCCCGGAGATCGACTCCGACCACATCGTCTCCCTCTTCGAGGGCAACTCCAACCTCTTCTGGGCCGAGCGCCTCGGCCGCGAGCACCTCGGCGGGATGAACGACCTCTGGGTCAAGCACTGCGGCATCTCCCACACGGGCTCCTTCAAGGACCTCGGCATGACCGTGCTCGTAAGCCAGGTGAACCGCCTCCGCCGCGCCCCGCTCTCGCGCCCCATCGCCGGTGTCGGCTGCGCATCCACGGGAGACACCTCCGCCGCCCTCTCGGCGTACTGCGCCGCCGCCGGAATCCCCGCCATCGTCTTCCTGCCAGCAGACCGCATCTCGCTGCAGCAGCTCATCCAGCCGATCGCCAACGGCGCCACCGTGCTCTCTCTCGACACTGATTTTGATGGCTGCATGCGACTCATCCGGGAGGTGACTGCAGAGCTGCCAATCTACCTTGCCAATTCGCTTAACTCCCTTCGGCTCGAGGGACAGAAGACAGCGGCCATTGAGATATTGCAGCAGTTCAATTGGCAGGTGCCAGATTGGGTCATTGTTCCAGGAGGCAATCTTGGGAACATCTACGCCTTCTACAAGGGATTCGAGATGTGCCGCGTTCTTGGGCTTGTTGATCGTGTGCCACGGCTTGTCTGTGCACAGGCTGCAAATGCAAATCCGCTGTATCGGTACTACAAGTCAGGGTGGACTGACTTCCAGCCTCAAGTTGCTGAAACTACATTTGCATCTGCCATACAGATTGGTGATCCTGTATCTGTCGACCGTGCCGTGGTTGCACTGAAGGCAACTGATGGTATTGTGGAGGAAGCTACTGAAGAGGAGCTCATGGATGCAATGGCACTTGCTGACCGCACTGGGATGTTTGCTTGCCCACATACTGGGGTTGCACTTGCTGCTCTGTTTAAGCTCCGGGATCAGTGTATAATTGGGCCTAATGACTGCACGGTGGTTGTTAGCACAGCTCATGGGCTGAAGTTCACGCAGTCAAAGATCGATTACCATGACAAAAAGATCCAGGGCATGATGTGCCAGTATGCTAATCCGCCGATCAATGTGAAGGCTGACTTTGCTTCTGTGATGGATGTTCTCCAGAAAAATCTGAATGGTAAGATATAAGCCTATATGTTTAATTAACCCTCAAAACGGCTTTTTGTTTATCATCGCCAGGAAGATTCCTGCATCTTTTTCGGTTACGGTTGGTGAACATGATATGGTGCAAAGGTCCATCATATCTTGTAGTGCTAGGTCTGGAGGCTCATCTGGTTATAGGGCAAAGTGGATAGAGCTATTCCTTGTACTTTTATCTGTATCATGTAATATGAATAATAAGTTATGGGTCTAAGCGTTTGAATGAAAAAATGTTTGGAATGGCCAATGCTGGATTGTGCTTTTTTTCAACTTCTAGCGTAGATTTCACTGAGCGTAGGCAATTAGTATTGCCAATTTTAAACATACTGATGGAATTTAAGACAGAATTATTTTCCTTTTTGTTGCTTTCAACAGTTCAAGAGAATTAGGGTCTAAATCAATTGTAGCAGTTCACCATGCTCAGTAACATACCTGACTCTAGTGTAATAAAATAGTTTGGACTGTTAGTTCTACAAGCTATTCTAAGACCATATCGGCATGTCCAAATACCAAAAATCCTGATGTGTGTGACGATCTTTGCCTGCTTTGTGGAAGATTGTTTTAGAAGTCTATTCTGTAGTGATGCTGGTGTTGTTTTTTTTTTTTGAAAGCACCCAGGAGTACTGGGGAATCATTTAAGAACTCATATGGGCACCCACATTGACCGCACGCTCAAATGCAGGTGGGCTGCCGAGAAGTCTGGGACGCGCCTGGGGGGCTCACACTCACCCACACACACGCACACCTAAGCCCCACTACCCCCATGGGAATTAGGTGGGCAGCCTCGCCACTGCGAGTGCTACCACTGAGCCACCTAAGCCCCACTACCCCTCTGGGAATTAGGTGGGCAGCCTCGCCACTGCGAGTGCTACCACTGAGCCACTGGCTCGTCCGCGATGCTGGTGTTGTTGTGTTGGAGCCTTTCCATTCAGCCCATGGCATCGGACTGGACTGCAGGTTAGATTTGTTATTTATCCCGTAGCAGTAGCGAGTTGGCCTTCGAGTGATTATTATTATAGTATAGGGTGTAGAGAAAGCTGAAGCTTCTTCGTCTTCTTTTGACTTGGTTTGACACGACACATCGCTTCCTGAAGCACTGGACATAAGCCAAAAATACCACCACTCTTCATTACCCTTAAGGTTTCTTTCTTTTCTGATTGTTGCTGTAACCTCTCTGGCATGATTCAGTTTTTGCCTTTCTTGCTGGACCCGTGGTTAAAATGGATCCACTTTCTGTAACACCTTGAAGCTACAGTAATTCAAATTTCGAGATTTCACCACGGCAAATTTTTCTATTTCACAGAGTGAGCATAAATATGTAAACACAGCCTGCAGTTGCATAATCTCAGATGTCATATGTTCTGCAACATATGACACCAGAGATAACCCAGTGGCAGGTGCATAGAACACATATGTTGCTCTCCTGGGTAAGATCGTTCTGGAAGATTGTTTTGGGACTGCCGACTAGCCACGAGTGCCAGTGACAATGGTGCTCTCTGTTCCGTCATTCACCCGTAGTGATCAATTACGCCAATTTCAGTGGGAGTGGGAGTATCATGAGAGTGTTATAGATATTAAATTTGTTAGCAAGTACTAATAATATGAGGAGAGAAGATATGAGTGTCATGAAATGTGAGAGGAGTGTCATCACCATAACACTCTACTGGCACAGTTCTTAAAATTTTAGTCTAGGTAATTGTGTCGATAAAACTCCAACTGAGACTGGCATTCAGTCTAGGTAATTGTGTCGATGACACTCCCACTGATACTGCCAGTCTCAATAGAAGTTTCATGGAGGATTTCATGACATTAAATACCATCAATTTTGCTGACGTGGCAAGAAGAGAGAATAATAGAGTTTTATGAGATGTGAGAAGAGTTTCATCACCATAAAACTCATCTGGCACGATTATCTAGTTCACAGTCTAGGAATATGTGGCTGTAAAACTTTCACTGAGACTGACTTATCGCTGAGGCATGGTCTGGTGCTCCGGTGCCATAGGTTGGTACCGTTTGTGATTAGTTTCTATCTGCTTGTGCTGGTTGGTTGAAAGAGTTTCATCTCCACGATGCTGCAGCCTGCAGAAGCTTGGCGAGCGTGATTATATTGGGGCCCTGTTTAGGTGCCTGAAGTTTGTAACGAGCAAGCCCACTGAGAACTTCTTGTTGGGCTGGAGCCCAATGTGTCTAGAGCTTCTTCGACCTGTGACATGTCCAAGAAACTCCCACACTGTAGCTTGGATCATACGGAATGGATCCGCTGCACGAGATTGAGGTGCTTTTTCTTCTTAGCTTCCAGATTGTGGATTGCGATTGTTATAATGTGCGAGCTAGGGAAAGGGCAGCTGGATAGTTACAACTGGGATCAGTTTGCAGTCCGCAAGCTTTTCATTAAAAAAAAAGAGAGAGAGAAGAAAACAGACCAGGTATATATGTAGACATGCACACAGTATATCTCGTGCGCATGATGATTCCATTGTCTTTCATCAAGAGATCTAAACTAGTATTAGTGTTTCTGAGCAGAAGCAAATTAAAGACTAATACGTCAAACAGACGAATCAGAGCAGTATTGCTGTTGCAGCCGCTGCTGCAGTTGCTTTCGCTGGACTATGCGATTCTGGGCTTCATTGGTGAGCTAGTTCGTGCTCGTGCGTTGGTACCGAAAAAAAAATTTTCATGAATATACTATACACATTAACGATCTGAGATAACTATAAGTGCTCAGACATAATTTACACGCAATAAACAGATCATTGATCAAAGGAACGTACCAGGTGCAAACCAACCTCTCCGTGCAAACTATAAAAACTTCAATCTGAGTTATTGGATCAACATCCAAGGGGCACGAGGGATTGGATAATTTTACAATCTGGACCCACCCTTGGATTGAATAATCACACTTTTGCAAATCCCCCCTCCCACCACTCTGCGCCCCTCTCCTTGAATGTTGATCTGATGGCTCGGATTGAAGTTTCCATAGTTTGCACGGAGATGTTAGTTTGCACCATAGTTGTCGGGTATCAATATTAGGAATACCCAAAGTTAGGGGGTTAGCGGTTAAGCAACTTGGTTAAGCCAATGGACCACTTGATCCGACCCGCGCGGGAGAACTCTGCCTCGCCCAACCTCCGTGGAAAGGCGCTGCCTCATCCAACCTACGTGGGAAGGCTATGCCTCGCCCGACCTTTGACCCTGCACCGTGAGTGCAGCCGATCTACGAGAGGGCCCACAATGGCCCGCGCCACACGGAGACTGACAACAGCGTGGGCGGATAGGTGACAGGACATGCTCTAACGCAGCGAACAGTGGAGTGTGCCCTTATCACGGCCAACGACCGGTAGGCTGTATGCAGCAGAAAAGCTGCTTTGTAAATTTCAGTGTTACCACCAGAATCTCATTTGATATATGCTTCATTACCAATGTTTGAAATGGCGGACTAAGATGTTTAGCGGTCAGTTTTCCAGAAACTAAGAGAAGGCTATAACAGGATATGCCCCCGCTAACCTCATTTAGTGGTTTTGCTAATTGAGTAATTAAGTTTAAAATTTATATGTTCAGAACATCAAATCAAACAGATACAGGTCACAAAATTCATTACATCACGCGCTGAAGTACATCTAAAATTTCATTCCCACATTACATCACTGATGAAATACTAAGCTCTGTAAATGATGGAGTTCAATACTCTTAAAAATAGCAATGCATATTTGTGAGAAACTTCTAGAAGATTAGATAGTATACATGAACCATGGTTGCCATGCTTCATGGTAAAATGTGAACTACTCTAAAAACTAAATATTTATATGGTTAGATATTTTGTATAAAGTGTGTAGAAGATGCACACATTGTAAAACCATAAGAGCCGTGGAGTCCTACAAATAGAGGCCCCCCTCCCCTCTTGCCATACTTTGGCATAAGAGGTCTAAGTAGAAGATGGCAAGGTTGTCATGCAGAGTAGTAGTGTTATGGTAGGATAGCCACATAAAGAGTGTAAGAGTCTTATATTGTACTAAGTTATGGTGAATAAATACTCGAGTCCCCAAATAAAATCGGTCTCCCATACCAGTGTCTAGATGAAGGTCTTCTTGGTATAGTATCGGTATGGGGTCCGCAAAAGAAGTGGCTACAGCGGGATACAGTCTTTTAGAACAAAAAAGTGGATATTCTAACCTTCTACTCTCCCAAAGTCTATAACGGACTATAATGGCTATTTTGGACATTGTTCATTACCAGTAACCAGTAGTGAAATAGGTACCAGTTGAATAAAAAGGGACTAAGTTTTAGAAGCTTGGAAATTTTTAACCAAATATGACACTGCAAAAAAAATATCAGACAAACCGATCAACACATTTAAAACATCATATTTATACACATCTCCAGTTTTATAGGTTCCAAATTTCACAAGGCCACAAAACAAACAATTGCAGTAGTATGGAATTCATCTCTCCGATAGTGTGATTAGATAACTTCAGTAGTTAGTTACACCACCTAAAGATTAGGGAATAGTCGGTTGCTTCATCTCTAAAGAGGGTTTGTCATTGAGAATTTCTGCAAACTTAACATCCCTACGGCAATCAAAGTACATAAAATCTGAATCCGATCTCTGATGATCTTGGAATATAATCTTATGATGAAATTTTTGATGACCCAGAGCTTTCATTTTGCGGAGGCCTAAGAGTAGAGCCTCATACTCGGTTGTGTTTAATAGGTCAGGATTTGCGAAGTTTAGGCGACCCGCGTATGTTGTTTTGGCTCCAGAGGGGAATCTAGGATTGCAGCTATGCCAACACCGTCCTTGCACCAGGCACCATCGCAATGTATGATCCAGCTTTCTATCAGAGGTTCCTCCAAGATAGGTGATGCCCAATCAGCTATAAAATCTACTGGGACTTGTGATTTTATGACTGTCCTTGTCTCGAAATCAATGTAGAATTATGAGAGTTCCCAAGCCCATTTTGCAATTCTCACTGAAGCTTCTCTATTATTGCAGAGGTCGTGTAGTGGTTGATCTGTTACCATGAGTATTTTGTGTGCTTCAAAATAGTGTCAAAGCTTACGAGAAGATATGATGACAACATAGGCTATCTTCTCAAGTTCCGAGTATAGGAGCTTGGAGCCGACTAGTGCTTCGGAGACAAAGTATACTGGCAACTGTTTCTTGTGACCTTCGATTTCTCGCTCGAGGACAAGGGCATCGCCTGACAACGAAGTATGAGGCAGCAACGTATAAGAGCAGGACATCCTTCGGATTTGGTGACGTTATCTTGATCATGTTTCGCAGATGTTCCTTAAGCGAACGGAGGGTTTCTCTCTGTTCATCACCCTACTCAAACTTGTTTGCATTGTGGAGCACCTTGAAAAAAGGTAGGCTTCGGTCATCCGAGCGCGAGATGAATCTGTTGAGAGCCGAGCACGAGATGAATCTGTTGAGAGCGGCAATCCTTCATGTTAGTTTCTGCACATCCTTGATTGAGGGCTCTTTCATGTTCCAAAGAGCTTTGACTTTGTCTGGGTTGATCTCGATCCCTTTTGTGGAGAGCAGGCAACCCAGGACCTTTCCCTTGTGAACTTCGAAGATGCATTTTTCTGGTTTGAGGGACAAGTTTGCTTTCCTTAAGTTGGCTAAGGTTTCTGCGAGGTCTGCCACATGGTTAGTTCTGACAGAGCTGGTAACAACAATGTCATCCATGTAAGCCAGTACATTTCTCCTAAGCTGATGTCCAAGAACTGTAGTGGACATTCTAGAAAAGGATTGTCCGGCATTTTTTAGACCTTCGGACATTCGGAAGAAGCAATAAGTCCCAAATGGGGTGATGAAGCTTGTTTTTTCCTCGTCCTCTTTTCTCATCCAAATCTGATGATAACCCGAGAAGTAGTCCAGCAGTGACATGAGCTGGCTGTTGGCTGCGTCATCGACCACTCTATCTATTCTGGGCAATGGGAAGTCATCCTTCGGCATGTCTTGTTTAGATCGGTGAAATCGATACACATGCGCTATTTGCCATTTTTTCTTTTTGACTGGGACAATGTTTGCCAGCCAAATGGGGGTATTTAACTTCCGGAATAACCCTCGCGTCTAGCAACCTTTGAACTTCGACCTTAACATCTGCCACTTTGTCGTCGGCCATTTTTTGAAGCTTCTGTTTCTTCGGCCTGATTGTTGGGTTGATGTCGAGGGGGTGTTCAATGATGTCTCCATTGGCACCATACAGGTCGCTGGAACACCATGCAAATACATCCTGATTCTTGCGAAGGAACTCAAGCAACTATTTTTCTTCCTCTGGCTTCAAGGTTGCGTTTATGATTACCAGCTTGTCTGGCAAGTGCTCATCTAGAGGTACCTTCTTAACTTCGCAGTCCTCTTCGAAGGTTATTTTTTCTTGGTCTCTTTGTGGTTCCTTGAATGGTGCTGGTCTCGGTCAGCTCGGAGGATGTGTACATTCTTTTGTCCCGAGGTGGTGCCACGCTCGATATCTCTCGCTAGCTGCTGATTCCCGCGGACTGTGATGACACCTCCTGGTGCAGGTATCTTCATGCAGAGGTACAATTGATGGACGACAGCTTTGAATTTGTTGATCGTCCCCCATCCAAAGATTGCAAGACAGGGATATTGCATTTCAACCACATCGAAGGTGATGTGTTCAGTCCTTGCATTTGTTGTGTCCCCGAAGGACACAGAGAGTGATATTTTGCCCAGGGCATTTACTCTTTTCCCTTCGAAACCCATCAATAGGAACTCTGAAGGTTGTAGAAGATTTCTATTGATGGTCATTCTATCGAAGGTACTCGAGAATATGATGTCTGCTGAGCTGCTTATGTCCACGAGTATCTTGCCGATGGTCCATCCCTGAATGTTTGCCTCGATGACGAGGGCGTCTGTGTGAGGGTAGCTTATTAGGTTGACATCTTCTTTTGTGATTGTGATCGGGCATGGGATCACTATGTTTTCTTGGTTGGGCCCTCGGAAACAATGCAATGAACTTGCCTGAAGCAATCTCTGTGCTGCCTCTTGTTTTCAAAGTCAAGAGTTGAGCCTCCGGAGATGGGCATTATCGTCCCGAAGGTTGGTAGGGTCGAGGGTTGATTGCTTGATGTTTGGGTTTCTTGCTTTGGCGGTAGGCCAGACGGTGGTGGGGGGAGTTCCTCACGGTTTTGAGCTTTGGTTGTAGGTTGGGTGGGTGGTCTTTGGGGTTGGGCTGGCTGATGTTTCCAGTTGGGGTTGTATGGGTTGTAATTGTATGTGGAGGGTCGATATGCTGGTCTGAATGATGGAGGTGGTGGGGGTAGGTATTGGATTTGTGGAGGTTGAGGCCATGTAGTGTGTTCCACTAGCTTGGCTTTTTTCTCAGCCTCCATTCTCTCAAGGGTTTTCTTTTTCTCTGGGCATTGATTGGTTCTGTGGTCAGAATCGGTCCCGTGGATGTGACAAAAGTCTTTTTTGGTCTCGCGAAGGTCCGCATCCCCTTCCTCTTCCTCTGCCACAGCCCCTGCCACGGTCGGTGAACGAAGGTTGGGTCTCATTTGAGTATTGCTGGGCTTCGGGTAAGCCTAGAGGTGGTGTCATGAAGGAATAGGAAGCCAAAGAACTGTCATCATCTTGCAAAGGTTCGAAAGGTAGGATTAGTTGCTGAGTTTGTGGTTTCTGCTGCTGCCATGCTTGTAGACTGTATCTTTCTGACTGGCGCATCATTTTTCTTTGCTCGACCCTTCTGCGATGGTCAGCGTCTAACTTAGCATATTTCTCTGCCTCTGTATACAATTCGTTGAGTGTTCTGGGTGGTTCCCTTGAGTGATGGGAAGCCAACTGTCCTGGCAACAAACTCTCGATGCACTTCTCAATCGCATCTTTTTCTGGAAAGTTGGGGATTTGGGCTTTCTTTTGGACAAACCTTCAGAAGTAATCATATAGGGGCTCTCTGTCAAACTGGTAGAATTCGAATTTTGCCACTATGTTTGTGTTGAGCCTCTTAAAGCCTTGGAAATCTTGCGGAAGCTTGCTTTTGAGTTGGTACCAGCTTGTGATTGACTGCTAAGTGAGGTAGGAGTACCAGTTGGCGACTGAACCTTCATAGGACATGACAAAAGACTTTGCCATGATAGAATCATTTCCACCAGCTGAGGCGATGGTTGTCTCGTAGGCCAAGAGGAATTGAGTTGGGTCTGCGGAGCCATTGTATTTGGGTAGTTGTGTGGGTTTGTAGCTGAATGGCCATGGGGTTCGCTGTAGTGCAGTGGAGAGTGGGGAGGTGGGGTCGAATAGGAGGTTGAACAGAGGTTGAGGTGGCTGCTCCTCGTAATGGATGTGGTTGGTGTGAAGGATGGTGCGGTTTCTCTGTTGCTGTGATGAGCTTCCCGGGATGTCTTCGTAGGCTTTTTGTAGGTTCGCAACCTCCGCTTCCATTGCCGCGAGCTTGCATTTAGCTTCGGCTAGCTAGTTTGCCTATTTTAGTGCCCTCTTCTTGGTGGCTAGTTGTGCTTCGATGTGTGCCTTTTCCATTTCTAGAGTTTTGAGCTTGATAGAGTTTCTGTGAGCTCAGAAGTTTGGGTAAGTAGAGCTTCGGTTTCTTCTGTTTCTTAGTCGGGGTCTTCGATCAATTCGAGTAGGGGTGTATCACCGAGGGTGTTGCGTGGTGAGGATTGGTTGTTTTCTGGGTTGGCGGGAGCTTTCTTCTTTTGTGGAGCCATCGAAGGTAGTTTCTCGAGCTAGAATGGCGAGCGCCACTGTTGGGACCTTCGCTTGGTGGTCGACCAAATAGGGAGCATAAACCACAGAGGTGCAAGTGGAAATGAAAGGCAACGTGGCAAATTCTCTTGTAAATGATTAGAAAATTCAACCCATTACAAAGTGGTGGAGAGGGCCTATTTATACCCTGGGCCTTCACCTTACAGTCCCTGGAATGTCCCTCTCCAACTCACGGCCAGTTCATACATCAATAGGCCTACAGTAATTTTAATGGGTAGAAGTGTACAATTTGAACCTTCTCGTGTGATCACATTTTTCATAATAGCATGCATCTCACCGAGAGTTACATTCCCCCATCATACAGTGAGCCTCGACTTATGCTTCCTTCGGCTGTGTAGAACCTCCGGGAGTCTTTTTTCACCTCATGGTCCTTCATCACGGGGGCTCTTCAGGAAGGGATGCTTCGACTGTTCGTGGGTGTTACATGCATCCTTCGGTCGCTTGGCAGCCAGGAGGTCCTGGTCGGGCTCTCCGTCATCATTGGAATCCATGCATAACCTCCGACATTCATTCCCCCAAAGGTCCTTGGTTCGTTCGTGACCTGCAGCCAAGCCAGGAGAGAGTTTGTATGCAGCCTCCGAAGGTATCCTTCGATCTAAACGCCTTCGGTGGTGGCATACCTGGAGGTATCGATCCGCAACATAGGACATGTTTACACCAGGTTTTCTGTCATGTTCCGGCTGCACACACAAAAGTAGAGGCACATGTGGAACTAAATTATTTTAAATAAAAATGTATGTAAAAAATGCTAGCTCTTCTTTAATTATTTATTGAGCTATTTGATAGTCGAATTCATGACTTAACGACCATCAACAACTCCTCCAAGCTTTCCCCCTTCTCGTCCCGAGCAAGAGTTTAGACTTTTAGGTTGTTGATCAGGATTGCTCACTTTTGACAAATCATATGTACTCGGTCTTTGCAAGTTGACATTTCAATTGGTGAGTCTAAGATTGAAGCAGCATTGGTATTAATCATGATTAAGATACTTTCCAGATTTAATTAGATGGTTATGTCAAATTTTCTACTGTTATCAATGATCTGTTCGGCTTTTCCTTGTATAGCGGATGCCGATTGATGAATTTCTGAGCCAAACTTTCGAACGAGAGATCAAATGTGGAAAACCATAATTGGCGTCTGCATCGCGAAACATCAAAAGAGGTATCAAGGGGTCGCTGCTCCACAACGGTGTTGCTTATCTTTGCTTTGGAGACGCCGATAAAGACCTTGTTAGAATAATAGCGCGGAAGCGATAACCCAAAAACGCAGAACCAAATCACAAGATTACACAAACGAGAAGGACACAGAGACATGATATTTTTTAACGAGGTTCGGCGATGTGCCTACATCCTCGGGGCATGACTACGGGTGCTCCTCCCCATAAACAGCAGCTACACCGGCATCCTGGCACTACCGCGGCCACGCCGCCGCCCATGCCAGCCGCCCAAGTCGTCTCCCGGTTACACGGTAGTGCCCTCATATTTATCGGCCCTAGGAATACAAAGTACGACCCGAACTCTATCCCTAACCTACCAAATTACAACTCGAGTCCAATTGTAACCAAACTGTACACATATACGACACATATCTAACAAACTCCACCTTGGCGAATATGCACGCCACTTTGAAGCCGTCCATGCACGAACCTCCGTGTACCGGACTTGAGTCGTTTCCACTGCTCACTTGGAACAGCACAACAAGACCGATCCCGCCGCCTTGTCGACCTTCGGACAGAACACCGCCATCGTTGCATTGCCATCCATGACTCCACCTTCAACAACGCTTCACATCAGCTTGTATTAGTGTACACTTGACTTCTCACCAACCATAACTGTCTTGCCTTCCCGCATGACTCTCAAGGTCTTCTTATCAGGCGCCGCCTTATACATCCATCCTTCATCATTCAATAACCCAAGCAAAATCAGATTCCTCTGTAGCCCCGGCACATACTTCACACCTTTAAGTAGCATCTCACGTTCATCACACATCTTGAATTTGATATCATCCACTTCTATGATACGATAACCGAATCATCTTCCAAGTCAGCAAGACCACCATCCTCCTCAATGTATGATGAGAACCACTCCTTCTTTGGTGTTGCATGAAATGAGCTAGCTGAATCCAACAACCACGCTTCACAAGATTTTTCACTCGATACTGTGCAAACATCACACTATCCGAGTCATCCTGCTTCTTGACAATCATCACACTTGCGGTTCCTCCGTCCTTCTTCAGTTCTGGACACTTAGCCTTTTTATGTCCCCATCCCTTGCATCTATAGCACTGCGGCCCCTTCTTTTTCTTCTTGTTGTCCTTCTTATCTTCAGCATTGTGATCACCTCTGACTACAAAAGAACATCCAGAAGAATCTTTAGATAAATTGTTCTTCCTCCTTTGCTCATGACCGAGTAAAGCAATAACAATTTCATCCACCTTAACATCCTCCTTGCCATATGTAAGTGTAGTAACCAAATGCTCATAAGGCCCCGGCAACGAACACAGAAGAATAATAGCCATGTCTTCCTCATCAATCTTCACTTCGACTTTTCCAAGATCAGCAATTAATTGATTGAAGACATTAATATGCTCTGCAAGATCTGACCACTCCTGCATCTTCAGCCCATATAATTTCTGCTTCAGGTACAGCTTCCGGGTCAATGTCTTGGACATCAACTGCTCTTCCAACTTGTCCCAAATTTTTTTCGGCGATGTTTCATTCATGACATGGTACATGATCTGATCTGTGAGACAACCTTATAGTAGCACACGCTTGCGCTTGCATCTCCTCCTATTTATCCTCATCCACCTTCGCCGGCTTCTTCTCGTTGAGAGCCCTCGATATATCCTGCTGAGCCAACAGGTCCTTCACTCTCGTCTACTACAACCCAAAATTTTCGATGCCATTAAATCTCGCCACCTCAAATTTGGAAGCCATCGACGCTATGTGTCTGTTGCCACAGATCGTCAAAAAAAAATCTTCACACACTACACGCCTCCTGCGTGCCCGCTGCCTTCACATGTTGAAGCCGCGTGCCTCCTGCACGTCCTTGCGCCCTCGCTGAGCGCACCTTGCTGCCTGCACATACGTCGCCCAATGCACACGCCGACCGCGCGTGCCTCTGCCTGTGTACCGCCGCCGCCGTACACCGCCTGTGCACAGCCACGTCGCTCGAGAACCTGTCGACCTTCACGGCTTCACGCCGTCGCACACGACGTTGCCGACCCGTCCGAGAGCGCCGCCCGCCGTCCATCGTACCGTCACAAGCACCGGTCACGGACAGCCAATTGCACAAGATGCAATCTTTCGTGAACTCATTAATTGATTTTATGGAGACCAGATCACCGATTCCCAACAGGATAGGACTCCTGCCTTTTTCCTTTTTCCCGTGACTCCTTGCCGCATCAAATGCCAATTCTTAATCCAATTAGACACGCCATGCTCTCCTGTCCGCATACGGCACGTCAATTTTCCATAGCTTGGCCGCACACCATGCATACAACCTGGGTCCACCAGGACACGTGAGGAAAAACAAGTCCATATTGGACTCCACACGTCCCCTGCCCAAAATTAACACTTGCATGCATGTGGCCTCACGTCTCCACGCGATCACCAGCAACATGCGTGTATCCTTCGGATTCTACGATCAATCCGCGTGCCCTCCGTCTGCATCCATACATACGTAGCCCGTACGTAGTCGATCTTTGGACACCTCCTTTGACATTGCAATCACTTAAACGGAAACTAGCCATCTCCATTAGGGCAGTCCCAATGCAGACTCCACTCGTAGGGTCTAAATCTGAAAGACTCCATCACAAAAAACTATACTTCCTAATGCAAAGTGTGTTACTTTGATTTATATGGTCTACTTGTCTCTCTCACATTTATTCTTGATTTGTGTGAAGACTTGGAGTCTAAATAAGACTTGGAGTCTTGGTTTCTCTCCCTCTCTCTTCAATAAATATACTGTCACATCAGCAAAACACAATAAATAGGAGGCTTAGACTCTACGAGTGGAGTCTGCATTGGGACTGCCCTTAGCCACCATCGAATCAAGGACCAATCGCCGGCTTAGACTCTACGAGTGGAGTCTGCATTGGGACTGCCCTTAGCCACCATCGAATCAAGGACCAATCGCCGGCTTAGACTCTACGAGTGGAGTCTGCATTGGGACTGCCCTTAGCCACCATCGAATCAAGACTCTACGAGTGGAGTCTGCATTGGGACTGCCCTTAGCCACCATCGAATCAAGGACCAATCGTCGCCATGCTCCACTTTGCGTCCTGTCCCTCCCCCGAACAGCTTGTGTGACTTTGCGCGGTGTGGAACATGCCCATTGTACTACTTGTTAGAGTGCGCAGCGGAAACTGGCCAGGCCCGCTATACCCACGAGCCAGCGTCCTACTAGGCTTAGGTCCACACTGGAGCCCAACCAACCAAGGTCTCAGGCCTAACTCAACCCAAAAGACTAGTCTATTGATTGATGACTGCCCCACTTTATATGTTGGGTTCTTCCAACATCAATTTTCGATGTGGAACTAAATCTAACATATATCTGCGGAGCATTCTGTGAACTTTTACGAATGCATTGTGCAGGCAGAAATAGTGACCAGCTCTGTATCAGTTATTAACAAACATCATGTATCGATTTGTCGCCTGGGAGGTGACGACGATAACTATCGATAGCATTGCAATGCAAAGCCACGGCACTAAATTTTTTGAAGGTCCTGACTTTATTTTTTTTCACTCACTATCTGCCGAAGAAAAGGCTACTCGCTCTCGACTATGGACTGGAATGGGCTAAGAAGCCCAGCTTAGCTAGACTCATGGGCCAAGGCCCCTACTGATCCTCTCTCCCAAAGAGGAGGGGGGAAAAAGAGGAGAGAAAAATTGGCGCGCTTTGCACGGTCTGGCGGGAAAACAATGACTGCCATCCCCATCCGTCAAACACCGAAACCCCGAATTCCCTCAGAGCTCAGATCGATTCCTCCCCTCGCATGGAGCAGGAGCGCCCACCGCCGGCGACAAAGAGGGCAAGGCCCTCACCTCCGCGAGCCCAAGACGCCGCCGCCTCTGCAGAGGACCGGCTGAGCGCGCTCGACGATGCCATCCTCCACGCCATCCTCGCCCGCCTGCCGCTCCGCGACGCGGCGGCAACGACCGCGCTCTCCCGCCGCTGGCCGCGCGTCTTCGCCACGCTCCCGCGCCTGCTCCTCCACCCCGCCACCTTCAACCGCCGCGGGTTCCCGGACGAGGGCTGCGAGGACTACTGCGAGGACCCCGCGCGCTGGATCGACGCCCTCGACTCCGTCCTCGACAGCCGCGCTGCGCCGGTCGCCGCGCTCGAGGTCCACGCCAGGTTCATGTTCCAGTTCCGCGAGTGGTTCCGCGACGTGTTCCGCGAGCTCTGCGGGAGCGGCGGCCTCCTGGAGCTCACCATCGACAACACCAAGCACTCCGAGTCCGAGCGCTACGCGCTGCCCACACCTATTTACAGCTGCACCACGCTCACCTCGCTGGACCTCTACAACTGCCGGCTCCGGGTGCCAGGAAAACTCACCGGCCTGCGAGCCGTGCGGTCGCTCCGGCTCCGCAACGTGGTCGCCACGGACGCGGACGTCCGTCGCTTGATCTCGCGGTGCAGCGCTATGGAGCATTTGGAGATTCAGGACATCCGCAGGGCGCGGAACATCGTCATACGCTCGCCGTGTCTTGAGAAGCTGGACATCTGCTCGGACCGCCCGCTCTGCATCTCGGTGAAGAGGGCGCCACGGCTGGACACGGTGGAGTTGAGTCTCTTCTATTATGGTTGGATGATCCGCGACAGCGACACCATGTACTCCGATGAAAACTACTCATTGTTCGAGATCAGGAAGATGGCAGAGAGGGAGAAGCAGATAGACGAGATCGGGAATTTGGTTACATTTATTGGTGGACTTGGCTGCACCAAGAAGCTAACATTGAACATGTGTACTGAATATTCCAAGGTCAGTTTGTGTTTGCTCGACGCCCATCTTTTAATTTGTGCTCCTCAAATACTACTCCCTTTGTTTCAAAATGTAGATCATTTTGACTTTTCTAGATTCATATATTTTGTTATGTATCTAAACATATGTTATATCTAGGTGCATAGCAAATACTATGAATCTAAAAAAGCCAAAACAACCTACATTTTGGAACAGAGGGAGTAACATTTTGTGTTGTTATGCCGCGTTGCAGCATGAAATTTAGAGGTGTGAGGTACATCTAAATTGTAGTTTTCATGATGTGATCCACATTATGTTCCTTTGTTCCACCAAACTCCACTGCTCATAATTTCTCAACTTGTTTGAATGATAGCATATTACACATCATTTTGCTGTGTGCTCATGATGCGCATATGTTCCTGTTAGTGCTGGGGCTTCACATTTAGGCAATCTCCTCAGAAATGCTAATTGATAGCCAAGGACAGTCATTGGAATATACTTCAGAGTATATATTTTAGAATAGGATGCAACACAAGGGTTATAGTGCTACCTGTCTAATACAGTAGGCGTGAATCCTGAATGGCTGGAGCAGACACGGCTCTCGCATAAGGGGATCACCATTAACTACAAGTAAAAATCTTTTAGTTGATAGTGGTCTTGCTATAATTGCATTTGTTACTTGTATATTAATAGAAATTTGAAAAATTAAAATGGGAAAGATCTGTGAACTTTATTTTTATACAGAATTCCCTCACCTTGTATTAACTTTTGGTATAAAATTTGCAAATTTTATAAATGATGTACCAAAGAACACTCATTTAAATTTCATCATGCAAAGCCAATGGATTGGCCTTGATGTGAATCCAGTAGGTTAGATTGATGAAAGTTATCATAGTAAATGCCTCTCTTCCCTGAGCTGTATAGTTCTCCCTTGATGGAGGGATGTTCACTTCTATTTTTCCTGATTTTTTTTAGATCTCTTTTTACTTTGTAAAATTTGTACAGTTCCTTTTTTGCAATAAAGTTTAATGTTTTACGACCTTTAGGTCTTGAGCAAGGCTAAGGTATCAATGCCTAAGATATTGCCCAAGAAAAGCTGTTTGCTCGGACTGGAAATGCTTACCCTCAGTCTTGATCACAATCATGAAGCACTTGCCACCTTAATTTCATGCCTGCTGAACAGCTGTCCCAACCTCAAGAATCTCAAAATCATTGTAAGCCCCAAACAACTCATGTTTATTCAATTTTTTTTTTCTGCCAGCAGCTGCTCCTAAAATGCTTCTCTGTTGTGTTATTCGAAAGGGTGCTGCTCATGATGATCGTTGGGAGAGTCCCACGCCCTTAGCTGCAGAGTTTTGGGAGGAGCAGATAAATGGAGATCGTGTGCTGAATCACCTGTCAAGTATCACCATCTACGTCGATTCACTATTCGAAAACTACCCTTGCCTGGGTCTCTGTCAGTTCCTGGTGATGAATGCAAGGATCCTCAAAAGAATGAGCATCCATTATTACCGCTGGCAGCTCAAGATGGGGCAGGTGGTCCTGGTTGAAGCTGTCAGAAACGAAGTCCAGCTCTGGCCAAGGGCTAATCCGAATGTCCTGCTAGAGTTGTCTCCGGTTGATAGCCACCCCAACTACTGAGGTGCGAGGTAGCCATCAGATCAGGGGCTCACTTGCAGTCGTATACCTTTCGTAACTACTGCTTTCTGCTCAGTGCCTCTTTAGTAGTATGGACCTCTTGCTATCACCTTCTGGATTTTGTAATTGTGGTGGCTATTGTACCGACCAGTATCAATCTATGCTCTTAGAAGCTGTCATGGCAAACTTACGTTTCCAGAAAACTGAAACCCTGAAAATTTGATTCACGATTCCGTATATCTCTGTTTTAGTACTGCTACACCTTTGGAGGATTAAACGCCTGATTGACTGCATCGTGCACGTTCTGATCTGACTGATCGTTGCAGAGAATTCTTATGACTGCTCATGCATAATATGGGCCGTTGAGCAATATCGACTGACCTGCAGTAAGACAGAGTTGAGTTAGTGCTTCAGTTGATCCTCTCACGAGGCCCATTTGATCATTTGAAAAGGTTTAAGACAATAACGTGAAGAGTGGCTATATAAAATCATAATGCTTTCTGTTAGCTGTGGCGCAAGGCTGCAGCAGAGTAATTCTGGAGGTGGATAATCTACAGCTGATCGATCTTCCGTTGCTGGTTAAGTCATTAAATCAGGGAGCTAAGCAGGACCCCAGTTTTCTCTCTTAAAGTTTGTTTTGTTAGACGTGAATGCCGACTCGGCAGCACAGTGCTGCGCAAGGATGTCATTGTTACTTCGTTAGTAATCGTGGGAGCCTGGGAGAGGCGACAACCGGAGATCGTAATCATCCCATGGAAACGGAAATCATTTATCATATCATATTTTATACAGTTCGTGTTTCGTTCAACAAACGGGTTCTCTGAAGAAGAAAAAACACAATTCATGCGTATGGTTTTTCTTGAAGGCCATCAAATAGCAGCGGGATTGGGTTTGGCAGTTGGCACAAGAAGATTTCCGTTTTTTTTTGCGAAAAGAATATTTCCGTTTTTGGACGTCGATGCTTCGGCTCTTCTGTAGATGTAGGCCTGGTAGATATATAGAGAGAGAGAGGAGAGCCCAATTAAGGGCGAGAACGACTCTGTTAATTGGGCTGACATTGAGATGCTCAATGGGCCCTAATTTTGAATTGCAGGTAAACCCAGCTAAGCTAATCCCGAAAGGCCCGCCTGAAAATGTGTGTCAACGTAGCTAGCGATGCTCTTGGAGTAGTAGATATGATTATCTACTGATGACACGTCATGAGTCGGAGTTCGGAGGGGAAGCTTATCAGGAAGGAACCGAGAAGGCGACAGGACTGCAGGCCCCCCTATGGCATCTTTCTTCCAAACTGCGGCGACACTGGATACATCACTGAAAGTAGAAAAACCCGAAAGATATCTACCAGGACTAGCCCTGCGCACCGTCTTACCTCGTTAGCTTGGAGAACGCGACAGCCACGGGAGCCTGCTGAACCGAGACCCCCTTTTCCTAAAACCTCTTGACCAAAGATTGATTAGCAACAAGGCAGCATGCCACTAACAGATACCAAAAGCTGTTCTCAGCAACGCTGAACGTACGCTCTCCACTTGTTCCACCGGGCGACCGAGGCACAGCTTAGCTATAGGAGAGTGCAGGTCACGGCTCGCCGCAACCTCGCTTTCACGCTCGCGACCCATGCCTTCATGCATGCTTGCTTGCTTGCTTTGCCACTAAGCAACGCAGTGCATCAGTCCCGATCGTTGTTCTCCCTGCTGCGTTCGAACTTCGAATTTCCGGAGAAAACGACGCAGCATTCGGAAGAATACGAAATGGCTACCCCGCGCCGCGCGCGTCAACGCCTCTTGATGAAGATCCACCCTTCCCCTTCTTCCAATCCTCGATCTAGAGAGCCCCGGCCCGTTGGCCGTTGCGGGGATAGACAGATAAGCACCGCGCGCGGCGCGACTGCTGTGCTGTGTGCTGCGCATGCGCAGGTGCGCGCGAGGCAAGCCAGTAACGTGCCGAATTTTGAATGCAGCAAGCAGCGTGCCGCGTCGCTGCGGCCACTTCGTTGGTCTTCGTCTCCGCCTTGCGGCGCCTGGCTGGTGATTAGCCTCTCCATCCGGTGCTGCTGGGACCACGAGCCGGGTTCGTTCCACCGCGGCGCGCAGCGTGTACTAGTGCTCGTGCAGTCGTGCTACAGTGCAGCGGCGACTGACCTTGGTCAAACAAAGTGCGCGCTCAGAGTCTCACTCCTCCACGTGGGTTACAGGCAGCCATGCATGTTTGGGAGCAGACGGTAATTAGTAATTATGCCGGCCGAATAGGTGGATGCGTTTAATTTCCAGCAAGTAGCCGCGCGTGTAATTTGAAATTGTGAATTGGGCAGGTGAACGAGCTTCGCCCACACCTCGACGCGCAGGGCGATCAGCCGGCTAGCAGGTACAATGACGTAGCAGTACTGTGCCCCGTTCTGTTCTGGCAAAGCGAAACTTCTCACTACTGTGACATCGTAGCCCAGTAGTATTTCTATTTTTCTACTACACAAGGTCCTTGTACTGTGTAAAGTGACAGTACTGGAACAGGTGCACCAGGTGAAGCTGGTCAATGAAAGCTGCGGAAATCGCATGCCGTATGTTGCTATGGCTTCATGCCTGGCTGGCAAAAATGCCGGCGCCAGGACACCGAGCAGTGGCTATTCGGAGTTTTGGACAGAGCAGCAACAGCAACAGCGGGCGAATCACGTATTCACGCCGCAGTTACCACATCGCAGATTCGCAGCTTCTAGCTGGAAGGAGTAGGAGTGAACCAGGGTAGAGTAAATCCAGGCCCAGGCCCCAGGTATTAGTAAAATATAAAATTTAGCAGCAATGTACTACGCGGCTGGCTGGCAGATGGACCAAGTCGCCGCTCGGTCATGGCAGTACAGCAGAAGCAGTGTAGTTTTTGCACCGCCATGGGGGAATAGTCAGTAGAGTACGGTGCATTTGCATAGGATGCCCTCCAACACCGCCGACATGGGATGCGAGCACCGATAATTAGTCTGGGCCGCAGTGCCGCTCAGTATCCTAATACCGATTCACCTTTATGCAAGTGCCGGCTCGTTTTCGAAATATGCAATGATTTCTGAGTTTGCCCTTGGTCAGACCACTAAGAATTTGACAAATTTATATTTTTGCAGTAAATCTAACAATGTTCATTTGATATCGTGGTATTACTGTTTTTGTCTGTCTATAAACTGTGCTGGTACTGCCGTTCGGATTGGTTTTCTTTTCAAAAACGAAGAAAAAAAAAGCCCAATGTTGAACGCCCAACTGCAACAGATCGAGTTTCACTGTGGTCCGTAGTTCCTACTACCACCAGGCATGTGAGGCCACGTCGTAGCACGTCAGATAATGACGCGTACGTGCACAGGAATACTAACGCCACGCATGACGCCATGCCACTCCTCGATCGCCTCGCTCGGCCACTAGTTTGTTGGCTGCTGGTTGGTTCCCCTCGTTTCCACTGCGCAATCACCAGCTCGGCTCCTCGATCCGTGCGCGACAGACCACGTCTCGCTCACTCGCTGTTGCTCTTCGATTGGGCGTCCCGCGTGGTGTACCGTGTACATCACGTACGGTACGCAAGTCAGCAAGTGTGCGCTGTGTGTGGACTGTGGTGTGTGCGAGAGCCGTTCGCCACCGACGGCGAGCTGTGCGATCCCTATTGCTCCGTACTCAGTCGGTCAGTCTTGAAAAGGAGGTGTAAAGAAATTCTATTATTAAGTTTTTAGCATGTCAAGCAAAATGTGAAACTACAACATTCTAAAGCGCTTTGACGTGTACTTCCTCGTCCCAAAAATACTAGTCCGCCTGGAATTTAAAATTTGTCCCAAAAAATAAGTCACCATACTCTATTTAGAAAGTGCATATGCATACAAGAATCAATTAGTGTCAAATATGGATAATATATAGGGACAAACATAGTTATTTTAGCTTCTTATTAATTTGTCTTAAAATTTCTAAGATGACTAATATTTTGGAACAAAGGGAGTATACTTGTTCTGCAGCTATTAGATGATTTATGTGCTCCGTGAGAAAATAACGGTCAAACAATAATTTTGAAGACTTGGCTAATATAAATCTCCCCTAAAGGAAAGAGTAGATTAAAGCAGAAATTACATGTTACTTGCCCAGATGTACGTGTCATATGCACGTATTTAATTTTTTTTCCAATGAGCAATAATTTCAATTTTTTAATTCCAAAAATAATACATATCTTTCTTTTCCTTCCATAAAACGATGATGTCAATTATTATCCTTCCAAAACAAATAACGACGCGAATTATGGGTGAGTGCATGAAAAGGAAAGTAGAGTGTGTGATAAAGAAAAATAATATGAGGGTACAAGAGGTGGGTAGATGAATGCTTGGTGTAAAAAGTATTAGGATTTTAGTGAAAACATTCATTCTATCAATTTCGTGGGTCTATACCCTTTTTTGTCAAACTTTTAGTATGACAAGTGGGACCTCCGTGAGGGGTACGGTGGGTCTAATCTTGTGGTGAGAATTTTTTTTAATTGTTTCAACTTTTATAGTATAGATATAGATATACATTTTCGACGGATGAGGGAGCTAACACAACATTAACCAAGTGTTAAAAGTTTTTTTTGCGAGAAAGTGTTAAAAGGCTTGACCCTTATAGCTTTGTGGTGTGCTGTACCTTCTCACTTCTTTTTATGTCCTGTGAGAGTTTTAAGTTGCAAAACTGTTGAAAATGTAATGTGTATTTTGGCTGAAAAAACCCTAGCTATCAATGGAATTCTGGTGGGGATGCTCTCCCCTCCAATGAGCGGGAAAAAAAAAACTTGTTAAAAGGCTTAATAAAGCAGGGACTGTGCAGACACTGCACGTAGCTGTCCAACTATAACTACAAAGCATGTTGCAGTTAGCGCTAATCTTCCGATCTACGGGGCCCGAGAGACGACCGCGCGACACAGGAATTTTTCTATATGACAAAGCCCCGAGGGGCGGCGCGGCCAGGCAGGCCACGTAGGCCGGAAAGCATCGGCCGTCGGATCTGGCGATCCGACGGCAAGTCACAGATAGGGACATAAATTTTGCAAAAAAAACCCAAGCTTCGATAAAAATTTTTATATGACAAAGCCCCGAGGGGCGGCGTGCGGCCAGGCAGGCCACGTAGGCCGGAAAACATCGGCCGTCGGATCTGGCGATCCGACGGCAAGGCACAGATAGGGACATAAATTTTGCAAAAAAAAACCCAGGCTTCGATAAAATGAATCCAAAGTCCATCAATTTAATGAAAACCCCCAGACCTTGTGGAGCCTTACTTTTAGTAACCGTGCCGTACTCCGTGAATTTTGTAAAAAAAACTCCCGGACTTTGTTAAAATGATTCCGAAGTCCATCAATTTTATGAAAAAACCCTTGAACTTTTCAGTAATTGACCGGTACTCCGTGGACGCCAAATTTACCAAATAACCCCCGCAATCTACCAATTTTACGAAAATCCCCCGGACTTCTTGCAGTTCAATTTTTTTTACCAAATCACAATACAACAACAAATAGAAGGAGGGCATATTTCTGTGTGGCAAAGCCGCGCAATGCGCAAGCTGACACAGGCCACGTCGGCCAAAATTATTTCGACCACCCGATCGCAATCCGATGGCTAACCGTTGCTGCCGACATTTTGCGTTTAGACCCTTGCATTTCCAGCAAATAAACCCACGATCCTTACCTCCAAAAATATCCTCGATGCTCGGCACAAGCTGAGACAGGCCACGTCGGCCCAAATTATTTCAACCACCCGATCGCAACCCAATGGCTAACCATTGCTGCCGACATTTTGCGTTTAGACCCTTGCATTCCCGGCAAATAAACCCGCGGTCCTTACCTCCAAAAATATCCTTGAATTTCCCACGCCAAACCAACGAAACACAGTTCTATCCTACCACATGAATTTAGACAAATGCTAATGAAAAATATATTGCCACACGGAATCAAAGAAAATTTTTTCGCGCAAGGGCAGACCGGCCACGTCAGTAAAAAAGATTCCCACCATTCGTTCCTAAATTGACGGTACATGTGATTGGCCGTTCCATCGTTATCTTTGAAGCCTTGAGACACGAATGGTCCACGCGTCAGCTCTCCATTCGGTCACTGCAAAATATCTGAATCTAGAACTCTCGACTGGTAATTTTGGTGGCCTCCGAATGGGTGTGTGCTCTACTGCAACGACGGTAGTGAAGCTAGGCCGGAGAGCCACGCGGCGAGTTTGGGCGGGCCGCCGGGCACGCCCTCGACGGGTGCGGCGAGTTCATGCCGTCACCGGCGAGCGACCCGGCCTCGCTCCGGTACGCCGCGGTGCCGCAGGTCGGGCGTGATAGCCGCGCATTGCATGGTGAGGAGATGCCCAAGGACCGCTCCCGGCCGTCTTCGACGGCGAGATTGAGACATCGGATTTCAGCTACTATTTTTTTGCCTTTTTGTTTTAAAAATAAATATCCTATTTCTATTTATATATATCCATTTGTCTATACATTTACTACAAACCTCTATATAAATTTATATTGCCAAACGCAAACAAGTAAATAAATTACGCGCTTGGTGCGCGCAAGGCACTCGTATATTATTATCTCCCTCGGGGCGACACGTTGCGCACACGCCTACCGTACCGGTCCATTCAGAAAACAGGCCGGACGCATGCAATCAAGAGCCTGAACTTAAAGCACGCAGTTGCTTGTCCAGGAGTAATGCATAAGACCTGCTACTCGTCGTCCGAGCGCTTTCAGATCAGATCCGCGGACGGAGCGGCCACCGTACCAGCCGTGTGCAGAGAACACAATCTTCACATGGGGGCGGGCAAAAGAAAGCGGAAGAAAATGGCGCGAGAGGATCGGATGCCACCTCCGGCCAACCCCGTTGGTCGGATCGGAGCTCCAAACAGCGTCGCCGCCTTAAACAACCGGATCGCGTCTAATGATAGCATCATCTGCCGACAATGACGGCAACGCAAAAGCCTATCTCTACTACTAGCCCTTTTGCGGCCTCTCGATCATCAGTTGCGCTAGCTTAATTAATTAGCCTGGGCGATAGATTGTCTATAACCACTGCCAGCGCCAGGTCAGTCGGATAAACCCTCGGATATTTTAGCCGCGACGCTCGAGGGCCACACCTGGAATAATCTGACCTAATCACCTAGACGAGAGGTGGTTAGAGATCAACTGAAGCCAGAGCACGCGCGCATGTGACGTGTAACTAACCGGCTTACGCGTGCTGTGACGTGGACGGGTAGCCAGATATAAAAAAAGTTACAGCATATAATTAAAAGTTAAAACTACGTGCACTTTTTTTTTTATTTCTGGGCGATATGGAACACATGGGCGCGGCGCTACGAGTGCAGACGAGACGATGAGCTAAGGACCTTTTGGTTCATGCATCTATCTGTCGGTAGCTATCCGTCCATCGTCCATCGCATATCGTTGGAGGTGTCAGGTGAGTGGCCACATAAAATAAACTTGCTCGCGTCCGGCCCATCCGTCCATCCATCGAGCTGGAGCCTGGAGGTGTGATCAGACGAGATGATGGCGGAGAACAGGAGGCACAAGGATCGCGTGGAGATACGGGGGGCATGGGCGGCGCGGCGGGGATAAGGATCAGGATCGGCAGATGGGTTGGTTCTCGTTACGGGCTCCGTGTTTTTCCTTTTTCTAATGGCCTGTAGGTACCTGAGCTCGAGCCGCTAGCCCGCTAGGGGCAGCAGAAATTGTGGCAACTGGCCACTGCCCACTGGTGTGGAGCAGTAGGCTGACTACTGGCTTGGCTCGCCGGGTGAAGCACGGACCAGTAACGGACGAACACATTGCGGCGGCCGCCGGCAAGTTGGCGCACGTGAAGGCTGGTCCCGAGCCGAGCGAGCGACGTGTTCTCTTCCTTTAATTTTGTTCCAAGCTTTACTATCTGGTTCTCTGCGCGTATTTTGCTGTTCTTTTTACGATCTCCTCCTTTTGCTTTACGGCGGCTCTCCGTGACCTTTCTTCGCGTCAATGAATTTGGCCGATGAGGTCAGGCCGGGGCACTAGCTGGCTAGCGGGTGATGGCCGAACACGGGGGGGGGGGGGGGGGGGGGGGGGACGCGAACCAATCGGCGTCGTCCCGCCTGGCGGGCTGCGCAGGCCGCACACCACGGCGCGGAGGCGCATGGATGGAGAAGACTTCCGAATGATACCAAGGGTTGGTTGCTTCAAACTGCCGTCGTACGAACCGCGTCGTCGTCCGTGACGCGGCAGAGAATCCGGTCGATCCGATCTTTGTTTTACTTTCTTTCTGGATGGAAGAAGGGATTCGCGGACGTACTTCTGCCGCTGCACGGCTCCAAACAGACGGCACCAAAGTTGCTCGCTTCGCCTGATTCCTCTCCAAACCAGTAGCAAAGCATTAATTATTTGGACCTGCTGACCTGCAACCGGCGGAGTAATCAGAAAGATTACTTTTTTAGGTAACTCGAAGGGTATGCTAAGCCCCGAGTAAAAAGATAGCATTACCGGATTAGCCAGTGTATCTGAACTGAACGAAGAGCGTGCAAAGCCCCCGAGTGTTTTAAATGTATAACTACTGGCGTATCTGAAATCTGAACGAACACGTTCCAAAAAAATAAATAAATTCTGAATGAAGGCGCGTGTTTTAAATAAGCACAATAGTGAAGGCAGATTAGCACTTGATTTTGTCACGGCCTGGCACCGTCGCTTTCTGTGAACCGAACGGAACGGAACGGAACGAATCCTGATTCCTGAATCCATCAGCAGCAGAGGGCGGCAGGGTGGGGGCGGGTGGGAGGAAGCTGATGAGAGACCAGCGATCCCTTTCGCTCCCGTCCAAATCTTGCAACTGGACCTGCACATACACAGCCCCAAGTTTCATGCACCTCCGGCGGCCGCATCATTCCATTTCCACCTCACAGCTCCGGCGATCTCTCTCCCCCATAGCCGGTGGTGGCCAATTCTGCCGGGCACAGATTCTCAACAGCGCAGATGTTTTCGCGTGAGCTTTCAGATAAGGAAGGAAAGAGATGCCGCGCATTGTCTTTTCTGCTCAGGCGATTCCTTGTGTATTCTGCAGGCTCGCCTATCTGAAATACGAACAGAAAACCAGAGGCTCCGTTCAACGAATGGTTGTGCTGTAATGATGCGGCTGAGCACGAGAGATCGAGAAACAGGTAACCACTACCGGCCCAGCTGGGACAGACAGCAGCTTCGTCCTTGTGAGCTAAGCAAAGGTCACCAATGCGCCCCACCTCCTGGCCGATCCGAGATAAACAAGTGGCCGTGGAACGGACATGTATAAGTTGTCTTCTCGACCTTATCGCCAACACAGTCGGCGCAAACCAACAGCTAGACAAATCGCAGATAGAATATCACATCTCTCTCTCTCTCTCTCTCTCTCTCTCTCTGCATTATTAGGAAAGACAAAACAAATGGTTGGATAGATGGGCACAAGAGGAGATAGAAACAGTAGAGAGAGAGGAGAGCGCAGCAAGCCGCAAAGCCAAAGGAGCCATGGCCAATAGCAATGTCAGCGGTCAGCACCCGTCCAACAGCTGCAAATTGTTTCAAGAGGGGGTGCACCTGGGCAGGGTCCACACTTCATGTGAACTCCACGCTCCTCCCTCATCCACCTGCCCCCTCATCCGGGCCCACCCTCAACCTCAAGCCCCATACCGGGGCCGATCTGCCATGGATGGCCTCATGACCTTTTCCCATCCTTCCCTGCACCATGGTGCTGACTCGCCGGGTCAGGTGTGAAACATGGATTGGAAGCTAAGCTGCCTACCTGCGAATCCTCTCTCTTTTGTTTCCCATCCCACCGATAAAAAATGGAGTAAGATATTTCCTGTGTGTGATGTGTTTCAGGGCATTTTTCTAGAAGCAATGGTGGTAGCTTTTGCGAAGATAGTAATCTATTCTTGGCAACATGTGGAGTGGCCGGATCTGCAATGACTCAGATAGAGATGACTTGGAGTAGAGGCCATGGAAAGACTCGGTGAATGGCTCGGAATCTACGACCGCTAGGAATAGTCCGTGATGATAGGAGTACGTGCAAATGGTCCTCGTGGCCCGGCCGCCAAAGTTGACACTGTTCTATTTTTCAAAAGAAAAAAAGAAGTCGACACTGTTCATCCGGACATCTGGCTTATTATTTGATTATTCAAAAATAAGAAGGTAAATACCGTAAATGTTAGAGAAAAGTTTGTCTCTGGAGTTGCGAGATGCAATGTGGCAATTCATCACTTGGGCTACTGCATACGGCTTGCGCGCGCCCTGAGCATCCAGATTTTCTATGTTCTACTGTACGCGTGGAAATTTCTGTACTGGCTAGTCTAACAGAGAATATATAACCATCAAAAGATAAGGTAAAACTAGAAAAGACCAGTCAACCTTGCTCAGTTCTAACTTCTTCTAGACAATGACGTATCGAACTCATGCTTGCATGATGGCATCCCCATTGGAAAAGGCCTTTTGGCATCGCACATAAAGCTCTCTCATCATTCCTAATTTTCCACTCCTAGTCAGGAGGACTTCCTCGTTCATCCTATTCCACAGTGAGCATCTCTCTCATCATTCCCTCCCTTCTCATGGTTGGCAGCACACACCATTTCCAATCAGTAGCTGTTCCCCACCCAACAAACCACGCAGCGGTAAAAAGGTCACCGGTTTAGACCGACCGGCGCACCAAGTCTCCCCTCCAGTTTCACAGTCCTCGCACGCAATTTTTGCGAGAAAATTATACGGTCCGATCCGCCTGCGTGAGGCGCCAAGTTGCAGCGCGTCGCCGTCGCCACTTGACGTTCGACCGGGCATGGCAAGCTCCCGAGCAGAAACAGCGAGTGGCAACAGATCTCTGACCAGATTTCTTAGGCGCGCTGTTGGTCACTTCGCTCGTGTACGCCCCTGGGTCCCTGGTGACATCCAGCTCAAACCAGAGCCCTTCGCGCATCCATCATGAGTGGCGAATTCTAGATGCAAGTTGCATGCACGCGCCGACTTATCAAGCAAATGGTATCAACAACTGCTGCTCAAGGAAATGTTTATCGTTATTAGGGACACATCTTTAATTTGTTTAGCCTGAAACCAACAAGCAAGGTGCGAAAGAATGGTGTCTCGAATGTAATGTGTTTAGCCCATTCATTCCCATCCTTTCAAGCAGGGTAGAGCCAGCGCACGGCGCCCAAGCTCTAAAAGCTGGCATGTTTTTCTCCATGTGTGTATTTGTATGCTGCATCGTTCCAAACATGCAAGGTGGATTCCAACTGGATGGAGTCAAAAACTATCATAAAATGGGGCCTAACGCAATTATGCAATGGATTGTTTAGGAACGTGACACCGTTAGACAACGGCTGAGGACACTAAGGGCTCATTTTCTAGTAGTGGTATTTCTAGCATTTGAAATTTGTCACGCAAAGAATGCATCTGTAGCTTTTGGACCAGATAGATTTAAGTGCATGCACATTTAATTGTCTATTTTTTTCTTTAGCGAGGTGCATGTGCATTTAATTGACAGATTTTTTTATTTTCCAAGATGCATTTTCCCTTTCCTTGGTGCAGGCACATTTAATTGTGTGACTTTTTTCCTTTCAAGGTTTGGTTAATCAAATATTTGGTTGATTAAGTGTATTGGTTAGGGGCATTTGAATAATTTTTTTATGACTACTAGTATGTCTAAAAATTATGTAAATGCACTCTTTGTGGGGTAGAGAAAGTAATTTGTTTGTAAATTTCTAAACTTGTTTTTTTGGGACCACCAATCCTCACCTCATTATAACATCTTCGCAATTGCTGTAAATTAAGCTAGAACTTCCAAACAAGTAGACTTAAGCTGATGCTTATCTATTATCTTAATACAACAGTATTAAAAGAAGTCATCACGTTTGCCGAGAGGGCCTATAAATTCCTACGTTAATCTAAAAAAGAGGAGAACCTAGACCATTGGATTTTATGAAGATCCAACGGTCTATATTATCCCACATTTGCATATTATATTAAAAATATCCACACACGATAAAAAATTGTGTATTTGCTATTGTAGTCGGACACCTGAACTAGGACTCGATTAACCAAGAAAGATAGCATGGTTCGATTCTAGGCAGGGTCATGCTAGGACTCGATAAAGGCAGGACGATCAAGGCAGAATTGTACTAGGACTATAAAAAACAAAGGTAGTTTGCTTATGTTTCTAGGCAGGATTAAAAAAATAAGGAAAGATCACATCATAAAACATGTCCGTTTCTAAATACATCAAAGTTTGGTTCCTCAGGTCCAAGGCCGCCTCTGCCACGCATACTCTCACGCTCGGTATATAAATAGAACGCTAAAACAATTGGTACAATTAACTTTGTCTTGCATAGTTCTTCCTAGCCGAAAGAATTTCTCCATTGTTTTTCAAACAGATCTCTCAAACAACTGGCCCAGGAATGCATCAACTAAATAACAAGTATAGTGTTAAAAGAAGCCACCTTACTGAGAGAGTCTAGAAACTCTCACGTTAATTTAAAAAAAATTGCACCATTTAATTTTATGAAGATCTAACGGTCTGTATTATTCTAAAGAATCTATATCACATAAAAAATTATATTGGATTAAAATTTTGTATTTCCTATTTCCTATTAGACTCGGGCTCCATTGTTTTATTACACTCAGACTCTATTGTTTCCGATCTAAAAAAAGACTCCATTATTTTTGTGCGAGAGTGTTAAAAGAAGTCACTATGTTTATGGAGAGGATTTAGAAATTCTAACGTTAATTAAAAAAGATAAGGATATACTCCCTATGTATAGAAAAAGAATGTTGTTTTGGATAAAGTCTAGGTCAAATATTGAGAATATAAATCATGAATAACTTTTAAGTTATTGAGTTTGAAAAAGTGAAAGCCATATGAATAGATTTTTAAAAAAGCTCTTTCATAAAAATATACATATATCACTTTTGATCAAATATTTTTTATAAAAATAAGCAGTCAGAGTTGTGCTTTGGAGATCCTGTTACTATTCTTAAAGTCTTCTATTTTCTATATGGAAGGAGTACATTGTTAGATTTTATGAAGATCTAACGGGCTAGATTAACTCGAAGAGAAATTTTTACGTTAATCTAAAAAAGCAAAGGATTTACACAATTAGATTTTATGAAGATATAATAGTCTAGACTTATTTGAAGATAAATTTCATGTTAACCTAATAAAGAGAAGGATTTAAACGGTTAGATTTATAAAGATCTAGAGGTTCATATTAATTTAAAGAATCCATATTTAAATAGATAAATTAGAAATTAAAAAAATAGAATAGACCAAGCTTATAACGTCAAAGATTTTTCACAAAAGATATGGAAATCTATCTTTCATCCATGTGCTATTCAAGTCAAAATGTATTGCATTAGGAAATAGTATTATTGGTTTTTCTCAGCGCCATGGGAATGGGTCCCCTTAGCTCTGGACAGATCGGGGGTAGATAGACCCAAGGCCATTCTATATATATATATATATATATATATATATATATATATATATATATATATATATATATCGGTGTATATTATTATTAGGAAATAATTTGATTTGCAATTTTGTGGACAAAAGTCATACGCAAAAAGGGGAAAATTATCAATCGTATGGCAGGGCATGCAAATATATATATCGTATATATATTGTTGCCCCCCAAAAAAAAGTTGTCTTGGCCAACAACTAGCATCAATGAATCATGCAAAAGTTTTGAAGGGAAGAGCAACTGTACATGAGTGGTGATATGATCTAAAGAAACCAACTCTGAATCAATATTTGACATGGATATACCTAATTATGGGTCGTCCAACATGATGAACCTTACCCATCCGTAAAATGCCATTCCAACTAATATGTTGGCCCAGTTTGGATAGAAATTTTCGATCGGCAATAAACAATAGGTTGAATAGAGGTCGAATTTTCTTACACAAAATCCAAAAAAAACTGGCCCAACCTGAAAATTGTACATGAAAAATTGGGTTTAACCGAGTCCGATCACATATCGGGCTAGGCTTGGATAAAAAAAATCCGACCTGGTGGTCAAGTCGGGTTGAGTTCGGGCTGAAGAGAATGCCGAGCTTTTTTTTTACCCGACCCCTGATTAGATATGTATGACCCCAGATCAAGTATGTATATTAAGTTGCGGACCATCTGAGATGCATCTTCATTGACTAAAGTGTAGTGGGCAGAACCTTCTTGGGTCTAAATGTAGCAAATGGAACGAGCACAAGGGGCTATACCTTGCTTGCATAACAACAAATTTATTGATGCAGCCGCCGCAAAACAAGGTGAGCATGTTTAGATCTATTGTAGCAATTGGAGAGATTGGATATGGAAAACAATGAAGACAATGTATCCACCACTCATTAAGTTTTTGACTAATATTCAAAAACTAATTCTAATGATCTCAGGGTAGTGTATATTAATCCATTCATCTAAATCTTATTCTTAAAAAAATAAGAGTAATTTTTAACCGTAACTAAAACTTTTAGACAAAAATATTCACTACCAGTCAATCAACAAATATATTTCTATTGAAAGTTTAATTTTTATATTACTTTCAATAAATACCAAAATTATGTTTCTACGTGAGGTATTCTAAAAATTTATATGCCACAAAATATTATGGTGGGAAAAACATAGATGCTACCTTCGTCTAGGATATTGGGACAAAACAATTACAATGACATCACAAACAATACTATTTGCATAAATTTCTTTTAGAGTAGAATTCAAATGTGATTACATCCATTCAAAATTATTTACAACTTTAGTTTTATCGTAAGTGGAACATTTCTATTCACTGACCAGGATTGTAAAATATATTAATTCTTATAATGCCACATAAATACACTATAAATATATATATTATGATAGATTTAATGAAACTAATTTGACGTTATAGATGTTGTTACTATATTCTATAAATTTAATTTGAATTAGATTAGTTTCAATTAGAACAAAGATAATACGTATCTAATAAAGTGACTAATAATTTAGAATAGAAACAGTAATATAGAAAATATCAAATATCTAGCTACCCGCGCTATTTGCGCGGGCCACCTTGCTAGTTTCAACTTAGTTGATTGTAGCATTGGCCTCCAGTCCGCGAGGCATATTCTTCCTTTGAATGGTAACTTCAAAACTACATGACCTTTTCGAACGCACGTCTTGAAAACTATCGTGGCATTTTGCAGAAACGACTAATAAGTACTGTACAGATGAGGAAGATTGGTCCATGACATTTTTATTACATTTAGTTCACATCTGAGCTAGATTCCACGATAGCCTCGATTCAGAAACGACTAATAAGGAATGCATCATAAACCTAAAAAGTGTGACCGTCTATGTTTGTACAATTCAATGGCAAGACGAGGGACCGAAAGGGCGACTAGAGGGGGGTGAATGGGAGCCGATTCAAATTTCTTGCGAACGGAAAGATCGGCTTAGTCCCGAAGTACACGCCCAATACTAGAGTCCTAGGCACAGTGTGGAGTGGTTATGGTGGAGCTACACCGACACAAGAAAGCCCTAGGAACAAACAAGATCCAACACGGAAGCAAACACCGAAAAGCAGCACAAGAACTAGCACGGTATAACTCACCGGTTGATCCGACGCTTGAGTTTGAAAGGCGTCGGTTCAACCGACGAGCAGAGCCGGCAGCAGTGAAACACTTTCAGTAGTATCACCGGTTGATCCGACGTGACCAAATTTGTTCACGTCGGTTAATCCGGTGAGACTAAACCGTCAACACAAGAAAAACAACGCACCGATTAAACTGACAAAATCAAATCCCCACGCCGGTGCAGTTGTCCAGAGAGACCCCAAAATGGACTTTGTGAACGCCGGTTAAACCGACGCTACGAAAAACCTAAACGTCGGTGCAATGTCTCAACAACAAAACCCTAACACATGAGACTCCTACTCACCGGTTGATCCGGCGTGGGTACTTTCAAAACGTCGGTTCATCCGGTGATAGAAAAGATTCTGTTCGAATTCAGAAACGATTTTCCAGTCCGCACGTCGCCCAAAAACTCGATGATCGAAGGATCAAATCAAGTCCAAATCTCACCAAAATTCGTAGGCACGATCACAAAAGACTTGTGAACATGACCACGGAAGGAATCGACGAATCACTCCATGGTTTGGGAGGAATCGAAGAAATTCCGAGCAAGATTGGGATTTTCTCAAGAATGCAACAACTTAGATTAGGGGGGACTCGTGATTCCGGAGGGTATAGCACTAGGCTGAAGGTTTTGAATCACTACAAAGAGTCACAAAATCATCAAGAATCAAGCCATTAACTCGTGCTCATGAATCGACAAAAGAAAATCGAAATTCAATCAAAACGAGGCACAAGATGAACAAGAACGAGATGAATTCAAAACCCCGGAGGGCACAAGGAGGGAAGGGCCTCCTTTCCCGATCAATCTCAGTACAAAATCCTCAAGAATCCATGCCTCTAATCCCTAACTCTAGAGAGAAGAAGAGAGGAGAGGGACAGGGAGGAGAGGGGCGCCAGGGAGAGAAAGGGGGCAGCGTGCTCACCAGGCAAAAGCGGAGAGGGAGAAGGGGGTATTTAACCCCAACAACTCTCAACCCAAAAGACTAAACTACTCCTAGACTCAATTAGACACTAGAAAGCCCGTAGGGGCAAAACCGGAAAAATATACATGGACTCATCCGACGATCGAGGTTCTTTCTTCGAGTCGAAGTCTTCTCCGCGATGCTGCCGTGTGGATGAAGATCCAGTCCGCGGTTTTGGAGGGTCCGCGAAACCCGGGTAGGTGGCCGGTTTTGAGAAAACCGCCAAAACTCCACGCGCGGGAAGATTCCCGCCTCCACGCCAAGGCCCTGGACGCCGTTCCCGCCTCGGCCTTCCGACGGCCCTAGACGCCGCCGGACGCCCGTCACCTCCTCGCCCGCAGCGAGGCCCTAGACGTCGTCGACGCCCGTCGCCTCCGTCAGTCCCGAGACCGACGTCCATGCCTCCACGACTTAGCGGCTTCAACCGCCGTCCGCCTCCTTGGTTTTGTGGCGCAAACCAAGAAACCCGCCTTCAGTCGCCGCTTGCGCCCTCGATCCAGGAGTGGACGCCACAGCTGCCGCCCGGCCTGAGCTCCTCCACGGCAACTCTCCGTCGACACTCAACGCCCGTGTACCTGCAACCAAAGACCAAGTGCACGATCACACCGTACGGTTGACAATTCACTCATCATAAGCAGGATAGAGTACTCAACATTTCTCACAAGAAGCAACAGTGATTCTCCTATGCAGGAAGTAAGGCCTCCGATGTCGTTTTGGACTATTCTCCCAGCAGGTGTACCATGTCTCCACGCATCTACCACTTGTAGATAGTTACCAAGTTGTTTCTAGTAGTAGTTTCTAATTCCTGGCCATTCCCATCAAAGAATTTTCGTGTTGATGCTATACCCTTTGTACCCCTCGCCTCCATAAGCTTCTAGAGGAAGGTCTACCATGGCAGTCCAAGGGACCGACAACCAACAACAACAACGATAATAATATCGTACAAGTCAGCAGCACACATCTGAAAACACACAACCCCAGACGTTTAGCACACAAAAATAATGCCGCATCCTCGAGAGCACAAGGCCAAAAGCCAGGATAGGGAGGGATCCAACGGTGACATGGCAAACCAGCGCCCATGGGCTGCCTGTGCCAAGCCAGCCTTACTCGCATCATCACCCGCAACAATAACAAGGGAAATCTTTTGTTAATTTTCGCGTAGAGGCTGATGCTATTTCTATATTGCTATCAAGGTAGGGGAGTTGTCTGCCCCGCAGCCCAGGTCACCACATCACCCGCCGAAACTAGCAGCTACCCACGGCGGCCGGGGCGGAGCCGGTGACTGACGCCGCCGCGCGCCCCGGAACTTCTACTTGTACACTCCACGATAGTATAGGGCCGGCCCTTTGTACGCACGCGCATCCAGCGCGGCAGCAAATCAACGACGCGATATCTCCAGGCGCCGAACGCCAAAAAATTATCACGGAGGAAGGAAACAGACCGGGGGCAGGGGCACGGCCGCAAAGGCGCAAAACCAAACCACCTGCCCACCCACCCACCCTTTCGGGTTTCCCCACGCGGGCACGGGTACGGCGGTATCGCTACGGGCTACGGGCATGGCGTGGCGTCCGTCCCCCGCAGAGAAAACTACGACGCGACGACGCCCTCCGAGTCTCAGCCTCCAGTCCACCCACCCGGCCGCCACCGATGCTATATATCCCCCGGCTCCCTCCCCGAACCCCCCCAACTATCCCTACTCCTACGCACACTGCAACACCTCCCAGTCCGCAACAGAAGCGGTGCAGGAAATGGACAGCGCGAGCAGCCTCGTGGTGGACGACACCAGCAGCGGCGGCGCGTGCACGGACAAGCTCAAGGCCCTGGCCGCCGCGGCCGCCGAGGGGGCGACGCTGGAGCGCATGGGCAGCGGCGCCAGCGCGGTCGTGGACGCGGCCGAGCCGGGCGCCGAGGCGGACTCGGGCCACGTCGGCGCGGGCGTGGGCGTGGGCGGGAAGCTGCCGTCGTCCAGGTACAAGGGCGTGGTGCCGCAGCCCAACGGGCGGTGGGGCGCGCAGATCTACGAGCGCCACCAGCGCGTGTGGCTCGGCACCTTCGCGGAGAAGGCCGACGCCGCGCGCGCCTACGACGTCGCCGCGCAGCGCTTCCGCGGCCGCGACGCCGTCACCAACTTCCGCCCGCTCGCGGACGCCGAACCGGACGCCGCCGCCGAGCTCCGCTTCCTCGCCTCGCGCTCCAAGGCCGAGGTCGTCGACATGCTCCGCAAGCACACCTACTTCGACGAGCTCGCCCAGAACAAGCGCGCCTTCGCCGCCGCCGCCGCCGCGCCGACGACCTCGTCGCCCGCCGGCGCCCGCTCCCCCTCCTCCGCGCCCCGCTCTCCCGCCGCCGCGCGGGAGCACCTGTTCGACAAGACGGTCACCCCCAGCGACGTGGGCAAGCTGAACCGCCTGGTGATCCCGAAGCAGCACGCCGAGAAGCACTTCCCGCTGCAGCTCCCGTCCGCCGGCGGCGAGAGCAAGGGCGTGCTCCTCAACTTCGAGGACGCCGCCGCGGGCAAGGTCTGGCGGTTCCGCTACTCGTACTGGAACAGCAGCCAGAGCTACGTGCTCACCAAGGGCTGGAGCCGCTTCGTCAAGGAGAAGTGCCTCCAGGCCGGCGACGTCGTCGGCTTCTACCGTTCCGCGGCCGCCGCCGGAGCCGACAGCAAGCTCTTCATCGCCTGCAGGCTGCGGCTCGGCGGCGTCACCGCCTCGACAGCCCCCGCAGCGGAGCCATCGTCGGCGCCGGTGGCGAAGGCCGTGCGGCTCTTCGGCGTGGACCTGCTGACGGCGCCGGCGCCAGCGGAGGCCTTGCCCGGGTGCAAGAGGGCCAGGGACCTGGCGGCGCCCCCGCAGGCGGCGTTCAAGAAGCAGCTCGTGGAGCTCGCGCTAGTGTAGATTAATGCCTTGCTACCGGGCGACCGATCTCTCTTCTCCCTAGCTAGTCCTTTTTTTTTTTGCTCGATCGCCAAAAACTCAAGACGGTAGCATCACCGAGCTGAATTAGTCCCCTCTCGGCGTCTCTCCTAGTTGGTTCGTTCGTTAATTTACTTTTCCATCGTCTTGCCCGTTGCTTCCGATGTAAATCTTCTCATCAACTGTATACTACTAATGGAGAAAAAAAAACAGCCCTAGAAGGCTAGAAGATGATCAACTGACACAGAACCAGCAGCAACATTCCGAACAGCATATGGCTAACCCCTTGTACTAGTACACTTGTGCGTCGGTTCAACAAGAGACATCTCAAAGTTTCAGATTCCAATTAGCGCTAAGTACCCTTCAGAATTTCGCAGTTTCTGAGATACTACTATGATTATGCATATGACGTGATGTGATGTGCTGAGCTGCTGCTGCAGCTATAAACCACACCCCACAGGATAGAGATTGCGGGTGCGTGCATATCGACGGTGCAAAAGGCTCCGGGCAGGGTCGCTATCTGAATCTGATGGCAGGCCAGTGAATAGTGACACTTTGATAGTTAATTACGGTGTCAAATAAAATCAACTCAAGAACCCCGCGCTAGTGACCCTGAAAAATCTAACGAGGTTTTTGACCGTGCGATTAGAGGTTGGGTACTGTAGCATTACTGTAGAAAATCAACAATTAATTATCAACATTAGATTCGTCGCGAAAAGTTACACCCATCTCTGAAAATATTTTGCAAATAAACTTCATTTAGCACAATATACATGCGAGATTCTTTTGTAGCGCTAGCTAGCGCTTTGAAAACAAACGAGGCTCTGGGCGCATGCAGGCTCGCTGACATTATCTTCTGTAGATAGATATGCTAAACTTATCAGCAACAGGGAAAGAGGAGCAGTGCTGACTCCTGCCTTTGCCAGGGATATGCTCGCCAATACAGATCGGAGGGAAAAAATAAAACAGATCTGGAAACCAAACAATAGTAATATATATGCACCGACTGGGTGCTGCCCCTCTTTCCTTTCTTTTTTTAGAAAATATATGTTCATATACACTCTCTGGATTCTCTGTTGCACGCATCGCGCGCTCTCTCTCTCTCTGGAGATCTACCCGCGCCACACCACGTAGAAGTAGAAACGAGCGTTGGGTGTTTTCTGCGTAGTAGGCTAGTAGGTAGTATACACGCTGATGGATAGGTGTATCACAGGCACGCATGGTCTGTTCTGCCGTTTGGTTGTTTAATCGCCGTCAGCACGGCACACTAGTTTCATTCGCGCATGTGCAACACATTGGCGCCGCGGACGGAACCAAACAAAAAACGCCTTGCTTCCCGGGCCGCCGCCGACGACGTGACTCCAGCTCACCGGGGGGCCATCGGAATCTCCGGTCGGCGCCCGGCCGCGCGCACGAAACAGATGGAGGAAAAACCAGCCGGCCGGCCGTCACGTCGCTCACGACGATGAGGCTTCGGGATCCAGGGGAATGCTGCCCCGATCGCCCGGTTTCCCCGGATACGGCCGGCCGGGCCGAGACGCCCGGGGCTCGGCGGTTTCGCAGCAGGACAGATCGCCGGTAGCTAGTAACCGGTAGAGAATGCCATGCTATTGCCGACAGGCGACAAGCGATGCTCCTCCTCCCCGGCTCATTGGTTCGTGGAAAACCCACTAGCCGGTTTAGTCTCCGTCGTGTCGGATATTTGAATACTAATACTATAGAAGCACTAAATATAGACTAAGTATAAAATTAGTTATATAAATAGATGCTAATTCATGAGCCGAATCCATTAAAATTCATGAGGCGAATCCATTAAAATTCAATTAGTTCATGATTTGATTATATTGTACTATAGTAAATACGTACTAGTGATAGATTAATTAGGATTAATAGATTCGTATCGTCAAACATGAATTAGCCCCGACTTATTCAATAATTTTACAGGTAGCTCATATTTAATCCCTAAATTAGTATCCAAAGATCCAAAGTCACTCGAACTAACAATTAATCCCTGAATTCAAACACCGCCGGATGATCACACAGGTACGGTAGGACACAGCACCCGGACACGCTCCCTCGCTACAGGGCAGCGGCCGGCCCCGTGTCGTCACCGGAACGGGGGGACGTAGTCCGAGCGGGCGCCACGCACGGGTAGGGACGCCATCCTACCTCGACTGGTCGGAGGACACCATTTCCTTCGGCCGCGAGGATCACCCCGACTTCATCCCACGCCCGGGACGGTACCCGCTTGTTGTCGACCCCGTCCCTGCTACGCCAAATTCATGGCCATCCCCAACTACACATATCTCAAGCTGAAGATGTTGGGCCCGAGGGGTGTCATCACCGTCGGCTCCTCGTTCTAGCACGCCTATGAGTGCGATGTCGAGTGTGTCGAGCACGCGGAGGCTCAAGCGGAGGACGAGGCCCTCGCAGCCACCCTCGACAAGATGGCAAGCGAGGCCTTGGACTCCATGCACCGACACGCGGGCAGCTTCGAACCCGCCGAGGGTATCAAGAAGGTGCCCCTCGACGCGAATCACCCCGACGACAAGGCGTTGCAGGTCAGCGCCACCCTCGACAGCAAATAGGAAGTGGTGCTCGTCGACTTTCTCCGCGCCAACGCAGACATCTTTGCGTGGAGCCCCTCGGACATGCCTGGCATACCGAGGGAGGTCGCCGAGCACTCCCTTGATATCCGACCCAACTCCAAGCCGGTGAAGCAGCGCCTGCGACGCTTCGACGAGCTCAAGCGCCGGGCGATCGGCGAGGTGCTGCAGAAACTTCTGGCGGCCGGATTCATCAAGGAGGTATTCCATCCCGAGTGGTTAGCTAATCCTGTATTAGTGAAGAAAAAGAATGGAAGTTGGAGGATGTGCGTAGACTACACTAGTTTAAATAAAGCGTGTCCGAAGGTTCCCTTTCCTTTGCCACGTATTGATCAAATCGTAGATTCAACTGCGGGATGTGAACTTTTATCCTTTCTTGATGCTTATTCTGGTTACCACCAAATCAAGATGAAAGAGTCCGACTAGCTCACGACATCTTTTATCACACCTTTCGGCATGTACTGCTACGTCACGATGCCCTTTGGCCTCAGAAACGCCGGAGCTACATATCAGCGGTGTATGCTCCACGTATTCGGGGACCATCTCGGGCGCAACGTAGAAGCATATGTCGACGACATCGTTGTAAAATCCAGGAAGGCGGACGACCTGGTAGCCGATCTCAGGATCGCATTCGATTGCCTAAGGGCCAAAGGGGTAAAACTCAACCCCGAGATGTGCGTGTTCGGAGTCCCTCGAGGCATGCTCTTGGGTTTCATTGTCTCCCAACGGGGCATCGAACCCAACCCTGAGAAAGTCTCGGCCATCACTCGGATGGGACCAATCCGAGACCTAAAATGGGTACAGAGGGTCAAGGGATGCCTAGCGTCCCTCAGCCGATTCATCTCGCGTCTCGGCGAGAAAGGCTTGCCCCTGTATTTGCTCCTGAGGAAAAACGAGCGCTTCACGTGGACCCCCGAAGCTCAAGAAGCCCTCGACAGGCTAAAGGCATCGCTCACACACGCCCCCATTCTCACATTACCCATAGACGGCAAGCCCCTCTATCTGTACGTAGCCGCGAAGACCCAAGTGGTCAGCGCGGCGATCGTTGTCGAGAGACAAGAGGAGGGCCATGCTCTGCCTGTCCAACGGCCGGTGTACTACATCAGCGAAGTGTTGTCCGAAACCAAGACACGCTATCCGCAGATTCAGAAGCTGCTATACGCAGTGGTTTTGGTTCGGCGCAAGCTGCGCCACTACTTCGAGGCCCATCCCGTCACCGTGGTCTCGTCTTTCCCTCTGGGAGAGATAGTCTGCAACAGGGAAGCCGAGGGTAGAATTGCCAAGTGGTCCGTGGAACTGATGGGAGAAACTCTCACCTATGCCCCTCACAAGGCGATCAAGTCCCAAGTCTTGGCCGACTTCGTCGCTGAGTGCACGGACACTCAGGTATCCCCACCACAAATCCAAGCTGAATGTTGGACCATGTACTTCGACGGGTCGGTGATGAAAACCGGCGCCGGCGCTGGCCTCCTCTTCATCTCACCCCTCGGGAAGCACATGCGCTACGTAATACGCCTGCATTTCCCTACGTCTAACAATATGGCGGAGTACGAGGCCCTCCTCAGTGGCCTCCGCATCGCCATCGAACTTGGCGTCAAGCGCCTCGACGTACACGGTGACTCTCAGCTCATCATCGACCAAGTGATGAAGGAGTCTAGCTGTCACGACCCGAAGATGGAGGCATACTGCAATGCAGTACGCCGCCTCGAAGATAAGTTTCTCGTATACTTGGGAAAAATGGACGCGAGGCATAAGCAACTACAGTATGGGGCCGGCCGAGTCGTGGGGCCGACTATGCCTCCGGGATACGGCACCCCCTCACCACCTCACGCCTAAGTTGCTTATGAATGCGAAATTCCTCGCAGAAGTTTACCAAAGTCGCACACGAGAACACGGAAATAGAGTAAAGAAAACGAGGGCTCGAACGCATAAGGCCTCGATGGGCCACACTGTCGATTAATAATTACCAATTCCTTACATCCACAAGTGCTATTACGATAAAGTACTAACTTATTACATGGGCTCCGAGGCCCAGACTACCTACATGTTACCATGCCCCCTTCGGGTCTTCTACAGCATCGAATTCGGCTATGGGGGGATGTCGGCTTCTAGCTTCGCGGCCAGGATGGTGGCGAACTCCTCGACGGTGGCGTCGGCATCGTCCATGATGGCTGACGCAGTATCCGGGCTAGCGTCGTTGGGGACCACGTACCCCGACGACACCCTTTGGAGGTCCATGATGTAGTGCGTCGAGGCCACGGCGAGGGCTCGCAGGACACCAAGGCGGAAGGTGCTCTTGGCGTGCTTGGCTATCCGGCCACCTAGTGCTCGCAGGCGGCTGATCACCGAGCTACCAGACACGGCGCCCTCCCCCTCGAGCTCCTGGCACACGCTCACAGCGGTTCGCTCCAGGTCAGTATATTCAGCCTGCGCTGCCATGAGCACGGTGTTGACCGCCTCCTTCGCCGCAGTCTCGTCCGCCACTCTTTGCCTCAGCTCTGGTCGAAGGAACCAAGATAAGCTGCGATAAATTAGAATCCAACAACAGCAAAATCTCGAGCACTCACCCGCGATATTCTTCTGCGCTTCCTCCTGCTGGACTCGAGCGGCCTCCTCGAGCGAGGACAAGGAGTCCTCCTTCTCCTTGAGGGCGGCCTCCGCGTTCCGGATGGCCACCTCCTTTTCCACGAGGGCTTTGTCCTTTTCCTCGAGGGTCCCGGAGAGCGTGGCGACGGTCGCCTTCTCACGCTAGAGCTCGGCCTCCTTGCCTTGGAGCTCGGCCTCCTTCTGCTGGAGCACCGTCCTGACACGCTGCAGCTCGGCAATCTGCGCCTCAGCCTCCTGAGCCTTCTGCTCTGCCGCAGCTCTCTGGACGTCGCGCTCGCTGGCGGTCCGCGCCAGCTCTTCCTCTAGTGCCCGCTGACGCGCCCTCAGATCTGTCATCTTGGTGTTGGCGTCGATGATTTTGAGCACCAAGTCGGCATTGTGCTTCCCAAGCCAGTGCATCTAGGAGTACAGCCGGGTCAGCTCGTTGCTCTTTCTGTGTGAAATGTCCCTCAGCCGCTGCAAGTGGAAGAGCGTGAATGAAACGCACAAAATCAAGGCCAAATACAAACGATTCCGGGGAGAGAGTCACCTACCTGGCTGATCTGGAAATCCGTCGTTCTATGGATCTCCAAGGCGCGGTCGAGGTGGCCCAGAATCTGAGAGCCGGCCTCGAACTGCGCCTTCCAGACGGCTTCCTCCTCCAGCTCGGTGCGAAGAAACTCCAAGGGGACTCCGGACTGGATGATCGCCCCGTGACGGGGCCCCTTGGACGTCCCCACGTTGAGTATCTCCTCGGAGGCCGACGTGAACTCGACAATCCGGTCGGCGGCGCTGGAGGAAGCAGCATGGTCGATGTCCCTTGAGTCCCCGTACTCCTCGTTGCTCTCCGACAGCTGCACCACCGGCACCACGTTCTCCGGGGCTGTTTGCGCCATCACCATTGCAACAACATCATCGTCCCGGGCCCCCGTAGGCCCCGGGACGCAGGTTTCCTCCACTGCCGGCGCCCTTGGCGCCAACTCCTCCTCCGCGACACCCTCGACCCCAGCCCTTGGGGGCTCGAGGACGAGGGTCTCCACCCCTATTTGCCTGGCGGGGCGTTCTTGCGTGCCCCCACCAGTTTCTCCTTCTTCTGCGACCGGGCGGGCGGCGCTATCCGTGTCGCACCGACCGGCCTCGACTTCGACGTCCGGCCGGGTGGCGTCATTTGCGCCGCCCCGGTCGACCTCCCCCTCAGCGTAAGCCTGGGCGGCCGTTATAGCGCCACCTTGGTCGGCGTTGCCCCTGCCCTCCGGCGCTCGAGCCTTTTGGGCCTTCTGGGCCCCTCGAGCCATCACCTCCTGGAGCTTCACGGCCTCCGCCACAAAGTCCACGACGGGCAGGGGCTGCAGTGCCGTGTGCGGTGTGGCACGCGCCCCGGTCTTGAGGGCCTTGGTCAGCGCAAGTTGGGCTGCGTCCCTGGCGATGGCCCCGGAGCTGGTAATCGGGGAAGAAACGCTGAAGTCAGCAGGATTGGGGGGTCGATTGAATGAACGCGAAGAATAAAATCGAAATCACTTACCCTGATCGGGCGCTCATGCTGTGCTTGCCCGAGCCGCTCCTTCGGGCCCGCGGCACACTGACACCTCTCGACGACTGACCCGAGGGCATCGTCCTCGGATCGGCCTGGAGCCTCGAGGCCGTCTGTGTGGATGTCTACGCGCTCGCCGCAGACCCGTCGCCACCCGTCGACACCGCGGGTGCGGGTGTCCTCCTACCTATCACCAGTGGAGACAACCTCTGTCCTGTCGCGGGCGTAGACGACCTCCCGCCCGTTGCCGGCGTGGGCGACCTTCGTCCCACCGCTGGCATGTGCGACCTCCGCCCCGCTCCTACGAGGGGCGGATCCACCAGCGACCCCATCGTGAGCCTCACCTCACCCAGCGTCACGGTCACATCCTAGTCGCTAGCCCCTCGATAGACAGGCGGGGAACCCGCGCCAGTCGCCGCCTCGTCGTCGTCCGAGAAGTTCATCTCAGCATCCGAGGAGCCCTCGTCCTCCTCGGTGGACTCGGGCGTGGCGGGCCTCGGCTTCCCCTCCGCGTGTGCAATTTTGCATGCCTTATCGTGCTTTTCCTTCCTCTTTCTCTTCCTGGCGACGGCCGCCTCCACCGCGTACTTCTGCTTCTTCACCGCCTCTGCGTGCAGGCGGTTGACCTCGCGTTCCTCCGGGATCGGAGGCCTCGAGGTGTAGCCCCTGCCGTTCACCCCCTGCGAAACGCAACCAAGTCAGAATCAGGGAGTGAGGAGAGGAGAAGCACAAATCGGCAACGAATTGAAACTGGAACTCACCACAGAAAGGTACCCCGCCTCGGGGCGCATCTTGATCTTCAAAGATCCTCTGGGTTGTCAGGGAACTCCGCCACCGCGTTCCTCGCCCTCCGGGCAGCGACGTCACGGGGGAGCAGCACGAGCGACGTCCTCGAGCCGAGGTCGAGGCCTCGGGGCTGAGGTCGAAAATCGGCAGGCTCCTCCCCGTGAGAGGAATCACCCTCTGCCGGTGAAAGTTCGCGATGACAGCCGCTGCCGTCAACCCCCTCCTCGCCAGATGCCGCAACGCATCGGTGAGCACCTCGAGCTTGGCCTGATGCGCTGGGGGCGATACCCCCCAGTCCCACTTCTCCGGCCTCTCCCGGACCACCTTGTTGGTGAACGCCGGGAGCCGGTTGCCGAAGTTGCGTAGGTAAAACCACCCTCGGGTCCACCCGGCGTTGTTCGTCGTCATCTTGTTGGGGATGTACAAATTCCTCCGGGATGGGTGCAAGTGGAGCATCAGACCGCTGGCATGGGCGAACCTCTTCGGCTGGCCTCGCACGTTCTCGATGAAGAGCTCACCGTGGAACAAATGGATCCACAGATCCCAGTGCGCCTCGAATCCCCGCTCGTGGAGTCACACGAAACTAACGACGTAGCCCTCGGGGGGATTCGGTTCGGTCCCCTCCGGCCGCGGGGGAATCCACGCCGGCCGCTTCGAGTTGATGTTCACTGGTAGCAGCCTGTCGGCGACTAGCTGCTCCAAAACCGCCTCGGTGGCGGTGGACTTCCCCCACGACAACGGCTCCTGGACATCCGACATCGCTTCCAACCGCTAGGGGATGCGGGAAGGCAAGCTCTACGGTGGCTAAGGTGCGCTCTCGCTCTCTCCTTCTTCCTCCTCTCGCTCTTGGCTCTGGGCTCAGGGTGCAGGGGAGGCGGAGAAGGCAGGGGCAACGAAGGCAAAGTGGCCAGGTGAGCCCAAACAATCCCTCCTTCCCCGTTTTTTATCCATCAGGACGGGCGGATTCGCCGTCGTGGCCCGAATCCACCGCATTCAATGTGGTAGATTTTGCTATCGCTGACGGCCGGGCCCCACGACCGCGGAGTCTCCCACGCGCACACTTGGCAATAATTACGGCGCAGTAACCGACGGGCGCAGTGCACTGTAGCACTATTCCACCCGTCAGCCGCCGCCCGCGCCTCTTCGCCTACCCGAGGCAGCCGCCTGAAAAGGCGCGCCCGCACTGCACCGCACGTATTGGGCCATGTAGCCCACGACCAGCGAAAGACCCGCGCGCATGACCTGCGACTCCGCGCCGTATGCGAACCGTGATGGAATATTCCTTTCCGGGGCTCTTCACCCTCGAAGGAACCTTATTCCGAGGCCTTACTGGTCAGGGTTTCGAAGCCTGGCCCGTCAAGGGTTCGACAGGCTCCCCAGATCGCCAGAGTCAGGGACTGCATGGATGTGCCGTACAAGCTACCCTCAAACGCTGAGTTCGAGACATCCTATGCAGTGTTCAAGTCCAGTCGAGGGTGCCTAGCAGGGGGATCCCATCGAGGGAGAGCATCGAGCCTTCGGACCCTATCGAACGGGTCCGAACCCCGCCTAGCGAACCTTTGCGAGCGCTTTATGCGACGTGTCCACGGACCACGAGCTGACCCTTATCGAACGGGGCACGGACGACCACTTGAACTACCCGATAACAGCTCACTGAAGCAGCCATAGCTCGCGGCCCGGGCATGGGTAGCATGGTGCGCTTCACCCCTCCTCCCTGCGGAAGGGCGACAAGGGTCGTAATAAAAGTCGAGGGTCCCCTGGACGCCTTCACGCAGGCCGGGGCTCGGGGGCTCCTCGCACACCGCGGCTCAGGCCGCACCCTCGATTGGGTCGACAACCGTCGATTGCAAAGTTTCACGTGTTTAACCAAAACCCCCCACTCTTAATGCGCGCCTACCAGATGGTTCAGTAGGACCCCCGAGTCGCTGCACCAGCACGAAAAATGCCGAGGCCGGCTGAAAGGAATGCCGATGCGGCTGAAAAAGACGCTGGACGGCCACCTCATTAAAGCAACCAAGCAGGGCGACGTTTATAGCCCTTGGACGAGTGCAAACACTCCTCCAAGGCCTCGGGGGCTACACCCGCGGGTGCGCTGACGTGCCCCCACGGAGGAAATCTCGCACATTCGAGGATCAAAATCCTCTGCAGGGCTGATGCTCACAATTACACCCTCGGTCGTCCTCTCCGCGAAGGGGAAGAAGACTTCATTGCTCTTTACAAACAAAGATTACAAAGGGTTATCGGCTCGAAGCTGTCGAAAAGTACAAACACATTGCCACCTGCGTGGCAATTTTCCCTGCCTTGGGAAGGAGCGAGCGCCAATGAAGAACACCGAGTCCTTGGCCGACATCACGACCAGGCTGCTCGGGCTTGCGAGGAGCAGCCTCCAGACCGCACGGGTCCGGACCTCTACGGGGCCTTATATATGTGTCTGTGCTTGCAGACACGTGGCAGCTCCGGACCTCCCCGGGGCGGGGTGTCAATTCCTTCCTTTAGCGAGGGGTCCGGTTACTATTAAAAGGGGGTCCGGGACCCCATGGGGGGTCCGGGACTCCGCGGGGGTCCGGACCTCTACGGGAGGTCCGGAGCCCCCGGCTGTTCGGACTGAGCGCCTGCTTCTTCCGGAACACGTGGTGCTCCCAGACCTTCCCCAGCCGGAGGACGGGTCCGGGACCGTTGTCATGTGAACAGGGCTCCGGACAGCATGGGTCCGACTGTTTGGTTGTAGTTAAGGATAACCACAAGGCTCTTGTCTAGTCACTGCAAGGGGTACCCCAGTTCTGGGGTACCGACACAATCCTAATCAAACTAACTAGGAAAGTAAAAGCACGCAAGATAGAGTAAATGCGGAAACGTAATACGGTAAGTAAAGAGGTAAGGTAGAGAATATGCAAACTCCCGCGAAGACACCAAGACACACGATTTAACGTGGTTCGGTTAGGACACCAAGTCCCTCCCTACCTCCACGGCCACTTGTCCAACACGAACAAGTGTGATGCCGAGTCTCTTCGCTTGATCACCGTCTTGCGTTCGCCACCAAGGCTCCCGGCAAGCAAAGGCTAAGTGACCCCAAGTCACCAAGACAAGGCCACCGCCACCGCCACCGTCTCTCTCGAAGCGTCACCCATGGCACCGTCTTCACTATCGGAGCTTCTCACCAAGAGGGGTCTCCTTCCCCGCACAAAGTGTCATTGCCTCTCCACACCAAGTCGGAGGGTCACACGACGAGTACACAAGATGCTTGCCGCAGCAAGACTTTCACTCAAACTAGTTCTCTCAAGAACTAAGCCTAATCAAGCACTAAGCACTCTCACAAGTGTGCTTAAGCCTATATGATGTACAATGAAGCTCTATGGTGGTTGGAGGTGTTCTTCAAGTGTAGTAAGCTTTCAACAACTCCAGCAACCTCAAATGACCCGGCCTTGGGGGTATATATAGGCAGCACAAGCAAATATAGCCGTTGGAGAAAAGCTGCCAGAAAAATACTTAACGCCGGTTAATCCAACGTACCTCCAATAGTCATCGTCGGTTCAACCGGTGATACTAAACTGCCCGCCTCAAAAACTAGCCGTTACGTGTACGGGCAATCAACCGATGCTGCGTCGGTTTAACCGGTGAGTGTAGTTGTCCTGTGAACTCTGAAAAACAAACTCTCTGGACAACTGCACCGACGTTCACCAAGACCCGATCGTCGGTTCATCCGGTGTATAGACCTTGCCTCAGCTTCTGGATCCATTGCACCGACGTTCTCAACTTTCCTAACGTCGGTTCAACCGGTGATACTAAACTTCCTGGTGTGCTCCAAGTCAGTGCACCGACGTATATGATTTTCTCAGCGCCGGTTTAACCGGTGATACTAAAGTATCTCTGTCTTATTTCTTTGACTTGGTTTTCTTCAAGGTCTCTTCGATTCTTTGTCCACCGTAGGGGCGGCCCATCGGGCCTAGCTACGCCTATCTTCTCTTTGTCATCACTTGAACCTAAAAGTCTGAGAATGATCATCTTAACAATCATATTAGTCCAAGTGTTGTGTTGTCTATATCAATCACCAAAACATTATATTGAAATATGGCATGAGAGGCCATTTTCGCTACAACTTCCCACAGTGCTCGACCACTGCACCCCCGCGATTCGGGGAAAAGACGACGACTTCCATGATTCCTTGTGCATGTACACCGTCCCTCCTTGTGTCTATAAAAGGAGGAGGCGGGCGTTCCCTTAGGTGGGTCGGCCCATTTCGGTAGAACACAATGCTCAGCACTACTCACAGAGCACATACGCTCTTCTGATCCCCGATATTGGCACTCGCCTCAATCAACTCCTCCTCTAGCAGAAGACTTGGGAGCTTCCCTCCCTCTCTCCCCTCGCTTGTACCCCCTACTACAGGCACCCCCGGTGCAAGATAGTACAGTGCTCTCGCACACCCCTTTGCTGGACGTACGGCCCCACGGCCGGAACCAGGATAAATCCGTGTGTTACTGTATTGTCTCTTGCATCAACATTTGGGACGAGGAACACGCAGCATCATCACTGGTTGGGTCCGGACCGCCGGGTCAGGACACCGACACTACAGTACTTCCTTGTTTAGATGCGTAAACTTTTAGATGTAAAGTACTGTAGCACTTTAGTTTGTATTTGGTAATTATTATCCCGTCATGGGTTAATTAGGCTAAAAAGATTCGTCTCGCAAATTATAGACAAACTATGTAATTAGTTATTTTGTTTAACTACATTTAATATTTCATGCATGTGTTGAAATATTTGATGTGACGAGAAATCTTATAAAGTTTTGAAATTTTGAAACCAACTAAACATGGATCTCTTATCCCTGCCTAATACAGTGTGACAGTACGGAGTGCGAAGTTATTCGATCGTCACAGCAGAGAGAGAACAGACAAGGGCGCAGCCGCACAGGAGCCCGAAAGATAACTCGGGCATTTGCATGCCGCAGCAGGCCCGTCTAGCCTACAGTAGCTAACTTGGGCAGCTTTTGTTCCATTGCATGCCGCGCCATGGAAAACCTGAATCGATGCTGCCTTTTGTGCTCGCTCGCTTTACCTTCTGTCCGAACAGCCAGGCAGCGCCTAGCGCTTTGTCTCTCTGCTCCCTCGCCACAAAGTCAAGATGCGCCCCACCCCACACCGGGGCAGGCAGGCGCGCCCCCACCACCGCGTTCCCGGAAGTTTCCCACTGCGTCGAAGCACGCTTGTCATTGGCATCGAGGGGAAAGGAAAGGCGCCCCAACCCGACCCCCTCGTGACGCCGGGCCGGCGGTCCAGCGGTCCGCCCGTTGCCGTGGCACACAGCTGCATTGCCCAGGCACCACCACCAGCAGCTAGCAGGTCTCCAGTCGGAGGGAGCCAGGGAGGCATGGCAGACGCGGGGAACAGGACACGACAGGCGCGTACAAAACGGCCAGAGGGGCAGCGTGACTTTGGAGACCCGATCCACCGGGTCCTCGGCGGGCGGCAGGGCTAGGCCAACTGCTGACGCGGAGACGCAGTGGTGGCTTTTGCTGTCTCTTCTGGCAAGTTGGCCAGTGCCCGCGTGATCTCCATTGCTCCGGCCGCGGTGTGCGTGGCCGCCGGGCGGCCGCAGCGCCGGTTCGGGTGAGACAGTAGGAGTAGATGGGAAAGCAAGAAACAGCGACACGCAGGGAGGGAGTATGTGTCATCTGCTGTGTGTCTGGGGCTTTGTTTTTCCAGGTGCCTGGTGTCTGTGTACTCTGTGTGGCAGTGTGGGAGTAACAAATTGGGTGCTAACTATTGATTAAACTAGTGACCCTCTCCCGCTGCATGTGGAGGAGTAGGTGTGCCCGCCCACGGTCTCGCGTGGTGGGGCTTTTGTAGCAAGTCAACGCTGCGTTTCATGCGTTATGTTATGCTCGTCGGCTTGTGTGTTTTGTGGGACTGAAAAACCTGACCTGACCTCACCAGCGAGGCTCAGGCTCGGTCTAGCTAGCTAGTGTTAGGTCGTTTCCCACGGGTCTTTCTTTCCTCCCTCTCCCCAGTTGCATTGCAGGCTGCAGCTGCAGCTCCAGCTTGGGAGCCTTGGACGAGATGGACGTGGTGCACGCCGGACCTCGTGGCTTTTGTGTTTTCTTCCTCCGTCTCGTTCTTTGTTTTGCCGAGAGAAGAGGTGGCGGTGGTGGGCGACGTAACCAGACGCAGTGTACGCATCCTGGTGTAAAGAGACAAAAACAAGGACCCCTGAGTATACATTTCGTAACTACTAGTACCGTAGGAGAGTATGTGTGGATGCAGTTGGCGTTTGGTTATCTCGTGATTAGCAGCTAGCTGTACTTGGCCATTTGTTGCAAGTGGTTGTACTGGGAGTCTAGAAGCTGGGGATTTATTTTGCGATGTACAGCTCGCGTGCATTTGCTTCGGGCAGGGGCTAATCGACAGCACGCAGTCAAAGTCAGCAAGTCTACTACTACTAGTACCACTGGAGAGATGGCGAAGATCTGCTAGCGGTAGTACTCGACTGGCCGCACTGGAAATTGACTGGAAAGTTCGGTCCGGGACCAATGGCGGTCTGATTTTTTTTTTCCTCTGTGGATGTTGAAATGCAGTAGTTAACGTGCTGCAGGACTGAAAACTTGTCATTTTGTTTCGTTTGCTGCTGGTTCTCTCTCTGTGTCCCTTTTTTTTACCTCCCAAGTTTCTGCCCGGCCGCAGACGGTCAAATTAAATGCACGTTAAAAATATCTCCTATAGTTTTTTTTAGAAAAATTCCTATATCTATTTTGGAAACATAACTAACCAATCCTCTTTTTGCTCTCATATAGTATATGTTGGGGTTGATTAAAGTGGAAATTAGTTCGTGTTTCACTCCAATAATCCACACACACACACACACACACACACACACACACACACACACACACACATATATATATATATATATATATATATATATATATATATATATATATATATATATATATATATATATATATATATACTGGAAGAGAATGGATCGATGCAAAGCTTTTATGGTGCAAATAACCCCAGTCCTTTAAACAAAAACTCAGCCCCGCCTCCAGGGGGTTGAAAAGAAAATGTGTGATTACGTCAACATACCCAGGGCTAAACCGCAACATTCGCGAGACCACCTCGGCGCTTAGCTTACGGAGTACTGTATTACTCACGGAAGCCCCACTAGTCCGCTACAACTGTTGTGAAATCGACAACTTGGGGCGGCCCTGTTGTCATTACTCTGTAGCTTTCCGGATCAAGAAGCAACGCAACGCGGAGAAGATATATATACATCCATCTGCTAATAACCCCGATCGCCGATTAGTTAATCCGCTGCTTGCGTGGCTGCCTCTCGGGGGATGCGCCGGCCGGAGGTAGGCGCGTCATCGTCACCAGGTCACAAACAGCAGCCTCCGCAGTCGGCACGCCCAGACCACATGCGCTACGATCTTTTCAGCCGGGGGAGGGCATGCGAGGTGTGGAAGGATAAGCACGCGGCGCCATTGGCGGGCTCTGGCCTCTGGACACGGGTCAAACCTCCCACATGTCCCCCCGGCGTATGTAGCTAGCAAGTAGAAACCTGTCGATCTACGTGCCTAATCGCGGATTACATTTATATTTATATATAACTAGTAATCATCAGGCAAGTGGGCGGTGCTCAGGGTCAGGGCCGAGAGCGCATCAAAAGCAAGCTGCCTGTTGGTGAAGTGGTTAGGCTCCGGGACGTACTTGCCGGGAGTAGTTTATTGTGGATGGATGTCTGCACTCTCACTTCACTTACCGTTTGGCCGATGGCCGGCCCTCTGTCATCGATCCATCTCAGTGTCTGTCCGTTGAGCTTGATTTCTTTGACTAGCTACCCTACCCAAGCCGGGCAGGGAAGACGGGACACAAATCAAACTTGCTTTCGTTAATCTTTGTATATATAATACATATATATGTCTCCTCCATCGAGCGGTGATCCACTACTGTTCTGTCCACTGTATCGATCTTATGCCATGTTGTGTGCGTTCCACGGCGACCAGTCATCTCGCTCGCATCAAAAGCAGTCAGCACTCGCGCGTGCATGTGTGGGTTGTCAAGATGGGAACGGGCCGGGTCGACCCATCAGGTAGTTGACCTGACTCATAAAAGCAAGGCCAATGAACCACATGGACCGGCCTCAAGTCTGATAAGAGTCCATAGAAGCCGGAGTCTACCGACCCAATGAGCCGGATGGGTCGACCCAAAACAACTCTATCATCCCACTTAATCCCTAGTTCTATTCTACCATCCCACCTGATCTCTAGTTCTATCTGATGCATGGGAGAGAGACAAACATGGAGGGAGCAAGCTAGCCGCGGCGGCGGCATCTCGGCGTGTCTCGCTGTCATCCGGCGGCCATGAATCTTCATGCCGCACTCCATCTCTGTTATTCTCCCGTGGGTATACTGTATGGTGATTGAACCAGAACCAGATCTTTGCATATCCCTACCTAGCTAACTCCAAGTGCAAAGGAGCAGTTGGCCACTGGACAACTGCGGAAAACGATTCTTCTTCCTCCTGGACACACAGCTTGCCTGACCATAGTAGGTATCAAGGTAGTTGGTATACTAACAAGCCTGCACCAGATCTAACATTCTGATGATTTAATCCCACTTCACCTTTGTTCGATCCTAGCTAGGTTGCTAGTGCACTAGTTCTAAAAAATTCACCTACTGGTTTTGTGCAGCTAATACTCAGCATCGTATGATTCGATTCATGACATTATCGCGGCTTTGGAAATATTGTTGTTTGTAGAGTTTTCAGCTAGCACTAGATGATACTATATTAGTTTTCATAATTTTGCACTCTACCTCCCTTTTATTTACACTGATTGATTTGTTGTATGCACATATAATTCCATTTATACTATATGTTATGTCTGAATGAGTCGACTCATTTTACCCATTGGGTCAACGAGGCTATATATGGATGATAGATTGGGTCGGGCGCCCGTAGCCTCACAAATTGGCCCTGAGGCCATACGGGTCAGGTCCAAGGCTAGGTCCAGGCCGGCCCATTCCCATCTTGAGTGGGTTGGTATAGTATGAGAATACGGAAAGCTACGTACTTAACTAATAATGTCTATGCAGGCGTACGCACAAAACTTTCGGCCGGTTCTTGACAACTTTAGCAAATTAATTTGGGTGCAGGGCAGCATAGTTGACAAACCCATGCGTTCGCATGCAAATCCTCGCCACCATTTCATAAGTACGATCGAGTCCGGCTTCTCTGACCAACGACCTTGGATAGATTAATCAGACGAAGGAGAACACATTATTAGCCAGATAATAATCCAACATAGTGCCAATGGTTCTGTTCAATTTGTTTTGTCCTACTCGAGATGACAGCAGCGAGGAAAAAGTGTTTGGTTGAGAAATAATTTAGTCATCGCACCAAAAAATCATGGGATTGAGTTTGACCATGATATATAGGCCATTAAAGATGATTGGGATTTGTCAAACCATGTACCATCATATGTCGGGGTGCGGTTAATTGTAACGTAAAAAGCTCTCGGAACATGGCATCAACTAGTATATATCGATATCAACGAGGGAAAAAATATTATGCCGATTAACCAAAGATGCAAAATGTCCGTGTAGTCCTAACAGGACCGACAGCCTCGCCTTTAAATAGTGGAAGGATGCACTATGGCCCTGTTTGTTTGAGCATGAGATTATATAATCTAGCTTAAAATCTAAAAAATAATCTCACATGAAAATAAAAAATATTTATATAATCTACACCCCCTAGATTATAATAATCCATAAGATGCTGAAAACATGCTTATTCCTCAAATAATCTAGCTTGGAAACAAACAGACCTGTAATGTTTCCGCAAGACTCCTCTGCAGTACTTCAGAATGGTATTGGTTCACTGACGTGTGGGGCCGGGACCACACGTCAGTGACCAAGCACTACTCCAGAATCGTTTCCTAATGTTTGGGTTACCTAACATGATACAATGCACCACCCAAAGTAGACTCATTCAAAGTAAACCATCAAGTCCCTGAGCGCTCTCCCTTCAGAGTCACACAAAGATAGATCATGGGATACATTAATCACTCCAATTCGAAGCATATGAAATATAAGACTTTCCGATTTCGAGGTCTTGCTGCCATGGGCCGTGTTTGGTTACATTTCACGTTTTTACTGTAGCACTTTTGACCAAAAATTTAGAGTAGCAAACGAAGTCTAATTACAAAACCACCTCCACAACCTCCCGTGTAAATCGCGAGACAAATCTAATGAGGCCTTTGACCGCGCGATTAGAGGATGGTTACTGTAGCATTACTGTAGCAAATCATCAATTACTTACCGCCATTAGATTTGTCTCGAAAAGTTACACCCATCCCTGAAAAGGTTTTGCAAATAGACTTCATTTAGTACTCCATGCACACGAGATTCTCTTCTCGAAAAATGTGCGCAAAAAATTTGGTGAGTAACCAAACACGGCCATGAACACGATTCCCTCAGTCGAATACAGCTCTGCGCAACATGTGATCAGGGTCAAAAACTTTTGGCGCCACTCTTGCAACGCATCCCCCTTCAAATATTCCAGAGCCCAATACACCTTCAAGTCTTCTCAGCTCCACGCATGTGCACGTTGCTGATCACCTACACCTTTGCGCCCTTTGGGCTCCGCGCTTTGACAAACACGCATCTCCACAGCTGTCACAGGGCCGTAGTCCCGATCAGCAACATAGATTATGACCAACTCGTACGGCGATTCTTTTCTGATCTCCCTCCTGTGCCTGGCGATCCTGCTGCCTGTCCTTGGTTTCTTGCAAGTTGGCAAATGGCAACACCAGTTGTGCTGTAGAGCAGCTTGCATAAACCCAGGAATCCTATGCAAGCATCAAGCATATGGACATATGGTGGATCTTGTTGCCCCAAAAGAAGTGAGCACATGTTCATACACCTGTCGACGAAAGAGGGGCGGAAAGGACAGTGCACCAGCTAATCAGAATAAATCTGTCCTCCCAGGTTTTCAGATTCAGAGAGAAAGGAGACGACCCAGCAAGAAATCTGAGAATTGGCAGTGCAACGGTACCGTCCTGAATTATTCGTCAGCACACCTCACAAGGACGACCTCACAAGGACACTATCATTGAAATTTCTGATGGCGTTTGTGCCAGAGACTAGAGTAATGTTTTGTGCTGTCCATGGCCAGGAACTACTCAAATGCGCTCAAAATTCTCAACGTTAATAAGTCGCCCATCATTTAATCTGATTGGGTTGAAAAGCCCGGCACTGGGCCATCTTCTGCTCTGTCTCCATGATTGATCCCTGCACCCTCCTCTGAAAAGTTTGGGCAACTGCACCAGCAGCAGCATGGCTTTATCAGGCCCTGTTTGGTTTTCAGTAGTACTAGTAGCACAAAAATTTTGACCAATAATTAGGGGTACTAAATAAATTCAATTTATAAAACTAACTCCACAACCTTGCTCTACTTCGCGAGACGAACCTAATGAGGTCTTTGACCGTACGATTCGAGGATGGTTACTGTAGCATTACTGTAACCAATCATCAATTGATTACTATCATTAGATTCGTCGTGAAAAGTTACACCCATCCGTGAAAAAGTTTTGCAAATAAACTTCATTTAGTACTCCATGCATTGAAGATTCTTTTTTCGGGAATCGTGTGCTAGTAGTACTAGGGAGAAACAAACAGTGCCTCAGTAGTCAAGACAAATATGATGCTGCCAGAAAGTAACGTTTACAGTACTATATAGCGTCATGCAATCGACCATCTTTGCTGCCTAAGACAGTACTATATTGAAAAAGAACAAGAAAAGCGATTACAGGTCGGGTCACATGTCGGCGTGTCAGGCTCGCTATCAATTCAGCATCATTTGGTCTAAGAACATTGCGATCCACATGTCGGTGTGTCAGCTCGCTGGCTTTTGCCAGTCTCAGTTTAATAGGACAGGACCAATTTGGTCATGTTGCGCAGGTGCCTGAAATGGATCCATTCAAATCTGGCCACTGTAGAGGAACATGGTGCTGTGAGGATGGTTCCAAGTTCCAACAAACACCATTGCATCGAATAAATTTCTTGTTAGTGCTCATCGTCTGAATCACATGGCAGCCGGATCACAACCAGAGTAAGAGAAAGCAATAATCATACAGAAACCCTCAAGCCACCAGGATCCAACCACACTTGTGGTTGATGCTTATACTAAAGTTTTCCCCTCTTTTTTTTTGTTGAAAAACTTATACTAAAGTTCATGGAGACTCATTTAAGATTTATCCAAAGGCATGTTAAGCTCGTGCTTCTTTATTGACCTACGGTACATCGACATCCAAGCAAATATATGTTCCAAAAGGCGAGTAATTTGGTTGTGTTCATATGACAGAAGAATATGCTGCCCCAAATCATCACATGAGACATGTGTTCTATATTAAGTGGACTGGAAGTTACATCAGAAATAGAGAACAAAATCATGCTATTCTAAGCACTATAATACATTCGTTCTAGTTGATGTTAGTATCCTGTCATTGTTTGTCTCCGGCCAGCTTCCATGGAATCTAGTGCTTGGCTCGTGCTCCTCATTTCCACAGCATCAGGACCGTGAAAGGAACCATTTTGAAAGGAGTTACGGTGGCTCATGGACGTGCGTTGCACTTGGTTCTCACCCTCCGGTTCAAGAATGTGCCGGAAATATGCATGAGGCCACAATCCTGTCCATTGAATAAGGTTAAATTATTAACATTTAATAACCAATCCTGACAAAGATATGAACATGACCCTTGCAGTTTCGGCGCATGGTATCTTAGTATCCTGATATTACCTTTTTTCTTTGTAAAATCTTTATATTTTACCCACTCTATCAAGGATTCAACACTTGTAGTTGTACGTGTTCCTCAGTATGAAAATAATGCGTGACGCGTATAAGTTTCCGACATAGTTTGGGAAGGACATCCATGTTTTATCATGGCAGAAAACAGCACATATAGATTGAGCATTAGAGAGCATTAAAACTTGGTTTGAGTTATCTGTCTCTATGAATGGCTGATATTTTTCACAATTATTTGGAGTATCCATATCCATGGTAGTCCTTTACCTAAACCTTTCTTCTCTCTTGCCAAGTTGCCATCACAGTACTACCATGCAGAGGACTAGCAATGGCAGGGTTTATACCAGAACAACTGTCGATGACCAAGGCTGCAGCCATCATTCCAAGAGGACTGATGATGGATACATCAGGGCCCATATGACCATATCCCGCACGATACTGAACGGTGTCCTATTTCCCAAGCAGGCGTGAAACATGATGGCCACACATGGCACTGGACCATGTCCTATTTTGCTATTTCCATGCACGATCCTTGCCAGTATATCTATCTGTTGGTACTTGGTACTGGTCATTACCGCACAGACTGCAAAAACCAGCGGCCCTCATACTAACAGCAGTACTGCCGTAGCACCATTGTCAGTCCCTCTGTACTCATGACGCTGCCAGGGCAGGAGCATGCTACATGCTACACACAACTGTCCAGGGCTGGAAGAGATAATTGATGCGGGAGAAGAAAAGGCCCCAGGTGCAAGTTTTCTGCTGTAGAATAATTTTATGAAAGTTAAAACTGCAAAATTTTGGTTTGTGCAAAATTCCTGATCCAGCAGGTGTTCTGGTACTTTTCATAGGTATTTTATTACAACCGTCGAACAAATATCTACCACCCAGCCAGCAACCCAAATTATTAGTCAGAAACATCTTCAGGAATGTTAGGCCAGCTGGAGTACGATTACGTTGAAGGGGATTGTATCATTCTGACAAAAATGAAACTCTTCCTTCCATAAACGTTGGGTGGTTAGCTCAGTACAGAACATGATTGTCACCAGTCACCAGACATATTTTTTTATCTTTCGATTTCAAACTTAGTTTCATTTTTTAGCGCTGAACGCATCCAAAGTTTATCTAAAGCGAGATTACAATTTAGAATTGACACTACCAACCAAGTAGTTACTGTAATCTGAGATCAACAAGGATGAACAGAACATTGGAAGCAAAATTTATTGGACAGAGTTAGAAAGCAAACCATTTTCATCAGATGGAAGTGGAAAAAACTGCAGGTAGCAAGTGGAAGCAACCGTCAGCCCTGCACGGTTTTAACAGTCAGTTAATGTTTGAAGAATTGTATGTACTTAACACTTCCATTTGTTTGTGGTGAATGTTGAGTAAAAGGGAGGGGGTACTACTCACGACCTACCAAGCAATCCACCGGTACATACATCTTGCCAATGATGCCAATAGTCATCAACTCGAGAAACTGCCACTAAGGCTGCAAGAAGCAGAGGGGAAAGGACAATGCAGAGTTTTGCGACATGCCCTTTACGATCAAAGACTTTGATTTTACCAGCTAGATACCATGAAAGGAAGCCAAGGCCAGCAAAAGACCCTAAGGTAAGCATAAATCTGTGAGTAGGTCAGTACGCCAACAATAACAGCTGGAATGAAAAGCTCATATATTCTAGACTTGTAAGAGAAGAATAGTTTGTGCTACAAAAAGCTGACTGAACCTCCATCAGACTGTGTAACAGCCAGCTAGGGTGTAAATCTGAACTGAGAAAAAGACCAAGTTCGTATGGCTTGAGGGAATCAAATGGAGCAACATTACAGCCACTAACGGATAATAACATGCCAGTGTATTTCTAGAAGCTGGAGCTGAAAGTAGTAAAGTGCATTATGATCAGGTAGAACTGTGAACTGACAAGTGCTAACACATAAACTGACTAGTATTTGTTAAAAATATGCAGAATATACTTGTATGACAAATTATAAGTACTATATTTTTTTTACATTATCAAGATAATTCACACTATCATTTGCACTAGCAATCTTTTGTGTCAGGCTGCAGAGGCAATCATAAACGAATGCAACATATGATTCATACCCTCAATGGAAGAGTGAAAGAAGCAGTAATATTTGCCCTAAAGGATCACGTGGACAGATAGAAATGGAAATAACATCACTACATGCGTATCTTGACAACATGATAAAAAGATACTGTATAAAAGAAAGTATGAAATGCCCTGTCCCATGCTATTAGCTGATTAAGATAATCCAACAGTAGCTAAAACAAAGACTAGAGACTAGAAAAAGAGGAACGAATTGTGTTCATTGAATGGCCAATTAGGGAGCTAATGCACCACAAAATAGAGGGCAGGTACCAAGCCTTTACTTTTTGTAACATGGGGTCAATCCTTCTATTTGTAAAGAATACTGTCACTTACATGAAGTATGACCACTTGGAAAGCTCTTATGACCTTCTTTGATAACACTCGCCTTGCCATGGCATATGGCGCCCGTAGTGAAGTTGTTATAATCCTAAAGCCAAGTAAATTCGTAAGTTTTCTGACAAAATTTTATGTAATGTAACTGCACGAGGGTTGCAATTGAGTTATCAATAATGTTTGGCTAAAACTTAAGAATTTTACAGGTTTTCCATCAGGGAAGCAGCGCCAAAAGAAATCTGGACGTGGTCGCCCAACACCATCCTTGATCGCATCAGTTAAAATAGCAGTGATAAGAACTGAAAATAGGAGACCTGCTAGGACAAGCTGGATTTCAGAGAAAGTTATAAATGAACAAATTAGAATGGCCAACTGGGCAAGAAAATGGATGTACCTAGTATGGCATGATGCAGATCATATACATTTCTCCTCTTGAAATATATTGCAGTGATGATAAGCATAGGTCCAATGATACCAATTATCTGAATAAGCATGATTTAAAAAAGTACTTAAGAAGTTCATGGGAATTGACAGGGTAGCACAAAAACTAAAAGAGAACAGTATATTACCGGTACAGACCAAAATGGCACTGTGTTGTCCTTCATGGGGTATCTGAGATCTGTCATCATTTCTGATCCGACAAATCGATGGAATGGTTCTATTATGTTAAGAACTCCATCTACTACAGCTAGAAGAACTAGCACAATCCAGTCATACATGTGTAGCCGTGCAACTTTGGATCCATGAGATGTTATATAGGGAGTTGGAGCTCCCAGACGAATGGGTGTGGCTGGCGCTGGCATCTTTTCCTAAGTCCTGAAACTGTGAACCAGCTGAATAAAATTTATGAAAATCCCTAACTAAATTAGAGAAATTAAATGCATGATCCTCAAAACTATACATTTATACAAGGATCTTGTTTTTTCTACTACTAATATCAAAGAGGTATCAAAGACTACCATCGCACTTATCTGATTATCGCTGTGTCGTAAAAGCTAGCAGACAGGAGGCAAGACTTCATTAGTTTGTGCGTGTTCGAGAAAAAAAGGCTTCATTAGTTTGTGAAGTTATACAATTTATGTCATGTGAAAATAATTGTGCAATTTAACTCAATAGTTGTTGGTTGAAGAATAGACTAATTATGATTATTTCGCTCAAAACTTGAGATAACCAATGTCGCGATTCCTCGGATGCTGCTGAGGAATGTTCAGGAATCAAGAGCGCGACAGGCACGGTCAACTAAGAGGGTGAGACGGAAGCAGACTGTTGCTTCTGCAGTTGCTTTTGCAGTAGCCTAGACGGAAGAAATGCCGCAAGTACCACATTAAGCGGTCGTTTCAAGCAGCAACGAGCGCCAGAAAGCAACTAATGATCGATTTATTTATTTTTTGATGGCAAATAACCGATTTATTGGCAACACGTCCCACCACAACCAGGGCATCAGCCATCTGACCGGCGGCAACAGGACGAACGCCGGCTGCTCGACGATTTGCCGTCCCCAGCTCTAGACAATTCGCTCGCGAGATGATCATGACGACTAGATGCCCAAGAGGCGGGAAGCGGAGCTCAAACCTTAAACCAAGCTATTCGCAGAAGGATCCACCGATTTGGCCCCGACGCTGCTCGCCTCCCCTCCTCAGCTCCTCTCCCCCGGTGCGCGGCTGCAGAAGACGGGATCATGAGCAATCTGCAGCAGGCACCATGCGGAAACAGCCATAGCACATACGAACACGGAACGTACCAGCGTATGGCGACCTTGCTTCCTCCCTCTATCTGCTTCACATTTTCCCTTTTCTAGTCTCCTCCTGCAACGACTGCTGTCACCATGTGACGCCATGGAGGAAACCGTCCACGAGTCGCGTCTGGCCGGTGTTTCCCTTCCGGGTCCGCACGCCGGACTCCCGTTTTCTAATCGGGAAAAAGTTGACGAGCGGCCGCTGGCGCAGAAGCCCCCGCCCACCCGCCACCGGCGGCGCCGCCGGTTGAAGAATGGCCAATTGGCCAGCATTGGTGACTCGGAGGTTGAAATTTGACCGTCCGCTCGTTATTGGGGCAGCATTTCGGTGCTGTTTGTTTACACGGATTTTTTTAGTCCTATCACATCAAAACGAAATTTTATTATTTCAGAGTATCAAATAAAATTTGTTTATAATTCTTTTTAACAGTGGAGTGCTAATTCGGGAGACGAATCTAACGAGTCTAATTAATTCATAATTTGCTATAGTAATAATATAATAGCCATACACTAATCATGGATTAATATATCTTATTAAATTCATCTCACAATTTAACCCTAAAATTCTACAGTTAGTTTTATAATTAACTTTTATTTAATACATCAAAATACTAAGATTCTCGTGGGTCGCGGCTAGTCCCCGCAGCCCTACCTACGTACCCAACTCCATCCAAAATTAATATACTTAGTTGTTCAACTTTATCCAATTCAATTAATTAATTTCTCAACTCTAACCAGCCCGCCCCATTATAAAAGGGTAATATATAAAAACTCATGAGTTTTACTGGCCCTATTTGGTTTGTGCTACGCTAAAAACTGTAGCAACTTTGACCAATAATTAGAGATACTAAATAATGACAGTTTACAAAACTAACTTCAAAACTCCTGCGCTATGAACCCTGAAGAATCTAATGAGACCTTTAACCGCGTGATTTGAAGATGGTACTGTAGCATCACTGTAGCCAATCGTCGATTAATTACCGTTATTAGATTCGTCGCGAAAAGTTACACCCATCTCTGAAGAGGTTTTGTAAATAGACTTCATTTAACACTTCATGCATGTAAAAGAATTTCGTGCTAGGAGCTAGCACGGAAAAACCAAATGGGGCCACTATATAGAGGAATTTAGTGATCTTTTTTGATGTGGGGGCCACATATACGTCGTCCTGCAAATGGTGTGGGTTCAAACGAGTTTAATGGGTTGGATTTTAATATGGAGTATATTTGGATGGGTTGAAATGGGTTGTATTAGGTGATGGGGTGAAGCGGAGAAAGTCCTATATAAATGTGGATTGGAGTGGGTGAAATGGATCCTTTGTGCCGAGCCGGACTCTGGAAATAAAATCTCGCGTTCAAATTATAATTTTTTTATCCAAATTGAACAAAATTTGTTGGAGATCACTCAGTATGACTGCCAGCTACTCTGTGCAAAACAACGTGGATGGATAGACCTACACGTGAGCTCTATGTCAAGAGCCGGATAATGAAATTAAATCCTTGCGTTCGCACTATAAAATTTTATCGAAATTGACCAAAATTTATTGGAGATGACTCATTATGACTGACAGCTACTCTATGCAAAGCAATATAGCTAGATCTACACGTGGAGCCTATGTCAAGAGCCGGACTCTGGAATTAAACCTCGCATTCACACTAAAATTTTATCAAAGTTGATCGATTTTTTTTGAAATGACTCAGTATGATTGGCAGCTACTCTGTGCAAAACAGTGTGACAAGATCTACATCATATTTTTTTTGAGAAATGAATTTTTATTGGGTTGTAATCATAGTTTGGCTAATAGTTTATTATATTATGAACTCAAATGTTTGGGTTGGATTGGTGTGTGGTGGTGGTAGTTTGGCGTGGAGTGGGGTCATATAATTTCCCTCATGAGAATGGAGTGGTGTGGGTATAGTTTGGTTTTTAACCCATTTGCAGGGTGACATATACGCCTAACTACACTACTTTGCACAGAGTATTTGCCAGTTATACAGAGTCATCTCCAAAAAATTTAATCAATTTTAATAAAATTTTACAGTGTGAATGCGAGGTTTTAATTCTAGGATCCGACTCTTGTTGTGGGGTCCTCTGGTAGTTCTAGCAACACTGCTTTGCACAGTATCTATTTCAACCCACTCCAATCCGCTCCAACCCGCATTTATATAGAACATATCCCGACCCACTCCATTAACTAATACAACTCATTTTAACCCATACAAATACAACCTATTTCAAAATTCATTCCATAAAACACATTTCAACCCAACCCATTAGCAGGCGGACGGCGGCTTCATGTCGGCATGTCTTCCGTCTCTGTGGGAACTGGCAAAGGCGCATAGAAATAATTTCTCCTACCACTTTTATAAGATATACTAGAACATAGCACGGTCTTCCAAATTACACTTTGACTATTTTTGTCTCATATGTTGTATCACTTAGGCTAGTTTTAGTGGGAGTTTCAGATACATAGACTGAGAACTAGATAACCTTGTTAGATGAGTTTTACGGTGACGAAACTCTCCTCATATCCCATAAAACTCCATAATTCTCTCTTCTTGGCATGTCAGCTAAATTGATGATATTTAATATTATGAAATTCCTATTAGACTGGCTTTATGGTTATAAACTTATAATTATAGTAAAATATATTTGATTACAACCATACAAAATTTATATTATAAAATAAACAATTAATAGTCTAATTATTAGTTAAAGATAGCAAAATTTAAATTTTAATATGCTTGTACGCCTTAACAATGCGGAGGGAGGAAGTAGTTGGGGGCACTGCTGGGGTCACGTGGGTGACTCCCCGTCAACCTGTCACATTAGTCCAGTTTTTATGTTTTAGACCTAAATTAGTCCAAAAAATTCGGCTCATAAATGTAATTCAGTTAAATTTGCTTTACAACAAAAAATTTTTGTTTCCAAACAATTTTTTAATTGTTCAAGCAATAAAAAATTGTTCGGAAGAAAATAATTATTTCAAAAAAATTATTATTTAACTTTGTGCGATAATTTGACTGTCATTCGTCCGAACGACTTTTAATATTTGTAGTAGTTGTCCACCGTTAACTTTTTGCTGGCTATCCCATCCTCTACATCATACTGGGCCGTAGCCCGGAGATGCAAGGATATCTAACGGAAATGAACTTTTCTGTAACTTTTTTTTCTACACCAATTGCTATCCGCCCATCAATCGATGATAAATTGTGGCCGGCAAGGTATCGGCCATGGAAATTTTTTGATATTTGACACTTAATTCGCAGACCTTTTATAATATAACATCCTGCACGTGAATTCTTTCAATTCGAGGGTTTTCATCCTATTTTCTCAATTCCTTTGATTTTGCTTCTCATTTTCATTTTACAACCTCTCTAAAAAGACTGGGTTGCCCTGACCTTATCTTTTTCACCATGAGAAATCTCGCATCTCTCTCTCGCGAAACTTTAACCGGTATGCCTTTATTTAAAGTGCTTTTGACCTTCGTACCTCTAAAAAATTGACTCCCATCTGTATGCTCTGCCGTCAAGTTTTCTTTACCCCCTGTACCCTTTTGGACGGAATGGACAGTAACGGTGGCTAACGGAGTTGAAAAAAGACAATTTTCCCCTTATCTCCCACCTCTACCTCCTTTCCGCTCGCCCACCCCTACGCATGACAGCCAGTGCGGCGGCGAGCCGTGGACCCTCCCCTGCATCCCCCATCGGCGAGCCACGGCCCGCGTAGCCCCCACGACTCTGCACCACCGCCGGACCACGCTGACTGCCGCCCTGCCCTACCCCACTGTCAGACAACCCTGTCGCAGCGGTCAGTCTACCGCTGCCGCCGTGCTCCCCTGCGGCCCAGTAGTGCCCGGTGCGCGGGTGGCCGCGATGGTGCCCACACTGGCAGTGCCCCCCAAGCGGATCCGGTGCTCGACGGCGGCCGGCACCAGTTGACGGCGGCGTTGTCGGGGAAGAGGGGGGCGGAGGAGGAACGGCGGCCATACTCTAGCTGTCTCCGGTCGCCCTGAACTCCTGGTCGCTCCCTGTGGGTCCCGCGGTCCAACAACTGGCCGCGACGACCGCGCAGCAGTCGTTGCGAGGCGCTCTGGGGTTCGCCATCGCGTCAAAGAAGCAGGGTGTGTCAATGGTTGCGCCGCCGTCTCCGCAAGGCGCTTTGGGGTTCGCGGTAATGCCTCAACGGGCCGCGCAGGGCCATCTCAGGTTTTGGGTGGCGCCTCAGCAGAGTGCTCCGGCGCCGTCGCCAATGGAGGTCCCATTGGGATGGGAGAAAAGAGATGGATGTGTAAGGAGCAATATGAAAATTTTCAATCCTGGATCCGACATGTCAGAGCTCCTTCACCGTTGACTACTAACAGAACATAGACGGAAGGACACTTGGGTAAAGAAAACTTGACCGCGGGGTATACAGGTGGGAGTCAATTTTTTAGAAGTATGGAGATCAAAAGCACTTTACATAAGGGCACACCAGTTAAAATCTCCTCTCTCTCTCTCTCGCCTCTCTTTCTGTTCTCTCGCTGCTCTCCCTCGTCAAGAACAGGGCGCCGCCACTAGCAACTGCCGCGGCCGCCGGCACCTTCTTTGGACCATGCAGACATGTGTGAATCACGGGCGATCCAGCTAACCAAGCTCTCCAAATAAGTGCACTCTGAAGTCTAAACAACTAGGCCACAGAAATTGAGCACGAGAGCTGGCTGCTGCTGGCTGGTGACGCTCGTCGTCTCGCTCCTCTGCTACCTCGCCAACCTCCGACGCCGTTTCGGCATTGCGTAGCGGCCGCCCGGCCCCCGGCTCCGCTAATCAGCAACATCCTCGACTTGCGTGGCGGCAACCTCCACCACACGCTCGCGCGCCTCGCGCGCCCACGACCCCGTCGTGGCTCAGTGCGGCTGTGGTCGTCTCGTCCCGCGGCGCGGCGATGGAGTCGTTCAGACCGGCGCCTCGCCGCGCGAGCCGTTCCAAACGCCGCCCACGCGCTCAGGCTCGCCGACCGGTCCGTGGTGTGGATGCCAAGCTCCGACCCGCGGTGGAAGAACCTGCGCGGCCACGCGCACATCTTCGCCCCGCGGAGCCTCGCCGCGTCGCGCACCGGACAGGTGGTTGACGTCGGCCAGGCCATGTACGGTGGGGCGCTCAACCTCATGCCGAACGCCTTCTGCTCCGCCGACGTGGTCGACGTCGCCGCCGGGTTGGCGCAGGGGTTATGGGATGCGAGATTGGATCATCACGGTAAAAAGGGATAAGACCAGGGGCAATCCAGTCTTTTCAGGGAGGCTGTAAAATGAAAATGAGAAAGAAAATCAAAGAAATTGAGAAAATATGATGAAAACCGCGTGCGAAATGTTATATTTCAAAAGGTCTGTAAAGTGAGTGTTAAATCGCGTGAGACGTGCGAATTAAGTGTCAAATATCGAAATTTTTCTTTGCCATTAGGCCAGTTTCAATACATGAACATGGTATGGTTACCAAAGCTCAAATCTAATTAACTGAGTTTTATGTCTTGAAACACCCTCCTCTTCCTCATCATATCAGCAAAATTAATAATGTGATATAGAATTTAATAAATATAAGACTCTTGATGAAAACTCCACCTAGACTAGTCTTATATGGGAGGACAGCGACAATCACACACTCACAATCCAAATGGAGGGTGTTATACGAAAGAGAGTGATTTTTATGCCCACGGGGCCAGCCCTAGGAGCGGTGGCCAGCCACAGCAGCGGCTCGGCAGCCATGCGTGGGATTAGCGCGGCAGGCAGGAGCAGCAACTGCACTCAGTTTTCTCTCTCACACTTTTGTCAGATTAGTTTTTGCTGGTTCTTGTTTCTTGTTCATGGTTGATTCTTGTCAGAATGATTCATGTTCCAGTTTCAAATTGTGTTCTTCCCAAAATGCATGTCATGACTTCTCAGTTTTGTCAAAATTTCAAATCGAAACAAGTGTTCAGAGTGAGCGCATGTTTACTCGTTACAAATTTTCTAAACTGTAGCTCGAGATCAATCTAGATATCAGTTAGTAAAAAAGTATTGTGTTAGTTAGATTGTTGGACGATCTGGATTAGATTTTTGTAAATCTAGATTGGAATCGACAAAGAGCTTTTAAATTAAGTTTGGATTGGATTTTTTTTAGTCTAGATTGGACCTGGCAAACAGGTTTTATAGAATAGAATTACACATGAACTCTTTCTTTTAACAAAACACTAGAAACAAAAAAAGGCATAATTAGAAGATGTATCAATAATTTATTTTCCCAACCAAATGCTAGAAATCAATTTGGATCAAGTAATGTATACGGAACCATACGTGTGTTCCTCATGTGTACGGGGTGGGGTGGGAAGAGCAAGATTAGACAGATAGAAGACAAAAAAATATGAGTGGCCTGACATAAACAAACTAACGGAGAAGCTAACGGAGGTAAATAGGGCACCTGCCCATGTGAGCACAAACTATTTTCCGTATATGAAAGGGTCCAGCAAAGTGACCCTCATAAGTGGTATGCCAGCAAAGTGACCCTCATAAGTGATTTTTTTTTTTGGAAAGAGCCAGACAGTTTGCCGGCATATACTGATAAGAAGGAGGCAAATTACAGGCGTGAAAATACGCCAAATGGAGTCCAGCCCAGCCAGAGGCTGGAAGCCGGCAGGGATGACTCCCACTCCAAAACATCTCGAAAGATAAAAAAAAAAGGTTGCGATTACGCGGGATTAGATTGAGCAACTAAAACCGCCAGATGCTAAGCACCAGCTGCAGCCCACAGAGCGGCTTCGTCTTTGATCCCCTGAACAATCCTGATCAAGCTCTCCCAAACCTGAAATCCCCGTGAAACAGGGGAAATTAAAGCCGAACATAGCAGACCACAGAGTAGGCACCGCGGGCATTAGCCAATGGCCTGCAAGGCTGCAACTACTGCAAGCTTCTTTGCGCCGCCTACTTGCTCTTGGGTCGCGCCGCTGCCGCGTCCGGTGCCATCGGCAACATCTCCGTCTACTGGGGCCAGAACACCAACGAGGGCAGCCTGGCGGAGACATGCGGCACCGGCCGCTATGCCTTCGTGGCCATGGCTTTCCTAATCCTTTCCACGTTCGGCGACCAGACACCGTTCCTCAGTTTGGCCTCCACTGCGATCCTACGGCGGGCGGTTGCGTAGGTCTGGCCAAGGACATCGCATCCTGCCAGTCGAGAGGCGTCAAGATGCTCCTCAGCATCGCCGGCGACGGGTACGGCCTGTCCTCCGCGTCGGAAGCACAAAGCCTGGCCAACTACCTCTGGGACAACTTCCTCGGCGGCGACGGCGACTCCGGCTCGCGGCCGCTCGGCGACGCCGTGCTCAACGGCATCGGCCTCGACATCGCGAACGGTGACGATTCCAGTCACTACGTCGATCTAGCCAGGAACCTGACATCGCTGTACAAGACCGACAAGCGAGGAAGGACTTACCTGCTCACCGCGGCGCCGCAGTGCCCGCACCCGGACGCCTCTCTCGGCTCCGCGCTCTCGGCACGGGGCTGTTCGACCACGTGTCCACGTGTGGGTCCAGTTCTACAACAAACCCAGGGTGCGAGTACGCGTCCGGAGACGCGAGCAATCTGGTGGCCTCCTGGAAGACGTGGACGCAGTCCTTGCCGCCGCCGGCGTCCGTGTTCCTTGGGCTGCCGGCGTCGCCTGACGCCGCTGCTAGCGGATACATAGACCCGCAGGCCCTTGCGTCGCGTGTGCTGCCGGCGGTGAACGGCTCCGCGAATTACTGTGGCATCATGCTGTGGAGCCGCTACTATGACATGCAGAATAGTTATAGTGGGAAGCTTCTGATTATGGGTACGTACGATTTGATAGCTATAAAACTTTGGAATATATATTCTACATGAAAAAGTCCAGTTTACGAACTATCATAAAAATTCAATTTTCAATCTTCAACTATGAAACTGGATATTTGAACTAAAAAATTCATAAGTAATTTATTTTAAATAAAAAATGTAACTTTTATCATCTATATACAAGTACGGAGGGAGTAAGTGAGTTTGTGCATTTTGTCCGTTCAAAAAAAAACTGGATTGATGTAGCTTCAATACGGTTAAGTAACTTCTCCTCATTTTCCACTAAGATCTCACTGTAATTTGGTTGATTTGTTTGTTAACTTGCTTTGTAGCGAATGCACCAAAACGGCTCGCCAATTCCGGGGGCTCCAGCAATGCGCCACCAATCGGTCCACGAATTCCAGGTGGCTCCAGCAATCCGCCACAAAACAGCTCGCCAATTCCAGGGGGCTCCGGCAATGCGCCACCAATCGGTCCACGAATTCCAGGTGGATCCAGCAATCCGCCACCAAACGATTCACCCGTTTCACCAAATACTGGCCCACGACAAAATAAAAAGATCAGACTATGTAAGAATTTCTGACCTATTTATTTGCTTTTATTTAAGATTTTTTCTATGAAAGACAAGAAAAATGATCATGGAAATTTAATTTGGTCTGCTTTCTTTATGATATTTTTCCCTAGCCGTGTGCTCTACATTTATTTGGAACAAAATTTATGCAATTTCAAAAGAGAAAAGTTCAGTTTACACTCTCGAACTATCACAAAAGTCCGATTTTAATCTTCAACTACGAAACTGATAACAAAGGCCATCCAACTGCTGAAATCGGGCAAATTTGACCCCTAAGGTGGTTTATTTTGTGAGAATTAAAAATATTTAAATTTAAACTAAAAAATCACAAGTAATTCATTTTAAATAAAATAATATTAAATGGGTATCAAAAGTTTTATAAAAGTGTAACCTTTCTATTGGTACGATACTTGTCAGTTATTCAAATATATTTTTTTATGTTCATAATATTTGGTTGCTTGTAGTTATGACTATTACTTTTGGATAACTAAGACTCATTTATTTTTGAATAACTAAGATTCAAATAGAGCAATAATAGATGGATTACATTTTAGAAAAAAATGGTACTAGTTTTATATCTTTCTAATTAAATAAATTAGTTTTGATTTTTTAGATCTAATTAGATTTGTTTTAAATTTTTTAAAAAATACAAAACAATCTTCAAAACCACCCAAGGGCTAAATTTGCCCGGTTTCGACGGTTGGATGACCTATGTTATCCGGTTTTATAGCTTAAGATTGAAAATCAGATTTTTATGATAATTCGAGGGTACAAATCAGACTTTTCCCATTTCGAAATGCACAACCCAATGATAATTCTGGTTCCGGACTTTGGAATGAAGCTTTCTCCTTTTTAATGCAGGGCAGCTCTCCCGCTGGTTCATTTGAAAAATATAATGTTATGGTTCATTTTATTTACAACATAGTTTCATGTAGATATTCTTATTTGATATTTATTTTTCAGATGTTGTAATGGGCACCACATTAGGCCTACTTGGGGTATGTGTAATCCTTGTTGCAGTCTTCCTGCGGTATAAGAAATATTATGGCATGATTCCGTGGCAAAGAGGATCAAGAAATGCACCAAAGATTGAATCTTTCCTGCAAAAGCAAGGAACTTCACACCCAAAAAGGTACGGTTACTCAGAAATAAAGAGAATGACCAAATCTTTTGCTCACAAGCTTGGCCAAGGCGGCTATGGAGCTGTCTACAGAGGCAACCTGCTTGATGGTCGTGAGATAGCTGTTAAGATGCTAAAGGACACCGAGGGCGACGGTGAAGAATTCATGAATGAGGTAGCCAGCATCAGCAGGACATCTCATGTTAACATTGTTACTCTTGTAGGATTTTGCCTTCAAGGGTCAAAGCGAGCTCTCCTTTACGAGTACATGCCCAATGGTTCCCTTGAGAGATACACTTTTGGCAGCAACCCTACTGAAGGAGAAGACAATTTAAGCTGGGATAAACTGTTCGATATTATCATAGGAATCGCACGAGGATTGGAGTATCTCCACACAGATTGCAACACCTGTATTGTGCATTTCGATATCAAACCACAAAACATTCTATTGGATCAGGACTTCTGCCCAAAGATATCAGATTTTGGGCTGTCGAAGTTGTGCCGACAAAAGGAGAGCAAGATCTCCATCGCCGGGGCAAGAGGCACGATAGGGTACATAGCGCCTGAAGTATTCTCAAGAAACTATGGAGCAGTGGGTAGCAAGGCTGATGTGTACAGTTACGGGATGGTGGTTCTTGAGATGGTCGGGGCAAGGAAGCAGATCCAAGTTAGCACCGATGACAGCAGCAGCAAGTATTTTCCCCAGTGGTTGTACGACAACTTGGATCAATACTGTGGCGCCACCGCCTGCGAGATCAGCAGCAATACCACAGAGCTCGTGAGGAAGATGATTATAGTTGGCTTGTGGTGCATACAGTTCATACCTGCAGATCGACCTTCCATGGGCAAGGTGCTTGAGAAGTTGAGATGTTGGAGAGCAACACCATGGACTTGCAGCTGCCACCCAAGGCCTTTTGAGCTTGTTAAACAGAGCATCAGCAGCGGAGCTTGTAAACTTTTGCTCTCTTCTTCTGATTGCATATTCTTTTAGTGGAGGTCCTACTGATTTGACATTTTGAGTGCAGTCCTGAAAATAGGCGGGCATGATTCCCTGTAATCTAGACAAAAAGGCAACCAAAGTGGTGGCCACCAGTGAGATGTTGATACGTCTGAGCTGAACACGTGACCGATCAGCACGACCAGTAATATATACTGCTGTTGCATCTAAAGGGCAAAGAAGATAGCAACATTCCTCGCCTATGCTACTTGGAACATCTGGAAGGAACGTTGCCGGCGGGTGTTTGGCAATAAAGCTCTACCTGTTGCTCGGTTGGTGATGCTAATTCAACAAGATGTTGATGTTTACAGCCAGGCGCATGCAGTCTCACTGGGCTAGTTCTAGCACTAAAGAAGCTGTACATTTGGGCGTTGTAATTGTCCTCGCTGTTTTGTTCTATTATTCTCTCACTGTAAAATTTTTACTTCTTCCTCCCACTTTTAATGCAAGAGCAGAGCACCTGCTATTTTTTCTATGGGTGCATTCGATGGGGAGTAGACTGCAGTTGGGCCAGGCCCAAAGGCCGAGCGGCGAGGAGCAGTAGGCCCAAAGCCACGCCGAGTCCCCCGAACGATCAACAACCGATTAGCTTTCGCCGGCCTTTCAGCCTTTCACTCCAAAAAAAAAAAAGGATTAGCTTGCCCTCCGAGGCTCCGACCCTCTCCCGCGCGCTGCGGACACACGGTGACGCGCGACTCGCTGAGACGCTCGTCGAGTCACCGGAGTCGCAGATGTCGTGATGATCTGGTCTCACGCGTGATCCGCCGAAACGGCGGCACCTCAGTTTTCTCAGACGCCGACGACGAAGATGTTGTCCAAGTGATCGACGATGAACTGTCACCGTTCCTGATTCCATCTCAGAAGTAAGAGTTAAGTGGATCCAGCAATCAAGATGGAGGACCAAGCAGCGACCGCCAAGATTGCATGCATAAACGAAGATGCCTTTGATCAATACTGAACGAGATTGCACATTCACTGCTACCACGGTAGATTAAACATTGGTACTTTTATAATCTCAAGACTCCCTTGAGTTGACCAGCTGCTTCTACAGCTTTGCTCTAGTTTTCAATTAATGTAGTATGCAAAAAAATGCTAGATTTGATATTTATTATATTATATTAGATCAATGCACTTTATGTGTTTATTACGAGTAACATTTTGCTGCAATATTGATGTCCATATTACGGGCCCAATTTTTAATCTTGCCATGGGCCACAAAAATCTCAGGACTGGGCCTGGTGCCACACACGAATTCGGAGAAAATTAGCCATCGGACAGAAACTCTTTTTTTTTTTGAGAAGCCCTAACTAGAATACAAGGCTGTAGTATCTGAACTCAGCAACAAACGCACACCACACACACCCACTCACACCACACACAACACCTCCTACGACTAAGCTAAGATCTAAACCTTGTATTCTATTTTTTGCCTGCACATGTGCTACTGCACGGTCGGATGAGGCCTTCTGAAAATTATTCGGGAAACACTGTTCCCGCGGTGAGGCACGCGAGTTCGAACTCGCGCCGGCCGCTCGCTCACCTGGCGAGCTGACCACCCGCGCTACGCGCGGTCCTCATCGGACGGAAACTCATTAACCAACTAGGTTTTGCATAGAAGTTTTTCATCTTCTCTTGAATCATCAAATTCCATCCCGTTATTCATAGGAATCTTCCTGTTGGATACGAGACATAGTTTTTTATTTATGTTTAAGCTATTACGACCTTTATGAACTCATTTCTTTCAAGGTTTAGATCGATTTTTAATGATTCTTGGACTCACGTGATCGTAGAAGTGAGACTACAATTATTGCTTTTTATTTGTCCAAAAGTTGAGCATAAAAATACATGAAGTGTATAATATAACCCACTTTATGTTCCACTTCCACACATTGCAGTCAACACTTTGTATTTTCAGCAAGCATGGGTGGAGGTTCAATGATACAATTTGTATCGGATAAGATCATGTTTTGTTAGTTATGGCAAAGCTATCTGTAGCATAAAGTATATTTAATAAGTATATATGGACCTTTTATTTTATAGTTAGGATGCTCATTTCATCTATAACATCAACCTATGTCAGTGATATATAGGGTCAGTGCACCTCAAGTGGTGACATGGATGAGTATGATGTTTGTTTTATTCCATATCGCTATTAAAACGTTCCACTTTCATGTCCGGCTAATGAAGATACTTGTGCGAAGGTGATAACGTAAGGTCATGACCATCTTTAGCAAAGGCAATGAGGACCGATGAACATCCAACGGCAACACCAGCAAGTCATGCATGAGCCAGTGACCAACGAACAAACCTTGAATCATTATGGTTAATTTTGGTGGCATTGGTCGAGTATCGAGTACATGGCATGGAGAGTACAACAGAAGAGATGGCCATGGCAAGATCAGGCGGGAGCGCTCCACATAGCACCTGCAAATGATATTGCACTGATTGAAGGAGCAAGGAGCGAAAGCACCGAAAAGGAACTAAGGAAACAAAACGCAACACTGATGTCATGAGTAGAAAATTATTGTGTTGATTCATGTCCACAACATATAACATATTCCATCACTAACCCACATAAGTCATTTTGACATGCGCCAGTGCGTGAGATATAGTAGGATACCGCCATTTTTCTAGAATACATTCTCTCAAGTCATACATGCCATTATTTCTTCTACATAACTGTATTTTGGTTAATGGATATTTCACTCTAGTTTTTCATGCATCTTGAAAGCTTTCTTTCTTGAAGACATGAACCATATACATTGTCAGTTTCAATATGCAAAGCACACAACTGCCAATCCTTTTCCTATGGATTCACCCATAGTGATTATCTATACAGCATACGAAAATCCAAAAAGGAAAATATTCCCAGCATGCATGTATCCTTGTTTATTAAATTGTACGAACTATCAATTTTTTTGCAAGTATACTATATATAGTTGCTACATAAAAGAGATTCCATAAGATCCCAGCCAGAGAGAAAATATCCCGATATGTAATGCAGCTAAATCTCAATTGAAATACGTTTGCTAATTCATCGATCAACTTGGTATGTCAATGTGTGTTTAGATCCACATTAATACAAGATAATCTTCTTTCAGAATAATAGCAATGCAATATAACAAATATTAAGAATCTAACGGCATGCACAATCTAACTAGGTATATTTGATTATTTTAATAATTTTCCCCAATGCTGTTAATATTTCAATAGCATGTCGAAAGTGCATTAGATATTCTAGCTATCCTACAAATAATCAATAATAATATAAAATATATGAGCTACCACATGCATACGTAATCATGTTGTGAACTAAGCATAGCAAAAAAAAACAGTACGTAATAATTGTACAAACATCATATTTGCTTCACTTCAATAAATTGGATATAGTACAATACTTTTCGTCAAGCTATCACCGAATACCAGCAAAAGTAGCAGATTTACCATTAACCAACCTACACAATTCCATGGACAAAGTGACAACATTGAACTACAAAGTCAATTATCTCCAGCAAAAATCTTAGAGACGATTAACCCAACTTGGTTCATTTCACTTATAATTAATAGCATCTACAAGATAAAAATGTTATTATGAGTTTTGGGTGCAAATACAGTTCAATTGATTTTTGTAATAAAAGGTTCCATGATTGAATGAAGTGTGAGTACTCTTACATTAATATATATTAGGATGTTACAAACAATGGAATGCCTACAAGCATCCATGCTATTTTTATACTATGATGCTAGCATTGGTCCCCAAAACAATCTCATAATTCTCTATAGCTAGTGATCTTCAAAATTTAAGTGAAATATTGAAAAAGTCATCAAACTATTTTTTATCATTTATATGAAAATATCAATAAATTGCATAAATTCTTTCAAATTTGCAGTGAAGAATATCAAATACATTTTTTTACAATGAAAATCAACTAAACATGAGATTGCAGACAATATGACAATAAAAATTTCATCTTTAACTATGATATATTAATACATGTACTCTGATAGAAATGCAATGACGATTTCATAAGACTCCATGCTATAACCACGCTATTTTCCCCAACTACATTTTGTGACTTTCAATTGAGAAAAAGTTTATGAAACTATATGCAAAACAAATATGTAATACCAAGGAAAAATAGAACAATAGAAATGTAACGTTGCAACATAAAAAGTAGTAGCTCACTACAAAAGCACACATACTGTCGGTGTACCCAGACCGAGGTACCCACTCCTACTGTGTCAAGACTGATACACGCGTAGTTATCCGTAACTACGCCCTGAGGGCCTAAGCAGCCGAACCCCAGCGGTCCGGCTCCATCTCACCGGGCCAACGGCCTCGGACCTACTCCACCACATAGGGACAGGTCCGGTGACGCCATGTGTCCCAGAGATGGAAATGCTCAGGGTCTTCTGCCGTGGATTCGGACCCCCAGAGTCGGGTCCGGTACCTCCACGTGCCTATCCGGACCCCCCGAGCCCTCGGCTCAGCACTCTGCACGGGAGGGGTTCGGAGCCGCCACGTGCCAAGGGACCCGGACCTCCCGTCCCGCTCGGGAGGAGGTCCGGAGCTGCCACGTGCCCCTGTGGGCGCGGCCGCCGACCCCAGGGTCTGGCTCCGCCACGTGTCCCACAGAGGCGAGCCTTCTGCCGGAAGCCAACCTGCCTGCCGCATTAAATGCGGGTGGTTGAGACGTGCGCTGCCAGACCAGGGCATGGGACGGCTTCTGGCAGACTGCACAGGCGTGACAAGACAACACGGAAACCCCGCCGGTTACCGAGGCGGCTCGCGAGTTACCGAGGCGTGCGGTCAAATCCCAGCGCCACGCATGGGCGGCAAGCCATGATGACCTACTTCTGACAACTCGGTAACAATACGACGCAACAGTGAATAGAGAGGGTAACGCGGCGCTGCACCCTACCCTCTATGTTCGTAGCTGCCTACACCGACAGGACGGCTCAAGACCATACCCAGTCGGAAGGTACGCACGGAGGCCGTCGACGAAGATCTCCGGATCTGTAGCATTTAAGGCTCCGCTGTGTACAATATCAAATATATCGGGGCCCCACTCAGTGTATGTGCTCCCATTGGACATATAAAAGGGAGATCACGCCCGCTAGAACACAGGTTCCACTAGTTTTCACACATGCAGACAGGCATAGCTCCTCCCCCAGCTTGCACACAAGCTCAGGCAATATATCACACAGTGGACGTAGGGTATTACGCTCCGGCAGCCCGAACCACTCTAAATCTTTGTGTGCTTCCGTGTTCTTACGCCTCTAGATCGAGCATTCCTTGACTGCCCCCAAGCACATCCTACACTTAGGATTAGACAGGTGCCTTCCGCCACCCGGCTGTGGTTTTCCACACCACGACATTTGGCGCGCCAGGTAGGGGCTAGCTTGGTTTCCGCTTGATCGCCCACTTGGCATCTCCATGGCTCAGATTGTCGAGTTCCTGGACCACCTGATGGGGGAGGGCGTGGCGACACCCGCGCCGTAGGCCTCTCGCCATCCAACGCCGAGGGCTGCTGCCCACGGCGTGCAGCAGCGTGCAGTGGAGCATGCCCCCAGAGCCGTTAGCCGCAGCCAGGGAGCTGCTCCACAACCCGCCAGAACTGGCGGTCTCGCCGGACGTGATGAGGCAGTGGCGCGACGACATCGACCGCCTCATCATCCTGGCCCAGGCCACCCCCGGCTCCACGGGGACTGGGTCATGACAGCGTCGACGACCGGGCGGCGCACTAACCTCTGTGTGCCTTCCTAGAGTGGGAAGCGCGCGGACAGCTGATCTAGAGGCAGAACTCAACCGCAGGCGTGCTGGAGAGGACGCCCGTGTCTCCATGGAGCGGGCACGTGAACGCCGGCTCAACATCGAGGGTCAGAACCTCGACGCCGATCTCGGCGCGGTGGCACCAAGGTCCCAGGGTCATATCCAGACCCCGGTGGCTAGTGTGGGCTGTGTCGCGCTCGCGGAGCATCTCCGCGCGGTGGCCTGGCCACCTAAGTTCCGGCCGCACTTGCCAGAGAAGTACGACGGGACGACCAACCCGTCGGAATTCCTGCAGGTCTACATCACCGTCATCACGGCGGCTGGGGGTAACGACGCCGTCATGGCGAGTTACTTCCATGTAGTCTTGACCGGGCCAGCCCGGACTTGGCTCATGAACCTCTCCCCCGGGTCGATCCAATCCTGGGGCGAGCTGTGCGCGATGTTCTCGGCGAACTTCGCCAGCGCGTACCAGCAGCACGGTGTGGAGTCTCATCTCCACGCCGTGAGGCAGCAACCCGGGGAGTCGCTCCGGGCCTTCATCTCCCGCTTCACCAAGGTACGTGGAACCATTCCCAGTATTTCTGATGCATTTATTTTTACGGTTTTCCGACAGGTGGTCCGTGACGAGAAGATGCTGGAGAAGCTGGCCACACACCAGGTGGAAACTATTGCCACCTTGTTTGACTTGGCGGACAAGTACGCCAGGGCCGCTGAGGGCCGTGCATGGCACTCGGCCCCTCAAGATACGCCCGGGGGCCAGAACTCGCGCGGCAAGCGCCCGCGTCAGCAGGATGGCGACAGCGGGTCATGCTCTCCCAGCTCGTCATCAAGCAGGTCTGGGGGGAGCACAGCTTCAACAAATCCCAGCTCGCAGCATACCTCACTCATGTGAGGAAGCCCGCTCCGGCGGAAAGCCGACTCCGGTCGCACCAAGCCCGCTCCGGCGGAAAGCCCACTCCGGTCGCACTAAGCCGACTCTGGTGGCTCTCTCCGATGTTAAGGCTACTCCGGTCGCACCCCCGACTCTACATCTCTGTAAGTCCTACCCTTAGAGGCCTAGCAGGGAATAAAACATTTTCTTTTGTAACTAGGTAGTACTTTCGTGTGGTCCAGTCCGGTGAGCCTCCCCAATGGAGGGGTCCAGACCTCTACGAACCAGGTTCAGGGAAGCGTACTCACCCTCCGGGGAGGTCCGGAGTCGTGTAGCCGCTTAGCCTGGTTCCGTACCTTAAGCCTGCATGCTCTACCTCCCTAGGGCGAGTACCGTAATACCTAAGACTAGGGGCCCGGAGGTCCGGACAGCTCCGGCCTCATAAACCCGTGTTCTGGCTTACATCGCTCATCTTATGTACAACTAGTTATAAAGAAAAAGTGTATTCTCAGTTCGCCTCTAAGGATGTTACATTCCAATTTCAATCTACGCATTCTGTTTGCGCTAACCCCCGTGTGGTTCCCACTCCTGTGTCCGAATTGAGTCGGCCGGCATGTGGTTCAGTTTGGGACCCCCTCACTGCTAGAGGGGGGTCCGGGTCCTTATGAACCTGCTTCGGGGAAGATGTACTTGTTCCCGGGGGTGGTCCGGAGCCCTGTGCAGGCGCTTAGCCTGGTTCCGTACCCTAAGCCTGTGCACTCCACCACTCTGTAACAGGTGCCCTAGTACCCGGAACTGCGTACCTAGAGGTCCGGACATCATTCTAGCTTGAGGGCTGGCCTCCTAAGCTCTGTTCCACAAGTCCGGCTGCGTATCTCAAAGGACCTCTGCCAACAGGATTTGGGACCACATGGGTATGTTACTAAACGCCGATCCTAAGTCATGTGCAGGGCTGCTCGCCCACCATCCGAACAGGCTCCTGACCCTCGGCGACAAGGCGTGCGCGGAGGGCGGACTTCAGGCAATGCAGGCGCTCGACAGCAGAATCCAGGGTGGGAAGAACGGCGTTTCCCGACGACTCCGACATGGTTTTGGCCCCACCTACGGGTTCGTACCTTACCCGCAGGTGGGCCCGGGGGCCTCTGTCGGTGTACCCAGACCGGGGTACCCACTCCTACTGTGTCAAGGCTGATACACGCGTAGTCATCCGTAACTACGCCCTGAGTGCCTGAGCAGCCGGACCCCAGCGGTCCGGCTCCGTCTCACCGGGCCAACGGCCTCGGACCTACTCGACCACGTAGGGACAGGTCCGGTGACGCTACGTGTCCCAGAGATGGAAATGCTCAGGGTCTTCTGCCGTGGATTCGGACCCCCACAGTCGGGTCCGGGACCTCCACGTGCCTATCCGGGCCCCTCGAGCCCTCGGCTCAGCACTCCGCTCGAGAGGGGTTCGGAGCCGCCACGTGCCAAGGGACCCGGACCTCCCGTCCCGCTCGGGAGGAGGTCCGGAGCTGCCACGTGCCCCTGTGGGCGCGGCCGCCGACCCCAGGGTCCGGCACCGCCACGTGTCCCATAGAGGCGAGCCTTCTGCCGGAAGCCAAGCCGCCTACCGCATTAAATGCGGGTGGTTGAGACGTGCGCTGCCAGACCAGGGCATGAGACGGCTTCTGGCAGATTGCACAGGCGTGACAAGACAACACGGAAACCCCGCCGGTTACCGAGGCGGCTCGCGAGTTACCGAGGCGTGCGGTCAAATCCCAGCGCCACGTATGGGCGGCAAGTCATGATGACCTACTTCTGACAACTCGGTAACAGTACGCCGCACCAGTAAACAGAGAGGGTAAAGCGGCGCTGCACCCTACCCTCTATGTTCGTAGCTGCCTACACCGACCGGACGGCTCAAGACCATACCCAGTCGGAAGGTACGCACGGAGGCCGACGACGAAGATCTCCGGATATGTAGCATTTAAGGCTCCGCTGTGTACAATATCAAATATATCGCCGGGCCCACCTGTCGGGGCCCCGCTCAGTGTACGTGCTCCCCTTGGACATATAAAAGGGAGAGCACGCCCACTATAACACAGGTTTCACAAGTTTTCACACATGCAGAGACAGGCATAGCTCCTCCCCCAGCTTGCGCACAAGCTCAGGCAATACATCACACATTGGACATAGGGTATTACGTTCCAGCGGCCCGAACCACTCTAAATCCTTGTGTGCTTCCGTGTTTTTACGCCTCTAGATTGAGCATTCCTTGACTGCCCCCAAGCACATCCCACACTTAGGATTAGGCGGGTGCATTCCGCCACCCGGCTGTGATTTTTCACACCACGACACATACCATTCTTAAAAACCAACTAGTAATAATAAACGTTACAGTCAGTATGATCATCATCATGCAAACCCATAATAAAGCCAACACAGCCTTTTGTCACCATAGCATCCATATGCATCTTTTTCAATTTAAACCACCGGATCAACAAAACAACAGACACCCTGAAAAATCTGCGGAGTTCTGACTGATAAATCAATCTAGATGTGCTGGCCGGGAAACTTTACCGGTGTGGCACCACCAGTCAATCAAACGGCTCGAGCTGGTTGCACATCTCGATGTACGCGTAGTAGAGCACCCTGTTCTTGGCGCCGGTGCGGTGCCTGCCGGTGTTCTGGCAGAAGTACTTGAGCTGCTCCAGCGTGCAGCAGCCGAGCGTCTGTCCCAGGAGGAGGAACAGCCAGTTGATCCGGCGCTTGTCGGCCGCGATCTCCGGCCACATGGCGCCCTTGTGCCCGCAGGCGGCGCAGTCCGGCAGGGCCGGGTACATCCACGCGTCGGGCGCGCGGTCGTCCATGGCGTGGCGGTGGGCGACGACGTGGTCGCGCAGCTCCCGGAACTTGGACGCGAGGTCGTACGCGACGGGCCTCCGGGCGGCGCAGCGCTTGCACCGCGCCTGGCCCTCGACGGTCGTGACGCCCCGGCGCAGCAGGCTCTCCAGCGTGTCGTGCCGCGCGGGCCGCTCCGTCGCCCACGGGAACGGCGGCTCCTGGTCCTGGAGCCCGCCGCCGACGTCCTCCTTGTCGTCGTCGCGCGGCTTGGCGCGGGGGCGGCGGCGGGCGGCCGGCGAGCCATTGTTGAGGCGGCGGCGGGTGGAGCGCGGAAGAGCAGCCGTACGAGGAGGCGGCGGCGGGGCTGGAGCAGCAGCGGCGTCGTCGGCGGCGTCGTAGATGGATCCGAGGGTGAGGGCGAGCGGGTCGGACACGTCGCCGCCGCGGGCCCTCGCCGTTTTCCCTTCCATTTTCGCGGAGCAGCGCTTGCTTGCTGGCTCGCTCTGGCTGCCTTGTCGCTGCGTGGGCGCCCCTGACGGCTGGCTCTGGCTGTTTAGGGTTTTAAGGGAGAAGGGGAGCGGATGTCGGAGCGGGTTGTTGCCGGGGCGAGCGATCGGCGGGGCGATCCTGGGCGCGGCCCGGCCGAGCTGGAGCGTCCGATCTGACCGCGCCGGGGCCGGTTCTAACAAACCAGCGCGACCATTGCTGGCTTGCTGCTATCTGTTGCCGTTAATGCCATCTGTCTTGGCGTGTCTTGCCCTGGGCGTGGTCACCTGAGATATGGCAACTGGGCTCTTGCGAGATCTGACACTGGCAAGTCTTTTTTTCTTCTCTGTCATCATGTCTGATTTGTGCAACCGAGGGGGCCCCGGTTGCCGTGCGCCGATTGCTCTTGGGATTGGGCGATTGGCAAATTCGAAGTTTCCTTGCACAGAGGATGGAGATTATTGCAGCGCGGACGGGACGACGTGCGGAAATGGCGAGCCGGCGATCCGGGCCAGGCCAGGCCGCCCGGGCACACGCCTCCGGCTGCGGCGGGCGCGCACACGCGTCTTTTTTTATTTTTATATTTTTTAAAATTATTTTTTATAGAAATATATTTTCGATTTCATAATTTACAGTTTTGTACCCCTACTACCTGGCTGTGGGGCGGCAGGGTACCTGCCGCCAACTGGCGGGGCGGTAGGGACCTGAATGTAAATAAAATTTATTTTTAATCACATATTGGCCCCTGGGGGAGCCTGCCGCCCCCTGCCGGGCGGCAGGGTACCTACCGCCAACTGGCGGGGCGGTAGGCCAGGCAAAAAAATATTTTTTTTAGTTTCCAGAACAGTGAACTTCTAAATTCAATTAAAAATTATAGAAAAATCAAAAAAATGCAAACTAAATTTTGATAGGTTTTTTAAATCAAGATCTACAGAGAAAAAATACTCATGCACGTGAAATATCAATTTTGCCCCTCTAAAATTTTAGGTTGTGTTTAATCTAGTTTATTTTGTATCTGTTTTTCTGTTTGTCTAAAAATCTTGAAAATTTTGTGGTAGCCTAATTTTTTCATGTGTATTTCACTGAAAATTTTTCAGGTGCATAGCCTAGGTGTATGTTTTTGGATCTATTATTCTACTGCTAAATGATGGAAATATAACAATAATAGATCCACAAATATGCACTTAGGCTATGCACCTGAAAATTTTCCAATGGAATACACATGAAAAGAGTAGGCTATCACAAAATTTTTAGGATGTTTAGACAAACAGAACAACAGATACAAAATAAACTAGATTAAACACAACCTAAAATTTTAGTAGTGGCAAAATTGACATTTCACGTGCATGGGTATTTTTTCTCAGTAGATCTTGATTTAATAAACCTAACAAAATTTAGTTTGTATTTTTTTGATTTTTCTATAATTTTTAATTGAATTTAGAAGTTTACTGGAAACTAAAAAGAAAATAATTTTTTGCCTGGCCTACCGCCCCGCCAGTTGGCGGTAGGTACCCTGCCGCCCGGCAGGGGGGCGGCAGGCTCCCCCAGGAGTCAAAATGCGATTAAAAATAAATTTTATTTACATTCAGGTCCCTACCGCCCCGCCAGTTGGCGGCAGGTACCCTGCCGCCCCGCAGCCGGGCGGTAGGGGTACAACTGTAAATTATGAAATCGAAAATATATTTTTGTAAAAAATGATTTTAAAAAATATAAAAATAAAAAAGCCGCCACGCACACGCTGTTGGATCGCACCACACAGGCCAGCGCGACGATTGCGTGTTAGGCCCGGCCTGTGTAAGTGGCCAGGAAGAGGGCGACGCGTTCGGAAGAGGCCTTCCAAGCCGCCGAGAGCTCACCGACGGGCTGAATCTTTCCCGTCCGCGTCTCCTCGCGGGCCGGCGGCCTTCACGCCGAGGGCTCCTAACACAAACAAAAGGCCCGAGGCGGCAAAACGCGGCCGGCCCGGCACGCGGCGCCTCGCGCAAAGCAGCAGCGTCTGGCTTTCTCAAAAAAAAAAAAAGCAGCAGCGGCTGGCGCCTGCGGCGGCGGCCAAGGCGCTGTTTGGTTCATGTGTAGTACTACTAGCACACATTTTCCGAGAAAAGAATCTTCAATGCATGGAGTACTAAACGAAGTTTATTTGCAAAACCTTTTCACGGATGCGTGTAACTTTTCACGACGAATCTAATGATAGTAATTAATTGATGATTGGCTACAGTTATGCTACAGTAACCATCCTCGAATCGTGCGGTCAAAGACCTCATTAGGTTCGTCTCGCGAAGTAGAACACGGCTGTGGAGTTAGTTTTATAAATTACCTTTATTTAGTACCCTTAATTATTGGTCAAAATTTTTATACTACTTGCGCTAACCTAAAACAAACAGGGCCCAAGCCCGGGAGCAGCGCGGCTGCCCCACAACCACAAGCAAAGCAAGCTAGGGCGCGCTGTGGCCGCCGGACGCGCGAGGACGCGGCACAGGAAGGGAGGGGGGCCAGCACCGGCGCGGGTCTTCGAGCAGCGCGCCCGCCGCGGAGGCCTCCCGGGTTCGCGGCTGGCACGCACCGCCGTTTGGCGGAACGTGGGCACGCAGATGCGGACACGGGCAGGGCCGCAGGGGCTAGCGGCCGTGCCGGCTTTTGTCAGAGCGCGGACGGAGCAAGTCTTCCTGGAGCGCCCTTTCGTGCTACCGGACTCGGTGCATTGGAATCGTGGTGCTCCTTGGAGCACGTTTTCCAGGGATGTGTGGTCTCCTTCGCCCGTGTAAAATGACAGAGAAAAAACAAACCATTCCCGTTCCAGACGCATCTCAAATCTGGAGAGGATGCAGCCGTACTCTACCTAACCTACAGGCACAAATCTGCCACGAAAAGCGTCTTGCATTTTGTGGACATGTCACAGAAAATACTTGTCCACCCAAACCCTCCATCCATGTGGAAGGAATTCTGGAGGCTCTCGAGGATGTCCTGTGCATCATTAAAAAAAAGTGGAGGAGGCATGTAATTAAGCGCATAATTACGCCCCATCATTTTGTCAAGAGCGCTATTCATGATGAACGAGCTCAAGCCATTCCACATAGCCCTCAAAGGCTCAGACGTCTTTAATCATTCCGCCTTCCGCGTTTCGCCCATGCTTTTTTGCCCCGTTTCTTCGTATGCTTTTCCTCGGCTTGCCTCTTCTTTGGAAGTCATGTGCAGGCCCATGCATGGCAGTAAAAAAGAAGGCCACACGCTGCTTCTTTTTGTTCAGTAGGAGTGGCAAGTAAAGAGAAGGAAGCGTCGTCCCCATGTGTCGCTGTTCCAGCGCAAATACGTTCGAGAAAAAACTCTGGCAAGAGGGAGGGCAAAAGAGGTATTCGCCATCGTCGATCTCTATCGTCGTGTCCCAATAACCCTCACGTATTTAAACACGCCTGATCGCAACGGTTTTTGTCGTTCGCTCCAAGTTTTTCTTCAGTCCCGTCCCTTGTTCCTGTATTCTGTTCCCCTTTTTTTCTGTCTCTTTTCTGGTGAACGTGGTAGCTGTGTTAAGATGAAGTAGTCCGATATTTTTTGTTGACACTCGATTTTTCTTTGATGAACAGAAAGCAGTCCGATCTTGAGCACCCTGCATATCGCATCATGCTGTGCTGGACGCAGCGCAGGCTTTAAGTTTCGAGTCCTTGTCGAATTGTCGAGACCATCATTGTTCCAATTTTCCAAAAAAAAAAATACGACAAGGACTAATTCAACCTGCTGGCGAACGAGACAGACAAAACGGTGACCGCTACCAATAATCTCTCTGATCACGCCTTCCAGTTTTATCTGCACGTATTTAAACGTGCCCGATCATAACCTTTTTTGTCGTTTTAAGTAAAGAAAAGAATATCTTCAGCTCGCTTAAGTTCGTACGACTGCCCCCCACCAGCACCAATCATAATCGCCCATTTCAATTCGGTCCGGATGATGATCTCTGCTAGCAAAAAAAGAAAAAGAAAAAAAAAGGAGGAGGATCTGTTTGCAACCTGCGGATGATGCAAGTGACAGATGATTTCAAACAACGCGACAGCAAATCGAAATTTTGAATCGCAAAAAGATAGACAGCCACTGCCCCGGCGGCTCCCCCTGTAGACAGACAGCGTGTTGCTTTCCACGGTCACTCGCAGGATGAGACCCCCGTCAACGACGGCACCCGCGGGCTAATGAAATGATCCGCGCCATGCCGCCATTCCAGTGGAATTTTTTTTCCCCTTCGCCATCTCGCAACTGCCAGCGTCCCGTGTCCCTCCGGCCGGTTGGTCGCCCGTCGGAAAGGAAACCAGAGATTCTCCGGTGGAAAGCGATCGACCTTGCTACCGGCCTATCCGTTCTGATCCTGATCTAATCCCTCTAACCTCTATATCTACCCTCGACCTGTACGTTATCTGCAGTTTCGTATTACACTAATTATTTTTTGGGAAAAGTCCGGTTTACACCTTCCAACTATCGCAAAAGTCCGATTTTCAATCTTCAACTACGAAACTGGACAACATAGGTCATCCAACTGTCAAAACCGAGCAAATTTGACCCTGAGGTGGTTTTGAAAGTGGTTTTTCATTTTATGAGAATTAAAAATATTCAATTTTACACTAAAAAAATTATAAGTAATTCATTTTAAGTCAAAAATTTATGAAAAAGGTATCAAAAGTTTTCTAAAAATGTAACATATCTATTGTCACATGACTTGTGAGCTATTCAGATCTATTTTTTTATGTTCATAATATTTGGTTGATTGCAGTTATGCCTATTATTTTTAATAACTAAGATTCAAATGGAGCAATAGTAGATAGGTTACATTTTTAGAAAAATTTTGGTACTAGTTTCATATTTTTCTGATTTAAAGTGAATTAGTTTTGATTTTTTTAGATTTAATCAGATTTATTTATTTTTTTAGAAAATACAAAACCACCTTCAAAACCACCCCAAGAGTCAAATTTGTCCGGTTTTGATAGTTCGATGACCTATGTTGTTTGATTTCGTAGTTGAAGGTTGAAAATCAGACTTTTGCGATAGATCGAGGGTGAAAAATGAACTTTTCTCTTATTCTTTTGCGTGTGTAACCCTCGGTGCTTTTGGCTTGATTGGGAATCATCTCTCTAGTTTGCAGCAAGATAAGGCAAATAACGTCCTTGTATGGAATGACATAGTGACAGATGACGACCTCCCAACGATGCAACTGTGCTTAGAAAATGCAGTTCAGCAGATGCACCTAATGCGACGTGGGTGCTTAGTGAAAAGAGCCCCCTCTGCTGCCCCTCTCAGTACTTGGACGACGCGTTGGCTACCTGATCGAGCCGTGCGTGTCATCGTCAAATTAGCTTGCTGCCGTGTCACGGATGATCAACCCGTCGCTCGCTGCCCCCGGATTCTTAGACACTTATGAAAGCTACATTCTCCTCCTTGATTGTTCTTTGCTTCGGCACAAAGACGCGTGGTTCGGCGGTACCATTATATTCTTGCACAGGGGAAAACGAAGTAACTGAAACACCGTCAGGTTTCCATCTATATCTGATAAAGCAGTCATCGGAAGTGTTAACGGGATAAGCAAACACATCAGCATCGACAGGGAGGGAGGGATGAAAATGAAAGCTCAATTTGTCGTCCTCGTCCATTCCAGAGCACGTGGCAAAGGCAAGGCAAGCAACGACGGTGCTCTCTGCTACCACTGCCGGTCGGCCTCCGTTGGAGATTTGACAGCCTCGTCAGTGGCCGGTTCAGAAGTGGCTTTCTTTCATTCTTGAGGTAGGATTAACGGAGAAGCTCGATCTCTGCTGACTCTGCAGGGGCTGACTGTAAAGCATCCAAAGCCAGGGAATAAGTAAAGAAAGAGAGGCCGGCCGTGACGATACGAGCAGGAATGATACTTTACCTCCTCCTCTATCATCTCTCCCCCACAGTCCACAGGCCCACCACAGTGCAGGCTGCTGCAGCTGCTGCGTGCATCTCTCCCCCTGGTGCATGGGTGGCTGCCAAAACATAAAGCGGCGGCGTCCGCTAGCGAGCGCGAAAGCAAAGAATACTTCAGCTGGAGAAGAGCGCTCCCCTCCCACCTTGGACTTTCGACCGGACCGACCGATGCGTGCCGCTGAATAGATTTAAACGCGACGCCTGCTGACTTCCTGCTTCACCTAATCACCCCCGGCAACAACGTGCAGTGGCCCAGCGGCAATGGCAAGTCCAAAAGAGGCCAGGGCCAAGGACAAAAGAACAAAGCTGGCACGTGGCCATCCGGCTCCCGTAACAGAGGAGGAAGATCAGGGGTCAGGGGGGACGCCACCGCACACCGCAGCACATGCGCAGCACAGCAAGACCCGCCCGTTCACTTGCCAAGCCACGCGCGCCGATCTCTAGACCAGGATAGCCGGCCTGGGAGTTCCAGAGACCGGGCCGTCCGTCCAATTGCGACGCCGGACAATTTCCCAAGGGGATCCGCCGGTCCGCGGCGGCGGGTGTGTGTGTGAGTCATCGGATTTGGTGTTCCGGGCAGGAGGAAACGTACAGATTCTCCGGTTAACGGGGACCTCGTCTTGTCCCGGCGCCGCGCATTATTTAGCAAGAAAAAAAAAGAGAGGGGACGGAAAAGAAGGGGGCGTGCAACTTATTGGGCGCTCGCCGGCGAGCACTTGTTCCCCTTGACCGGCTCGGAGGAGTAGTTTATCACGGGGAGCATCGTGGCGACGACGCGTCGCCTGCCGGCAGCACACTGGCAGGGCAGTGGCCGGATCCAAGGCGGATCGCCGTAGGGCGCTGGGCGGGGGCGGCCCATGCAGGCAGCCATGCTGCCGCCCGTGTCGACACAATGATCATGCCTGGTCAGCTGCTGCTCGCTAGTAATTTTCGAAAAAAAAGCTGCTGCTCGCTCGCTCTTTCATTGCTTCTTGTGATGGTGTGGCCATCACATCTCTCCGGATATCTACCAATCTACACCGTGAATAGCACAAACAACACCGTGTGTCACTGCAGCTAAAAGAAGCAAAGACGGCATACCGCATCATGTACTGCGCTTCGCCCCCTCTTTGGGAAGAAGCTGATGTACCGCCGCCGCCTCCCGCTCTCAGATTCACCAACCAGGCGCGGAGCCATGAATGCCCCGCGACACATGGTCCTCACTCCTCGAGCTTCAGAGATCCTAGTGATGGAGTGGCGTAAATGGCGGGGCCGTTCCTCCTCCCTCCCTCTTGTACCGTCACGGCTGCGCGATAGATGCTCGTGCCCCCAATCCGATCCGACTCCTCTCGCGCAGCCTCTCACCCCACAAGTACGAGCACTGCTCCTACGTTATTTTTTACAAGGACAGTACTGTCCTACGTTATCAGGAAGAAAATACTGTACTACTGCTGCTACCGCTGCTAGTAAATACAGGTACTGGTATTTAGTAGTAGTATTACTACTAAACTCGATCCGTGATGAGGGGAAACACGCGTACGGCACCAGCGATGGCGCTCGGTAGAGTACAATATTTTATCCGCAGCTACTCCATTTTTTTTAAGAAAACCATTTTGCTTGACCATTTTTTTTGAAGTAAATTCTTCACCATTTTTGAGGCTTGGAGCCTTGGAGGTGACCAATAAAGTCAAGAACATCCGCCCAGCGCCTCAAATCCAGCGCGCACCGAATCCGGGACAAGAATTTACCTCCTCACCCCGTCGCGCTGCCTGCCCGCCCGGCGCCCGCCAGCCAGAGCCTCGTGCTCCGCCCCCCACCGTCCCACCCCGGAGTCCCCGCGCCCGCCCGGCTCCCTTCCTCTACTACTTCTCCCTCTGGTCTTCCACGCCACGCCACGCGCACGCAGACGCAGCGAGCCAGCCCTGGGCTTCTGCGGGCGCCCGCTTCCACACTGCCTGCCAGCCATCACTGCCCGCCCGCCCCCACCTGCCCCTCTCGACTCTCCGGGCCCGACGAGCACGGCAGGGGAGGGAGGCCGAGGCCGAGGGTAGCCAGCCGCGCGCCCCCGATGGCCGGGGACCGCTCGCCCGCGGCGGAGCGCCGCGGGGGAGTCCGGCGCCTCCTCCTGACACCCGCGCGGCGAGACGGCCTCCTCGTCCTCGCCCCCGCCGCTGCCGCCGGCGGCGGGGGAGGGGAGGCGGAAGGGGTTCGCCTCGGCGGCGCTGCGCGGGCTGGGATGCACGGCGGCGGCGGCCTCGCAGGCGTACGCGCCCGGGGCGGCCGCGGCGGCGGCCGTGCGGTCGTCGGCGGACTGGCACGGGCGGCGGCGGCGGAAGGGGAAGGAGAAGAGGAAGGAGCGGGGCGGCGGGGGAGGAGGAGGCGGCGGCTCCGGCGGAGGCCTCGTCGCCGGGGGGATCGGCACCGACGTGTGGTGCGCGCCCGGGATTCCGTTCGCCGCGGAGGCGTCCTCGGTGGACTGCGTGGTGGCGCGGCACCAGATGGTGGGGAGGGGCGGCCGCGGCGCCGAGGGGGAGAGGTCCCACAGGGAGGTGCGTCACATGGCTTTTCTTCGCGTCCATCCTTCCTTTCCTTGCGCCGCCTCGTGTTTCGATCTGCTCGTACTACCCAAGTCTCGTTCGGGAGGGAGGGATTCCTTGTTCTTGCTGGCTGGAGGGCTGTTGATTTTTCCCTTTTCCCCCCGATGATCTTTTGCCTTAATTTTCGTATTTATTAATCTCCCTTGTCCCTTGCCCACAAGAATGGTTATGCTTTCTGTCAGGTTCGCAGCGTTTTCTTGTCCCCTTCAAAACTTAATTATAGCCATTAATCCCCCACTTAACCTTGACAACTGTGGTCATTACAGGACGGTCGTCAATATTGTTCAAAGGTCAATGCGATTACTAGTTGTTTGTTTTCAGTAATTATTATATGCATCTGTATTCTGGACCACGGTGAATTCTTTATAGCTCCCTATACGCAAATGGAATCTTTGCCATGTTCTGCCGTATTGATGAGCTCTCACCTGAACAGAGGCCGTGCCTGTCCCGGAGGGCGACCGTGCAGGAGCAGATATCCTCGTCCTTTATGGACTCGCCGCCGCCGCCGCACCTCGACGCCCCCTTCTTCGGCGCCGACCTCATCCCGTCCGGACGCCTCCGCCGGATGCGCGGGTACCGTCACTCCCCCGGCGGCCTCGAAGAAGAGGTACAGTACACTGTCTGCCACACACGGAAAAGCTTGCTCTGTTGCCTCTCTTCATTTGCTTGCCCACCTCAACCGCATCCATTCCATGCCTTCCCCACTCGAGCGGTTGGTGCGTAGGGCAGGGTCGCTAAGCGCGTGATCATCTGACATGCTTGTGCGGTGATGACGCGTGCGTGGTAACCGACTGGTACGCCGTTGGGTAACGCCCCCGCGCGGCTGGGTGGGCGTTGGAAGTGGTTGACTTGCTTCTTTCGTGCGCTAAACGTGACGTGAGATGGTGGCCTTCGTGGAGATTGTTAACGGAACCGGTGCCTGAACAAGCACAATGATAACGGTTGTTGCAGCCGCGTGGTAGTGGTACTGACATGAGCGAATCTATATTATGGTCTTAATGTATCTACAATTGAGGTGCTTAGCAAAATTTGATTACCCACAAAGAGACGTTTAATGGGTAGGGTAGTTTAGCTACTTTCACAGCATCAATGCTTAGCTATGTGCCTATGTCCATGCACCTGCGCCTAGCATATGTAAATAGCTTGTAGGGAGTGCCGCCATTCAATTTAAGCGTCTTCAAAGGGATGCTTTCCTTTGAAAATAAATCTTTCGGAGGTGCTATACTGATGTGGCTATATCTTCTCTTTGACCTTGAGCATCTTTTAAATGTATTTTGCATTGTGCATGCTCCTAGGACCAGTTGATGACATGTATGGTCCTGTACTCCTGTTGATTAAAGCAGCAACAACAACAACAACATAGCCTTTTTTCCCAAGCAAGTTGGGGTAGGCTAGAGATGAAACCCGAAAGAAATAAGTTCAAAGTTCAGGCACATTGATAGCTAGTCTCCAAGCGCTCCTATCCAAAGCTATCTCTTTAGAGATATTCCAATCCTTAAGGTCTCTCTTAACCGACTCATCCCACGTCAGTTTAGGTCTACCTCTACCCCTCTTTACATTATCGACCCGCTCAAGAACCCCATTACGCACCGGCGCCTCAGGAGGCCTTCGTTGGACATGTCCAAACCATCTCAGCCGATGCTGGATAAGTTTCTCCTCAATTGGTGTCACCCCGACCCTATCCCAAATAACTTCGTTCCGGACTCCTGTTGATTAAAGGATTAGGATAATTGCTGTTGAGAAAGGAGTGAAACTGATAGCAATGTGGTCATGGAAAGAGACCTCTCAACCATAGTGAGTCTAGGTCCGGTCTATTCCAAAGCCAACTTACAATATGAATGCTGGGGGACCGAGCCTTGGCTCGGGTGGCTAGCACTCCAGGTGTGGAGGCTGCCGACCCGCGTTCGAGCGTCACTCAACGCGGGTTTTCCCACTGGTGCTGAGGTGTGTGTGTGTGTGTGCGTGTGTGTGCGTGTGGTGTGAGTGCCTCGGTATGGCGTGTCCCGAGACTACTCGGGTAGCCTTGTCTGTGTTGAGTCCGGTCAACGTGGGCGCCTAAAAATCTTACATGACTCCCCAATGCTCCTGGGTGCTTTCAAAAAAAAATATGAATGCTGGATACTCTGTTTCGGCTGGGCAAAATGGTCACTTGGTTCTTAAGTGCACTATCCAAGAATGGAGGCTGCAGTCATGGAACACCTGACAACCACGGCCAATGATATGGCTCAATTTTCTTTTGGCACACAGTTCTGGTGGAACGGGCATGCTGGTTTGGAATGATGGCCTTCAATGGCTGATGGCCTAATGGGTGGTGCTAGCAGTTACTGTTTTACATTAGTGCCAGGCCTGTCTTGCTGGACTGAACTATTATTTGCTGCCTGCTTAGGGGGACCGGTGCTTCATGCTACTTATGATTTGCCTGTTGCTTCAGTCACAATCAGATCTGTAGTATCCAACACTTCATGTGGGCACCTGCCTAGTGATGGCCCCTAAGCAAATCATTCAATGCCAAGATCCATGAGCATTGTCGGTCTGTATCCAATAAACAGATGTATAGGAACACACTGTTAATCTTCTCAGATGTCATTTCCTTAACCAGTCAACAGGTTCCATTGCCCCTGATTGATGTAGTGCAGAGAACCGAAAGTGAATTGTTCTACAGTCTCTTGCATGCCAACCCTTTATGTCTACTTTGGTGCCTGTGGGTCTTGTAATCTTCATTTCAGAAACAAATGACCTCCGAACCATATTTGTACCATCTCTACCTTGAAGAATGGGTCGATCGTGAGAGCAAATTTTAGCTTACAGTTTTGGACACAGTACCCTGGACATGGACAAGTAAACATTGCAATTGTTACCGTTTTCTGGTAGCATGCCATGTCAAATAATATGCCAATACCATGGGAACATCTATCCCCAAGCAATCTTCTTAGATCTAGAAATATTACCTTGCACACCAGTTGTGAACCCACTGCAATTTTATGTTACAAAGATGAAGTTGAATTGTAACCATAGAAATGAAAGGGCTGATCAACCTATTAAAGTAGCATGCATATGTTGTGAGTTGGCTGGTCATGCCACTCTTGAACTTCAGTCTGCACTTTATGCCCGTCAAATCATCTTTAGTTGTGATGGAGAGTATAAAGCATGTTCACAATGTTTAATATTAGCTAAAGTAGAACATTATGTTGTAATCTGCAGTACCTAAGACATCACATACAGTTGATTTTTTAGTAAAAACCCTTTAGAAAGAAAATATATGATACATCCAGCTTCATATCTGCTCCATTTTACCTTTATTTGCAGATCATGATGTTTCAGACAAGAGTATTACTGGGAGGAATGAACATGTATGATCGCTACCAGGATTGGCGCCTTGACGTGGATAACATGACATATGAGGTATGCATCCCATTCTGTTGTATCCTGCACCTATGTATTACCAGTGCCATCAGACGATAAGCCGCTTTGCTTTGCAGGAGTTGCTCGAGCTTGGAGACAAAATTGGGTATGTCAACACAGGGTTGCGTGAGGATGAGATTACCCGCAGCATTAGGAAGGTCAAGCACCCATCCTATGGCTCTTTCCGTTTCGCAAAAGAAATGGAGAGGAAGTGCAGTATCTGTCAAGTATTGATTATTCCTCCCTTCTCCTTAGTTCCATGATTCCATGACTTCTCGTTATGCTACTGCCCGATTTATGCATTAAAACAAGTCGAATGCAATTGTTTTGCAGGAAGAATTTGAAGCGAACGAAGAGATGGGCAGGCTGGAATGTGGCCATAGCTACCATGTGTACTGCATCAAGCAGTGGCTCTCTCAGAAGAACACTTGCCCAGTTTGCAAGACTGCTGTCACCAAGACTTAAAATACCAATTCCAGGCACGTCAGTATAACGGGGTGGAATCGAAAAAAATCTGTTGTTCTGTACAGCCCATTATATATGTTATTGTTATATAAACACAACATCCATTCGTTGCATCTTGCAGATAGAAATGCCATATTTTGGCTCTCTTTCATCAAATCTATGGGTTCTGAATTCTGAGACCCCCCTTGTTGGAGGGTAATTTCGAAAAAGTTTTGCAGTGTCAATTCGCATGAACCATGTGATTTGAGAATGTGTTTACAACATGCCATCGTAAGGGTTATGCCTTCTCGTGCAATTACAGCTAGACTG